>NC_079151.1:61824198-64224198 GCF_947563725.1 Argiope bruennichi | reverse complement strand
AAAAATTTTCTTTTTGTAGGAAATATTAATGATTAGTCTTAATCATTATTTTTTTCCGTATTTTTGAATTTCTTTTTGTAGTGATTCATGCATTATCTTATTAATGTACAGTGAATATTTCTATAGAAGTTTTAGAAAATAGGACCAAAAAAGATTAAAAAAAAGACAAATTCTTTGAAAAAGATTAATTTAGTGGAAATAAGTGTATGGATTAACTTTTTAAATCTTTTATTGCTGACTGATATAAAAAGGCGAAAATGCAACTTTCCAGAAGATTTTTCCCTTCGCAAAGAAAGCATATTTCGGATAGGAAAGAAAAAGAAAAGAAACTCTATTTTCTGCAGCAAATTTCTTGCATTTCACTTCAAGTATAAAAGTGCTAAGAGGTAAATAATGTTTGAGGTTTTATGATTGTAAAAATTTCAAAAAATTAAATAAGTCCGAAATTAAATTTATTTATTGATAGAAATTAAGTGAATGAAGTTTTGCTATACTTAGGAGCCTCTGGATACAACATATACCTTGGATCACTATTTAGCTCAATGTATACACTTAATTCAACATTATTCTGATTTATTATAGTTAAAGGAATTTCTTTTCTTAAATCTCTTGTATTTTGCACAGCATGCTCTTTCCAGTAAACCAGAGCAACGTGTCTTCGACCCTGAGAACGCTGCTGTCCAGCCCTATCAAGACCAGGATTATCAAGATGTTTATTACGTGGCTGAAAGCTTTGATGATGCAAAGCAAAAGTTCAGGTTGTCTTATTTTTTAAATATAGAAATAGTATTTTTTTCGCTAATGTATTCATATAAAATGTTTCACAATTTCTTGCTGAAAATTGATGGAAAAAATTTATTTGTGAGCATATAAAAACATCATTTTGCATTAGCATTTGTGGGAAATGACTAACATTGTGAATTGCGATCAATTTCAAAAATATTATTGCTCAATGATAAATAGTTCACCGTTTTAAAATTTTGAAAACTGTCTTTTTAATGATATCAATTTAATAGTCAAACGAATTTTCTTTATATTTTCACAATATTTTTAATTTTTTAAAAAATTATTAACAATATATTATTGCTATGAATTTCATACCGTTTTCATTGGTTTATGAAATATTTAATCACGTGATTTTCTTCCACTCTTGGAAGTTAAAGAAGAAGAATTCTAATTAATACCTCTATAGTTTATAAGACTAAGAAAAAAAAGTGAAGTTACAATATCGCGAAATTTAGAAGATGCATGAACTGGTAAGTTACGATTTCAGTAGCGCTATAATGTCACGGGAGTGATATCCGTAAAACAACTTCATGTGTACAATAAATTGAACATGCGAAAGACAATTAAAATAAATGACTTTAATATCTTTGACAGTTTTGCGGAATCATAGACATGAAGCTACATCGAAACGATTTAACTGAAATGAAATACAACAAGCATCTCCGGCGAATTAGCTGATTGCTAAAGGAGACTCAATTTAAATCATAGTACTTATTTTAACTAATGAAGGTTATCAGTTAATTTAATTGAGTGTAAATCACAAATTTCACTTAAGAAAAAGAAATTGAGGTACAAATGACATTCTTTAACTATTAAAACATTAATTGAAACATATATAAGAATGCTAATAGATTAAAAAAAATTATGACTTACATATTGAATATCTTCCATGTCTATATGTGTAGCTTGTATCATTCAAACATTCATAAAATTTTGGAATAATCTTTTTTTTATGAATTCAGTATGGCCTATTTTCATTCCGACAGTGATGAAGTTTTAGTCCTAGTGCAGGTAGAACACTTTGATCCATAAAATTGTGCGATATCATATCATATAATTCAATATTCAGTATTGTCATGCAATAATGTGAATATTATTTAATAGCATACATTTTTGTACAATATATGTGTGCTACTAGGCAATAGCACAGAAATATTGTACAATATTAAACAATATTCGAAGTATTGTATGCTACTAATGAATACTGAAGTATTGTATACTATTATTGAAAATAATATAATATCGTACAATATTATGCAATATTGTGAATATTATTTAATAACATACATTTTTGTACAATATATGTGTGCTACTAGGCAGTAGCTCAGAAATATTGTACAATATTAAACAATATTCGAAGTATTGTATGCTACTAATGAATACTGAAGTATTGTATACTATTATTGAAAATAATATAATATCGTACAATATTATGCAATATTGTGAATATTATTTAATAACATACATTTTCGTACAATATATGTGTGCTACTAGGCAGTAGCTCAGAAATATTGTACAATATTAAACAATATTCGAAGTATTGTATGCTACTACTGAATACTGAAGTACTGTATACTATTATTGAAAATAATATAATATCGTACAATATTATGCAATATTGTGAATATTATTTAATAACATACATTTTTGTACAATATATGTGTGCTACTAGGCAGTAGCTCAGAAATATTGTACAATATTAAACAATATTCGAAGTATTGTATGCTACTAATGAATACTGAAGTACTGTATACTATTATTGAAAATAATATAATATCGTACAATATTATGCAATATTGTGAATATTATTTAATAACATACATTTTTGTACAATATATGTGTGCTACTAGGCAGTAGCTCAGAAATATTGTACAATATTAAACAATATTCGAAGTATTGTATGCTACTAATGAATACTGAAGTATTGTATACTATTATTGAAAATAATATAATATCGTACAATATTATGCAATATTGTGAATATTATTTAATAACATACATTTTTGTACAATATATGTGTGCTACTAGGCAATAGCACAGAAATATTGTACAATATTAAACAATATTCGAAGTATTGTATGCTACTACTGAATACTGAAGTATTGTATACTATTATTGAAAATAATATAATATCGTACAATATTATGCAATATTGTGAATATTATTTAATAACATACATTTTTGTACAATATATGTGTGGTAGTAGGCAGTAGCTCAGAAATATTGTACCATATTAAACAATATTCGAAGTATTGTATGCTACTACTGAATACTGAAGTACTGTATACTATTATTGAAAATAATATAATATCGTACAATATTATGCAATATTGTGCAGCATTCTATGGTACATGTGACTAGTAGCTTCGGTTGCTTGTTTTTTAAATGAGGATTTTAGACATATTTAAAATGTGGCGATTCGGCAAAATCTGGAGTTCGAATTTTTTGGCAATAGTTCGCAAGAACTAAAATTGTTAGAATCTATCAATCATTCCACTACTGAATAGAGTTTCTGTAGTTATTTACGTACAATTTACGAACGTAGTTACGCTCAATTTACAATTTTTCAAAATTATGTTTTATAAAACTTTATATTTAAAAGGAAAAGATATCCAAGATTTATTTTATTTGAAGTTTAACTAATTTTGAGAGCAAATAATAAATATTATAACTTTTTGTTCGAAGATTTCATTGATGTTTTTTAATGAACATTTCTTTCAGGAATTACGTTGCTCAACATTTGAAACGGAGTTATGAAGTACGATACGATGCAATGACCCAATCAATTCAGTTGCTGGATTCTGTTGAAAAACTTGAGTCTTTGTCTGCTAGTCTACTCAATGAAGTTGCTCGGCTGGCTAGCGCTATCAAGAAGCTCTCGGAGCAATAAAAAGAATTCTTTTGTTCTTGTTTTTAATGTAGAGCATTCAATGTGTTTAGAAAATAATAGATGTCGTAAATCTAAATGATTCCTGTTATACTGTAAAAGTAGAAGCTTAATTCCTCTGTGTCACTGTTAAATTAGGTTTAACTTACAAGGACATTCTATTGAATAAAAAATTTGAATTGAAAATAGACTGATAAAAATAAAATTTAGCTCCAAAGTATTTTGAAAATAGGCTAAGAAAGAAATTTAATCTTTCACACTGATGTGAATTTTCACTCTGAAATAAGATAAAATGATTATCTTATTGTTTCTGGGCTAATGAATATCATCTTTTCTTGTTTATTTCAGTGTGAAATTATTTTGTGGTTTTTCTTTTTTATCGTCTCGGGCTTTAGATAATCTAAAATCAATATAAGGATTTTAAAAAAACTATTTTTTTTTCTGTAGAGTTAATGCGTAGTATAATCCCTCATAGTAATGCTAGAATTTTAGTATCTTTTCAATCTTAAAGAAATGCTTTATCTTTTTGTTAAAAAAATTATATGTGTATACTGAAATCTATTGCCATTGTAATCAATTATAAATGCATGGGTACTGGAAAAAAGAAAAAAAAATTGATGAAGAATCTTTTTTTTTTGTTTGTTTCCAAAAACCCTTTGTGAAATGTTTTCATTTGGATCAAGAATTAAAAGTTTCACATTATCGTTTGGATGATTAGAATATCGTTTGTAAGAAAATGTAGCCCATAACGATAAAATCAAGAAGTTTCAGGTTTAGAAAATGATTTTCAATTTTGAAACGTATCCTTATTTATCTAATAATAGAGTAAATATAATATCTTTCACTCAAGTAGTTTTCATGTGTTGTTTAAGTGGTAAATGGATTAAAAACTGGATGAAATTCAATTCCCAATTGTATGTATAAATAAATTAAAAAACTGATATGTTGCATTTATTTAAACAATTTTGATTAGAGACATGCCTCAGATTTGTAAATAATTTAACTATTATACAGCTGGAAAATCTTTAACTGTGTATTCATCACACAAAAAAGGAATTGTATGAAAAAATGCATTTTATAAATAATATCAATAGAAATCTGCTAATGATTATCAATATAGATGTATGAATTTGTATTGTTCTGCTTTTTAGACAATTTATATATGCCTTTTCAGATTAGAAAACGAATTAATTGTTGTTAGGATATTTTTTAGATCAAATTTCACATGTCTCTGTATTATATAAGTATGGAAAATGTATCTAAGATACAGAGATTCTATGTAATATTTTGATCTAAAATATTTGAACTTGCATATAAAAAATAATTGTTAATTATTTATAGAATATTTTATTTTTCATTCAAATATATGTATTATGGTTATCAAAAAATAAAATGTTAAGCATCAATTAGTCTCCTTTAAGTTTTTTTAGTAGAGTTATAGATTGTCTGATTGATTTGTTAATTTTAATGCACAATTCGTCGCATATTCAGGTATTTTGAATAAAATCATTTTCTATATTTTCCTTTCCATTTAAAAAATAAACTCGGAGATCAAAGGTAGAATGTCTTTTTTAAAACATTGGCATTTTAGAATGATATTAAATAATCATACAGAATAATCTTTTCTCAATCACTTATTAATAAGACACAATCAGATCTTAAACGTTTTCTTCATTCTAATGAGATAATGGTGCAGGTTTCCAGAACCATTTAAATCCATTTGGTACAAGATTAATTCCTATCAACCTAATAGAACATTCCAAGGTTAATTCATATCAACCTAACAGAATGTTCCAAAGTTAATTCATATCAACCTAACAGAATGTTTCAAGGTTAATTCATATCAACCTAACAAAATGTTCCAAAGTTAATTCATATCAACCTAACAGAATGTTTCAAGGTTAGTCCATATCAACCTAATGGAATTTTCTAAAGTTCATTCATATCAAACTAATAGAATGTTTCTAGTATAATTCATATCAACCTAATAGCTAGTAAGAAATTCTAAGGAGTATCAGATATGAGAAGACTGATTTTTTTGAAATTTTGCAAAATAAGACCGTTAAGTTTTCGGAAACATTTTACGAACAGTTATATTTGGTTGATTTATAGCTGTTACAACATGGCGAAATCTTTTCTTGCCCATGAAATTCAAAGTCACGTCCTCTTCCACTGTAAGTGCGACATCGTCAATTATCAAAATATAGAAAATAGTTACTTCCGCTTTCAGAACGATCAGCTAGCAATCCTGTTGCCTAGAATTTTCCGATTGTTTTTCATGATTCATTTACACGATAGCTTATATAAGGTATTTCGTGAAAGAAAAAACATAATATACAAAAAGAAAATATCGATGTAAAATATTTATTCCAATTATATTATTTTCTTAATGTTTGAAACTATTTGAAATTATTAATATGCTTGTGCAAAAGTCATTCGATGTTATTCTTTTCCTTTTTAATGTTTAAGTCAAATTCATTAAGTAAAAATACTAACTCTGAATTGTCCACTGTATTTGCAAAGTAGCGAATTAATTGGAGAAAATGGCTCAGTTGTTGGAGGCTTTATTTATGTTTTATTTTGCAATGTCTCTCGAAAAAGGAACCTGAAGGGTCATGCCAATATTTAATAAAATATCGATATGTTGTGAATGGGGAATTCTTTTAAGCCCCCCCCCTCGCACGGAATTCATTGTGAAACCATGTATTTGATATTTGTGTCCAAAATGGATAGTGGTAAAGAACAGAAGACCATTGGTGTTGTATCTAGGTGCCAGTAATTTTTATATGAAATAAAAATTAGCAATATCAATATAATTCGTGGATTCAGGATAGATTCTTTTATTTTGTCAATTATTTTAAATATAGAGATAATATATGGGTGAATAGCTGTTCGCTTAAAGCAGGTAGTGGTTATTTAAAATTAATCCAATTTTGTGGATGCACTTTAAGAGTTTTATTTTGGCCTAGTTTAAAATTTAATGCCATAAATGCGAAATTTATAATGCATGCTTCTATAATACAAGAATTTTTAGATATAAATTTGCAACGAATGTGAAACTACTGTTTTTGATTTTAATATGATTTGATATTTTCAGCTATACTAGTGTTTACATTTTGTTTCTTTCCTGAAAATCTAATAGACGCATTATAATAAAGTTCGACATGTAAACTTAATTTTTTTAAAAAATTTGGCAGTACTCTTTCATAAAGAATATTAAATCGTATAGTGAAACATTATACTATGCAATCATGAGTGTCAATATGATTTTTCAGAGTAGAGTGCTTTAAACTCAGTTCCAAGATCGTACTCAAAGAGATTGTCATATGAAGTTGGTTCCTCATCTATAGCCATACAGCTCTCAAATAACTGGAACTGAAGGATTTCTTGCATCCGTCTGTTCCATTCTGGCAGAATGTTATTTCCAATTCTTGGTTAATTCTTGGATTGAGATTGCAATCTATAGTAGCCCACCGAAGATCTAGCTACTCAGACATGTTTGGGATTACTTAAAAAAATATGAGAAATATGTCCAACATCAGTCTGGGATGCTCTTGACAACTACAAATCGCCATGTATCTCCGAAAATAATCGAATAAATGACATGACGAACTTTTGAATGGACGGTACATTATTGATGAAAGTAAATAAACTATTATCTTGACTCAATATCTCTATCTTTCTTTCAAAATGAGGCCTTTTCTTCTAGACATTCATATTCAAGACAAAATGTTAATAGACAAATGTTAATAAGTGTAGGCGAAAACTGTAAATTGGATTATCAAAGTCATCAGTTTCTATCGTTTGATTTTTAATGTTTTTACATTTATACAAAAATAAATCTCTTACACTGATCTTTTACTTCGGTGACAATATGTATACTGTTCTTTTCCAAGCTATTCCTTCATTTTTTTTTCTTCAAAAATATAATGTGTAATTACTGAAAAGAATTGAATGCAAAAAAAGGCGGGAGAGGCTGACTGGTTCCTTTTTTTTGTATTAATTTAATAGATTTCTTAATTTTGCATTACTTTATCTTTTTATATAATTTTCTTATAATTTTGCGCTTTTCCTCCAAAAGGGTGAAGAAATACTGAACTGTTCACTTGTCATCTCTTGCAATTTTATGTCACTGCAGACTTCTCGTATCGCGCTTGCGCTTTGTTCGACGAATGAAATAATTTGCAATGAAAATAAAAAGATAAAACCGAATGAAAATAAAAGATAAAGATAAAGATAATTTGATAAAGCCTAGGTTAAAATAATTTTTTTAAGTGTAAAAAAAGGAATTAATTTCATTTAATAATATTTTAACTAATATTTATTACTTTTTATTAATAAAAATTCAGATTAGGGAAATAAAACAAAAATTAATAAATTGAAAATTTATTATAATATTAAATTCTTTACAAGTTAAAAGCGTTTGAAGTATATTAACTGCATTTAAACTTTAAAAAAAAAGAAATATCTCACAAATTTGTGAAATTTAAATTTAAAATGTATCAATAAATTTCCAAAAATAATAGAATACTTTTCGCTATTGGAATCAGAAATTAATTAATACCTTTCCTTTACATAAAAACTACACAGTGAAAAGAAATTTTACTCAAATTAAGTCCATAATCTTCTGAAGTAATGTCAACGTTAAAAGGGATAAAGTTTAAAAAAAAAAAAAAATGGAAATAAGATATTTTAGTTTTTCTAATTGTCCATAGATGGAAGCACTAATAAACTGACGCCAAAGCAGGAGATATTTCTGTTTGGCTGAGAAGGTACTACAACTAAATATTATGAATACGTTGTGAAAAATTCATAAATGGCCTTTTCAAATTAATCTTTATGGAAAAACTAGTGCTGTAACTTTTTGCTTCTTTTTTTGCTGCATAATTCTTAAATAAGAAAGGTGAGATCTGTCTTTTCTTTTTCTCATTAGAAACCTAGGGCCAAGCTGACTGATAAAGACTTTGATAATGATTTATTCACATTGAAAATATAACAGCACATAAACTGAAAGTGTAATCGCTTGTAATTGAAATGTTTTTCAAAAGTTGTAAGCCCGCAAACGAACTTGTTTTAAGATTAGGTAAAAAAAAAATTAAATAATGAGAAAATGAATATTACAATATCTTATTTAGAAGTAGAATCGAAATTTCTTTATTTTAATCCTTTTTTTAATTGCAACTTTATACTAAGAAAAACATTAAAAGACACTCAGATATGAAATTTATCCGTTAAAGGAGCATCCTTTTTTATTACCCAGGATCCAGTATATACCTCACAGCTGTTAGAAACTTGTGTTGTAAAAATATCAGTTAATTAAATAACAGAAGTAAATAAAGGAAAAAATAAGAGATGCCATGGAAGAGTTTAAAAATTAACGAAAATTTAGCACTTAATATAGAGAGAGAACGCTGTTCTGGCATTTCTATCAAGGTCACATGACCATTTCGGTGTGATCCTGTATGCATAAATGACAGAAAAAATAAACAAAAAATCAATAGAAAAATAGATTTAATTGTCCAAATTATTAATAAAAAGACGGAACGTAACTAAGAGCACTGGTTGAAATAATCGAAAGACAAAAGAATTTTTCTACCAAACTTTTCAAGCATTATAAATCATATTGAAAAAGGCAGCTTCTTAATTAAGATGAAAAGAGAACTCAAAACTAAGACCTAATCAGATTGAAAAAGTTTTTTAATTAAAATGAAAAAGCACTCAGAACTCTGCCCAAATTTGCAGTTGCACCAATGTTATTGGATGCAAATGTATATGGTAAGAAAGAAATATGGTCCCTATTATTTTTTTTTATTTTTTTTTTTTCTTGCTTCGAGATTTTTGAAGACATTTTACTTAAAGCAAACAACTTTATCACCCTTTTCATCAGTTTTCAGAAAGTGTTCCTCTTCTTTTTTTTTAATTGTCTCCATTTTAATATGGGGAGGATCATATTATCAAATAGGCAAAGTAGGCAATTGCCTAACGTTTGACAACATTAGGTACCCTCGAAATTTCGACACATTCTTCCGATTTCTTCTGATTCTTTTATTTTCTGATTCTTCGTCATTTTCTGATTGAATTAGTTTTATGCTTTCATTTCATTTACAAGGGTAATGCACTTGAACAGATTAAAATTCAAAGCGAGTATTGATTAAAAGCTAAAACATTATTCAAATATTCTCAATTAATTATCTTTTACTAATTTTATATTAGTTTGTTAAAAAAATGGAAAATCTATTCTTTTTCATTTTAAGAAAAATGTCTAATGCTATCATTATATATTATTTAGATTGTACTAAATTTTTTTATTAATTTGTTCAAGTTAATTTAAATTTGAATTCTGAATTTGTTTCATATGAGCAATACTGGGATCATCCCCGTCAATAAAAGCACAATCAGCCGGCGTCCTGGAATAGTGCATCTTCCCCATGATCTGGTCATCCCTGGTTCGGACATGGCTGTTCTTCATCTGTGTTCTATCAGTGAGGTGTGTGAATGTGCCCCCCTGTGAAAAGGGGAAGTGCTAGCGAATGTGACACATGAGTAGCTAAGACATACTCTTGGCCCCAGTTAGCGCTACTGAAACAAGAGACGCTCTCTCGGCTTGAAAATCCCTGACTTTGCCAGCGGGCTTGTCTATGATAAATGCCATAAGGAACAACAACAAAGCATGATCAATAACATATATATATATCTGATTTAAATAAGAAAGCTCTAATCCCTAACTCTAGAAAGTTAGATGTTGAAAAACGCACCGAGACTTGCATCGTTTAAAACTTTTAAAAGGCTTAATATGACTCTGAGAATACAATGAAATCGTAAAAGCATTAGAAAAAAAAATGGTTTAATATTCCGCTTTTCAATGTCAGAGTGTTTTTTTGGAATTTTCCGAAAGTTAAATGATCACTTCTTAGCTTTCAAAATCGTTTATTCGCATAGACGAGATCTATCTGAAAATTTCAGAGTTTGAAGAATAGAACAATATAGTGAAACGATGCGATTAAATATTTTGAAATTTTACCAATTTTTAATACCTAAAAACAAATATTCAGAACTCTATTATCTGCATCGAATAAGTCGATAATTTATACAAAGCAATGCTTTGTTTTTAGAGAATCAGAAAGTGACGAAGATTGGTTTACATGCATGAAGTTCAGTGATAGGTACTTTTGCTGCTTTAGTCTCAGTAGATATACATACCAGAGATACCAAGATTGAAAGTGAGAGGAGAAATAAACATTAGACAAAAAAAAATATTAATTTTATCAAGATTTTAATGCTTCTAGAAAGAAGTTCGTCTGGCACTGTGGAAGGAGCTGTGAGTGTTTGGGAAAAACGGACCATTTTGTAGCCTTGTAGGAAAATATGTATTTATGATTGTTTTGAATGAATAGAATATGAAGAAAGAACGAATCTTCTTTTTCTCAAATCAGAGCAAATAATTGGGTTTATGCTGTAGAAATGCTGGATTTGAAATAATACGAATAATTTTATTGTGGATTACTATTATTTGTTGAGGTTAATATTTGCTGCCAAGTTCCAGATGGAAGATGCGCATATGAGAATAGGCCTAATTACCTTTTATATAAAAGCACTTTGCTTCTAAATAATAACTTTGAATGTTTACAAATAAAGGTAAATATGAGGGGCTTTTTTTTTCAAAATTTTTCTTTAGTATATGACGTATTTAACTGAAATATGAGCTTGTTATTAGTACATTTTTATATCAAGATATTCAAGTACAGTTATTCATTCAATAGAATCTTCAAATAAGTAAGATAATTTGAAAATAATTTAGAATTACCTTTTTGAAATAAAATAGTCTCTATTTTATAATTATTCATAAGGATTTATTAAAGTTCTAATAATCCTCTCAAAGTATTAAAAAACTTTTGCAATGTTATTATTGGAAAAAAGTTTTTGTCAATGCTATCTTATGCCAAGGCAGCCGTGCCATCCACTAAAAGGTAAGTACTTATACGCTGACATTTATGAAAAGTTAGAATGGAAGGGCGATAGTTAAAAACATTGTGACGAAACATTCCTGCTCATATTATTTTTCTATTGGTTGTTAGATAGGTTCCCCTAATCAAAATTATATACCCTGGCAATTTAATGAATTTGAAGACGTTTCATGTTAAAATCATTTATTTATGAAATTCACAACTCTCAAGAACTGATGCGCAGTAGAATGACTTTTCTAAAGCAAAATTATTCAATCAGTAAGACATTATTTTGATGTTACCAGTACAGCGGTCTCTTAAACCTAAGTTTTTTTTGAAGAAATTTATATTTATGTGCAGGCATAAGTATAAAAATATTTAAAGCAGTTTTCCATTATGTAGGGAAGTGATTACGCTTTTTACATGCATTATAAATTTAACTAAATAAGTTACAGCTTTATCTTAGAATGCAACATAGAGGATTTTATCCAGTTCAGATGTTTTGCCCGTGTTTAAATTTTGATTATCGTAACTAATTTTCTTGATGTGAAAGATAATGGAAACTACCTATGTTCAGTTGTCACCAAAAATAAGGGAGGGGAAGTACATCACTATAACCTCATGTATTTATAATCGCATTTTCATAAAATAGGTATTGATAAAATTGTTTGAAAAGAAAAGTTTATGGAGATCAGCAAACTAATTTATCGAGTTAATTAATATAGTTTATTTACTCTGTAAATTTAGTTAATAACTAATAATTTTATGAAAGGAAATCAATTAAACTTAAAGAAATTGTTAAGCGAAGCAAAAGATAAAGATAACAGTTACTTAACTATGTTAATTGAGTCGGTTCTCTAGTTCGTCAGCTTGAAAACAAACAAACAATAACAACAAAAAAACCTTATCCTTTTCAGATATATCCTTCGACATTCATTTTGTAAAGTTGTGATAAGAAATATTTTAATCCTAAAGCTTTCCCATTTTTTTTTTTTTTTTTTTTTGAAGACTGCGCATCTGCATTTATATCATTTTTGATTTCTTCTTCAATTTTTCTTATATGTTCATCATTGCAAGGATTATTGTTTTCTTAAAACATTTATATTTGCATCGAACTATGAATTATCTCTGAGATTAAAGTCTCCTGAAACTTTTTTTCTATTTTTGATTGTCGAAATGCTCTATTTCCTTCTAGATTTCATGAACAATTTTTATTGACAATTGTTTTACAAGGTCGATAATATGTGGTTCGCCATAATTTGAGAAATCCATTTTCCAGTCTTTATCTTTAATCTGCTGCGATAGCTTCCGGCGTGAGTTTGCTATTTCTTTACTTGTACTAGAACAGAAATACTTATCGCTAAATAGATCCTGAACTGATAAATGAATCTACTGCATTTTCAATGTCAATGGATTTTGTGTCGCGGTATTGTTTGGAAGTGTCTTTTCTTTCTATTTTATTACGTAATTTATTACAATTTGTAGATTTAAATATCCTATGTCGAAGAAGGAGAATCGAGTTCTATTGTAATTTAAAATAAACGGCTTTATCTTAACTGTTTAGCTTGCCAGACATGAACAGAGCAGCTTCATTGAATTTGATAAAACTTGCAAAGCGTGTGTTATTTATGCCCTGGAATACGCATGTTTTCAGCATGTTCATTAAATCTGTGTTATTTTTATTATTTAAAGAATTTTAGGTGCTAGATATCTAAGTTATTGCTAGATGTTCAACATTACCGGCAATGAGATATCTGTAAGAATTCTAGTCTATTCGGCTTGTCTTTAATGACGGTCAAGGGTTATTACGGACTAAGTTTGTTTGTACACCAAGCTTTTAATTCATATTAGATAGCTCACAATCTGATTCCTGTTACACAGAACACATTTTACTAACGTAGTGGAAGGTGTAGTGCAACTCTTACCCAATTGGATAGTAGCCGTAAAATTTACTATGATGGAATAGTTGCTAACAATTGTAGTGCTACCCATAGGAATTTCCTTTTTTTAAGGAGCTTTAATTCGTAAAGAAATCATTTGTATTATGTTAAACAAAGAAGCTTCATTTGATGCATCAGATATAAATGCATAGTTTAGAATATAAAAATCGTATATTCTTGTGGTATTCTTCTTGAGGAAAGTTAAAAAGACTTCAAACCGCTTAAAAGTTAATACTAAGAAAAAGTAAATAAATACTTATTTATATTAATGTGCTTTTGATAAAAATTTTGTTTATATATTCTAATTATTTATTACATAGAAATTTATATCCGAGAAGAATTAAAATGGCTGTTGGTATTGTTTAATCGTAATATTTTTTTTTCTGAGAGAATGCAACAGAAATTAATTTTACTTTAGAGATATACTCAAATGGAAATCTTTAATGACAAATAGGATTCAAAATTTCCTGCTGATTTCATCTCAAAAATTATTTATAGAAAGCATATCAAACAATAAACTGTTTATAAGAAAACATTTTAGCTTTATAACTTGAAATCGTCAAGTAAAGTTTACCATAAATCTGAGAGTCAAACAAACTTTCATTTAAAGAAAATTATGAATAAATTCCCACTTATCTATATTTTTGTTCAGTTATACTAAAATTCCACCTAAGATTTTCAGATTTACTAAAAAATCATTTTTAAAGATTAATTTTTACACATTTTAATTCCAATCATCAACATTTCGATTAATCCTAAAGTTTTGAATCGCATTTTCTAAAAATGAAATATAATAATCAATTTTTTTTGAAGAAAAAAGCAGAAGATCTATAATGTTATGTAATTAAAATTTTGTACATTTTTCTGAGAATGTTTCATTAGAAATGTGCTTGGGTGCACAGTAAGTTCTTCAATGAACAATGATACACGATTATATCTCTCAATTTTTGCCTTCCACAGTTAGTTTTGAATAGTTTAATCTATACTTATATAAAGCTCAATGTGTGTGTAAACTAACTTTCCCGCCAAAAAAATCTTTTCATTTTCTCCACCGCCAAATGAGTAGGGATTCATTCCCCCCCCCCCACACACACACACTAATGAAGCTAGGGTTAACATTTTTCGGCCGATTATTTCAAACGATTCTGTTTATTTTCTGTAATGTTTGATGCATTTAAAATTAAACATTGTTAATTAATCCATGTTTCAGATTCATTCTGAAGTACTTTTGAATTAAAATAAAACAGAATAAAGGAAATTAAAAATTTCTAATCTGCATAGCGTTACCCCAACTGGCGTAGAAAAATTCACGCATTTGCGTTACCGTAACTGGCGTTGAAAATTCACGCATGCGCATTGTGTTCTGATTGTTGACAACGGATTTTCAACGGATTCGGACTTGATTTAAATTATATTTAGGTTAGTTGTGTGCTTTTGTAATTAAATTATATTTATGTTGGTTATATATTTTTTGTATATGCTTATAGTTTTAAGTATATCGTTTTTTAAGTAGTTTATTTTAACCTGTTTTCGACCGATTATTTTATTTTCTTAGTGTTTTTGATGCATTTAAAATTAAACATTGTTAATGAATCGATCTGCTCATGATGAATCTGAGAAAATTTTATTGACAAATTCTTGAGATATTACATAAATTAAGATATATATTCTTTAGAGCCTATAAAGTTTAAACGCTCAGTGACTCTATTATCAGTAATCATATTATTAAAAAAATGCTTTGTTTCAGTAAAAAATATTATTATATTAATTGCAGATTCATCCTTTCCACTTTAATTTAAAGCATAAATTCTACGGGAGCTAAGAGAAACTTAGAGAGATACATATTACGTTATAACTGAAGGCCTTTATAATATTATGAGTAAATTATATGAATATCAAAATTTGAAGTTTTAAAATATTTTGATGAAGAAGCTATTGAAGTAGGAATTGCATAAAATATTTAATTATTAAAATTTTAACGAACATTAAGACTGGCGAACCGGCTGTTCGCCAAAGGCGACTAGTACTTAATAAATTAACACATTTATTACATTTTATTATCTGTGTGAAATAACTATGTTAATTAATTCCTTTTAACAAAAAAAATTTAAACTCGAAATTAATTTTTGTGTCACATTTCCTGTATTGCTTACGAAATTCTCAAAAATTAACAAAACCGCTATTAAACAGCAAAATAATGGTTTATTGAGATCAAAGTAAATACATACAAATTATTTTACGAATTTGAAAAACAGAATTATATTACGAATTTGAAAAACAGAATTATATTACGAATTTGAAAAACAGAATTATATTACGAATTTTAAAAACAGAATGTTACGGTATAACTACGATAAAAACTAGGTAATACCAAATGCTATTTATTAATTTTTATTTTAAAAGAAATTGAAATTCCTCTTTCTTGCTCTATTTCCGACTTAAAGATATAGCTTTGATCTTTATCTTCACGTGACTGTTTAAAAATGGTTTAATCCTCCGAAATCATTGTATTTGCATGCAATTATCCTGATTCATTATGCGCATCCGAAAATATTTTATTATTTTTGATGCTGAAAAGCAGCAATCGAGTTCTGATGGAGTTATTTTTGTCTACAAGAAGCCATGATATTTTAAATTATAAATAGAATTATTTTTATGCTTTAAATATTTTTTTTCTCTTTAAAACTGCCGGCATTTTATTCTAAATCAGAGTTCCTTGAACTATTGTTATGACATTAAATAGAACTGCAGAAGGATATTATGGTCGCGTAAATTCTAAAACTCCTTCTTAAAAATTATTCATCAAGTTTAAGTTTTAAAAAAATCATTTGGATTTAAAAAGAATTTCTTTCTAATTTTTTGATTATTAATGATTTTTTTTAAATTCATCTTCTCTATTTATTATCAATTATCCTTAATTTTCTCATTCATTTTTCAAGTTTAAGCCATGTAAGGAGTTTTTCACATCGTAAATTCAACTCTTCCGCTTTATACTTCTTTTACAACATATCTGTTACGTCACTTTTCACAGTCCTTCCATCAACTTAAAATATAGAGGGTGCCCTCTTATTTTAACACTTCCCACCTTAAAATACATAATTTTATTATAAATACGTTATTCACCTACATTAATTTTATAAAAGAATTCGTGAAATAAAATTTAGTTTTGATATTAAGGTGTCGTCCTCGTCATCTGACCGCGGTTCAAAATTACGAGGTTTGTCCCAAAATAGCCCTAGTGTTGCTTTAAAACGGGACGTTAGTATAATTAAACTGAACTAAACTAAACTTGGTATATAATTGAACCGCAAGATAAATATCGTTTTATAAATGCCACAAATAAGGTGATCGGTTCGACTTCAATATTTGACTCAATTGAATAAATCATTTTGAAAAAAAGGCATCTCTTTTTTTTTTTTGTATGTAATTTCGAGTCTTTCTAGCATCAATTCATGGATTCTATATATAAACGGTACATATTCAAGACCGATTATCAAATAGCAAAGTAGGCAACTACTTAAGAGCCCCAAAATTTCATTACATTTTTTTGTCATATTTTCTGAATGTATTTATTTTTATGCTTTAATTTAGTTTTATTTAATTAAGGTTTGTGCATTCGAATTTGCTCAAATTAAAATCAAACTTTATTTAATTGCTAGAACATTATACCAATGTTCCTAATTATTTTAAATATTATTTAATTGATTATCTTTAATTATTAATTATTTTTCAAAGTTTAATATTACAATGCTTAAAAATTGTAAAAAAATATGTTTCTTCATGATTTAAAAATTGTCCGATTTTGTTATTAAGTAGTATTTAAATTATTCTTTTTTTTTATTCTCTTTTATTTAAAACTGGTTTTACATTTGAATCTTGATATTTTTTATATGTGAAATATTGGACCAACTCTCTGAAAAGAGCACGGAATTAATGTTTTAGAAATTTATCAGAATTTGCTACATAAAATTGTTTATATGGAGAATTAAAATCAATAAAAAATAAACTGTGTTAGAGATAAGACAGGGTGTAACAGAGTTTCTTGAGATTTGCATTGCCTAAAAGTCGGTAAAGAATTTAATCCGGATCTGGATGTAGTTTAATCATTAAAGCATTTCGAGGTGGTTCAGTTCGACGTTCATTTTGAAAACTGGTCTTCATCACGCATGCCTAACATCTATTCACTAAATTTGAGAGAATCTTTTACAAATATAAACAAATTCAAAGAAAGAAATGTTTCACATCAAGATACATCTGATTTCAAATTTCGTGGCAGACCTTCTAATAAAGAAAGTTCTCTCTATTCGAAGTTACATAAGAGTTGTTTCTCAAGAGCAAAAATGTTATTATGCGGTGAAAGATTATTACGAATTCTATTTCATCCATGAATAATTTGTAAGTTGTCGTAGCCAAGCCCTATAACGATAGTATCTTGAAGACAAAATTTTTGTTATATAATATATATAAAAAATGAGCAAGATGACTTCAAATTATTCATCCGAAATAAAGAAAACTATTATGTCAACAAATGAAAACTTCCTATCAATAATACGATGATACATGACACCAAAAAGCTGTCCCAGTGCATATTAGTAGATTATAATGACTTTTACTATGAAATAATAAATGAATAACCCACTATTACATGGATGAAGAACCGAATAGCTGCAATTTTCTGTCTCGGTTATTTTGCCTATTATTTTAAATCGTAAAAATTTACAACGGTATTTGTTTTTTATTTTAAATTTCATAAAAATATATGTTTTTTTGTAAGTTAAAGTTAACTTGATCTTTTACAAACCCACATTCATTTTGAAAACAGGTCATCTCCGCATAAGAAAAATATTTTGTTTTCGGGACATCCGGCTGGATCATAAACAATTGCGTAGGCATTTTTGCATCTCGTGTAATCCCTTATAAAGACTAAAAATTATGATTTGAATTTTCTACAAATATTACAGAAAGAAACAGTTTTTTTTTTCTGAAACTATACTATAATAAAAATAAGGATAATCCTTTTTCAAAATGCCTGATTCAATTATAATTGAAATAAACATGAAAAATGAAATGCAAAAATAAATAAAAATGTTGCTCTCTTTCTTTCCTTACAATCCAAGGTCTGTCAGAAATAAAAGTATATCATGAATATGTTTCCCTATTTTTACACTGTTTTGTAACTGATTTATTTTTGTTTATAACGCAAAAGTGCAAGATAAATTGCAAATAGTTGTATAACGACAAACATAAAACCAATTTTAAGACGAATTTCTTGTTGAATACCACAATTTTAAGACGAATTTCTTGTTGAATACCACAATTTTAAATTGAATTTTATTTTCTGTAATAAAACGCGTTCAGATTAATGAATAAATAAAATAAAGTTTAGCTAGAAATTTTTTTTCGATCTTGGAGTAGTGGAGCCCAATTGAAAACTATGAAGTATAAAAACATAATTCCTTGTTTTGGGAGTGGAGTTAGTAGTTAATATTGAAACTAGACCTGGTTTTATTATTGTAACTTCTCATAGTTTTGATAGTGAATAAATTGTTGCTGACACTTTTTTGCTT
Organism: Argiope bruennichi; assembly: GCF_947563725.1. NCBI lineage: Eukaryota > Metazoa > Arthropoda > Arachnida > Araneae > Araneidae > Argiope > Argiope bruennichi. Next base: position 64,205,075 of record NC_079151.1, on the reverse strand, counting down.
CAAAAATCTCGCCTCTTCAGAAAATGGCGAAAAAAAAAAAATCTGGGAAATTACACACCTCTTTTTAAAAATGAGGTCACTTCAAATCATCAGTTCAAGAGCTAAAGCAAAAAACCAGTTTAAAATGTTTCGGCTATTGCGTGAAATCATTAGAGATTCTTAACACGAAAGAATACAATTATTTGTTAGCTTAGATTTTTGAAAAGTATTAACAACTGATATGCCAGTTATAAATACTTTTATATTGCTCGAAATGGAATTTTCATATTTTTTGCTAATGAAAAATTAACGTTAGTTAAATTGTCACTAATATTTCATCAAAATCTTTTTATATTTCAATGTTTGTGACCAAAATTTTAAGTATGCTTCGTATGAAAGATAGAAAAAATACATTTAACATTAGATGGAATTAAATTATTTGTTTTTTTTTAAAAATATCGATGGAATCCCATCGCGTCCGTAAGCAGTGGATATTTAAATAAACTATTTTTAATGCAAAAAATAATTTTATATGAATATTTTCATTAGAGCTTAAAATGTTTATACCGACTGGAATTATAATTTTAATTTTAATAAAGAGAAATTTTGTTGCAATAAAGAGTTTTATTATCTCGTAGTTTCTTGGTTAATTCCGATTATCACAAATAGTTTTTTAAAACCACAGAAAGCATTCAATAATTTAATAATTAAAAAGATAATACAAAATTTGATTAAATTTTGTAAGCAGAAATTTAAATATGTGTTAACAACGTGTACGTGTAACAACCAATATGTTTGTGTAACATGTATATGTATGTGTAACATCCACAGGCAAAAAGTGATACAAAATTTAATTAAATTTTGTAATTTAATGTGTAACAACCAACCAGCAACATGTGGTTATAACAAAAAAAAAGAAGTCAAACATTTCTAGTGTGTTGTATGTGTAACTAACAATATGTGTTTATAACCAAAAATAAATAAATAAAAGGCAAACATTTCTTACAGTGCGTTGTTATCTTCGTTAAAAGTTAACAGTAAGAAGTTAAGATTTAAATCATTTTTTAAGAAATAAGAAACATAAAAAAAATTTCAAGCTAAAGAATCATTTTTAGTATCCATAAGACAAAAAAATGTTATTTACATATGCCTCTTTTCCATTATTGATTATTTAAAAAACCGTTTGCTAAAAAAAGTTTGGGAAAGGCATTTTTTTTTTTCTCAGAGTAACGCCGCTCATGCCTAAAAGAAGAATAGTTTTGAATTTATACAAAAATTAACTATTAGATGTTGTTGTAACTATGTTGAGAAACCTTCTCTAAAAACTACCTTATGCTTTTGTAAGAAAATATTTAAAGATAATTTATTCCTTGATTTGAAATTATATATGGAACCCAAAAATTGGCCTCTCTGTTTTATTTATAGATATTAAATCTGACCTCCACATTCATAATGGAAGACAATGCGATTTTATTTAAATATTTAAGTGAAATAGCATTGTTTTCTACCATGATATCCATTTGTATAATGTTCTACAAGCACATATAAGTGTAATGTAGATCAGATATGGAGCTGGACAATTTTTGACTTGACGGGAGGGGGGAAGGGGAACAAGAATTCTTTAATTTATTTTCAAAATAACACATGGTAATGAATGTTATATTCAGTAAAATGCAATAAAAAATAAGTGCGCCGAGCTAAATAATACTAATTCATATATAACTAAGCGAAAAAACAATGACGAAGTAAAGTTTAAAATACTGCAGAAAAGTAATTTTTTTTCACTATTTGCTGTAAAATTTCCGGGTCCGTTTCAGCTGCATTGTTTATATAAAGTCTCTTACAATTACTTTTCTCAACTTTCATACACTTGATTACTCAAAGCCGCCCTGATACGTCATGGCATCAGAGATTTCTTAAATGGATCTACAAAGAAATGTGAAAATTTGAGGCGATCTGAAAAATAGATAAGAGACACGAGACGTGAAATATTTTTTTCTGTAACAATTCAGACAAAGACGATTTTACATGAGAAACCGATTTCTGGTTAAATTTCAAAATGTCTTATTGTATTAATGCAGTTATTTCCATGACTGGGAACTTATCCTAGAAATAGGTTGAAAGAAAAGTCTTGAATACCAAAATGTAAAGTAGAGCGACAATTTTCCCATAAATATTTTTCGCATTTTATTTATTGTGTGTTTAAAATAAATTCCTATCATGATAAAAAGGAAAAATTCTATGGCAAAAATAAAGTCCCCACGCTTTTTTAGCTATCTAATTTTGGCACAATCAATTTAATCTCCTTTTTTCAATTTTGCGGAATACCCATAAAGAGTTTCAACTGAATTTTTTTTATTTGATAGCAAATTCAATGAAATTTGATCCAAGATTTTGAGGGTAATAATATTAATTTGTTTTCATAGATCAATAAAAAAACTAATCTGCTTAATTCTAGGAAAATTTGAAACCGAATCACTTAAATCAAACTCTTAATAAGGTTTTGAACAAACTAAAAAATCTAATATCTTAGGAATTATTTGCCATTTTCTTTTTCAGGATGTAATTATATTCAAAACTCCGCATTTTGCGATGTTTTTATTTTTGTAATGCTATTATCATTGATTATAAAATATCTTATTAGAGAATTGTATGGAACTTTATTAGCAAAGACATTGTGCATTATTGTAATAATATTCAAGATTATTTTCTAAACTAGGAAAGTTACTTAATCCAAATATTTTTTCCGAAAAAACAGCTAAAGAAAAAAAAAAAAAAATCAGCTAAGCGGGGATGGGGGGAAATCATTCCTTTTCGTGTCCCTGTACAAGTGAAAATCCGTACGTTTTGATTTTAGCAACTTTGTGTAATGTGTAATCAGTACCGATTTCAGTATTCGTTTCCAAATACAGTGCACTCGCTGCTTTTGGCGACCAACTGGCAGCTGGGAATATGCTGTGTTTAACTTCTATTAAATCTCTTTTACATAAATTACTGTTCGCTATTACACAAAGTAACTTTCTGCATCAAATCAAGACACATGTTAAAATCGTATAATTTAATAGTCTTGCATCTGTTATATTTATTTTATAATTGCTTATTATCTTTTTCGAAAACATAATTTTACTTACTGATTCCTCATTGAATCTGAGCAAATAATTAATACAATTTTACTATCCTTAACTTTCTAAATTGGAAGAAAATCAATGAGATTAAATAATAGATGGAATAATAAAAACGAATGAATTTCATTGCAACAATTGCAATCTGTTGAAAATTGCAAAGAAGAATATTTGAAATTTTTTCAAAATGCAGAAAAAAACTTTACTGCTATTAATTTGTTATAATTTTTTTATAAATTTTGAAATGGTGTAAAAATTGTTTTTGTTAGAGAATATTTATAAAAGTCATCACGAGGTAATGCCAAAATCTCGCTTAATTTTTAATTAATTAAAATTCTAAAAAATGGCTACGAGTTGCATATTCCAAATCTCCAAAGTATATTTGCATTATATTTGATAGCTCTCGATCAAATGGTCTGGTTGTAGAGTATCGACACACCGGCAGATATACATTCTGTTATTATTAGTAGGGATTTATGGTGATAGCGAGGATTATATAGAGTTATTCTATCAAATTAATAAGTAAGGAGAATCATTTGAAAATATATTATGCATAAGTAAATTTTCTGAAACATTATATAGATCAAAATTGTCTCTCCCCCTCTTGCTTTTTTTCTTTATACAGGGTGTTCCTTTACTAGTTGTTAGAGTAGAAAATAAAATTCTGGTGCAAAGTGACATTTAATGTTTTAAGATAAGTAGGCAGATTTAGATGATATATTCAAAAATATTGAATAGTTGGCTTAAGCCTGTGTTTACATGAAGCCTTCCTAAGTAAACTCACGAATGCATTTGGCGATTCACTTTTCCAGAAGTATATTTATGTGGATTCTCTAGAGTACATATACGAGATATTTATGATTTTTAAAAACAAAGTGCAGTTTCTATCACAATTTTTATTAATCTTGTTGACTTCTCACGAATTCTTGCTATTCTAATTAAAATAAACTATTTTCAAGTAAAAGTTTCTATTTAATAACGTTGATTAAATTTAATGTATTGATGAAGAATATTTTATTCTCTCAAACTCATTAAAAGTAAAACAAGAAAAATAACGAATGATGCTTAGATTTTATTTAGATATCAAATTTTCATCCCTGTGATTTATGTTGCATTTGAATGAAATACAACCAACCGTACAATAAAATGTATGCTAAACTCAATTATATTATTTGATGTTTAGATTAAATCTTAAAATTGCAGTTTTAATCAATCTTGACAGCATGGTTTGTACAAAATTTAAGAAAACAGATCATCTAGAGTTCCGCATGTAAATAAATATTTTAAATGAGTCCATAGAAGTTCAATGATATTTTTAATGCATCAAAACTTTGACTTCACATAGTACAAAAGCTATATTTTCAGTCATCAACCTAGTTCCCTACATTTCACAGTTTTAAATGGTTGTCTGTTGATCTCTCAGAATGTCAAGTTTTCTCACTGGAAACTTGTAAAGACTTTTTTTTCAATGTCACGTTTAAGCAAAAATCTTTTTCTTTCCACAACAATACCGTTTGACTACACTCAGGTGCAAATGAGCGTTACTCTTTCAAGATAATCGTTCGCGAAACTGGTTTGTTCAGTTACTTTTTTTTTAAGGAAAAAGAAACCGCGCAAGAAGGATTTGTATATTAGTTTTTGGTTTGTGGTCTAAAATGTGCAATACGAAAGAAAGCTTATTTGAATTTGGGAGCTTATACTGAGCCTTCAGAATATACTAAGGAATAATTTCATTTTGGATCAACCTATTATATATTGAAAAAGTTTTTCTTTCTGTCATAAATTTTTCAACCGGAGCTGTAGTCGAAACAGTGCTTACCTCGATGATTGTGAGAACAGATACTAATAACTAAAGGTGACTTGGGACTAATAAATTTTAAGTGAATTATTAGAAAAAAATTAATCAAAGCACAGAATTCCCAATATCACTATCATTACACTTTAATAATTGCCCGATCTTAAAGAAAATATTTTTAAAGGCTTATTATGGAATTTAAAGTTCTTTAGTTACTCCCGCATTTTGTTTGAGCTTCGAACATATAATTAGTCAGGCTTGATGTTATTTTGTGGGACAATTAGCAGATATTAACTGCATTCATGACTTTTTAGTTTGTTTGAAATAATATCATCCCCTTTTCTTAATGAAATAATGGACAAATATGAAAATCCTGGCTTATAAACATTTTACAATGGTAAATGCTATATTGGTACACGAACTTTACATAGGAAATTTTACAATTGGGTTAATTTTATACACCCAACTCTTCTTTAAGCGAAATGGTAATTCTATTAAATTTTTCGGCTTATGTTATTGTGCATAATTTAAATAACTTAAAAGTTCATATAAATGATAATTTAAATGCATTAATTGGAAAGGAATTTAGATACATTCACAAAAATTGCATCTAAAATTACTTGCATCATCTGTTATCCATTGGAACAACCTCAAACAAATCTGACCAAAATACATTTCCTACATCAAGATATTCTAGTGGAAGACACACTTACTGCGAAGGGAGGGATTCCACTATTTTCTGCCAACGGAAAAATGTTAGAGGTGTACATTAGGGTACATGACATATGGATTCATACTCCTGCACATAATCATTGTGAGTGTTAAGCAAAGCATGACGTTTGAAGGTGCATTCATCCGTAAAAAGTAAGTTTTCTGAAAATTTTTGACGTCCCATACTCTTCTATACAATCCAGACGTCGTTTACACATCGAAGGTAAACCACTGCAACCATTTTGCATACTCATTGAACATGTTATGGGTACTACTGCCTTTCAATTTTCAGGGAGTGAAACATGCCAAAACTTGTTCTAGTTCAAGGCATTTCTAGTTTACCATATTCTCCGAGATCTTCTTTTCGCTTCATCTCTCTTCCCAAGATTGCATGCAAGGAACTTTCCATTAGAAGCTGGAAACAATCTGTTAACTTTTAGTTTCGCATAAGTAGTAAAACGTCTCACTTGTTGGCCGTGTGTGACGACTTTTTAAATGAATGATATTATTTGATCCTCTTGGTATAAATCGTCTAAAAGCTAGCCATCTGAATGGTAGGGATTGTTATCTAACCATAAATGAAAAGGTTTTTTATTGGGATTTCATTAAGAATTGTTTTCGGAGATGCCTCTGAATATATATGTTCCAGTTAGAATGTTAGATGAATTCCGAGGCAGAAAATTTCTAAGAAGCAGTGACTGCCTTGCTTTGTTGAGTTTCATGTTTGGAGGTATCTTTTGAAAGCAACTTTCTTTTTTAATTAAGCGTAATCAAACAATTTTCTATAAACGAAAAATTTGATAGAATTCTTGCATTATATTGTAGAACAAAAATAATTTATTTTTAATTTGGATGTGGCTGAACTATAACAGTATTCAGAATGTGCTATTCAACAATTGTAATTTTTTTTTCGCCGTTCCCTAACTTGCATTCAATATTAAAATGAAAAATAATCCTGTTTTACAGTGTATTTGATATATATTTGCGCATATATTTTTCTAATATTTGGTATTTGGTGTTAATATTTGGTGTTTTGGTGTTTTATGGTTACCGAATGTGTGAAGGCAGTGTTTCTTAACGCCCAGTGGACCCCCCCCCCTCCGCTCAGTTTTGTTTCTTCATTTCTTCTCTGTTTTAGCTATTTGGAGCTCTGTAACTGAATCCGTTTAATAAATTGTGATATCCATCCTCATATGCATTGTAAATACGATCAACAGTTCCACATTGGAAGAATATCAGATCTGCTACTTATAATCCCCAAAATAAAATAACTGACTTTTTTCTTCCATAGAAAATAATTGCATGACATTACATTACTAGAAAATAATTGCTGACACATAACATGCTCGGCACTTTCGCATCTCAAGAGTATTTGTTTCTAAGATAGGTAAAATTTTGTATTTTAAATTATTCATTCCGGAATTAATTATGTACTTATATGTCTTAAGGATTGTTTCAACTTTTATAAAGACCTTATTTATTTAAAAAGATTTCCTTGTGTTTGTATTGATAATGAAAAAAAACTAGAAAAAAAAAAGATTTGAATTAGAAATACCTTAAAAAACAACATTAATTAAAAATTAATAATAGGCTTTAGTAAAATTTGAAACTTGTACCGAATTCTTAGATCAACAGTTTTTTAAAAACTGTGCCTTACTTCAATTGTTTGTCTCCATTTAAAATCATATATAAGCTTTTTATCATCAAACATGTTGACACTATGGATGATTATTATTAAATATGACGTCATGAACTTCATGCCATCATTTAATAACTTAGTGCAAATCATTAGTTAATCTGTTAATAAAAACTTCACTTATAGTTAGTTCAATTCCGACAGAAATTGTTTTAAATACTTCATAAATCCTCTATAAATAAACTGTAAAGAAATTCTGGATTTTTTTTTAATATTTGAAATTTTTGGATATAAACTTTTTCCCTTTTTACCGATCTAACGTCATTTGTGAATTATATATCATTATGTTTCATTATTATCATTTTCTTACTCTTGAAGTTTTCTAACATATCTCAGAATTTGTAAAAGGATTGTTTGATCGCCCTATATTTTCTTTAAAAAATGATTATATTTTATGCAAATTGAATGGTTAAACAGAAAAAAATCAGTATTTAGAAAACCTCATCCATATAAATACATTATTCTTTTTAAGTTTTTCATGCATATATTTTTGCAGAAATACCAGAAAAAAAGCATTCAAAATCAATAATTTTATTGCACTATATTGAACAAAACAATTACTACAAAAATATAATTTAACATAGCCAGCTATGATGTTTAAATAAATATATACGGATATATATATTATCAGCAACATGACAAGTATTCCTGTCATTGAAATACTTTTAAACATTCAGAAACTGATATTTGTTCATAGAAACGCATGAAAACAGAAATTGACTTATTCTGCAAAGGCAACTTCTTTGTTCAGTAAAAATGAAAGAAGTACTGATCAACAGTATTTAGAAATGCTGATGATATTAGAGATACAGTCCTTCAAAAAAGTATCTGAAAAATTCTTACTGCTCGCAATTTATAAATATTAAAATCAATCAAATAAATAATTTGTTCAATAATATATCTTCTATAAATATTTATAAATCATATTTGTCTCAGATATGGTTTTCATATTGTTTTAATTATCCTAAAACAACTTTCATTTTTTTTTCTTCTTTTAAATGATTTTAGGGCCGCGGTGGCCTGGTGGTAAGGTCTCGGCTTGTGAGCCGTAGGGTTTTAGATTCGAGACTCGATTCCACAGAAGAACCGTCGCGTAAGAGGGTCTGTTGCACGTTAAATCCGTCATGCCAAACGTCCTCCCGCTAGTGTGGTGTGGCTTGGAGAAGGGGGTGCCAGCTCAGGTGTCGTCCTCGTCATCTGACGGCGGTTCAAAATTACGAGGTCCGTCCCAAAATAGCCCTAGTGTTGCTTTACAACGGGACGTTAATATAACTAAACTAAACTAAACTTTAAATGATTTTAAATTTTAAGAACTCTTCGAGTATGAAATTTTATGTATTTTGATTGTAAAAATATAAGAAAAAAATTGCTTATGAGGCTGTCTCAATATATAAAAATGTAGAAAATAGGTCAATTTTTACAATGGTCAAATAGCTCGAATTAAATACTGTTAAAAACCATTTTTTTCAGAATAACATAATGTTTTGCTGTTAATAGCGATAATTAATTCTTAATAACGAGCAATTTTGCGATACTTTTTTGAAGGATCATACCTAATTTATGGAAATAGATGCTTTCATGGATGCATATGGGCTTGATATTTTTAAAATGGTGAAGTGTTTCACTTTGAAACCCACAATCTTATTTTCACTTTGAAACGAGCAATCACTAATGTCACAGACTAAAGTTCGAACTCAGGAAATATATTAAGCAAGCCTGCATACGCAGGTTGTTGGAAATTTGTAGAGTCGAACGTAAGGGCATGTTTCAGCACTTTCAGGATCGAAGCTGATTAGTTGATGGTAGCTGTATTTTTGAATGCATTGAGATTTTGATTTGCTGCAGATATCACTAGAACTGCACGGCTCTCCTGGTTTCCTGAAAAATTAAAGAAATAATTAATAATATTTTGGAAAACAAACATCAGATACAGTTTACAAAGCTATATATATAAGTAGCATAATTTTCACAGATACGTGGCCACACTTTTAAAATTTTAACTTCGGTTTATTTGTTCACGGGAGATTTAGTTTATACATATGGAACGCATTCCAACGCATTAGAAGACAAATGCAAAGTGACAGAAATTTTTCCCTTTAGTAATTTTACAAAGGGATTTCTTTCCCATGTGTCGATGTTGGAAAAGGAATCTTTGGTATCTTTAAAAGAATGCCATAAACGTTAAAATTTTATTCCCTTCGTTCTGACAGTGAGAAAATGCAATGGTAAGCAATTTTTAGGACTCTTGTTATAAATAATTAAATAAAAAAATGGTTTTGAATCAGGGAAAAAGAGAAAATTTTAGAAAAAAGTAACATGGATTAATTTAAGATAATAAAAAGAGGAAATTAGTTAGGATTTTAATCAAATTAAAAGATGTCACTGCATATATATATTTTATAATTTAATAACATTTTCAGCTAATAATATAAGCTCAAAATTACAAAGCATTCGACAAAATATTTTGCAATTAGGGATTAAGAAATTAAGAGAAATTTGCATAAGCAAGGTAGAGTTACATGTCCTTCGTACCCTCGTCTTAAAAACATAAGATTCTTTATGATATCTCCACAATGTTATTCGCTGCTTTGAATATCATACTTATAATCTGATGATATTGCAATGATACTATCGGGAAATTTGTATTAGTAAAGACAAAGGGTTACTTGCATTGTTTATTTTTACGGCACAAAATCTGACATGGCCATACTGCGCCAAATAGGCCAAATCATTACTTGTTTACAATCTAATTTAAAGATACGTATAGAGTCGTCAATAGTGTTTGGTCTTATTCTTCTTCGCTCAAGTAAACATAAGGGTAATATCACCTTTTGAGGGAAAAGTGATTCAGAAAAGATTTCTATCATTTTTAACGTTTACAGAAATGTAAGGAATAGATTATGATAGGACAATTGCATTGAACTAGTGTGTGCTTACCAGGAAGTTTGCCAATTTCTACCATTATTTTCTCCTGCCGAAATTGAAATAGGACATTTGGTGCAAATGTTACTAAAAAATGCATTCAGCAATGCGGTAAAAGAAGACAATTGCCAAGTTGCAACATTCATTTATATTATGGGAAAATCATATTATGATTTAGTTTTGCAAAGCTGATATTCTTGAGATAGATCGCATGCATAAGCAACCACCATAGTGATTCAAAGAAGCAAAAAAAAAAAAAAAAAAAAAAAAAGAATCTTAAAGAAAAACTTTAAATAAATATGCATCAAAATGCACATCAAAAGGTAACGAAATTTTTATTCTAGATTGGTGAAGTTATAAATTTAGATAGAAGTTATAATTTTAGATAGAAACCTGCACTTACTTGCACACTTCCAAAGCAATCCTTTGTGGGAATGTGTCCGTTTGGATAACAACATGCCATTTCCCTTTCAAGTCCTGAGCAAAACTGGGCCTGATGACCTCTCGATTCACTTCACAAAGCGGTTTCTTATAATTTGTGGAATGGGCTTTCCAAGTCCAGTAAGAATGATTGGTTATGTTTCGAGAAAGGGAATAGGATGCGATGTCCTCCATTGGTCCGGAACTTTCTGGAATCTCGACAAACATGTGATTGACGAGTTCTTCGCACACTTCCATTATCTGGGAAACTTCCGCACTGAAACAAACATTTTTTTTTCAAAATAATTAACGAGTTTCTTAATAATAATTATAACATCTATATACTTCATTTTTTTTCAAATAGAATTTTGGTTGTATTAGATGTTATAATAATAACATATATTATTAGAATATTAATATTAACCTTGTACTCCTATTTTTGGATATTCTTATTACTCTACACGTTGGATGGTGTAACCATTCTAACATATTGTCAATGCAAATGCGTACTATCGAATGTGAACTATCACACTTTTTTAAATACCACCTCTCTTTAGAACTGATGTTTATGTTGCAATGTCTTGAACCTGAATTCTTTTATAAGCTAAAGTAATGACAATTGCATTGTAATGTATCGAACAAATATATTTCGTTACTAATACTGTTTAGTATTTAATGTAAATATTGAATAAATTTCATGTATTTGATAGCTCACATTTGTATCGACGATATTATTGATTTACGCAAATTCCGGGAAAAAGTGTAATAAGGCTTTTTTAAAGCATTACAGAGAGTAATCAAATAAATTATTTGATCATGGTTAAGCTATAAACAAAAATCAAACAATAATAAACATTTCCCTAGTAGCTTTCATGCATTTCTTTGTAATTATCACTTTATAGGTTATCTTGAAAAAGCGTGTAGTCTCGTTCAAATTTTAAATGGCTAAAATTTTGAAAAAAATCACTTGAATTGCAGTATCTATTCTCACCCTTCAAAGTTTACAAAAGTTCACAAATTTATACTAAGAAGCACTTTGATTTGGGCATAAAATTTTTTGTCAGCAACAAAGTACCACTAGAGTTATTTTTAGCATTCAAATAAAATTCTTTTCTTTCGTGATGCAGAATCAGTCATTCAGAGCGTAAACAAGGATTTCACTGGATAAGTAAAAGCTAGTGACATCAAAAACAATTCCGGCGGGAAAAATTTTTACCAAAAGAATTTCGTGCAGCTACTCAAGTTGAAAGGTATGAACAACTTAAAATAAGAACAAATGACATTTCAGAATATTGTTTATTTAATTTAATCAGAGCGAAATTTACATATTTTCCCTTAATTGCTTTATGTATCAGGAAACTTTTTGTTCCGATTTATATTTAATTTTCTCAACTCAGAGCAAAGAAATACGACTTTTTGTAAAATCTAACATTAAGTTTTGGGCATATTTAAGCCATATTGTATGAAAAGGAAACTAAACAAACAAAAACTTTTGGAAAATTATTCTATGACATTATTTATTATAATACATTTTTTAAAATATGTATATTTTCATCGTGACGTATATATAAAACTAATGAAAAGAATTTCTTTAATTTTCGATCCATCTAAATTCAAATTCAAAAACACTAATAACGGTAATTTTAATTATAAGAAGCTGCTGCCCAAATAATTCTTTAGTTGGGTTTTCTTCGTTTCTTTTTCTTCCAAGTAATTCTTTTCTCGTTTGGGAGTCCCCCCCCCAAAAAAAAAAGGGAAAACGTATTTCTGAATTGTTAAAATGTCACTAATTTGCTTTTTCGTTCTCTGTTCGCTTTCTCATATACAAAGTATATTGAAAGTATTGTAATCATGAAAAAATTCTCACTCTAGATTTCGACGAATCTGCATGTTTTAAACTCCACTGAGTTTGAAAAACACATTTTTGGAAAATTTCTCTCTGTTACAATGATAACTCAAAATGTTTTGAGCTAGACAGATGAAATTTCTTATAAGGTTTGTACGCCAAATTTGTGGATTTTTATAAAATTTATCCGTTTAGAGGAAGTTTGTCTATTTGGACGTTCGAATGTAAGGGATACGATGAGTACTAAATGAAGAGAGCTAAATCGACAAAATTCGGTACACAGATTTGTCATCTATATTGTAGACACTTATTAAATTTTGAACCAAGTTCAAAAAGCGGTTGTTCATCTGTCAGTCTGTACTTTCAGAAGCAAGTAAATGCAATGAATTTGAATTTTGGTATGTGTATTTGTGACTATAGGTGCAATTCCTTGTTAATGTGTGATTTCAGTCGGTTGGAAAAAAACGCGGCTGAAACACAAATTCGATTTTCGGTTACTCTTTACCGGATGCCAGAGATTAATTATCAAAACTCTCATCAAAGATCAAAGATAGATTCAATAAAAAAATGCTAAAATCACTCTAAAGGTTAATATTTTGTAACTGTTGAAGGCTAATGCCATGTCAGGCTTGTTCTAGAATAACACCTTTATTACAGAGTATGTCAGAAAGTTTTAAGAAGACCATTCTTACTGATTATATATTTTTCTTAGAAATGAAGTTGCCTCGCATTTCTCTTCAACGGTCATGGCTCAGACTGATTAGGACATGGTAGTAGTTGATTGTGAAATCGAAAACTACATTTCAGTTTTTACTTAATCAATTAAGATAACAATAAATTGAGTTATGACTTATTATCTGAACGGTTGAAATTTCATACTTTTTGCTTTATGTTTTACTTAATGTTATATATATGTGTCATTACTTAAATATTAACATATTAATAGTGTTGTGCTTTTAAGTCTTGAGGAAATTGCAATTATGTCGATAACTCGGTTTATTTTCAACTCGAATGATTAACGTTTACTTCTACAGAAAGAATAAACATTAATTAAAACAAAAAGGAACAAATTAAAACATTAATTACAACAAAACATTTAAACATAATTAAAACAAAAAGGAAGCAAAAGAGGAAACTGGCGACCTTTTAGCAGCTCAGAAAGAGGACTTTCAGTTTTAGAAATGAAACTAGAACTAATTTTAAAGAATTCACAGCAAATCAAGAATTCAACTGTTATCAAATACGAGAGGAGTGAAGACCTAAATAATTCAGATGTTAAAAATATTTTTAGAGCTATATTAAAGTGGATAGGAAATTAATTTTTAAAAACGCGTTAAATTGAATTAAATATAAAAAGTTAATCTTTTTATCAGATTTTTGTCTCCAAGCTTTGTTTTTGTTGGAGAACCATCTTACAGACATTGAATTACCTAGTTTCTTTCTAGAAATTATTTTTTTAAAGAAAAATTCTATTTCAGAAATATAATGAGCAACTCTTATTACCTCTCCTAATATTAAAAGAGGATGTATGTCTTACATATTAACGCTTTACAAGGTAGAATGCTATAGCTACAAAATAAGTAACAGCAAAAAAAAAAAAAAAAAAAAAAAAAAATCAAAGCAAAAAATTTGTTAAAAACACAAAATATACATGCATAAGTTTTGAAGAATAAGAATACTAACTATATTTTGAACAATTTTTTTTTTCGAAATTTTAATGAATTAAAAATTAAGCAGAATTCTTTTTTATGGTAATTTCCAAAACGTTATTGCTCAAAAAATACTCCTTGCGCCATCTTAATATTTACAAAAGTTATCTTTTCCATGATATAATACTAATTGCAATACATTTTCTTCCCTAATTTCAACAAATTTTTTAAAGCCTTTTTGTAAATATGATTTGCTATCGCTACTATAATAGCAGTCAAACCTTTTCAAGATTTCATCCAATTTTTCAATTGCACGTTTTTTGGTAACTGAAAAAGAAAAGTTCCTTGTTTCTTACACTTTTGTGGTTAGGAATTTAGTCAGGCACTCACAAAAGATTACAAGAAATTTTTTAGCTTATGGATATTTAGAAATTAAATTTTACAGCTTTTTTAAAAATTTTATTTTCCACACCCGCTTAGCTTACCCAGATGGCATAAATCTTGCAAGTGTGTGTGTGTGAACGATTTACAGCTTATAGTCCAGTCAAATTGCCCTGAAAAACATCAAAATGTGAAACAAAAATATTTATGATCAATTTTATTGCTTTAACTTGATAGTTTGGTCACATAATACAGGTCACTGTATTTTTTCCCAGATGTGGGAATATATAAGGGCAAGAGAAAGGAAAAGTTGGGACATCGGGTTTTCTCATTTAAAAAAAAAACGCCGTTAATCTGAAAGATTTAAATGGAAAATTTAAGATTGAAGAAGATTTAATGAAAATTTGCAAGTATTATAAAACCTTATAAAATGAACTATGAACATTAAGATAGCATCTATAAGCCATAAATAAATTTTTAAAAAATGTAAATATGGAATTTTTTTTTGTTTACCTTTATTAATTTGATAAAGTTTTTGTAATACAACTAAAATTATGTGACACACAGAAGGGAATACCTGGTAAAAATTTGGGATCGATTCCTAAATTACTTTTCGAAAAATTCCACTTTGTCAAAATAAATAAATATATATATGTGTCAAAAAATGCTTATAAGTACTTTTCTATCCATCCCAATTCACGAATTGAAAAAAAAAATGCATTCTAAAAGTATTTTTATATCTTTTCAAACGGTATTATAACGGTCTATTTTCAGAAAAAATCGGTGAAAACTCAAAATGGGGAGAAAAAAAATCTTTCTCTGTAATGACAGATTCTCAAAGAACGTTAGATAATAGCGTTCGCGAGCGTAACGGTGCGTGTCTTGAGTCATCAGAAAATGCTTTGAGGCATAGTAATTTTCACCACAAGAAAAGAGAATAAGATTATAATAGGATTCTTTTTCGAGCCGGGAATTGGGACGAATAAAAGGCATTTTTACTTATATGCATATTTATAGGCATTTTTCGACGTCTGTTTTTTTTTTTTTTTTCTTACGAAGATGTTGAATGCTTCGAAAAATAATGTATATATCAATACATATTTATTAGATTTTTCCTTGTGTTTAACATATAAGTAAAAATAGAGTCCCAAAAATTTCACTCAAAATAAAAAATAATCTTTTAAAAATATTTTTCCACATTTAAGCTTATTTTAATTTTATACTTGACCTGATGTAGCTGTTTTAACGTGCGACATCTCATTTCATTGCTTTATCCAGTGTCTATAACTTTCCTATTCAGACTTTTCTTCTCAGATTATTTGTCTAAAGGCGACATTTCGTTTTATTTCGGCTTTCCCTTTCACCATTACAAATCCTCATATCTAGACGCGAATGCAGTGACTTGTTTGGGACGACTAACCCAACAAGTTAAAGTAATAAAATTTATCTAATGAATATTTTTCTCATATCAAAGTAGTATTCAACTGAACTATTACTATTGTTACAGATCGGTTAAACTCTTGCTATTACTTTACTTTTATATTTTTGACACACACACACACATATATATATAGTTGTATATTTCATAATAAAAGAGTAAATTTTTTATTTTAGAATCAAAACAAAATTAAAAAATTGCCATATAATACAATACAGTATTAATTTGTTATTAAATGTTTTTGTCATAATTAGCTTAAAAATGGATTTAGCAATTAGCTAATGAATGTGCAATACTTGTCAGTTAAATAACAATTGTGCCTGAGGAAAATGAAAAAGAAAGAATACCTTTATAAAATTTCATTTTTAAACTCCTTACTTTATATTTAACAAAAAGGGGTCTTACAAGCATTTAAAACAAAGTTAACAAAATTAACAATGTAATACATTATAATAATTAATTCGTTATTAATTTATGAGCCATAATTAGCCTAAAATAGTTTTAGCGGGTTTGTCAAATAAATAATAATCATGGATGATGAAAAAAAAATCTTTATTAGATCTCCTTTCTAAAGCTCCTTTTTGTATTTTATTCCTTATCACCATTCAAAATTTCATTATTTCTGTCGTGTAATTTTCTGACCCCATTTTCTTGTAACTGCCTTTCTTAAGAACTGTACTTGAAATATTTTTTGGGTCATTGTTGTGTTTGAAGGTTATGAACTCTTGATTTCAAGAATTCCGCCCACCTTCCTACAAATCGATTACAATTTTTAGAGACTCATTCTACCTTGCACTATTTTCAGCATTTTCATGTAAGGGCTCGAATCATTAGTTTCATAACATACAAAAAATAGAGAATATTTTCATTCCATTTATAAATTAAAATTTTATTTAAATATTAATATATTATATATACACTGTTGTCTTTAGTTAGTTTTTTTTTTTCAAATCATTTCTCTGTCGTTTGTTTCAAATAATTCTTTCTTTTACCAAAAATTAACTAAATTGAAAACTTAAATTAAAGTTGGTTTATATTACTTAAATGATGAATATGATGGGTGGTTCTATGAAATGAAGGGTAACTTAATTAACTAGTTATAAATGGAAACATTTTTTAGGACTATTAATTTATTCTGGCGTCTTATCTTTTAGTTTAAAAAGACTGATATGCTACATTTCAAGCTCTAAATAAAGTGTTCAAAATTTTTTCCTATTTAAAAAATATCTAGTCACCAGCATTTTTCGATTTTTTTTTTTCGTTTGATGACGCGATAATTAATTATATATCTTTTATAGTATCTTAATTGGTCCTACTTTTTATTCTTTTATACTATCAAATTAATGGTAGATATGAGGTACCATCTATTTTGAATATAAACTATCCAACTTAAAAAATTACACCTAAAATGAATTTATATACTGACAATGAGATATCAGTGACCATGTTTTGATCGAAAGTCATAATTTATTTAAATATGTGCAATCGTTTGCGTTCATTTTTTTATTTTATTTATCTGTATGAAAGGGAGAAATAATTGGGGTAAATGGTGTAGCATTTTTTTTAAAGTAAAAGTTATGATTCCTTACTTAAATATCTATTTTTCAATGGAAGTTCATTTCTGCTGCTTTTCCATACGCAAAGTGAAAACGATAAATACTGAATAGATAGATAGTGAATAATATAAAGTAAACAGCGAGAAGGATTCTCCAAATTCAGAGTATGCGAGAGAGTTCACTCGCAATACTGTTAATAATCATCAAGTGATACAAAAATTATTACGGAACTTGGTGCCTTATGTAATCTTGAATTGGAAAATTGGTAAAATATTAGATTTAGAAAAGATTAGATTATAAAATATCAGATTATAAAAATTCAGATTTAGAAAAAAGATTTCAAATGAATCTTATGCATCATTGAAAGGCAATTTATAAAGGTATATAAAGCCTTTTTTTGTTGAAATAGAAAAATTATTATAATTTATAAGTTGAACGTAAACAGGGTTCAGTGAGACGGTGTGTTTTCTTAACATTAATTTGTTAAAAAAATCTGCCATATTATACTGTTCGTTTCGGTATCCCATCATCTTTCGACGATTCTGCTTATGGTCGTCTTCTGCTTCGCTAAGGAATAAGAAATGGAAGGATAAACGCACATTCGGAGCTCTCTGTCATTCTTTGACCTTGAATTCCGTCCCTTTAGATATTTTTTCATTCAGTTTTTTTCCTTCTGTCTTATGTATGTGATAATTGTGTCGTTTCTGGTCGTACTATTTTAACTCAATATTGCGAATTATTTGCTTACATGGCTAGTTCAAATGGCAAAAAAGCTTTCAGAGTGGAAAAAAGAATATTCTTCATGTAATATCGTTAAAACTGTCCAAAATTTTCAACCTTTGTTGATCTCAAAATGTCATAAAAAATTCAATAATAAATTTAAAAATTAATTGTTTTAACATATAAAATTATTATTATTTTATAAAAAAAATGAAATTTTAAGTTTAAGTTAATGTTAAGTTTTAATAAAAAGTTCCAAATTTTAAGAACAGAAATATCCCATTTATCCATCATGATTTAATGTTTAGGCCACTTACAGTAAACAAAAATTGTTCTAAAGTATTTTACTGCGAATTAGTATCTTTTTTTTCCGACAATATTACGAGTTGTCAGCAGTTTTTATGCTTCTTAAGTCCGCGTAAAATACTAGTTCACCTAATTGTTAAACGTAAATTCTCCTCCTTTCATCTTTTCTATCCCCCATTCTGACTAAATAAACACATCTTGACGCATGCAAACACATCCTGATTCACGCAAAAAAAGCGAAGGGTTGTAGAATCCGAGAATGACCACTATATGCCGAGATATTTGAACACTTTTCATAACAATAAATATTGAATTTTGCTATGGTTTTGCTCCACAATATTTTCTTCTAAGCGATATAAATGACATAAATAATGAAAGTTAAGTAACCGAGTTATCTTTTAAGGAAGATAGCGTGTTAGACACGAAATTGGAACATACCTTGGATAATTAATTCCTAAATCACACCAGCCCAGATCATTTGTACCACCACATTTCAGCTCCATTGGTGGTGCAGTTTCATCTTGCTGTCTTGCAGATGAATTCTGGGGAGCTTCTGTCTTCACAAAGTGTAGGTTTGATGCTGCCCAATCTTCACCTTTAGCCTTAGAGACAACACCTTTTTTATAGGACACAGGGTGAGCCTTGGCTTTGTATCCTTCCAGCACAGAGTCCGAAGAGGCAATAACGCGGGCTTTGGTTGCAGTTACCTTTTCAGAATCCGCTTCCATCACGTGAACTCTGAAATCATGGGCATAGAATCAAAAAAAATTAATAATCATTTTTCTTGTAAATTTACAAAAAATCCAATAAAGCGTGTTCGTTTTAAAATAAGGATAATAAACTTTTAGGTATATTTGAAACCTGACAGTCATTATCATTTCTTTACTTTAAGTGTAACATTACGAGTCTAACTTATCACTCAACTTCTGATAGCACTTAATATAGATATTCTTGTTCATTGAATTTTTCGAACAGGTGTAAAAGGCATGAGAATATAACTTTTTATATAATAGACACGAGCTTTCATCATATCCTTTTTCAATATTCTAATATAAACTGCACAACATGAATTTGTTTTCTTTGCTTCTTATTTTCTTTCGCGTTTAATTATATCTAAAGAATTATTAAAGTAATTATCATTTCAGGTCATTTTCCATTTATCAATGCCCCATTTCATAAAAAAAAAACGAATTTTTACACAAAATTTATTTTACATGGGTTAACAAATTAAGTATGTTTCATATTGATACAAAAGATTCTTCTAATGAATTGACATTAAAAGAGTTAAAGTATTTCTTCAAATTTCAAATATTTTCTTCCTTTATAAAGAGCTTCTTTAAATGTATGTTCAGGCTACATTAAAAAAATTTTTTAGTTAGTCTAAATTTAACAAAAAAAATTCACTTGCATATATGTATTCCAAAAGTCTCGCAAGAATTATAACTGATGACCTTATTCTTTTTGGGAAATAAAACCAGAAGGGAGTTGCTTATGAATTATCTAGGCTTCAATCAAGCCTAACACAATAGTACCCATATGATATAGATCTATTAAAAATATATGGTAAATGTGTTCAAAAAATCTTTTGAATTGTTGACAGTCACTTAGGTAACCACAAGCGCTCTGTTGAAACTTCCATGATGAGTTGAATGACCTTCGTTATGGGAGCATTCAGAAACTGGGAATGGGGTTCTAAAAGCCATCACCAGCCTTAACCCAGCTCCCCCCCCCCCCGACGGAAGCACATTCCATTATCGAAAACAAAGATAACTTCACCATACACCATTTCTGAGCTGAGAGAGAAGAGAGAACCTGCTTATGTCACTGAAAACTTAACATCCACATTACTGGAAGGGATGTTTACTTAAGTAAATATAATCGCCCTATCACAGCGCATGGGATAATTTAAATGATCATGTTCAACTAGAATGGATACATTATAGTTCCCATTACAGCGCGTCTAATGTGTCTGTGCCTGACATAGAAGTAAGATCCATCATCGGAGTGAGGGAAAATCGAACCCCTACACTATTACTGAACCAACTAAAGAAGTTCATGAATACCTTCAATAAGATTAAGTACATAAATAAGAAAATGGTTATTTAAATATTACATTGTAAATATATCTCCTTAAAATAATTATGCAATAACTACTTTTGTTTGCGCAAATTATCAGATGAGATTAGGATACAATAGTAGGCCAGACTGTAAACTGGTAATCACAGGAATTACTTCTACTGCCTTAGCATTAGGGAGGAATTGGACGGGTCAAGCACCACGACACATAATGTAGGGTACCGTGATAGGCACATAATAGCCCTATTATGAACAGCACAGAAATCGGCTCCTTATACTGAAGAACAAAGGCTCGATTCGCCATCCGCTATAAGCCCAGAAAGCAACACCACCATTTTTTTCCACCAGGGAGATAAGAACCGACCATCACATAGGATTCTCTTTCAATTTCTGAGGTGTCTCTTAACTGTAGGAAGACAAGCTAACAGTTATAAGAATTAGCACGTCCCGTCAAAGCATAAGTATTGAATAAAATTAGCAAACCAAGAATAAGCATTAGAAATAAAGATTTCACCTCGTGGTAATGTATAAAAATGGGACTAGACTTGGTGATTATAAAAACAGTATTGAAAGCTTATCTTGATTTACTCCAAATGATCTACTATTGCATCATAAATACTCGTTTATTTTGAATAACTTGCATATTTATAGATCGTTTGAACTGATTTTTATACCATTCACTAATATTTGAGCAAAATATAAACTTACCTCTTAGCTTCGATCTCTTTTGGCTCTATAAGGATTGCTTTCATAGGTTTAAACGACGATCCTCCACTCATAACTTTCCTAGCCGTTAATACTTTAGGTTGTCCTCCAGAATGAGCTTTAATGACTGTTACATGACCACCTGCAGACCCGATGATGTCATCCATCTCGTAGGATATTTCCCCTTTGTTCCATCGTCCCGGTTTACGATCATCTTCATCACTATCTCCCTGGGAGAAAGGAACAATACCGTAGTGATGCCTAAAATCGGATATATGCATTAGAGCCTGTAAGAATACATTGAAAAAGAATTCAAACATGCTTTTCTGTAATTAGTTTTAAAATCTAAGCTCGTTTAGATTATTTATAATATGATGGAAGAATGTTTGACTGATAAGAATATAACTTGTCTTACCTCTAACCCTCACTTAGCTGTTCCGGCCCCACGGCTGAAAGGAGATGAAGTGAATAGAGAGAGAGAAAAACAGTTGTGCGAGAGTGTGTAACTGATACCGGTAAGAGAGTGTGTAGGTAGGAGCTCCGGTCAGAATTCTTTAAAGTGAGTTTAAATTTAAATTTGAATTTAACTGTGTATATGTAAATTGTTATCGATAATTTAATACATAAAATATAATGAACTTGTGTCACTAAGAAAAGTATCATCACTTGTGTCAAGGCATGCAACACAACTCTCCGTAGTTTCCTTAAAAAAACTAATCAAAGAAATTCATTTCATCCGAGCGAACTTTTATATACAACAAATAATCCTTTTATAGATGAAAACCAACTGCTTTTGGCAATCGGTTTGTTTGCCTCAATTATTGCTTTTCTGCCTGTTAAATTATTATCTTATAATTATCTGATAAAAAAGAAAAATAGGAATGAAATGGAATCTACAAATTACAACGGTTGAAAAAAAAATGTATATACTGCGAAAGGGAAAATCCTTTTAATGGCCAAATAGAACAATTTTTTATATCAATTTTTACATTGGTAAAGGCAAAGGTTTATTGGAATAATGAAGTAAATTTTAATTTCCTAGTAAAAGTATAAACACAGTTACAAATTGTGAATTAAATTAAATTTAAAAATTGTATTAAGAGAAAAATTGTAAAGAAATAAAATTGATATAATTAGAAAGTTAATTTTTTGAGTTTTAAAATAAAAATAATTTTTGTTATGCAATATCTTCGGAAAATGTAGCTAAAAATACATCAAAAGCTTGCTCAATTTTTAATTAATATATTGTCAGTAATTTTTGAGCTTCAAAAAGTTAACAGCTATTTCCCCCTTGTTTTGAAGGGTAGTTATGCGAAAATTCTTGTTTTTATTGATTGTATAGTAAAATAAATAAAATATATTTATACATAAAAATATTCATTTTTATATAGCATAGAAATAATACTGGAGAAATTTAAAGTACTTAGGCGATTTAAAGTAGCGTTAGAATAGAGAAAAAAAGTTTCCACTTTATTCATTTTTCAGGAATTGTATCATATTCTATTTATGTGTTGTAAATACAAATTGAATTTTCAGTTCATGTGACTCAATAACGGTTTTCAAAGGAAAACTTAAAATATTCAACAATTTTCTATTATAAGAAATAGCTAATAAAAAGGCAGAATTTCTTTAAAAAAAAAGAATTTTACCCATTTCGAAACCCACCTGGTAGCCTGTCGTGGAGGACTTGGTATCTGAGATGCATAATCCTTTGTAGTGATGTATCGATTTCCTGTACTAGAATCATCTGAATTTGCATCTTTTAAGGAAAGCGTAAGGGTTGTTGGTAGAAACTGTTGTCCTTTTTCAGGCATTGCTTCTGCATTAAGAATATGAATGTTGTCCTTTGGAAGAGTGAGAACAAGCCTTCGACCATTCCTTGGCCTTTTGCTCATTGTCATGGGCTGGATAAGGACAAAGGGAGGACCTCCTCGCTTGATGGGCCCAACAGTAGTCGTCGATTCGGTTGTTCTTGTGAAAGGAATTTGTAAGAACTGTCTGTTTTCAGAGGGGCGCAGTCGATGGGTTGTCATTATATTATAAAAGCCTTGTCTCATTGGAGGGGATGATGGCAATCCGAAGGTGAGAACATGGCAGAACAAGGATGCGGTCGTCAGTAGCAGTAAAGTACATACGGAAAATTCCATCTAAGGGAATAACAATTTTTTATTGAAGAAACACTTGGAAAAACAACATTTAAATTTTGAGTTTCCAATAGTGAAATGAAACAAACTGTGCAAGATCAAATTATTTAAATTTTATTTCATTTGTCCAAGAACATTACTCAAACTTTTAAAGCTAAAATGAATATTCATTTCTTTCTGTTTTTCAGCCGTTTGGATTTGAACGAAAACATGTTTCAGAGGACAATCATGAAAGAAAAATGTTTAAACAATTGCACAATAGTAAATTGTTTAAAATTAGAGTTCAAAGAAAGTGAAAAAACGAATCTAAAAAAAAAGTGCCTTTTTTTTCGCCTATGAATTTGAAATGAGAGACTTTAAATATTTATCTTTTCAATTTAAAAATAGTCTTCTTTTGATATAATTTTCCTTTCTATGTATTAGATGCACACACACACACACACACACACACACACACACACACACATACACACACACACACACACACACACACACACACACACACACACACACACACACACACACACACTGACGTACTATATTTTGGTGGAAAACAGCCGATCCTTGAGGACATATCTAGATGTCATTAGTTTTTATGCGATAAAAATAATTGCCGAAATTGAACCAGTTATTTGGCCTTGACGACTGGCTCTTTGAGTTTACTTATTATCTTAAATATAAAGATTTCATTTTAACTTTTTATCACTGGAAAGAAGAAAGCTACTATTGTTCTAAAAACATAATAATAACTATATAAAAATAAAAATTATTTATTTATAAAATTAAAAATAAATATTCAAAATAGATAGAAAAACATTTTTATAACTAACTAGCTGGTACCCGGCGCGTTTCTGCCGAAGAAGAAATAATGTTGGAAATATCATTTGAAATGGCTCTCTTATTTAATTATGATAGAAAGAACGATATTAATTTCTTGTCGACAATAAATGCATTCAATGAAATTGAATGATATATAATGGAGAGTATAAATAATATTTATTCTACTTTTTTGACTTTATTATTCAATTATACATTAGGGTAGTCATATTTTTTTTTTTTGTTTTTCCGTCTTCAGCAAAAACAAATAAATTTCTTGGCTATCCGACTCATGGGCATCCAAACATATAATTGGCCATGTGAAAAGCATGGATTTTCTAGGCTCAAAGCAATAAGTTGGCAAAGTTTTATCGCCATCGGATGAACATTACGGAATAGCATAAAATACGAACAAATAAGCATTCATTTTTAAATATTAGATATAATAATTGTATTATGCCTATAAACTTCGCGCAAGTGCAAACTATAAGTTGACAAAGTTTTATCGCAATTGGAGGAATGGTACGGCAGGGCATAAAACACGAACAAAAATTTATTTTTATATATTAGATAATATTATTTAATTATCTTTACAATAAGATTTTACATAAAAGTTGCTTTGAGCACATTAATTTACGATGAAATTATCAAATTCTTATAAAATGAATTTATCTGATAGAACGATGGATTTAAAATATTTAAACAAACAATCAATAATTTTTATCTTCATTCTACGAAACCTTTGATGATTCTCTGGGTAGCAAAAGCTAATTGAAAATTTTAGAAGATCCCTCAACTGAGTCAAGGTTTGAAAATGGAAAGAATGGAAGTGGAAATACGCACCTTTCGGTTGTTCCGTTGCGGTGAGTTGTGAGAGGCTGTGGGTGCAACAAGGATGGAAAAAGACATCAGGAACTAGTTTCCTGACCTGTATAACTTTTTTTCGTTCCTTAATCCTGAGATCGACACGATTCCCAATCACGTTACGCTCCTTTTAACAATATTCCACGAATGTCATTTGTGGGCCTTTTCACTTGACGTCTGTTGATGAGTGACACTTGTTTTCATTCATTGAAATGAGTGCTAAAAATTCCTCCTCTTTAGGACGAGTTCCGCATCATATCGTTAGTGATAAATTACAGCTAGGAAAAAATGGGATGGCACGTAGAAAGCTATTTGTAGATTTTGAAAATTAATTTCTTGGGCTTTAAAATGCTGGTTTATTAAAAATTGATTTTTAAATGTTTTATTCGCATTCATTTCTTGACTAAATCACGGGGAAAATGCTTGAAAAACTATATTCAAGTATGTTTTACGACTGCGAAATATCTTGTTACCAATCGGTAACAGTGAATATTATTTGAGAAAAAAAAACTGTAAAAGTGATAAATATAGACTTAACACTAGGTTTACCAAGGGGTCATTTTGACCCCTTTGAGAAAACTTTTCGTTAATTTTCACCAAGAAAATTATTGCCATACTTTATGAGAATATTTTAATTAAAATTTTACTTACATTTATAAGGCACATAATCGCAAATATTATCTTTTTCTTTTTTTTAGTTTCGAAGGAATGTATATAGTATACCTACTTTTATCGAAGGGTCATTTTGACCATTCGAATAAATATTATTGAGAATACATACATTTATATTTAAGTATGTAATGGCTTGAAAGGGACGCACATAGATGTATAAATATAGAAATAAGTATGTGATAGTAAAATGTGTGTATATAAGAAGTAAGAAGGCGAAGCCGAAAGTCAGTCAGATAGAAGCTATTATAGGTTGTTAGTAAGAAGACGTGTGAGTCAATGTTTAGGTAGAAAATGATGGTAAAATAATAGATGGTGAAGACCTAGATTAGAAAATAAACATTTTTTTAGTAAATAAACGCAGAGAAACTGCCTTTTCCTCACACCACACCAAGCCTCAACAAATATACTGAAAATATAAAAGTTTTTTTCTACTTTAACTTCATAATAGATAGGTCAATTTATATATTTTTAATTAAATACAGAAAGGAGTCATTTTGGACCCTTTGGTAGGAAAAAGTACATGCCAACTCATGGTAAACATAGCGTTAAATACTTCACTTTATACAACTTTTCGATTAGCAACTTTTTTAAAAGTTGCAAAATAAAATATGGTATTTTCAATGGTATAAATGAACCAAACTATTGCATCCAAAAGTGTGAAACTCAATTAATTAATTTATTTTTTCAACAGCATTTGTGCTACCATGGACATATTTTAAATTGATTTAATAACATTCTCATTATGTATTCTACTGGCAACAAAAGGCATTAAAGTTTAAATATTATTTTCATATTTTAGAAGATAAAGTTAGATCGCTTTATGGCAACATTCGGAATTTAAAAGTTAAAATCTATCAGAATCTTTTTTAAATAATATTTTACCGACATTAAAATAGTTTTAATTCGCTTGCTTTTAATAATTTCTTAGTATTGTTGAATTTATATAAATAGAGTGATCATTATTTAAAAAAAAGACGTTCATAGTAAAAGAAAATATGCATCTTATGTTGTAAAATACAATACAGAACAGTTACATCAAAATGCTGTGTATAAATTTAGAGATGGTGTGTTGAAAAATAATATTTTGTTATTATTCTCTTTTTTTTGAATGTCTTAAAACATTAACTAAATCATATGAAGGAGAAAATTTACTATTTCTGATCGTTCAAAATTAATGAAAAAAATTGTAAAATAAGAAAAATAGTTTCCTCTTTTAGCAATTTTACTTTTGGGAGTAATTTTTAGAACGCTTCTAAGATTTCGAATTTCTTAAATTCACTTCATCTTTATCACTTTCTTAAATCATTCATCTTCATCTTTTCCACAAATCAAAATTTAACACATTAAGCAAGAGTTAATTCATTATTTTAAAGGTCTATTTATATTTTTAAAAAAAACTTAAAATTCAACTTTAGTGTAAAATTTTTTAAAATCAAAATTTTCTGAAATCTTTCTATCGGTATCTTTACAGGTATATCTTGCTTTGAACGATGAGTTAAAGAATTTTTTTAAATTATAAAGAGTGTCATCCAGGCGCTCTAATTACTTTCTTTTTTATTCATATGAAATATTTCGTTGAAAATTCATTCCAAATTCAACTATATCCAGATTGGTAGTTAATTCCATTTTATCAAGTTTATTTATTCATTTCTTCATCTCTTTGGATAGTGAACAGATGCTAAAAATGATCAGTATGTCATATTCATTTTCCAAGTATATCACTGTCACGGTTCAGTCCATAAGTCATTTAGTTTCCTTAACATTAAACAACCAGAAGAGCTTCACTGAATTAGCTGCTCCGTTTATTGCTTCAGATAATCAGGGAACGGCAATATAACGAGGAACTAAACTACTGTCGAATTGATTCGGTAAACACACAAATGATTTTTTTTAAAAAAATACAGTTCTGCATCAGAGCTCCCATCTTTCTCCTGTCTAACACGTTTTTGAACATCATGATGTATATAAGCATTTTAACAATCATTATCACATTTAATCCAAAAATAAATATTTAACAGGCATTTATATCTCTACTAAGAAGAAAAATGTGTGTGTGTTTGTGTTGGCTCTATACGAGATGGATTATTTTACCTAGGATTACCAAATGTGGTACAGTTATATTTTGGAATGTGGGAATGCGTACCTAGGAGAGATTTTTTTTGAAATTGTAATTAGAAATTTAGTTAATTAAAATTTAAGCAAAATTTTGACGCTTTTACCATAATTTTGAAAATATTAAACTATGAAGCTGATTTTTACATTAAAATGAATCTTTTAAATTTTAAAATAATGACATCAATTTAACTGTGGTATAAATTTTGTATTTTTTAAAAATAATTTTTCGCTAAATTTTCTACAACAAATTTGATTGTTGAACTGAAATTCTGATTGTTCCCCTTATTTCATCAAATATTTAATCGCCAGGAAAGAAGAAGGATTTTATTCAATATCTGGATAATTTAAACCAAGTATACAGACTGTAGTGATATGAAAGTTAAATGAACAGGCTACTTATGTTCTTAACAGCGCACTAATGTTGCGGGACTTGACTTTATTAGGATGGTTCTTATGCGCAATGAGTAGAACAAAGATAAGGCTACTGAAATGACACGGCTTTAATGTTTATCACAATTGAGACTTAAAAATATGTTTTCTGAAGAAATTAAATTAAAAGTAACTAATATTCCTGGCGAAGTAGTTAATCTTCAAAAATGGCTAGTATATATATATATATATATATATATATAATGTCTGTTTTGGTGAACATGATACTATTACACACTCCCTGACGAAGACAATTGCACATGCTCCGTCGCACTAATGGGAGAAGGATTAGAAGATTAGCTACACTTAAAAAAGAATAATTGCTACCTATCCTTTAAAAAAAAACATTTTAACATTTTAAGTTTTCCTACCAGGATTTCGGAACATAGTCTAGAGCAGAGGTTATTTTTGCACCATCTTACAATTAAAAAAATTAACTTTTAAATAATACTAATTCCATTGTCTAAAGACCATTTCTAGACAATTAATGAATTTTCCAAAATTAAAAAAATATGTAACAGTTCCTTTTTAAATATTAAAGCTATTCTAATGTTATCACATTCATGATTCTCACGCTTTTGCCAATTTAAGTAGTAAAATTATTTTTTTTTTAAAGTTCCGTTTTTTTTTTCTTTTTTCTTTTTATTATTTTTTTAATTTATTTTTTTAAAATTTCATTTCATATTTTATAAACATCTTTTACTATGCAAATCAGAAATTTACCTTTAAATGCTATCCTTTAAAACTGTTATCATTTCTTTTACTTTTTCTTAATTTTGTCTCGCATTTTAGCACTTTCAGTTTTTAAAGCACCTAATTTACACATCATGTATCTTTTAAAATATTTTTGTTAGCTTGAGCTCATTGAATAAGATTTTATTACATTTTATAAGCTTGTCAGTTTTTATTGACTTATTGTATATTTTATGATATCGCCTTCAAAGTCCCGTGTTTTAAATAACATCACTAAATACTTTCTTCTAGCTTTGACAAATAGCATATTTTTGGCCTCTTTTTAAATTCGCAGCATTCAAAATTCATACATTTCCCCTAGATCCGTTAACCACCATTATCATATTAACAGCCACAAAATTCAAATATTGGATTTTAAATATTTGATTAAATATTAAAGAAAAGTTGAATATCATCACTCTTCAAATAATATGAATGTGAATGCAGACTACAAAATTTGCATAAAATCAAAAATATTTCTTTAAAAATTATACTTGAAATAGTTTTGAAATATGGCAATTTTCATGCATATTGACATTCCTTCCATGAAAATGTACTTGATCACCATTTGAATTTTATAGTTATAGTTTGAATTTTATAATTAATTTTGTTTTAATAACAGTTAATATTAAGATGTCTATATGCGTTATTGCATCAAATGTTAAATCAAAGAAACATTAAGTACTTAATACAGAAGAATCTTTTAGGTTGTCTTGAAATTTGTACTTTTCCATTAAAGCTATCTATTAACTATTATTAACCTAAGAACTTCATATTTCTCCCACAGTCAAATATAAATTGCCATATTTTAGTAATTTTAGCTATCTCCAAGTAATTTTTACAAACATGGATGAAACGATGAGACTAAGAATATGTTGTTTAGCCGAAATCTTTAGAGTAATCATTAACAAATTATTATTAATTAGAATTGTGGATACTAATACTTGTTAAGAGGTTGAATACAAGGATTAGAATAATGTGTAACATAAAAGTATCTGTATTTTGCCTTATCTTACCCACATCTAGAAAAGTAAGTACAATTAAAACCGTACGTACTCCGACTAGTAAAAGATATAAAAATCATTCATAATATCTTTCTTATTCCTGTAGATTTGTCGTTTTGATAATAATATACAGATTTGTCGACAAATTGGTTTACATTACTTTAAGTCTTTGTAATATTCAATTGTTCCATTGCTCTTATAACTTAGTTGTAGATTTTGAATTCGCTATAGGACTTTTAACTAAATTTTTTAAAATTTTTATTTGTTGTTTATTATTTTTTAATTTTTTATTATTAATTTTTAATTTATTTTATTTAATTGAATAATTAACTTTTATAGTCTTTTGAGTCTTTATATTGAAGACAAATAAAAATTTCGATGAAAAAGATTTTTACCCATTTTCTACCTCCTCATTAGAAATTTTATGACTGACTTCTGTTATGAATTGTTTAATCTTGAGAATTTTTAGTTTAATTTTCTTGGCCCAATCTTGTCTTTCTTCATTAGCTGTAATCATATGTAACGAAATTATTTGTAACTTGATTCGGAGTCATTTAAGTAAGTCATTTAAGAGATAAGCTTCCGAATTTCTTGACCCTGAAATCTAGCTTTCCACGACGTGCTAAATAGAGCGGAAACAGTATTTTGTTACAATGTTTATTTATTTATTTTTATCTTTTTGCGATCATTATTTGCTAAAACCCCTTCAAAAGTAATGACAGAACTGTGCGATCATAAAAAGAGAAAATTTGTAAGTTTTTCACTTGCTCTTTCTATAAGTTTCTTTTGTATTCTTATAAAAACCAATCAGGGAAACCATCTTCAATCGAATCCAATTTCAAAGTCTGTTACTAGCATTTCCATGCTAGGAATCGGGAATCTTCACAAAGAAAGAAAGAAAGGAAACAAACTCAATTCCGTTTTAGGCTTACCACGATAATCATTTTAGAGATTAACTGAGGCCCTTCTTAACCTTGTTAGCGTGTTCTCTTTCATGCTTAATAAACAATGCGCTAAGCTGTATGTCTTTTCTTCATCCGTTTTCACTAGTGCTATTTGCAAAAATACAAAACAGTTAAAAATTCTTTCACATCTGAAATTCGAAAGATGATATTACTTATTTCGCCGTATGAACGTTGATCTATGTTCGATAATTTCCATCAAATTTTAAATAGATTTTTGAGAAGTTATCAAAATTAGATTTTAAAAAAAATCTTTTTTATTTGAAAATATACTAGTAAACTGTAAAATTCTGTTAATTTTCTGATGTCAAAACAATATTTATGAAAATTTCTTTAAGAAAGAAACGCGTTAAAAGCAAAGAAAACTATGTTTTCCTTATATTTTTATTTTATTATTCCGGAAATAACCTACGCAGTAATCAGGGCTAGAACAAACTTTCTAAAAGTTCGTAAGGAATGCAAATCTCGGAGCCTCCTTTCTCTCTCCTCTAACTTCTAAAAGCAGATATTTACGATTGATTTCAGTTTAATCTCAATATAAAAACGGCGCCCCCTCATTTCGGGGCAAACCTATTAAGTGGGGAAATTTTCTTTGAGAAGAAACTTTCGCCATCTTTCTCCCTATCTCTGTATTTCACCAGACATTACTCACATAGAGATAGATGAGTTCTGGACACTGTTAGGCTTAAAACTTTGGTGCCACTACACAACTTTTTTGAAGATAGAAGATATCTTGCTTTTGGTCATTTGTATTGCAGCAAATCGAACTGGAGAATATGCATCGTGTTTTTGCAAAGAAGCAAGATGCATTTAAACGGAAAACATTATTAAAATTGCAACAGTACGTTCCTCGTTGTTGACGTATTATATGAAATGATTTTGATTGATAAAAAACGCATGCATTCTATCAGTGTCAGCATGTGCATGTGAAAGATGATTCAGTACATTGCGAATTCTTAAAAATAATCTATGCACTACTATGAGTCAGAATGTTTCGGAACTTCATGTTCTTGAGAGTATATAGAAGAGCAGCCAAGATAATTAGATTTGAGTAATAGAGAAATAAATTGTATTCAAGATGAAAATTTTATGCTGAAATTGAATCCAAAAGGCTGAATTCATTTGCACTCCTCTCATTAAGACTAACACTATAAGCTGGTTTCATCATATTTTCCAATAAAAAAATAACAATTTTGCTTTTTTGTGATAATGTTTCTTTTAATGTTATATTTATTTATAATTGAAAAGCCCTTTCTTTTTGTAATGTGAAATGTACCATTGGATATCTGGGGATGGATACAAAACTGCCTTTTCAGTTTGTAAATATTTAAATAAAATGATTTACTCACACTTAAATACATTGCATATGCTCTAATACTCTTAAATATAAAACCCCTATAATAAATGCAAAAAGATGTTTCAAAAAAGTTGCTGTGGAATACAAATAATATATGCTGTCAAAAGTGAATTGAAAGATTTGTAATTTGATGACCATTAGATCTAATTTCTGGGATTTATTTGCGTCTGAGTTAAATTTAAAATAGTTTTAATCAAGAAAACAGAATTACAAAATTCGAGGCTAACTAGTAATTACACAGAAAAAAAACCCTCCATAGATTTTGACAATATTTTTATACTTCGATCATGCTACGGACTATTTAACCAGAAATTAAATATAGCCACATTGTCATTTAACCCCTCTCCTCCCCTTGCAGAATGCCATGCTCCTTTATGCAGTGGATTCTAAAGACTCTTCTGTTTAAATCACACATTTCAGCATATCAGAATATTAAATTGCGCCTCATTTGCAATTTTTTTTTTCATCACGTATAAATTGATGCAAAATTAAATATAAAAAATTATCTTATACAAAATAATAAAATTTAAAAAAAAACAACTTTTTAACTTAGTCTAAATGCGATTTAATTATAGGCCCTGATATTTTTTAAATTAATAAATAACATATATATCTTAGAATTGTTGGAAAACACAACATAAAAGGTAAAAACTAGAAAATGGTGTTTAAATAATGTTTCAAACAATATTTTATTTTAATAATAAGTTCAAACAAGTTCAAATATACAACCTTTATAAATTTGATGAAAGGACAGAATTAAATTCCTCTTAAAATATCATAGAAAAATTCAAGACCAAAAGGCCCAAAGGTAATTGCTTACTTTGCCTATTTAATAATCCTGCTACATATTTATACACTTTTGAATGGTAAAACATAGTGTTGCCACGCCAGACGGCAATTCGATTCTCGGGAAAGGTTTGATTGCGTTACATGTAACTAAGCAGTGCACACTATGAGACCCTAATTTTAATACCTAGCCAATTTAGTTTCACATTTCACACACTTTTAACATGTTAATGTTTTATTTTAGATTAATTTTTTTATATTATTAACTTTATAAAAAGCTATATATTTTTTTATTTATCTTTTATGATTCCATATTTCCCGTCATCCACATTTGTTCACAATATTATTCAAGCAGATTTTTGGTATTTATAAATATTCTAAAAATAAAGTGAAAATGAAACATCAAGAGCCTGACTAATTATATTTGATAAAGGGTGAATATTATCCTAATAATTTATGAATCATAGAATTTGTATTTCTTACAAGCTTATTTATTTCACAATTACGAAAATAAAACTCTTTAATCAACCTATTACGGCCTCCACTCGGTCTGGTCTGCCTAGTAGGGAATCTGTCATTGCGTGGGACATAACACTGGTATCCAGCCTCAGGCGTTTCACTGTTAAAGAAAAGCGACATTTCTTATATCTAGGTGAATATATGGGAAATAAAATTTTTTTGGACTGTCTGTTGCTTTTCTGGGACATTTGCAGAGGCGTTCCGTTTTCATTCGAGTATATCAATTAAGTAATGCTATATACGCTCAACCATGAGAAGAGATACAACCGTGTGAACTTGATCACAGTTCAAATGATGACTGCGAGTTCAAAATCTATGCAACATAATAATCAATTATTGTGAGAATCATTTTTTTTTTTTGGAAAAGCTTTAATGATGTTATGGATTGTGTTTTTGAAATGCCCAATTAATGTTATGTTTTAGAAAAAAGTCTTACATTGTAGATGAAAATATCCATTTTCCTTTTCTTTCTTTCTTCTTCTTCTTCTTCTTTTTTTAAATTTTACTTTTAGAAATAATTGAGTGTTAGCTTCAAATTAAATAAAATCACATCATAGGGCAATCGATACACTAATCAAAACAAACTGATAAATTATTTTCTTGAAGCTCTTTGAATAGAAAAATCAAAATAAATCACCAGAAAAAAAATTGCAACAAATATTTGAATTGGAAACTGACCTAGAAGCTCATTTCATGAAATGAAAACAAGTTTTAGTTAATAAATTGAATAACATCCGAAATAAATATTTGTAGTCACGTGCCCGAAAAAAAATATCGTATTCAATAAATAAATTAGAAAAGTTATGGAAACTCCAAATTCATTTTTAACATGTTACTAAGAAAATTGCTGCATTTTTAATATTTTTTAAATCCTTAAATGGGTGAAATAAAACTGTAAAAAAAATATATATTATTAGAAACATGTCGAAATTGTGCAAATAAGTTTCCAAATTCCTAAAAAAGTTTCTGTGGAATCATTTAATTAAAAATTCATTATGTTAATACATAGAATTTCTCAAGATCGTCAGCTGATTATTTACTCACTTATGATTCTTAAAAAAAGAAGAAAGACTTATTGAATAGTTAGAACATCTTTCTTCTAAACAAAAAACAACTGACTCATTAAATAACAACCTTTATAAAGCTACAGTTATTTTCAAACAACAAATATTTTCGAAGTACAAAGCTCCTTGATATCATTTTGAAATATAAATTCAGAGCATCTTAATAAAAGAACATTAAGTTGATTTTTATAAAATTTATGATTAATGTTTATATAATAAAATAAGCATTATCTTTTCTTGTAACGAAGGTATTATATGTAGGATTTAAGCATATTTTTGGAACATAAAGTAGATACTAAAAAATGACG
Organism: Argiope bruennichi; assembly: GCF_947563725.1. Classification (NCBI taxonomy): domain Eukaryota; kingdom Metazoa; phylum Arthropoda; class Arachnida; order Araneae; family Araneidae; genus Argiope; species Argiope bruennichi. Next base: position 64,169,981 of record NC_079151.1, on the reverse strand, counting down.
AATCGACAAAAATGCAATAACAAATAAAAATTGCAATTCTTTGAAGAAATACAAGGTGTCTAAATCAAATATCTAGAGAAATATTTATAAATACAACTATTTCATGTAACATAATTCGAAAAATGAAAAAAAAAAAATGTTGACATTGAAAAACTATTTTTTTTTTTTTTCATCTTTTAGACTATAAAAAAAATGATCATTTCATTCTAAAATAACTCACAATAAAGTAAATGGATATTTTAGATAAGTAAAAATATATTTTCTGTCTTATTCTTCATTTAAAAATGCTTTTATATTTTTTTTAATATCTGAAATATAACTTGTAGTAAGTTTTAATTAAAAAAATTATCATCCAGATTACATTTTAAAATAATTTTTAAATTTAAAATTAAATAACAAGAATTAAACATTTAAGAAAAAAAACTTAAAAATCGAAAATGATCACTTTCTATATTGTCATGAAAAATATTTTAAACTATTCTATATTCAATAAAAAGTTTGATTAGAATGTTCTCAAAAAAATAAATCTTTTTCAATCAGTTCAATTTAATGAATCTACAAAAAAAGAATTTTTTGACTAATAGAAATAAACTTTTTTTTTTTTTTTTTTTTTTTGCACATTAAAAATGTTGCAGCACAACATGCATCTTAAATATTTTAAAAGAAAGAATAGTTTCTATGAATTTCCCTTATTAATATAGAGAACATAAAAAAATATTTTTATTGCAGTTTATAATTCTCCTGTAGCATTTGTTTTGAAATACTATAAGAATTCTCAGTTCAAATCAATTATTAAATTGGCACCATTAAAAATGATAATTTTTTGAATTTTGAAATGATGTGAAATCTATTTTTATATAATAATATTTTCAGTCGTTATTGTGAGAAAACACTGAAAATCAGATTGGTATTTAATTAATTAAAAGCGTAGAACACAGATATCCAGCTTTATTTTTAGTAAAAAATTGCCATTGCATTTTGTTTTATTAGTAGATGGCTATTTGTTCCAAATAGATTTTGATGATTAGTTTTGGTATGAATGTTCGCAAATATCACTGTACAAGCAAACGAAACTTTTAATGTAATTATACATTTATATTTAAAATATATTACAAATAATTTTTTAAAATTTCTTAAGCACAGCCACTGTGTATGAGATTTTCTGTTATAACTTTCTTTAGGTAATCAATGACAATCATATTCGCGATGCTGTTAAATTGATAAGAGTCCTTCTTGACAGGCACAATAAAATATTGTCCCAATACCTACAGTGGCTCAAAAAATTGAGAGTACACCTTACTTTTACTTCTTAAATCCGACTTTCAATATAAATAACACATTACCGGGAAGTGCAAACATGATTTTATTTTTACCCATAACAAATGGTTTAATTTAGAGTAAAAATAAAGAAAAATCAAAGAAAAATTTCTAAATTTAAAATTTTCAGAAGCATTTTAAATAAACATACGCAGAATTTTGCCTCAAAAAATTAAGAATACACCAATGAAATTTTTGCAATATCACGCATAGAAATAAAGTGTCACTATTAAATTGCATGTCTTTTGGCTCTTATAATGGCCTCTAAACGTCATGGTACCGATTCGACCCATTTTTGGTGGTATTTGAAGATATTTTACCCCATTCTTCTTGCACCACTTGTTTTAAATGGGTTTTGTTTCTAATTTTGTGTCTTTGAACCCCTTTTTTGGATATGGCCCACGAATATTCAAGGGCATTGATATCGGGGTACTGTGGTGGTGCGTATAACTGCTATTTACAATGAAAAAGACACCTTATTTTGAAGTTACGTGCATTCTGTTTGGGGTCGTTGTCTTACTGGAAAATGAAATTTCCATTTAAACCCAAATTTTTAGCACTTTCCTTTAGATTTTTGTGAAGTATATCCAAGTAAATCGTATCATTTATAATGCCATCTATAAAAATTAAATTTCCTACCCTCGAATGAAGCCGTGTAACCTCAAATCATCACGGAGTCACCATCATGTTTAACTGTAGGACGTAAATTTTTTGGATACAAAGCAGTATTAGGCTTTCTCCATACAGTAAGATGGTTGTCACAGCCAAAAATGTTGAGGTTTCTTTCATTACTAAATATAGATTTCTTCCAAAGGTTATTGGTCTTCAATAGATGAATTTTTGCAAACTTCAGATGTTTTTTCTGAATTTGCAAGCTGGTGAAAAGTTTCTCTCTAACAATGCTTCCTTTATAACCAGCTTGTCTAAAGGTATTTAGCACAGTTTCAGCACTTACACTTCTGCCTATGATTTGAAAAGTTTCTGCAACAAGTTGGATGAACCATATGGTAGCAGCAATCTAAAGGAAAGTGTTAAAAATTTGGGTTTAGATGGAAATTCCATTTTCTAGCAGGACATATACCCCAAACAGAATGCACGTAACTTCAAAATATGATGTCTTTTTCATTGTAAACAACAGTTACACACACCACCACAGTACCCTGACATCAATGCCATTGAATATTCGTGGGAGATACTCGAAAAAGTGGTTCAAAAATACAAAATTAGAAACAAAACCCATTTAAAACAAGTGGTGCAAGAAGAATGGGGTAAAATATCTTCAGATACCACCAAAAATGGGTCGAATCGGTACCATGACGTTTAGAGACCATTATAAGAGTCAAAAGACATGCAATTTAATAGTGACACTTTGTTTCTATGCATGATATTGCAAAAATTTCATTGGTGTATTCTCAATTTTTTGAGGCAAAATTCTGCGTATGTTTATTTAAAATGCTTCTGAAAATTTTCAATTTAGAAATTTTTCGTTGATTTTTCTTTATTTTTACTCTAAATTAAACCATTTGTTATGTGTAAAAATAAAAACAAGTTTACACTTCCCGTTAATGTGTTATTTATATTGAAAGTCGCATTTATCAAGTAAACGTAAGGTGTACTCTCAATTTTTTGAGCCACTGTATATGCTCAAAGACATATGAATTATCTCTATGTTATAATGAACAATGGCATATTACGCCTTCTAACGGCCCCTAAACAAAAATCCAGGGTTCCTTTTCCTTTTCAAAATCTAATTATTTTATCGATTTTATATAGTTTTAAAATTTTATAAACTATTTTTTTATAAAAATAGTTTTGAAAAACAAATTTTGCAAGCTAAAATAGCGTAATGCTTAGATACATATTACTTTCAAGAAAAGTTGGTTTTTGTCTATCGGGTATGTAAAAAAAAAAAAAAAAAAAAAAAAAATACTCAGCAGAAATTTAAAAGTAATTTTAATCAAAACTGTAAAAAAATCACTGAAATTTTCTTAGTATAATGTACATAATATTTAAAAAAACAGGATTGAACATTTTACTTTCTCGTATAGGGAGTATTACAATCATAAAAAAATTTGAATTCGAGATTTTGAAGAATCTCTATATTTCATACTTTCTTGAATCAGAAAAACACTTTTTTGTCATTATGTCTGCCTGTCTATGCAAACGATAATTCAAAAACGCTTTGATCTATTCTGATGAAATTTGGTATATGGACTTACGTGCAAATTTGTAGATTTCTATCAAATTTTAAATGATAGAAATATTTTATAAACATTTAAAATATAGATTCTTGTCAAATTTTGAACCAAATACGTCAAACGGTTAACCAAGTATATAAGCACAATAACTCATACACGCAGTGTTTTAAATCAGCGAAATTCGGTACGTTATCTTACGACTAAAATTGCAATTTTGTGCTAATCGGCCGACAAAAAGTCAGCCAGTGATAGATTCAGTTAAAAGTCCTTTATTGAAGAGTACATGAAAAAGTTTCGAGAAGACCAAAGAAGCTGGCTTAATGTTATAAAGCTTCACCATTTTATAGAATTATAAAATAACATAACATGAACCTAGCGAATGTTATTTATTAGAAATGCGACTAGAATAATGATTCAAAATTAATTTAAGCAAAATTAATTTTATTTTAAATTGGATAAATTCGTTCTATGTAAATAAATGAAAGGTAAAAGTTTATAATTGGGTGACCCTTGATTCTTCGATTTTTTTGATGCCGAGATTGGAGCTAAGAGGATTTTTCGTCGGTAACTCAACAGTAACATCAGTGAAGAAAAAACATTATGGAAACCAGAAGTAGCGCTTCATCGCTGAAATTTGTCGCCAATCGAAGGGCACCCAAATCTACACTAGGACCAAATGAAAATACAAAATTAAACATTTATCAAAATATCGTTAAAAAAAATGTCCGGGACTTTGGCCCTCTACTGTATAGGCTCCTAAGTAATTCCCTAATTTATAATGCAACCTTGATTATCAAATGTATCTATGAAATTCTTTCGAACTGAGATATGAGAAAGAAAATGAAAGGGTTGTTGCCAGTAAATGAAAGTTTTCTTTCTTTCTGAAGTTGCTTTCACCTATCATGTTGCAAATTACGTTGTTTCTAATATAAGTTGAAACTTTAATTAACATAACTAGTACATTAATTAATTAGTAATGAGGAAAATAAATGAAACTTTTTGAAAAATCCATCATCGTCTCCAATTCTTAACATTTCTTTCTTTCTTTCTTTCTTTTTTTTTTTTTTTTTCCATATGTTCCCAGGTTTTACAAAAACTGCAAAGAAAAAAAAATCCTCATTCTTTGTGTTCTGAACATCTCAACTCTTCTTGCTCGTAAAAACAAACTTTATTAAAAAGAGCGCCGAACGCGAATTGTATGGTTGAATGTTTCATTTTGTAAAGTTGTAAATATTTTTATTAAAAATATTTTGAATTCAACAGAAGTTATATGATTTCAATTTCCATTTCGAATGTGAATCATGGATTGCCAGGAAACTTGCATGGGTCTCATATTTCATTTATTTTATTCACATTATTATCATTTATTTACTTCAAAATATTATTTTTATATCTTGAATTTCAAAATATTTAATTCATTTGTTTCTGTTATCAGAAAAATTCAAGTATTGGAGTATTAATTTAAATATATATTATTCTTTTACAGAATTTTTCACTCAATTATAAACAAATAAATAAAGGTTTTGTATCCTTCCCCTCACCCCACCAGTTTATAAGAAGGTCCAGACATTCTTTTTGAAAAGATGGATATTAAAAATAAATAAATTTTGATCAAAAATAAGCAGTACTGGAATTTATGTGAATTATGAAAAATTTCATAATCCTATTGCAAAATGTTTGTTATTATTTCCATTATGAGGTATAAGTTTCTTCTTCAACTATTTTTTGTGGCACATTGATTTGAATTTCAACAATTGACGGCATGATTTCAATTGATTTGAAAATAGATTGTCTGATAAGGCATTTGTAATTTACTTTGTATTTTAAAAGCTAATATATATATATAACCTTTTTTAAAAATTAAAATTGATTTATTTTAATACATGCATGTATTTTTCGGTGCAAATTAACAATTTAATATTTCAAATAATAAGATAATATACTTTATACTGATTAATAATTCATGCTTGGTTTTTTTAAAAAAATTATGTTTTAAATTTAAGCATTTTACAAAAATAATATTATAAACAAATTTGTTACTGAATATTTAGTTCAAGTAAAATGCTATATTTTAATTTTAAATCAGGTTTCATAATAATGTTTTGAGTATTTAATTTTATGAAACTCAATAGTGTTTTGTAATTGCAGAGGAATTGAAGCATTATGCAGAAAGCAATTATACTGATGAACTGATGTGTATTTTGCTAAATGAAGATATTCGACAACATTATTCAGTTACAATTGAGTATGAATTTTTCTCTTTTCAATTTATATAATATTTTTATGGAACATTATTGGAAATCATATCATTCTTTTTTCAGTTTCCTGATTAGAAGTAAAATTAAATACTTTTTTTTAAACATATAATGCAAAAATAGAAAATGTGAAGTCAAATTAATTATTTAATATATTTATCCTGTTTTTTTTTTTGTTTTGTTTTTTAAAAAATTATTTGTGAATTTGTTTTTCTTCTTTACTGTTTGAAAGAAATTTTCTTAGAAGATAAAGAAAGGATTAAAATGGAATTTATGTATCATAGTTTAATAAAAATTTATAATGTCTAAAATTCTGAGAAGATGAATGGAAATTTGAGAATTGGGAGTGGAATTTAAATAACTACATTTGCTTTATATCAAAAAAAAGTGATTTGAAAATTTTGAACTTAATTTTTGCTTGTTTTTATAAGAATTTAAATTCTGCTGCTTGGATTATTATTGTAAATTTTAACAAATGGGTTTTTGGTAATTGAAAGATTGATTTATTTCTCTGATAATTTTAATAGCTATTTTGAATTAAAATAAATTAGGACAAATTGCTGTAAAATTGATAAGACTGGTAAATTTTACTGGGAAATAATTATTTTCCTGTTTTGAATTTCTATCCTTATTTCATAAATTCATATTCAATTCATTTTTTTTAGATGTGAAATTTTTTACTTTTATTTTTACACAATTTTTTAATTATAAATATATTTTTATTTTACTAAGAATTTTTTTTATGAGTACAATAATTCTAATTGTAATAATAGAATAACTCCTGTATTATTTCATTTTTCTTATTATATTGAATATCTAATCTTTTAAAATTTGACATCAATTTTTTAAAAGCATTTTGTTTCTTTTACAGTACTATGAGTCTATTTGAGTCAAATGTAACGTTTGCACATCTTTTATTTGAATTTCCTGAAAGAGCTCTGAAACTTTTGGATCAAGCATTCTATCAAGCTGCACTTCATATTTGTAATTCTCAAAGAATACCAGATAAGGTGATATAACTTTTGAACAATTACATTCATTAAAAAAATATTCCTTTATAATTAATTGCCATATCTAATTAGAATATTATGTGACCTAAAAACAATGAATTAATACAGTATTTTATTAATTATTTTTTTTACCCTAATTTATTTTGGTTACTGAACATTATATGTTCTTTTCAATTTCTTGCCATTTTTAAGAATTAATTCTTAATCTGACTTTAAAAAAAATTCTATAAAAAATTTAGTTTTATACATATACTTTTAAATATTCTAAATTTCTTTTAAATATTTAATACATAAATTTAAAATTTCATGTATAATTTTTTTTTTTATTTTTCATAAAACTAAGTACTATGAGTAGAATTATATATATTTTTAGAAGATCGAACATTCATTTGTCATTCTTCTATAGCATTCACATCTATATTATTTTAATACATCACTGTCTTACAAAATTTTTTAAAAATTGCCAATTTTTAAGATTTTTAATAAATTTAGGGCAAATTTTTATGACATCTGGCATAGATATATTATTAAATATTATATATTGTTACAATATGCTGTAAAACAATTGGCTCCTATGCATGATTCTGAGCTTTTCATCTTTTTGATTTTATCTCGGAGGAGAAGTGTTTAATATTAAGTTCTCTCCAAATGAATAAATCAGCACTAAGGCTTTTCTATATAAATGAATTACGATATGGAAAGAAACTGTTACACCATGGAAGGCTAGTATTTTTTGTAGCATTCAAGGAGTGTATAAAATTCTGGATAAAAGTTGTCTGATTTCTCATAGTTTTTTTCAACTGAATTTTTGAAGTGCAGTTTGTCCCTGGTCCATTTTTTTAATTTTACAAGTTTTATCTATTTTGGTTTCCATTTATCAAAGGAGGAATCTTGAAATCTTCCATTTATCAAGGGAATATTATCTTGAAAGGGAGAATATTGTATTAATTTATCGTAAAGTAGTTTAAAGTAGTTATTCGTAATAATGTGGATTGTGAGCAAATCTTCACTGATAAATCATACTACTAATAATAAATGATAATTGTATGTATGATTTTTTAAAAATTATGAATCTATTCAAAATTTGACTGAGATTAAGGAATTAATTTCTTAAAAAAAATTGATAAATTAAAAATTCTCCTAATCTTGATAAATTTTAAATATTTTTTTAATTGGAAAGCTAAATTGAAAGTTAATTATGAGATACAATCCATGCTGAAGAAATGAATTATTACATTCTCTATTAAAATATTATGATCTAATTATTCTTTAAAGTTTTAACTGCAAAAATCTGAGTTTCCACAATTTTAATTTTTGCAGAAGTTTTAATTAATTAATTTTCATCATATATAATTTATTGTATTGCTTAAGCTTAATATGCACACTTATTTAGGCTCTTAAAGGAACTATACATGCTCGACTTACTGCACTACCCCACTTACCTGAAATTTATCGAAAAAGCCTTCCTCATTGTTCAGATGTGGGTCAATTTATGTGCATTAGTGGTATGCATTTTAAATATTATTTTCATTGTTATAATTAATTATATAATAGCAGAGTTTTTGTAACGGCTTTGTTTTATTTGGACAGGGACAATTATTCGAAAAACAGCATGCAAGATTCTTGAATTCAGAAAACTGTGGAAGTGTAAAAAGTGCAGATATCAGTTTACAATTGATGCTGAAGTAGAGAAAGGCTATATATTTGAAAAGCCTACTGTTTGCCCCAACCCTGAATGGTGCAATGGAAAAAATTTCACTCTTTTAAGTACAGGTATATTATTTTGAATATTGATGATATATTTATTAAACCATAATATTTAGGAATATTTTCATTAATTTTTTATATTTAATTAATGATTTTTTTAGTTTGAATGGTTTGAAAATTATGTTTTGAAACAATAGTTTTTATTTTATGTTAAAATTACATGATATATATATATATATATATTGTGAACTATAAATTGTCTATTGTTGAATTAATTGACAATAGTTTGCCAATTCGATTTTTAAATTTAGCATTCTTTCTTCTATTTATTTTACTCTCATCTCTTAAACAATATATTGGGCATTTGGATGACTTGCACTTAATGAAATGTCAGGCAATTTAGTAGATTTGTGAGAAGATAGAAATTTGAAGTTCAATTCTATGATAAATGAAGCAGCAGCTATATTAGATTTTGTCTGTTGGCTATTATTGTGCATTTTGAAGCTGGACAGTCCTCTTCAGCAATCTCAAAATGAAAAATTCTAATGAAGCGAATCACAAAACTTTGTGTGGACATATTTATTGCTCGAAACAAAGAAAAACAAATGGTTATTCTTCTATAGTTAAGCCAAACTCGTGTCGCTTGCTTTTGAAATTTGTCAGTATTAATAATAAGTTAAAACTTATTCTTTATGGGGCCACCAAGTATGAATGTATTCATTGGATGTGGCTGTAATTAAAGTATTGCCAGAGTGGTATGTTTACTTGGTTGTTTACACTAAAGAAAATCAATGTAACTTATAAAATAATTTTGCAAATGTAATACCCAAGAACTGAAAGTATTACTTGTATAATATGTTAATAGATATATTAAGTTGTGTATAAAATTTAGCATACCTTTTGATTTTTAATGAATATTTTTTAATATTAAATAAAATATTTTACAGATGTTGATCCAATGTACTGTAAGGATTATTGTGAAGTTAAGATTCAGCAACAGTTCAGTACCTTGACTATTGGTTCTGTGCCTAGATCAATGTGGGTTATTCTTGAAGATGATCTTGTTGACACATGCCATCCTGGTAATGATGTGAATATTAGGTACATTAAGTATTAAGCATCTTACTTATATATTCTTCTTTTCAAACAATCTTTGTCAATCTCTTTTAAAATTAAACCTCTAAGTGTAGATTGCATATAGTTAGAAATTCCTTTTCCTTTATATATGTTAAGGCAATAACCTTAAATTACAGTTGTCTATTTTATTTAATCTTTTTCCAGAACCCTGATATTCATATTGATTCTTAAGTTATAGAAATATTATTGTTAATTAAAAGAATATTGTATTATGATAATGACTGGGAGTTGCTCTAAAAATGAAATTATTGCATTTTATTTTCAAAATGAAAATTTACCTCATTTCATTAAGATGATTTTATTCATTAAATTTTAAATGGCATGATATATCATGAATTACTTTTTTCACTTGTGTCTGTTTTCTTAATAGACAGCATTTGAATGATATTTCTTGGTAATCATTTGTGATAATTTTTTTATATTTCATGATCATTAAATGACTATTAGATTAAATCAAACTGCATCAATATTTTATATTCTTATTTTTTCAAAATGTATAATAATATCATGATGCTGTTATTTCTATTTCTATTCTAAAAATGTCACAATTAATTGTCTTTTATATTTTTCTTTATCCATCTATTCTGTGAAAACAATTTAATATGTTCTGTACAGTATAATGTAATCCAATAATGCATCCATTTCTTTAAAAATTAATAAATAGCTTGGCTTTAAATGTAACAGAATGTTTTACATTTTGTGATTAAATTTAATTTAATGATCATGTATATTACTTAATTCAAATGTTTTAAATTATTGAATGTTTACCTTATAAATGCAATGTGTCATTATAAATTTTTTATTGCCTTAATAATTAAAATCAAAATTCTAGTTGTCCAATTTTTTTATAATCTTTTATAGTGCTTTTTATTTAAAAACATAGAGCACCAAACTTTTCAAATTATGGATTAACATTTTCTGGATATTATAGCATTCTATATATTTGATTAAATTAATATTTTATTTGTTTTGACAAATTATAAAATTTTTAAAAAAAAGTTCATGAATTATTTTATTTATGCTAGATAAGAATTTAATTCTTTTTATTTTATTTTCTGTGAATAGTTATTTTAAAAAATATGATAACTGTAATTAAAATAGTTATAATATATTTTAATAAAAAATTCCTATATATTCCTTATGTAAATATCTAACAGTTACTTTAAATATTCTATATTAGTAAATCTTCTTCATAACTGAGAACATTGTCTTGTACTAGTTATGAAATTATAAAACTATTATTTCTAGTGTTTATATATTCTGACTGTGACTGAAAATTGCTCTAAAAATGAAATCATAGCTTTGAAAATTAATACTTTTAATTTTAAATTGTGTTATATCATTTTAATAGTTTTTAACAAAGTTTTCATTGTTTTTATTTTTGTTTGTTTTCTAACTTAATTAACAACAATTTTTAAAAATTTCATCTTTGATAAGTTGTAAATATTTATTATATTTCTAGATTATTAAATTGCTTTTATATTAAACCAAACTGCATCAATCTTTTATACGGTTATTTTTAGAAAGTATGAAGTAATCATGTTGCTTATTTATATTTTTACAACAGTAAATGTAACAACAACCAGTAACAAAAATAAACAACCAGTAACAAAAATAAACAACCAGTAAAAATGTAAAATGTAACAACCAGTTTTTCTGTCTATATTTTTATCCTTGCATTTAATAATGAGCAATTTAAAATGATTGTTGTGTCCTTATTCTTTTAATACAGCTAAATAATTTTTATTTTAAATGCATCAGAATGTTTTAGGTGATTAGTTTTAAATTATGATTATATTATTATTTTTAAAAAATCTGTGAAATTTTTTTTTTGAGATAAGCTAGATACAAATTATTCTGTGTTTATTCCTGCTGTACATTCAATAAACATATCATTATAATTTTGTAATTGTCTTCGTAATTGAAAATATAACTCTCCAAATTTTTATAATCTATTATTATTTTTATTTTTTGTAATACAGAACAAAATTTTCAAAATAAGGAATGTAAAAGTGTCATTATTATTTATTATTTTGTAAAATTTGTGGTAGATAGGAATTATAGTTTTGTTATTATTTTATTTTTTCTGCAAGTAGTTTTATTTCTGTGCTTTCTTGTTGTTAAATTTTTTGAAACTAGATTAGTCCTATTTTTTATTATTTTTTAGTGGTATTTTGATTCAGAGGTGGAAACCACTTAACAGAGGAAATTTTATTGATATTGATTTAGTTCTTTTTGCTCACAATGTTGAAGTGAAAAATAAATTGATACCTGGAGTATTATCAGAGAGCTTAGTAAGTTTTTTTTAAAACAAAACTTTATATATTATGTTTTTTTAAAAAAGTTTCAAATCTTCCCTTAATTTTTTTGTACTGCAATGATAACACTTTACAAATGAATATTTAAATAAATTTATAGCAAGGACAATTGAAGTGAAATTATAAGAGTGATACAATAATACAATAATATTTTATTGTATTACTATAAAAACCAAGAAAATGTTAAGTATCGAAGTTCAGTTTTAATTCTTCCACTTCATTTTATTCAGCAGTACTTTTTAATTAGAAATTTGTTCAGCTTTACATTGTTACTTTCAAAAACTGGAATTAGTTTCTTAATTTTAAAGAATGTTTTTATGTCCGAATTATTTCAGGTTAATAAAAATCAAATTTTAAAAGCAAACAGTCTTGTTCAATGTCTTTCTTCAAATCAACCAATGTCTTTCTTCAAATGTTGAAAATATTTTTATAAAACATTTGAAAATTTGCTATTTGATATGTTGAGAACTTCATTGTGTTTGATCCAATAAAGAGGAATTTATCTCCTGAAAATAATTCAGATCCAGTCACGATATAAAAATAATTTTTTTTTCATAAAAAATATGAAATAAATTATCCCAAATTGATTTATTTTAGGAACAAAACATGTATTTGCAAGTCTTTAGTTTGGATGACCATCACATTTATTCTTCATACGTGTTTTGCTTTAGGTATGCATCCACTAGATAAGACTTAAAGATTTTTTTTGATTGATAAATGATACCTAATTTCAAAATTACTCAAGTAGCTCATAACGTTATACAGTATCGTAAAATTTTCAAAAATAATATTATATAATATTTTCTTTAATAGTAAAACAGTAAAAATTTTATAATATTATGCAATATTTTTTTTTAGGATAATGAGTAATGTTATATAAGGCTGTATATCTATAAAATATTAAATGAAGTTAAATAGCATATAATAATATATTTGTATATAATAGTATACAATTATATTAACAGCATATAAATGTGTAATATTATACAGTTTTATATAATAATAAGCATTATTATATTGTATTGAATGACATTATACCGTACTGAAAATTTGAAATTTACTTATTTGGGTATAGAAAAAAAATTAAGCTTTAATCATCTACATAGGCATCTCTCATAAGTTCTATGTGCTGTTCTTATTAAATCTGTTGTTTGTGTCATTTGTTACATGTGTTGGGTTTTGTACTTAGGACCTTTGAGTTAATTGATTAGTATATATCCATTGGACTAACAAGAGTTTGAATTATTTCAGTTAATTATGGTAATGGAGTATCACTTAAGAATCTCTATTTCATATGAAGTAGCGTTTAGTTACTAAATCTATTTCTGAATAGTCATTTAGTTTTCGTTAAATTTATTCCTTACAGTTTTTGGTTGGTAATGTAACTTAAAATAAATAATAATGAAAAAATGTTTTTGTTTTTAAATCAGGATTTGCTATTGAAGTAAATTAAGGAACTTGTTTCCTCTTCTTAAAAAGCAATTACAAAAGTAAATATTTTTAAAGGAAAAGCATCTTTTTTTTTAAAGCATTTACAGTTTGATTTAATTTATGAACAACAAAATTTTAATTTGAATTAAAAGATGAAATAGTTCTATGCAAAATGTAAATTATTCTTTCTACCTTTCAGGGGTGTTTGTGCTCCGGGGAAACCCCGGAATTCCGGGGATTTTGAACTTTGATCCCCGGAATTTCCGGGGATCGTCGTTCAAAAGGAAGTAGGAATAATAATGAATTATTTATTTTGAGATGGGTAATTTTGTTTGCTTTTAAAGCAGAAAACGCAAGGTCAGTGTGTGTGGGGAAAACTTTTCCTTTCTTTCTCCAAAGGCAGTGATAATGCGTGAAAAGGGGGAAAAAACTTCTTTTTTGTTCTTTCCTTATCGCGAGTTATGACTCATTCCCCCGGTTCTCGGACATTCTCTTCTGGATTCTTTTCGGCAAGTAGGCGCGGCAGAAAAAAAAAAGGGGGAGACTTCGTTCGACCAGATGTGCGATAACGTGACTCTGGGTTCAAAGGTCTTATCTCTACTGGCGTGGCGCCAATAAGTAGAGAAGGGGGATTTTTCGCCGTATTAGCTATTTGTCATTGATCGCTTCGCAACTTTTTTTTCTCCGCTGTGTAAAATTTTCGTTTCATTTATTGATGCACGTGTAAATTTTTCGTTTCGCTTATTGAAATATTTTTTTATTTATGTACGCAAGAGAATTTCATTTAGAAATTTCAGCATATGAAACAGAAATTACCCCTTAAAAATTCATATCTAATTAGTTTTACAGCATTAGATCCAGAGCTAAGAGGTAAAACCAGTACAATATTAGCTTTTGAAAAATTATCATCTTTTATGTCCCATATTTTTAGTGATAATGAAAAGTCAAAAGTAGAAGCTGAAATAAGGTTATACCAGAGTGATATTGATATCACCAAAGAAATGCTCTACACATCTGATGAAAGTGGAAATCAAGTCAAGTGTACAATTGATAAATATTGGTCTAAAGTTTTTAATTTAAAAGATGATTTCACAAATGATTATAAGTATCCTACATTGGCTAAATTGGTCAAAGCCTGCCTTAGCTGCTTCCATGGCCCATTAGTGGAAAGTGCATTCAACTTAATGGATACACTTGTCACTGACTATAGAACCTCTCTTAAGATTGATTCCCTAGATGCAATGCAGACTATTAAATATGATTTAATGGCTTCTAAAGAAACCTCATGTGAAAAATATAGCTCAAAAAATCCAATGACTGATCCAATTCACAAAGATCTCTTACTGAATCTGAACAGAAGTTGGAAAACATATCAAGAGGACTTAAAAACATGTATTTCAGATGAGTCACCTATAAAAGTCCCTGAAAAACCTTCTACATTAGCAGAAAAGCAAACTGCTTCTACCTCTGCATGTGCAGTTCTCGAGGAAATTTCTTCAACTGTAAATGAGGAAAATAAAAGTCAACCTTCCTGCAATTATGAAGTTCACCACAAAAGAAAGACAAGCCCACAAACATCAGAAAATAAAAAAAAAAGCAGCAGAAATTAGAATTTTTTTTAAAAGAATTAATTCAGGTAATTTAAAATATTTGCATAAAATGTAGTAGTTTATATGTTTAAAAATTTATGGTTATTAATTTTGCAAAAAAAGTAATTCATTGAACTTTTATAATTAGGTCATTCAATACTTCATAATTGTAATTTTTCATTTCTCCCCCCCCCCCTTCTCGAAACTCCAAAATGCCGGTAGTGAGTCCGTAAAAGTTTCAGGGGATTTTTTGGGGGTCCCACAAACACCCCTGACCTCTTTATTATTTGTATAAACATAAAAAAAAAAATTGAAAGGATTTAATAATTTCTGAATTGAATAACAGAATGATTTTTCCTACACTTTTTTGTTACTTTATAATTTTATTCTTTACAATTTTTGTATTATACTTTTGAAAGTGTAATAAAAAATTGTAAGACATCTATTTATAGTACTTTTGCTGTAGTAAACTCAGAAGTTAAACATTTGAAAATTTTTAAAGAAAAAAAAGAAACTTTTCGAAATATTTTTTAAAAAAAAAAGATCTTTCTGAAAATGAACTTATTCTTTCTTCAACAGATGGCAGAATATAATACTACATAATACAATAAAAACAATATTATAATTTCAACAATTGTCCTTATAGATCAGTATGAATTAATATTGAAGCTAGTTTATGAATATAGAATTTGTAATATCTTTTTTATTGTACGCGCAGTATGCGATAGTATTCAATTCTTTACAAATGAAGCCCCATTGGATTTTTGAAAAATAATAACCCAAGTTTCCTGATATCCTGAATTAAAATTAATATTTTTATATTACATTTTACTTTTTATAATACCTTTCAAGATTTAGAACTTCGAAAATATTGTGACATATTTTACAATGTTTTAAAACGGTATTCGATATTCCCTAGTATTAGCAATATATATAATATTAAGCTATTATTATATACTATTTGTGTAATTCTGGAATAGCTTACCATTAGCTTTCAACTGCCAAATCTTTGTAATCTCATCCATTTGGATTTCTTTCTTGTAAAAATTATATTATTAAGTTTACAGAACTTAATTATTTAAAGTATGTGAAGTCATTTCTTTTAAATTTTCATATACAAACAAATATTCTCAGAAACTTGTTATCATGTCTAAACTTGTCAACTAGAAAATTTCTATTTTTATCCCCCCCCCCTAAAAAAGTTTTATAGCAAGTGAAACATCTGTGTTTTGATTATAGCATTTAAAAAGTTTTTGAATATTTTTATAGGTTTGTATAATTCTACACCACAATCTAACATTTTAAAGCTGAAGGACTTGAATTTTTATAAACTTTTGCAGCGAAAATATGGTCTATAATGTTAAAAGGGTTAAACCATGAATTTTTTTTTTTTAGTATAATCATTAATGTATAAGGGAGTTAAAAAATTACAGTGATTAAAGGAGTGTAATGGATGGGCTCATCTCAAAAACTTGAATTTTATTCATAGTTTCATTTTTCTTTTCTGCAGGCACATGAATTTGGAAGATTTTGGCTTGACAACCAAAGTGATCCATTGAAAGGAAGAGATTTTATTTTGTCGTGTATTTGTCCTCAGGTGTTTGGCTTATACATAGTGAAGTTAGCTGTTGCTTTGATACTAGCTGGAGGTGTTGAAGTATGTTGTTGTTTTATTCTATAATTACTATAGATCAATTGAAAAATATACTATCAACTTAATATTTTGTATATTAATTTTTTTATCTATTTAAAATAAAACTATTGAAGTTTTTATTTGAAATAAAATAAACCCCAAGATTTTAATTAATGAATTAAAATTTTTTTTATATATAACAAATATCTTGCATGTTGTTTTTCAGCTTTACTTTAGTAAACATACTAAAGAAAGCTTTCTTTGAGAAACTGTTCTTTTTCTTGCCTTTAATAAGAAGAACATTATAGGAAAAAAAATGCTTTTATTCAACATTTTCTGACTTGATGATCTGTTCTTCACCAAAGTCAGAGTGATGATTTATGATATTAAATTATGTCAGTCAACTTATTTCATTTTCAGTAAGAAAAATCATTAATGTACAAAAGATAAGTTGGAAAATAAAAATGATAATACAACAATGTACTAGAATATTTGAGCTGTATTTTGAAACAAAATTGAAAATGTACTGAATGTGTAATATCTGATAAAGTTGATGGTTTTGAACCTTGCATTCTTCTTTAAAACAATGATAGGCAGAATGATTCTCTGTAATATTGCTCGAAAAATGACTTAAATCTTTAATAGAAATAAAATATCTTTCATTAATTCTAAAAAATATTTATATAAATATTCTTGTTATGTAATAACATAATTTTAATGTGTAGAATGAAGCCATACATTTTGAAAATTTGCACCTTGAAATCAGATGGGAGCAGAACACAATTATAAAACCTTATATAAGTATAATATGTATCAAATGTCTACTCTTACCATGGCACATTTGCTAATTTCTAAACTGTTGCAGATAAATATATAGTTCCAGCTGGAAAAATGCTCTAAATGACAGAAAGAATTGTATATATATCTTAAAAAGTTATGAAATCATTTATCAATCTTATTAAGTAATATATTCTTGACATTATAACATTAAAAAAAATCCATTCTTTTGTAATTAAAACTGATTGAATAAATAATAAAACATTGAAAGTTACTATTTTATATGAATTTTAGAACTCAATTTACAGTCTAGAGAACGATTTTTAGGGAATCTTGTAAATTAAGATTAAAGTCAATCATTTTAGCTATAAAACAAAGATTTTTTTTTTAATTTTGCATTTTAAGATATCAACAGTTCCCCCCCCCTGAATGTGTCTGAGAGACCCGGACTATTGGACTATTAGTAGAATTTATAACCTTTTCAGAAATGCCTTTATTGACACAAACGAAGTTCTTTATTTCATTAAAAATATTTTTTTTATATTACATACATATGGA
Source organism: Argiope bruennichi (assembly GCF_947563725.1). NCBI lineage: Eukaryota > Metazoa > Arthropoda > Arachnida > Araneae > Araneidae > Argiope > Argiope bruennichi. The sequence continues at coordinate 64,152,051 of NC_079151.1, read as the reverse complement.
CTTAATTTAATTCATATAGACAGACTTACTTTAATTCACATGTCTATCTTTAATGGTTTGGAAATCAACTATTGGCCCAATATGAGAGTTTACCCCTGTATATTTTATATTTACTTTACAATTTTTTACTTTTAAGAACTTATTAAAAGTTTATTGATTTCAGAAATTATTTTATTCCTCAGTATAGTAAAGTTATAAGCACAAATAAGAAATTTTTGAAGCACAAAGAAAGTATCATTAATAAACACACTTGTATAATCTGTACCTTTATATTAATTTTTTTTTTTCGTAATCATTTTTCTTGCATTTACTTTTTTTAAAAATGAGCTTGTTTTTTGTTTTTGTTTTAAGACAAGCTTACATTAAAGTATTTATCTATTATAGTAATTTTTATCTTTTTTATATTTAAAGTATTTATCTGCAACTGCATTTTTGCAAAAACCTCTTTATATCTAACAAAAAATAAATTTTACAGAAAAAAGATGAAAATTCCAGAATAAGAGGAGATTCTCATTTATTACTGGTTGGGGATCCAGGTATATTCTTGATCCAATTTTTTTCTTTCAAATTTATGAAAATATTTAACCAATATGTATTTTCCTAATAAATTTGGAATTTGTTGAATAATTAATACAATATATTTGTAGAAGTGCTATGAATATATAGATAATTATTTATAAAAAATTCAGAATTCATTTTTTTTTTTGGTTTAAAATAATTTTTGTTATAAAATGAAATATTTTATGGTGTTATATACCAATGTTGTATAAATACCCTACTTTCATATATTTCCATTGTGAGTAGACTAATAAATTATTAATTTATGTAAGATTTATATTGCAACTATATTAATGAAATAAGTACCACTTGCATTTTTTAATAAATCTAACATTATAAATTTAAATTGTACAAATAATATCATTGCAAAGATTATTTGATCCATTTGAATAAGAACTCCCTCTATGAGTTTATCACCATTTTACCCTTGTGCCATCCCTTAAATGGCTGTGCAAATTCATGTATAAAATATTACAGAATGGAGGGTTGTCCGTTTATTCCAGTCATTTCTGGAATTTTTTAAAATAGCTTAATTTGCTTACGAAAGTTTTTTAAAATATAGCTTATAAAATTTGGCCTGATATGGAATCAATAATTAACACATTCATCATTTGTGCATCATTAAATATTTTGATTCAAACCACATATCCTTTTTATTTTCTTTAATTTTTAATTATTTCATAGAATATGTATTATCTTTTCATGTAAGAAATTTTGCATTAAAATTTTATACAATGGAAAATAATTTAAGACAATTTAATTCTAATCATAATTTTTTATTAGTGCATATACAGCAAAGGAAAGTTTTTTCTTAATATTTAATCATGTAAAGTAAGTCATTTTTCAATCTGCTCATTTATTGTTATTTGAAAGAATTTTGCTGTTATTTCACTTTTTTTTATTACCTTTTCCTTACTGAGATTTTAACAATATGTAATTAACTAAGAATAATTTTAAATGACATTCTATAAATGCAATTCAGTTTTGAAAGTCAGTTATCAATATGCAAAACATAGTTTACGTAGACAGAATGCTTAAAAGAAGCTGTTAATCTTTTTATATATTCATTTCTAGTATTTTTTTTTTCTAATTTTATTATTTAAAAATATTGTTTAATCATTTTGCTTAAATATCTTCTTTGACTTTTTTCTTATTAATTATAATTTAAATTCTTTTAGTTTTCTTCAACTATAACTTAGATATTTAGATAATAATTATTTTACAATAAGAAAAATAAATATATCTTCAAAATACATTTTGAAATTTTCAATCCATTGTTTTTTGGAAATTGAGCAAAGTAAACAGAAATTAAAACTTGTTTCTTTAATATTTTTAAAATTTTCTATTGTATATAAAATTTTTGGATTAATAGATTAATTAAAATTAGAAAGCAATTTTTGAGGCAACTGCTTGTTGTACTATTCTTTTTGGAACTAATCAGCGACTATCATTTTTTATTAATGTTACTTTTGTAGGTACTGGTAAATCACAGTTTCTGAAATTTGCTTCTAAAGTTTGCATGCGTACTGTACTAACTTCTGGTATTGGTACAACAAATGCTGGATTGACTGTGTCTGCTGTAAAGGTAATATATACATCTTATTTTTTGCATTTTAAGAATTTGAATTCTGCCATTATTTTTTGCTTATATAACAAAAATATAAGACAATTACTATACAATTAAAATGAAAATGTAATGAATTAGCTATAATTATAATATAGATTTTGACTGAAAAATATACATTATATTAATGGGAATTGTGTAGGCCATATTAAGAGGCTTATTATCATATATTTTGATACAAAGTTTTAGAAAATAATACTTTTTAGTGAGAAAAAAAATCCATTGATTAAAAGTTCTTGTAACAATATTTTTTAGCATTAACAATATTTTTGTATGTTGAGTTAATTACTAATTGATTAATATTTAAAATATTCTAAATTATTTAGTTGCAAAAATAATATTTGTGAAAATGGGATAACAGTCAACTGAAACTACATTTTTTTTTTTAAGCATTTGACTTTTTCTTGGTTTAAAGACCTCATTTTTTAAATATATATCATTACAGTATTTTGAATTTTTTTAAAGCTAGTGGTGAGTGAGATGTATTGTAATTTTAAGCAGTTTCTACTAAAATAATTTAAATAGTTTGAAATATTTCATTGTAAAAAAATTGAAATTATGTCTAGTTCAGAATGTTTATCATATATATTGAAATAACTTACTGTTTGTTTACCTAACTGCTTTTAGAAAATGAAATCTCTTTGCATTAGGAAAGTGGAAAGTGGCAACTTGAAGCTGGTGCTCTTGTTTTAGCTGATGGTGGGCTTTGTTGCATAGATGAGTTCAGCTGCATAAAAGAACAAGATAAAACATGCATTCACGAAGCTATGGAGCAACAAACTATAAGTGTTGCAAAAGTACGATGAAAAAATTGAAGCTGCTTAATATGAAGATCTATATTTATGTATGTACTCATTTTCTTTTTTACTGAATAGGCTGGCCTTGTTTGCAGTTTGAGTACAAAATGCTCTATTCTTGCTGCAACTAACCCCAAAGGAAAATATGATGCGAATCTGGTAATTAGAAATCTAATTAAGAATTTTCTGATTCTACTATTCAAAGAGAAAGATATTATTTAAAAATTATATTAATCAATATTACATAAATAACAATGATAATAAGGTATTTTTTTTATATTTATAGAAATAAAAAAAAAGTCAAATAATTTATATTTGTTTTTTACTGTGCAATCTTTTTACTTTCTTTTAATTATTTATCTCTTTTTGCAATCTCTTTACTTTCTTTTTAAATTTTCAAACAAAATTTAAAACTTTAGAGTTTGGATTAGACCACTACTAATAAATATTAAATCTAAGCAATACTTTTTGATTTATCAGCAATATTATTTATCTTTAATCAAAATATTTTAGTTATAGTATATTTAAACTATATCCCAAATTTTATTTGGTGGTTTGATATTTTTGATGTTGACCCCCCTCCCCTCCTGAATGCCCTGAAGTGAGGAAAGATCTGAAATGTAAGTTCTTCAAAATTGAGGCTAAAAGACTAAATAAAGACAAAATAAGAGATCTTCCAGATCAATAAGAAAACAAGAAGTTTTAAAATGGTGAAATCTAAGAAATAATTCAAATGATTGCATGTTAAAACTGAACATTCTCTTATTTAACTTTCAATATGCTTAAATAGTAAATATAAAATGATGTATAGAATACCTTATGTTTCCATAATAATAAAATTTAAGTTGATAACACTATTATTTTTCAAGTTATGAATGAAAGTCCAAGATTTTATTTTAATATTGAATGGACAAATTTTGTTAGTTCATGATTTCGTAACGAATAGACCCTGATTAAAAAAAAAATTTCTTCCTGCTATAACTTTTGATATAGTTTTGAAATTTGTTAAGGAAAATAAAGCTACAGTTTGAAATTTTTAAATTAGTTTTTATTTTAATAATAAATGGCACCTTATGAAATTTTTAATTCAAAAAACCTTAAGAACTTACCAATTCCTTTCAAATGATGCTTTTTTTTTTAAATGATTGCATAATGAACAAAAAATTTTGACCCTTTTTTTCCTGTGATCATAGCTCATTTAATTAATATTGAATTTGTGTTTATAGTCTGCATGTCTTATAATTTTCTTTCTATATTTTTGTGTTAAATTTATTGTTATTAACACAGTCATAAGAAAATAATAATTTTTTTGTAGATTTGATGCAACCACATTTTTGCCAGAAATAATAATTAATTCTACATTAATATTTGTCGTATATCTTTCATTTTTTCCAGAGTCTTTCTGAAAATACAGCTCTTGCAAGCCCACTTTTAAGTCGATTTGATGTTATATTAGTGTTGTTAGATACTTATGATGAAAATTGGGATAAAATGGTATCTTCTTATATATTAGATGACCACAATTATTTAGGTAAATTATTATTTATAAATATGTTAAAAATTAATACAATAAATTATTTATATTTTGTTAAATATAAGCAATGCATGTATTGACTTTCTGTGATGTATATATTAAATCATGAAATAAATATGGTGCTTAATTTAATTTTTGCATAAATTATATGACATGATGTTTGATGTAATATTATAGACTCTGCAATTATTTGCAGCTATTGGCATTTTATGCATTTATAAGGCAAAGAGTTATATTCTGATGTTTTTTATTGGCTAATATAAATCCTTGTATAAAAATATTATCAGAAAGTGTTATTGATTAAATTATTTTTAAGCTATTAACATTACATTAGGAAATTCTATACTACAAATGTATACATAACATATAAGAAAAGTATACATAACTTTTATTTCACAAAATATAATTGAAGATATTTGATAGGAGTGAAATTTTGATGGAAAGTTTCTGTATTTCTATAAATAATTAATGCAATTATATGCCTTTCATCACATTAACTATACACTTTTTTTTGTTGATAGCTAAGTCAAATCAGAAATCTTGGTCTGTCTCAAAAATGAGAAGCTATTTTAATATGATCAGGCATATCAATCCAAAAATGACATTTCCTTGTGAAAAGTAAGTAATTATAATTAAATAATATTTATGTAATAATTAAAAATTACAAATATGATTAATTTATTTATTTCATATATGGTTCATGTTTTATACTTTCCTTGCTAAATAATTTGCAGCAATGATTTTACATATTAAAGTTTTACACAGAGTACTACAGACTTATTATAGAAGGCAAAGAAGCTTGGAAGGAAGAAATTTTGCTCGAACTACACCAAGGCTTCTACAAAGTCTTATCAGATTAGCTGAAGGTATATGAACATTAATTTCCAAACACTAATTCACTGAATATATTTTTTAAAAATCATTTTCTTCTATAAGCATTGCACTTTTATTAAGTTTCATCATTATTTTATGAAAAATATAACATGTTTGCATAAATAAATGTTAATATATTTGTAATTAATATTTCTAGAAGAAAATTCTTTGTATTTAATAATCAAAGTATTAAAAATAATTTTTACAGTTTTTTAATTTGTACAAAGAAAAGAAAATAGTTATAAAAATTTATATCCTTTGGAAATTAAGTTATTTTGTAAGCAAGGTTTATTTCAAGTGCAATATAAAATTTCAGGTCATGCAAGGCTCATGTTCCGCTATGAAGTTTTAGTTATCGATGCCATAATGGCTATTATTTTAATGGAATCATCCATGTCAGGCTCAGCTGTCCTGGATGGGTTGGCAACACTTCACACTTCTTTTCCGGATAATCCCAGAGCTGAATATAATGAGAAAGGTAACATATACTTACTACATTTTATTAAAATATTTTTTTTATTTCTAGCTAATTATGAAGCTATTGAATTATTCTTCTAAAGAGACTTAAAAACTTTAATCTGTTGCAACTATTTAGTCGAATCTTGTTTACAAAGTAAGCAAAATACTCTTGTTCTTGTTGATGAATCTTTCCAGAAAATTAAGAGAAAAAATATTCAGCAATGTAAAATGTTTTGAAACAATAATTTGCTTCTAAACTAGCTTAACCCATTCACAATGAATATATATTTTCATTGAATATATATTATGATATATATATTTTCAATGAATATATATTATATATTTAGGCATTAATAAGTAGTAATACAGTATATTTTTCATTTTTCTCCATACTATCACAATGGCATATCATCTAAGTATTTATTGAATTATTTCTAATCTGCAATTCATTTTGTCCACAAAATATAAACAATCATTGCTGCTTGAATAGGTAAATTCACTTATTTATAATATGTTTTTCTCCCATAACGATTTTAAAACATTTTTTTTTTAATTTCTTATAGCTAAAACTGTTTTGAAACTCTTAAATCTGGAAGATTTACTTCCAGACTCTGAAACTTATGGATTCTCTTATCAAGATTTGTGCATCAAAAAACTACTGTCGGAAGTTAGTGTAACTTGCAAATCAAATAGATCCAGTTCTCATCTGTTTGGTACTGGTTCCTTCTCTGAGACCATACTCACTTTGGAGAATCAGACTGATAGCCATAATTATTTTTCTACTGAACATTCTGGAAAAATACACACTCGTGATGATACAGCAGGTGCCAATACTTCTCCTAATTCTTTGAATAATTATAATTCATTAATATCTACAAAAGATGAAGACAATTTGAATAGAGTTTTGAATTCTGAAGAAAATCAAGAATCCACTAAGGTTTTTACTTTCAATGAAAATAAAATACCAGCAACTACACTTGACAATTTGAATGCTAATCACAATGAAATTTCAACATTATCTGATTTGAAAGATATGTTCTCTGATGATTTTCTTAAAGATTCTGACACATCAGGACATTCCCTAAAAAATTTCTTCAAAAGAAAACATACTAATGAATCTTTCTCCAAGATAAAGCCAATCAATAACCACCCAACTTCTGAACTTATTTCTGATTCAACATCCAACTCTGATAATACACTTAGTGAAGATACAACATCTGTTAGTACATCACCTCAAACAAAAAGAGTAGCTTTGATTAGACCACAGAATATAAAATCATTAAAAAAATTTGCTTTTCAAAAACCGAATAAAAATTGCATTTATCAAAGCACTGAAAATCACCAAATTGCAGAAAGTCCATATTTCAATCAAGAAAATAATGTTATTCTCACTGAAAACAAGGAAATAAAATTAAAATTAAGTGCTGGAAATAATAAAACATCAATAGTAAAAGAAAAAAGGATAGAAAATTATGTAAATGCTGCAGCAGGAAGTCATGTTGATTCCAACAGTAATATGTTTGATTCAGAAACAATGTTGAAATTAATAGCTCCAAATAATACTTCAGCTATTGATCAAAGATGCAGCCCCAAAAATACAAAAACTGATTATTCTAAGAATGAAAATCTTATAAAGGAAAATTCTAGAGAAAAATGTAAATTAGATAGTCGTCTTCAAAAGTTTTTATTCAAAGGAAAACGTAAGAAATCTGAAAGTACAGATTCTACAACAACCAATAGCAGTAGTTCTGCATCATCTGTATCTAATATAACAAGCAGTGACCATATTGATGAAAATATAAAAAATACTACCAATATACTTTCATCACAAAGAGCTTTCAAGAGAATTTTTACAACAAATGAGAGAGAAGAGGAATTAGATTTAGACGATCCTTTTTTTAAAATATAAATGTATTGTATTAAAAAAAAAAAGTAATATTTTATTTTAGTTGACTATAAGAATTTTTATAGTGCCTTCTGACACTCATTTATACAATTACCTTTAAAGGGGTATATTTTTTGCTAATTTTCATATATATATTTATTTGTTGCCAATGAATTGTTTCTGCTGTATTTGTCTTATAATATTTATTATTTGTTTTCCAATCAGTGAGAAGGTGTAATCTAGTTATATGCATTAACATTGATGCTGTCACAATTTAAAAATTTGCTTTACACATATATCATTCAACATGAATATGTTTGTCAATTATAAATAACTTGCATTCTTTGTTCTTATCAGGGACAATGGATTTTGAGTTGTCTTGTGTAAATTTAATATAATTTAATGAATTGATTCCTATAATTGCAAATGTCTTTCTTTAGCAGTCAACACGTTAAAGATTTTGTAAACCTTTCTATGTGGTCTCTAAAATTTGATTTTGTTTTTTGCATCATTTCAGTCATATTGATATAGAATGAATTTTCTAAAAAAATATTTTTAATAAAATACTAACATTGGCAGTGTCTGTATTTTGATGCTAATTCATTTAACATTCAGAGAAAATAATTTATTTAAAAAAAATCAATATATAATTCTATTCCATTTTTAAATTTTCTAAAAATCACATGACTCTCAAAGATTTCTTAATTATTTGCAGCTATTGGCAAGAATTTATATTATTCTGCTCATAATTTGTCTTTTGTTTTGTTATTGATTACCATTATTTGGAATTTGCTTAATTCCATTATGTTTTGAATGTTATTTGATCAAAGTGTATTTAGGGTATTTTGGATCCTATTAATCTAAACACTAACCATAAAATTAATGCATTTATTGATTTGTTTTTAACACTAAAATTAATGTGTTGACGGTATCACTCGAAACATGTTAAATTTAAAGAAATTTCCTCCTAAATACATGCTTTGCAAAATACAGAATTAGTTCTCTGATCAAAAAACGAACATCTTTTTCCCCTATATATTCTTTCTTTAATTATTTGAAATAAACCTACTGAAATGGAGTAGTATATTGCTCTCATTCAAAAACTAGTGCCGAAGAAATTTACATATGGATTGGTTTTATTTGTCCAGATTTCATACAAATATATATAGACAAGAGTGATTTAATTTTTAAGAATAGATTAAGCATACAAGAAACATGATTTTTTCAATAAAAATTAAGGTGGAAAACAAAAATGACTTGGAAATGAATTAAATATAAGTGGATTAACCAGATACAATGTATATATGGGTTTAATGGAATACAAATACACAATAATATAGTTTCATGTGTAAACAACATTACAAGTTGTATATAGTATCACAGATGCCGTAGAAAGTAGAACACACTAAACAGCAAATCACTGGAATATTTTAAGCGTTGAAAGGACTTGTTGTTCACTTCATATTTTTTTTTATTCATGAAACTTTATTGTTATAGTGAATTTGTATTCCATTAAGTTTGTGTTGCATACTTTATTTTTCCTTTCCTTTCACTCACAAAGAGTCTTATAGTAGACACCCTTTGTGTTTTGTAACTACTTCATGTTCTACTAGGACAGAAATTATTTTTTTTTCTGTATTTTATACCTTGCAAGTTCGTCTAAAAAATTTTGATTTAAAAAAAAAATCTGAAGATTAGACTACCAAATTCTGTTTACAAATAAATTTCTTTTGCACCAGTTTTTAAATGAGGCGGCTCCCTTAAGAGGTATGTGACAAACAGAATTCCAATTAAAATCTTCTTTTGACTTAAGGAAATAAATTTTGTAACTCTTCATCCCAAAATAATTATTTTCTTGGTTTAAAGTGTAGTAAAAAAAAGCAATATTTATAAATTGAATGAACAATTTGAAATCAATTTTTGATTACCAATACTGAAGAAACTGATAGAAGCAGATGTCTAAATGATTTTGCAAAAATATTCATAATGCTTATTCCTTATTTTAAATTTCTTGTCTATTTTAATCTAACATCACTTAATGAATAAATGATATTACCTGTGTTGATTATCTTTGTATTTTTCCTTAAAACTGCAATATTTTTTTGTCAACCAGAAGTTTTCGCATAAAGAAAAATAATAAAGACTAACAATTCTAATCAGTTTTTGTATTTGCTTTTCATCTCCCTAATGCTTACTTTTCATTATTGCTTCAGCCATAATATCTTTTTCAGTTCTTTTTATTGAAAATATTTGTTATATTCCAAGAGATAAGATTTATAATTTTGCAAACATTTAACTTCACATGCATTAAGATCCTAAAAATGTAAGAATATTTGTATTTTTATAAATGATATAATACAGAGCAAATTATGACATAATTTTAGCTATAATTTTAAGGAATATAAACATATTGTGAATGATCAATGATACACAACACAAATAAATAACAAGACAGAATCAAATTTAATAGTTTTCGTTTTGAAAACTATTATTTTATTTAAGAAATTTATTCCTCAACTTGAGGAAAATATATTTGTGGTTAAAAATAAATAGAAAATATGGAACTCAAATACATTTTAAGATAGCTACTCTGAAGCATCTAGAAAATTATTTCTCAGGTTACTCACAACAATATCCAACAACAGCAAACTTGGACTTTATTGCATTGTCCTTGATTAATCCCAGATAATGGCTGATGTGCAAAACAGTGGCCATGTATCATATGAAAAAGAGAGCAGACTGTTTTATAATAAAAAGTATATGAATTCTTTTCAAAATTCTAAAATTTCTCAAAACACTGCGAACATCAAACACTAAATTTTTCATTTGTATATTTGAGTGGAGGTTTGTGCGTTTGTTCTCTCATTTTAGGCACACTGAGAAACAATTTGAAAAAGAGCAAACAAATGTTTAAAAATTTGTTCTAAAGCAAGAAAATTATACAAGCTTATATCTAAATTAAATAGCTGCAACAAAAGAATCTTTTAATTATAAGTTCTCACAAGTTTAGAAAGTTCTTGCTTTTCGTCGAAATAATTACTTTTTGTTGTACATGTAGGAAAGAAATTTTGCGGTATTTGATTTTTATGCCCTAATATGGTAAGTTTATCAAATAAGTTAAAACATTTTCATTCTGTTTAATTATACATCTTGCAGCTTTCTGTGACAGTGTATATTCAAGAACTTTTCACCATTTGTGAGAAATAAGTCCTACCTAAAGAATTTTTATACATTTATTATAAATAGTCATATGAAATCTGAAAATGAATTTACAGCACAAACACTCAATTTGTGTTTTATGTTGACAAAAACAACAAATATATGCTCTCCTTTCCAATGATTTTTCACTTTGTGCTATAAAGGATTTCATTCTCATATCAGATCACACTGTCAATAATTTATGATGCCAGATTTAAATGGGTTCTTTTTTTGTGCAGTACATAATCTCCTAAAAATTTAATAATAAATGTTATCTGGAAAGTTTCTTCTTTTCAGCAGAAAACTGTTTACCATAACGACGAGATATATCTCTAACAAACTCTGTTTTCAACACTTTTAAACACCTGGAAGTAAAAAAATAAATACTATAAAATTATACTATGGCATATTTGAAATCTAATCAATATTTAGTTTCTTTTTATCTTAAAATAGTAATACAAAAATTACATTAGTTTTGCATTCTAAATATACTTACTTTCTGTATTGAGAACTTGATCTGAATTTTGCAATATCAAAACTTGGTGCATGAGGCATGTGCACAATGAATGCATTTGGAAGCACTACAAACTCGTAACTGTAAGTACAATAAATAATTATGAAATATCTATTATACAAGTAATGGAATAAATTCATGATTATGTCTTCTTATTTATAACTTTCGATCAATTAGATTGCTAAAAAGCATGCATAATCTTTTTTTTTTTTTAATAGGATCAATTCATGCTTACATAATAAAGTAGTTCATAGCATTTTAAATCAAAGTGCACAGCAAAATTGTTACTTTTGTGAAGAAGAATATTTTCAAATATAGGAAATTCTAATTTCAATATTTGAACTATGTTTTAACTTTATAATCTGTACCATTAATTTAATACTGTTTATATGAAAATCATTTGTCCTATTAAAAATGAATGAGAGCAGCAATAATAAGTAGATTATAAGTCTATCTGTCTTTTTGCTTTCTAAAGGCAAGCAGCTGCCAAATTTAGATCAAATGTGCACTGGTGAGTAAAAATATGCAGTTTGGAATGATTTTTATAAAATTTTAATTAAAAATGAAGCCAAATTTTCCTGTTTTTTCATGATAATTTCTAAAAATATCATTTTTCTTACTTTTACATCATTTTAAATTTAAAAATTATCTTTTTAAAGATATTAATTTAGCTAGTGTACTGTATCTCCCCAATTTCAAATATGATTTGCAGTTTTACATTTCCTTGTTGTAATATAAAATCAAACTAATTTCATTATTTAATCATATTACTTTTAACAATAGTTAATTAATATCTTAATGTTTATCTTCTTTGATATATTAATTCAAAAATGGTTTTTCACTTTTCTGTATTTAAAAAAGTAGCCTGTTTTAAAACATGTTTTTCAACTCAAATTCACTAAGAGTTTTATTTCAGATAGTTTTGTCCAATGAAATATTTTTTTAGTATCCGTTTCATGCAACAAGTCTTTGTCATTCACAACATAACGGCCAAAAGTTGGCTATTATGTTGTGAATAACAATAACATATATACCTAAGAGGAAAAGATTGTGGAAAGTATATGATATCAATGACCGGTACATTTGACAAGTATAGTTATGCCTATCTTGCAATTGTGATGTTATGTGTGAATTGATTCAATTGAAAAATGTCAAAACATAGTTTCCAAATGTTGAGAATTTCGAAAATACTGCTTCACCTGCCAAGCAAATTTTGAAACAAGGTATGCAATAAAATAAAACTTTTAAAAGTGAAGTTAATCATTTTTTTTTAATTACAAACATAATGTTGCACTCACACAGATATAGTTTCATTATATTTCTAATTAAGTTTTAGTAAAACACAAAAATGATGTAAAAAGAGTGATAAAAAGTTTCAAATACATATTGCATCTGTTCAATTATAAAGTATTTTTAGTTATGATTTTATAGAACATCAAATTATTTAAAGCATTCATGAGATATTGGTATTCCAATAATCATCAAAAGTCCTCTGTGTGTACTAAGAAATATTGAATGGTAATAATAATTAACTAATATCTCTAATAAAATATTTCATTGCTTTTGTAATTGTTATACTGACCCTTGGGCATACAATTCCATGATATGCGAGACTTTGTTCCAGCCAAATCCCACAAATCGCCGATCGTATTCAGGAACATCTCTACGGACTACAATGTATGGCTCAAAATCCAGCTCCCACTGAACTCGATATGGCGTTGTGGCTGTCCTCCACTTGGCATAGTTGGTGGGTGCATGGCCTCTGGTCCACACATGATACCTTTAGAGAAAAAAGAAGGCAAACAGTTATTCTTTTAAATTTTAGTAATTACATTTAAATTCATAAGTAAGGGATAATATAGGAAGCATTTTTAAATGGCCAACTGATTTGTAAGACAAAATAAATAAATAAAAATTCAACTTTAATATAGAATTACTTGCAGGTGTATTAACCTTTTTTTTTTTCTCAATATTCTGTTAAAATTCTCCCAACAGGATTTTTCACCACTAAATTAAAAATAAAAACACTAACTGGTTATGATATACATGCATATATGAATCAGGTCTTTTCTCTCTCTCTCACACTTTTTTTTTTTTTTTGAAATCAGAATTTTAATATATTTAAGAATAACTAAAAATAATTTATAGGATTAAATTACCAGTCACATAATAAAATAAAGATAATTAATAAATGATTGCCTAATTATAAAATTGTTATAATTTCCTTGTGATCAATGCAAGAAAGAAAGACTTTCACCACAAACAGATGGAAGTTTAAAATTTTATGCATAATTGCTGTATGTAACTATTCTTGACCACAAGGACAGTATACAAGCGAAATATTTCATTATCATATGAAGCATTTTCTAAGAAAATGATTCACATGATAGTAAAACAGATGGTCATTCAGCAAGAGAATAATTGTAATCAAGGAAGGAGATTGGAATACTCTGAAGAAAAAGAAAAAAAATTGCATAATTTAAACATTAATGTATTTAAATTAATTTTCTTATTGACTCCAGATTCTGCAAGTAGCTTACATAGACTAGTACTGATAAAAAGTACTGAAAGTACACATAGAAAACGTATTGTCATCAATAGCTATGAACGTGTTACATAAAGTCTGCCATGAAATAAGACTCCTTTCATGGATATAGTTCTTGTGATCAAAGATAAACATACAAATAAAATCTTAAGTTCCCATCTGTATTACATTCAAAAATTTTTTACTAATATTACTTTCAAGGAAGTTAATTGTTACAGGATAATCAATTTAACTATTATGTATTAAAGCAAGGATTATGATTTTTGCAACATTTAGTAATTATTACTACAAAATATTAATTTTATTAGTGTATTTAATGTCTCAAATTCTTGCCAAGTGTAAGGATCCTCTAAAAAGTTATGAATTTCTAAGCTTTAATACTTCTTAAAGTTAAGTTATGAAGAAAATCGTCAATTTATTAATTTTAAACATTTAACAGTGAATTATGCAAATATTATTATTGAAAAGTGATTATTTTGACTTTCTCATTGGAAAACTATTTTTTTGCAAATTATTTTGGGAATTGACTTTTATAGGAATGTACATTCTATAATTATATATATACACACATGAGCTGTTTATTTTGAAAATGGGGCAAGTCCATTTTTTATTATTGCGAGATATTTAAAGGTTTGCGTTTCAATAAATTTAAAAATATTGGTAAGTATTAATAGATATATTTTTTGTATTTTGTGGTAACAGATAATGTAAGTTTGTGAGCCAATAGCGTTTACAATGTTGATTTAAAAAAACAAACAAAAACAAGAGTTTTATTATAACTAAATGGACTTGCCTCACTTTCAAAATTAATGAATTATTGTAAATGTACATTTCATTCGGAAATATTTCAGTTGTATCAGCCTTTTTTTTTTAATAATCAAAACAAAATACTATTCAAATTTTTATAAATATTTAATCATTTGATAAAAAGTGAAACAAAAATAAGAATATTTTTGTAGAAAATATAACATAACAAACAATTCAGTTTTATTAAGAATTTCAATGAAATTATACATGTTAAGTTTATACCCAGGTATAATTAAATTGAATTTTATTCAGGATTTAACATTTTAAAATGTTCATGATGGATGGGAGGTATATATGGTGATAAATCCATCATATCCTTGTATTTTTCAGATGTAATTTCTTTTTTTCTTACATCAAAGATAATTTTATATTTCTGAAATTACTTGGAATTATTAACTTTCCTCCTTGTGTTGACAAATCGATAATTTTAAATTCAAAATCTCGTTCTATCGAAGTTTTGTTGAACATTTTGTATGGTGTATCTCTTGTAAATCTGATCCAGCATATAGTTAATCAATTCATGGTTTCTCCACCGGTATTTTTCTTTCTTTTTAAAACCGCTTTTTCCAGAGGTTGGGTTGAAAATAAATTTCTTTGTTTAATTTCATGTACTAAACATTTATTATGTTTTCGACAATTTTGTATTACTATTTATAGTAATCCTGGGGAATATGCAAGGAACTGGTTTCTGGGTCCGATCGTTCGGTAGAAATGAATGTTCTAACAATAAAAATTTGTGATCAATTATACTTATTTCGTTGTCACTGGACTGAATAATCGGTGATGGAAGTAAACATTATTATCGACACACAAAATTAAGATATACTTTTTATTATTTATAAAATACTATAGAACCACCGATTTTCAATATCAAAAATAGATAAATAGAAACACTCTAGATTTCAGACATGACGTCAAACGGCCACATTTGCTTCACCATAGAGCAACCGGAGCTAAATTTTGCCGTAATATATTGGGTCAAATATAATTTCAATCTAAGATGGACTTGTACCACTTTCAAAATAAACAGATTTTCAATACTGTTATGAGCTAAAACTTTCATCTCCCAAATACTAGAATCTAAATTTTTTTTACTATAAATTTTTTACTCATAAAAAGATCAAAACAAGTTTTATCTATAACTGCTATTATCACCATTTTTTTTTCTTCCCAAAAATGGACTAGCCCCACTTTAAAAATAAACGGCTCATATATATACTACTATTATAAATGTGAAAGTTTGGATGGATGGATGTTGTTTGTTTGTCAATCACGCTAGAACGGCTTCATAGAAATGGATGAAATTTAGCACAGAGATAGATTATAGTCTGAAATAGAACATAGGCTACTAATTGTTCCGGTTAATTGAGTGGTAATTTTTCATTAATTAAAAACTAACTTTCCCGCCAAAAATGAGTAAGGCTTCAGTTTTTTCCCCACGCTAATGAGGTTAGGCTTAACATATTTTCGATCGATTATTTCTAAGGATTCTGTTTATTTTCTTAGTTCTGATTGACAACTGTGTTCTGATTGTTGACAACTGTATTTTCAGTTTAATTAAAAGTTTAAAAATTGTGTGTTATACTGTTGTAGCTATCTCGATTGATAGATAAAATAGACTTTGTGCAAGGTTAAGGTTCGAACTTGCAACGTTAGGGTTCATAGCCGAGTAACAAGACCACTAAACAAAAGTGTACACTCTTTTCCGGAGATTGTTATCTGGCTTGATTTTAAAGAAATACGGACTTTATGTTTTGTTTTATTTCACGTTACAATGTAAATAAATTGTTTTTAGGTTAGTTGTGTGTTTTTGTAACTAAATTGTATTTATGTTAGTTATATATTTTTCGTATATGCTTATAGTTTTAAGTGCATCGTTTTTTAGGTTAATTTTTTTTAATTTGTTATTATTTGATAGTTTTTCGAATTGCCCAGAAAACGCAAATCTAATCTTTCGGAGAGGAGTAATAAAGCTCTGGCTATGAAAGTAGCTAGAAGACATGTTTGCAATTTTAGTGAGTACTTGCGGGCTTCAAACCTCCTCCAGCTATGGGATAAATACAAGGACGCTTTATCAGAAGATATCGTGCATTGGCTGAATGGCACTCACAATAACCTAATCATTAACGAAGCTTTGGTATTGATTGAGGATAAAATGATTTCCATATCTGGAAAGTGTCTTGCTGATTTCGGTCTACCTCCACCGCAGTGAAGAGGGGAATTATCAAGTGAAGTTGTGAAGGAGCTGAACTACGACACCGCGGTTTTAGAAGCGCAGGTCAATGAAATGACACCAGGATTATTTTCCAAGCAGCGTCAAATCTACGAAACGATTCTGAACCGAGTAAATAGAGGAAAGGAGGACGAAACGATTCTTTCTTGATGCACCAGAGGGTACGATTAAGACGTTCCTGCTGAATCTACTGCTAGCCCAACTCCGCAAGGACCGCAATATAGCTCTGGCTGTATCTTCCTCGGGCATTGCTGCAACTTTGCTTAACAGACAGAACATTCTGTTTTAAAACTGCAGTTTAATCTTGCAAGCGAAGATACCCCCTCATGCAACATTACCAAAAACAGCGACCAGGGAGTCCTTTTGCAGCAGTGCAAGTTAATAGTATGGGACGAGTGCACAATGTCTCACAAATATGTGTTAGAGGCGTTAAACCGCAGCTGCAGGACATCCGCAGCAAGCAGGCGATTTTAGACAGACACTGCCGAGTGCTGATCAGACCGTCAGTTCTCATACATACACATTAAAATTTCCACTCGAATGAAGTCGCGGATAAAAGCAAGTATATATATATTCTTTTGACAAATATCAGCTTTAAAAATTTACGGTTTAAAACTGAAATGTATTTTCAATAGAACATTTCATACCTAAATGTAAAAAGTGTTCCCATGTCCAGCATGGAAAGAAGTTCAGCTTTTGATTTTGGGAATGTCAGACGATACCTTTGTGTTTCAAAAGCTGGGACTATGAGAGCCTGTAAAGATTTATAGAAATATTAATTAACCAATGGAAAGAACGAAATAAATTATTGTTTACTATAAATCTCTTTTATAAATACTATTTTAAATATCTAAATGAAGCATCTTAAAACAGATTTTAAAAACAGTTAATTCAACAGAACTTGAGTCAATCATTAGACAATAAAAAAAGAAAGAAAGAAGTATTTTCTGGCACATACTAGTAATGATAAGACATGGAAGAAAATTAAGATAAATAGATTTATAATGAATGTTATATTGGTATTGACTATAAAATCAACATATTTCATACTAAAAATTAAAAGTTTCATTTATTTTGTAACTTAAATTTTAGTTGCAGTATTATTATACTATACTATGGCATTTAAAAGATGGCCTTAACTTTCATCTTTCAGGATTGGATTAATTTTATTATAATTATTTTTTGGAAGCTGATTGGATTTAAAAATTTTATCATTCTAAGTTATATCAAACTTAAAAAGGTTAAAACATTTGATCAATTACAACATATTAAAATGTTATTAATTTTTATATGCATTTTTAATTGAATTACTTACTATTATTCTAGAAGGCATTTATTATAGTTTTCATATGAATAATGGTACATAAATAAAAACTAAGGTAGTTTATATGAATTACAAGTTGAACTATTGACAGATCTGGTTTTATTTAATCCCATGCAATTTGTTTATATAAGATCTAGATATGTGATAATTTTTATATTAAAGTTTATTTGTCAGCACACTTTATCTATCTTTACTTTTTCATGAATGAAAGACGATATTTTATCATGAATTTTACTTTTTTTTTTCTGATACATTTAAGTTTACACATTTTATATATTTGTTTGCTTTGGATGATAATATATTATTTTAATATTTCATAATTATCAGTTAATCAATTTATTTTTAATTTTTATTCAATACAAATTAAATTCAAGAACAGAAAAAAATCCCCCAATAACAAGATTCTGTAATATTTATGATATAATGAATAATCTGTTGGTATTTTAGTAAAAAAATTATAATTACCTTAGTTGACGATTCCAAGCCCATGGAAGCAACTGACTTCTTAAGGTACTCATAGAGCCCATACATGGGTAGGAAGTCTATATCTGTGAGGAACACAAAGGGCGTTGTCACTTGCTGCAGTGCAACATTTCGTAACAAATTCACTGGATAAAATGGCTGCAATAGAAAAATAATTCAGGTTTGAAATAGAAAAATTCCTAATATATATAAACGTTTTTGCTTTATAAAACAGAAGATAAAGCATATCCTTACCCCATCTCTATACACAATATGATAACCAAGATTCTTTCTGCTGCTCAGAATTTCTGAACTAAGAGTATAGCTGAGAAACTGCTGAACTTCTGAATCAGACATATACAAAGCTAAACTAATGGGACCTAAGAAAAGAGATTCAAAATATTCATAAAATTTCATGATAAATATAATAGTTAATTTCACATGATGAATATAATAGTTTAGTGTAGAATTCATCAACATGGCAAGTATAAATTATTAAGAGGTAAATTATGGAGAATTTAATCAATTTTTAATTACCTTCCCAATGTTTACAAAGTGCCTCAACCATTTGGAGTCTGTCCATTGACAGTTGTGCAACAAGAGTAACATCATTTCCTTCAGGTGACTGTATGAAGAAAAAATGATTAATAATTATTAGATTATTAATTGAAAAAAAATTATCACAAAATTTTACTAAAATAATTACAGCACTGCAATAAAAAAATGAACAGTTTCTGAAATTATGTATACATAAAAATAATTTGTATTAAATGTACATTCCAGTAACAATGAAAATAAATATATGTGACAATATTCTAACAGATTATATAAAGTATAACATTTTCAATGAGTTCTGCAAATCTAAGCATTAGTTTAAAAAAAATTAAAAATAAATTATAATTGAGAGAAATGCTGATCACTAGACATAAACTGCAGTAATTTATTTCCTAGATATTAAGCTATTTTTTACCCATTTTGAATAGAACTTTTTAATTTAAAAATTATTAAAATCTGTATGTATATTATTGTGCATAAATATTAACAATTACTGCATTTTTGGATCATTAACATATTTAAATTCAATATTTTCCAGTTCAAATTTAAAATTTTTTTCTGATTATTTTATAAAATTTTTCTAATAAATTACTTACAATGATGCTATTGCCTTATATTCCATTACATTAATTTGACTCATTATAAATAAAAAGTATTAGCAATACATTTGAACAATTGTTTGCTACATTGTAACAATGAGTTAAAATTTGAAAATTAAAATGTATTTATCACACAATAGAATTCATTTACTTACAGGCTCATAATCATATTCAATATAATATAAATGAGTACGATGTTTAACAACTCGAGCTCTTCTAAATTCATAGCAGGAATCATCTTCATCAATAGCGTTCAACTTAAAGAAAAAAGGGAAGATAGGAAATTATTTCATATGGAACTCAATATAAAAATGTATTCAATATGATCTCAAAAAAAAAAAAAAAAAAAAAAAAAAAAAAAGGAGAAAGAAAAGAAAAAGTAAAGAATGCTATTTTTTAAAATTTTATTTAGCTAACTTTCAAGATATAATTCATGTTTTGTCCATTTATAAATCATGCAAATTGTAATAGGCTTTAGAGAAAAGATTTATATAATTGTAAGTAACTAAATATTTTCTGAGTGTATTTTTGTTTAATTAACATTTTATTTTGAAATGAAACAAGATTTATTATGGAGAGATAGGGTGCATGTGAAGGAGATATACATGTCTCAGATGTCAAATTTTCATGGAAGGCCATTAAAACAAATTTGTATCAAAAGACAAAAATGTTTTATGTCATTTTTAAAGCCAAATATGATAGAGAGATGAAAAAGTAAGGCAATACCATAAACACTATTTATGCTAGTTAATACATAATGATAACTGTGTGTAAAAAAGTCAAACTCTAATTTCTAACAGTTTTAAACCATAATCACATGACAACAGATGGCCGAGATTCATTTCTTTTAGGTTCCACACCATTCAAAGAAAGCTCAGCCCAGGATAGATTTAAAATTCATCAAGTCTCTGATGGAATACAAACTCTGACTCTAGACCCTTCAGCTCAAATATTTTCTTAGATTAATAACTTAATAAAATCATAGATATATTCATCGATTTAGTTTCCCACTAATATATTTGTTTTCATATATATTCTTACCATGATAGTAAAGAAACTGTGATCTAAATTTGTGGTCTGTGATTTCTAAAGGAATTTATAAACAAAAATGGAAGTGTGCATGTATCATTGTTATTATTTTGCCAGTTTTGAATAAATACCTAAATATAATATAAAGTTAGTTGCAATTTAAAAATATAAATTTTGATAGTATGAATTATGGCAAAAATCTTCGCTTTCATAAATTTTTTATAAAGTTTTTCTTATAGCATATTAGTTATCAATTATGGTATTTCTATTGAAATTAGTAAGTACATAATTAATGGAAATATTTCAAATTTATACTGAATAAGAAGAAGAACATAAGTTTTACTTACTGCTTCTTGGACATGTGTCACTTTACTATTATTGCAACCTATTAACTCTCTTCTTAATAAATTTCCATCATATTCTAAAAAGGTCAAATATAAATTTCTAAAAAATTCCACATGTTTATTTTTAACTTTCAACTTTTTTGGAGAATTCCAGTGAATAACCTGAAAAACACAAACGGGAACTTTAAGAAAACAAAATAATAAATTAAAATATTAAATTTATTAGTATAAACAATACCAAAGTGTCACTGATACAATGAAATTGCAGCTTGAAAATGGTCATTAGAGTGGTCAAAATATACTAATTATTCACTATGGATTTTCAGAAAATTAAAAAAGCACTATGATGAATTTAATATTTTACATTTTTATTTAAAAGAAATGTATTATTTTGAGATATATTTTATAATATGATTGAAATTGTTAATTAAGAGTTATTCAGCATTTCATTATTATCCTAATTTTAACATTAAGGAACAAAAATATAATTTACAGAAAAGCTGTAATTACCTTTAAATCTTGGACTTCTGTGTAACAAATCTGAAAGAATAACAGCAAAGTTAAAATACTTAATGTAAATAAGACAATATGCACTGAAGTAGTTTTGTATAATTAATAGAAACCATAATTTATTAAGTCATAGCAATATAAATAACTCTTTAGGTTTGTAATTTAAATTGTAAGCTAAAATACATAAAAAAAAATGAGAAAAAATTGGGTGACTAAATTTTATTGAATTGATCAATAAGGCAATAGGAATATTGATATTGTTTTCTTTTAATATGATAGTGTTTATAGATTGATATATAATCTATAAACCATGGCATACAAGAAAAAAATAAAATTATACAAAATGTTCTTAGGTGGCATATTATTCAATAAAGAGCTACACATTTGGCAAATGATTATTCTTCTAAGCTCACTAAAAAATTTTTTTTCAAAATTTTAATTAAAAATGAATTGAAATTTTAAGTTTTCTGTACATTCACTGATTTAAAACAATTAGGTATGTAATTGCATGTTCACTTTAATATATATATATATATATAAGTAATATATATAGTATATAGTATATATATATATAGTATATTTTTTGGTTTAATTTTTATTTGGTTTTTGTTTTTCCTATTAACTTGATTCTAATACTTTTATATATATATATATATATATATATATATATATATATATATATATATATATATATATATATATATATATATATAAAGATTTTCAGTGAAAATAATTTTATAATAAGAATTTTCATTCTTCAATACTCATTAATATTATATTAATATAATTGAAACAGTATTAAATACTTTTTTTGCATATTTGTAACTGCTACTATTTAAATTAAGAGTAAATTTTATAAATAAAGGTAGAAAAAGCAGGCAAACCAAGGTTAAAGGTTTAAATCCTGTAATACTGAATGCTTTAAAATTTACATGTTTATACTTTATAAAAATTAAGATTTGACAAAATTTAAAGAGATAGTAAACCAGATAAAACCAATAACAGGTGTTTTTTAAAAAAGAATATTTGATACATTTTAAATGGATACAATACTCACTTCACTTAAAGTATTATCACTTAGCTGCACATTCCACTGACATGGAAGTTTATATATGAGGTAGGGATGCTGTTTTAAAACTGCATTGAAAATGTCCTGCAAAAAGAATAACAAGGCATTGATTTCTTTTTAAAAATTACGACATTAAAATAAAATAAATTTACTATTCCAATTATGGAAAAGACATATGTAATTTTAAATATCTATGAAAAAAAATTATTATAGAATGTCCTATAAATTTATCTAATTTTTTTATACAACTTATTTAAAGTTGATTTATTGCATTATGTATGAACTGCTCTATATGTTTCTTCTGCTCTATATATGTTTTTCCATCTTTCAGGAAGTCTCATTACCTTCTTTTTGAAAAATTAATCAATAATTTTCTGAAAACCAAAAAAAAAAAAAAAAAAATCAAAGAAAGAAACATTTGTTTCTTTGACAAAAATTATGAAGTGAAATAAAGTTACTTAAATAACTTTTATAATATCATTAATAAATTCTAGCCGATTTCATAGTTATAAAGACTAAGTTGAATTTTACCTGATCTGCTAATGATGTGGATAACATACTGAGTAATTCTTTTTCAGCAATTAACCTCCACATCTGCATCCACGAAATATCTCTCAATTTCTTTAAATGAAGGAGTATAACACCAGTATTAAAACCTCGACCCTACAAGGAAAATAACATTATCTATGGGATACTCAAATAATTTGAATGGTGCTTAATTTCTATGAAAGTTTACAAGAGCAAAAATAATTGGTTAGCACAAAATGGTTAAAAGTAAAAAGCGGGTTCTAGACCAAACCGTTCTTTTTAAGTATACGTTTTATAAATATTATATATTATTTTCAGTTTAAACTGATTCATAGGTTTTTATAATTTTTTTTTAACACAAACTCAAAATGCACATATAAGAAATTTATTTTGCATATCAAATTATTAATATTTAACAGAACAGAATATTTCATGATGATGGCTAAAAGAACAAATATCTTACTTCCTGTTTTGATAATTTTCCAATTTATAATTTGATTTAACCTTATTTGTATTGGTTTTATATTAAATACAATATTTTAATTTCTTCATCAATTCAAACCTAGATTCAAATATTGCATCATACTAAGTAATAAATGCTGTCCAAACTAAATTAAATGAAAACTACAGTAAATGGACATAAAATCTTTGTGAAATAAATCATTAATATAAATCAAATTACTCTTAAATATCTTACCAAAGCTGGCCAAGGTCTGTGATTTTTCCAAAGTTTTCCTAAGTACCAATCGCTTTGGTTTTCAACAAGTCCAATAGCCTAGACAAATATCATAAAACAGATAAACTTAGTGATATATTTTTTAAACAGGTAAATTGGCAGCTGTTCTATTAGTTAGCCTTTATAAACTGATCAATCATGGAAAGAACAATTAATTAACAATTTATTGAATATTACACAATATCAATTAATTATAAATATTAACAATCTCATAGCCAGAAATAGGTTATTCTGTACACAGATAAGACATTCTTTTAAAACTTTATAACTTCAAAAAGGGTTTTTTTTTTATAAACTTTTTTCACCATGAATCATTGAAACAAACTGAAGGTATCATCAGGTTACTTGTTCTGGAATTTATATACATATAAAAAAATAACTTAAAAGTATGTAAATGTTGAAACATTTATACAATGATTTAAAAAAAATGAACTAACATAAATAAACAAAACAATCTAATTTGTCAGAATAAAGATTGAGTTATTTGCTAGAAGTCGTTTTTAGTAACTACACAGCCATATCATCCTGTGCCCTTCTGACTATTTAATGAAAAAATATGAAAAATTATAAAATGCATTGGTAAACTGAGTAAATGTTATTTAGAAACAAATTAATTTTTTTCATACCTTATTTTACATAATAATAATTGGTCATACCTCATGAACATTCGGGAACTTTAATATATACATCATTTTTAACTTTCTACAATACTTTTTAAAGTGTTTTAGAATACAAGAAATTCAAAACTTAACTATGGACAGAAAAAAAAAAAAAAAAAGCTTTAAAAATATAATTTTTAAGCAGTAGCACCTATTTTAAAAAACTCAATATTTTAAAACCTATTTCTCCATTTTTTATTGGAATTTCAAAGAGACAGTTAAAAATAATTGCATCCAATCTTTTTTAGAAAATAAGATTACTTTCATTACAACTAACTTAAAACGTTTTGTCAATTTCTTCAACCATTCTTACATTTTGCATTATAAACTAAAACTGTCTCTCTATTGGTCCAATTTTTAACAGGAATGAAAGAAATTCAAACTCAAAAGCATAAAGTGTTGTCTAAAAAACAACATCTATTTCAATTTTCCGACTTTTATAAGAAACAACAATCTTTTATAACAAATAATGAATATTTCGATTTTTTTTTCACACACAATATGAACATCACACTCCATATTTATAACAGATGAGAAATGACAATAAACCATTCTTCTGAACAATAAAATCCATTCTTAAAACAATACAGTCCACTCAATACAGCAACATCAATACAAAACTTTGAAAAAAAAGCCTTAAAAATATTCAAAGACTTTATAGCATAAGAAGATAGCTTACTTGTTTTGCTGACAACTTCCTAAAAATTCGCCATAATTCAGCAATATCAGTAGCAAACGTAACATCTGTATCTAAAACAATAACCTGCCAAAGAAAAACGTTTTAAAAATATATAATCCAATTTGTTAGATAGATTTTTAAATATATGCTATTTTTTTCAATTCCTATTATTAGCTCACACTCTCCCTATATATATCTTGTTCAAATTTTCAGTCGTTAATAAAAAACTTTATTCATCCACTCAAGTTCAAATACATTTTTTAAAATTTGTAGTGTATGACACTTGATGTTAATTCAGTTTTTTCAAATTAATTAATTAAACTTGTCCAGTAATTTCTATTTGGTCGCCAACTTGTCCCCAAGCTCTATTTTTCCACTTAATATTGTAATTCTGTCATATGTATATACATATTTATATTAATTGTAATTTTTTAATAAAAAGTAACTGAAATAATTTTTTTTTGTTGACCTAAGTAGGAATTGATTTTAATTTTTTTATATATATTACTTGTTAATAATTATCTGGAAAAAAACATAATGGACATAAAACCGTCTGTTAAAAATATTATAAAGCATTTCGAAATTTATAATATGCATTAAATTTAAATTGTTATTTTTTTAGATGACTCAGATTTTAAACTGCTGATAGATTATAACACAAATATGAGACTCACTTTTTCTAGTGTTTCGGGTAATGCTCTGGGAAGGACCAGTTTCATAAGGCCATACACTCCTGAATAATGCTTGTTAGGAATCCACGAGACTTCGGCCTGAAGATTGTCAGCCAAATAAAAACTTACGTCAACTATAAAAGAAATACAATAATTAATATTAAAAAAAAAGTAAGGCAAACCCAACTGGAATTTACACTAGTTGTTTTCAAGATTACTATCAGAATGTTAATGAGTCTTATTTCCGAGAAGATGGTCTGGAAATGATGTAAATTTATATCTTCTGTAAAGCTTGTACATTTGGGAAAGACACAAATGTTATGATATTGATAGTGAATAATTGCTGCAAACTTACACCTAAAATAAACTTGGATAGTAAAATTTCAGGTTATTTTTCTTTTAAAAGTTTATAGGACTTTTAAGCCATTAATTTTTTAAATATTTCTTATGATTTCATTTGATAGCCAAAACATTTTTGAACATTTTATTGGTATTGCACATGAGTGTACATTAATTAGTTTAAAGGACATAGTAAAAAAATGAAGGTCATTGTTGACTTTTCATGCAGAAACATGAAGGTCACTGGAATCTGATTATGGTATTCATGAATAGAGAAATTTAATAAAAGATTTCTTTACTTAAAAAAATTTTTTTTTTCATTACTAATTTTCAGAACTTGCATGCAAGATTAAACAAAAATGGTTCATAGTATCAATATGAAATTTTCCAGGTATGCTTATGCACACATAATAAAGAAAATAGTGCAAAATCAAAGCATTATCATGTTTTTACTACATAAAGCAATAAAATAACTCCAGTAAATCTATTAAAGTATTTATCACTTTGCATGATAATCAAGTTATGTTATTTGAGAATAATTTATAACATTTGTAATGTAAGTTGCTTATTTTCCGAAAAACTTTGTAAGTAAGCAAATTTTGTCTTTGACAATTTATATGGAACAGTTTTTTGGTATATATATTTTAATTAATGAAAATTATTTTACTGACTTAAAAATTCATAATTATAAGTTTAAATGTACTCCCAACCCCCCTATTAAATGCAAGAATTTTTTCCTACTTTAGGGAGAATCACATTTGACCAACTTCCGAAGTCTGATTTAGCTGTTTAAAGTTCTATAACCCCTCAAATTTATTATTAGCTTATCATATACGAAGGAAATTATTGTATTGGTAAAAAATTCGTTCTTTAGATTTTGACGAATCTCCACGTTTTAGACCTCCTTGAGTCCGGGGCACATTTTTTTTTTTTTTACACCTGATTGTTGCTCAGAATATTTGTCAATGTGTGAACACGATAACTCAAAAACGAATGGAGCTACATCGATGAAATTTATCAAGTGTAGGCCCCAAATTTGTAGATTTCAATCAAAATTTGGAAGAAATTTCGCGAAAGGAAATTTACCAACTTGTTTGTTCGTTTCTGTACTCAAAAACGTACACAGCTAGAAAAATGAGACCTGGGATTTTATTATCAAAACAGCATATGTTTATTATATTTTGAAGGGGGGAAAAACTATCAATGGGGTGATCACCTGACAGCATTCTTATTTATAAGCACACGATAATTTAAGAACACAACGATTTACCCCGTTTTATGGCCAAAATTGAAGATATTTATTGAAATTTAGGCCTAATTGGTTGCAGAGTAGACAGCCACAATGATTGTTGGTTTTCGTCATTATACTCCTAAACTCATAAGACTACATATTTAGTTATAATATATGAAATCAGGATAAGGCAGGAGACTCGCTCTTGCAGACTTGCCATGATCTCGAAGATTTCGCTCATTTGTTACCAAGACTTACCTCCATTATACAATTAGCAGATACAGACTTTTGTACGAGAGAAACTGAAAAGGAGATGATAAACTGTCTAAATATACGAGAAAGTTGAGAGTCGAATACTTCCACTTTTATTTTATTTTTTATGATAACTAATATATGGTAAATATCTTCTTAAAAAATTTTGTTAAATTTTTATATTTGGTTATTTGATAAATATATTATGACTGTTTTACCCCCAGGTACGTTCCAGGTGGAAACCAAGGTCTGAAGGATGAGCTGCGCCACCGAGTCAGCAATGAAATGAAAGTGCAGGGGGTTCTTGCGGTAGAAAAGGATGCTTTTGATGAGGGTGACGACGGATCGGCTGGAGTTGTATCCGGCGCACACGATGGCGATGTGGATCACTTCGCACTTGGGCACTTCGGGCTCTTGGTTCGCGCACAGCACCGTCTTTTGGCTGCTCTCCTCCTCCTTCGTCCCGAACGTCTGGGAGTCATTTTGGTTCTCCGACATCACGCTCAGCAAATGATTCTGTGAGATGCTACAGGAAAAGATAAGATCACTTGAAATTTATATCAGAAAATGACCAACACTTGCTTTGATCTATCAATGCTTACACGCTCAAATAATATTTGACTTTTAAAGGGATTTTCGATGATAGATTACTGAATGGGCCAAAATAAAAGAAAACAGAAATGTCAGCTGGTAATATCGAATAATAGGGTAAATAAGGGATATATTAAATTTTGCATCATTCACAATATAATTTATTTTAAGACAAATAAATAAATTATACAAATCACAAAATAAACATCTATAAAAAAAATCACCTTTCAAATAAATCAGTAAAAATGAACTTTTTTATTTTAATGATAATGATAGATAGATGCTAGTATGTTGATCGATGTTTCCAAAGCCCCTTTTAACCTCTATGTTGAAGAAAAGGTTGAAGCTTTCCTATGTTGAACCTATGAACCTATGTTGAGACTCAAACGAATATCTATTAAGATAGACTACTCCTACGAGGGATGATAAAAAAAAAGTTTACAAGCATAGATTTGGAAAGTAGAAATTGTGGATGGGAATATTGTTACCCAGAGTAGAGACAGATGGCACTAGTTGTCATAGACCGGTCGTTCGTGCAGATAGTGTTAGTACTGAGACCTGAAAAAGCGACAGTAATGGCAAGACGTCTAGAGAAGTGGTCCCGCACAGAGGTGCTATTTCTATGGGCCAAGAATGTGTTTTCATCGGACATTCACAGACAAATCGCTGAAGTGTACGGGAGCGAAGCAATGAATAGGCAACAGGTGGTGAAATGGTGTCATTCTTTTGAAGCGGGAAGACATATTGCTGGAAACGTTTAGGTGGGAAGTCTGGAGCTCCCCCCTCCCCATACAGCCTCGATTTGGATCCCAGTGACTATTTCCTTTTCCCGGCATTGAAGAAACACTTATCCGAGACAAGGCTCATATCAGACAGCGATGTTCAAAAAGGTGCCGAGAACTGGCCAGGGACCTGATTATTACTAAAACGGGTTAAACAAATTGGTCCAGAGGAGTGATAAATGCCTCAACAGGCTTGGTGATTATGTAGAGAAGTGACTACCACATATGTCTCTTAATTACCATTTGTATATTGTGTCTATTGTTGATAAAGCATTTTCTCTTTGCCTAGTAAACTTTTTTTTGGATCACCCCTCGTAGATGCCACCATATTATGAATAGCGTTTTGCATTGAAACTTCTTTTGTTATTTGATATATTTCAAGTCCGCTTCAATAGTATTTAATAATCTTTATAAATCATTTTAACATCAATCGATTGTTAATAATGAGCTGTTGCTTCATTGAAGTAATAACTATTTCCTATTCAGTCATCATCATTATTATTAAATTAACCGCATTTTTAGACCAACTGGTTCTCGAAGAATATTATTTGTTAATTATTCTTTCAACAAAATATATTTAAGCATCGGATTATAGTAGAAAAAAAATTGAAAAACGAATTGAGTTAAAGCAGCATTACTTTGATAATTGTATACCCATTCTAGACATGACACATGCTTGGAACAAAAAAAAAAACTTAATAATATAATGAATTGTGCCAAACGCAAACACCGAGAAGTAATGTATGAATAATTGAAAATACAATGAATCGAATCGATTCATATAAGAAGGGTTTGAGATATTAAAAATATTGTAGAATTATCACATAAAAGAAAATTGATTGATTGCAAGAAAGATAAAATTCGATTCCCAAGATGCTGAATTCTTCGTTTTTCGAAATGTATCATGTCTACTATTCATTTTATTGCTCCATGAATCTTCCAAAAGGAATATTCATTCACTGGTAATGTTTAATTTCAATTAAATTTCTTACGCTTAACTTGCTTATAATTTCTTCAACGAAGAATTTTTAAGAATTAAATTGAAATATACATGACGCCATGTTATTTTATTAACCTTAAATTTATTGCAATTTTTCTATGCATGAATTTTCTTAATAGAGCCGAGTTAAAATTAAAAACATAACTATGAGAGTTCATTTATGTTTTAACTGCATGCTGATTCCCGTTTTTTTTCTTCTCATTTTTTTTAAATGTAAAATGCAAAGTTAATTAACATATTTCTTCTTCCTTAGCTTTTAACAAAGGAAGAGAGCCATGCGAATAATTATTTTACGAAGCATTGAAAATGGTTTCAGTTTCATTGCGACAACATAAAGTATTATTGAAAATTAAGAAAAAAATATAACTGAAAAAAAACTATAAAAATTCAGAGAAAAAATTAATTAATATTATTATTATTATTATAGAGGTAATTAAAAATAATATGTTGTAATAAAATTTTTTATACAATAATATTTTTGAGTAACATTATTCCCAATAATATTTGCCATGGTTCCGTTATTCTCACTCAGTTTTTTAATTAATTAAAACAGAAGGAAAAATTTCTTTATAAACCAAAATGTATATGTGCTTAAGCTCAATAAATATGTCCTACAAAAGCGCTAATACACTTCTCCACTCACTCTAATAGTAACAAAAATCTATTTGTGGTGAACTTATCTATAAATTTCGAAACCAGCATGAATCGATGTCAATAACTTAAAGAAAATAGTCCCTCCCCTCCCAGTCACAATTAAATAAAAAAAATGTAAGCATATTTAAGTCATACTTAAATATGCATTACATGAAGTAATGCATATTTCAGTCATACGTTTTCCATTCATTTTTCAAATTACCTTGAATAATTCAATAACCAAATATAGTATAATTTACTTATTATATTCAAGCAACTTTAAACAAAAGAAATGTGAAATTCACACATTTTTATAAATTAATAAAACATCAAAATCAAAACACTTTCTCTACTCCTGTTGTTTTCACCCCACAGAGAGAGTTTTAATGATCTCTAAAATCCTTAAATCCCTAAAAAAAAAAAAAAAAAAAAAAAAAAAGTGAAAATTAACAGTGTTTTTGACAGGAGGATTTTAAATTTTTAATGGCATTATGTAGGCATGGGACTCGACACCATTAAAACGGTTCATGTTCATGATAAATAGAAAAAGTGCAAATCTATAAAAATAATACAGTTTTAATGTTTGTCACAATTTGATGGCTAAAACATTTTATTGAGCGAATAATATATATCAAGTTATGTATAAAATTTAACTGAAATAAAACGTTTAATAAAAATGGCTAGTTAGAATATATATTACTGCAGGTCTTAATATATTAAAAATACTTTTTACAAAGAAAACTTTATTAAAGACACTCGTAAAAAATGCTTTTATTTTTCCTTTAAAAAATGCATGCCCCCCACAACCATCATTACAAATAGTCACAAAATAATATAAAATTAGACCAAAAATAATATATTTAGGAAAAAAAAAAGATAAACTATTTATACGAACGCTCAGAAAGTTAGATAAAAGAAGTAGAAAATGCAGATTTAACTTTCATTCTTTTAGAGATTTATTCCGCATCTTTCGGCAGTCAAGTTAATAAATTCTCTGCAGCAAGCTTATCGATATTTTCGAATATAAGGGTACATTCTAGGGAAATATATGAAAATCGCATTGTTCGCTACCAGCAACACAGAAAATATGTGGCTCACCTCATAACTTCCCAGTGGGATTCAAAATTGCTTGAAGGTAATGTGAACCCTGTTAAACTAGAAACTACTCGTAAATAGAATTCACGGCATGCCTGGGATCATAGTTCTGCTGGAATAAGAAGAATGCGCATCCAATATCTTCTAAGTATGGTAGATAAATATTGCGCTTGATATAAAACGTCTCGTTATCTTTTATAGTTTAAACTATAGCATATATTGTTACTTTTTTTCTACCCAAACCAATTTACTCATAACATTTGTTGCGCTATAATCCATTGAATTTCTAATATGATAATGCCTATAGGATATTATCCTGGATATGCCTGGATATTATCGAAAATTGCATTAGATCAAAAGTCTTTGTGATATTTATGATTAACAATCATGTAAAAGTTTTCACAGAGCAGATTAATGGAATTAGAGCAGCCAAATTTGACAAATAATTACTTCTTGAGTAGTAAATGGTCACTAAGAAAATGTTTTTCCAAATTGGATTACATTATTCGCAAAATTAAATTGCTTTGTGACAATTGTTCTCTATTTCGAATGGTGCAGTAAAGCATCTAACCCATTCTTATGATTGAAAGAAAATCCATATGCCAGTTGCAAAATATTCTAAAAAAAGAATGTTTTGAGGGCAGAACAGTGGAAATCACTTGACATACCTGAGCTGCCTTCGTAGCAGTTGGTTTTGTTCTTCCACTTCTCGGACTCGTTCTGCCAGTTTGGCTTCGCGCCGAGTAAAGCCCAAGAAGTTGTCCGCTCCCATATCTAGAAGAAGATAATAGAACACATGGAGAGTGTTAATCTGTAATAATTAGAAAAGAACAACTTGCTACTTAAACACAACAAACAAAGAACTGCTCATCATTTCAAATTTAGCGAAATCCGCTTAAAAGTTACACATAAAACATTAAAATAATGGACGATCATGAAACACAACGAATATTAATATACCTTAAAGAATATCATTTATTACATATCTTTTTAGGCATGCTTTTATAAACAAGCATTCAAACTTCCAATTCCAAGCTCTTGTTTAAATTAAATACAGTTTTCGGCTTATAAGAATACGGTACGATCGCCAAATCAATTTTTTAAAGGCGATAATTTGTCAAATATGATAACCTAACTGCA
This sequence comes from Argiope bruennichi, assembly GCF_947563725.1. Lineage (NCBI taxonomy): Eukaryota > Metazoa > Arthropoda > Arachnida > Araneae > Araneidae > Argiope > Argiope bruennichi. The sequence continues at coordinate 64,118,796 of NC_079151.1, read as the reverse complement.
TTGTTCAGTTAATGTTTAATGAGTTTTCTACTGTTTGTCGCGATTTGGCAATAAATATGTATCATGATTTTTAACTCTACTGGTTTCCAGAGTTCCTAAAGTTTCCAGATAAATGAAAAAAAAGTGTGTGGCTGGACATATCTTTCTCCGCAGTTCAGATAATAAAAACCTAAAATTCCTGACCATAAGATGTACACTGAATCCAAATACCCAGAGTATTTTATCCAGAGCCTTCTACAAATTTTGTGAATATAGCAGTGCGCCCACAAGCTATTCATCGCGTAATATCGCAATTTTTATTATATATATCTTATTTTCTGATTCATTAGCTGAACTTATAGAATTTAATATCCGCCTTTTCATGACACTTTTAATCGTGACCCTCTTACAACGGAGTTTTATTTCAAATAATATCGAAATGCATTCCGTTATATTCTTCACCCCTTCGTCTGAGCAAATAGTTTTTCATTTCTCTTTCTATAGTGTCTCTGATAACAATTCCCTATTCTTCTAAGGAATTCCCTCTCACTTTTCTAAGGAGGCGCATTCTGCAAGTAGAAAATCATTTCATAAGTATTGCACTCATTTTGTGGAGAAACGCGTTCCATTTTGAAGCAAAATATTATAATTATAACCCTATTACAGTCGAAAATTCAATTTTTCTTTCTTTTTTCCCCCGATTTTACAACTGATTAAAAAAGTTTCTTCAGGAGTCTAAATAAATCTTCCAACAGAAAAAGAAAACATGTAATAACTTCTCAGAAGTGACACTTAAAAGTAATAATGGATATATTATTGAAAATAAATCAAAATACACATAGTATGAAAATCGTAATTTTTCTAAAAATGATTAATATTTTTTCTTTTACTTTTATTTCCAATAATAATATCCTTTAAATTTCAAAATTTTATTGTGTCTCAAGCTTTGACGTTGCAAGTAAGCTCGACGTAACCTACTGTACAAGTTGTTTTTCTGCGCACATATGCTTCGTGCGGAAAAGATAGCTTGAAGTAAAATAAAGAGGCAAACAGTATTGGTATTAGAAGTGGCTTTTTTCATTCAATAAAGGTAAAATATAAGGAAAGATAGAAATCTAGCAGAATTAGAGGGGGGAAAAAAAAGGTGCGATTCTATTTTTTTCAAGTTACATATTTGAGGAAGTATATTTACTTATTTTCTTTTCATGGAGAAGAAAAGAAAATAATTTCTTGCTTGTTTAGAAAATGACTCCCTCCACCCCCTTGTTCAATGTCGAATAATAAATTCCTTTTTTTTAAGTCAACATATAGCATTAATAATTCTAACAACATTTATTATTACATTACAAGTTAAAAATGAAAAATAAATACAAATGAGCCGACATATTTTCATGATCTCATATATTTTAAAATAAATAAGAGATATTACATTAAATGTAAAATATTACACAAAAAACTGAGAATTTAATACAGGCAACAAAATAATTACAGCTGACACATAAATACTTGTTTGAAACTTTTATATCTTTTCAATATAGGCACAGCAACTTATTTCCACAGATGGAGATACCTAGAATATCTGAAGCAGCATCATTTCTGATATTGGTTTGGATAGAGCGGCATATAGTTTTCAAAATCTTTTTATCAGTTTAGCAATCAGTGAATGCATTTTTTATCTAGCTCGAGCCGGTAACTGCTTTACTGGGATTTAAGCTTTTGTGACAATGATTTTAATCCAAAGAAGGGACCACAGCTTGGCATTCGCTGAGGTAAAATTCCAGAGATTCTTAAAGTGATAGACCAGTCCATCCAAAACATCAACAGGTCTTATTGCGTCATATGTTCAGATATGATACAAATTTGGAACAGAAAAAAAATGAACTTTATAAAATAATAAATTGTACCAAATATGAATATAGAGAAGTAGGATAAGTATGAATAACTGATGAATGAAATCAAGAACTTCACAGAAAAAATGCTTGGGATATTAAAAATTATGTAGAAATATTATATAACAGAAAATTAATCGACCTCAAGAAGGATAAAATTGGGTTCCTAAGATGCTAAAATCCGCATTTTTACAGAAATGTGCTATGTCTGGGTGTTTTACGATTCCACATCGTTGGACAAGTGGCATAAAACATAGGTGATTACATCAAAGAGTTGTAAACGTTTTAAGCTGGCACTTTAGTATATATTGTATCGTTTGTAATTAAATGATACTATAATTAGTTCTTTGACAAATAGATGGAACATACCTTCGTCGGAAGAGGCCAAGTAGAGTAGGAAGAGGGCGGGGAGGCAGCAAGCGACGGAGAAGACGACCACCCTACGCTTGCGCATCCTGCGAACGAGACCTCCCCTAGCTCCCGCATGCATCCGACCACCGCATCACTACTGAAAGAAAAAGAAGAACACGTTTTAGAACAGATACAAGTATTGCAAATAATTCATTTTCAATAAAATGTAGATAGACAGTATAAATAAAACCAGCATCATATATTGGATGCAATATACGATACGATACATTCAGCCATCTTATTACAACTACGTCAGTGTGCGAAATGAAGAGTCTCAGCAAGAATGCTTGAGAATCCAATGCAGTCATCATTCCAATCTTGAGAATCCAATGCATCCTGCAAATATTTCCGATCTAACATTACTGTATGATATTCTTTCGTCTTCCTTTATAGACATTTGTAATCTTGGCGCTGAGACATTCAGAGTGGCAATACGCGAGGGATGGGTATGCAGAAGAAACTCATTATTGAGGACTTAAAAGGGTTTTCTTTCCCCTTTTCCCTCTTTACTCTCATGATACTGTAACGAATATATAATGGTGCTTCCTAGCAGAGTTAGTTCCATCGTAGGAAAGACCGTTTTACAGTTAGCTCTACTGGATGCTGATCGGATGCCGGACCAATAACAAAGGACATCGCGACCATTTGGCGACTAAATGGATGATATTCAGGAATTTTGGTGAAAGGACCAATAAGAGACGAATTATGTTGATTCTTCGAGAAACTTGTGTACCCTGTTACAGAAGCTATAAAAGCAGGGAGACCACGACGGAGTCAGTGATAGTGGGCCAAGCATAGTGAGTATGGTATAGTGAGTCAACAATGAATTAGTTGGATCAGTCCAGCGAAACGCAAGCATTGAGTGGAGTTCAAGCGATCAGAGGATTGAAAATTGAAACGTGTGCTTGGAGACAAGTACTGAAACAACAACGAGTCGTGTGTGGAGTAGCCAGTCGTAAAGTAGTGAGTTGGCAGTTGAGTACAGCTAAAGCGAGAAGACAGAGGAGAATAGCAGGCGTTTGGAGAGACCTGAGTGAATAAATACATGAATTCTCTCTCCCTGCTGAGTTGTGTCATGCCGCTTTCAGTGCTGTTGTGGTTATTTACTACTGATTACTACTTGTGGGCTGCTGTTTGTTCTAAATGTGCTGCTGTGTATTGCTTGTGTATGTCTCGGGTGTGTTTTGTAGGTGGTGTATGCGTGTCTTCGCCTCAATAAACATCGTTAATTATTGTTCATGCTTGCTGACTGTGTCATCATACACCCACTATAGCGAGCTTGCCGAATTTTAACGGAATTTTCCGTAACAATACTTTCAGAAGATGCAGATTTGTATAAGAAGTTTGAGAAAGAAGGTATAGCATTTTCTAAGTTCATAAGAAATTCGAATTGAGAATATTGTAGCGAAAATTGCTCCTTCCGACCAAGCACCGATGGCTCAGTCGGCTGAATGAAGCATCTCATAGCAGAGCGGAAGGATGCGGGTTTGAATACAAGCGAGGCGAACTGTCAAAAATTGATTTTTAATTTCAATTTGCTTCATGTCAAAGTTATGTTAATTATGCAAATTTATGTTAATTATTCTAATCTATTATTTATGTAAATTTCCAATTTTCTGCGGGCCTTCAAATTCTAGAAGGTTCTTCAACTGTATATAAGTAGTTTCTCAATCAGTTAGATTGGTAATAAAATCTTCAGTTGATCTTGAGTGTGTTCATTTCTATTGGACTTACTACATTCACCTCATCTACGTGACAATATTCTCGCTAATTAAATAATAGAATAACGTTATTACCGATTTTTCTTTCCTTACACCATACAGATGAATAAAGCAATAAGTAGTATATCATTAAAAGATATGGTAATTTTATAATAGTCACATTATGTTTAAAGACAAAAAGCTTTTAAACTTCTTTTCTGTGAAATCATACTTTTGTGAAACATTCCCCTCTATTAGGCATACAACTGTTTATTTTCATGTTTTAATCACTAGCGTTAACTTCAAATATTAATGAAAAACAGCACCAAAAAGCCTAATAGAAAAATATTCACAGCGATTTCTGATTTACTTATAATCATACATTGAACAAGTAACTAAACGGAACAAACAAAAAAAAAATTATATACTTTCAAATCTGCAATTAAGGCTGTTGAGTTAATTAAGGCATTTTATAAAACCCACAACATTTTCTCGCTCTCATTGGAAAATTTTAGTGATAAGTTTTGAAAATACACTCGATTCTTTCCTTTAATGCACGCTGAAAGAAAAAAAAAAGTAAGAAGATCTTTTTTCGTGGTGGAATTTTTTAACTAAATTACTTCATCGATTTTGCATCAACACTTTGATGACGATCTTAGTTTCATCCACTTCTTTTTTCTTTTTTTATTTTCAAACTACAGACCTAAAGAGTTCTGAAGTTTTCCTCACCTTCATCGGAAAGAATTATCTTTTTCTCTTCTCACTTTCCCTTTTTCTCTTTTAGTGGTAGATATATTCTGTCTAAAAGAAACAGGAACGTTCGGCGCAGCAAATTTTACTTCGCTTATGACAATGTAATAATTTTGGATACGGGTTTATTAAAATGTGTTCAAATCAGAGCCATAAAGAGAACGAATGAGTACTTAAAATGGCGATTTATCTGGAGTTTTGAAGTCATTTTTCATAGAGAATGTTTAAGATTCAGAAATTCCATACCATTTCTGTAGTATTGCAGACTCAAATATATATTTCTGAATGCTATTGATATTCAGAGATCTTAAAGTAAAAAAAAAAAAAAAAAAAAAAAAAAAAAAAAAAAAAAAAAGAGAAAAAAAATCGATTATGTATTTTGTTTAAAAAATTCATAAGATGATAACTGAATAAAATGGCGAAAGTAAATGTTCAAAAATAAAAATCTCTAAATAACGCATTATTTGGATGTTTGATGCATTTTAAAGCAGTATTATTGTATGCAGAATAACGGAGGTAAATATTAAACCAGCGACGATGGCCTCTCCAAGACTTTCTAACATACTCTTTAATAAACTTTCCAGAGAATGCCTTACATTGCATTGTTGTACAATAGTTACGAAATAATAATTTTTGGCGTGAGTATCGCCATTTTATTGAATCTGTCGTGCAGCTCCTGGCGAGTTTTTTGGCGATAAATCCCTGGCAGTATCCGAAAATCGAATTGGTGCTTTAGATACATTTTTCTCAACCGCTTGGAACGAAGATTTGATACAAAATTGCACTTGCAGTTACAAAATCCAATAACAAATATGATATATTCCAGTCTTTGCGTTTTTGAATGAACGCGTTTACATGTTTCTGAAAATAGAGACACAGTCAATCAATCCTTTGATAGATTTGGTTCAAAATTTGAAAAAATGTCTACACTGCAAATGTTAAATCTGTGTACCAAATCTTATCTGTCTCGCTTTCTTCGTTTTGTAACTATCGTGTTACTTCATATACGAACAGCTGGATAGACGAACTTCCTCTGAACAGATGTGACACAAAATTGGATAGAAATCTGAAAATTTTCTGTAAAAACTGTATACTAAACTTCAATCATCTAGCTCAAGTCGTTTTTGAGTTATCCTTATCACAGGTAGACATACGGGCTCACGTTGTCCCCAAAAAATATTTTTTTCCAACTCGCGAAGGTCTGAAATGTGGAGATTCGTCAAAATATCAAGTTCGAATTTTTTGACGATTATTATACTTTCTTTATACTACGTGTACGAGAAAGTAAAAGATAACTTCATAATATATTGATGGCAATAAGGAATATTTTTGGCCTAAAACGTTTATTAGTTTATCTTCAAAACATTATTATTTGCGGATAAAACTTTATTCCAGGTCCAAAATCATTTACAAGCCGTATAAGAATTCTTAACCTAAATAAAATAAATATTATCCTTATTTTCCAAACTGATTCTTTCAGTTAACCCTTTAAAGGGCCATTTTTTCTAGTCATATTATATTAAAATATTTTTAGGCTTGAAATTAGAATAAGAAAAGGGATTCATTTAGTTTATTAGATCAATTTAATTTGATTAATTAATTAATTTGGTTAATTAATAATTAAGTAACAAATCAAGACACATCACAACTGAGATAAAGAACTGAAGCATCTAAGTTTCTGACTTACTAAAAAAATTTGTCAGAACTTATGCCAACCTATATAATTTCATACAAAGATTGATAAATTTGGTGGGAAGCAACTTCCCACGGCCCTAGAAAGGGTTAACATAACTGAAAAATGCAAAAAAAGTAATTTACATTTATTATAGTATTCTTCAGCTAAACATGCCATTTAATAGAAAGATAATGTGTCTACTGGACAGTTAAACAGTCCTTTTTAAAAAATTTACTTTCAAATGGATTCGTTTTCTCTTCCCATTCTCAAACCGTTTCGATACAGTGACTGCAAAAGACGCCATTTTTATTAGGAAATTGGAAAATAATGAAAATATTCTTGGTTAATATATGTGCAAAAGAACTTTGATTATAAGTATGAAAAGTATTTTTTTTAAAAACCACACACACACACACACACACACACACACACACACACACACACACACACACACACACACACACACACACACACACACACGATTTTTTCAAAACATTTTAAAAATAATTAATTTTACAACAATAATTTTCACTACTTTAGTGCTTGTGTTTATAAACACGTGCATTGCAGCATTATTGAATAAGATTTTATGCTCATGTTATCGTTGCTATAAATAGAACAAATTACTTTTTTAAAAGGAGATTCGAACCTTTAATCGAATACATAGTGGAATGATAACGATTTAATAATTATAACAATCTGCATATCTTTATTTTATTTTTTAAATTGTGCTCCTAATTACATAAGTGTCACAGCATAAATCAAAAACTATATTTACTATAGTCGCAAGGGCATAAATCCAGTATAAAGTAAATGAAAAAAAAATCGTTGTAAAATGTACTTATAATATTTTTAAAAATTTATTAAAATGAGTGAAAAAAAGTTGTGGGAACTAAAGCTAATACCAATCGAAAGCTTCATTTTAATGCAATAATACGTCATAAAGTTATTTAGTTAAAAGTTAAAAATTTCGATTGACTTTTAATTAAAAATATTATTTAAATTTTGAAATTTAAAGTTCCTCTAAAACTTGCAAAAAATTAGAAGCTTTTTTATTGAGTACTTACTATCTAAGATGTAACACCTGCCTAAATTTGGTAGCTTAAGGTCCAGAGTAGAAATGTTTTGAACAATTTTAGTATTTATGCATGTCATAATTGACAGACAGTAAGCCAATCTATCAACATTATCATGCTAAAACTACGAATTTTCTATGAAACTTTAGAGCAGATTATTGGATGAACAGAAAAGGCAAAAACCAAAAACATTGAGAAAGAAAACACTACCACTGATAATGCGCGATATCTTTGTTCCTACGGACAGATTTAATAAAATAAAACATTTACAAAAAATATAAAGACAAGAGAGGGGGAAATAAACCCTTAAACATAATTTTTTTTTTCGTAAAGGAATTTTTTTCAACATTCATTAAGTGAGAAAATTCATGATCGAAGAAAACATATCTTAGTACAGCTTTCCAATTAACTAAAATTTAAAACAACTTTTTTCCCCGTAAATAATGAACTTATCTTCCCTTTTCACATTGTTCATAAATTACTAAATAAGATACGATAAGCAATTCATCATGATACAAATTATTATTATTTTCTAGAAAGCTTTCTCCTTTTATATCTTTATCATTAATGAATTTTTAATCATTAGAGAGATCTACAAATGATCCTTTTTAAATCAATAAAAATTAATCACCAGCCATATCATTAACATTGCAAAATTATTCATAAGTATTTTAAAATAGGAAAGATGTACTTAATATTGAAATTAGGTGAATGCAATTACGATATTTAGCTAAAAAGTACACGAGTTTCATTCATAAAAAATATTCTTACTGATGCATTAACAATTTTAATTAATTTCCTTTAGTGCAATCTCACTGAACTTCCACACACTTCTTTTTACAGTTCTGCTACAATTGAAAGCAGCACTTTTATTTTGCTGAACTTTTTTTGGTACAAGAAATACCAACAATAACAGCAATATGCACATCACGAGAGTTTGAGTTGAGCGCTTACACCAGCTAATTCAGTAAGGCAAAAGCACAAGGAAAAATCATGTACGCGCAAGTCGTTGAAAATGTTTGTTCGGAAGAATTTTTTGAAAGAGAATAAATGGGTCAACAAACAATAAGGACGTATCCAAAAGCCTTTTTAAAATTGTAAATTGTATAATGACTGGAAATAAGAAAATCGATTTTAATAACTTTATATGAATCTTAATCAATAATTTTCTTTCCAACTTTAAAAGTTTCCCACAATTAATATTGATAATACAAATAATTCATTACTGAGAACTTCAATAAAGATGCTGCATTATTTTTGTTGAAAGAGCACAGATTCAAAAAACATAGAGCCCCCAAACCATGGCGAAATATCATGAAATCAGAGCTGTATGAAAGTTCATTACTACCCCCCCCCCCCCCCCCAGTATACTTTGAATAGTTTTTGTGAGATAGATTGGGGCCTATCTTTTGAGATCAGATTCCAGTAGGAAAATCATCATTTACAGGTCCGCTGAACGCTAATTCTGCCTTGGATCAAGTGTTTTCAAGTTGGAAATGCGAAGAAGGATTTTCCGTTCAGGAAGCGTATCCTTTATTTAAACTCATTTCAACATTATTAGATCAGCCCTAAAATACCCTTGTGTATCTTTAGATCGGGACGTATATCTGAGAAAACAAAACTAAATTTTTTATGTATTTTGAGAAGAAGCTCCATCCTTCCTTTAATGGCTGCGCCTTTACCTTTATCTGAAGAGAATGTGACACGACCCTTTTATCATTTTAACATTAGTACCAAGTTTCTCTGAAAATAAAACCAAGAGATATATTAATTTTTGTTCCACGAGATGTGTCAACTCGTTTTCAGGAACATCATGAAATATTTACATTTGTTCAGGCGAAAGAATCATAGTTAATATCGTTGATGGAAGTAATCCATCCAATGGTGTGTTGCTTTGACTCATTTCGGGAATATGTTCTTCAACAAGGGCCTGCAGGCACGATTGTCAACTTTGCGAACAACCAAACAGTTGGTTTAGTTTAGTTATATTAACGTCCCGTTTTAAAGCAACACTAGGGCTATTTTGGGACGGACCTCGTAATTTTGAACTGCGGTCAGATGACGAGGAAGACACCTGAGCTGGTACCCCCATCTCCACACCACACCACACCAGCGTTAGGACGTTTGGTATGGCGGATTTTTTCCCCATTACACGACGGTTCTTCGGTGGAATCGGGTCTCGAACCTGAAACCCTACGGCTCACAAGCCGAGACCTTACCACCAGGCTACCGCAACCTCAACAAAACAGCTGGTTCTCTTGTCAAGTATTTATTAATAGATGACATCTTCCAACTAAGAAGACAATGATTCTCGACACGATTCGAAATTACTTTTCTTAATATTTATCTCGTTTACCTGTTGGTTAAGGTTATCGCCATTTTTAAATCATTCAAAAAATCCATTTTAACTTTCTTGTTTACGAAGTATAGAGAAAGTATAGAAATCGTCAAACAATTCGAACTGTTGATTTGGACGAATCGCCACGTTTTAGACTTCCTTGCGTTTGTAAAATGTTCAGCTGTCTGTAACAAAGATAACTCAAAAACGATTTGAGCTAGACTGATGAAATTTGGTATATAGGCTTAAAACCAAATTTGTAGATTTCTATCAATTTTTGAGTAAAATCTGTTCAGAGGAAGTCCGTTTGTCCGGCTGTTTGAATATCAGTTGGGACGATAACTACATATAAAATGAAGAGAGCTAGGAATATAAAATTCGGCACAACAGATTTAACATCTTTAGTATAGACGCCTATCAAATTCTGAGCGAAATCCAACAAGAGATTGATCGCCTCCCGGTCTGTACTTTCAGAAGCATGTAAACACGACAACTCAAAAACGCAATGACTGAAATCTATCAAATTAAGTGCGTGATTTTTGCGACTTTAAGTGTAGTTTTATGTCATTTTTTCTTCTTTTGCAGATGGGGGAAGGCTTGTGTAGATTTTCACATTTCGGTTTTTGTACTCGAAAGAAAAGTCCTTCCTTTTGCACTTATGTTAAATGAGGATCACAAGATAATTAAATCTAAGCTTATTAAATAATCAAGACTCTTAATTAGTCACAGTGAGTTCGTTACTTAACAAAAGTACACGCGCAGCATTTCATATTACTGGCCCAAACCACACATTACAATCCATGATTCCATCTAATACTTGTTTTTGTTTCTTGTGGCACTTGTCATGGACAAGCCCGCTGTTCAAAGACAGCCGGTTTAAGCCTGAGGAGGGGGGGGGGCGTCTCTTGTTTTTATAGTAGCGCCAACTAGGGCCAAGAGTATGACTTAGCTATTCACGCATCACTCATTCGCTTGCACAACCCCTTTTTACAGGAGGGCACATTCACACATCTCACAGATAGAACAACGGAAGAACAACCACGCCCAAACCGGGACTCGAACCCGGGACGCTCAGATCACGAGGAAGACGCGCTACTCCTATGCCAGGACGCCGGCTATCTAATACATGCTACGGCTTATTACTTTATTATGCTCTGTTTTTGGAGACACACTATAAAAACGATTCTTCTCTAGGGATGTTCCCTTTATACTTATGAAGTGAACAGAATTAAAAACGTTTTAATGATAAAAAAAAAAAGTGTGAATTTTAAAACTCCTTAGCTGGATTTCTTTGAAACTTTTTTTTTTTTACTTTAATAGTAATTAAATTAAGAAATAAACAAAAATTCAACCACGTAAGAATATACTTATTAGTATGACAGTCCCAATTCTACTCTTTCATCTTGATGTTGAACGGTAAACAAATATTCTTTCAAATTTGAAAAAACGACAAAAACCATCTCCTATCACATAAAAACATCTTCAAAGAAAATTCTCAGATTTTTGAAAACAAAAATACACAGACATTTCAAAGGTTTTCAAACAGACTGTTTTCAATGGATGGGGGATAAAAAACTTCCCCACCACTCCCAGAAAAGTGAATAAAGGTCGCTCTTTTCCTCTCTTTATCTCAAATGGCTTAAAAAACACTTTCAACTATTTCAATAGAAAATAGATAAATTCAAAGTTGAATTTAAAAATCTGAGTTTTTATGAAATACTGTCAAAAATGATAAAATGAGAGACGACATTCTTTTAATCCCGATCTTTTTATTACCAATGAAATATTTGATTTAAACAGTACTCTTTCATAAAATCTGTTTTTGTATTTTTTTGGCCACTTATTTTCTGAAACGTTTTTATAAATGCATTTGATTCATAACAACCCCTTCCTCCTATTTTAAAGCAAATTTTAGATATACAGATAAGATATAAAGTATACAGTGCCAATAACTTGTACAGCAGAATCAGTTAAATAGACAGAGAATTCTTTTAATTAGCTTATAGGAAGAGTCTGCCGGCGTCCTTGTATAGGGGTAGCGCATCTTCCCCGAGATCTGGGCGTCCCGGGTTCGAATCCCGATTCGGGCGTGGTTTTTCTTTATCTGTGTTCTATCTATGAGGTGTGTGAATGTGCCCCCCTGTAAAAAGGGGTTGTGCAAGCGAATGTGTGAGTTTCATCTTCATATGAGCTAGAAGTCAGACTTCTGCCCTTGGGTGCTCAGGGGTCTTTACCCTCAGAAGCTACTGCACCTCGTTTCCGAGGTAGCGCGGACATGACATCATCATCATCATCATTGGAAGAGTCTTAAAGCCAAAAATATTTACTTATATTTTTAGTCAATAAATGAAAGGGTTAAAAAGTTGAGAGTAGTGTCAATCAAATTTTCTTAATATAAGGTACTGTAATAAAATCAGGATAATCTTTTTCCTCCATCCTAATATCAGTTTCACTTGGACCCAGTTTTAACATAGATGTTGAAATATACTAAATTTATATAATAATTATAATAGCAAATTTTTAAAAAAATGATTTATAGCATAATAGTTTTAAATATCATACTTTCCTAAGCAAATTTTAATATTTTTCTTACAAATCAATTTAAGAAAGACAGTCAAATGCATTTGTTTGAAAATGCATCGAACTAGCAAACGTGTCTTTTGTAACATTACAATTAAACTTTAGATAAAGCAGGGGTTCCCAAAGTATTGGTCGTGACTCAAGGCTGACTCGCGAGAAGGTTTACAACGTATTTATATCTTTCCTGAATTTGGAAAGGTGAGATGTGGGCTTAAAATCCTCAACAAGTCACAAACTAGCAACACTTCAAAAAAAAAAAAAAAAAAAAGCGTAATATTTAAACAAGCAGATCGTGTCAGTCAGTTCAGATCCCACCCACCTAATAAAAAAAATCCCTTTCATCATTAATGTTCAATTCACTTTGCATATGTATTTATTTCGAAGAGATTCGTCATAATTCGTGTAAAGATTTATTATATTTAATAATAATAAATACATTTTCTTCATGGAAGTCCCTTTATTTTATCTATAAAATCTTCTTTCTTAAAAAACGAATACTGTTCATCTGAAAAAGATATTGCACCGGAGATGAAATTGGCAACAATAGATTTGGTTTCATAAAAATAGTCGAACTGTTTAAAAATTTGGAAACCTCTGCTATCAAGGATATCACATGGAATACAGCGACTGGACAATTTTATTTTAAACGAATCTGTTAAAGGTAAATGAGAAACACATTCTTTTAAAAATTCAAATTCCTTTTAAGGAGCCCAATAAGACAAAATCTCTCAGAACAAAAATAAAACCATAAATTGAGATACTAAGTTAAAAAAAAAACTAAATGTGAAATTACCGATTAAAAAATTTTACATTAAAATAACTCCAAGCAAGCTTCTAAAATAAAATAAGCAAAAACGATTTCAAGGGGAAAAAACACACACAAAAAGAATTGAACAGCACGTAAGTTGAATTCTAAACTCAAATATATAGCCTGCAGTTTAAAATAATGGCTGCCATACCTTTCAATTACCTCCTCTATTTCTACAAAAACGAAAATACCTTAAAGTTTGATTTACAACAGCGTAGTTCTCATAGAATTAAAAAAAAAAAAAAAAGCCTCCCTTCTCCACACCGCCCATATCTCAAAGATTCACAAGTTCTTAGCAAGCGTTTACACAAATAAATCCCAATCTCTTCCAATTCATAAGACAACGACTGGCGGCTGTTCCAGAGGCGGCGAGTCAATTGAGATGGATTGAGTAATTAGCTACCAATTATGTAAATGAACCCAGGGAATCGAAACGCGTCCCTCCCGACCTCGCAGCGATTTTAAGCGAGGATTATGAAGATTAAGATATGACACAGGGAAGGTTCTTTCTGGAAATTCTTAAAAGCGCGGGGTGTGGAATTACAGGAGGAGGGATTAATGCGCGGCAGCAAAACAAACTGACTTTTAATATTCGCGGAGGAAAATGTGGTGGTGGTGGAGTGGTTTTCTTTTGAGTACTAGAAAAGGAGCAAGCGAGGGGGGGGGGTGATTTTTATCGTTTGGGCTTAACTAAAAACGAACTTCGTGATTTACAGTTTAGTTTATATAATTGCAAGAATTATAAAGCGTCTTGGAAGATTAAATACTTTTTTTACAAGAAGTTCCTTATCATAAATTTGCATTTTGTTAAGATTATTTTAATAAAAAACTGCATCGCCGTAGAGTGAATCATTACGTTTAATTAGGCTCATCAGTGTTGTTTAGGTCTTTATTGTAATAAGAAATTAAGTGATGGTACCCATTTTATTACTCAATATATTACTGTACACGGGTGACGGTTTTGCTCCGAGACAAGATGTTACATTATTGTATATATTGTACATTGTATATGTTTTAAATGTTCTTCAAATGCACACATGTGAGTGTTGTTTAGGTTTTCATTGTAATAAGAAATTAAGTGATGGTACCCATTTTATTACTCAATATATTACTGTACACGGGTGACGGTTTTGCTCCGAGACAAGATGTTACATTATTGAAAATACACTAATCATTGTGTATGTTTTAAATGTTCTTCAAATGCACACATGTGAGTGTTGTTTAGGTTTTCATTGTAATAAGAACTTCAGTGATGGTACCCATTCCATTACTCAATATATTACTGTACACGGGTGACGGTTTTGCTCCGAGACAAGATGTTACATTATTGTATATATTGTACATTGTATATGTTTTAAATGTTCTTCAAATGCACACATGTGAGTGTTGTTTAGGTTTTCATTGTAATAAGAACTTAAGTGATGGTACCCATTCCATTACTCAATATATTACTGTACACGGGTGACGGTTTTGCTCCGAGACAAGATGTTACATTATTGAAAATACACTAATCATTGTGTATGTTTTAAATGTTCTTCAAATGCACACATGTGAGTGTTGTTTAGGTTTTCATTGTAATAAGAAATTAAGTGATGGTACCCATTTTATTACTCAATATATTACTGTACACGGGTGACGGTTTTGCTCCGAGACAAGATGTTACATTATTGAAAATACACTAATCATTGTGTATGTTTGAAATGTTCTTCAAATGCTCACATGTGCATGAAAATGACATTAAATTAGATCCAATGCAGACAAAATAAAATAAGAAAATTTTAAAAAAAATTCCACAAAATAAAACCCATACCCTAGAAATAGACAAGGAGCACAAAAACGAAAAGTCTTATATCGATGAACATACGTGTAAAAGTCATAGATGACCACTGGAGAGTATAGAATGACCTTAAGTGAATTGGTAAATGGCAGTGAGAAAATAGGAAGAATAGCATATACTGATATAGCATTTAGTGCAATGATAATTTAGTGAAATGGGCAAGCAGCAAAAGAGGGTTTCAAAAAAAAAAAAAAAAAAGGGAGCTCCAGAATAAGCCGTTTCTCCGTTTTCATTGAAGCTGCATCGTTTCTAATTAAAATTCATTATGAGCAAACATCTTCCGATGTATAATTTTCGTAATAAAACCTAATGTCAACAAAATTCTCAGACAAGAGTGTGAGTAATCGTTTATTAATATCGGATTGTCTCCAGCTTATAAATTGTGCTATAAAAAAGGATACAAAACCTTTCCTCTGCAACTCAGTGATGTATAGAATTTCACTAAATGTGACTTAGAGAAGCAAATAAAAATTTAAACATCTTAATTGTTTTAGCAGCATAATCCAGAAGTATACTCTTGAAAGATTAGTTATCGACCTATGGATTGAGTGGTCATTCAGTGTATTTCTTTTTCTCATTAAGTTTCTTTTGCATCACATAAAAAAGTTTCTGAACCTACTCATGTCTTAACTACCTTTGATGACCCAAAAATATCTTTATTGCGTTTCTTTTCTATTTGATTACCGTTAAAATTTATGTTTTCTATTTTAACGATTCTCATTCTTTTCTGTTGAAAACTTAACCATTCTAAAACACGATTAGCTGAGTAGAAATGCATCGTGAAAAGAAGGTTAAAAAAAGTGGTAGTAAAATTAATGGTTGAAGTTTAGTCGCTTTATCTTCCAGCATTGACAACTAGCAGACAAAAAACTATTAGAAAAATCAAAAGACTATAACAGATCAACAGAAATTGGAAAAGGATCAGAAACCAAAGAACAAGAAATAAATTTTAAAATACAATAAGAGGAACCGGTAAGTTATAAATCTCTAATGACAAAAGATAAAAACTTTTTGCTTTTTCATAGATCAAACATCTGGAGCTGTGTGTGTGTGTGTGTGTGTGTGTGTGTGTGTGTGAGAGAGAGAGAGAGAGAGAGAGAGAGAGAGAGAGAGAGAGTTTTAGTTTAGTTATATAAACGTCCCGTTTGAAGCAACACTAGGGCTATTTTGGGACGGACCTCGTCATTTTGAACCACGGTCAGATGACGAGGACGACACCTGAGCTGGCACCCCCTCTCCACACCGCACCAGCGGGAGGACGTTTGGTCAGAACGGATTTAACGTGCAACAGACCCCCTTACACGATGGTTTTTCGATGGAATCGGGTCTCGAACCTGAAACCCTACGGTTCCGAAGCCAAGACCTTACCACCAGGCCACCGCGGGCCCTGAGAGAGAGAGAGAGAGAGAAAGTGAGAGAGGAGAAAAATACATCAGAAAAACATTATTTTACACTTATTATTCCATAAATACACTGCAAGTATATACAGTAATTTTTAAAAATTTTAATTAATTCGAATTTACATATTCAAAATATTTTAACTAATTTTTATTTAATTTACATAATTTAACTATTCTCAAAACTTACTACTAGGTGGCGCCAACTTTATATATTGGTTATTTATTTACATTTATTGATTATTTTATAATAAAATTCTGAAAATTAATTCGATTTAATTAAAAAACAATTTTATAAATTTTAAAACAGCTTAAAAATCAGTTCAATCTCAATTTTTGGAATTATCGTAAAAAAAAATGCCAAATCTCATTTACATTTTAATTAATTAAAATTTTAATTGAAATATTAAAAAAAATCTTGAGTTGCACATTCTCATCCTACAAAATATATATGTACCGATTTTATTAATTCTAAGTCCAATGGCCTATTCTGTATAGTTCCAAAACACACTTATATTATTCTTTAATATTATTAGTGACTGTCTTCGCTACCTTAACTAATCTCAAAAATGTTACTTTTATAATTAAATTCCTACGATGGCATTTTAATAAATAAAGTTTTATTGAATGTTGAAACAACTCTCGACACGATGTTCTTTTAATTAACTAACGTTCCAGCTGTTTGATATGAAAATCGTTACTGAGGACTTTCGAACACAATTAATTAGAATTTTGAATGATTTATATGCAGGAAAATCGTCTGCGTTTATATCTAGTAAGCATTATTTCATTTGTTAAAAAGAATGCTTTAAGGTATGCAATTATTATAAACAATTGCGTATCAAAACCATATCGTAAATGTTTCGCATCCATATGTTGAATAATTAAATCGAAATACAAACATCTAGAAACATGTCACATCATTAAAACAATGTTTGTTACAGAGATGTTGCAAAACACTTACTTTTTCTCCGCTTTTCCATTTCAGAAATCGCATTTCTCTAATGGACAAGAGAAAAGCATTTTAACTGTCAGCATATTTCTCCGGCAGACATGTTAATGATGCAGTTGCGAGTATATCGCATTTCAAAAAAACACCTGATTTCAACAAGATTTTTCAAAGTTTAAAATGGTAATGACTTGGAAAAAATGACTGGAAAAAAAACTGTTTTCCATTTTACATTGATTCGTTTTCTTTTTCTTAATATCTCGAAAAACAAATCTGGCCGTTAAAATTCTATTTAAGGTATTTTGTTTTATATATAAAAAAAGGTGTTGGATGTTTTTAGATAGCTTTTCTTTCTTCATTTTTGGTACTCCAGAAATCAATAGCAGTAGTTTTAAAGTAAAAAAGAGATTTATGTGTGTTGGTTTTTTAATGTAGATATTTTTTTCTCAGAAGAAAATTTATAAGGTTAATGTTTAAATTATAAAAACACTTAAACCTACGAATGGTTACATATTTTTCTTTCGTATGGAATATTATTTTTGAGAAATAAAGCATCTGAATTTAGCTTTTAAATGCAGACATTGTTTATTCTTTCATACTATAGGTGAAGTGGGAAAACCAGGAAACACAGGAAATGGAATGATAAAAAATATTTTTAATACAGTGCACTTTCAAGCATTCGGTCCAATTTTCTTTATCATATTTAATTGCAGAAGGCGAGACATTACGTTGGCAACACTACCGAGGCATTGGAAGAGGGCATATGCTACGATCTTCTTATGTGCCGTGTGCGAAATACTAGTTGTGACAGGAAAAGAGTAGTGTTCTGCTCGTTGTCCATTGTTTCGTCAGGGTGCAACGAACCTCAAGTGTTGCCGCTGTTCCTGATTATAACTGCATAGTACGCACAGGATTCGTAAATTGTTCTTGGGGTATGCTTAATGTTGTTTTTTTTAAATACACAACAGTGAAGTGTACAGAGTTCATGTTAAAATGTGAACAATTTATACCCTTTAAATTATTTTCTCTAAAAAATTCTTTCAATGCAGGATATAAAAGAAAACTTCTATTTTAACTCGACACGTTACAGGCAACTGCTTCTATGATTCACCGGATCGCGGCCGCGTTCACATTTTACTTGGTTTGAGATAAACGGAGGGCTTAGTACTCAATAAGTGAATTGGTTTACGAACTTTATATTCTGGTATTAGCGGGCAAATGACTGAATTTATAGAACTCCGGCTTAACCGGGTCTTTTTTTATCCGGCCTACTGTTCCACTACATTAGGTCGGATACTTGGAAGTGTATACTTAAATAAAAGAAAATTATACGATATTTCACTTATCAATCTGTGATTTTCCAATGATACTTTAATAAAGGGATGTATTATAGGTAACATTTTTAAAAAAAAATATTTAAAACATTTTTTGAATCGCAATTTAAATTTAAATTTCAAGACTCTGAAACTCAGTTTATTTATTACTAAATCCTTTCTTGTACTGCTGGGAAAGAAACAAAAGGTTTGCTTAAAATGGTAGCATTGCATTTGTTTAAACTGGTGCCATTGCAGAGTTAAATGGCTAGTAAACGAAATTTGTAATTTGTTACTACGATTTTTCACAGTATAAAGCACAACAAAATAAATCTATAATAAAAAAAAAATGTGCCAAAATCTGTCATATGTTTTCGAAAAGTATTCAAGTTTATTATAAATCTTATATATGTGTGTGTGTGTTCGATCTCATTTTTTAAAAACTTGACCACCATCAAAGTAATGCAAGAAAAATTTTCAAAGTTTTATATATTAAAATTATATAAAAATTTTGAATACTAAAAAGATTGTAATCATTGCGTTTCTCATATGTAGAAAGCAGTACGATCTAAGTAATAACAGCTAAATCTTTTTCATCGGTTTCACTTGAATGGTTCTTCTATCATTATTCTGTCTCAAACGTATTTATTAATATATTTCAACTGAACTGTGTTGGTCTCTAAATAATAAGCCTTAATGTTGACTTTTGATAAATATATGGAAGCTCTAATGTTAAAAGAATAAATTTACTTTGCTTCTTTACTATATTTTATTACAAAGAAGTGTGCAATAGGTAAAAGGGAGGACGGGTATGTGAAAAATATACTTTAAAAAAATTGCAAACTTTTAATTATAGAAAAAGAGAAAAACACCAAGTATTTTACAATTAAATAGTACACGGAAATTCAACATGAAATTTAAGGCACCAGCGAAATATAAAATGTTTTTAAATGAGTTTCTTCCTTTTTTTTTTTTTTTTTTAACATGCTTTTTAGTATAAGTAAAAACTATATTTGAGTGACTTGATCATAAAAGAAAGATGATAAATATCGTAACTGACACCGCTATAATTATCTAAATAAATTGAAATTTTAATGATGTTTATAATGTACTATAATTTTTAATGAATATTTCAGAACATTTTATGATATTCGTTTTGATATAAAATTTTTACAGCGATATTTTTGTACATCGCAGAATCATAATTTTATATAAACTGTATATATTTTTAAAAAAATTACTTTTCAGAGCATTAATAAATGCATGTCTACAAAAAAAATTTCTATTTAAATTATTTCCAATAAACTATCACAAGCATATTATTTTTACAAATTATTCGCATTGTAATCTACTTTTCAGTTTTTAATATATTTAATTCAAATATATATATATATATATATATATATATATACTACGAATCTTAAAAATCAATCTTTTCTCAAATTCATTATAAAATGACGCTATTTATAACGAACTAAAATTTAAATATAATTGATTATGAAGAAGAACATAAGAACTTAATCGTTATTAAATGAAAACATTAAAATACTTCACATTTATACGTTTTAGAAGCCAATGTAAAATTTCAGAACTGTAATTCGTTACATGAAGGAGTGAGAGTTCAGTTCAGTTATATATTAACGCTCCGTTTTGAAGCAACACTAGGGCTATTTAGGGGCGAAGTTCGTAATTTTGAATTGTGGTCAGATGACGAGCACAACACTAGAGCTGGTACCAGACCCGCTTACAAGACGGTTCTTCGGTGGAATCGGGTCTCGAACCAGAAACCATCCAGTTCCGAGGCCGAGACCTTACCATCAGACCACCGCGGTCAAAGGAGTGAGAGGAGAATCATAGTCAAAATACAGTCAGTGAAAAAATTTAAGTATTAAGAAAAGGAGAAAATATGTTGCAGAAAGAATATGAAATTGCCTGAAATATATTAATTTCGTCCATTATTAATAAAAAAAAACTTTATTTCGTAATAATAAATAATTTTTCACACACACACACACACACACACACACACACACACACACACAAAAAAAAAAAAAAACTCAACTCTTTCTTCTATTGCACTTGATCGAGATTTGAAATTGCTAGAAATTTAAGTGGATGGTTTATAAATGTTGCATGCTTTTAAATAATTTTATTACATTAATAATATACCTTTAATAATTTATTATAATTCTGTTCTCACTATGATTTCGTTCATATCCATAAAAACATTTCAACGAGCGCATATTCTTGAGTACTTTTTCACACTTTTCTAATTATGATAGATATTCTATAGGATGCTATATGGTTGTAATACACGATGCTTGGTTTAAATGAAAGAAAAGTATATCCTTAATCTCTTTACTGTCTATTACACAAATAATTTCATAACTGCATTACTATTTCATTTTATTATATTTTACAATTCATTTATAATAATTCCATTGATTGCATACCAGTTACAGACAGAAACTGTAATCATTCGAAACAGATATTAACTTTACTGATTTAATACTGAAATTATAAATTACCAAATCAAGCTTCATGGACAACAATCATGAAATTGATATATACTCTGAAAATAGCTTATTCACATACAAATTAATTTATTATAATATTGTTAAAATATATACAATTTTAATTTATTAATCATAAAATCGAACTGCAGATAATTATAGATTTATATCTTAAAACAGCCGGCGTCCTGGCATAGGGGTAGCGCGTCTTCCCCGTGATCTGGTCGTCCCGGGTTCGAGTCCCGGTTTGGGCATTGTTGTTCTTCCGTTGTTTTATCTGTGAGATGTGTGAATGTGCCCCCCTGTAAAAAGGGGTTGTACAAGCGAATGAGTGATGCGTGAGTAGCAAAGTCGTACTCTTGGCCCTAGTTGGCGCTACTATAAAAACAAGAGGTGCTTCCCCTCGGCCTGAAATCGGCTGTCTTCGAACAGCGGGCTTGGCCGTGGCAAGTGCCATAAGAAACAACAACACGTTTTAAAACATTTAATCAGGCTTTCTTGGTCATTTCAATTTTTTAACGCACAGTGAAGAATAGTGGGAAACTGAGTAATGTCAAAGTCAGCTGAATTTAATATTAAGAAAGTATATTTGCTTTATCTGAAGTTAATGATAGCATTCGCCAGTTTTAGATAATATGCTAATAGCAGTTCTAATTTTGAAGAAAATATTTAAAATACTTTAAGAACTTTTAAATAAAAATTATTTTAAATACATTTGAAGCGCGGAGATTCGTTTCCAGGTACATTTTTAAGTTTATTTTTTAAAAGTCAAAACATATCGCGATTTTCTTGGTAGCTTTAACAATATATGTTCAAAAATCATTCATTTATTTATTATTATTAAAACTTTTTAATAGGAAATTTCAGATTATTAAATTATGTTCGAATTCTTAAATTCAGCAAATTTACTCTTTCAGTGACGAAGGAAATAATTTAAAAATCTCGTCACATCAGATACATTTTTTTTTCTGGAGTCCATCATCACTTATTCTACTCACAAGAAAGAATCTCTCACTCATCATTTCAGTTATGGCACGAAGATGTGTTTATCCCTCCCCCCAAATCAGAAAGTTCTTTTCGTGTCCACAAAAATGTCATAAAATGAGATTAGTTGTCACAGGATGGCCAATAACAGGAGATGTCACGCCACTATTGGTTCCAATAGTTTGTCAAAAAATCATAGCATTACTTAGATAACTGAACAATAGAAAAGGATGGGAAAAAACTGAACTAAAAAGGGCCAATGGAGAAAATCCTGTGATTTAGTATAAGTTACCCTTTCACTAGAAACAGATTTTACATAAAAATAATTATATATTAATTTGAAAATGCTGTTAACAGAAATAATTTAAATTTGCATATGAACAATATTAAAAACTGTATACATAAATTTAATTTGAAAAAATCAATTCTTAGAGAATATATGATACTTAAAGGTATAAATTATCTGCCATTCTTTTAAAGATTGTTAATTAGATTTTTACATCCATTTCCAAGAAAGAATTTAGAATGCAGATCGCAACGAAAATTAATGCTCTAATAATATTTTTATTTTCTCATATATCTAGTATAGATAAAGTATAGTAATCGTCAAAATGTTCATCTGTCTGTCTGAGACAAAGATGTTTCAAGAATGTTTTGAGCTAGACGATTGAAAAGTGGTATAAGATTCTTTACACCAAATTTGTCAATTTCTATCAAATTTTGAGCAAAATCTGTTCAGAGGTTTGGTTTGGTTTGGTTATATTAACGTCCCGTTTGAAGCAACACTAGGGCTATTTTGGGATGGACCTCGTAGTTTTGAACCGCGGACAGATGACGAGGACGACACCTGAGCTGACCCCCCCCCCGCCTCTCCACACCACAATCTGTTCAGAGGAAGTCCACCTGTCCAAATATGAATTAACACGATAACTATAAAAGGAAGAAAGCTAGATAGATGAAATTCGGTACACAGATTTTACTTCTATAGAGTGAGCACATATCAAATTTTGAACCAAATCGAACTTTTGCCGGTTCATAATTTCAGAAACACGTAAGCACGATAAATCAAAAATGCACTGATTTAAATATATGAATTTTAGTATGGGAATTATTGCAGTTCTGTATAATTTTTTTGTTTCAATCGATTGAGAAAAACGTATCTAAAACACAAATTCGATTTTGGGATACTATCAACGCACGTAAGGAATTATTCCCCAAATAACTCGCCAAAGTTGGCACGATAGATTCAGTAAAAATGCTAATTCCATGCCAAAGGTTAATATTTCGTAACTATTATATGCCAATGCCATAAGATGCTCTCAGGCATGATAAATGTTTTAGACAGTTGGCGAGAAAGTTTTGGGGTGACCACACTCGCTGGTTCATTATTCATCTCCTAAGCGGTTCTACCTTTAATTAACCATTTAAAGCGAAAATGGTATAATACCAATTTAATGGTTTAACTGAATAACTTCTAAATTTATATTACTTGATACTTACATATAAATGGTTGTAATTATGCAGAGGAATTGTTACCAAAATATGGGTCTCGAAACGTAATTGATTTAACAAAGCATTTTGTTAAAACGAAATTAATTATTGCATTGTGTGTACCTTGTTGTGCAAACGATTGGAGCTGGTACAGTTTTGCACCGTAAACTTCATACAGTTGAACTCAATTTGCAAAACTGAACTCAGAAAATCATTCAATGGTGATTAGCTATCGGCTGTATTACAGCGTCAAATGTAAGAAATAAAAAATTAAGTCAAAGATAAAGAGACGGAATGATATACATTTAATTCTAAATCAGGCTTTTTGGATAACAGCAACTAAAAAATGGTTTTTAAATTTAAAAATTTATAGAATAAAAGTCATTTACTATTCAAGTTTTAATACAAAAAAAAATTATTTTAAACAAATAATTTAATTGAATTATCGATACAGGAAATTGCTTAGTTACGGAACTGGATGATACAACCCATTTAAGAAATGGGTTTTCTTTCTTTTTTTTTAAAGATATAAATAAAATCGTATAGGAAACTTGAAGGTAGTTAATTAGTTATATAAACGTCCCCTTTTTAAAGCAACACTAGGGGTTTTTTTTGGGGGACGGACCTCGTAATTTTGAACCACGGTAAGATATCGAGGACGACGTCTGAGCAGGCACCCCATCTCCAAACTTCTACACCAAACCAGCAATAGGACGTTTGGCCTCGACGAATTTAACGTACACTAGACTCGCTTACACGACAGTTCTTCGGTGGAATCGGGCCTCGAACCTGAAACCCTTCGGTTCCAAGCCAAGACCTGACCACCAAGTCACTGCGGCCCATAGGAAATATAAAAATCATACAATTCACATAATTTTTATTTTTTTAAATGAAAATTAATAATTTTTAAGTAATATGAATTTTTTACATTTAATTAATATGATAATTTTTATTTAATATGAAAAGCATAATTCTAAAATTTAAAAACTCTGTCATTTGAAGCCCTAGTCCGATGTATCATTTAAGACACCGAATTTAAATAACAACAAAAGTTATTTGCCTTAAATGCGCATTTTCCCATCACGTATAAATTTATTTTTCTTCGACATTTTATTCTCAAGCATTAAAAAAACAAACGAAAATATAATTTTTAAAAAGAAAATGGAGAGAATTTCGCAATTACAGAAAGTACATTTATCCGAAACAATAAAAGTTAATTTTTTAGACTAATGCTACTTAATGCCATCACTGAGCGAGAGACCTAGAAAAATAATTCATTCCTAAAAAAAAAGAGACGAAAAAAAGCGGGATAAAAAATAATTAACCAATGTAAAAAAGGGCTTTAGAAACCCTGAATTAAGCAGTTAATCCTCAACAAATAATAAAATTAAAAAAAAAAACCCATTCGTATCACATCACGCAGAAGGCGCAAATCAAACAATTCAGGTACTTCCACAAGGTGAGCCATTTCTTTTATTGGGAAGCCGTAATGATTAGGAACCCTATTTTCATCTACCGCCATGTCCATTAATCGTATCGGGGAAAAGCGTCGCAGTTAAAAACAAATTGCCCGAAATAATAATTTGGGAAAGAGATCACGTTTTGGAAACGGAAGAAATGCAGGCGAAATTCATCCATCAAAAGTCAAGTCGATGATTGTGCTAATTAAGAGCTCAGTGTAGCGCCCGTACGAAACAATTACCGCCTTTGTTACCTTCTCTGCTGCGGCACACGCCTCGGAGAGGATGGGGACCGACATCAAACAGAAGAAAAACGCCGCCGAAGAAGGGTGTTCCCTTCTTTGCATAGAGATGAAAAATTAAAATTGTCTACGAAGGTAAACAGTTTTAAATCAGAGGGTAGAGTAACTTTAAAAAAGGGCAGTGCTTTTTAAAAATATAAATGAAAGAAAAAAAAAACCAATTCGATTACGTATATTTCCTAAATTTTTTTTAAAGAAATAGTATTAAATCGCATGGTAAAGTAACCTGACAGTTTTTTTTAAAGTAAAAATTACACAATTTTATCCACAATAGTTTAATTTTATTAATTTTCTAATTTTAAAAAAAAAAATTAATGTAATGAACGTTCTATTTGCATATAGTTAATGAATGCATTGTAACTTTTTTTAATTTTTAATAATCTGAGATTGCAGAAATATTTTAACCCTTTAGAGGGTCATTTTTTTCTAGTCATATTATTTTTAAATATTTTTAGGCTTGAAATTAGAACAAGAAAAGGAATTCATTTAGCTTATTAGATAAATTTAATTTGATTAATTAATTAATTTGGTTCATTAATAATTAAGTAAGAAACCAAGAAATGTCATTTTGTGTGAGATAAAGAACTGAAACATCTAAGTTTCTGTCTTTCTAAAAAAATTTGTCAGAACTTATGCCAACCTACATAATTTCATACAAAGATTGATAAATTTGGTGGGAAGCAACTTCCCACGGCCCTAGAAAGGGTTAAATATATATATATATTTTTTGTTTTAAAAAGATTAAGTGGGGAAATTTTTTGAAAGACTTGATCTAAAAATATAACAAATACAATTAATTTCATTGTCCATTTCAGATTAAATTCACTTGTTCTATACTGATCAACACAATGCATATCATTTATTAAAAATACTAAAATATTAATGAACATATTCAATGGCAGATTTTGAAGATTTTACTGAAATTTCTAATAACTTTATTCCCCCAATAGGTACAAAAAAGACGAATATAACATTATGTGAATTTGAAAATTAGCACAAATGAAAGATGAATAATACACAGATAAGTAACGTCGTACAAAAGATCATCTAGTACTAGGCTTCAATACACTAAATCATGCAACACATTGTCAGAAAATGATAAAAACATATTTTAAGAATTTAATTTAAGAGAGTTTGTAATGCTATAAAAATGGCACATAGTATGAATTTTTTTAGACATAATGAGTGAATCTTTTTTTCCCCTTTGATCTCAAGTTAAAATAGCATATTATATTTTAAAGAACATGATGAATTTTACCGTGTATCCGCTGCATAATAAAATAAAGAACTAAGCTAGTTTTACAAAAAAAACTTTTTTTAAAGGAAGAATAACTCTTAATTAACACATAAATAAATTTTTATAATCTACCGGTCTCTTAAAAATCCAATTATTCAACAAAATTTATAAATAATTGAGCAAAAATCGTGATTTTCAAGTTTTATCTACTTTGACATATAGTAGACTATTAATAATACAAGATCAAATTATAATAACATTCCAGACTAGTATTAAATGAACCAAATCATGGAATTGAGGATGAGCTCTAACTTACAAACCAAGAGATATAGTTG
This sequence comes from Argiope bruennichi, assembly GCF_947563725.1. Classification (NCBI taxonomy): domain Eukaryota; kingdom Metazoa; phylum Arthropoda; class Arachnida; order Araneae; family Araneidae; genus Argiope; species Argiope bruennichi. Next base: position 64,091,772 of record NC_079151.1, on the reverse strand, counting down.
TTTTCCGTAAATTTTTATAGAAAACATTTTAATATCGCATATCCGTGTGCCAAATTATATCTATTTAGCTCTGGAAAGCCCGACAGATAGACTTCTTTTGAATGAATTTTGTTCGAAGTTTGACAGTAATTTACAAATTTGGTGTAAATATCACATACCAAATTTCATGCATCTAGCTCAAAGTGTTTGTACATTATCGTGAACACAGACAGAAATAATTCCAAAAATGTGCGTTCAGGGAAGTGTGAAACATGGAGATTCTTCCAAAATTTCGAGTTCGAATTCTTTGACGATTACAATACTTTTTTTTTCTTGTATAGAAAAAAAAGTTTGAAAAAAATATCAACCATTTATAAACACTTTACGGAGTACACTGAACGATCGAGAGTTATCGAATTTAATATGCATATCGAATTTAATATTTCTTGGGTAGTAAGAGACCTTTCAGAAAAGGTTTTTTTCAAATTTTCAATTAAAAATAAATTTCAAGCAAGCTATTTATTTTTTCCTCAATACTTTTGCATCAGCATAATTACACAGAAACTATATATATATATAAACATCGTTTTTAAATAAACAAATGAAAATAAGCGTTTCGGTGATACCAATTTCACTGACATACAATTTTTTTCTCTAATTTTTATAAATAAAAATATTTTTAAAATACTTTACAATAATACTTTTTATTGTTTTAGTTACACGATTTAAGCTATCACGCGTTGCAATAATATTTAATACAGTTTTATGTACACGTTATCGCACCTAGAATAAATATTTTCAAGACCTATAAAAATTTACATATAATATGAAAAATAAGAATTAATTTCCACACTAAAATAAAGATAGACATATTAAGCTAGAACCATGTAAGATGTTTCGGACTAAAAATTCGAAATCTCCTTTAGATTTTTTTAACATCAATTCTTCTTTCGTTTTGCAAGAAACTAAAGAAATAATAAAAATCTGTATTTGCCTTTACAATGTACTAAAATTTGACATTGTGTGCAACTAACTTCCAAACCACATGAATGGATTTTTTTTGATACAGTTTTTAGCTTTCATTAGAGAAATTTTCTTTTGTACAATCTTTAACTGTATAAAAATCACTTTAAAAGATGTAATCAACGGTCCAGATAGAAATAATATTAGAATAAAAATTGATTAATGAAAAATAATGCTTTAAAGCAATAAATAATATTTAAAGTTTAAGCGACACAATTTTCAAAGGAATTTTATTGAAAATTTACAAAATTTTGAATATTATCAACAATAAAAATATGAACAAAATAAAATGTAATTTGATACTTAAGTCTTTGTCTAGTAAGCTAATTGTTTTATTTCTCAACAAAACTCTATCAAACAAAGAAATAGAGAAACTGAAAAAAGGGAAGAAAGCTTTGTTGAAGGCAATAAAATTAACATGAATGGGTTATTATTTTTTTTACAACTAATTTGGTTTCAAGTTTTTCACAGTTACTGATAGAGGAGCTTGCAATTCCGAAATAAGATTTAACGCTCAAATCAACAATGGATTTTCATAATTCATTTTCAATTTTTTTTTCTTATTTAAAGTAAGGACATTCTTAAAAAAAAACGAAGCGTGCAAACAACATGCAAGAAATGATATTAGAAAAAAAATGACACATACCACTTCTTTTATTATACTTTAAATAGTTTTCTAAAATTGAAAATCGAATAGAATAGAACTAAATTAAACAGTTCGAATCAACATTATAAAATTACCACATAAAGAATTCAACCCAACTAAGAACTAAGCAATTACGATTATCATAAAGAAACATTTATCGATACATGAAGATTCGCAAAAATAAACTCGAATTATATCTAAGTTGTTAAAGATCTTGCAATAAAATGTTTGCATTTTGTTTCGAAAGGACGAAAAATAAATCTCAAAGCGTTTAATATTAAAAAAATTCAGCATTAACGTTTTTGATTTTTAACATTTGTTAATCCTCTTACCGCAATGACAAGGTAGAACAGCTGCACCTGATTAATCTTTTGACAGCAGTCGAGAATCCAAAAAATTGGAGTTATCTCTAATTTTTTTTTAAATCCTAACGAATTTTAATTGCTTTTTAGAATCACTAATTGAAATTCCAGCCATGATGAAATGTTTGCATGTGCACTTACAGTAAATTTATTCAATGATGTAAAAATTCGAACTTACAGTGAGCAGATGCTATTTTTCCCGAATAAAACACAACTAAAAAAAAACGTATTTATATTCAGCATCAAAAGTTCAACTTGTATTCGCCCCCCATCTCTTGTTAAGTTAATTAAGTTACGAACTAGAAGGACGTTATTTTGCTGCAGAAAAGAACATTATTTTCCATTTGCTCTTTTTCACTCAATGGAATTTTTTATTTTTATTTTTTTCTACGTCTCTCTACCTTTTTTTAATTTAATATTTTCCCCCCCTACCTCCTTTTCCCCCAGCCATAAACGCAGTTATTTTTCAGATATCGCGCCAAGCTACCAAATTTAGTTTTAAAAGGAAAATGTATTAATTTAAGTAAAAGAAAAATGGCAACTAGAAAAGAGAATAAAAAAAAAAAAAAATTAAGCCGAATACAGTAGCGTGGAAGAACAAAAAAGTCGTTTGTTTTAACTGTAACACGGGTCGCTGGCGTTTGGCGGCTAGTTTGTTGTTGCCAGATCCTAATTAGATTCAGCAATTCTGGCGGCCGTGTTTTCTAATTTGGAAAGAGTTTTGTAGATTTGTATAAAAGTCTAATTAAGAAATCTTACCAGACGTGATTAGGGAAAAGTAATTACAGAAAGGTGCAGCAAGCGAATAAAAAAAAAGTGGAAGAAAGTTTTAACTTTGTGCCGATGCTTTCTCGATTGCGTCACTATTTTCAGCTTTCATTACCAGTTAACGCCTTGCGACACACTTAATACGTTCAACAAGGATTAAGGAGTTAATGTCCCTCTTTAACCCTAAGTTTTTATGTACACGTATAAACAAACACGTTGACACAGATATTTTTTTTTCCAGCAGAAAATTTAATTTCCCACTAACGCTTGAGCCAATGTTCTATGTAACGTCGAGCAGAAAGTTTCTTAATGAACCTTGGAATAAAAAGATTGCGAGCGCGGAACAAAGTTTCTGGGGAGTTTGCTCAAGAAAGTTGCTTTTGGATGCGAAAGTAAAATCTTTGTTCTCAGAAGAGGAAAATTATTTTATAATTTGTTACTTGCTTAATTTTAGGACAAACAGATGTTTATTAAACTTTAATGAAATTAACTGCAGGACACTTGAAAATTCTTTTCAGAATTACCATTTCCTACTTATTTTTTTAAAAACTGCTCCACACATATGCTAATTTCACATCAGAAAATGTTCAGATAAAAATCCACGAATAAAGCTCTTTCTGTTACATTATTAGAGCTGGAAATAGGGAAAAAATTATTAAAGCTATACACAATATATATTTTCGGCTGATTTATTTTTGAGAAGTACATTTCACTGATTACCAGTTCATTATAAATCATATACGAAATTAAAATTAATTCTTCAATAAACGTACTAGTAGTTCTCAAATAATAAAAACCCGAACTTCCCGAGCATTTTTAAGGAAAATAATGTATTCAGATTAATATAAAAACACAAAAGTAAAGCTTATGTAAGTTTGCAATACGTATCCTCAAATATATTATAGCAACACAAATTCTATTTATAAATATTCTAATAGTTTAAAGTCAAAGATATGCCTAGGAAAATTTGACTTTATCACCTGGTCAAATTCAATATTAATAAAATACGACGGAAGTCGAATAATATTTAAAAAAAAAAAACGATACATAATATTTTTCGAATCCTGTTCGTCTAAATAATATGTAACATTATTTTGGTTGAAGCAGAGAGTAGGTTTGAAGACATAGACGAGTCGTTGTATTTTTAATTCTCTTTAATATCCATCTCGGGAAGGCAATTAATTTACAAGCAGACTCAGCGCGGCACAAAAGCAGAAGTAAGAAAAATGCGCGAAACAAATGATCACTAGTCTTATATAACATAGGATTTCCGGCCAAGCGCGGATGGAATACATGTTTTGACCTCTGATAAAAGTAAAAATATCACTTTCCTTTGATACGTAGGCGCATTATTTTTACAAAAAGATTAATTAAATCGAAAGTGGAATTGGATCACGAAATAAGAGAATATTTTAGAATGAAGTTACGATGGGCTAAATTAAGATAAAATCTTGGAAATCAATTAAATTGGAAAGAAAGATAAAAATGTTCTTTAAAAAAGTGTTTACAGAAAAATCTGACAGGAAAAATAAATTACAGAAATAGAAGATTAAGATAATTACCTAAATCTATATTATTTTATATCTATATAAAAAAAAGACAAACAATTATAAACATGAAAATTGTCGTGACTATCAAAGGAATCTAAAATTTCTCGTGTTTACATTTGGAGGAAGGTTTCTGTTTTAAATGAAAAACGTATAAAGGTATTCATTTTATATTCTCTTATAATTATAAATGGCGAACTATTTTTTGTATATAAAACATATTTCCTCAAAATCATATGACTTACATCCTTATAACAAAGATTAACTCTATTTAATAATAAAATTCTGTAACCATAGATGGGATTCATGTTTATCAAATTAAAAATAAACTTAAACAGATAATAAGCAGAACAATTCAAACATTTATTATTTAGTTTCCATTATACATGCATAATTTTTTGTTATATATGACAATATAAAAAAAATACTAGAATTCAATTTGGATTTAACTTAACAATATTCCGATAAATCATTATAATAGTTGGAACGAGCAAATACCTAAAATTAGATCAATAAAATATATATAAGTTTATTTATCAATTACGACAGTAAAATAAAATTGAAAAGAACTATAGCAAAGAAATTTAATGATATATATTCAATAAAAAAATGCATAGTATGAATACATTACGGCATAAAAATTTAACAATAATAAAAAAAACCTTAATCGAATTTCCCAATATTTTTTTTCAATGGAATGATACATATGAATCATTACCATGGCACTTGATTCCTGCAAATAATCTGCAAGAATTACAACGGCAGTCTTGGTGGAAATACAATGACTTTTATGTTCATTATCAGGATTATTGACTATTGAGAAAATCACGAACTTATTGTTGGGGGGGAGGGAAAGAAACTTATTTTTTTACGAAAAGAAAACCAATAATATGCATTTTAACTATAAAATATAACCGATGACAACTTAATGTAAAATGCTATCATAGCAAGCTTTGGGTTTGTTGGTTTGGTTTTTCTGGCGCAAGAGCCATATTTGGCTATGCTGCGCCAAGATGTTGAAACTAAGGATCAAACCATAAAAACGTAAGTTAAAATGTAAAAGCATAAGCAAGATTTGGGAGGGAGAAAAAAAGCAAAAAAACCTACAAATATATTTTCTTCCTAATGTGTAAAGACTTTCAAACTAATTTAAGAATTTCCTAAGAACTACAATAAGTCAGTGAAAAAGAAGTAGCAAATATGACAAAATAAGATTTGATATTTTTCGTTGTGCAAACAGAAATGTAGAAAGCCCAATCAAGATTTATTTCCTTACATTTACGACATCTTTATGACTGCCATACATGCTTCACGAGTTTAAAAACATACATATTGATATAAGAATAAAATATTTATATGGATCATCCTGCTAAAAAAACTGCAAGTGAGAATTGCATTGAATCACACGAAATCCATGCTTTAAAATTCTAATGCCGCTTGGTTTAGATAAGCAACCACATATCGTCATGGGGGACGTAAAAACCATCAACCGTACATTTCAAACAAAATAACCCAGCAACTGTGGGGGAAAAAATATATCATCGCATCACCACGTTTTAGAGACTCTTAATAAAATTCGACGCAACTTACACCAATCCCCAAATTTATCATAAATCACAAGGGCTTCAGAGTAAAAAAAAAAGAGAATAGAACAGAGACACCTCCTTTCCGTCAATAACCCCCGCGTCGCAGATTCCTCCTTCCATTATTTAATTTTTAAAAGCTATCACGTTATCACAACTTTCCGCAAATATTGTTCTCGGGGCCCGAGATCCATAAAAATGTGTCCAGGAGGCGTAAACTCCGAGCAAGGATCCCCGGGGTTCTCACACGGACACCTTGCATGTTTAAAAAGGTGTTGGTGTGTGTCTGCCAGGCAGGGAAAAGTTTGTTATCAGGTGGCACGCTCCAGAAGAAATGGAGGCTGCTGGAAAAGGCAGAGTGGATCGATGGCCGCCGTGTCATTAATCATAAGGAAACTCAAAGCTTCCGAGATTAACGTCAAGAAGCAAATAACCCTAACGAGCCACTAAAATGTGCCCCCAATTTTGCCCGCTCAAGGGAAGTAAGTCAATATTGCCCGGATCGCTCACTCGTGGCACGATTGATGCGTTTATGAAAACAGAACGTGTCTGGATCGGAGACAAAGCGGGTTTTGTTGAAGCAGTGCCAAAGATCTCGAACTGGACGATTCTAGGTAAATATGGGATTGTGGCAATTATACGAGTGGATGAATATTAAGGAAGTTTAATTTTTATTTTTTAAAGATATTTATTACAGTTTCTTTATTTCTGTATTTTGGAGCTTTCCTATAAAATTATACTGTTCCACACTACATTGGATTACTTAAAGCCCTTCATTTTAATTGATGACATCTGGAGTGGTCATAAGCGTTTGCAGCGATAGGTGAATATTTATAATCTCATATTCGAAGTACAGAGGGGAAAAAAACCCGAATCCCCCCGCCCTAAATTTTGGCTTTAGTCGGTTGTTAAAAAGAGTTGTTCAAATTATATATTCGCAAGACAGATTCATTAAAAATGTTACATTGACATCAAAGATCTGCATTTCGCAAATGCCATGTAAGACCTGTCTCAAGGTCCACAATTATGTGTGGAGGGAGTTGCATAAGACTTTTGTGGGAGAATATGGGAGAAAATACCGAGAAGACTACTGAAATGTATATAATTTTATTTATTTATTATGATTTCTGACGGTGTAGTATCCATATTAATACATACAATTATTTAAGCAAAGTCTTGATGTTTGTAAAATATTGCACAAACAAAGTGAAATGGATGGAAACGACCAATGTAGTAAAAAAAAAAAAAATGTTAATATTAACCTAATTAATTATAATTCATACAGTTTGTATTTGTAATAAGGTTAATTATTTAGAAACCAGGTTTATATTTTTAATAGACATTTTTTTTTTAATGTTTCAATAATTAATAACACTCATCTTAGTCCAACGGTCCAAGCTTGCTACTTAATCGGAAATCCACTACTGGGCAAAAACAGAATTCGATGCAAAAAATATTAACCAAATACAGAGAATTATGTATGATTATTGTCCTAATATGCAGGAATATTGTTCTAATAAAGAGGAATATACAGGAATATTGTTCTAATACGAATACCTACAACTTACTTGTAAACAATAATAAAATAAAAAAAGTTGAAACAATTTAGAAAGAAGCTTTAAGCCTTATTTGCTACGTAACAACTGTCTGTGAATATTTTTGATCACGCAAGGGTAATTTGTAATCAAGGTAATCATTTGGAATTGCCCTATACATTGGTTTCCGATAAATAACAATAATAGATTAGGGGATTTATGCATTTGGACGCATATCATTGATTTAAATAATTTGTCTAAATATCTGTGGAAAGAAAAGAATTGATTCCTCGATCAAAAAAGAAACAGCTTTGAATGCTAAAAAATATTTTGAGTCTTAAAGAAATAAAACAGTATAAAAATAAGGATTGGTTATTTATATGGACAATCCTTATTTTTGTTATCTATAGGAATAAGTAACTAGGTTTAAAGATAATGATTTTGATTCTACATTTTTCCTTAAACCTGGAAGACTTAACTGAATCCAGTTTGAAAATTTTAAATATTCATTTCTACAGAAAACTAGTTTGCAAATTAAATTAAATAGACATGGGCCACTGTAACTGTTTAGACATATTTTACTTTCCGTTCGCAGATATTCATTTTTCATTCAGCAGAATTTTTTCAATGAACCAGAGGAGGAGAGCTCACACTCAGAATTAATCTATTTCAAATAAAAAACTAGCAATATATAACATTTCATCAAAAAGATGTCAAAAGAAATCTATCTCGAGACGACTCTTAAAGAGACTGCCTACAAAAAAGCAAAATGGATATGTTACAGAATTAACTAATATAAATCTCTGATGACGAAAAGCAGCTGCGCGTTTAGTAAAAAATATTCTTATGTTTCATATTAATGCTTGAAAACAGAGAAACTAGTTCCTAGTACCAGATTTTTAATCCCAGCTATAAATATTTATTTTTTGAGATTAAAAATAAGCAAATCCACATTTTTATAAATGATAGTTAAATGAATGAATGAATCAATTTCCTCTACTTTATCAAGTTTTTATATATTAATAACTATAAACTATTTGATCAAAAATGACCTGACATTTCTAAATTTAGGTCCCGACATTATTTATATCACTTTGTTATATATTATTAGATGAAACGGCAAAGTTATTTTTTTTTTAAAAAATTATGCTAATGATCATGTAAACTTCATTTGAGTTTTTCTACGTTTATATTCATGGGAAAGACATGCACACATAGTTTAAGTTGAAAAATCTTCAGGCTACTTAGTAAAAATTGCATCCAAAAATTGTCAAATTTCAGTTGGCTATATTCCCTATTTTTTTCCCATTCCATTCCATTTTATTCTATTCATTTTTTTTTCTTCTGACTGTTCTTATTCTCGATTCTGAACTTCTTAGATAAAAGTCGAGGAAAGTTTTATAAATTAAATATGGTGCCAGGAATTCATTCCACTGAATCTAACAGTACTTAAGTTCGTGTAAAAGAAGTTATAAATAACTTCTCTGAAAATGAAAGAAATTTCGCATCTGTGCTGCCGCTAAGCCTTTTTTTTTCTTTTCCTTACTTAAAAAAAAAAATGTAACACGAACGGGTGATCTTCCCTACATTTGGCTATAAATCAAAGTTAAAAAGCATTCTGTAGCAGGCATAAAAAACGAACATTCAAATGTCATTCCGTGACTCAACTAAAAAAATCATCTTAAAAAAAAAGATTTCTGCATTATGAAACACGGAATACAAAAACGAAGACAGCGCATCGAATATTTTGTCCAAATGGACAAAATGTTATATTTTATAAACTCATACATATAAATAAAATTTTGAAAAAAATTATTGTCCAAATTTGGAAGTAAAAAATAATATGCAATACAATTTTAAATACGTACACGATCAAATGAATTAATTATCGTAAATAATGATTTAAATAAATAAAACAGTACATGTTAACACCACACGATTTTTAAAATACACATGCAATAATATTTTTTTTTTCATTTAAATTCCGATTACGATTTATGTAGCGATTCACAGTTAATTATTCAGATATTCGCTAAAATATATAAATAAAACCAGATGGGGTGCCCGAAAAAATAAAAACCAACCAAAGAATCATGTAACTTTTTTAACATTTAAATTCCAATTAAAAAAAATATTCATGCGATTTATTTTCATATTTTTGATGAAATTGGTTTCTTTTATTTGATACTCCTTCCACTTTCAGCAAATTTATTTATAGATTAGAAAATTCAACTATCTTCAAAACGACTCTTTGCTTAAAAATAAATCAAAATCATATCACTACGAGATTAATCGGATATAAATGGCTAACAAAATTGGCACTAATACAGCTAATAGTAAAAAAAGACGTTAAAAGGATTAAAAAAAAAGAGTTTAAAAGATTAAAAATGATCCTATAAGATTAATAGATGAAAAAAAAAAGTTTAAAAAAATCTCCGGTTTGTGAATAGTTTAAATAAAGCTGATAGAACGATGACATATTAATTAATCATGTCATATTTCGTTCACAATTATGTTTCCATTCCAAGAAAAATTATAATAATTTTGTTCTTAAAATAAATTCAATGATAAAAACTGTTTCCAGAAATTACTTTCATTACTATAATAAAGATAAAAGTTTATTTTTATTATTTTATGTTTTTAAATCTTTAATTTAAAACTGATTTTAGAAATATAAAAATCTATGGAAAAATATTAAGTTTCTGAAATTCTGAACCTAATGGTACTAGTCGAAACTAATCAAAATTTATTTAAATTAAGCGGTTGAATGTTAACAAACTTGCGAAAAAGCAAAATTATTGTATTATTATCGGGCATACAAAACTATACAGAATTGTGAACTTCTATCATTGGAAATAAGTAAAATCTGCTGACAAAATTCCGTCATTAAAAACATAAAAAAGAATCAAATTAAATCGTACAACAAATAATCAAGATTCAGATTTCATTACAGAATGAAACTGCTTTAAAATAATAGAAAAATATTCAGTAACGAATTAAGATTTTATCCATTTCTTTATCTTTTCACTAAATTAAAAGAGCACATTACACGGTTCATCAGAATAGTACATATCATAGAAAAAATTAAAAATGTTGTAATGTTAAAAGAGAAAAAACAGATATTGTCGGAATAAAATCATTTTAAAAATAAAACACTATGATTTCATCTCTCACAAAAAACAATGCAGCTGTCCTGTTAAAAATAAAGAAAATTTGTACTTTGTATTTTTTTTTATTACTTAAGACTTTAAAAAAATTCGATTCTATTTTTTTCAAAATTATCACTAAATCAAGAAATAGTTTTAATAAACTGATAAACCCATTTAACATTTTTCAAATTGAATCTAAACTTTGCTTTGTAAGCAAAATTTAAAAAAAAAAAAAAAAAATTCAAGCATATAGATATCAGAGATAAATACAGATGTCCGAGGAATTTTCTTCCAGAAAAAATTATCTTCAGTACGAATGATTATAAGTTCACACTTCACTTTCAACGCGAAGAGTTCATTTTTAGTTTATTAATCGTGTTATTTATTTTTTATTTTATAAATGCACAATTTTTGAGACTGCGCTACAGTAAAAAAGAAAATTAGATTGCTAAATAAAACATCCATTCAATGTTTTTAATTAAAACTTTGTTTCAAATTCGAATAACTGCAGCTGGCTGTCGTTTATTTGAGTACCTTTTTATTCTGCCATTAAGTTTATTATGGAATTAAATGCTGATTATAAAATCACTTATGAAATTATTTGAACTTTCGTCATTTGTTACAATTTGGTGCCCAAAGAAAAAAAATTATTCAAAATAAACATCATACGTTTTGATGAAATGTAAAAGATGAATATTTTAGGTCATTCGAATAGATTCCTCAGTTTAGTTTAATTTTATTTTGTAGAGTCTATCTAAAAATAAAATCTAAAGATAAATTCGTTATAAAACAATTTAACCGAACAAAATACTCCAAAAAACACTTCTTACTACTTTGGAATCATATAGCAGCTTAATAGTTTGAAAATTCATCTGAAAAAGATATAGGAAAAATGTTTTTCTTCAGAAGTTTTTTTGGGGAAAAATAACTAAACGCGAGAGATTTCGCAAGGTTACGAATATGAATTTCCCAGTCCATGATCGGGTAAACTCGGCATTTTTTCTGAAGTCGCGTCATGAGAACCATTGCAATAGGAAGTCGTGCTACAAAGAATATACCTGGAAGAAGGAGAAAAAACCCTAGCATGCATACATATGCCCTTATTTGTCGATGAATGTATGATAATACTTTTAATAAATAACTCCATATAAGACTTTGTACACTTCATTTTTGTAGAAAACGAATTTCTAAATCCCTATATTAAAAAAGCAAATTCAATGATTCCATCAGCAATGCAAAAAAATCTATATTCCACTTGTTTTTGTTATGACAAATTCCTTTTGTTTAATTTGTCTGAGTGTACAATATTGTACGTCCATAATGTAGGGAAACTATTTCTGCAATCTGAAACACTCAGAAAGATTAAACCATTGAAAATAAATAATTTACTGCAAAGCAAGAAAAATAATAAGCGACGCCAAGGCATTTTATTTGCACAATAAAGTGAATTGCTAAATGGCTGCCAATGCCTTCATCAAACGAAATGCGACTGCATTTCCGGTCTTCACCGGGTTGTTCCATCCAACAGCAATGGACCGGGACCTGGTGCGGAAGAAAATAGTGCACGGATGGATATTGAAAAGAGTCTCATCACAGCCTCCCCCCTGCAAAACAAAATGGCCGTTTAGGTGACTTACGACTGGGGCGATACGCGAATCGTTACGCCAAAACGAGATTTCTTCCTATTTCAGAAGTTTCCCATTTTGCGGAGTGGATGCTGGAGGTCGTAAATGGGCCGTTAGTGGAGAAATCTGTTTTACGCGAGAAAGCGATTTTTCACCACATTTAAGGTTCCAAACCTCCTCCGGCATGGCGAAAAACAAGACTCGGGACGTCAAAATTATGGAAAAGTTGAGATTCCATTAAAAAAAAGTAAAGGTGATTGTAAAAAAGAGTAATTGTATTTCATTAACTTTATAGTGGTCATAAGAAACTCGGACAAAAAAGTTTTTTTCTTTTAAAATTCTATTTTATTACAATAACAATTGAAGTGGCAGATTGGAAGTCTTTGAACTCTAAACTGCATGGGTATAAATAAGACATCAATTCTTTTCCATAAGATAATAAAAAAGTTACTGAAAGTTTTGAGAAAAGTAGAGTTACTTCTAGTCGTATTTGTCAGAAAAGCACTTATTTAACGTAAAATATCTTCTCTCACCTCCCAGCGAAATACAAAAATGAAATTCTAACAAATTTTGGTTATATTTCTATAAAACTGGCTGAATACTAAAATGCAAAAGAAATCCTCACATATTTTTTCTTCGTTATTCATTCCGGAAAATTCGATACATTCATTTTATAATATATTTTAAAAAGTAAGTTGATAAATATTAATTTAAATCACTTAGAAATACAACTAGTAAAAACAAAAAAGACCTCCAGGAACAAACAAATAACGAAACTCGAAATAAGATAAACGGCAAGTTACAGAATACAATTTTTTCAATTATATATTTAGAGACAAATAAGTATTTTTTTTAAATTTAGAAAGGTGTGTGCGCGTTTTACTGCTGATCTTGTTTTTGATAGGGTAGTTTAATACTTTTGGATACTTAAAATGCTCATTTGATTCAATTATTTTGTTTGGTTGAAGGACAATATGAAGTGATCTAATAAAATGTCTGAGAGAATATTTGGCAATCGACAATCCTGTTTAGTGAAGCGACAATTTAAGAATTTATTTTTCAAAATGGCACTGACAAAGCCTCAGGCTAGTAAACATTTTTGAAAATTAAATCTGAAACGTGCTTTTTTTTTTAATTGTTGAAATGAATTTGTTTTCGTTTTCCTTAAAGACACTATAATTGAATATATTAGAATTAAACTATATTTTAATTATTCTTACATATAAATTATTTTTCTTTTGTCAAAAGGAATGCTAGGCTTTCCAATATTTTATAATATACTAATCTAATATATGAATGATAAAATTAAAATATATACTTCTTAAAAAATAAAAATAATATTTAGTTTACAATGAAATTTCTGTTGAAGATTTTTTTTTTTTTGAGAAAATTTGTCATGACAAACTATTTATAACAACCATTCGATGAATATGACATTAGGTTTTTGTGTTATTGAGTATGAAAGAATTGATTTTTTCTTTTTAAATTCCTGATTCTGAAGAATTAATGAATTTTGTCACTAACACAAAACATTCAAAGTTAAACAAGAATAGTAAGGTGAGAAGACAACTTTTTATGAAAGAATGTGAAGGTATTTCTTAAAAAAATTTATATCTTATTTTATTACACAAATTTATCGACTAAAAATAATCGCAAATATACAACGAAAAGGCTATAATGAAAAAATAATAATAACTGTACTTCAATGTTTGATACAGAAACTTCTTAAGACTTCAAATTGTGTAATTTCAAAAATTATTTTTCATTTGTAAGTCTGTGGAATATATAAGTGAATAAATTTAAAAATGAAAAAAAAATGATGTTCTTAGTGTATGAATTTAATTCGACACAATTATAGAACATATATTTATGGGACGGCAATCCATTTGCATCACAGCTTGCCAAATGCGACTAGTTAATGACTCGTTGCATTTGGCGGTTTTCTATAACATCGGTTGTTTAATTTTAATGAAACCTTTTATGTGAAATTGCATATCCATTTTTTTCTCAATACAATAAATTTATATATCAAATTGTGACAGACATTTAAGCCGTGCTCCTTTAACAATCTTATGTTTGTGCTGCTTAATATGTACCTGAATTTGTTAAAATTAAATTCATTCTCATAATATCGTAATGTTATTGAAAAAAAATGTTCCGGTAATCCATCGATAAATTGTTTGTTATCTAATGCGGTAAACGTCACATTCTTATTTCTCATATAAAGTAGAAATTAGCATCAAAAAGAATTGCAATTTATATTATATGAGCCCGTTTAACAATATACTTTGATAAAAATATATAAATAAGAAAATTAAAGAATATTCGATATTATTTTCTAGCATATTAGTTATAGTATCCCATTGCTTAGACAACTTCATTTATAAATTACACAAAAATTTGATTAAAATAAGAAAATAAAAATGTGCATAGTTTTCATTCCCTAGCTTACAACAAAGGGAGAAAAACACATAATGAAATATGAGCACAAATAATGAAATCATTTTAAATTTCAATGCGAAAACGAAAACCATTTTTGTAAATACTGCATAAAAATATATTTTTTAAAAAAAATATTGTCAAGATTTAAGGGAAAAAAAAACTGCACAAGGGAACTAGTATTACTTAAACGATATTTCTCAAATCTGAAGATGATGTAAATATTTGTCAGCTATTTCAAGAAGTTATCAATGAAAAACGCCAACTTTTTAAAATTAAATTTCTAACTGAAATTTTATTGCATCGTTTACAGAATATATCTGCTAAATTTATTTACTTTAATAGTTTGTCTTCAAGAGCGCGAATACAAAGGCTGTCGATATTACTGCTAGTCGATATTATGAAAGACCATAAAATGTCGACTGCAAAATAGAAAAATAACATAGCTGTTTAATTTTAGCAATCCTTTCGATAAAAGTAAACGATCAAGATATTTTTATAAACGATATGTCACGAATTTCCAGGTTTAAGAATAAAAATTCATTTGACAACCGATAACATGTTACATAATGAAGGACAAGTTTGGATTGTTAGTTTACAATTTTCCAAGAAATTCTTTTAGATTGTTGCCATTAAATTGGAGTATAGAGAGTCATTACCGCGATTATTAAATTAATAATAGATAGGAATTTAATAATCGGGACGAAATATGATAATTGCTTGTATTACCCATGGTTGTTTATGTGTTCAAACATATATAATAAAATGGAAAATGATATCAAAAGTTACGAAACATAATAGCATTTTAGGCTTAATCCGCATATCTTTATTTTATTTTTAAAATTTACTTTTTCTTTGTCGTGTGACTATTTAAGCCAAATTTTGCGCAGTAGCTTCTGACGGTTAAGAACCCTGAGCATCCGAGAGCCAAAGTCTGACTTCTAGCTCAAACAGACTTGCTTGAACAATCCCTTTTTACAGGGGGGTTCATTTACGCATCTCACAGAGAGAACACAAGGATGAGAACAACCATGCCCGAACCGGGACTCGAACCTAGGACGCCCAGGTTACGGGGAAGACGAGCTACCCCTATGCCAGGACGCTAGCAAAATTTACTCTTAAAAATCAGAAATAACGTGCACGTAAAAAACATATTTGACTATATTTTAATATTTCAGACACATTTAAAATTGTTAACATAAACCCAATAACCAAAACAATGGAGTATATAATTAAAATATATTAAAAAATATTTCTGAAATTAATGCAATTGAACAAATTTTATAGAATTATAAAAATTGGCGAAAAAGACTCACTTTAGAACTAAATAAAACTGATTTTAACATCACTGAAAGTTTTTATTTTTATTTTAAAATGGAGAAATAATTATTTTTGTGCAATAATGTGCTCCAAAAAATACTAAAATATTGATAATTTTTTATATGAAAAAAAATTAAATTGAAATTTTTAAGGAAATCTCTTATTAACGAACATCGGCTACATAAGACAACTATGTGCCAAATTTGGCACCTCCAGACCCAACGGTTCCCACGGTAGAATGTTCTGAGCGATTTTTTCGAGTATATCGCTATTTACAGATAATATACTAGCCTATGAGCAACATCACTCTAAATATGTAAATTAGTTTCTTTATTGATGCAGAATGCATGTTCAATTATTAAGAATTTATACAATTCGAAACTGTTTGATTTGGATATAAATATTTAACAAAATGAAAAAACCAAAATGCTTATACTAAAGTAGATTAATTCGAAATATGCAAAAACCTATAGTAGTAAACTTAAGCAAAAAGCTTACAAACAGACAGCATATAATAAAGTGTTTGAAAGATTAAAAAGAAGGATTAACATTGTAAATATCCACAAATTCTTTGGGAGAATTACTTGAATATAATTATATTAAATAAAGAACACTAAACACAAATATCAAAAATATAAAATATCCGAATATATCGAACAATTCTAAGACATGCCAATGAATGCACTGCATTATCGTAGACATTAAGAATGCCAAAGATAGACATGCATATATCCTTAAAAATATTAATTTATTGAAATATTTATCAGTTTTAACGGTATCTCAGACACCCAAGGCTGAATAAAACTTGATGGAAGAATGCATGTCTCAGTAATTATGATGCATTCAACCCTTTTCTATAGTATTCCTGTTTAATGAAAGAAATATTCTCTAGAGACATTTAAACAATATCTTGCTCGTTCATACAGATATATTCGGATAACAACGATGCATTTTAATTTAATTCTTGACACAATGGCAGCGATGTGAATAAGGCGCAGTGAATTTCTCTGACGCTGGATAACTCAAATAGAAAGTTAATACAATTACTGACTTAAAATAAAGCTTACCGTGTTTGGAATGACGGCTGGAACTGTTTCTGTAAATTTCAAAGCCAGGAAATCTGGTTAGGGAATCAAATATATAGGAGAAAGTACCTAAATAATAGGAAAAAAGTAGAAGTTAAATATTGGGTAATGCTATGCACCACTTTTAAAGGCTTATTTTTATTAAAGCGCAGAAAAAAGAAAACAATTTTGATTTAAATTATTTTGTACACTTTAATCTTTATTTATAATTCATTGTTATAAATATAGTAAAATCTTGAAATTAAAAAAAAAAAAAAGATTTCAAATGCACTATCAGGTGTCGCCACTGATACAGAATCAGAGGTTAACAGAATTTATTGATTAACTGACATTTAAATCCTGAAAATCCTAGAATCTAATATTACTATAGATATAAAAGAGTAAAAATTTCAAAATACTAATACATTCGGGAGGGAAAAATCTACTACGAAAATCTATCTTTGCAAAAGGAAAAATGTCAAGTTAAATAAAGGAGTTTATAACAGAGATAATAATTTATCTTTGAAATTAATGCATAACAAGTTTCATATTTTGTTACAAGAAAGGGGACAATTATGTTTGTTTAGATTTATTCATGTTTATTTAAGTGCTTAATCTACCATAACTATAATTATTACTATACTACAAACAATCATAAACGGAATAAAAAAAATCAGACATCAAAACATTATTAAGTAACATATTTAGTATTAATCTTTTGTAAAAGTATTTAGTATTAGTATTTAGTAAAAATATATATATCTTACATTTATTTCCTAACATGTGAAAACGGAGAATTTCAAATAATTTCATAAACTATTGATTACTATTTTAGTTTACTACTATTTTTTGTGAGTATAAAATTATAAATTTTTAAATATTTGAATGAAGAGAAGAAGCGGATAAAATAAAACTTAAAAATAATAAATGTCTGTTCTTTTCTAATTAAAGTGCCATTTTAATACTCGTTTGAAAATTTTTTCAAACTTGAACGAATTAACGGAAAAATTAAAACATATTTATTCTTGTTTTTATTAAATTACATTTTGATGCATTATTACGAATTGCAATTCATGCTTTTATTACTACATTTAATATAGTTGGTTCAAAAATGTAACAATTTTTCTATGCTAATTTAATTAAATTATATTTAAGAAATGAAGTCCAATTATAAAATTTGACTATAAAGTTGGATATTTCAGAAATACATCCTATGGAATAATTAATTATTTTCAGAATTATAATAATAATAACTCTTATAAATAATTATTCTTATAATTATACTTTTTCTCAAATTTCTAGTCGTATAAGAAGTAGCGAAATACGAGATGAATAAAAGCTTAAAAAAGTGCTACAGTAATGAAATTTAAAGAATGAATGAGCATTTGGAGTGATGTTCTGTAATTTGGTTTCCATGTTTATAACACGTATATATCCTATATAGTGTTTTCATATAATGAAATCTTTCGCAATCAAAAAACATTTGTGTAGAACATTAAGTTGATGGTAAAGAAGAATGTAGAACACGTAAGTCGACGGTAAAAAAGCTGTTTACATTTATTAGTGAATGAAAAGCACTACTTTTTTTTCTGTACGCTTGTAAAATAAATGGTGTATTCTTTCATGTCTATTTAATATGTGAGTTAAGCAGCGATGATAGGAATAATATATACTGATAAAAAGTGTAGAAATAAAGCGCAAAAGAGAAAAAAAAAAATTAGTTAATTTTCCCTCTTTTTCAATAGGCATAATATTGATTTTAAAATTAAAATTAATACTTCTTTTAAACAATAAAAAATATATTCAATTTCATTCCTTCTGCTCAAACAACAGAACTTTCCATTGTGATGCTTTCAGTGTAAAGGTGATTCAAGCTCAGGTACAATTTAAACAAAACTCTCAATGGTCTATATTTCTTTCAGAAAAGAATCAAAAGTTCTCCCCAACATTTCATTACAAATATTTTATCATGAATGAAGTAGCAATGCATTTTAATATGAACATCATGACTTTGCAGATGCTTTTAATGTGTCATAAAAATAAAAATACTATTACCGAAGCCCAGTGAATATCAAGATTTTATACATCTATATATGGAAGCCCATAACAGAAAATATCAAATATCTCTCAATGTAATTACATTAACAAAATTTATATTATGGGTAATATTTCCATAGGGAATCTATCCATGACATCAATATAGGTTGTTATCATAGGATATTTCAAAGTTTGTATAGTTTTAAATATGTAGACAACCACCAACCAAAATATTAGACACAGCATCTTTTAGTATATTTCACTACTTTAAAATTATATTTTTTAATTTTCTAATAGAATGATCGAAAGCAAAATAAAGCTAGATGGCTCATTTTTTCCCGGGAATGTAAATCGATAATTTAAATGCAAATTAAATAAAAAATTGGTATTTGAAAAAAGAAACTGCTTTAGTATTGATTCGCGATTTGAAAGCTTTCATTTAGTTACCAAAACTAATTATAAAAAGCAAGAACATTTTTTAGCATTTCTGAAAGTCTGAAAGTAATACTATTACTCAGCTAACAAAACAAAATAATATCAATAGTAATTGTTCTATATAATGTTAACAAAGTATCAGTCCAACAAGATCACAGCTAACAGGATACACAGATATATTTTATTTCTATAAAAAATAAAATAAATTTTTATAATTACAGTATAAAATAAAACTGAAAGATAATTTTAGATTTTCCCAATCGCATCAGCGATGAACTTTCTTATTGGAAGAATTTCAGCGAACAATTATAGTTTTGCGTCGTCTAATGTTTTAGGGAATTTTAATTTTTTAAAACTAACATTTCTAATGTAATATATTAAATGATTAAATATTCTGCAATGTATTCAATATCTTAAGTATTTATTTTTTATATTAGATTTTCCAAAAATCTATATGTTTGTTTGATATTGAAACCAGCATTTAAAATCTGTTGTTGCAACAATTGATTCACTTTTTGAGACAGAACTTTAGCCTATTACAATATTGCATTTTTTTCATATTGTGCGAATCAGGTCTGATTTAATGTTTTGTATTATGAATGATTTTCTTGTATTATGAATTCAGACGTCTCGCCATTTGAATCAATGTTTTAAATTCGTCGGACAAGCACAAGCAATTAAATAAATAATTATAATTTTTTCAAATTCTTCAAATTCTTCGATTAAAAAAAATATTGTTTTCAAATTGAATTGAAAACATATACATTAACTTGATTATACAATTATATAAAACTCTTACAAGTTGATTTATAAAAAAAGAAGACATAAGAGATTCAAGAGCTATAGAGGTAATTCATTTAAATTGATAAAAATTTAGGTGTTTAAAACCATTAATTTAATGTGGCTATTCATTTTTCCAGCCATATTCGATAATAGATCAATCATACAAATTGATTTCAAAAACTCAAATAACTCACAACTATGGCCATTAAATTTATTCTGTGAAACAGATTTCAAACGAAAAAGTAAGCGATATTATTCCAGGAAGAAAAAGACCCCACAATTTCGCGACTATATTATATAAGCTTAATGCCACTTAGGGTCAAGAATTCTTAAGTTATTGCGGCACTCCGCGCAAGATGGCCTCGGAGTTTCAACAAAGCTATTCAAAGGCGACCTACTTCGTATTTAAAAGTCTCATTACAAAATTCTGTCGTTTAAAAATCCTAAAGTATCAGCACAGAAAACCAAGAGCTCGTTTGACTGGAAGAAGAGGAGCACGGAACAAATATAAAGAAGAAAAACTGCTTGAAAAGGGAAGTCATTTCATTAAATGGTGTTCGCCCCATTACGTAATCAGTGGCGAAAAGATGAGATCCTTTCAGATGCTGACTCATCCTTTTCCATTTAAGGCCAATCCTTTTCATTAAGAGGAAGATATATATATATAGAAAAAAGCAAAATCTCCTTTTCCCATCAAGAAATTTTAAAATGCTTACAGTTCCTTTTTCTACCGTCAGCAACATAGAAAAGACAGCATTTTCATGTAAGAACTAAAACTTTGAATCATCATTAAAAATAAATAAAAAAAAAAAAAGACTTTTTTTTTCATTAACGCTAAGTACATGCCCAGAGGATAGTTATCATACATTGCTTCTAATTTCATTTGCGAATGAGATGGAAGAAAAATATTTAATCAGCGAATCAAGAATGAAAATGTAAGAGTTTGAATATTTATTAAAGGAAAGTAGTGCATCTAAATCCAAGTAAAAACATTGCAACCGCTGTGTTAAATTCAAAATTAATTGCTTATCTTTATGAAGCTAATGATATGATAAGATAGTTAAACATTATAAAATCAAAACAGGAACTTCACATGCGAGTTTTGAGCTTCTTTTTAAAATATGCTTTTGATTGCTTTTAAAACAAGTCAAGAACTGCACTTCAATACAATTAATATTTTATCAAACCATACCAATAATCTATTACAGTTTACAGATAATTATATATGATTAAACTGACATAAGAAACGCATAATTAATACATATATATATCTAAACATATATTAGCAAATGCGTGGCCAAGAAGAAGAAACTTTAGAAATATTTTAACTTAATTAAAACTGCGGTCCCATAGATCGTGTGATTTAAAACCATTGGATTTCTTTTTATGGGGTCATTCGAAGTCAAAGGTCTATACCAACAAGCCCACAAGCACGCGTGCATTGAAGGAGGAAATCCAACGCTGCATCAATGAAATTCAATCACATTTATGCCAAATGGTTATGGAAAATTTGAACAAAAGAGTGCTTTTGTGACAACAAAGCCGTGGAAGCCATTTGTGGTATTCCATACATAACTCTATTCTAAGTACTTTTCGTTTCAATAAAAATATAACAACTTAAAAAAAAAGAAAACTGTATTTTTTTTTATTATTATTTAATTCAAATTTTGCGCTAACACGTTGTTCTATCGTGTAACGCTCCATTTTTTACTTAGCTAAATTATCAGCTCTGAAATGTTTTTTTTAAAATAAAGTTTACAGCACGAATAATGGCAAATTCAAATCTTACTTTAATTCTGGGACACCCTTTAATAAAAGACGTTCACGTTAAAACTAAATATCAAATATATCTGGCTTGGTCTGTACTTAAGTTATTTAACAAAGTCTCTCCAATTATCACTTAAATAACCTGATCCTAATTCCAACCTGCCTTCCAGAGTACATCCTACGCCCGACCATTCACAAAACAAACCGCGCCATACCTTCTCACCAAATAACCCAAGACTTTGAAGGGCTGAAAGGATAACTGGGAAAAAGTCTCTCTTATATAAAGCAAAGACCCCCTTTAAGAAATACTCCTTTTAGTATGGTTCCTTTCATGTATTAGTAAAAGATATTCACGTTAAAATTAAAAACCAAAAATATCTGACTTGATCTGTATTTAAGTTATAAAACAAAATCTCTTCAATTATCATCTAAATATCCTATCCTAATTCCAATCTTCCTTTGATTCCAGAACACAGTCCTCACCAAATAACCCAATATTTTGAAGGACTGAAAGGATAACTCGGAAAAAGTCTCCCTTCTTTAAAGCAAAGACCCCCTTTAAGAAATATTCCTTTTAGGAAAAGTTCTGTTCATAATGGTCTCCTCCCAGTTAAGTTCTTTACAGAAAGACAGAGTGGGTAAAGGCGGGAGCTATGATAAACGAGCGCTTACAAAAGGAACTTAGCCAGGAAAAATGATTATTTATAAGGGTCGAGGCTCTGGGAAAGAAATATGGCAAAAAATGTTATTCAACGAAGAGATAAATGATTTGGGAAACGAGGCCAAGGAAGTTATGACTTATTTTCACCATTGGGCTAAAAACTCCAACCCCTCTTCCTCACCGCATTTTTTAGGAAATTCTATACCCGTCCCTTCGATACAATATGCGGTGGTTTGATGAGATTTAAAATAGAATCTTCATTTTTTTCCCCACCCATTCGCTCTATATCTTTAAAAAAACACATTCATTTTTGTTTTGCTTATATCTTTTTCTATCCTTTCCAAAACTGATGAGCATCCTTAAAATTGATTTTTGATGGAGAAAGTGGGACGTTTTAATGACCGCTAGATGCAAAGTAAGTTTCCGACCCGGGTGTTTTTCAATGTTATGATCAAAACTTAATGACTTGGTTTTTGTGTTCTTTTTCTCCCGAATATTGAATATTAATAAATCACAGACGACATACTGCGCGGATGTAATTAAATTTTAATAGTTATGAAAGGAAGGGACTCATTAATTTCAGAAAAATAATTAGAAATTTATTTTAGGCACTTTTTAACAACGTGATAATTATTTTAAAAAAAAACATAAGAAAAATTTGTATATATCTGTTAAAAAACATAACAGTATCTAAAAGTCATTGCTGCGTCCGAAGGCGGAGTAAAAATTAAAAGTAATTAATGCCTCGGAAACTTGTTTCGATATAGATTTTGCATGATTAGTATAAAAGCAGTCATTAGAAATAAGAAATAATGAATAATCAAATGGTAAAAACGTTTCTCAGAATTATAATAAAAAATTTTTAACAAGGAGGAGAAATAATGAATAAGGATCAGATAAAAAAACTAGTCTCATAATGATGGAACTAAATATTTTTCAATTTCATATAAATGATAACGATAAGAGCAAAAATGATACAAAAGACATTTTATCTTAATAAAACGTTCTCAATTATCTTCCATCGCATAATTACTCAATAATTGGAAGTGGCATGGATGATAAATATCAGCTCTGAGATTTCCAGGAAAAATGATCTTTTTGATTTCAGATGGGAAAACTGAAAACTTAACGGACATTACCCACTAAAGTTTTTATTTTTTATTTTTTTTATTAATAAACCAATTTTCATTTTTATAATCTAAAAAAAAAAATAAGAATTTATGTAAGTTTATCCTCAAAATATCAAATTGCACGGGAAAAACTAGATCATAAGCTTAATCACGGCATGCAGTAGAGATCTAGAACGCTAAAAAGTGACAAATTATGATTTATAAATTTACTTTTAAGCAAGGTTCTTTTGCAAAGATGCTTTCACTGTAAAAAGAAAAATTCTTTCCTTTTCAGTATTTTTTTCATTTTCTTTATAGACATTTTCACTTAAATTTGACTTCTTTCATATTAATTATTATTCAGAATTCTGCTTTCCCTAGCTTGGTCTTGATATACTAGTTTTACACTTATTTTCTAGTGAGCTAGAGTTCTCAAACTCAGTAGAATTGCGCATTTCTAACAATAATAATACAATACTACGAAGAGTGTTTTTAAAGCCTTTTTTATTTTCTCGTACCCAATCTATACAAAGAGAAAGTACTACATAATCGTCAATGAAGCTTGAACTCGAAATTTTTATACATCTCCGCGTTTCAGATCTCTCCACATTTTTACCAATGTGTCTGTCAGTTCGCAAATACGATGGCTCGAAAACGTTTTGCACTTGAGGGACGAAATTTAGTAAATAGACTTTATACTACATTTGTAGATTTCAAATTTCGATTAAAATTCATTGAGAGGAAGTCTGTCTGTAAGCCTGCTCGAAAATAAGTAGATATGATCGGATTTGGCGCCAAATTCATCTAGTAATTGATCATTTATCGGTCTGTACTTCCACAAGAATGTAAATGCCCTTTTATTCATAATCATGATTAACTATGAGATACGTGATTTTTACAGTTGTAGTTCTGTGTCGAATTTTGGCTTTAAACGGTTGGGAAAAAAACGAACCCAAAATATACGGATTTCTGGTAAAGTATTAATCACATCCGAGCGATTAAGTCGCCAAAGTTCGCATTCTAATAGGTTCCTTTGTTCGCCTATTGCATATCATTGTTTACCTTTGGCAATATGGTTAATAATGTATATATTAGATAGTATGTGAAAAATTTTCGGGGAAATCATTTCAGCGGATTATTTTTCATTTTTTTAAAGTAGAACTTTGTATTTCAGTATTGGTTAATATTAAGCTCAAACGTTATTTCAACGTTGGTTAATATTAAGCTTGGCAATTCTCACTAAATTTTAAGTATATATTTATTTAATAATACAGAATGCATAATAAATGCTCTATAGAATATATACAGGGTGGTCAAAAAAAACTTCCCTATATATGAAACCCTAGCGGCCTATCCGCTCAACCAATCGAACCAAAATTTCAGACATGGTTGTTTGAAGGTATGCGCTCAAGATTGTGATGATCCTAAACAACGCAGAGCTCACGGTTACGGCTACAGTGAGAGAATTTTGAAATTTTCGAATGGCAACACCCACTTTTTCCTTGCGCAAATTGATCAGCGTATTGAAAAACCACAAATGGCGTTGGATCGATTAGCGTGTGACGAAAATTGCCGCCGTAAAGCATATGCAAAGAAGAGCATTATAAAGGACTAATGACAACACAGAGAGGAAAGAGAAAAAAAGTTTTTATTGGAATGGAAAGTTATAATTACAGGTTTTCAACGTGTTCATCTTCGCAGGCGACAACGCATTGCATTCGAGAGATTGTGGACAACAATGCCGAACGTAACATGAAAGAAGAAATCTGCATAACTTCACGTGTTATGGCATCTTGCAATTCTGACACATCTCGTGGACCAGGTGTGTACACCTTAGATTTCAGATAACCCCAGAACCAGAAATCCATAGGAATGAGTCGGGGGATCGCGGTGGCCACGAAACTGCAAAGTTACTAGAGATGACTCTATCAGCAAAGTGCTGTTGCAGCACTAGTCGAACACATTGGGCGACGTGTGGAGGAGCCCCATCTTGCATCCATACAATGTCCCTAATGACATTTCGTTGCTGCAATTCAGGAATAACGAGATTCTGCAACTGTGTTAGAATTGTAAGATGCGATAACACGTGAAGTTATGCAGATTCCTCCTTTCATGTTACGTTCGGCATTGTTGTCCACATTCTCTCGAATGCAATGCGTTGTCGCCTGCGAAGATGAACACGTTGAAAACCTGTAATTATAACTTTCCAATACAATAAAAACTTTTTTTCTCTTTCCTCTCTGTGTTGTCATTAGTCCTTTATAATGCTCTTCTTTGCATATGCTTTACGGCGGCAATTTTCGTCACACGCTAATCGATCCAACGCCATTTGTGGTTTTTCAATACGCTGATCAATTTGCGCGAGGAAAAAGTGGGTGTTGCCATTCGAAAATTTCAAAATTCTCTCACTGTAATCGTAACCGTGAACCCTGTGTTGTTTAGAATCATCACAATCTCCAGCGCATACCTTCAAACAACCATGTCTGAAATTTTGGTTCGATTGGTTGAGTGGATAGGCCGCTAGGGTTTCATATATGGGGGAAGTTTTTTTTTTTTTTTTGCTCACCCTGTATATTTTTCCCGATATCTTTCTTTGCTTTTATTTTATTAAAAAGTGTGCTATGATTTAGAAATGTACATAATATTACTACTTAAATACTTACAAAGCAACAAAAATAATTCATTGTTTATTTTATGACGCCTATCTAATCGTCTGCAATTTATCCTGAATTTTAGCAAATTTTTATTCTAATTTTCATTGATAAAATACATTGTTTAATCCGAAATTCAAAGCATTTCCTTTGTTTCATCAAGCAGTTAACAGCGTTAATTTCTTGCATTGCTGAAAAGTAAAGGAGGAGGGTCCCATTAAATAGTTTCCAAGGCGAATGTAAAAGTGAAATTACAATATCGTGACATTTAGAAGATAGATGAACCGGACATTTATATTTTTATTAGAGCTACGATGTTATGGAAAGTTATTAAAATTTATTGAAAGAGACAATTTTATTTCTTCAACGCAAAATTGAATGACATACACATTTTATAATGGAATTGGTTTTCCTTAGAGAATTTTAATTACACAACAAACAAAACTTAAGTAAGACAGTTAAAACAACGCGGCTTTAATTTCGGACAATTTGGCAGAGTCATGGACACGGAAGTTACATCTACAGAATGCATGGGAAATTTAATATTTACAGCAAGTCAGCTGGCAGGTGCGACTAGTATAATATGCAGCGTTATTTTAATATTTGGTATAGTTAACCATTATGGAAGTGGAGGTGACAGAATTTTTTTTTCCCTCGTAAAGAGGACAGGGTCCAGATAACGTTGGAAACCTTTATTTCAAATGAACATATACATAGAAATGATTTTTTGTCGATAATTTTTCTATTCTCAACATTTTTTTAAAATGATTCTTCTAATAAAATTCCTTTAAATGTATATTTGAAGATGAAAATGAAGAAAAATAAAAGCTGCATCAAAATGAAATTATTTCTACTTTAAGCAGTAAAGTTTTAATATAAATCTGTTTTCAATCCGGCCTTGTGAATTCGAATGAACACTAAATTATGACAAAACAAATTAACCCAAACAAATCCAACACAATTCTCAGCAATCCACTAAGTCATTTAATTTAATAGCTTGAACAAACGACGTATATTAATTAATCTGACGCCACATTCGGGATACAATTATATTCCAATTAACGATGGCACATACAATTAAACAAACTACTAAATTTCAACACGTATAATAACTATTATTAACGACACTTAACAATTAGGAGTGTTGGAAGGAGTTGAAAACATACTTTCTGCATACAGAGTGTTGCCATTTATTCCAAGAGAAATGTCTCTCCTTTGGAACGCCAGCCATTACTTAAGAAACATCGCGCCATAAATAAACTGCAACTAACCTAATTGACATAGAGTTAAACGGCACTTTATTTTCAACAAAAAGTGTCGGCAATTTTAGAGAGCCCGCGATTTAAGGCTGAGTTTGCTTATTATGTTGACTTTTATAAAAGATGGTGTCGGCAGTTCCATTTTTCATTTTGTAAAGTAAGCAAAGGTGTGATTTTGTAGATAAAAATAGAAAATTAGAGCAATACAAATTCTAAGCGATTTAATTTGAGAGAACTAAAATTTATTGAAAGAGATCATTTTATTTTTTTAATGCAGAACTGAATGATATACAACTTTTATAACAGTAAATTTACTGGTAATTTTGACATTTTTTTAAATAAAACTTTCGTAGTAAAGTTTTTGAGGAAAATTTAAAAAAAAAAGTTATTTAAACATTAAGAAGCTTTAATTATTAGTCATTAGGAAACTCTAATTATTTAGTAAATTATTAATTTAGTTAATTACGAAGTTAATAATTAAATTATTAAGTCTAGATTGAACTTCTGAAAATGAAATTGAATGTGAAAAAAATTGGTTAATTTACTTCAGTATACCACTAAAAACCATGTCCATTATATTTCGCCAAATAATTAGAAACTACAGAATATTTCTGAAATTGGATTTATTCTATATTTATTGTACAACGGCATTGAAAATACCTGATACGTGAACCTAGTTAGATTCATTTAAGAAACTATCTTCGTATTCTATTTTTCGATTAACCGAAGTCACCTTAAGTCATAATTAAATTCACGAAGATATTATCAATTTTTTAAAGACGAGCCTATTATGAGGTGCGACACAGTGGAATTTATTTTATAGAGCTACTAAGTCCGCGATTATTATTGCATGACAATTGGTCATCCTCGTTTCTGCGTGTGGCTCTCAGGGAGGTTACAGTTTACTTATCAGTTTATTCAGTTCGTCACATGTCCCCCAAACACATAAATCGAGTCTTAAGAGTGCTCTTTAAATTAAATCAGACTTTCTTCAACAGTGCTCCGTTTTCTGAATTCTACTAAAGTTAATCGATGCTATAATTACAAACTATTCTTGAGATAATAACTTGTATATTGTTTAATTCATCTCTGAAAACAGTATATAAGCATGTAATATGAGTTTGTTATTAAAATAATCATTGTTTTAATTTTATATCTTCGTGTTACAATACTTTCTTTTGTAGACAATGTAAATATGTCAACAATGAGAAAATTTTTTTTTAAATGGATTCATTAAATACGAAAATAGATGAGTCTCTCTCTCTCTCTCTCTCTCTCTCTCTCTCTCTCTCTATATATATATATATATATATATATATATATATATATAGTGTGTGTGTGACCATATATATGTAATGATATTTTAAACTCGCAATTTAGACCATAGTAAAATACTCTCTTATTTCGCGATCCAATTCCACTTTCGGTTTAATTAATTCCTCTGTAAAACTAAAGCCATCAGAACTACGTTTCAAATGAAAGTGATCCCTTTCGTTGCCCTTGAAAAGGTGTCAAAGGTCACCAAGTGTATTGAATTGGCGCATGGCCAGAAATCCTATCTTATATAAGACCAGTGATAATTTGTTCATCCCTTTTTGCTTCTTTCTTACTTCTGCTTTTGTGCCGCACTGTGCCTTCTTATAAATAATCATTCTGTCTCCCGTGAGAGAATAAAACGAAATTAAAAATACCAAATCTCATCGATGTCTTCAAACCTGCCTTCTTTTTAACAAAAATAATGTTACATATTATTTTGTCGACAGGATTCGAAAAATCCATTATATATAACCCATCAACAGAAGTGGTCTTTCTAAAATTTTCTAGAATACTCAAATTTTCTTTGTACTTTTTTGTAATTTGTGCGTCCACAGAGCATATTATAATGAATTTAATTCTGTCAATATAAAAAAGCATGGACATAACCTGCAAATGCAAAACATTTCCTTCATTCCCATATTTACAGTTTCTAATAATATTAGCAACTCTTAATTCCATTTCAAAAAGAAATTTTGAATGGAACGAAATCAATAAAATAGCAATCTTAAAGGCAAAAAAATAAAAATATTCCATACTTTTCAATTTATATTCAACAATTATAACATCCAGCAAATTATTCTATCAAGCAAGAATATAAAGTAATGCTCGCTGGAGATTTGATTCGGATTTTAATGGACATTTTAATTTTTTTCTTGCACAAATTTAACTGGCACTGCTGCTTTATAAGTGGTAATTTCAATTTAAAACGACAATCAAATGTATATAATTTTTTAAAATAATAAGACGATCTTTCTGTTAAGATGCAGCTCTAATGAAACTATAATTTTTTAACGGTTTGGTACAATAAAGAACTAATTCAATGAAAGAATATTGACAGGACGAGGCAAAGAAATCTGGAGCGTGGATTCAAAAACTTTCAAAAGAGGCAATAAAAGAAATGAATGACAGTCTTAGTGATAAATGCAATTATGCAGAGATATCAACGTCAGTTTTTCTTCTACTGGAAAGGAGGTGGAACACAACTTCCTCCTTTTTAATTCCAAATGCATTAATCCTTTTTGGAAGTCCATGCAAAAGAAGAATAAAGCACCGAGCATTAAACCAGATGCAAGACCACACAGAGACATACAGAGAGAGCGGAAACGGTTCACTGGATCTCGTTCATTTTGCTGGCAGGAAAATTTTTTCGCTTCTTTGGGAAACGGCCGATTCTTTTATTACTGTTTTTTCCCTTTCCCAAATCTAAACCGTTCATTAATTAGGTAGCAGGCAATTAAAAACATGTAGCAAGCACGAAAGTTTGGGAAAGGGTTCTTTAATGAGTTTTCTCGTCTCATCTGTGGGGCAGCAGAGCGCGATCACTGCGCCGATAAAAGACGCCCGATTACACCGAGGGTGGTGGTACTAAGTGCCGGAGAGATATTGGGAGGACGACTATATATAGCCGAGATAATTATTAATGTATCATGGTTTTCAACAATTAGTCGACATGGACCTGACTTTTAAACCTTTATCAATCTACAGTTGATAATCATTAAACCAGGGAGGGAGAAGGAATAATGGCTGATAAGCTTTAAGGTTAAAGAACATTCTCTTTTAGAATATAAGAGGAAAATAGCTTGAAAAAAAGAAGCTTAACATATAAAGTACAGGGTGTTTATAAAGTCCCGGACCTATTTTGATGTTTAATAACTCATAAAATAATAAAGATAGATTAAAATTAATAACATAAATGGTTAAATAGACTCAAAAAGTTTCATGACCCTTGTCAATGAACTTCCACGTGTGCCCCCTTCGTCGCACGGAGAATATCAAGTCGATAGTCGGCATCCACAGAGCCATTTGCGCACATTATGGCGATTAACAATGTCAGAAACATGAAAGGATGCTTCATCGGAGAACATTATGCTCTTCAGAAAATCAGCAGCATCTTCTATCCTCCTTAGCATATCTGTTGCAAAGGCCATCCTCCTAGGCCTATCGTTCGGTTCCAAAACTTGAACAATTTGAACTTTGTATGCATGCAGTCTTAATTTTTTCTTAATAACCTTGTACACCGTCGAAATTGGCATATCCAATTCTGTTGCCGCTTATCTCACAGATATTCTAGGATTGTGTAAAAATGTCTCTCTGACACAGCTCAACATCAAAATCACTTGTGCGAGGACGTCTGGAACGTTTCTTATCTTCGATACTTCCAATTTCTAGAAAATTCTTTTTCCACCGCAAGATGCTGTTTTTGGAGGGAGGATCTTTTTGGTAAATTCTTCTGAAATTTCTCTGTGCTTGCACTATCGATTTCATTTCTATGAACCACCATAAAATCTGTGCTTTCTCTTGTGGTGTATGCATTCTCCTTAATATCCTCTCGAATAAAACATCACATACAAAAGTACTACATAGAACAAACACATCAAAAGTAAACATAACATTGCAATAGTTGCCAAAAACAAAAGAGAGAAAAATGCAATTAATAAGCAGACAATATTTAGAAAAGTACAGATATTTAGACTGGAAAATGAAATTATCTGAAATTAACCACACGCGTAGACGATATTTACAAAAGTAAGAATATTCAAACCTGAAAAGAAAAATATATGAGTTATTCCATCAATAAATGCCATAAGTGTGTTTATATCTTTATTATTTTATGAGTTATTAAACATCAAAATGGGTCCGGGACTTTATAAACACCCTGTATATTGAAAAAGTTCACAATGAATGTCTTTGTGGCAAATGGAAGCACTGAAAATCAATCTTATTAATGATAATATCATGGCATCCTTCTGGAAGAAGTTTCATAATTTTCATTTTACATACTATAGAATTTTTATTTTGAGCAATATCCTGGCACGAAACATTAAATTTCTAAAGATGAGTTTGGCGGATTGAAAGATTTTTGGTGTAGGGCAGATAATATTCTTCATTACAAGCCAAATCTGAGTAGATAGGCCATAATAGGCCCAGTGATGAACGGATTAAATTCTGAATTAAAAGAAAGTCGGTTAATCTCAACATGGAATACGAATAGAAAAGTCTAACATATCCCCTCCGAAAAATACCATCTATCTTGTTGTATTTCAAACGGAAATTTCTAAAGATTTTTTCCCAATGTAATACTGTAGGGAAACCGACTTTATGTTCACAGCATCTTTAGTATTTAAGGAGATGATGCACATTTGATGATACAAAGCAGATTGGAAACAATCTTCCCTCAATTTTGCAAAACAATTCAGAGCTTTATTTCAAATACTGGATTATTAAACACTTTCATAGTTAATTAGCCAATATCGCAATTTGCTTTAGTAAACGTGGGACACGTTGAAATCTTGACAACATTAAACTTACTTAGGAACTCCAAATAAATTATTTAATCAAATTTTGAAAATATAAATAATAAGTTGTGAAGCAGTAATTGATATGAAAGAAGCAAGATTTTTCTTGATTTAATACCACATGCCCAATCTGGTTTGATTTTCCGAAGTCTCATTTTAAAAATAACGAAGGCACACGTTTTATAAAATAGGGGGGGGGGGTTGATCACGACAGCGATAGCAATTTCAACACCATCCACTTAAATACTCATACCATATCGAGTAATAGCGTTTAAGCCTCTATAAATTTATTGAACACCATTTCAAGTCCTCCGTGGAATCTACAAATTGTTCCAAACATGAAACCGAGATTAATTAAATAAGCCATGGTGCAGTCAGAGAATATATGATTTTGCAAGTTTAAATCAATGCTTCATTTCAAAACAACACCAAATGTCGTCGAATGATAAATAGAGTGACTTTTTGATAAAACTATTATAGTGAAACTATTTAGAGATTCTCAACTTAAATATTCAATTAATGTCTTTTGTGGATATAGGGATGGAATTCTTGCTATTTCTTACATTTTGGATGAGATTAACCGAGTACGATCATATTCGTTTTCAATAACCTTTGCTGAAAATTTGGTATTGTTTTGAAATTATTCTATATTGAACATGTTGATTTCTCCTCCAATTTTAGTGATTGAGGATTAAGAAGGAGAAGAAGAAAAAAAATTTCTACTGGTTGTACAACGGCAATGAATATGCAAAATAACGTTTTCTGAAAACAGATCAACAAATAATCTAGAAATACTTGTTCAGTCGTTGAAACGAAAGATAAATAAATCTTCAATAGATCGCAGACACTGATGCTTTTAAACAATTTTTTCAAGATCTTGTAATTTTGAAAGGCGTAAAGTTAAACGAGACCAAATAAATGTATTTTTTTGGCATTTATAAGAAAATTTAGACAAATCGTTCAATATCTTAACATCAAATGAGAGCGCAATGAAAAATTTATATTTTCTTCCCATATATATAGCGAATTCCTGAATAACTCTTTTGAAATGCAGTTAGAAAAGAGATTCGATAGTATTTGATCTGAAACAATATTTCAACAATATAATAATAAAATATACAATATTTGAAAGGAAATAATATTTGATATATTGTATTTCTTACATTACAAATTGTTATAAAACAAACTATCCACAATAATTAGAAAAACAGCATACTTATTGCCATTTACATACATGTTGATAGTTGAGGTTGTAAATTGAAATAAATTCATGCAAATATATTTTATTTTAATCATAAAAAATGAAATAATTTATATGAATTTTAATTTAAAAAAAAAAGAAAGAGCGGAGTTAGTTTACATTTCAAATGCAGGAAAAAACATATCAGAATTTATTTCTGAAATTACTTTTCAAAGTTTTTTCAAAAAGGACTAATTATTATTGTTATTTTGCTTCTTTTAAAAGGTGACATCGAAAACATGTTTCCAAGTCTCCAAATTTTGTCATTATTGTAATCGATTTCTGAAATATTAATAACAATAAACATGAAATGTTTTCCCCACAAATCTCTTTGCAAAACTCTAATTAGCAAACAGAATGAAGATGAGCATTGATTCGGCATAATTTTTTTCCCTGGTCATAAAACGTTGGGGGGGGGGGGAGAATAACTGAATATGTGCAAAAGAATTCAATAAATCTAAATTTAGTGCATCTGGATGTAAATATCTTCCCTTATTCTGCAGGAGAATGTGTAATGTGTGTATCTGTGTATATGTTGGCGCTCTACAGGCCACAACGTTTGACACTAGAGGTATCATATTTGATACAAACGTAATTTGGAGGAAGAAATGTATACCTTGCAGCGATTTTTTTTTTTTGAAATTTTAATCAATTAAATTTTAAGAAAAGTTTTAGCGTTTTTTCGAGATAACTTTCAAAAGTATTTCGATTCAAAAATGACTTTTACATAGTTTTAAAGTTAAAAAAATTCTCTACTCTATTGAGTTAATCTTTAAGGAATTTTTAAAGTATAATTTACAAAATATACCCAAATCACTTTCATTGTTACCATTAATATTTCAGCTTAACTTTTCCGTCTATTTTTGAAGATCAAGCTATGAAAATTAGGCATATTTTTAATACAGTTTTTGAATACTCTGGCAATGACAACTAATATTTAATTTCTGAAGTAAGCAATGATTATTAAAAAAAAAAAAAAAAAAAGAGGATATTTTAAGATATATTATTGCTTTTTAAAATTTTTTTTACTGAAATGAGTTAATTTTTTATTCAATAATCCATTGATATATTACGTAATCGTTAAACATGTAATATATTAATATTTTCTGTAATATATTAGGTAATCATGAAATATTTTCTGTAATATAATCTTCAATATTGAATAATTCTTTTTCATTCTCTTATATTTTTACGAGCGTGCCTTCGATTCAACAAATATATTACTATTTAATCACTTTTTTAAAAATCAAATTTCCAATTTCAGGTGAAATGAATAGAAAATTAAGGACATATGTAATACAATGAACATAAATGTATCATTTTTAAAATAGTGCAACTTACATGATAGTCAAATTTTTTAAAAAAATATTTTGCTGAGATAAAACTAAATTATCTTTAAAAGATTCAACTGAAATGTTACGTAATCAGAAATTCCGGTGAATGATAGACAAAGAAGATAATAATATAACAACGCCAACTAAAAATGCATAGATGGATTTCTTTTTTATTTTCTTATGCCTTGTATCCCAAAAATAACTGAATAAATAAAACAAACACACTGAGTAAATAACACATAAAAATTAAAAAAATTCACAATTCAAATTAAGATATACAAATGCAGAATTTTGTTAATAATTGAAAGTTTTGAAGTGCCTGAACATTATTATTTAAGCACTGTTTAATAAAATAACAAACGAGGCAAAGAAATTTATTGGAAGTAACCAGATAATTCGTATGATAGTTACCTGTAACGTATTTCACGTCACAGTAAAGGTGTAAAAGCTAACGGTTTAATAGTTTTAGTTATATTCAGAAAGATAATCTGGATTATCAGTATTAAGAACATGTATAGGACTAGCGAAAAAGTTGATTTCACTCGACAAGCCGTTCAATATTTTTTTAGTTAATGAATGTTTAAATAAATTCAGGTTTATGTCCGATTTCTTCTACTGCCTGCATGGATATCCAACATAAGATCAGAAATCGAGTGCATTTTCTTTCAATGGATGCTTTCAACTAGTCGATGGTAGTTGGTTTGATGTTAAAAGATTGTTCTATGAATTCACAAAGAAAGAAATTCACTGAGATGGGATTGGGTGAATATTGAGGGAGAGGGGCATTTCAAGGGAATCAAAATTCCAGCAAAACACTACTTCATTTTGCGATAGTAATGCGAAAGTGCATTATTTGTTTTTCATGTCTAAATAATTCTTGAAAGCTCGTCATAACCAGTTTTTGCTATAAGCTCAAATAAACAACATCGATGAAGATTTTTTTCCCAAGGAATTATCATTTGTTAAACATTAATTGTTTATGTGACAGATATTTATAGCCTGTAAAAGATTTTTAGGATATTTGTTTATTAGACATTTGGAATTTATGACGTCTCAAGCATCGAAATTATTTCATTAAGAATTTTGTAAAGTGACGGGAAAAATTATATAATGTATTTCAATTAATAAAATTATTTTTAAGTGTATTATCAAGTATTAAAACGGTATCACATGCAAAATTTGTGCATCTTATTTTGTGACATTTAAAAACAGCGTACGATGCGTTTAGAAGCATTATAAAACATACTTTTCTTGTTAATAAAGTTATTTTAAAGATCTTGTATAATACTTCTAAAATTAATTTCTTATAGCAAAACTAAGATATTCAAAAAGGAGAAAACAAGAGCTGGAACTCTGAAATTTGTTTAGAAAATTGGAGAAATGAATTAAATGATGAAAACTTAAACATGTTATAAAAAAAGAGGTGACATCTCGGACATGACAAATTCTACAAGTGGGAGTAAATCTTACACACACCCCTCCTTCCCCGACTCAATGAAATATGGCACGGTCTTGCTTTGCAGCATAACAAAGAAAAACAAATATTATTTGGAGCATCTTAATTTTGCCCAAGTTTCGAGCCCTATATTCGATATTGGTCAACAATTGAGTGCAAGATCAGATGCCAAATTTCATTTATTTCAATCATTGTGTTTTTTGAGTTCGTTCACAATAACGTGAATGTGTTGACCAGCATACAGTCACCCGCCGACGTATTTGTTTCACAATTTGACACAGATTTACAAGTGTGATTGTAAACGAAATTATATAACAAATACAGCTCTCCCAATTTCTTTAGTTATCGTATTCATATTCATAAAGACAACAATCTCGAGATGGATTCTAAACCACAATTTGATAGAAATCTATAAATTCGTAGCAACGGCAGTAAAATAAATTCAATATGTCTAGCTCAACCTATTTTTGATTTATCGCGTTCACAGAACATAATTCCAAAAATGTGGTTTTCAGAATGAGGGAAATTAAAACGTAAAGATTCACCAAGTTCTCGAAATGGAATATTTTTGACGATTATAATATTATCTCTTTCTACACAAGAATACAAAAAAATGAAATCTAAAATTTATTTTGGTATGAATTTAACATTACATTTCAAGTGCAGAAGAGATCTACAGAAAGCTTCATGGCGCAATTTATAGGCGGTCCCTCATCCGGTAAAAGCGGGGGATGCAAACTGCTCCCGAAAACTTTTCGTTTCATAGAGATAACCGCAACGAGAAGATAAAAGCGTTAATTGCCGCAGCCAAATATTGAAACAGCGTCCGCTCATTCCAACAGGAAAGAGAGAAAAATATGGAGAGCGAGAGCGTGTGTTTCATATCGAAAGCTCCATTTCCGCAAGCTCGGATCGAATGCCTTCTTTTAGCGACCCGACTGATGTTTGTGGGGGACCATTGAAGGGAGGATGGAGACATTTCCCGAAACGAATGCTTTTGATAGTGTTGACACAAGCGGATACGGGCTCTTGCGAAGGCAGTTCCAGTTTTTTTCTCCCAATGCAATTAATATCGCCGACAACGTGTTACGCTGCCAAGATTTCTAAAATCGAAAGTTGTATCCATATTTACATGGATACATTCCAGACGTTCATTTGTGTCAAAAAGAAATATAAATTCCATTTTAATATACTTAGATGAATTAGATGTACTACCATGATTCAATTAGTTAAAGAAAGATATTATTATTTGGTATGTGATAGTTATTGATTTAACGACAAAAAGCTGCATAATCATCACAGAGCATCTCTATAAAATTCATCGAAGAGAAAGGTCCATCAATAATTGGAACTCAAACATCTATTCTGTCTACCAGTGGTTTAAGGCATGGAAATCATGGCTTAATGCATGGCAAAGAAAAATAAAAGGAACAAGATTATGAATTTGGTTCTCTGGATTTTGTTGTCATAATTAGCACTAATCGAAAATTCTTAGAACAAAATGAGTTTTAGCAATGAGTTGTCTGCAACAATCGGGTTAAAGATTTGAGATTTTCCTTCAAATGAAATTTGAATCAGTTTGGGTTTGTTTTTCCTCATAGTTCTTTAAGAAGCTAACCTACACCAAATGCTGGAGTTAAAAGAGTACTACATAATATCATTAAAAATGTCATGGTATCATTATAATGTCATTAAATAAAATTATGTATGGTACCCTTGCTACATTAATTGTTATGTTGTTACCTTATTATGCTACCCTTACTACACATTAATTTAAGGAAGAAATTAACAATGCTATATAAAGACATATGTTAAATGCGTTATTTATTCAGGGAAATCTAATTTAAAAATTAGAAGGGAAAAAAATTGTAATGAAATTTCTGTATCTTTAATTTTTTTAATGATGGAATTTGGTTCAGTGAAACCTATCTTCAAATGGCTAAATGTTTAGTTCATTAGGAACTCTTTTTAAATGTTTATATCCCCCCTCCCATTTTTAAAAGTGACAGATAAAACTATGATAGATATTAATGTTATGATAAAAATTTCTAATAAAGAAACATAAAAGAAATATGCCCTTTAAAGGGACATTTTTTTCTAGTCATATTATTTTAAAATATTTTTAGACTTGAAATTAGAATAAGGAGAGGGATTCATTTAACTTATTAGATAAATTTAATTTAATTAATTAATTAATTTTGTTAATTAATAATTAAGTAACAAATCAAGACACATCATTTCGTGTAAGATAAAGAACTGAAGCATCTAAGTTTCTGTCTTTCTAAAAAAATTTTTTCAGAACTTATGCCAACCTACATATATTTATACAAAGATTGATAAATTTGGTGAGAAGCATATTTCCCACGGCCCTACAAAAAGTTAAAGGCTTGCGCCTGTCTGTTTAAATGGAAAATATTGGATCGCTTTAGATATTGCATTAACAAGTATTCATAGGGATAAGGAGCGAGCAATATAAAAATTTTCTTTCCTTCTTGAATATTTGGAGACATGTCAGGTTTCGCAGAAATATACACATTTTTTCCTTACTTCTTTTGTTTTGAATTTAAAATGTTGATGATTTAATATAATGGTTTTAGGTGGGAAAATACCATTTATTTAACGTTGAATCTTCGGGTGATTTCCAAATTCGCAGCTCAAAAGTAGTTAATGAGATCGCATTAAACCATATATTCTCTTCGTGTAGATACAAAAAATAATAATGATTCATTTTCTATAACTTTTTAAGCTTCTTTACATCGCAGTATCAGTATATTTACTTAAAAACAGCAAGATTCCTACAAAGCCTATCGAAACTCTGTACAACTAGATTCCTCGCCTGGAGTACATAAAAATTGCCCAGAAAATTATGCCTTAGAACCCATAGTTTTTGAGAAATATGAGAAAGTAAAATATGGCATCACATCCCGTGTAAGCAAAACCTCATTGGAAATATGAACATTAGAATTTGCATATGTTTACTTAGGAAGATGTTCATAATGTCCACTACTCAAATCGTCGCGGAGTGGAATTGGTTGATTGCACACATTAAAACGTTTATAGTGTAAAAAGTTTCTTTTGATTCTCTTACATTGCACCGGCCTGCATAAAGTAAGACTAATTATTGTAGAATATTCGCCTAAAGAAACTGGCTATAAGGCGTACACGGAGAACTCTTCCCCATCCATTTAGACTATCTTCCGACAAATAACTAAATAAATTTTTGAATACCTGCAGCTGGACTAAGAAGAACCAGAGGCAAGCTTATGTCTGGGCCGCATTTTCTCATCAACTTTATAGACTGTGTATCGGGTAGACGCATCCAGTATTTCTCAGTCAGTTATCCAAACTGCGGATGATTTTGGCATTAAGAGGACGGCGCGTTGGCTGTGATGGGCGTATTACCCAGCAGTCAGTTTGTAAGGCGTTTCCATTACGTTGACCGAAGTTAAAGTATATGTCGCATTATTCATGAACAGAACATATTATCATCAAACGAAAGCTATAAGATGCCGCCTTTTAAAT
The DNA here is from genome assembly GCF_947563725.1 of Argiope bruennichi. Lineage (NCBI taxonomy): Eukaryota > Metazoa > Arthropoda > Arachnida > Araneae > Araneidae > Argiope > Argiope bruennichi. Next base: position 64,051,646 of record NC_079151.1, on the reverse strand, counting down.
ACAATTCAAATGACGGCTTGATATTATTCCAAGGCCCAAAGATAAATGCTTTGAGATGTGGATGGGCAATCCGAGAATCTTTGTTTCCAAACTTATACAAATAACGATGTTCCTATTTTCAGTATAATTTTTTTTCACGCAACGATAATGTCATATTTTTTCTCTGATTTTTCTCGAAAATTATGGGTCGTAGAGTTGCAGTTCCTTCGGCATTTTTTTATTTACTCCATGAAAAGTATCTTCTGTGCAGAGCTAGGGCTGTCTTGATGGGATATTCTGTATATTGTTTTAACGAACGTGAATACAATAAATAAAAAATAAAAAAACAAAATTGTGCACATAAATTGCAATCAAAACAACACAAAATTAAAGGAAAATAATAATTCGGCGAATCTTAACAGATTGTAGAAATGAAAGATGAACTCCCAGTTAAGATATTAAGCAACTGACAGTTTTTAAGAAACAAAATGCATGACCCACTACCTAAACGAACTGACTCGATTTACTCGATTTTGACGTATGCTCTCCTGAATTTGGAGGAAAAAGCAAAATCAGACAAGAAAAATTGGACAGATTAATATTTTAACATAATCGATACATAAAAAAGAAGATAAAACAAATGCATATACGACAAAACATGAGAGCATTCACCAAGCAATCATTCGAGGCTGTCCGATCGATATTATTATAATCAGCCATATCTATCTTGATTTCACGATGAAAAAAAGACAACATAGGACACAAGATATTTTCAGTTACGCTTTTCCAACTGATGGCTGAATATTATTATTATAACAAGACTTTTGACCTAATAATCTCATAATGGCATAGAAGAGGCCATTTCAACAGCTGAAAAATTGTCGAGGCTTCTATTTTTATTGGCTATGGCATCACGAATAGAATGCACGATACGAGTTTCAAGGCACCAAAATTTAACCGCATTCCTTTAATATAAAAACGAAAATCAAAATTGCTGTTGAAGAGAATGAAAAGAAAAAAAAGTTTCCAAGCCCTGTCAGGGCATTTGCATTTTCCTTTCTATGTATGAGGGAGAAATGCGAGTCTCAAGGCCACCCCAGAAATACAATATCCGATACTCATGTGGGAAAGGGCGAAACAAATCCGGCGCAACATAAAAGCCGAAATGGAGTGCGAAAAGCGGATATTTTTCCGAATAATGCAATAACGGTTTGGCAACTCTTCACTTAAAGGAAATTCATTTTGGTATGAGAATTTTAGCCTCGGAGAAATGTTTTCGCTGGCGAAAGAAAAACGCGCTTAGCGAGCGAATTTCTCGCCGAGGTTATCCGAAAGCTATGAATTTGAGCGGGCAGCAATCTTTCAACGCTCGTTTTCCATAAAAGCCCGCGTCGACTGCCGATTGAATAGGGGCATCGTAAAACGGGAGAGGAAAGAATGGGAAAGGCAGGGGCAGATTTTCACAGAATAAGGATTATAAAATTCTCTTCGAAAATATTAAGGTTTAATGATATAAAAATGGTGCGTTTATTGCTATTCTTAAAGTTCTTTGCATTGTATATTTTAGGAAAGATTTCATCTGGAAGGGGGTACAGAATGTTTTAATATGTTATAAATTTCTAGATTTTAAACAATAAAGAAAATTGTTTCGAAATTTAAATGGAAATTATGTTTATTTGATTAAATATTACATCAAACACAAGATTAAAATTATTTTTAAAACCTTTGTAGCGAGTGCGGTATACACAAATCCTAACAAATTTGGAAACCTCCAACGGTCAACAGTACAGCATTTTGAATGATTATTAAGCATTGATTTTTGAAAGATTTTAACGTAATTAAGTCAATAGGCTGGTGCATTGGCTGGTAATTGGGCCAAGTGATATGCACGATAAAAAAATCTTTAATAAGCTCTACAAGACCGATAATCCGATAATTGGATCTAGAGCTGCCGAATTTGTTATGTAGTTACTTCTTGAATAAGAAATCCTCATTACGAATAAGGGTTTCTACTTTTCAAATAGTGTTTAATCAAAAATTAATCAAAATTTTAATAGTTTCTTTCACTAATTTCGGAACACATTATTGCACGGCTTTTACATTACCTTAAACATTCCTCCTCCCAAAATAAGCTGATCAATAATATCAATTTCATATGAATAGACTATTTTTCCTTAATACTTTAATAAATTTAAAAAATATTCTTAAGCATATTTACAAAACACTTTTGAATATTTTTATTACTGATTATATTATATATATATATATATTTGTACACTTGGTTTGAATATATTTGTTCAATCGCGCGTAGTGTGGCAGCATTAAATATATTTTTGTGTGCCCATTATCGCTCTACAAATGTAAGAACAAATTTTTTAAAGATAAAAATACTGATAGATGAATGGTAGCATAGTGTATCGTATACCATCGTGTATCGTAGCATCATAACATTAAAAATATAATGATGCTACGATACACGATAGAAATTCGAATATCCTTAAATTTTATTTTTATCTTGCTTGCCAAAATAAATAAATGATATGCAAGTCTAAAAATACTATCTTATTAGAAAGAAAAAAAGTAACACAAATAAAATTGGACGAACTGCTTTTAGGAATGAGTTCCAAAGCAAATTATCAAAAGCTTAATCATATCTGAATCCTTAAAAATATCAACAGAAGATTGGATTTAACTCCCATATGGATTCGTCATATAAACCACAATGATATCTATCATAAAAGATCTCCTTTTCTGTTTGGCTATTCAGCGGTACAATTGACCTACCAATACAAAACAATGTATATGGTATTCTGTAAAACAATTGTCATCATGATATAGTTCACACACCGAAAATATCCATAATCGAATGAGAGAAATAAAAAATAATATTTTTCTTAAAATTTGCAGGTTATATTTTATAATTCATATTTAAAATCATATTTCAGAAGAGGCAGGATCTTTTTTTCATAAGTTTTACACACTGGAGAATAATAATGTAGGCCATATCCGTTTTATTTTATATCCCAATTATTTTTTAGTATAGGTAATTAAAAAAAGCCAACATAATACTGTATACAAGCTATTTTTAAGACAGCATATCAAGAATAGACTATAAAGTTTAATATACAATTATTTCATGTTTTTCATATTTAAACTGAATGCATTGTTGCTAGAACTATAAACTTTAATACTTTTTTAACGCCTTCAGTTTCGAAAAAAGTACGAAATTAAATGAAAAATACTATCTTTTTTACAGATGCTAATTGATAGAAAAACGGTTCTTTGAGAGGTGGGGTTCTCTATCATAGTTTTTTGTTAAAACTTTCATTAGTTTTAGACCGTAAAATCCACTATATTCTTCAAAATTAACTAAAATAAATTGCCGAGAATAACGGATTTTCAAATGACGACAAGTTAACATAATAAATAATCTAAAAATGCATAAATAATAAAAAAAAAAAAGACAGATCCCTAAATATTTATATATAACATGGAAACATGTTCTAACATGGAAAAACAAAAAAAAAATATTAATAATTAATATGAAAATGCTTCCACATGAAAATATGCGGTGAGATTATTTTAATATTTCACATCGCCTTAAAGTATATGAGCAAAGAAAGCTTTACAGTAGTCTCCCACATTTTCCCGCGGAGTGATGATGCAGGGGCGCTTCTCTGCATTAAGTGTGATAAGGTAAGGAAAACAGTTTTACATGGGTAAGATAAATTCTCACTTCAACTCGCATCCTTCGGCCTACTTAGAAAGTGAGAAGGAGCTCCATTTTTCAGCAGCTTTTTCCAAAACATGTCACGTTCTATCATTCTCGTGCAGCATTAGTCCGCGCCTTTAACAGGCAGAGAAGTTATTTTACATAGCAAACAATACGGAAATTGGAAAGCCTATAAAACGTGTGGCTTCGTAGAAATGAATTTAACACAACATGTATGTTTGGGATGAAAGTGAGATGCCTTTTAGCAGCAATGAACGGTTACAGAATATTTTCTTAAGCGCACAGCGTTCAGATTATTTTCATTCATTCCATATTTCACATCACTATAATTTTAATTGGTTGCAAGGGGGAAATCCCAATCTCTATTTATCTCCAATTATCAGCATTTTCAGAAAGAGTATGCTAACTTTTGCTTAAAACATGGCAAATTCTAGAAAGGAGTTAATTAACTTATTTACCATATAAAAAAATAGGACCTTTTTCTAAACTTGACAGTTATACAAGAAAAAACATGAACTTTTTTTGAGATGAAGTATAAGTTTATAAATATTATACCCATATAAGATTATAAGCTTTGATGGTAATGAAAATGAGTACAACATCAATGACTAAATCCAGTTTCGGTCATGTTACAAATACAAATTATTTCACTTTATAGAAAAACTTACACTTTATGACTAATAATCTAAACTGAATTGAATTACAACCAATCTGCTTAAACATACGGAATTATTTGAAATATACAACGGAAACTAAGAATAGTTAAGAACCACGATTGAAACCTCATATATACCAGCCATAGTCCAATTTATCTCATAGGGGATCAGAAATCACAAACCGACTACTCCGACCCGCCGGAAGGCATATGGTAAAACTTGAATGACCGGACCGCCGCAACAGCAACACTGGCGGGAACTGTGGTTGAGTTCTAAGGGCCATCACCGGCCACGATACAACCCTTCCCTAAGGAAGTACGTCCTGTCATCGATGGGAGGATCCAGACCTTCACCCTTTCGTGTACCTACAAGGGTGGTGAGAACCAACTACCATTTAAGAAGCTTTTCATCTTCAATTACGATATGACCCCTCGGGGAACTATCTTGAAGGAGATATATCCCATCATCGAAGTGGATATAATTCCGAATTCCGCAATTTTATATCCGACACGAGAGAAAGATCCATCTTACTTAAGCCGCAATGGATTAAACCTCCTATCATTCCATGTGGAATACGGCCAATAATTTATTTAACGGTTAAGGGATGTAAACGGAATTATCTACTGCATTTCCTTTTTATTAGTTAGGCTGCTACATCACATACAAGCAGAAAAAAATATTTTTTAACAATGCACATGAAGTGAATTCAAAAATAGACGAGGACAATTTTTAAAAGTTTCACATCATGTTATCATAGTCTTTAAAAGATAAATACAATTTTGTAATACACAAAATGCAATATTAAATACAAGAATATATATTTATATTTAAAAAGCAATTCAACGTCGACAACTATGTACCACTTTAGAACTGCTTACATGATTGTTCTATCAAAAATGTTTTTTTTTTTTTTTTTTTTTTTTTTTTAATTTTTATAATAAGCAACTGGGTTTTTTTTTTCATTTTATTTTATTTACTTATTTTTTTGTAAAAGAAAAATAAAACTTATTTTGTCCGAATCTTTGTAGTGATTATTTTGTGGTTTATTTTATCGCAAAACAAGAAAGGTTTCTCTTTTTCTTTAAAAAAAGTAACTCAAGCATTTTTGTTTCAGTTTTGATTTTGTGTTTCGTTTTATCCGACAAATAGTTTCTTTTCGATACATTTTTATTTCATTCTTTAGAAAGGATTTTATTAAAAATACTTTATTTTTTAATATTTTAGAGTCAACAGAGAGTTTGCAGTAGGTTACGAGACGATAAGATATTACCTGAAGATGAAAATAAACTATATTTTTTTCTTCCATATTTTGAAAAAAAAAGTTAAAAACTAAAAATAACACCTTATTGGTATAGTATTGTTTTGTTTAGAGCTCGGCATGATTTAATTAATTTCTCATATCGCACAACATTCCAGAAATATTTTACAATACCTTGCGCTAATATAATAAAATATGCATAGACTAATGCTAACCCTCATGTACATACACAGTTGTAATTTCTGCATTGTATAGAATTGCGCTTTCAAAAATTACACACCCAAGTGATAACATGCAAAGAAAGATAGTAGTTGAATCCTAAAATGATGAAATCTGAGAAAATGAAAATGAAGAAATGTGTTTTATGGAACAAACTATAAATATTACTTAAAATTACACCCACTGTCAGTGAAACAAGTTTAGACAAGGATCATGCTTTATGGAATAAATCATAGATGTTAGTCTAAAGTGCAGCCACTACGACTCACAAAGCTTTGTCAAGGACAATGCTTTATGGAACAAATTATAGACATTACTTAAAACTGTGCCTACTTTCATTGACACATGGTTAGCCGAGGATCATGCTTTATGGAATAAAGTATACACGTTAATCTGAAGTGCAGCCACTACGACTCACAAAGGCTTTGTCAAGGACCATGCTTTAGGAAACAAATGGCAAATATTATTCAAAAGAAAGGTTTCTATCAATGATAGAAGCTTCACACTATCGATGTAAAGATCATCCAACATTTTCATAACAACATCAAGCATTTCCATTATGGCAGATACAGTTATAGAAATCTATAGCAAACAATACTCTATCAAAATGATGGACAATTATCATAAATAAACTCTTTGTAACCCTTCAAAAATAGGTTCGAACATAAAAAAATCAGGTGACTACGTCGTCAGATACTTGATAAAACCACCATGAGAGAGAAACGCTTTCTACTGCCACAGCGTTCGAGATATGACAAAACACTGCATTATAGTATGCTCATCAAGGCCTCTTCTACCACCTCTTAAAATTTATCCAAAAAGGTATAAAACATTCTGCATATATTTCAATAATTGAAAATTGGTATAGCACTTGATAAGCTGCTTTGCATTAAACATGTGTGCATGTGTGTTGAAAATGAACAGTGCATTCTAGAATATTTTGAAAAGGAAAGCAGCTATATGATTTCTCATTTAGAATTCATTTCCAAACCTTACATTCAATGTTTTACCGAAAATAAACGATGCTGCTCTTTTGGTACATGAATAGAGTATTTATTTTCAATAGAATTTCACCACACATATTCCATGAAAAGACCCATTTCAAACTATTAAAAATTCCGACTCAATAATTACCTAAGCTTTAGAATCAGGAAATGGCATATATAAAGAATAAATGAAAATGAAATCAATAGCAATCCAGACGCCAATTATGACACGTCATAAAAAAAAACTTTTTAAAAAATCTACCTAACAGCAAAGTCTGATTGTTAAATGCCACCAAACATTAGAAGAAAAAAAACACAACTAAATATCACTTACACTTCCAACCGAAACAGCAGGCATAACTCTAAAGCAAAGGCAATGCAGAAATGCGATCAAGCCCACTGTTTTTTATGCCTCGTTCCCTCTCAAGCGCAAATTCCCGGTTAATCCTTTAAGCTTCGAGCAATCAACCACCCCCATCACTTTCAGGGGGGAAGGCAGATTTCCCATCGTTGGAAATAAATCCTAGGATTCGAAGTTCAACTCCACAAACGACAGTAACCCCTTCCATTCCGTCGCCCACCCTTAAACTCTAAATGAACATCGCAGACGAAAAATATACGCGAAAGAATTCAGACAACGACGTACTGAGGTGTGGGGGTGGCGGAGAAAAAAAAAGAATATTGTTTGTGACAAGCAGCAAGTCGTAAAGCGGTGCTACACCCTAGGCGCAGGTTACTGCAGAGAACGAAGCCATAAATCTCAATTACACTTATTTAATCCTTTAAGCGCTTTCCAGGGGGTACCACCACACATTCCAGCCTCTCATTATATACCACTCTTTTCTCGATTTCCAGAGCCTTTTTTTTTCTTCTTCTTTTGATGTTATATTATTGCTGTTTATTTTCCGAGATGGGAAAACGTACACGTGTCATTCATTCCGGATAGCAGCGAGTCCATTAACAAGAGCAACAGAGACAGAGAGAGATTGGAGAGGTAGAAAAAAAAGAGAGATTTTAAAACATGAGGAATAAAGAAGTGGTACACGGAGGCAGAGGGGTTAAAAAGTAAGAATAAAAAAAAAATAACTGCATATCGATTCGGGAGAAGTAATCACATTTCTTATTGAAAGCAAGGTAATAAGAAGAGACATTAGAAGAAGGTGGGGGACATTTCCGGCTGCGACGTCTGTCAAATGCCTCGTAATCCAGCGATTTATAACATTTTTATGGGGATAAAAATAAAGTGAAAAAGTCTTATTTGGATTTTTTTTTTTTACCCACAGTTTCCATTCTATCCTTTTTATGCGATAACCAGAATGGAGGGAGAAAAAAACTTGGTCAAAATTTTATTTATTTATTTGGAAGTTGAGGGGGAAAATGTTTTTCCTTTGATGGTAATTTTATATGGAGATGAATATGAAAATGTCCAGATAAATTGAGAGGGGATAAATTATTTTAATGATATAAAGTAAATAACCACCAAATACACCATATAAAATATACATTAAAACAAAAATATTTGTGGTCTATAAAACCATATATTTCTAAAGAAAAATATTATTGTCATCAAATTTTTAAAGCCCACCTTTACGCATAATACTGGCACAGAAAGAAAACAATAAATTAAGTGTTTCTTATAAATCAGTTTTAGCATTAAAATATTGTCATTTACTCCATGATCAAAAATTATATCACACCATTTGATAAATTATATCATGTTACTTCTGGAAGTAAGCCAGTTTTTATAAAGGTAATCTGCAATTAATGTCACATTTCTCTCTCTCTCTCTTTTTTTTTACAGTTAAAAGATTCACGATTAATTTCTTCGTATGCCTTTGTATTCAACCAAAAGAATATACTGTTAAGAATTTGTAATGTTGTTTCTTATCACTATAAGTCTCCTAGTAAGGAAGAGAGTTTTAAAAACAGCTCTGTGGATGCCGAATGAACGAGAAATCAATGAGCCTGGCTTTGGAGAAAAAATTCAAGATACTAGAAACAGCAAGAATCTTGGTGAAACTTCATTACGACGGGAGTTATAGCGATCTTCCTGGAACATTCGAGACTCTGTAATACAGAGTACAGAGAGTAATACAGAACTCCAGTCACTTTATACCGAGTAGAGAATTGGATCAGGAGTAATTCGGCAGTTGAGTCCAGTTTAAGAGTAGTCAGTGGAGATTAGCAGGCGATGAAGAGGCCTGAATAGTTGTGCGAAGTCACTCTCATGCGGAGTTCTCTCTGAACACTCTGTGCTGCTACGATTGTTTACTACCAAGTTTCTATCTGTGTGCTGCTTTTTATTGCATGCTGTATTTTGTTATCTGCATATATTTATGTTTTCGTGTTGAGTCGTTGTTTGTTATTGAGCCTGATGAAGTAACTCACCATATACCAAGCACAGAACTTTAGATTTACGGTTTTCAGAATTTTAAGTGATTATATTATGGTTTAAGTTAAGAAAATTAAAACAAAATATTTATAATATTAATTCAAAAATTAAACTATAATTACTCTTGGGAAGTATAAAGTTCCAACGGAAAGATTTTTTTATAGATATATAGTTAACAAACATATTAGATCAAAATACTGAAAAAACTAAATGATGAAATTGCACAAGATTGCTCAATGCCGCAGGCAAAAGAAAGGATAGAAGTGTCAATATAACTAAGCCAAATGGGAAGTTTAAAATGGGTATTAAGGAAACGGGCATTATTTTAGTTTCTGCATTACATAAAGATAAGCAAATGTCTAAAATGTGCTGCATAATGCACAATTTGGCAGAACATAGCTTTTTGTGAAAATAATTGCTGACACTTTTCTTTTTTTAAGATCAGCAATAGCGTAACCCTAGAAATAGAAGATATAATTATAGAAAATGGGGGTTTAAGTGTAACTGGACACTGGATAAAATAATTTGCACTCATAATAGACCAATGCGTCACTCAAAAATTCTCAAACACAACCAATTAACTATCCAGCATTCTTCAGATATTTTACATAATTTTGGCAAAATCTAAATTAAATCTAAGACAGTGAATATCCTTACATTAAAATAATTTTTATTAAAAAAGTATTTTACCCTACAAATATCAGTTAGAAATTACAGAGTATTTTTACAGAGTACTTAGAATAATGGCTATTTATTTTTACACAATATTTTCACTTTTAAGAAAGAAAAAAATAAAGGGGAGGGGAGGAACATTGTTTAAAGAAAAAGGAATGAAGACAATGATTATTTACTCCGTGACAACTATTTTTAGAAGTTAGAACATAACGAAACAGATTCGATTCCATTAAAGATTCACGACGCTTAGAGTGCATTAAGTAAGGGGGTAGATCAAAATTCTCCTACATATAGTAATATTGTATGGATATTTAAAATGGTATATACCATAAGGTATTTCATAATTACGAAACCCACACTAGACGACTATACTATGTTGAATCTGGACGATAATCTAACAAATCAAGTTAAATAATAAACGAATCAACTAATAAGTCAAACGTATAAGATACAAATAAATGACATCATTATTTTTCTGAAAATTAATTACCACTAGTGACAAGAAAAACAGACAGAAAAACGAATGAAAACAATAATTCACTGCAACATTTCCGAAATTGCACAAATCCCTTGGATCCCCGTCCGACGACTAAGACTTAATCAATGAAAAGCACGAACAGGAGGGGGGGGGGGGAAGGGAATATAGAAATAAATAAAATACAAATACTAGCAAATAGAGTCGGTTTATTTTTTGATAGTAGAGTCGGTTTATTTTTTTCCTACAACGGTGATGAAAGAAGAGAATACAGAAAAAAAAGTTCCTATAGTTAACAAAGGCAATACAAGGGACACCGTGATAAAGGGTCGGGAAAAGAAAAAGCGTCGGCCACACAGCTCTTAGAAAAACCTTTTCCAATCAAGATCTCAACAAGGAACACCAAATAAAGATTTCGCGCTTTAGGATCTGGACGGGAAAGGGAACTAAAAAAAGAAATATTTTATTTATGGGGGTCATTACGGGTGCCGGGGACGACCGAAAAAGCAAAAGTGGACTCCTAAATCAGGTGGCGAAAGTGGCTCCTTGTTTTAAGAGTGTTGAGGGAGCAATTTTACGACACTCTTGAGGATGGAGGAGAGAGAAGGACCTCCATCAATTAGTCTTTCGTCCTTCAAGAGGCCCGGTCGGACGGCATTGTTAAAGAGTCTTAACTACAGGACGCCCCGGCTCGCCTCTTCTCCCGGCCTGTTCATTAAGAGTTATTGGTGCATGCGGGCGTTCACTCACCTTTTGCATAATTGTCATCGGGGGAATATGAATTTGTTTGCTTCAATAAGAGCAGTCCTCGTGAAACAAACGAGTCGTGATGAAACAGCCATGTCAAAACAAGGAATAAATGCACTTTTTGCGCCTTATCACACGCACCCAAGAGATAACGACCGTTAGAAACGTAATTAGATTCCAAGACAAGTCATTACAGCAGTATCACTAAATGACTACACAGTACACAATGTAACTATGGAATATTTAACAAAGGTAGAGGTCTTTATAGATAGCAAAGTAAAAATTGCATGCTCAGAATCAAAACAAATATCTCAGTGATAAATTGCAGCTTTAGATTTGGTATTCTGTTAAAGATATGAATTTATTTGAAAACAAAGAATGAAATGATATTTAATTCTCCTGTGAAACCGATAAAATATAAGTGAACCATAGTAAATTTTTAAGTAAATCCTGCAAAGTAAAATAAATTAATACAGAGTATATACTCGGTTAATTTTATGATGTACTATGAATACAGAAGACATATCGTAGACCAATAACTAACAACCTACTACTCAAATTTACAAGCCATATGCAATAAGCGATTAACAAATTTTGAATGTAGCATATATGGGGATTTTATATAAAATGGAAATTCTAACAAGCATTTTTTAGATGGATTTACCTAACTATATAGCCGAGAATAAACTAACATCCTATCTCTAGAGCCGGATTTAGATTTGACGAGGGCTCAGTTATTTGAGATATGGGTATCTTTACAAGACCGTTTAAGCATTATATTTAGTATACATCACTTACAGACTAGGACAATTTTAAGAGGGGCGGGGGGTTAAGATATAGTTCGCACGTAAATCTGAATTTAATCATCCCATACATTTGAAAGTAGAATTCATACAAACAATTAATTTAAAAATCCATAATTTTCGTATTTAAGTTAGTTTCTTGAAAGTATTGTTCTAATCTATCATTATAATTTGTATTTGAGAATCTTACCAGTAATATATCGGCTTGCAAGTGTTCAGTCATATACGAGGGCAATTCAGAAACTAACCTCCGATTGGTCACAGTGCGGGTAGTGGGGGGAGTAGCGCGCCATCTGTGCATTCACACGCTCAGCAGGTCAGTCGGCATCAAGCCGTAGTCGAGTGAACATCGTACCTGCGCTAGTTTAGTTTTTGTGGCAGTTTGAAATGTGTGCTGCAATAGAAAATCCCGCCAAATGTGAAGTGCGTGCTGTTATAAGGTTTTTTACAGCCAAAGGATACTCTGCAGCAGCTATTCATCGTGAGCTTTGTGCCGTGTACGGACCAAAAGTTATGAGTGAAGGAGTTGTCCGTGAATGGGTACGTTTATTTAAAAGTGGACGAGAAAACGTTCATGATGAAGAGAGGAGTGGTAGACCATCCTTGGTGACTGACGAACTCGTTCAGACAGTTGATGCAAAAGTTCGTGAAAATCGACGTTTCACAATGGCGGAGTTGTCTACTGATTTTCCACAGATTTCTAAGACTCTTTTGTACGAGATAGTGACAGCAAGATTGGGTTACCGTAAGTTCTGTGCACGATGGGTGCCCAAAATTCTTACCGACCACCACAAAAGTCAAAGAATGGCCTCTGCATTAGACTTTCTGTCACGTTATGAGGACGAAGGAGAACCATTGTTAAACAGAATCGTGACCGGTGACGAAACCTGGATTAAGTACGTGAACCCTGAGACAAAAGAACAATCAAAGATGTGGGCACATTCAGATTCGCCTACCAAACCAAAAAAAGCCCGGCAAGATTTTTCTGCCAGAAAACTGATGGCAACGGTGTTTTCGGATGCCAAAGGGGTGTTGTTGGTTGAATTCATGGAACGTGGGACGACCATTAATCAAGACGTGTACTGTGAAACACTAAAAACATTACGACGGGCTATACAGAACAAACGCCGTGGTATGCTGACTTCCGGTATCGTTTTTTTGCACGATAACGCCCGTCCTCACTCTGCTCGCAGAACAACAGCCCTTCTTGAGTCCTTCAAGTGGGACGTTTTCAACCATCCACCTTACAGCCCAGATCTGGCGCCAAGCGATTATCACCTCTTCATGCGTATGAAGAAATGGCTCGGGTCCCAGCGGTTTGATGACGACGAAGAGCTCAAAGATGCGGTCACAGGCTGGCTCAAGGCACAAGCGGGTGATTTTTATGCAGAAGGAATTTCAAAGCTTGTGAAGAGATACGATAAGTGCCTCAATCGTTATGGAGACTATGTCGAAAAATAGTGCAAAGATGTAGTTGTAAGATGTATATATTAAAATATTTTTACTTAACTTGGTGTATTTTTTTCAATCAACCGGAGGTTAGTTTCTGAATTGCCCTCGTAATATCACGGAAATGTTTTTCCACAATAAACATGAAACAACAATAAAAAAAAATTAGAAAATTCCTTAAAATTATTCAGACGTGCACCGTATAGCCTAAGTTCGTACATCGAATCGTTTATACTGAGAACTTTAAAAGAATTAAGATAAAAATATTATATTCCAATGCGGATTGACTCAAGATTAAAACATACGTGCACTACTTCGCCTCTTAACGACAGCATTAAACAAAAATGAGTCTTTCGCCACGGTCTAAAAGTCTTCACTCGAAAGAATTGTGATTAACCTGCTTGTACAAATATTCTTTTGACAGACCGAAAGAACGGACTAAAGTATGTATTCGCACCGACAAAGGTGGATGAGGCGAAGGTATCAAAAAGTTTCATTTTACTCGACAAGAGAAAGAACAAGGAAAGAATATCAAGAATCTAGCTTATTCAGAAATAATCCATTTACTAAAAGCCTTTGATTTTCTGAAGTGCAGAATATTTTATGATTTTTTTTTTTTTTTTTTTGGTGGTAAGAGAAGGAAGTGGGAAAATGTTAAATAGTATCTGGGAGCAAAATGATCCATACGAAAATATTCAAATTTATTCACAGAAGCAAAATAAAAAATAATAGCATTAAAATTGCGATTTATTGCAAATGCGTAGAAAATTATGTGTAGATATATTTAATACAAATATATATTTGTACAAATATATATATTTAATACAAATATATCTATTCAAGATCAAATATCTCAAGATAGGACAAATAATAAAGACTCTTCCCACCAAGGGCACCTTATATATGAAGATAATAAGTTTTCTGTAAAGAGTTGGTTTATGCTTCTCAAGTGGCTGCATTAAAGCCGCGGGACCGAGTAACATTTACTTTCCCAGACGAGACATACTTCCTATTGGAGGGATGCTACTTTGGATAGAGATAAGCATTAGGACTTATCTCTATCCAAACCGTAGTCCCCTTACTTTTTGTGTCATGACGACGATCATTCAAATCACTAAAAGTTTAAGTAAGGCAGGGTAACTCAGATCTCATCATAATTAAATCTTAATCACATAAAAGTATCATCATGAGTATGTAAACAAAAAGTTGTCGTGTTAATTATCGTTGATTTCCTTTTTCTAGAGAGTAAAACAATTCTATGCGATTGAGTAACCTTCACTCCAATGAAAAAACGTAACTCCTACGGGAAGCATAAAATATGCAAGTCAATATGGCTATTTCAGCCGTGGACTTTAGGATTCTATTTTTAGTTAACGCCTCCTACTGCCGCAACGATGACCATTTAAGAAAACCACGAAAGACGAGGCAAAAAAAGAGATATTTGCTCTTTGATACCTGCTTATTCACTGATGTGCACGTTGCAATCATCTCCAATTCATGTCCTCATATTATCCATTTTTCTTTTAAAATTAGATATCTACTTTCGAGAGATATTATCTTACAGTCTTGAAAGATGTTTCTGCGTATTCTATGTTCGTTTTAAATACAACTGCATTATCTTACAGTCTTGAAAGATGTTTCTGTGTATTTTATTTTCGTTTTAAATACAACTTCCCTGAAAACTCACAATCTAATTTCTGTACAGAAGGAACTGGGTTTTTACATGCAACATTTAAAACAAATTTAGAGTGCAAACACAGAATCATGTACTTATTATTATTTCATATAAAAGAAATTTCACATCGAATGCATACTGTTCAGTACTCCATTATTCTAATGTTATGGTTAAAGATAGTTACTACAATACATGATACATTTTTTCGTCTTCCATATGGAGCTGTTTTAATTTTTCAGATATAACTTGCTATATAAAAATAATAAAACTGCTCATTTTGCTCAGGTATTGCATAGGCTTAAGCAAGAATAATTCATTTTATGCGACTACAATTTAAGTTTAACATACAAGTAATGGAAATGTTTTGTTTACGCATTTATTATATTTGGAATCGACATATAAAAAAATTAAATATTGCAGCATTAAAATTAAGTTTTAAATTGCAGACAGTAATTTTAAAAGAGAAATATAAATGAGTCAATAAACAACCTTTCGACTAACAACTTATTATTCCCCTATTGCTTAAACTCCTCCATTCAAAAATAAGAAGCCTATTTTATGCGGAGGACAGATAATATTTGCAGAAGCCTAGTATTCATCATGCAAGACGGGGCTTTTTAAGGCAGCAACTCAAGTGGAGATTATGATAACTTTTATAGCTTCTTCGTTTCCTTTTTCGCTTTATCGTATAAAAAATTTATAAAGAGTTAAGTATGGCAATCAACGAAAACTCTTATTTCGAGACTTTGGTAAATCTCTCAGTTCGAAAAACACCAATTTTGCATTTATGTCTGGCATTCGGTCTGTTAAGTCTGCTTGTTTGTGAAACGATAAATCAGAACAGTTTTTTCAGTGATAAATCCATATGTATGTGAACAAGAAAATTCAAAAATGCTAAGAGATAAATGGATGAAATATGATATGTAGATTTATAATCAAAATTTTATATGAGCACAAAAGTTTGGCACATGTTTATCAAAGAGTTGATCATTTGATGGTTTGCATAGTCAAGCGCATGAGAAAGTGATATAACTAAAAAAAAAACAAAAAAACTTTAGACAAATAAAATGTGAGGTGCGGTCATGTGACCAAATTTGTAGATGTGTTTAAAACGTATAATCGGTGGAAAGTAAGATGTCCAAATGCACGATCAGTTTTCTGTACTATATAAAGGGGCTAAAAGACACTTTAGTACTGAAATTAGGGAGGAAAGCATTCACGCTTGCGGTCTGAGTGATCTTTGAAGGTCTACGGCCCCATTCCCTACTCTACATTATGTTCAGGAAATGCAAAAAGGAGATGCTTGATTTTATATTTATATGAGAAAGTGGCAAAGGGGGCAACATTACTCGTTTTAATATTTTCCAATCACAAACAATTAAGATTATTCAATAACAAATTCAACACTTAACAAGTCAAGCAGTTAGCTCAATTTCAGTTAAAAATATTTTTAAAATTTGCCGAATTATCATTTATATTGAATTTCTACAATTTTTCACTTTCTCGTATGCAAAGTAAATGAAGTTAAAGTAGCATTATCGTCAAAACATTCAAACTTGAGATTTTGATGAATTTCTAATTTCCCAAATCTAAAAAGCACATTTTTCAAATTACATCTGTCTGTAATCATGATATCTCGAAACCGCTTCGATCTAGATAGATGAATTCGGTATGAGGTGTTTATACAAGCTTATAGATTTCAATCAAATTTTGATTGAAATCTCTTTCCACCGATTGATTTCCATTCAGAAGACTGTCTCGCTGTTCAAACATAATTTTGCTCCAAATAATTTACAGAATATGCATGAAAATAATTTAATAAACGACGAGAGCTGGATGGAGAAAGTTTGAAACACATACTTTATATTTAAAGTGTAGGTATCAATCAAATTTTGAACAAAATCAATCAAGGGGTTCACTATCTACCGGTCTGTTTATTACAAGCATGTAAACGCGACAACTCAAAAACGCAATAGCTTAAATATATGTAATTTGCTATAGTATTTTGATATTATAATTGTAGTTTTGTGTTCAATTTGCGTTATAATAGGTCAGAACAAAAGCTGCTAAAACACACATTCGGATTCTAGTGCTAGTGTATTAAACGCATTGTATATTATTAACCGTGTTTAATCGCCAAATATAGCATGCTATTAGGCTCTTTTGTAACAAATATTCGCCACTGGTATACAATTACCACTTTGTCTGCCTTGGGGAGGGGGTACTGCTGACCGGCGGGCCCATATAAATTATACTATCAGAATTTAAGCGTGGTAATCAATATGTAAATAATACACAAGCACATTTAATAAAGAGTACACGAGAAAGTTTCAGGGATTCAATTCCGTTCGTTTCTATGCCTGATCATTTGAAGCAGAAGATAGCGAAAAAATTATTTAAATGAATGAGGAAAGCGAAATTTCTCAAATGTATCTGGAACATGAAATTTTTGTAAGCATGAAAAGTTGTCATGTAGGTAAATAGCGCCTAAATTTGTGATTTTTTTTCTCCTCTTCCGCATTTTGGAAGGGGATTTGGAAGGCTAAGCAGGACACAATGGCCATTAATGCCATTGTGTCCTCCTTAGATTGGCCCCAGAGGAACATACACCCTCTAATCTACTCCATTCATTTGATTTCAAAGATCAAAAGTGTATATTATATATATATATATATATATAATGTAATATTTTCCGAATCCTGTCGGCTGAATAATATGTAACATTATTTTGGTTGAAGCAGAATTTAACAAGCAGTGAAGAAACTTTGTATGTTTAATTTCGTTTTATTCTATCCCGAGTGGCAGGCATGATTTTTTACAAGAAGGCGCAGCGCGACACAAAAGCAGATGTAAGAAGAAGGGAAGAAACAAATGATCACTAGCCTTATATAAAACATAAGATTTCCGGCTACGCGCCAATGGAACACATATGCTGACCTCTGTCAAGGGCAACTAAAGTATCAATTTCATTTGATACGTAGTACTGATGGCGCATTATTTTTACAAAGGGATTAATTAAACCGAAAGTGGAATTGGATCAGGAAATAAGAGAATATTTTAGACTGAAGTTACGATGGGCTAAATTAAGATAAAATTTTGGAAATTAATTTGGATTAAATTAAGAGTTTAAAATATCATTACATATATGTACAGCTTTTCAAGCAACAAGTTCAAAGTCATAAATAAAGTACAATAAAATTCCTATTTTAAATAACAAAAATTACCTCATGTCAGACATATTCAGCGATAGCAGAATGTTAATCTCTGCACCCAGATGATTATTTAATTTGCTACAAAAAATTATTCTCTAAAGTAAGGATTTAAAAATTGCAATTGCTCACCTTGTAATGAGATAAAAGTTGATTTAGCGTTATATCACTTTCCTGGTAGCTAGAATTCTTTTTTCCTTCTCATTCTCTAGAACATCTACAAAAGAAAGACAAACTATCAAACTAAAAACAGAATTTTAAGCATATAGATTAAAATATTTCGTAATAATAGTAATACCTAATAAGTACAATGGGCCATGACTACAAACTAGTCGCCTTTGGCGATGACCTATCAAGATTACAGGTTGCGTTTAATTCAATTCTCTTAACAATGCAATTTTAAATGCTTTATTGATTTTCGAAATATGACAGCTAATAAAGCTGTGTTGCTTTAATAACTGCTTAATATGTAGATAAACACTCTTAATTGAGTCGAATTTCATCATAGTATTATTGAAAACGTAACTGCACGTTGTCTTTCGCAAAGCTGTAACTTCATTTCTTCATTCCTCATGTAAATTGACTAAATTACGCGCGAGAGCGAAAGAGAGAGATAATTTATTTTAAAAATATCCAATTTAGGGAAGAAAGTGCACGACACTATTAAATTTACATTAACAAAATATATTCTTTTTTAAATTTACAATAATACAAAGTTTATTTTTGTATCAATATAGTTTTGCATTTAATAGTACTTTGCCAGGCAATCACAGAGAAAGTCAAAATGAAACGCGGTTTTTCAGTAAATAAAATTAAAAAAAACAACAACTTAATTGCTCCAATGCGAACAGACTAACAAATAGGGTGCTAACAGATATAGGTTCTAATTTACAATTAGTATAAACAGTATGTAGTATCTAAGACGCTTTTAACAATAACTTTTACAAATAACATTTCATTCTCACAAAATTGTTAAGCCTTTTTGAAGAATATTTTCTTTCTTTACAAACAGGATTACAGACTTTTTCACAGTTTCGCATACTTATTAAAGCCAATAATAAAACGGATACATAAGTTTCAGACTACTTTTCTCTTCTCTTTTCATTAATTTACAAATTTTAATTTAAAGAAACACTAAACAATACATTTTCATAAAGCCTGTCACTAAAAACTTTCATAAGAATTACATATGAATAAAATTTATTTTCTATAACTAGAGCTAACTCTTGTTCGGATTTCTTTAAAAGACTTAAGCAA
The DNA here is from genome assembly GCF_947563725.1 of Argiope bruennichi. NCBI lineage: Eukaryota > Metazoa > Arthropoda > Arachnida > Araneae > Araneidae > Argiope > Argiope bruennichi. Next base: position 64,032,133 of record NC_079151.1, on the reverse strand, counting down.
ATAATCAGTTCCCAAGAGCTGAATTGAAATATTTTAACTGATTATATAAAATCACGAATACCAAAACGATCTCCGTTAAATCATCGCTAATATGCACTAACGAATTCAGAAACTGAACGCAAAACAGTAATTTTCCTTTCAATGAAATACTCATTGCAGATAAAAATGAGAAATAATGAGACGCACGGGAGACACGAAAGATGAGTTAAAGAGAAATTGAAACACATTTCTGAAGAAGCAAAGTAATGGAGTAAATTTAATCGTGCGCTCTCAGTGTCCGATGAAATGGAATTCAATAGTGATCTAAAAATACAATGATGGATAGGAGACTGTTATGAAAACTATCTGCCACGATAATGATTTAAGTATCGAATAAAAAAGTGCCTTCTCAAAAGGACATCCATCAAAAATGTCTTCATTCATCTTGGATGACTTCTACAATAATTACGACGAAAATGGATTCCGGGGAAGTCGGAAGTGTGCCGTTAATATCAAGCGTTGCGACGTGATACCTCCACACTTTGGCAAGAAGAAGCTTTTTTTTTTTTTTCCCTTTCGTTTTTTTCCTGAAGGTTCATTCGAAGAACATTACGCTAGAACTTCTATTTTTTTTCCCCCTTCCAGTTTCAGTTAGATCATTTGTAAGATACCAGGATGCCTATTATTTTTAAAAGAATGAAAGAAAATTCGTACACTGTATTTATTCCTTTGTTAGAAGAAATTTGACCTTTCCGATGATAATTTCTTTATTTATTTTTAAGGTGAGTAAATATAAAAGATTCCAGTATAACTTTCAAATTTCGATATTAACATAAAGTCAATATTTCACACAATAAGATCGATTAAATTATTATATAAATTATTTGGAGTTCTCACGTGATCAGGAAAAAGACAAACTTATCAATAAAAATTCTTATTCACATGATACATATCAAAAGCACACAATTTATTTAATTTTGGAATGAATATCACAGGAAAAAATTCGGTCTGGTATTAGAAGGCTTGCTCAGTTATGTCTGTCATATTAATATGATGTCAGACCAAGAAAATTTTGGGTGATAATAAAAAAGTATTTTAATTTGGAATTATACATCACTGCTGAAAGTAAATGAAATTTTGCATTACAAACCCAATTATTTATAGTAATTTAGTAAATAGATGGTGAAAATGAGATTTAAACAATGATAATATCATCCAAGTTTATAAACCACAAAAGTAATATCTTCCAATTTTTATTGCATTTCTATCCTCGAAATCAAACAGGAAAAAACAATTATCAAAATAAATTCGAGTAATAATAAAATACTATTTTAATTTTGAATTATATGTCATTGTTAAAATTAAATGAAATGTTTTATTACAAGCCGGAATATTTATAGTAATTTATTATGTAATAAATAATAGTGAAAATGAGATTTAAGCAATAATAATACTATCCAAATTTATAGAACACAAAAGTAATATCTTCCAATTTCTATTGCATTTCTATCCTCGAAATCAAACAGGAAAAAACAATTATCGAAATAAATTCGAGTAATAATAAAATACTATTTTAATTTTGAATTATATGTCATTGTTAAAATTAAATGAAATGTTTTATTACAAGCCGGAATATTTATAGTAATTTATTATGTAATAAATAATAGTGAAAATGAGATTTAAGCAATAATAATACTATCCAAATTTATAGAACACAAAAGTAATATCTTCCAATTTCTATTGCATTTCTATCCTCGAAATCAAACAGGAAAAACCAATTATCGAGTCATAGTCATTTTGTATTTTTAAAGCAAAATAATGCAATAAGAAAATAGAATTCTAATTAGTCATATATACGGAATAGCGGAATTAAGAAGAAAATGAAATCGTGGTTGTTTACTGCAGTAATAAACTGCAAAATAGGCAATAATCAAAAATCTAAGAACTAAATACTTCCATTTCTAAGGAATATACAATCATAACGTGTTGTAAATGATGATTAACATAATGACGCTAATAAATATAATACCAAAACTATCTGAAGAATACATTTAACCATTCTTTAAAGAAAATCAATTTTTCAATTTGATATAGACGCTATTAGATAATGCAATTAAACGTTTGATGAATCTACTTATGCTAGAAATTAATACAGCAAAAATAGAATGCATTACATAAACGAAAAATTATTGCATTTCAGAAATTTCTCAGCGAGACATAACGATCAAACAATTACATTTAGTAACAATTAAACAAAAAAAAAATATTTCAATACCCAATCAAATTAATAAATAAAAAAAAAAGCAAAAGCATTTAAAGAATAAAATAAATTATTTTTAATGGAAATGTTGTACGGCAAATTAGAAAAAAAATTGCCCAAAATGAAGAAAAAGAATTTAGTTGTTTCTTAAGCCTAAAGCAGAAAAAAAAAAAAGCAATTACTTTTTAAAAAAAAAAGAATGGCAAAGAAAAAGGATAGATAGGCACGCTCAATTCTCTATTACAACACGCATTACGACACAAATTACCTTAATCACAAAGACGATAAAACTTAAAATGCTACCACATTTGAAACCATGCGGAAACTCACCAATACCGTGATAAGAGAATGAAAAATCTATTGTACCCTCCATATAAATCTCCCTTTTAATAATTTGGAGATTCATTACGCTGAGAAAGCACGTAAACAAACAATCGTTGCCAAATGTATGCAATTTGGAACTCGCTTTCATTTTTCCAGATAATTACAAGGCTTAGTTGTTCATTGCCACGCAACATTTAAAATCGTCTGCGTTAAAAATTAAACAATTCGAGAATAGCAAGACAGCAGCTGGTAAGCGCAGTCATGTATGATGTAGAAACTATTAAAATAGGTCACTTTAATTGAGTTACGGTTGCAGAATGCTCGCAGATGGAAGGGAAAGACAGCGAAGGAACACGTGTCTTTTAAATATGTATGATTAATAAAATTAATGTCGAATGGCGTTTGTTATAATGAACAGGTATGGGTAAAGAAGATTTAAAAAGCATGAATAGGAGTTCTAGAAAAATAAATAAGCAATGATTATTAGTGGTTTATGCGAAATAATATTTCAAACATTCTAATCTATATTTAAAGGCGAATAGAAGGCATTCTATTCTATATTGAAATTATTGAAACATTTAAAAGATTAATTTTTGCGATATTTCCGTTTAAAGCAAATATTTCTTATGGCATTTATATCCATAAACTTAAAATAAAATTCTTCGAAATATATATTATATATATATATGTTACCGTTAAAGTATATAAAGCAGTTATTTCATAGAATACCTAGTTATTCCATGAAATAACTGATCGTGTCCGTTAAAGTGTGTAATATGTTATTAATTTGACACTTTAACTAGTTATTCTATGAAATAACTAGGTATTCTATAAATTAACTAATGAGAGACAGTTAAAGTGTAAAATAAACAATTTATCTAAAATGAAATTAAACTAATGATAGACAATTAAAATGAAAAAAAAAGCAATTTATCTAATTTATGAAGCGTATAAATGGTATTTATGGAAACGTACCATAAAATCATTTGTTACAACAAGGATTACTAAAATGACACTTGGAATTACAAAGAACATTATTTCTAAAACAAAAACATTTTTTATTTCTAAAACAAACAAACAAACAAAAACATAAATGCAGTAGGAGTGGAAGGTAAATGTATTTGTCGTGCGAGATATATGATATAGATTATTTTACACTTTAACGGGCTGCTGATCGTTATTCTATGAAATAACTAGTTAAACCATTATATACAAGAGAGTTTTACACTTTAACAGACACGATCAGTTATTTCATGGAATAACTAGGTATTCTATAAAATAACGGATTTCATACTTTAACGGTAACATATATATATAAATTCCAATTTTCTAAATCAATGTATCAAAACTATTTCAATACTTATTTATAATACATAAAAATATTTATAAAAAAAAAATCAACATTTTCGACAAAGTGATGCTAATTTCACGCTTTATGAAATTTCTTGACAATTTTCATTTGAAATTTGTTGGAAAAAGATTTTTAAAAAATCAAAAGAAAAAAATCCACAAGTTTAAAAAAAATGAAATAAGATAAAAACCTCACTTAATTTTCGAAGCAACTTTTTTTTTTTTTTTTTAAGAATTGAAGATATTTTACGAAGAAAGGAAATGTAAAGTATAAAATACATTCTGTATGTAGAAACGACCATTCCTTCTAAAAGTAATTTTAAAAATTCCTTTTATACATAGATATTATAAAGTTTAAACATAAAAACAAAGCCTTAAGGTTATTTTACTTAAAACATTATAAATTTTTTTAAATATATAAAGAAATCAACCGAAATTACACGAGGTATTTGAGATTCTTACGCTAACTAGATAAAACATGTAAATGTACTTCTTACATAATTAAGATTCTTAATTAAAACGTTAAAATCAGTTTTTCACAGCAGACATAATTACGAAAAACGAAAGGAGGAAAAAAGCTTTTACAAGAAAATAAAACAGAATGAGATTTTGTAAAAAATCTTTTTACCTTCCATATTTAATATTCTTTTTAGTCTTGAACAGAAAAGAAATAATGAGAATATGTTCTGTTGAATTTAAAACATTTTAATAAAAACAGAAGTGAAGAGTTTTGCCAAATACATAAAAGTAAGATTTGTTCAATTTTAAAATTCTTTACATAAGGTTACACTACTTCAAAGTTTTAATATGAAATGTCGGTTTATGTTTTATAAATTTAACTGTTTTTTAAAATTTCTTAAATGGATGATAAAAAAATACAAAGGATAATACACTGATAAAAAAATAATTCGTCAAATTTCAGCTGCTTTTTTTTAAGAAAAAGAAATTTAAAAAAATCAGCATTGAGATGTCATTACTTTTCACATTCAAGCACTTTTATAGAATGAAATCCAAATGTAGTTCAGAAGAAATAAATCTAGTCTTCTATAAGTAGTGTTTTACTTCACATTACAATACCTATCTAAGTAGGCGGAAATCTCTTTACGTCAATAAATTTTAGAACACTTTCACGATCAACACACTTTCAGACGTTGGGAAATATTTTAGTTGAAAAATACAATGTGGCGTTCACTTGAGAAATTTAGAAATCGTAGCTTTTTTTTAATTTTAAATAAAAAAAAAAACTTACGTGAAGGCATTCTTAAAAAAGAATCAATAAATATAGGGAAAAAATAAAAAGAGAACAAATTTTTTCAAGATGAAAGATTCTTGAAGTCATACTAAAGTAGCCCCTACACTGCAGTCGCATCAGTTTAAGTTCTATTTTATTATTATTATTATTATTTTGCATCAAAGCCTAATGCAATGATTGATTTCAAAGATGAGAGCTTCCTAAATAATTTTTAACATAATTTTTTTCTCCAAAAATTTGCATAAAAATTTCTATTTATCTAAGATGAAAATTCATTAATAATTCTAAACAGAATTTTTTTTTCGGAATTTAAAAGCATCCTCATGATTTTGATTTACTATAATTTACTATTTAACAAAACCATAATTCTTTAAGGAAAATTTTTAAAATTTAAAAGAAACGTGACAATTTATATTTACTTGTAATTTATTTCATTCCCTACTTGGCATAGCAAAAATTTTTTTAATTTCAAACTATCACGATTATTTTTATTTAACAGTAATTTATTGCTTTACTACTCGATAAAGTTCGAGCAAAATGCGATAGACAACGAACTCAAAAGATATTAATTTAAATTAAATAAAACAATGAATAAAGAAATTGACAGAATATTACCTACCAATTCTTTATTCATTAATTAAATTATGATTGTTCATTGATTCACTTTTAATTAAAAACAAAAAAATATTTTAAAATGTACAAATTACAAGATGTTTCGAGTTAAAAAAAATATAAACCAATTCTACACAGCATTAAATAAATTTACATAAAAATAATATAATTTTTAAAAAATGATAATAATATTTCTAAATTATGATATTTAAGAAATTATAATTAGATAATTTCTATATAAATAAATTTATATAAAAAATGAAATTCCAAAAGTTATTTCACAAACTTAAATGCGTTCAATGATTCATTAATTTCATATTTACTAAGATGACAAAACTTTCCAGAAAATAGGAGTTAAAATGTACATTAAATGCTAAAAACCTTCTAAGGTTTTATACAATTTGCTATTTTATGAATTAATATAGGGACCACGCATCAAGTTCCAAATAACAACATAAAATATATTCTCTGTCAAACTTTCTCTTTCACCAACATACATATTTCATTTCACGAATTATTAACCATTCTGATGCAAGAAATTCCAAGACAACAACATAAAAGATATTCTTTACAAACTTTTTAACCAATATACATATTTTATATTACAAATTATGAAACATTTTGATGTATAAAAATAATATTTATCCCTCATATCTAAAAATACCTGACGGATGTACGAAATGAAAAATGAAACCATGCAGACGGCAGACACGGCACCCACCTAAAGCACTTTGCGAACCAAAAGAATTCTACAGAAGCACGTATCTCAGAAAACATTTATTTCACAACAACGTAAGAAGAGCAGAATCTCCATTCTCGGTCATTTATAACCTCAGAGCAAATCATCGGGCAAAACGCATCTTCACGATTAGGATAGAAAGAACTACAAAGGGGCTGAACACGACAAAGGGGAACGACTCAAAAGAACCGACGGTATAAACGACCCTCTGACCGATTTGTAAGGTAGTTGGGCACGACATTTTGTCTAAAGATTTCTCTGCTATCACGCAAATCGTGAATTTGCTCGGTCCTTCTTCAAAGGGCCCCGACGCAAGACCACTATCTTCTCTGAAAAACATAACAGCCATAGTAAAATGACAAATGAATCATTTAAATCTGTACACTCAAGTTTCAGTTAAAGATGACAATACTTTAAAGCAGCATATTTTCAGAAATGATTGTCGGTATACCTTTTCTAGATATGTTTATAGCATATTAATCCCATCAGCAGAGTACTTTTATATAAGAAACTGAAATTAATAAACTAGCATATAAAATTTTTAGATACTTGTGGCCAATAACTGTAGAAGTCACATTAGAAAAAGGAATAGTGAAAACTCGTAAATAAGAAGGAAATATATTTGTGAGTTTTGGAATTAATAGATGAATAAACCATTATTAAAATAGATGAATTCAAGAAAAAAAAAACATAAACTTGGGGCAGCAACACAAAATCGGAAACAAAAAGACATACAAATTATACATTATTTGCAATTTAAGAGCCATTAGCAATAATATTTATGGATAAAGGGTCAAAGAAATTATAGACAACGACAATAAATAAAAATGTTTGAAAATTCCTACATGTACTAGCAGCTTTCAGCGACCAATTATATTAATAATATTAATCTAGTTATGCTCAGCTATATCAATGAATTAAATATTATCATAAAAAAGGTACAATCTTAAAAAAACTTGAACAATATACATTAAACAGTCTGATCGGTTAGAAAATTTATAAACTGGCGCAACGGTCCAATTGTTAAGGTTGGGATCACTGTTAAAAGCTTATTTTGCGATATCTCTTGGAACTTTAAAATATTGGTCGATCGGTGGTACCAACCATTGATGGCGTACGTAGAGGTCATGAGTATTCATATGAAACAAAAGCTTGAGAAATTGATAAACTGCCTGTGACTTGAAAATTCAGTCGATGTTTTTTCTCTTTAAAGAATGTGCAATGAAGAGAGAGCAACAAGAGTTTTTCAGATTTTTCAAGAAATTGCAAAAGATGGAGAGGTAGGGGGACCACTGATGACCTACCTAGAGGTCATAAGCTTTCAAATGAAATATTTCGTGTGCAATTGTGATACAGCTATAATTATTTCTGAGTCTAGGCACAAATTAAATATTTGTTTCCGTAAAATTTAGACATGGAATTTTATATGGAATACCATCATTGAAAACGACAGCTCAGAATTTTAATTATTACAGACAAATTCAAACTCGTATGAATTCATAGATGTTAAATCTTCATTGATTTTTCTCATAGCAAGTCCCAAAATTAAAATGATTCATGTACCAATTCAATGGTTCATGGTATCATGTTGGAATTAGGTCGATTAACCCTTTAATATTACGCTTGTAATGTTCAGATCTGAAGATGCATTCCAAGTAGTCAAATCTGTACGTAAATATAATCCTCCTAGACAACTGATAACACATCCAAAAAAGAAGCTTCAAGGTGCTATTTATATTCCAAAAACCCATTTGACTCTTTTTAAAAGATTTAATTGTTATAATAACTGTTCAAAATAATCAAATTAAAAAAAAATCAGCGTAAGGTTGTTTTTTTTTGTATATTTTTTGAATTCTAATATATGAAGGAACATGACTGACTATATGTTACGTGAATATTTGTTGTCACGCGACATACGTTTTTATTCGATGTACTAATGTTCCATTCTTGACAAGCACATTCTTAAGAATGTTTTCAAAGTATGAATCAACAAAATCATTGTTTTTAAACATAATTTAACGCTTTAACATACATATTTCATAAATATCCTTTTTTCATCCAGATACGTTTTTATGACGTATTTTACTATTTTTTTCACTGCATTTAATTGTATTTTTCGCATCGTATATCTAATTTTAGATCTTACATTTTTATGGACTAATTCTAATTCGTTAATAAAGTTAATTTAACGGACTATTTACACCAACTATTTCTTCTTCACAAAGTGACAGGAACAGCATAGCCAAATTAGAATGCCATGCCATCAGACCTACACGATCAATTGCTTCGTAATCAAATAATGTAAATATGAACTCTCACTGTAGATGATAGACAGACATTATGTGGTTATTTCATCTCGTCTGAATAACATTAATAAAAAATTCCCAAATACTCTGCAGCACATCAATTTTTTAAAGGCAATCAACACCTATCATCCATTTCTAATCCATAACACCTGCGGGCGACACAAAATCCTGAACTGGAAGAATAACGTAATATTTCATGTTTTCGGAATCCCATTCCATTTCCTTAACAGTCGGGTTTTTACCATCTTTGATCGCGACAGTCTGTTTTTCTGTCGTATCTGAGGAAGAAGACAAATGTCCATTAGTGAGGTATTGACCTATAGGGTGTCGCCGTCGTCTCCTTTTTGCAGAAAATCCAGGCTGCGAGTGACAGCACGCGAAGATAAATGAACCGTTCAACACAACCGCAGCTATCTACTAATGAAGACAGAAAAGAAGCAAAATTAGAAAGACTTAAAAAAGCTGATCGAATTTTCTTTAATGTCTCTCGGAAAAAGAATATTCAATTTTCAAACTAATCAGAACGGGTTTTCCAAAAACTTTTTCGAAGTAAAATAGCTTTTTTTTTATATAATAAATTTAAATACTGTAGAAACTCATTACTGTACGTGCCACTGTAAGCTATTAAATACCTGTCGATCGTCTCTTTTTTTAGGAATTAAAGCACAGTCTTTTTTTGAGAAAAATAAGCGAAATAAAAGCAGGTAATTGCTTCTGTTGATTTTTATAAATATTACGGAATATACACATTTATCTGTATGGGATGTTTCTATGATTTAATTGTTTTTTAAAAGCCTTAACAGAATTTAACCACACATCGCTTCAAGGGTGGAAATCCCTCGTACCCAAAAACAGTTTTAACAAAATTCAGCATCTTTGAGTGTTTTAAACTTTAAAAACAAACAAGCAAAACTAAAGTTCGATTTAGCATAGTGTTACGTTTTCATTTAAGTTTTGAACTAAATTTTCAAAAAAATACCAAAGTTTCAGATTTAAGATGCAAATTCAGAAATTTATAGTTTTTCTTTAATAATTATCTAAAACCTTTTCATATTTACTGGAAATGGATATAAATATGCATCTCTCGAAACTTAGTTAATTCTGAATCGAAAAAATAAAGAAAAGAGATAGAATTGATAGATTTTTTCTATAACTTTTGACATTGCGATCAGCAAAGCATTACTGTTGCAGAGCCCGGCGCCGCAATATTCTGCGACTTTTTAGCAATTTCATCACAGTTTTTGTGAAACATTTTAACATATTTAAGCCCCTCGTGCTCATTTTTAAGAATTAATGTATTTTCGTTCGTCTAATTGCCATTTTAGAGATCAAACTTTTGAGGTCTGCCATGTCAGTGCATAAGTGGCACTGCTTATAAGACACTGCACTAATTATATTCGTTTTATACGCAGACACTTTCTACTTGCCCCCCCCCCCCATCATTCATACTCTGTTTGAATGCTTAGTATATAATGGATAAATTTTGTTTCGGAGGAGAAACGTACATCAGTTTAAATATATACGACTTGCTAAAGGGATATTTTCAATCAAATATCTTCTTAAAACCCATTGGTTTTATCAATTTTATAATTTTTACAGTTTTTTCTATAAATTTTTACTCCTTTTGTTCGACATGTCTTTGTCTATAAAATTTTACATTTTAACTTTATAGCTAGCCGGCTATATGTTTGGGGAAGAATAAACAGGTCTGGTCCATAAAAAATAACTTATCAAAAAATTAATTAATATAAAATCAAGAATTTGCAAATTTACGAATACTAGAAATGAAAGTGAAAAAATACGGTCGTAAAGAAAATTGTGACATTAAATAAACCCTCGTAAATCAATCTCATTTTGAAACCATCATAAAAACAATTTATTACATATATCAAACAAGGAAAAAATTTGTTTTGTTATTAAAGTATAAAGTAGAACAGCATGTTTAAAACTTATATTTTAAAAATTTCCAAATATTATGTTCTTGAGTCTTCTAATAAATAATCAAGTAAATGTTAAAGGAGACTTATATATGTCTTATTCTTAAAATAAATGAAATAATTTCATTCATGCTATGATTTAATAATTCTGCTCTTCTACCAGAAAAGACTAGTTACAACAACTACTTTCAAAAATAAATCTATATAAAATACGAGATGCCAAAAAAACGAAAATAAGTGTTCCCATTCAAAACTAAAATAAAATATTTTTCCAAACTAAAATCGTTCAATAAGCTTTGCAAATATTCCATTCCAACCACTCCATTACTCGGTCCACGTGCAAACAGAAGCAAGAGAAAGAATCAGAAAATGACAAATAAATATCCTCACCAGCATACAAAGCAGAAACACTCAGCATTACATAAAAATAAATTCTTTCCGATGCAACGCGGAGTGGGAATTAAAAATTAAAATGCCCGACATAGTGCGGAAAGTATCTCTTTCCTAAGACAGCATTAAATAAGTAAGTAGGGGGGGAAGGGATAAATAGGGGTGCAAAGATGCGAAGGGGAGGTAAGGGGTGAAAAAACGAAAAAGGATTTCGATAAAATTCTGTGTCATTACTGGGTATTGGCCCTTGGGGTATACTTCCACTAAGAGGCAAAAACGGCTAAGTCGTCGGCCTCTTCGGCGTCTTATTACACTTGTAAACGAAAATACGATTCCTCTAGATAATCGCTCCAATATAAAACGCGTCAGTTAATCTTGGTCTGCCCTGGGAAATCACATAAAGGCCGCGCAAGCAGCTGAATTCTGAACAAGAATTGTTCATTGGCGGAACATCAATTTTTAAGCAAAAGGAAGCTTTTAAATGGTACTTGAGGCCAACACCTTTTAGCATTGGATTTTGACAATGGAGGAGGAGGAGGAGGAGTGTGAGGTTAGGAATATATTAGTTGAAAAGGAAAGGTAATAAAGTTAATAAAGCAGCAACGTCCTCCCAAGAGAGCTATGACAAAATACTCCGTTACCTGATACTTAGTTCTTCGAAATGTTAAATCTGTTCGAAAGTAAGTTGTCGAGGAATATGTTTCAGTATTAAAAGGAAAGCAAAATAAATCTCGGAAGAATTAATAGAATGAATTTAGAGTTTTGCTTTGGGTACGTTCGAGTTTAAGAAGATAATTTCAGTGTCTTTCAGTAATACTTACTTATTTACAATAAAACAGAGTTACTTCTTCAACATTACATTGAAGCTAATTGTTATTCGTATTCAATGCTGTAAGAAAACAAATGTAATTCCCAACACTATCAAAAAAAAATAAACGTAATGGCTTATGAAAGTGCAGAAATGTAGCAGAAAAGAGACTAATTTCCATTTCGCGCAATTAATTGGATGAGCAGTTGGAATTTAATCAATGTGATGTAATCACTGGTGAATGGAAAATTTTATAATGAAATACGCAAATATGCACACTTTATCAAAATAAATTTTTTATGCAGAACGAATTTTCGGATCACAACAATGGTTTTATTTAAATTGTCACAATTAACGAGATATATTTCAAGAAACAGCAATAATGACTAAGCAATAAATCATTCCATGAATCAGAATGAATATCAACTTCTGTAACAGAGACTGGTTGGGTTATTCACATTGGATTTATCTTATATTCTTATTATATCTTTATTTTCTCTAATATCTGTTTTAAGTCTTTTATATTATTCTAAAATGCATTATAGGCATGAAAATTGTAGCTATTTTTCTTTTTATGTTACCATCACATATTGGCTACATTCGAGTAATCGTCTATAATAAATTTGTATTGTTACTTCAATTTCATTGAATATTTAGGCTACAAAATTGGCAGCTTACAATGGAAATGCAATTTGTAGAAACATTTTTTTTTAAAACGGAAAGCATTGAATGGCAGCAGTTTGAGAATAAGGATTATCATCAACTATATATTATATAAAAAAGACGTATCTTTTATGTAACATTTGGTAATGCTTTATGAAATTTTTCTTATGTAGCCGTCATATTTAATACATAGTCAATAATAATCGTAAGGCTGCTTCAATAAAAAATGCAAATTATGATACTATATTGTTCAGAAAAATTAGGAAATGTTCCAAAACGAATATAAAGAAAGATTGATGATACAGAAAGAAAGAAAGATGATATATTGAAAAAGAAAAAAGACAATTTGATTGCTTTTTTTTTTTTTTTTTTTTTATTTAACAAGAACATCGTTCATGTTTTTAGATGCTTAATCAAAAATAATTAAATTGTTTTTTTCTTTCTTTCTTTCTATATCGCTTTATTTCAAATACCCGTTAATTTACGGGAACAATGTACATTTTTTAGAGAGAAAAATCGTTTGTCTACAATTTACTATAATAAATTTAATTCAATTTTTTTCTATCCAAAAATTGTGCAGACTGGATAACAAAACAGTTACATAAAATAGTCTAATCCGGGAAACGTATCTTGGTAATGCTTTATGAAATTTTTCTCATGTAGCGGTCATATTTAATACATAGTCAATAATAGTTCAGTAAAAATATACCAGGACCTGTTTTTAAGCCTTAATTTTGCACGTAATACTGGGGGTAATTTTTTTCGAAAATCTAATTTACCAGCATTAATAATACAATCTGGTCATGACCGTTTTCCAGACAGTGTACATGTTCCTGGCGCTGAGGGTGGTGGCTGTAAACAAGTACTAATGCAAACTATTAATCATTGATGTTCTAAGATTCGGTATTGGAGTGCAAAAGTGAATGCTGTTTTGATATTCTGAATGACAAATAAGCAAAATAGATTCATGCTTTCAAATTATTTTGAACTCGTTAGTTATTTTATAAGAAACATAATTAATAGTTTTCTCTACGTAGGCGAGCTCTGAGAAGAATATTGCTCAAATGATTATTTCAGGTGAATAAACTAGTGAATTAATTGAAACAGTAAATACATTTGCGTTAATTATGCTTAAACAAATCGGTGGTTCAATTTTGAAAGTCAGTTTCTTAAGACAGATCGATGATAGAATTTTAGTATGCTATTTTTAAAAAAATATTTTAAAGTGTATTTTATTTTAAGGAATAATTACATTCTTTTGAAATTAAAGGAAGTACAAAAAGTTCTATTACTTTTATTTCATTGAAATTATTTTCCTATTATTGTACATAAAAAAATTAGGTGAACTAAATCAGACAAATTTTCCATATTATCCATTATAAATTTCGATTTACAGGTCAAAAGTGAATTTACAAACCCTTAAATTAATTTACAGGACATTTTATCAAATGAGGACTATTTAATAAAATGGATCATGTAATTATTCCTTTTTAAGGAATAATTACATTCTTTTGAAAATAAAGGAAGTACAAAAGGTTCAATTACTTTTATTTTATTGAAATTATTTTCCTATTATTGTACATAAAAAAATAGGTAAACTAAATCAGACAAATTTTCCATATTATTATAAATTTCGATTTACAGGTCAAAAGTGCATTTACAAACGCTTAAATAAATTTACAGGTCATTTTATCAAATGAAGACTATTTAATAAGACATTTTTTTTTTTCACACAGAACGAATAATTTATTCATGATAATTATAATGAATGAATGATTTATTTGAAATCGAATTCAAGTATGCAAATTATAATTTCTTTAGTTAAATATTCCATTACTTCTATTCATTTTAATTAAAAATGATTCACATGAAAATTAAGAAATCGATATTTTATTTTAAATAATTACCTGATACATTTTACATCAGCACGTGATAGTTCTAAGTACGATGCAAATGCAATTTCGAAGCGAGGGATGGCCTGTTTTTCTCGTATCAAATTACATAGGTTGAATATTACTCAAAAAAAAAAAAAAAAAAAAAAAAGGTAGAAATTGATTTAAAATTAATATTTTAAAAGTGGTATCGAATTTTAGTTTGTTAAAAAGAAATAAAATTTCTTCATAACTTGAAGCATTATTCGTCTGATTTTTTTCAAAAAATTAGATCAATTTTCATGGAAAGTATAGGAATGAAAAAGGCATTACAGCATTTCATTTCCAGGTATAATGCAATACAAAAAATAACAAAATTTTGGTGTATTCCAGGGATTCGTTTCGAAAATCTGAATATTCAATCTGAATATTTTTCTCTTCTGAATCAAGTATATGAAATTGTGATTTTCTAACATATATTTATAAACGAAATACCTGCGAGAATGAAAGATATGAATCAAGATAAAATTATGCAAGGAATATTTATAAAGAAAGCACCTTTATTTCGTAAAATAGCAGATAGGAAATAACACTGAATATCTAGAATGATAAGACGAATGCAAATGTATGTAAGATTTGATTTTTTAAGAAATGAAAATTTCCAGTTTTTAAAAGTAATGCGGTTTAAAAAGTAATCACGAAATACAGAATATTTGATTTTGTTAGGTTTAGAAAATTTACATACAGTTAAAACAAAATGATAACCATAAATGTAAAAACTCAAAAATTTTAGACAATAAACTGAAACGGAAAAATTCTATGTAAATATATTAACATATAAATTCATTAGTATAGCTTTAGACTGGAATGCATTTCTTTGCACAGGACTGATGAAATATTTTACATTTTATGATAATAATAGTTTATTTTATAAACAGTTAGACTTATATAAGATAAATAGTTAAAAATTAATAAATAATATATTTTATGATTAATATCGATTTCTAAACAAAGCATATTGGAAGTTGTTTCATTTTTATCTTTATTCTATTATACAATTTATAGTTTGTGGTAATTTTTATATAGGCCTTCTTGAGATACATATAGAAGAAATGTGGAAAAGATAAGTTAAAGAATGCTTCAATTTTTAAGTACTAATAAATTATCATTTCAAAGTATAAAAAAAAAAGAAAGTAAATGTAAAAAGAATATATATATATATATATATATATATATATATATATATATATATATATATATATATATATATATAATGATATTTTTAACTCTTAATTTAATACAAATTAATTTCCAAGATTTTATCTTAATTTAGCCCATCGTAACTTCATTCTAAAATATTTTCTTATTTCGAGATCCAATTCCACTTTCGGTTTAATTAATCCCTTTGTAAAAATAATGCGCCATCAGTACTACGTATCAAGAGAAAGTGATATCTTCGGTTGCCCTTGAAAAGGTGTCAAAAGTCACCACGTGCATTGAAATCCTATGTTATAAAAGACAAGTGATCATTTGTTCGCCCCTTTTTGCCTTTTGCTTATGTTCCGCGCTGCGTCTTGTTAATAATTATGCTTACCACTCGGAAGAGAATAAAATGAAATTAAAACTACGAAGTCTCTTCACTGCTTCGAACCTGCATTCTACTCAACCAAAATATGTTACATATTATTTTGCCGACAAGATTCGAAATTCATTACACGCACGCACACACACACATATATATATAAAGAAAACCTGACAGTACATGTATCCTAAATGAACAATATTTGTTGGGAAAATGCATGCTCTAAAACAGAATGTAACGAGATAACTTAGATGGAAATATTATTCTGTCCTTTGCAAATTTGTACATGAAATACATATTGCCCTTGTAAATTGCTGCATCCTATGTATAACAACAACAATTAATGAATGTAAATTGAGAGTTTCATAAGATTGCCATCAGCATTTATTACCTTTGATGTATATTTTCGCACGGATCTTCTTCTTCACCTTTAGGAGACTTTTACTTATACAGTGGTTGTTGTTGTTGTCGTTTTTATATTATTATTAATTTTATTTATTTTTCACTTTTTTATAAAGGAAGTATATAATAAGAAATTACTGTAATCATCAAAAAGTTCGAATTTGAAATTTTGACGAATCTTCATGTTTTAGACCTTACTGAATCCAAAAACACATTTTTGGAGTTGTCTGTGAGCTCGACAATTCAAAAATGCTTTGAGCTAGATCGATGAAATTCGTTATACGGTCTTGTCTTTATATCAAATATGTAGATTTCTATCAAATTTTGAACAAAATTCATTCAGTACAAATCTATCTAACTAGCTGTCCGAATATAAGTTAACACAATAACTTATAAAATGAAGAGAGTCAGACAGATAAAATTTAGTACGCAGATGCAACCACTGAAGTATAGATAGAAATCAAATTAAGATTCAAATCTGTCAAGAAGTTGATGGATTTGGGATCAAAAATGTTCAGCAGGCTCTCAGCAACGGGACTATTTTTTTGCATAACTGTACATAAATCACACTGATGGGGGCCGAGAGGATTCTGGGATTGTGCATGAAATTTTTCTCTAATCATAATAGTTACAGGACGTCGATACGTCTGTTGGATTCTACCATAAACTCTAACAAGACCGATTTTCCGCAGGCTCTCAGCTATGCATATCTTTCTATCTACAACTGCAACTAATATTGCTGTAAATTTCTATAAACTAAAATTTAATTTAGATTGAGTATTGAGTGTACACCATATTTTCATCGCTATCTGAGTATGCAACATAAGAAATACACTACACAGATCAGACATTCTGAGATCAAAATTTTTCTTTTAATGCCCACTAAAAATTTTTTTTTATAACTTTTCAAACAGTTTGAATATATAAGATTTTTAATTTGTGTATCAGGATGGATATTTAAAATTGATGGATATTAAAATCAGGATGGATATTCTACGTAGTTTCCATGAAATGGATTTTTACTTAATATCTGAACATAGAGGCTAAGTAATTTCTAAGAGGCTCATAATTTTGAATAACATCACTTTATGACCACACCAATTTCTTCACTGTAAAACACCCTTTCAAAGAACCTAATCTGCCTAATTTTCCATCTGTAACTTTTCACTCCCATTATCGGCGACAAGAGAGTCATCACCACAAGCATGTTTCAATTCCAAAAGACCCCCTACTCCAATGAACAGAAAGCACGTATCGACGAGTGAGAATAATCATTAGATTATAGAGAAGCAATCTGTTCTTTGTGGTTTTCTCATCGCGCGGTTATAAATCTTAACTAAAGGCCCCACAGCAGGTCATCCATCTTCACTAGCACTCGGAGGATACTTTAAAGGCGACAGGCAGCCCCTAATTGAATTGCAGGGAACAGGAGACTCGTGGATAAGTTATTTTTCCACGGTCTCCTGTTTTCACACGGAGATCAGAATAACCGATTTTACACTGGAACGTTTAAATAAAGAGGAGGCCGCGGTGACACCTAAAGTGCTCGGGATGATGAAGATAATCACCGAATTTTATGTCTCCCTAATGCGGTACTTGAAGGAAATGCTAAAAATTCATCTACTAGAGAATAATAAGCGTTAGTTATACGCACGCATGAAATATGTTTGCAACAGAATAATGAAGATTAATTGATAATTAATCGCAGCTGTGTTAAAATACATATGCACCGAAGTGATAATAGAATCTTCAGTTTGGTATTTAGCTAACAATATTTACGGAAGCTATTTTTTTAATTAGATGTTTGAATATCTAGTTTGCAATATTGCAAGATAATGTTTTAGGCTTCACTCGTCTATCTTCATCTTATCTTCAAACTTTGCCTTTAATTTTATAAGAATAATGATACGTATATATAACCAGTAAAAGTGGTCGCCTCCACTCTAATAAAGGAATTACACCAGAGAACGCCTTGCACGGCACTAGCCTATAGTAGTTACAAAATATTAACATTTGCGTGACTTTAGCATTTTTACAAAATCTATCGTGTGATACTTGGCGAGTTATTTGGCGATTAAGCCCTGACATGCGATTACTAACATCCGAAAATCGAATCAGTATATCAGAGGCGTTTTTCTCAATCGATTGAAACAAAACTTTGTTAAGAAACTACATTTGTAGTCACAAAACCTCACACAAAGTTTAATATATTCAACTCACTGCGTTTTTGAGTTATCGCGTTTATATGTTTCTGAAAGCACAGACCGACAGATGGTCAACCCCTCATTGGATTTGGCTCCACATTTGATAGGTATCTACACTATAGATGTTGAGAGCCGAATTTTATCCATCTAGCTCTCTTCGTTTTGTAGTTATAGTGTTAAATTAAGATAAACTTCTCCTGAAAGGATTTTGCTCAAAATTTTATACGAATCTACCGATTTGGTGTAAAAACCGTATACGAAATTTCACCCATCTAGCTCAATGCATTTTTCAGTTATTTTCGTAACAGACAAGACATTTTTCAGAAATGAATTTTTCGAAATCAGGAAGGTCTAAAACGTGGAGATTCATCCATTTCGATTTCGAATTTTTTTAAAGATTACTATACTTTCTGTATACTATGTAAAAGAGAAAGTAAAAAAAAAAAAATGTATTTAATATTATAGCAATGCACGCGAATATAAATACTGTTATCAAAACAATGAAAATAACAATTACATATACTTAAAAATTATTTCTAAAAAATGCATGGATGTCCCTATCTCTGATAAATTTTGAAATGATTTAAAATGTTTTTTTGTTTGTTTCTTGCAATAATATGATCGAAAGTTATTGAGAAATACGTTTAAAAATTTGATTAATTAATATAAAATCTAATTAAATAGTGAAAAAAAAACCGGAGCAACTGATATCCAAGATTGAAATTTGGTACTTTAAAATCCAATAATCAACCATATAGAGTGTTTTGAACTATTTCTTCATAATGCAAGTCACTAATTTCAGAGAACATATCAATAAACATCATTATGTCAAAAGGAAACATTTTTTTTTTCTAGAAGTATAATTAATTTTGCAAACTTAATTGTACTAACTTTACTTTATATTTGATACTGTTACAATAGTCAGATTGGGACGAAAAATCAGTTTAGCGATAAAAGAACCACAAGTTCGATCACGATTCCACAAAAATTTGAACTTCAGTGGCAAAGACTTACAGGATAGAAAGATTACATCAAACGTTCTTGTAGCTTACATGGCTTGATGTATGGACGAATTCGGCGGTCAAACTTCCCAATGCAATTATGCTGGGCAAATTTCGAGAGAGGGGACGATTCTATTTTTCTTATCGATTGATTTTCATTCAAAATAAGAACGAACAATCCAAAACACCTGTCATATTATTTTAACACGGGAGTTTAATCTAATTAAACTGAAAACAAAATCTTGAGAAGACTTAATTTATGCTTATACAAGAATGCTGCATCAAAATCTGTGAAGACTAGGAATTTCATATTTAGTGTTAAAAAAAAAGAGTATAAAGTACGGTAATGATTCATAAATCATTTTTGTTTTCTGTTCATAGCTCAGAATTTTGAGAATTAATGTTAATAGATCTTATGTAATTTCAAAATGAAACATCAAACTAAAAGTAACCTAAGATGGAAACTTGAATAATGGGACTATCTCACCCGAATTTTTTGGTAGTAAAATTATAAATTAACATTTAAAGTTAGAGAAAATACTAAAATTCTACAAGAAATGCTCTTTATATTATCAAAATTCAGACGCTATGAATGCTCAATAAAGAGAAGCTGAGTTGAACACATGTTTCAAAATACATATTTAATAGCTGAACTGGTTTAAGTTCTGTGAAAGAATTTTCAAAAAATAATCCGTCCATGATTTAAAAAAAAAATCAATTGGATCATAGGCAACAAGTATATCACAATGTCCCTATCTCTGAGAAATTAAAATAATAAAAGATTTTAAAAAAATCTTGCATTCTTAGCAATTCCATAAAAATTATTATCTTTAAAAAAGTAATAGAAAAGTACAATTGGATGCTTACGGTAATAATATATGTATATATGAAAGATAATTCACAGTTTCATTTGAAGTAATTATTTTCATTCGTTCAAAAAGCATGCTCCGTTTATGGGAAAGAATTATATTTTTTTATACAATTTTTATATAACTTTCTAGAAACACACATTTTTTTTCTGACGCAATTCGAGAAACATTCTATTTCACAGCGTAATAGCAACACATAATGCATTCAAAAGTAACTAAAAACTTTAGAAATTTCAAGTTCGACGACTATCTATTTTATACAATGAAAACACCAACAGATGGCAGCACGCTGGATTTAAAATGTTTCCACTTTCGCATTTTTAATGGTTATGAAAGTATCTCAAGAAGGGATATGTAATTAAAAAAAAAGTAAAGAAATTATATGATTTCTATTCATCTTTTTACAGTTTGCAAATATTTAACCATAAATTTTCTGATGAATTTACGAAGTGTCATTTTTCAATGTCCTGTCTGAAAATGAAAACGGTTGTTGAATTTTAAATTATAAATAATCTATAATCTATGAAAATTAAATGACTTTATAAGAAGTTTCATTAACATTGCTATTCAAGTTAATATGAAGTTAAAAATTCCACCACATTGCTCTTAGAAATCAAGTTTTCAAATTCTTAAATTATGAAAAATAAGTTTTTTATAAAAAAAATTTTTTATCGTTTTGCTTTCGAATAAGTGCATTATGATTTGATAAAAATTACATGCACTCAATGAAGTGTTAAATTAGCAATCTTAATCCAGCTTTTGTAAACCAACATCAAAATTCAGGCGATCAGTGGCATGCAGTTTCCTCACTTTCCACAAGTTATCGACTTGAGAATATTTAAACTACGATCGAATTAAATACGCCCCAGGTCTATATATACAGTGGAACTTTGATGAAATGGAAATTCAAATAAACTATCCGGTTACTAAGCCGAGATTGTCGCCCATGTGGTATAATAAACTGATATAACCTTGAGCCTGAATCAAAGTTTTCCAAAAAATGCACCATTTGCTATTCATATATTCCAGTATTATAATAACAGGATCGAACTAAGTTGTCTAGAAGTTTTTAGATAATGCAAAATTCGGGACAACTCTTTAAATTTCAAAACCAGATTTTTTTAAATGGATTTTTATTGAATAATAACAAAACAGTTTTTAAAATGAAAAACTGCACTAATAAAAGATTTCGTTGTAGATCATCTTCAAGCCTTTAGAAATATCTCTTGTTTAAAAAGAATTTTAAATTTAGCTTACATGTAATTTGAAATAGAATGGCAAATACGAATTATCAAACTTTTTCCTTTTTAAATGCATTCCAGATATTCAAACGCAGAGTTTGTAAAGGTCACGGAGTTAAAGAGTCAGTCAGCAAACTGGATAGATATCAATGATCTGCAAACTAATTTGAAAAATAATAATAATAATAACATTAAAAATAATGTTCTAAAATTTAAACAACTTTTGATTTCAATTTTATTATGTCCGAATATATGGCCCTTGTAAAACAAATGGAAACATTAAAATTTATTACACTGAAAATACCTTGAAGGCACCCATCACGGTACCTCAATAAAGGGCAGAAAAATAAAAAAATAAAAAATAAATAAATAAATAAAAAATCAAGAGGCTTTCGCTCTCTGTCCTTCTCCAAATGTTGTGTGGTCGCTATTTGACAATTTAGTCATATATGACAAATAAATAATTAAAACCTAACGATGAAATGCGATTGATTTAAATGTAATTTTATTTACAACTGAGCAATTTGTATGTGATATTTTTAATATATATGATAACTTTTTGATAAATATGCAATCTATGACTATCTAGATTAACAGCTGAAACAATACATAAACAATGTAAAACGCTTCTTTTTAAATAGGAGCTTTAATAAATTACTTACATTTTGTTTTTATGCATTCGAGAGGTAAAGTCTAATCGACTGGCAAGTCTTTGTTTGAAAATAGTTTAAAAATGAGCAAATTAAGTGCATCGATAATGATTGTGGTTTTATCCTAAGCTGGATTTCTCCTAGGCGGGGGGGGGGGGGGGAGGAGATAAAGCATATGGGATGCTAAATATATAATGCTTAGTTTCATTATCAACTTATCGCATGATGAAAATGATTTTATTGGAAGTACACCTTATGATAATCATAAAATAATCTGTAGGTGGTTCAAATAGATTCCACTTAGTTAGACAAACTTATAATACGTGGTGGCCTGCCAGCAAATTTAGCTACAAGTTATAGCATATAGCAATTTCAATATTTGGCATGTAGCAATTTTAGCAAAATTAGTACTAGCTGTAACTATAGTTTCTAAGATTTCTTAATATAATTTTTTAATGCCAAAGCAGTTTATTGATGCAATACATTTAAATTAACTACATATGCCCTCAATCTATTGCATATGATTTAAGATTATTGCATATAATCACAAAAAGTCATACATCGATATTAATTCCAGTTGTTGCATAAAAAGCGTTTTTTTTTTTTTTTTCTTTTGCTGTATGTGGTTTTTGACAAGTGATGTTATTGACAGGATTAATCGAGCAATTGTCATATTCTGCAAATTAACCATGCAACTTTAGAATTTGTTATTTGTTTATGCCGTTAAAACGTGCATCTGGAATGATTCCGCCCACATAAGCTTACTACATCTAACTCCATAACAAGCTGTTAAAATATATTATACGTTAAAATAATAATAATAATAATAATAATTAGAGACTAGATTTGATCCCCCCCCCCCCATTCTTTCAATTGGGAGAAATACTATACAAAATGTAAGGAAAAAAAAAAAAGATCCCGAGTTTTAAAAATTAAATATCTCGCCTCACTTTTCAATCAGCACTTGATATAGATAAATGTCGATAGCCAGCCCCCCCCCCCGCATCATTCCGAATATCGGAAGGCAAACAATTTCTCGAAAACCACAAAAGCAGAGGCACAGTGGTATTTCCTAGAGCGCGGAAAAAGGCGCATGCAAATACCCGCTATTCGTGAAAAACAAGGACATTTAAATTGAAATTTCTTGTAACCGCAAAGTGGAAAACTTCTAGAGATTCAGGAAACTGGGGGAAAACGGATATTTTGGATCACCGCTTTCGTGAACGTGGGAGAGAACAAAAATAAAATAAAATAATAATAAAAAAATTAAAAAAAAACAAAAACAAAGCCAAAAGATTGGGTGGGGGGAGGGAACCCTTTTAACCAGATTGGGATGGCGAAGCGCCGAAAACAGGACAGCAGCTGTCACCTTGTCTTCAAACGCGAAGAATCGGATTTCTTTCAATAAGAAAAGGACGAGAAGAATAGGGATTTCCAGTGTTATGTCAGTTGCACAACGGCCACAAAGTCCCTTGGACAGATCGCTGCGAGGTGGCAAAAAATTAATGGAAAAAGATGCCTCCTGGAATCGTACACAGGTGCACAAGTCAGAGAATTTGAAATAAAGGGACAGCACCAATAAAAGGGGGTTCCAAAGAAAAACTCGACATCAAATATGTGCAGTTGAACAGTTCAAAATATTATCTTAGATTAGACGGGGGGGGGGGGTTATTGTATGACAATCAAAGAAGCTTACAACAAAACACAATAATATAACAAAAACATATTTAATCAAACAAATATATTTTTGATAATAGTAAATTTTTGAATTAAAGTCAATTTTTAAGCTCAGGTACACATCATCAGCAATGATGGATAAAACTAATTTTCTTGTGAAGTCTTTTTATAGAAGATAAAATATTTATTTATTTGTTTTTATTTTTTAACCAGGACTTGATATGGAATTATTAAACATTGGGGATTAACCAATATTTTAGATACTTAATTTAGTTTCCTCCTGGGGGGAGAGATTAAAAAAAAAATAATTTCGGAATATATCAAATATAACAATGTCAATTTAAATGTATCAATTTAATAGGGATTTATTTATTTTTCTTATAATATCACAAGAAAAAAAATCAATATAAATGTATACTGAGATCAATATATGGAGTTTTAAAGTTTATATATGAAGTTATTAATGAAATAATCCAATTGTTAGAATATAAATAACTTTTGTTGTTAGATTAAATAAAGCACTTTTTATCCTTACATTTCTCATAAAAAGTTATTCTAATTTCTTTATTTATAAACACAGAAAAGGGTACTTAATAGACAATCTTTCTGACTATTTATTAATGAATATGATTTTAAAATATAATAAGGAATTTTATGACTACAACAGGGAATCTATGCTATTAGTTCCACATACTGATATGAAATGGATACATAATTGTATCAAATATTTATTTATTCTTTAACACACTAAATGACTGCCTAATTGGTTCGATGCTGCACGAATCACTTATGATTCAAACCTAATTTCTAATTAGATGATGTTTCCTCTACTACATTACGATATAGCAAAGAAGAAATCTAGTCAGACAAATGGTACGAATCGCAGGTAATAAACGTGTATTATATAGTTAGATGAAGCAAATATCTATAGCAAATTCCTTTCTAATATGTTAAACTTCACTTTTGTAGTTCCACATACTGATATGAAATGGATACATAATTGTATCAAATATTTATTTATTCTTTAACACACTAAATGACTGCCTAATTGGTTCGATGCTGTACGAATCACTTATGATTCAAACCTAATTTCTAATTAGATGATGTTTCCTCTACTACATTACGATATAGCAAAGAAGAAATCTAGTCAGACAAATGGTACGAATCGCAGGTAATAAACGTGTATTATATAGTTAGATGAAGCAAATATCTATAGCAAATTCCTTTCTAATATGTTAAACTTCACTTTTGTAGTTCCACATACTGATATGAAATGGATACATAATTGTATCAAATATTTATTTATTCTTTAACACACTAAATGACTGCCTAATTGGTTCGATGCTGTACGAATCACTTATGATTCAAACCTAATTTCTAATTAGATGATGTTTCCTCTACTACATTACGATATAGCAAAGAAGAAATCTAGTCAGACAAATGGTACGAATCGCAGGTAATAAACGTGTATTATATAGTTAGATGAAGCAAATATCTATAGCAAATTCCTTTCTAATATGTTAAACTTCACTTTTGTAGTTCCACATACTGATATGAAATGGATACATAATTGTATCAAATATTTATTTATTCTTTAACACACTAAATGACTGCCTAATTGGTTCGATGCTGCACGAATCACTTATGATTCAAACCTAATTTCTAATTAGATGATGTTTCCTCTACTACATTACGATATAGCAAAGAAGAAATCTAGTCAGACAAATGGTACGAATCGCAGGTAATAAACGTGTATTATATAGTTAGATGAAGCAAATATCTATAGCAAATTCCTTTCTAATATGTTAAACTTCACTTTTGTAGTTCCACATACTGATATGAAATGGATACATAATTGTATCAAATATTTATTTATTCTTTAACACACTAAATGACTGCCTAATTGGTTCGATGCTGTACGAATCACTTATGATTCAAACCTAATTTCTAATTAGATGATGTTTCCTCTACTACATTACGATATAGCAAAGAAGAAATCTAGTCAGACAAATGGTACGAATCGCAGGTAATAAACGTGTATTATATAGTTAGATGAAGCAAATATCTATAGCAAATTCCTTTCTAATATGTTAAACTTAAAATATAATATCCTAATTATTGTCCATGCATATTCTAAATAAAATATAGGGAAAAAAATGACGGTGGAAAGTTATATAAAGATAAAATGTGAGCAGTTGGACGATCAGCGTTTGATTCTAAACCACTCGCTGATTAATTGTATTTCAACAAAGCTTTTGTAAAAAGTCTCAGCAGCATGTGTACATAAATTCATTAGGCCTTTATTATTTCTGCCTTATGTGAAAATACTTATCCATTTATATTGTCAAAACACATGTCATTAAAATTGTGTCTCTAAACTATTAGGTTCATTTCAATTCTTTTATGTTTCTGTATTTTATTATTTATTATTCTCCATTCGCTATAGGTGTAACAGATAATATTCTAAACATTTTTTTTTTTCGTCAATTCATATCATTCACCCTTTAGGTAAGCTAGGTCGGCTCGAAAATAAAAGTTAAAAAAAATCCCTTTAAAGTAGTCTTGGTTAATTTTTTTTATAGTACGAAGTCTTCATTCATACCTACACGAAACGTCTTTCATAAAAAGCTGCCACAAATAAAAATAAAAAAATCCGCAGTCATTCACTGATAAATCCTAAATCTAGGATGAACATAAAATGATCCAAAATGGCCCAATTCATTTTTATCCTGTACCTACGGACCTCTCCAAGTAGCCACCAGAAAAGCAGGAAGAGGAGGAAATAAAAATAAATAAATAAATAATAATAATAAAAAAAAAAGGCAGGCAACTCCGCATTCAGCACGGGAAAGAACTTTATTCACTGCCATGATTCCAATCCCTTTCCTAGCGGTGGAATCCGCTGCATGCCGTAAACAAGGGTGAAGAATGTTTTATAAAAAGGATTTTTTCCCTCTTGCAGTGGCATACTAAGACTGAAGCTCATCTGAATGGGACGGTGGCCTTACATAAAAAATAAATAGAATCTCGAATGCACTTTGAGGGGCGTGCGCGCGCGAGGGAGGCAACAGCTGAAGTGGAAGATATGGAAGCAGATCTGTCATGCATGATCGTCAGAAGAAAAGAGGCACGGGAACCGGCTACTTATTGCTTTCTTTCAACAATCGCCGTGACCCGTGCCCGATTCGTACGGGGGACCAACCACTCATTGCAGGATGGGATATGTTGTACGAGAAAATTTCTTCCTTGGTAAATCGCTTGCACTGAAAAAATGAATCAGGTAAATGTTTGAAATATGCTTTAAACCCATTTGCATCAATACAGAAAAGTGGAAAACTATCCTTATCCCCCAATTTTTTTTTCATTGGATAAAAATAATAATAAAAAAAAACAGCTGGGGTGATTTTCCCAAAACTTTCTCGCATACTCTATAATAAATATGCCAGAGAACACCTTACATGGCATTGGTGTAAAATAGCCACGAAAAATTAACTTTTAGCATGAATTCATTGGCGATTTACTTATCTCTCGCATGCGTTGATAGTACCCAAAAATCGAATTTGAGCTTTAGGTAAGTTTTTCTCAACCAATTGAAACAAAGATTTGACAGGAAACTGCACTCGCGTCACAAAATCCCGTACCAAATTTGATATGTTTAAATCATTGCGTTTTTGTACTATCACGTTTATATGTGTCAGACTCGTAGTTGGATTTAGTTCAAAATTTGATTGATTGTCACGTATTTAACACTACAGATGTTAAATACGTGTACCGAATTTTATTGCTCCAGTTCTCTTCATTTTGTTATTATTGTGTTAACTTATAATCGAACAAACGGGCTTCCTCTTAGCAGATTTTACTCAAAATTTGATACAGTCTTAACACCAAAGTGTGTTTTAGTTGTCTTTGTCACAGACAGACATATTGATGGATATTTTCTTTAAAAAAAAATTTTTTTTTTTTTTTTTTGAATTCGGAGAAGTCTAAAACATGGAGAATTCGTCAATCAGGGAAGTCTAAAATATGGAGATTCGTCAATCAGGGAAGTCTAAAACAAGGAGATTCGTCAATCAGGTCGCATTTTTTGAAGATTACAATATTTCATCTATATTTCACGTATATAAAGAAAAAAATAAGAGAAACAAAGAATTTATAATTTTATTATAAATACGTTATTCACCTACATTAATTTTATAAAAGAATTCGTGAAATAAAATTTAGTTTTGATATTAGGGTGTCGTCCTCGTCATCTGACCGCGGTTCAAAATTACGAGGTCCGTCCAAAAATAGCCCTAGTGTTGCTTCAAACCGGACGTTAATATAACTAAACTAGTTTTGATATTATTTGAAATGGTCAAATTATATAGCCATATGACAATCATACTGTTAAAATATGACCCCCCCCCCTTTTTTTTTACTTTCTTTTATTTGTGATAAACAAACAGCCCAACATTTGCTCTCTTTTTTTGATGAAGTTGTTTAAATTGATATTTTAAAATGTTGATCAATATGGACATGATGCAATTTTTAACTTTTTTCTCGTCTTTTTACTTATTTGATTGTTTGTACAATTATTTCTTCTGCTAATCTAAGCATGAAAATATGAAATTCTCTACCTTAATGGGACTTTTGAAAAGGAAGAATTCAAAAGAATGATGTAAAAAAAAAAAAAAAAAAAAAAAAACCGACCTACAAAGTAATCTCATTGCCACGCCATTACTCTATTCATCTGTTATGTCCGGAGGTTAAGAAGCTTGAGTACTCCGTGACAGTTCCATCAAATCAGCAAATGTAATAAAAATTGTTTGTTCAGACTCTAAAAGCATCACATAGCCTAAAATTGCAAACACATATAACATCAACAAAAAAAAGCGAGCATTTATGCGTTTTGATAATAATAAACAAGACAATACTGCGCATGTAGGCGTTAATGAAACAAATTATTGTGAGATATTATCAATTTACACGAACAAAAAGATTGGTTAGCAATTACAATAAAGTGTAAATTTTGGGGTTCTTCTCGAGGAATACTTTAACAATAGACATTATATAATTATAAAGTTTGTTGTAATTATATAAAGTTGTTTCAGTTTCCTCTCTATTCTATTAATGAATGACATTAAAAGTTTATCATAATTATTAGCAGCATTAATGATTCAAACTTAAAATCGAATATCAGAGAATAAACTACAATATTCTTTTGATTGACCAAAACGGAGCCATAACTTTTGTTAAGGGGGGGAAGAAAAAAAAATATTTCTTTTGACTGCGAGATCAGTTCTTTTGCCTCACAAAACCACAACAAAGGACGATCGCCAAAAGTGAGCCAACGGAAAGGAAAAAATGGCTTAGAATTAACTTTCCATAGGAGCCCCCCGCCTGTTATTTAAGGTCTCGACAGGACGTTTGATAGTTTCGGTTGGATAACAGCAAAGAACGATTGCCTTCTCCCCGAATGAGGCTTCCATCGGAGTAGCAAACAAGAAATAAGGAGGGGCTAAATGAACTGGCGATGTTTCTATTAGGTTGGATGAGGTCGGTTGATTTAACATCTAGGCGTAAATCGATTTTGCATTTGTGGTCATTGTCGCTTAGGGAAATCGAAGGGTATTTGGCCAGACACAGCTTGACCAATGAATCAGGGACAGACAGCAAGAGCCGAGGTCGAACAATGAGACGGATCTGAAAGGGAAAGTATAGAATTGGTCTCAATGTAACAATTTAAACTTAAGGAAATTGTTAAAGTAGATAAAGAGTGTTTAGAGATTTCGCAAAATTACTCTTCAATTACTCAAACAGCGGCTGGACCTAGTCGCTCGTTACATTGTTAAGAGGCAATGAGACAAGTAATCAAAACATTTCGCGCACCAAAATCGCCGATTTGAGAAATTTTCAATTAATTCTCCAACAATCATTTTAGATTATATTTAAAGCATATTTGATAGGTATTGCGGAAACTAATATATAATAATAAGGTAGTTAATAATATAATAATAAGAAGAAGCTAATTAAAGTGCAGCTAGATTTAATTTCGAGAGCTATTTTTTAAATTTGCAAATAAAGTGCCAACAGATGCAATAAGTTATCGGCATCTCTATCTCTATTATATTATCTCATTTTTTTAAAGTTTCATATGATTTCTAAAGATTGAAAAATATTTCACACTCTTTCTCTCTCTTTCCTTTCAAAGAATGAGATCATTTAGGGCTGAAACGAATAAATGTAAAAACATTTAAGCATACTTTTCAACTTCTCTTTAAAAAAGATTGATATTCAAACAGAACAATTATGTATAAAGTAACAATTTCAATTACAAGAAGGAAGTAGATTCCTCTATCTATCATTGCATAATACGCGAAATTAACAAAACAGTACAAATGGAGAATTTCGCAATAAAATATACGTATTCGAAAGAAGGGAGAGGTAAAAAAATCTCTTCAAGCAAGATAAAAAAAAAGTTTTTACAACATCCTTGTCCATATATCCTACTCCGTTTTGCCATCAAGTGAACCGAGAGCACATCTTCATTATTGAGGTTATGTTCACAAATGATAGTTGGTCACGGGAGACTGCCTCGCAAATCGTTTATGACATCCGATACTCACTCAACGATACTCAGATTCTTCAGCAGGGTATTTACTGTAAGATCATGATGTTAGTCTCGAACATCGAGCACTCGAGCACGGAAAGTCAATTTAACAATTATGATGAGAAAACTATTTTTTTTCAAAGAAAACAACAAAATATTGTTTAAAATACTTTATCCTAGAAGTCCTCTGTCTATTTAAAATTACCAGGCTACGTAATATATTAATACACTGTTTTTCAGCCTAAATTTTTAGCGTTTGCCTATCATCGCTATTAATTTGCCTTAATGGATACCATTATGTTTAATTACTAACAGCTTCCTATGAAGAAATGACGCTCTAACACAGACACATCTCATTTTCACCACTTATGCAAAAATGAAGCATATTAGCAATTATACACATTTAATTAAATTAACAAAATATATTCAAACACATTTAATGGGAATTTTGAGACTGCCTTGCGAAAGGATTACTGAAATACATACCTTATTGTATAAGAACAATGGTGGTTCACATTTGCAATTAAACGCTAGGATATGGTTGATACTTAAATCATAAGAAATCGAATATGTAATTTAGACGTCTTTTTTGGATCGAACTGAAACCAAAATTTGACAAAGAATCATAACTGTAATCAAAAGATAACACATCTAATTTCATTTATTTAAACCATTGGATTTTTGAATTGCCATATTTACATGCAAATGAAAGTACAAATAACTCCTTGATGGACTTGGTTCTAAGTCTGATACAAATCTACACTTACCATACAACAGATAAGAACCAAATTTTATCCATCTAGCCCTTTTCCCAATAGTTATTGAGTTAACTTATATTCGGAGAGTATGACTTCCTATGAATAAATTTCCTTTAAAATTTGATAGACAATTACAAATTTGGTAAGCGAGTTTATATACCAAATTTCGCTTGTCAAGCTTAGAGCGTTTTTGAGTTATCGTTCAGGGACTAATATTTCAAAAATGTATTTTTCGGATTCAGAAAAGTATTAAACATGGAGATTCGTCCGATTCTTGAATTCTAAGTTCTTAACGTTTACAATATCTATTATTTATATACATCGTATATGGCAAATAATACCAGAGTCATCGATCGTATTATTGTTTCTTATAAAACTTATTATATGAATCACAATTTAACGCAACAATAAACTTGATCTGCTAATCGAAATCTGAGATGTAAAAAAATGTGAGTCAAAGAAAAATAATGAACAAAACGGGGGAAAAAAGTAAAAACAATTTTTATGAAAATTTAAAATGAAAATTACCTTACAAAATCATGGATCAACCTTTTGTCTTAAAGTTACATATAACTTCATAAACCTCGTCAAAATCTTTATATGATGAATCTGAAAAGAAAAGAAAAAAAAATTAATGGAAAAAAATTCATAAAAAACACGAATAATTCATCTTATAATACATTACATTTTGCAATGATTTTAAATTCATCCTTAAAATAAATTTATCATATGTGAACAACATTTCAAAAAAAGATGCAATGGAAATGTCACAAAAAAATATTGCATTTCATACAAAGTTATTTTTATTTAAAAAAAAGTAATACCTTGATGCAGAAAGTACGTTCGCAGCATTTTCTGTTAATTAATTAAAACAATTTAAAAAAAAGCTTTTGAATTGTGAAATCATTACAGTAGTCAAACATAGGATGAATAAATCCATGATAAAGGTTTAAAAAAGTTTATTCTGCAGAATATTCCTACTAAAACATTTACAAAGGAATAATGTTTTGAAATTTTCTTGGATTTTTTTTTAAAAGAATTCTTTTTTTTTTTTTTTTTTTTTTTTTTTTGCTCCGAAGATTTAAAGTAATCTAGAAATGCTTTGAGGTGTTAGAGGATTCTCTAATGAAAGTCCACTTTTATCTTTTTATTATTATTTCTTAATGAATTTTATATTTCAGAGTAAGTAAAATTTTACTTAGTACCTAAAACTTCTACTACGATATTCGTTTTAATGCTCCAATAGTATTATAATTTTACAACAATCCACTTCCCTTTCCAGTTATTCACAATTACAGCCTCCTTTTTTTTAAAGATTTAATTTCATTTATTACTATTACACAACTATTATAAAAAGAATCATAAATATTTCTTTACAATACACACATACACATTATATTATATATATATATATATATATATATATATATATATATACACACACAAGAAGAAGTTCGCAAATAATAAAACAGTTTTATTACATACAAATTTATGTCAAAATTCAACAAATCAACAAATGAAAAAAAATTTGTATTTAATGACATAAGAATTTTAACTTAATCGATTTTCTAAAATGGTATAAAAAATTGCGAAAAGAATATATCCATGAAATTAATTATTTGATGCAATATAAATTTTGCTTGGAAAACATTTGAAATGTCAAAAACAAAGGCCTTAAAAATGATTGTTAATCTAAAATAAGAAAATTCGAAAAGTATAAAGACGGTAAATAAATCCATCGAAGATGAATCACGCTCTAGTAGATCCATTTTGATGAATCATCAACGTGTCAATCAGATGAGAAAATTCAAACAGATGAGATGGCATTTGGCGATCATTATTTAATAATTACAGACAATACGGAATAAATATCTATAACATACGATTCCTGTGGAATAAAGTTAAGAGATTATTTAAGTTTGGAATACATCTTTTTCCGAGCTGAAAATTCCTTCAATTTAAGAGTTGTTCCGAAAACAACAATGTGTTTAAGGTTATTTATTATCTTATGCGATTACTTTTTAAATCCCATTAGTACAGGTGATGAAACTTGGACCTATACTTTGGATATAGAAACAAATCGCCAGCCATTTAAATAGCGCTAGAAAGATAAAACAAGACCGAAAACTCATTAAAAATCAGGCGATATTGACCGATTTTCTTTTGTTGTGTGAATAAAGAATATTATTTGAAATCTTAGCGCATGAAACATGGAAACCTTTTGCCTGAAACAATTTGCCAAAGATCACCTGAATAAGATCAAGATAATTCAAGGGTTTTGCACTACGATAATATGCCCTTTCATGGTGCAATTCTTACTCGTGAATTTTAAAAAAAAGTAAATGCAGGACCGTAAGTTCCGTATTCAGACCAAATATTGCAATGAGTGATGTCTTCTGATTCCTACGATTGAATAATGCTTTTCTATTATTATAGTTTCGAGTTTATTGAAGCAATAAAAATCAAAGGGAGAAGTTCGTCCGAAACTTTCGCATACTCCATAATGGGTATTATTAACTGTACGACATTGGCAAACAACAGTTACGAAAGCATCAATTAAAAGTGGCGACTTTTTTTGGCGGCTAATTCATAAGAACCAGAAAACTGAATGTGTATTTTGGTATAGAACTTTAATTATAGTCACAAAATCACTAGCTATATTTTATATGTGTTTAATTCTTTTATTATTCAGTTACCTCGTTTATATGCTTGCAAAAGTATACATAGACAGATGGTCAGTCCCTTGACAGAAGTTCTAAATTTGATAGGTTTCTATACTTTGTGTACCAAACTTTATCCATCTAGTTGTCTTTGTTTCATAGTTATGTTAATTTATATTCACACGGCCAGATAACGGATTTCACGGAAAAGTTGTAAATTTGATAAAAATTTACAACTTTTGAAAACCAGGAACAAAATTTTATCTATCTAATAAATAATAAAATAATTTTGAGTATCTTATTCACAGACAGAACAATAAACAGACATAATTCCAAAAATTTGGCTTTTGGACTTAGGCAGGTATTTGATATTCAGATTTATCATAATCTGGAGTTCGTAGTTTTTGACTATTACATATTTTCTCTTGATGCAAAAATAATAATTCGAAAAACTAAAAATTTAGAACTAATACTGAAGAGATCACGAAACTGATTTAAAAACATGCTTTAAGAATACAAAATGATTCGGAGGAAATTGCATTAAAGGAGTAACAAATATCGACAAATAAATTAATACTTTTTGTATCAATTTATTAGTCAAAAATTGTAAAACACTTTGATAAGTGTCATGATTTCAAATTGCGATGTGGTATGCGGTTACAATATTTTCTCTTTATTCAAAAATAAAAATTAGGGAAATTAAAAATTCGGGGTTAACCCTAATGAGATCCACGAAAATGTTTTTAAAACATGCTTTAAGAATAAGAAAAAATTCATTGACTCGGAGGAAGAAGTAGTAAATATTGACAAATAAATTAATATTTTTGCGTCAATTATCCGTCAAAAATTGCTAGACATTTTGGTAAGCGACATGATTTCAAATTACGTATGATTTGAGGTATCAAATGAGGTTAAATTTTTCCCAATAATTTTGATTAGAGTAATATACACAATTTAATTATATTTCCTGTAGATATTACAGAATTTCAACATTTTCTTCATATATTAATATTAGAAATATATAGATAGTCATATGATGCTATCTAATTTAAATTTACAGTATTAAGATAGTTTTCAAAGTTAAATTTAAATATTACCAATATAAGTTTATTTATTCTGCTACAGGTCATTCTTTCACCGTTAGGCCAATCATGTTTTTTTTATTTTCGATCTAAATTATATCGAAAGTTTATATTTCCTCGCAGTTTAGAATATCTCAAAATTTAAAATAATTGCATTCATTTAAATATCTTATTTTTATATAATAAGAGATATAAAAACAATCAATTTCCAATATTATATTAAATGCATATTTTCTATTGTTCTAAAAAATACAACTATTCTGTAAAAACATATATTGCAAATATTTAATCTGAATATTGATGATGAATACCCCTTGGCAGTAAATAATAACAAATGGCCAATCGAAAACATTCTAGTTTATTAATGGTTTGCAATATATCAAAAGACGGAAAGTCATAACTTTTGAAATATTTTTTTATTTTACTATCAAGTTTTCTTCATCACAACAGAATTGAGTTTTTACCGATTTATTAGATGATAAATATATTTAAAATCCAATGGAAGAAATTTCAGAAACATATGGAAATGATTGATATGGAGCCATTTTAAAAATCATTTTCAAACCATACCTATTTATAAAAGTTTTATTTTCAAAACACAGTCTAAATCAAGGCATGCAATAAAATGTTAAGCATTTGACACCTTTAAGAAGGATGCAAGAAAATTACGTGTAGCGCTGTTAATACGTCTTTTAAGGGATTGACGTAGAGGAAAGTATAAATTAAATGATGTATAATCAAAATTTTAATAAAAGGGACCTTTGATAGTTACAAATTTAATACTTATAATGCAAATTCATTTAAAAGTAATATCATATTTATCATAAAAGCGGGAAAAATTATAGCTTAATTATACAATTTGAACATGTATTATATGCTTATTATTTTTTACAATTATGTATATACATATACGTCTTTAATCAAAAAAATATTTAATGATCATGTGACTGTTGATCGCTTACGAATATTATGTTGTGGCATCAACGCCAGTTGTGATTGGTTAACAATATTTGCATGCAAGATCAGCACATTATATGACTGGACAGATTGCCCCCAATTATAACCAGCTCATAAGCAGCCCCACGTCAAAGTGCAGTTTAAATATGGCAGTGTAAGCAGCGTTGGTGGGGCAGGACAGTTGGTCTATGCCCATTAAAAAAAACTCGACACAGTTAAGAATTTAAAGAAGAAATTTTTTTGAAGGTTAAATTACTTAAAATTTTTAAAAAATGATTCGAACTAAATCAAGGAAAATTAATGCATATAGGTTTTTTTTTTATGGATTTTTTAAAAATGAATGCTGGTTGAATTAACCTACACGGTTTTTTTTCTTCGATTCAAATTAATTCTTGCATTATTACGAGAACAGTTCAAAATTTTGCACTGATAAACTGTATTAACTTTTTTTTTTAATCTGGTTTTATTTTTAAAAATTATGAGAATAAATATGTTAAAGATATTTTTAGTTTGCATTACTTTCTTTCTTCATAACTGCAGTTGTTTATCTTCCATTTCGCACCAAAATTGAAAATATGTCTAATGCATATAGGATAAAAACCATTCGTTACACGTTTACTGAAAACCAAAGCTAATAACTAATATTGTTTCCAAATGGCATATTCATGCATGTTTTCCTCACCCTTTTGCTGCTACTATTTATTAGCAAATGGTGAAGAAGCAACATAATATGTATTTCCATTTTCATAAACTATATGAAAATTTGAGATTTAGAAAAACAACGAATGCAAAAGAATATGAAGATAAAAGAATGAAATTTCCAAGTTTGGAAATATTGAATTATTTAAAAATAATTCATTAAAAATTAGTAATCATCTAAATTTACGATTCATAAAAATTTTGCAGATTACATACTCTAAGTTCTTTTTATAATATTCTTCATAGCATTTTAATAATAATTATACGTGGTGACAGTCCTCCCAATATTACTGATATCAATTAGGCAATCCATTGATATAATTAGAATGTATTCTATAAGAAAAAAATTTCCGAAAATTAATTTTTCAGTTTTTTTGTATTTTCAAATTCATTAACACCATTCTGAATGTTCATCCAAATAACATCATCACATTTTCACACTCTAAGCCATTCCTATTTAGTCAATAGTGCAATACATGCTTCATCGCCGATGCTACTGGCATTTTTATTTTGATTTTTTTGTTTCAAATTGAAATATTAATATTCAACTCATTTTAGTTTTTTAATCAAAAAATTCGTTGAACGTGCCTGGGATTAGTTATTTAATGAGACGTCAGACATTTCTAAATGGAAACTGTTGGCAACTACATTTCATCTCTATCATAATATCACCCAATTCATTAACGAAACTTCGTTCTTCAGTATCATCTGCAGGCGTCAGAACATACCCCCTCCGCCTGTAACCCTCTCCCTTGTCAGGACAAAACATGATCCGCCAAATCCGAATTTCTTTCAGCACTTTTCCCTTTACCGTTATCTTCTTCCTTAATTTGTTTTTTCTTCCCTTTTTTTCCCACCTTATCAATATCGTATCCAACTAAATCTACATTAGCGAGCCGAGGAGAATCAGTTACTGTATTCTGTGGCATCTATTTCTTTTGGAATGATGCGAGAAAGAAAATTACTAATTAATACAATATATTGAAAGGCATCGCCCGAGATTATGAAATTTTGATTGTTTTCCGCTATTTTCGCTTAGCTCGAAGATTCAAAAACAGTGATATCGTTTTTATGGATATTTAAATAAATTAGTGCAGCATTTCTCAACTTTTTTTTCTTGTGTACCTTTTGATCTACTCCTTCAATTGCGTATAATTATTAATATCTACAAATAGGGTCAATAATAAAAGCACAGATACAATAATACAGAGGCAATTTTATTTTTACCAGATATATAAACATGGCATATATTTTATACTGGTAAGCTAGTATATTGCCCATTAGCTCAAAGACTATTGAAATATATATATTATAGCCAAGTGATAATACGTAATACTATCCCTCTTAAAAGGTACTGATTCTGCAGCTAAAATATATATCTAGACTAAATTTAAAACATTTATATTTTTCAAAAGTTATTTTGGATTCAATATAATTATTTTGATTTTTCATAATACATTATAATTTGAATTTGAAATGCGCATTGTTACAATAGTTTATTTTTTCTCTTGTATTTATCTATCTATCTTTTTTCAATTCCAATTATTCCGATCACACACTCTCTCTATATATATTTTGTTCAAATTTTCAATCGTTAATAAAACACTTTGTATTCATCCACTCAAGTTCAAAAACATTTTTTTAAACTTGTAGTGGATGACACTTGATGTTGATAAAGTTTTTTTCAAATATTAATTAATTAATTAAATTTGTCCAGTAATTTCTATTTGGTCGCCAAAGTCGACAAATCCGTCACCATGTCACCAAGTTTGTAGCCAAGCTCTATTTTGCCACTTAATATTGTAATTCTGTCATATGTATAAACATATTTCTATTAATTGCAATTAGTTAATAAAAAGTAACTAAAATAAAAATAAAAAAAATGCTGACCTAAGTAGACTCATATACTACTTGTTTCCATGTAATTGCCATGAACATTTCATGTACCTCTGAAGATACACGTACCACAGTTTAAGAAATAATACATTAGTACATAAAACGTTCAGGTTCATGTGCACATGAATTCAGGTTGGTAATATAGAAAGAACATGACACGAATTTTTAAAATTATATCTATTAAATTATGCTGGAAAATAATGGGTACTTGTTTATTTTTCGGTTCCCGAGTTTACATGGCGATTTTCAGATTAAGCTTAGATTGTCAAGCTCCATTATGCATAAAATGCTAAGATTTCGTTAAAATGGATGCATTCCCAGATTTAGTTGGCGATTTTCAAATTCCTCCAAGAAATCAACTGCTAATCGCTAAATTGGCGACGGTTTATTTTTTTGGAGACTTATAGTGAGAACCATAAAAAAATAACAAACATACAATAATATTTCATAGTATGTCTTATTTAATGCCATATTGTAAGTAAATGCAACATCATTAACTTGGTTTCAAAAAAAAAAAAAATTAATAAAATAGTAGAAGTATTGTCTCGTCGACTTCCACGGATTTTTACACAAGATGGTGTATCCTTATGAGCAAGTACACATTTGGTTGTCCTCTTTTACACTAACTGGATTGAAAATTATATATACATATATATACACACACGAACACAAAATACGAAGGGAGGACCACAGGCCACATTTGAGTTTGCTGCGTTTTTGAATAGTAACGTAAACATATGCAGAAATACAGACTGGAAGATAGTCAACTTATTCAAGGATTTATTCAAAGAATAGACACAGGTACTTAATTCTAGTCTTAAAGCAATGCTTTAAATATTGTCTACCAGGATCGCGGAATTTTTTCATTTTTCATGTTCATTTGTATAGGAACTGAAAGACAGACAGACGTCGTAGGATTTCTGCCAAAATATGGTTGTAATTTTTAGAAAGAGTCGCCAACCATATAATTTTATATAACCTTACAATTTAAATTTTATTCATTCTTGTTGGAGAAAAAAACAAAAATATAAATAAATAACTAAATAAACACGAATATTTACTTTATACAATTTCCACAATCACCTGTAAATATATTTTAGCTTTGACTGAATGATGTAAGTTTTGAACTAAAATAATCTTTTTCTATGTCTTCATATCCCTGCAGCTGAGTATAAATATTTTATAACAATGGTATTTAATAAGCACGTCAATTAAAATAATTTTGATTGTATACAAAAAAAAAAAACTTTCACAATTTAAGTTAACTAGAATTATTTTAACAAAGATACTTTACTATTATAATTAAACATGAAAAAATGTAAATTATAACAATTTAAAATATATAATAAACAATTCTCAGTCGAAACTAAAGTTTTAAATTATATCTGCTTACAAACATTATAAATATTTAAATCAATTGGAGATGATTGAACCAATTACAAAATTATAATGAAATATATAAAAATCTTTTTAATACTATAAGCCCCTTAATTAATAATGAAGTAATTTTTGCAGAAAGATAATATACATTTTCAATTTTTACGAAATATTTTAAGTACACATATAATAATTAAATTTTTACGATTATTATTATTTTAAAGATTGTTCAATTGTTGTTATATTTGGAAGAATTAAATAAATAAACCTGATTCTATTTTATTATCACTGAATTAAATTAAATTTTAACTAAACAAAAGTAGACTTCACGTTTACTTTTCTGTTAAAACGATTTAAATGGCAAATGCAAATACGCTTTAGATGAATAGTTAAATAGTTGATGAATAGTTAAATCTCAAACTAGTTGCATGATAAATAACAAGCATAACAACAACAACAAAAGTAAAAAGTAATCAGTTTTAATTTAAGATTCATAAATAAGCGTTAGTATTCACGATTATCAGCAATAAATTTTCTTTAAACGAAGTTAAATAAAATAAATAAAAATAAAGGACACCACAATAATGACTTTGAAAAAAGTGTTCCAGCTTATTAGACAACTTGCAAACAATGCAATCCTCACTAATACCTCCAATGAATTAATGAGGTAACAATCTCAACTTAAATTTTGAATAACAATCCCTACTTAATCTAAAAGAACGATAGTAGTTTTTTCGCCGGCATAGTTAATTACAGCTTGCGTAAATTTAGCGAGCTAATTGCGTTGTTTGAACACGTAATTGCTTGTGTGATAGACTTTTCTCTTTAAGCTTAGTCTCAAGAAGAAAAAAAGACGCATCGTTGTCGAAGCAACTATGTTTTAACGATAGTTTGTTTTAAGAATATATTTGAAATAAATTTTAAAACAAGGCATCAAGCTTTTTAAAAAAATCCCTTCCTTTCCGGTTCAATCGTGCGATGAGTTGAACTTTTCAAATAAGTTGCCAATGAAATTTTATCTGGCATTTGAATACTCGGTGTTTAAACATGAAAACCAAGAAGATCCTTCACTAAACTTTCTCCTTTCCCACCTCAAATCCTTTGGAATAACCTATTATTCCATCATTAATTATTCAAAATATAGAATTGACGGTAATTAAAAAACATTTATCTTAATAAAATCAAGAAGTTTTTAAAATTAAATAAAAGGTGTCCAAAAATTAACACAAGATATGAATTTGTAACCATTCGTCCAGTAAAG
Source organism: Argiope bruennichi (assembly GCF_947563725.1). Taxonomy (NCBI): domain Eukaryota; kingdom Metazoa; phylum Arthropoda; class Arachnida; order Araneae; family Araneidae; genus Argiope; species Argiope bruennichi. Next base: position 63,990,737 of record NC_079151.1, on the reverse strand, counting down.
TGTTGGCAACTCTATTAAAAAAACATATTTGACATCTGATAGTTTAGGGTTAATAAAAACCAAGAAGTTTTTAAAATTTAATAAAGAGTGTTCAAAAATTAACACACCATATGAATTTGTAACTATTCGTACAGTAAAGTGTTGGAAACTCTATTAAAAAACATTTTTGACAGCTGATAGTTTAGTGTTAATAAAAATTAAGCATTACACGATAAAACAACGTATTTTCATTGTTGAACAATATTTCAAAAACAATGGAAATCCGGAGGCAACAATTCGAAAATTTGAGAATTGGCTCCCTAGATCATGTGATTTAACACCACTGGATATCTTTTCATGGGGTTATTTGAAGTAAAAGGTCAATGCCAAAATGCCCAGAAGCACGCGCGGATTGAAAGACATCAACGAAATTCAGCCACATTTATGCAAAATGATAATGAAAAATGTCGTCAAAAGAGTCCGTATGTGCCAGCAAAGCCGTGGAAGTAATTTGCCCTATGTGTTATTTCATACATATACTTATCTCGCGCACTTTACAATTCAATAAAAAAAAAAAAACAATTTAAAGAAAAAAAATGGGTTTTTTTTATTATTATTTTATCTTATTCAAATTTTGCGTTGTTAACTCGTTGGGGTTTTTAATAGGGTTGCCAACACTTTATTGCTACAATGGAGGAAAATTCAAATCTAGGGTTAATTTTTGGACACCCTTTAATAGGCATTTTGCATTCCGCAATGAAATTCGCCATTTTAAAAATAGCATTTAATATGCACCTCCAAAACTTTAGTGTATTTAAAGTAGGGAAAAATGAACGATTTTATAAAAAAAGTTTAAAACATGTCGCTTTGCATAAACACATAACCCTTTGTGTGTGTACATTGTTTAAATATCTTAGGCACATATAAGAAATAAAATTTATTCCTCCAATAAATTCAATATACTATAGAATCTATCAGTTAAATAAAAAGGTTGCCAGTCAATGAACGCATCGTTGCTCTTTTGGTTGGTAGTAAAAAAGCACTTGCATATAAATATTTGGAAATCGAGGTCAGTTTTAAAGTTACAACCACTTGAAACTCAATAAATCACCAGCTGTAGTAGAAAGGTTGAAATTTAAGCTATGACAGTTGGCCATTTAAATCAAAAAGTGATACTTCTAAGCAACATAAACTAATTTTCTGAACGCTTGTGTTGAACACATTTGTTTTAAATAAAATAGATTAATTGGTGGTGTTAATATGTTATGTTAAATATGTTAATTGTGAAAAAAACCAATAGAAATAACTTTCGAATTTCAAAAATGAAATTCAACATCGCTACATAATATTAATGTAATAATTGAGATATCTTGAAAAAAAAAAAACAGAAAGAAAGAAAAAGGTGTGTGTGTATGTGTGCGAAGAGGAGGGGGGGGGCTAAATAAACAAGATTCCTAACGAATAGTTTCAGTGCAGAGCTTTAGAAAACTTTATAACTTTCCGATTTTAATTCTTTAAAACAGAAAAAGGATTTTATTTCCATCGCTATGTATGTGCAATCCTCCACTGGATTAATAATGCACTAATCTTGTCAGCAATAGAAATCTATTAAAATCTGAAATTTTGAAGCCTGTATGATATTTATAATGATATTAGCCCTTAATTTTTGAAGATAGTCATACTGTTTCTCAAAGAAAATTAAGGTTCTTTATTTGATTTATATATATGAAATATTCAGGAATGGTTTTATACGATTATCTTAAAATATGCAAATATTTTTTTTTCAGAAAATTACTTTTATTTTGATACCAAAATACTATTTGTATGTCAAGAGAAACGAATCAGCCATGAGGTTTGATCTTTATGTTACTACAAAAGGTGGAATTCGCCTTTTTTTTTTTTTTTTTTTGCAACTTATTTATAAGATGTTTATTTTTAATTTTTAAAAAATGAAAAGATTGCTTCCATCATCTTACAACTATCCGTAAATACAACAGAACAATGTTTTACCTAATTGAAGGACTGACGACAAAACTTTTTCAATCACATTCTCTTGTCCAGTTTCTTGTTTTTAAAATATCATAAAATGAAACATTATATATCAAGGGTACTATTCCACAATTTCATGTATATTACACTTAACATCCATCTTCGCAGAATAGCGCTAACTGATAACGGAGACATGTTTTTCAAAAACTGACTAAGACGGAAAAAAAAAAAAAATTAAAATAGTTTAAAAAAGAAAATTTTTCGTATTATCTGATTACAGTTTCAGGAAGAAATAAACTATGAAAAAGGTAAATACTTCACTAAATTTAATTTTACATTATAAGTTTTTTTTTTTTATATTAACACTCTATTTTAAGGAATAATTAGACTATTTTGGAACAGAATGTAGCTTTAAACCGTAGTCAATTGACGGTTTGGTACCATGTCTCAAGAGCTGAATGCCAAATCAAAGGAAAGATATTTGCTTCAAGACATCAGATTTAACGGGCATATAAAACTGGACTTAGAGAAGAATTAGTTTCAAAAGAATAACTATTTAAAGAATACCCCAATACAAATATCATGAGTTGATTAATGAACGATCAACTGCGATCGCATAAATGAGAGAATTATTGTTTTATCTCTATTTCTACTGAAAGACCGCATACACACATTCATCAGAACTACAATGAACATCCTAGATACCTGTCTATCACTGTGAAATTATCGCTCCCCTCCCCCTTCATTAAACGTGATTGAGCCGAAGCTTTTCTTTTTGAAAATGTTCTCTGAGAGTTATCGTAGGATGTCGGAGTATACATTACTTAATAGTTATCAGCTAAGCAGGCCCATTTATATATTTCGTATCAACCACTCATAAACATTTTTATATCAACCCCTCAAAAACTGTCCTTTAAAGTTCTGTCACTTCGTGTTTTGAAGGGAATAGGAAATTGTTTTTTTTGCAAGAGAAACTCGGGCGCTCCAATACTTTGAAGTCCCTGAAATTGAATAATTTAAGGAAAGAGAGGGTTAAAAATTATTTCCCAAATATACTTAATTCTTAGACTATTGATGTATACATTTATTTATTTAGGCAGCCTTTTTAAGAGCCTTTTCCCAACAATATGTTATATAGGCTCTTTTGAAGTTGGTCATATTGTTGTTGTTTCTTATAGCACTTGTCATAGATAACGAACCCGATGACGAAGTCAGCGATTCTCAGCCGAGCGAGCATCTCTTGTTTCAGTAGCGCCATCTAAGGCCAAGAGAACGGCTTAGCTACTGAAGCGTCACAATCCTTTTTACGTGGCGGACTTCATTCGTGCATTTCATTCAGCCATCCACAGATTGTAATTTTGACCTGGATCGTAGAACGATCACCTTTGAACGAATTCCCACTAGTGGTATTGTCTCGACATGGTGGACTTTGTGACCACGACAGATTTATACGTGCATCAGAGAGTCTTCGTCGGGCGGAGTTTGAACTCACTACTTAAGGGATGCGAATCCAACGCATTACACCAACCAGGCTATCCCGGCACTTTGAAGTTAATCATATTTGATCACAATAATATTATAAAGAGGGAAAATTTAGAGAGGTAAGAAAATGTATCTCACTGATATTAATAGCTGGTATCATTAGATTCTACCGATAATCAATAACACATATATTTATAGGTTCGTTTGCAAAGAATGCCTGAAAATTATTATTGTGTGTTTAAGGTACAAAACATAGTTTGCAAAGTGGGATTTCGCGCATGGTACTTTAAGTTTTGCTTTTTTCCTCCAATAGTTTCTATTGAGTACTGAACCAGCGGGACAATATTCAATGAGTTTTAGAATTGGTAAAATTCCATTGGTGTTCATATTCTATTTCGTAGGACATATGTAACCCGTTAATAATGTAAGGGTTAAAAAGCTCAATAATTTGCAAATCAAACGTTTTTAACTAATAACTAATACACCAAAAAGCAGTTTTAAAAACACTGGTGAAAAGTAAAAGAAGGGGAAGGGTAAGAAACACATTATAATTGATATAATTCCACAAAGCATTAGAGTTAAGGCAATCTAACGCAAACACAATAAACACAATAAGCTAGAAATTTCATTTACATATACAACATTTTGATAATAAATAAAATTACCAAACAAAAGAAATTCCAAAAAGTATCATCAAATATGTAAATTTAATAGGAGCGAAATATTATTCCCTAAGATGCTTAAATATATATTTAAGTAATTCCAAGAAAATTCAAAGGACAGACATAAAATATTTGATAGCCAAATATTTTAATCATAATACGTAACATGCTAACACATTTACCCTCAAGACAGCTCTGTTACATCAATTCATTAAGCTCGCGGCTGTAACAAGCGAATCCTTGTAAGTAGGCAAACACTGCGTTACTTAATAAAACAGCTCTTTCACGTAAAATTCTTTCAGAGAAAATTAAATGAACACTTAATACTCGCCAGCATTCCGCTTCAAATTAACATAAAACAGCCGGTAAAATTCCAACTTTTGTTCCTTTTTTTTCAACTAAATGTAATTAACACTCTAAATTAAATCGGCAGACAGCGTTTTATGTGCAAATGAATTATAAATTAATTCGTAACTCAACGTACTTGAAATTATTGCAAGGTGAGAAAAAAGAAGAAAGAAAAAAAAATCGTTTCTTACGCATGCAAATTAAACAGAATATAATGCAATTAAATTAACTGCACAACTCAACTGATGATTATCAAATATCTTAATCTTTTACAGCAATCATCTCAATCAAATATAATTCAAAACGTCCAGAGACCAAATAATGGTATAAATAGAATAATCACTACATAGGATGGAAATAATTCACAATATACTTTAAAAATTTATTAAATAAGAAGTAGCAGAAGACTGTCAGCTTTAGCGGAATATTGTTAATAAATTATAGACATCAATTTTTCCTGATGCCAGAGAATCTATATAGATCAAATTTAAGCAATAATCAATCAATATAATAATATAATTAAATACGATTTTAATTTCATTCACACGATTTTTACTCTCTCGTATACGTACTATAGAAAAAGTAAAGTAATCGTCAAAAAAATTTGAACTCGAGATTTTGACGCATCTCCACATTTTAGACCTCCTTGAGTTTTGAAAAACACATTTTTAATAAAATTCCCGCCTGTCTGTCTGTCTTTCTGCTAGTGACAAAGATAACGATAAATCAAAAATACTTCGATCTAGACGGATGAAATTTGGTATACGGTCTTTAGACCAAATTTGAAAATTTCTATCAAATATTATTTCCGCTCAGAAGTCTGGCTGTTCGAATATAATTTAACTAAACAAAGAAAACTAGAGAGATAGAATTTGATACACAGAATTAACATCTGCAGTCTAGACACCTTTCATATTTTGAGCTAAATCCAAAAAGGAATTGACTTTCTGTCGGTCTTCATTTTCAGAAATATGTAAACGATGTAACTCAAAGACGCAAGTTAAAGTAACGATTCTTGATCACTTCATTCAAAAGCCGGTTACACGAGAAACTCTTCGAGCGCTGTTGACCAGAGCTTGTTTACAGCGAAGCCAATTCATTTGGGACTCTGCTTTCCTTTATGACTCTTGATTCTATTCATGTTTTTACCGCGGTAGCCTGGTGGTAAGGTTCCGTTTTCGGAGCCAGAAGGGTCTAGGTTAAAGATCCTATTTTACCGAAGAACCTAGTGTAAACGGGTCTGGTGTGCATTAAATTCGTCGGGGCCAAATGTCCACTCGCTGGAGAGGTGAGGAAGTTTGGAGAGGAGGCTGTTCAGCTCAGTGTCATCCTCGTCGTCTGACCGCAGTTCGAAATTACGAAGTCCGTCCCAAAATAGCCATAGCGTTGCTTTAAACGTTAATATAACTAAACTAAAGTAAATCTATTCATGTTTTCTACCTTCCTTCTAAATTTGTGCGTGGAGTTCAGAAACACTTTGTTGTTAATATTCATCATAAATGGCTTAAGTTGGTACTGATAAGGTGAAAAATATTTTGTTTGCAAACAAACCTTTTATAAAAGTATTAAAATGATATCTGATTATAATAATTTCCGAACAATAAACTTTTATAGTCAGGGCAAAACTTTCCTTTACATAATGTATGCAATGTATAATAATTATATGCTGAGCCAGCATACTCACTCTGTATAATTTTTCTCGTTAATTAAGAATCCGGGAAGCATCTATAAAATGGATATTTAAAAATTGTTTCTGTAAAATATTGCAGGAAAATTCTGAAGATGCATCTACCCGAAATTAATAATGATTTATAAGCAACTTAGTGTGAAATGGATAGGAATTGATTCAATTTTGCATAAGAAAATATTCATTTGTGAAGAGCATATAGTAATAAATAATAAGATTACAACATAGAAAATGGCACCAGAATACACAAATACTTCAATGCAGTTTTTTATGCTTTTGTTTTTCAATTATCTGAGTCAAAAAAAAAAAAAAAAAAACAGAACAAATAAAACTACAGTACACTCCCGATTATCCGCGGAATTGGGTGGCGCTACAGCCGCGGATAACAAAAATCGCGGATAATCCGAAAAAAGCTAAAAACGGGTATAGCCAAAAAGAAAACAGTCATTCCAAATGTGAAAAATCGTTTTATGTACAATAAAACGTAAAATAAACAGCAGGAAATGTTTAACTAACGCTTAATATTTTAGTATATCACTCAAAACTACCTAAAATGCATTTTGTTAATGAAAACAGAAAAAGGTTTTGTATTTACGAGAGGCGTCAAGGATACACAGAAAAATTAATACATATGTACTGTTTTAATACTGTAATATATTATGTAATTACAAAAGCATAACTGTAAAACTGCACCTTTTTGAAAAAAATAAGTGAAAAAAAAATTTGTGCGGCAGGCGCGAATTATCCGCACCGCGGATAACCCGCCCGCGGATAATCGGGAGTCTACTGTATGTGAAAAATCTTTCTTCCTCTTCACATTCGTTGGTTTAGCAAAATTTAGATGAAAATTTGTATTAAATTATAACTATACAAAATGAATTCGCAACCATTACAAAATACATTTGGGTTACATACATTACATCATACATACATACAGGATACATAACATTTGGGTGCTATAACATTAAAAAAAATGCATTATTGATTGATCTTAAAACAAAGGGTTAAAACTAAAGTGATAAAGGGTCACAGAATGATACCAACATTGACTATCATTTGTAGTAGTCCCGTAATGCATTAAAAAAATATTATAAGGAAAAGATATCTTTTAAAAATACAAGACCCATATTCAGGCTAATATTGAACCAGGGTTAATGCTATGAATCCATGATACCACGCTTGAGAGATTCAGTGCGACCCAATTTTGAAACGTTCACGATGCCGTTCCCACCCAATCCATCCTTACACACACTAGAAAATCCTCGAGCCCAGGACAGATCCCAGCGGCAGCAAACTGTAAAAGACAAGAGCGAAAAGTTTCGAGGGAAATAAAACACATCCGTTCCACGAGTGAATTATTGGTGCACTTCTCATCTGGATCCGAATTTCCATTAGGAGTTCGCAGCACTCGTGAAATCTCTCCGACGGCCCAATATGTCTCCCGCTCCCAGCAGAGAAATATTATTGGAGGGAGCGAGCAGACTACCCGGCGTCTCCCGAGAAAGGATTTAAGGGACGGTCTCCGGCGATTACATCGAATGCAATAATGTCACAATACACACGCTCGCCATCGATCCGGGAGGAACTGTCCGAGGCTTGTCCTTTCTTTGTCTGCCCGCTATTCCTCTTTCCAAAGAGGACAAAGGGGGGAGGGTAATGTTGTTTTCAAAAAAGAAAGATATCCTTCCGAGGAGAAAGTTACAAAGTAAGAGTGCCTACTGCTGGGATTAGGATGGATGAATTGGAAGGAGGTGTGTTAGAAGATTAGAAGACATTATTATGCAGCAAAGCTGAGAGTTAAGCTGTAATGCAGTGTCTTTCAAACAGGTTAGTTCCTTGGTGGACAAACCCTAAAGCTTTGAAAGATCCGATTAAAATGTATTTTCTGCCGATTATTCCACACAAGGAAGGAATAAACATATCGGTGGATATAATGCATCTGAATAGCATCAGTGTGAAAAGAAGTTCCTAAGTTATATAATTATATCTTGTGCAAAATAAAGACCAAGGGGGATGGAAATAACAATATTTTTAGTAGAATCGAAAAGCCGTATTTAAATTTTTCAGAAGCGGAAAGAAAGAATTTTTCTGCTATCTATAATGTTCGAGTGTCATGGATTCAGAAAAATATCTGGCCAAAAAGTACCAAGTAGCGCGATGTGTTGATCATCAAACAATCTATGTGTAGCCATTTATGGTAAAAACTATTATTATTATTATTTAAATAAAAACTACATATACTGGTAGACAAAACTGGTATGTGGATTTATAACAAATTTTGCAGATTTCCATCAAATTTTGAATGAAATCCATTCACAGAAAGTCCGTCTGCATGACTGTTCGAACACCAGTAAACTCGATAACTACAAAACCCCAAAAAAGTTGGGTAAATGAAATTTGGTGCACTCGTTTAACATCTAAAATGCAAATTCTTATCGAATTTTAAGTTTCATCAGTCAAAAGGTTGACAATCTGTCGGTATGTACATTAGCATGCATGTAAACGCAATTAAATTGCAAACGCAAAAACGTAAATTAGTGAAATTCAGTATGTGACCTTGTAGCTATAATCATTGCTCTAAGTCAAATTTTAACGCAAATCGATCGGCAATGTCTTGCAATTTAAGATTCCAAGAACAAGATCTCATAACATTCTTCGGAAAGGTCAGTTTGAATTTGATTTTGTTGATTTCAGTTGATTTTTCAATGAATCAGAACGATCTTCCTGATAGATTTTAATAAAAATTATATATCGAAGCGCCTGGGCACAGAAATTGATAGCTCCAAGCGAATTACTGGTCATTAGAACTTCTATTAGTTACGGGACACAGGTTCTTTATTATTTTGAACAATGCAATTGATTGACTGATTGACATAAAATCCGTGTTCAATACAAGCGGTTACAACAGTAAATGATGGTGTCGTGTCCGCATTACCACGGAAAGAGGGTGCAGTAGCTTCTGAGGGTAAAGACCCCCGAGCACCCGAGGGCAGAAGTCTGACTTCTAGCTCTTATGAAGATGAAACACACATTCGCTTGCACAACCCCTTTTTACGGGGGGGGGGGGAGCATATTCACACACCTCACAGATAAAATACAGATGAAGAGCAACCATGCCCGAACCGGGATTCAAACCCGAGACGCCCAGATCACGGGGAAGATGCGCTACCCCTATGCAAGGACGCCGGCTACAACAGTAAATAAAATGACATTTAAATTATATCGGAAAATATTAAAGGGACATTTAAATTATTAAATTCTACAAAAATAAATATACGGGAATAAGAATTTAAAAAAAATGTAGTGCGAACTTTTTTAATAAAAATTAATTTTAATGAATTGAAGGTATTATAGATGAGTTTTGTAAATAAAATATTGGTCTAATTTATACCTAAGTAGCTTTAAAAAAATCTGGTGGACGATTTCTGATTAGAAGTACGTAAATGGGGAAAAAAAAATCTTTAGAAATTTTATTATTTATGTATCATTCAAATAAAATTATGCAATAAAAAAAGGTACATAAATGGAGTCTGCTTTGTACAAAGTCTATAAACATAAAGGTAAGCTGGAAATATATTTAATGCTTATAATGAATGAACATGCATTTGATACAGAGAACAAACACATCCTATGTTTCAAGAATCAGCTAAAGATATATAGGGTGTTCATTAATAATTGTCGGGGTTTCCGTACTTCATAACTTTCGAATAAAAAATATTACGCAAAAACCGATTACGTATTCGTAAATTACAACTCAAAGAATTTTATTAATGATATTAATGTGTAAAGCTTGCACAATTTGCACTTTGTAGGCATTCAGCTGAAGGCGATTATGTATTCGTAAATTCGCTGAACAAATTTTGACTCGAATTGAGGATGATAAAAATTACCTTCGGGAAAGGTTCTTCAGTGAAGAATCCACTTTTCATGTGTCAGAAAAAGTGAATAAACATAACTGTAGAATATGGGGCTCGGAGAACCCGGACGATTATCAAAAGTCAAAATTTGTTCAGCGAATTTACGAATACATAATCGCCTTCAGCTGAATGCCTACAAAGTGCAAATTGTGCAAGCTTTACACTTTAATATCATTAATAAAATTCTTTGAGTTGTAATTTACGAATACGTAATCGGTTTTTGCGTAATATTTTTTATTCGAAAGTTAGGAGGTAAGGAAACCCCGACAATAATTGATGAACACCCTATATTTTAGGTAGATTCCTATAGGAAGACTACCTATTGTAATGGTTCTCATGACAAGACCATGGGAAAATTTTCTTCAATTCTTTGCCGATCATGTTTGCTAGAACCCCAAAACAATCTTCGTTCAAAAGTTTATACTATATTATGTTATATATGCGTATAACACTTTGTCCATGTGAACAGAATAACTAGAGTAATTTTGTTAGGATTTTAACGGGCTTGGAATATGTTGTTAGAATGTAAAAATCTCGGATGAGTTCGAAAATAGATTGTCTAGCTCAAAGGAGGTGAAATAGTGAAATTGGGTTGAAATTTTCATTTCGATATAATTTTCTTAATATAAAAGACAGAAAAATAAATCCAATTACCCAAATGAGCGCCACGTTAAGACGAACAACTTTTGTATTAAAAGTTTTTCGGCAACTGCGATAACTTTGAAGTTAGGGGCTGAAAAGTGATTTTCAAACACTGGCAATTTATGTTGCCATATAGTAATTTAGATGTAAAGGAATCTACCATTGCCTTTCAGCTTGCCAACAGGAATTATTTTAAAATGAAATACGACTCACAATTGCGCATTTAATTTAGGTCTTGTTCTATAAACATTTGTCTCAAAAATACAAAAGCTGATGAATGTTTAGTGCTAGAGAGTCATTTTCCCCTCTGGAATCTGAATTATGTAAAACTTATACCTGAAATCCGAATAATGAAAATCCAATAAGTACACAATACAAAAAGCGGTATGCGCAATCAATTCCAATTTTATAATTTTCACATGTGGCAGTTCCGTAAAACATTCCATAAAACAATTCAAGCACTTTCATCTTCTCTACGCGAAGCACTTAGCAAAGTAGTTCAGTTAGTAGAGCATTATACAGAGGCAACTGAGAGGACAATATGAGCAGCTCTTCGATAATTAATGAGGACCTCAACTCCGGAGAGTGAAGTTGATTTGACACAGAATGCCGACATTAATTGCACGCGCATTCAGCAGGGTAAAGGAAACCTTAATAGAACGGGACGTGCTCCATTTCGAGTGCATTCAAGATAGAATGGAAACAAGAGTTCAGATAAAAATATATGATTTACAAGTAAAGATAGATAACTTGTAAAATAGCGAATCAAACTTCTTAAAATTTTTCTTTTACAGATAATTAGTTAATTTTGGTGACAAACTGATCCGCCTGGAATATAGGCTTTTCTTAGCCGTTAAACTATCAATGTGGAAATCATTTATTTAAAATTTAATCTTATTATTTGATAAGATTGAAAAACAAGAATTACATGGAATCAATCTACAAAAAATTACCATCTACTTAATTAAAAACTGGATATATTACGAAGCAAAAATGAATCTTACTTTGGAATCAACGTACAAAAAAAAGTTTTTTTTTTTAATTTAAAAAAATTGACAAGATTGAGTATTGTTGTAGAATAATAAAATTAATTTGAATTTCAATGCAATAATAAAAACATTGTTACATATTGTGTATTATGGTGGAATGAAGATCATTATGATCCGTGCAGTGGAAGCAAGAAGATCCATGTTTTCGAGAACATTTCTTTAATGATCACATTTCACACAAAACAAACACAAATATGAAAGACAAGACATTAACGCGCGTACCTCTACAGAACAGCATCTCATCTCATTATAATCACAATCGCAATGCACTATGGGATGCGTACCTAATCAAGCATCACTATTTATTATCCAAGAGGGAAGATAGAGTAATGCAACTGCTACAACATGAAATTAAATATTTAAAAATGATTAATATTAAATTAAAAAATTATATAGGAATAAAATTCATATTATTTAAAAAAATATTTCTTTTTTTAATTGTAAGATAGTGTAAAAATCATTTTTGTGAAAAAATATTTTCTGAAGATTTAAAAGAAAACTTGCTCATTTTTCAATTAATTTATATTTTCGTTAATTTTTGGATTTAAAAGTAGACTGTGACATTCCTTTTACTTTGAAGAGCTGGGGTGCTAAATTTAATCAAAATCAGACACAAAAAATCGTAGATTTGTATAAAATGCATTAGTTACAGACAGATTTTTATTAATTATTTATCATTTCGTAAAATTGATGCTTCATTTTTCATGTGCGCCCAGTCTCATAATTAGAAAGAGTGGATCTATTTTAATTTTTAAAAAAATAAAGCAGTAACAATACTTTTTTTTAGTACAGCGTTTTTCCCACTTTGATTATAAAGTATGAAAATATTAACTCTAAGTAGTACTTTGAACTCTGCTGTAAAGTTAATATGCAATAGTTCTGTTCACACAACAAATATTATGCGGATTTATGACACCAACCATATTCTTCCATCCTGGTAGTCCAAATATAATAATATATCAGGACGATTTCAGCAAGTTCAAATACCGAATAGATTAGAAAATCACACTGGAACATTTATGCAGAACTTCCATTTACGAAACTTTTAGAACATCCATACGAATTAAGGAAACTTACACAAATACGAATTTGTGAATGCTATTCGACAACTGTTACTTTCCTGAAATCCCATCAAACAGTCGATACCACCTTTTTAGAATACCACGACAAGTATGCTTATCTATACAATAACCCACTATGAAATAGAGACCATAAAAACAACCAACGTATTCAAAATGCAGATCCCAGAGACCCAATAACTGATAGTTTCCAAAATGAAAACCTTACAAATAGTCATACTGAGTTATTTTTCAAATCGAAAACTGTTCCTTCCGAAAGCACCAATCGATCAAGAGGATGCCCAGAAACAGTGATGAATAAAATAAAAAAATAAAAAAAAAGTCCACTTTGAAGAGAGCGAGAAATATTTCTTTTGTAGCAACCCCATTGTGTACACGGGCATGGGAAGACAGGTGGCAATTTTCAGGACCTACCACTACGCGATAACTGGAGACAGGTATTGATTAGTTCCAACTCTTCTCTTCTTTGCACGGAAGCATTTTCAACAGCTCGGCGGACTAATAGTCCGGCACATGAAACTATCGCCCAGAAAGTTTCAGATAATTTGTGATAACAACACTAGGTTGAGGATGAAGCATAAATCGCGCAACAAAGTTTCCCAGTTTACATAGCGGCTCCACTTGATAGCTGCTGTTACGAAGTTCTGCGTGATATTTAATTAGGAGGTGTACAGCATCGATTAGCACTGAGACGTGTGAAATGTACAATAACAAAACATTAAATGTGTGTGGATCATTGATTAGAAAATACATTTTTCTTTCAGCTCAAATAATATAAAAAATATATACATTAAATTTTATTGATTAATAATTGATAATAAATGAATTCATTAAAATGTGTGCACTGTTGCATTTACTTCATTTGCCATTGACTGACTGATTACTTTAGAATATTTATATATTTAAAATAATTGGCAACATCAAAGAATCAATCCTTTATCCCAAATATGGAATCAGTTTCACCAATTTTCAGTTTATATGAAAACTCGTGAATCCTAAATGCGCCATCAATGGTCAATTACGAATTAAAAATGATTTAAGTGAATGTTTTGTATGCCCTTTTAGTGTCAACCGTAAGTATTGTATCTATTTGAAGAATGCCGAAGCAATTTGAAGAATTTGACAAGATTAGGGCAAAAGCTCGTCGAAAACTCATTGCCACACAAGTATTTAAAAAATTCAAAATGGAGCATATTCCAAAACTAGGAAAGAATAAATTAATACCAAATGTATTCTAATATTTAATGAAAATTGAGGCGCCATCCATACATAACGATATATTGTCGTTGACACTTTTTTCCAGTTTGTGAATGGCAATACATGGAAATTCAGCAATAGAAGAGTTAAATCATCTTAGCCATAGTTTTCAATTAAAGAATCACGCTGGCATAGTGATGATTCGCTATCAAATGTTCATAGTAATAACATATTTAAAAAGTTTTACCCACTACCAAATTAAGACCTGAAGCTTATTTATCCGAATTTCCCACTGTTTGATACATATTCATCAATGAACCATTGAATGTAAAAGTAATATAACCAAAGTGCAAAAATTATTGTATAGTCTGAAAAGAAATTGCTCAGTGATTAAAGCTTTTAACCTGTACTTAATGGAGTAATTGTTTCAATTCGTACCACTGAACGCCAATATTTATATCAGCCAACAAGTTTACAGGCGATTTATTGACAAAGTATCCAACAAACGATTGCTGGAATTCAGTGATGTGTTTTTATTTAAAGTTGATGTGGTTTCGGAAAGTGATGTAACAAAGACGTTATTTAAGATCAGAAGTGATGATTATAATATAGATTAGAAGGGGTGATTGATATTCTCGAAACTGTGTGATGTTCGGAGACTATGCGAGAAACTTGATAAAGACAATCGAAGTTATAAATATCGCTCAAAATTGCGTATTAAGAACCTGAACCCGTTTTACAAGCAATGCATTGACTTGGGAAGTTTGTCCAAGATGGAAAAGAGCAGAATCTACCTCTCTAGATTATTATTGTTTCAGGCATTATAAGCTAAAGGAAACCGAAGTGACAGTAAATCTGTTGATTTTGAAATTTCAGGTCTTTCTATATTCTTCTTCGCGCTGTGGATTTCTTTTGTAGGGAGGGGGTCATCCCACGATTCTATCCCTCCCCCCAAAAAAAGTCGTTCCAACTAATCTACTGCCATGTAAAGACTTCATAAGATAGGATTCGTGCTGGAAACCCAAGAGTTTGTATTCTACTTAACTTAGCTTCTGAGGTGGCAAATTTGAAAAGAGTCAGGATAATAATTCAAATGTATTTTGAAATACGATTTTAGATGTGTTTTATTGTGTGCTAGAGGAAGCGGGTGAAATGCAGTACTAACTTCTCTTCTCCATGAAAGATCTTTCATCGAAGCAAGTTCACGGATTTGGATGTAATAATCAAAAGTTGGCCACACCGAATTGCATGGCATTCAAATAAGTAAGTAATAAATCACAGACACGTAGATAATTTCTCGGAATCCTACTCTTAGTTTAATTAGGCGTGTTAGCACAGATTTTTTCGCAAAATTTTTTTTGTTCAAATGCAGCATCTCTGTAGCCCGAATATTTCGATATAAATCAAGTTATTCGAACAGATTGACTACTTTTACAGCTTAATCACCTGCAGTAGCAAAAAATTCAATGGTAGGTGCGTCAAAACAATCCAATGTAAAACGCTACAAGCCATACAAAGTATCAGATACCTTATAGAAATCGGAAAAGATTCATATCTTCTAAATTATTAATTTTCGACTTATGCTCCTGCAAGTAGTGTTCCGGCAAACAAATAGATAACAGGTCGCGAACATTTTTATTCTGTGAGAATTGCCTGCTGATAGGTGAAGCACGTTCCCATGACAAAAGCATCTCGATGTGAGTGGTGTATCTTTCCTCTAAGTAGTTAACCACCAAATTATTTTTGTCATATGTAAATATATTATGTAGAACAAATTAACTTGAGTTATGTCCGTTAATGGTTGATCTAGAATAAAACCAAGTTCCCACTGGGGAATGCGTTAGACCACTGAGTTACAAAGCAGAAAATGCTTTCACTGGCCATAAGGGTAAATTTTCACACTTTAAAATGAGTGGTGAACATTTCCATAGGATTAGTCTAAGGAAAGGATTAATTCAAATATTCTATAAACAGTTTGACAAGATAAATAAAATACAGATGTAAATTTGCTTTTGTATTAAATGAAACTAATATTAAAGAAAGATTTATTAAATAAAAGATGAATTTTAGTATGGTCTATGATTATAATTTGATTATGAATATGAATTTTACATCAAAATTATACATATCTATTTTTTTTTGGATTAAAATTGCCAATGGTTACAGTTTATTTCTTTCTTAATTCTTTGTGCATGCGTACAGAATATAACGCAACAAACAAAATAAATGAAATTTGGTAGGCAGGTTTGAGAACAAAATTGTAGATCTATATTAAAATTTAGATCGAACCAGAAAAGAACCAAAATGCAAACTTCAGTCCATATTATAATACTAAGAAGATGAAGACAAAATGATAGGTAAATATAAGAATCGCACTAGAAGAGGACATTTTCGCTGAGCTAAATATTGTATTTGATCACTTTTTTAAATTGGGTATTATAATTATTTTCTTTTGATTGAAATATCGTTTTCATAAATTTTTTTATTCCATTTCTCATTACAATTAAAAACAATAATAAATTAAACTAAGGAAAAAGAAAGACAAGAAATTCTTTCAACTAAAATCGTCAATTAAATACAGCTAACTCCTAAGACGAAACCGACAGTACCAGATTCTACAGCAATCATTAGTATGCGAAGTAAATGGACAGCATTATTTTCAATTTAGCATACTTAATGAGTTAGAAATTGCTATTATTTTTTAACGGAAGTTTTCTCGCCAAGGAAAAAAAAATTCCATTAAATAAACAAAACATTTTTTTAAATCACTACCACTGAAACACGATAATCCCGTTATTCATTTCTATTTCTATAAAAGAATTT
Organism: Argiope bruennichi; assembly: GCF_947563725.1. Classification (NCBI taxonomy): domain Eukaryota; kingdom Metazoa; phylum Arthropoda; class Arachnida; order Araneae; family Araneidae; genus Argiope; species Argiope bruennichi. The sequence continues at coordinate 63,973,883 of NC_079151.1, read as the reverse complement.
TTTTTAAAAAAAAAAAGCCGAACTAAAAAGAATGAAGTCATTTAACTCTGACTTAATGAAAAATGAATTTTAATTTCTTCAGCGCTGGAAAAAAAAAAAGCACGCCAAGATACATAAAACAAACGCCAAAGCACAGTCTCTCACCGAACTTGCATTATCCGGGTTTTATCGTGATTTATATTAATTGAGGCCATAAATTTAACAGAAGCTAAAAAGAGAAGGAAATAAATGAACTTAAAAAAAAATGCCTCAACGTGAATGCATTATTAATATCGCTGTCATTCTTTACGGGAATTTTCGACAAACAAGTCATCAGGGCTCTGTGGTGTAATAAAAGTTTGTTTTAATTTTCACCATTTTAAAGCAAACTAATTCAACGGATAATAGCAGTAAAGACATACAGCTGGGGAGACAAAAGAAAAAGTAACCTTAGGTGGATAATTGCTATAAATGCAGCTGAAGGAATAATGACAATTTATTGAAGGAAATCCCATTCTTTTGTCATTTCTTTTCCATACAGAACCAACCACCAATTGGCGTTATGGGATTTATTTACTTGAGAATAAAAGTAACCACAATTCTGGAATATATTTATGACGCGGTATTGTGTGAGATAATTATGGGATAAAGTAACTAAGATATATTCTTTTTTCGGTATACTAATAAAGAAATAAAACTAGATTGAACAAAGGTAAATGATAAGAAAGAAACTTATATGCAGTGAAGTCGTAAAAAGAATTCTAGCGCCGAAATTCAATGTACAATTATTCTGAAAATTTAAACAGAGAATTCTAAAGAGTTAATGGTACAAGTATAATTTTTATAGATGGCCAACATTTTATTCAAGGTAATAAAATGTTCCTTTGTACAGTACTAGCAATAGATGACTTCTTTTGGAAAATCTACTACATTTTAATTTCTAATCAGAATCAAAATAAACAGAAAAGGCATTTTTAAGGAACTGAAAAAAATGCTTTAGTCATTTTATGAATAAAACAAGTTAAAAGAAACATTTAACATGTTAAGTGCCGGCGTCCTTGCATAGGGGTAGCGCAACTTCCCCGTGATCTGGGCGTCCCGGGTTCGAATCCCGGCTCGGGCATGATTGTTCTTCATCTGTGAGGTGTGTGAATGTGCCCCCCTGTAAAAAGGGGTTGTGCAAGCGAGTGTGTAAGTTTCATCTTCATATGAGCTAGAAGTCAGACTTCTGCCCTCGGATGCTCAGGGGTCTTTACTCTCAGAAGCTAAGGCACCCCCTTTTCCGTGGTAACACGGACACGACATCATCATCAACAACAACATTTTAAGTGCCATATCATTTACCGGTGACTGATACTAAAGTTTCCGTTGGACCATGTCAGTCAGCGGTGATTGACAGCATACTTTCATTTCGTATTTCGTCAGTCACGGTGACTAATTCTGTACTTTAAGTTCATTGTCATTATTCATATTAGTCATTGTTGAATGATAAAATAATTTTCGTTCAATCTGTGTTAGTCATGATTGACTAACGACATATATTTTTTAAAAAAATTATATTCTCTTAGTAAATTTTAGCATAATCGCAAAATAATGTACCTAAATATAAGAAATCTTACCGTAAAATTGAAAACATTTCTGGACGTCAGAATATAAAAGAAATCTGACATCGCAAGCTAGAAAGAAAATACGTCAAAGCAGATTTGGCGCCTAACGTATTAAAATTTCCCATTCATTCTTCGGCTCAGGGCTGTTAAAACATTTTTCCAAATAGCATTTAAAACATCAAGGAACACTAACAGAAAGTGGGCACATCAATTTTAATTATTTTAAAGTGGTTATAATCATTTCATTCTTCTCTCCCTCCCACACACAATAATTTATCAAATAGATTTCATAGATATTAATGTAACTTCGATAATTCAGAGAGAGAATTCTGTCATTTCATGCCAGAGTATTTCATCAAATTTTAAACTATTTTTCAAAATTTTAAATTGCACTTTTCAGAAGCAAAAATATTTTGTTAAATTAAAAACAACGATTCAGTTGCAGTAAACAAAAACAAAATTATAAATATCAGAGTATACTCGAAGATATTTAGTAACATCCTCCACAATGTTATGAAACATTAGAGCATACTCGTAGGCATTTAGTTCCATGCCACAATATTACTAAATATCAGAACACACGAGTAGGTGTTTATTTACTTCCATGCCACAATGTTACTAAATATCAGAGTAAGCACGTAGATATTTAGTAAAATCCCACAATGTTACTAAATATTAGAGCACACATGTAGATATTTAGTAACATGCCATCAATGTTACTAAATTTTGATATCATCCTTTCCATAATAATACATTATTCAGTTTAAAATGCTACAGGTAAAATGATTTCAAGGAATAGTTAATTTAATGCAATTTCGGCGGCTTAATAATCTGAAAGCAAAAAATAAGCGACAATTCTATCGTATGGAAGCTGCCAAGATTTAGATGTCACCAAAATCCAAGTTGTAAACTATGTTCAACTTTGATAACAATATTATATATATAAGATTTTATCATGTCGCCTGGTTATTCAAAATCTAAAAAGACACTGAAAATATTTATGAGAAAATTTCCAAACCAAATGCGGAAACCATAAGAAAGCGCATCCATCATTTCTGAATGTTTTTAAAAATCGTGTTCTTCAGAGCAGTAAGTGAAATGACAAAGTAAGGAAAATAAAGATTTCTTTATAACATCCATCCTTATGTTAAAAGTAATTCACCGCTGTCATCAACAGTCTAGGGACTACAATGCATGAGAGCTCATCCTTAGACTGCGATGCATGAGTGCTATCAAAAATCAAAAGATTTTCAGACAATCCAAAAAAACGAAGTATGCTCTGCTTAACAGATTTTCATTGAACAAGTTCGCACGAGTTTACATGATTTCTTTCTTTGACGTTTCATGTATCAATCAAATAACCCATAAACATTCATGCTGATTTCCTTATTGATTCAAGGAATTTGAAGATCATTCTAAAAGAACTTCCCTTTTTTCTGAACTTAATGGAATGAATACAAATGAACTGAAACGAAATTCAGTGAATAAAATGCCTAGTCATAAAAAAAAAGAACAAACCTTTGAAATTCGATTCTATATTTCTTTTCCAAAGGCGATATAAGTTATTTGTTTTTATTATTTACAAATAAAATTTTATTATTACATATATTATTATTTCTAGGTAACAACTCTAATCATAACTCAAGAACTGTTTTTTTTAAAGCACTGCAAATAAGATATACTACCAGTTTATACTATACTTTAAATAACGGTAAGTTTTTATTTTTATTTTATAATTTTAGTCAATGAATATGATGCTAAAATGTTACGAAGTATATATTTTTATACAATTCTGTAGATTTTCATATATTAATTTTTTTTTAAATGAGTTCGGATCTTTTTTTTTTTTGGGGGGGGGGGGTGCAAAACTATTAATACAGCTTTGAACTTTATTATTTAAGTCATTTTAGACACTTCAACGACTCATTTGAGGAAGATAGACTAATCAGAAGTCTCTATTTTTTTCAAGACAGACGTTGATTAGCATAAAATATTTATCTCCAACCATTTAGAAATTAATTATTGGACCATGACTATCCTATATTATAATATATATATATATATATATATATATATATATACACACATACAGACAGAGAGAGAGAGAAAGATGACACGCTGTAAACAGCTATATTTCAAATAGTGAAATGTAAATCTGTATCTAGAATTATGTTGAAAAATTAAAAATAATAAAATAACCCTATAGTATGTGGCGTACAAATTAGGGATACACGAAAACAATCTTAGTAACAGCAACGAATGCAAAATATAAAAGATGAAGAATAATACTGTGGTAGTACCCTTAAATAAGGCTGGCTTTACAGTAAATATATATATCTTAAGTAAAATCATTTACTTTCTGCTCTTCCATACGATTCTCTGCAAGTACTATCCCCATTCGCAACTAACTCCAGATCATGTTTTTGAGTGCCAGGCCATTATCGGTTCTCTCTTTCAACTTGGAGCAGCCCCAATCGAAATCCTCCATAGCCATCGGGCTCCAGAACTTGCAGATCTTGTCACCAGGGCTTTTGGAGGACTCTAATCTTTTGCACTAGCACTGTATGCATAGACACGACAACAACAACATACGATTCTGAGTTTTCCTACAGAGTCTGTCAATTTAAACACTTATGATAACAAACCAGGCGTTTTCAGACACAGTCATAGATCTCTGCAGATTCTTCACAATTGTTTTTCATCTCGTCAAGAGTCTAAATACTTGCGAACTATGAAGGTCATCAAATGTAAGAATTGTTAAGCACCAAGTCCTGAATATAAGGCGGATTAGCGAAGTCAAATTTCAGCCCAGAGACTAGAATTTGTTCAGAAATATGCGGCCCCACAACGCGTGCTCCGACATGGATGGTCTTCCGATCTTCTTGAATAATTTTGTAACTTTTCTTCATTTTATTCTCACTCACTGCATTGTTCCTGAACTTCGCATATCTCGCTATGAATATTCGCAGTTTTCATGTCTTTCGCTGTTCATCAGATGGCTGACATGATGACATCCGATGGCTCAATTTCATTCAAAGTTTTAACCTCACAAAGTGAAGCATACAGATTAACACCGTATGAAAATGGTGTCGGATTCTATACGAAAGAAAAAATGCTATTAGCTTGAGCACGCATTCATTCTCACGCCGCACATGAGGAATTTGAAATAGTATTAACAGACGGACTTAACTTAAAAATAATAAGGTACGGAACTACTTCCCTCCAAATTCCTGTAAAAAGTGAAACTTGTGCAAATCTAAATGCTTATTCAGAAAATAACAGTAATAATAAAACTAGGAATACATCGAAACTTAATAACTGATTAACATTTGGAAGTTCTCCGCCCCACCTTCATTGTCTGCTAACCAATTATATTGCGCTATTATGAAAGTCATTTGCGTGTTCCCAGAAAATTTCGCTTCACCAGTGCGTCTGTTTTTTGCTCCCTCGTTTTTTTGAAATTTTTCTTTCGTTCTTTTCGTTTAAAACTATCCAGCAAAATTGCGAAACCTTCCGAAATTTGTCGACACATTTATTTAAAACTTATTTTAAACCAATATTAAATAATTGGTGAGCACGTTGAGTAATTGTTAAAATGCATCATAAGTGAACCTGAAATTATCTAAAAGATTTTGCATTTGTTTTGGCATATAACCGATACTGTTATTTATTTTTTTCAATAATAAAATGTGAAGTTAAAATATACTTTACAAATGGCATTAAATTATTTCGAATCGTTGAACTCTTAAACCTTTAGCACTATAAATTAAAAGGGAGGAATGAGGGCAAAACGATAAAAGGATAAGGGTAATCAAAAATAAAAAAAAGTGTAATCATGCAATACAGAGCAAAGAGAAGGTGAGAACCGCTGATTTATTATTCAACTCCATCTTGTTATATATCGCGATATCATTACTTTTTTTTCTCTACTCTTTTTGAAGCAAAACAGATTCTAAAACTAAACTGGTCCGTTTATTCCCTAATATTCATTAATCATTACTACTCATCATTAATAAATTTAAAACTAAAACAAAAACAAGTCTTCCAACACCAATTACTGGTCTGATTTTTTAAATTTTGCTTTCATATGAAATCTTATGGCCTCTTCATTTAGGATCGTTTGACCCTTTCCCTCCCCCGCATCGTTCTCCTTTTCCATAAAAAAAAAACTGAAAATTACTCTTTTATTCTATAATCGCTTGGGGGGGGGGGAATCACAACAAATAAAACCATAGTTCCGACTTTGAAAATTCACAACGCTTAGATATGTCATCATGAGTCATCATCTATTTTCGAGATATATTACACAATCAAATTTTAACAAAGCCCCCAGCCTCCTCAACTGTGCCGATTTTACCTATTTTTACCGCTACTTTGCGTGCATACGGAACCAACCACAATCAAGTATAATTTAAAATAGTTTTTCTATTTGGTGTGGTAAATTTTTGCTCTTCAGCGTTGATTGGCATGATCAAATTGGTATAATTTATACGGACGATGAATAGTTGATCGCCGAAGGTAGCTAGTTACATATACATATTACTTCTTTTTTGCTTTTAGGATAAGGGGGAAAAACATTATTTACTTTACATCACGTGGGTTTGAACTAGCTGAGACAAAATGAAATTTTCTATATGAAGCAATTTATAATAAGAATAAGTTTAAAAATTGTACCTTTCCCCCCCCCTCGAAATTTCTACCCTCTCAAAACCGGACGTGCCGAATGAGGACGAAAGAGGGCGTCTATAAATCATAACTTACTTCAGCAAGCGGTTGTTTTATTGCCTGCACTCAACTACTGGGGAATTTCGAGCATCATAAATCACTTTACCGAGAACGAATGGTTTGAGTTTACTGAAATTTATGAAGGATAAGAAAAAGATCTCCGAATCCTTTCTTTCCTCTAGATACGAGGACGTTTTAAAATCGAATTGTAAACATCATCAAATGTAGCTGCTTTGTATCAGTAGATGCTTTGCTTATCTGAGTTAAAAGCATTTTAGATATTAGGAAGGAAAAATTGGAGATATATATTAGTTACTAGTCACATTTTGAGACAAGCTGGCAAGCCAGAATTACTGGTTTATTTAGTTAAATCGCTTAAATATGATTTCTTGTCCATGATTCCGCAAATTGTCCGACATTAAAACCATTTTGTTATAACTGTTCATTGAGTTCATGAACCCTTCGAATGAGAACCAATCTCTGATCAATTTATTTATAGTGCTATTAAAACATAAATGTGCAGTTCCTTTTTTTTTTTTTTTCATTTTTGTTTTATAACAATCACACTTTTTTATTCGTCTTGTAAAATACACAGATATTATATAGGATCCTTTTTCTTTAATTTTCAAGAATGGAAAAACAATCACGCGATTAAATATTTGATGAAATATGAAAAACGATTTGAGTTTCAGACAAACAATGTAATCTATTGTTGAAAATTAAGTTAAAAGGGGCGGGGGGGGGGTGCAAAGTCACAAAAAAAATTGGAACAAAATCATCACGACTATTAATTTGGTATCCATAAAAAGAGAATTTTTAAAATTTTGAAACAGTGCAAAGTTTATTTTTGTACAATATTTTCGGAAGTTATTGCGGAAAACTGTGCAAAATCAACACAATTTTAATTAACTTATTTCTAATTAAGATTTCAGAAGAAGAAAAAAATCACTTTGAAGTGAACACTTTCGTGTTCCGGTATACGCATCAGACTAATTTGGTACCCGGTCAAGACTGTAGAGCGACAGCGCACGTTCACACAAATTCCCTTTTATTATTAGTACAGATAACGCGCGTGATACAGCCACTTAAATTCATAATATCAAAACTGAAAGCGATATTACTCAAAGTAGAAGAGTGAAAGGATATATATATATATATTGCAAGATAACGATATAGAAAAAATTCAGATCCTTACATAGAAATTCGGAATTCTTCAAAATGAGAAGCATGATTTGTGCCACAGAAATCACGCTGATAAAAAATATGAAATTTATCAAAGCACCAAAAAACAACGCTCTACTTTGTAAAATTACTCGAAGCATGGATAAATATAAGGGTACTAGATAAATTCTTGCGTGATTACATCGTATGTTTAAACATAACTGCTGCTGATTCACATGAAGACAATAAACTAAAGAAAATGGACTTATAATGGTTGAATTGTAACACGAGCAATAATTAATTTTTTCTTTTCAGTAAATTTCAATATGATTATATTTCATTTTTTTAGTGTTAATTTTATAGGAAATGAAAGGATTTATAGAATTACCCTCTTATTAGATAATTCTTGACAATATTATGCTGTGTAAAAAACTTTAAAATAAATTTGATTTGAACTTTAGAATTTTTATATTTGTTTAGTATCGATAACAAATTTTGAATACAAGCATAACACAGGCTTGGAATAAAAAATATTAAGCTTCGTAAATTAATGAATTCTGCCCAATATAAACTCCGAAAAATAAAATAAGTAAAATTAATTAACAAATAAATTGAATAAACTCAAACAAAAATGCGTATGATTAAAAATATTGTATTGTCCCATTAAAGAAATTAGTCAATCTAAAGAAGACAAAATTCGATTCCAGAAACGCCGAAACCCGCTTTTCGCCTGTCACGCCTGTAAAACATAACAAGGTTATTAAAAAGTAGCCAACAGACCCTATTTCTGGGCCATTCTCTTTTTAATTACACGTCACATTCATTTAAAGAGACCGATCAGCGATGATGGTTACATTAACAAGCTAAGGTAGCATTGTTATGCCACCAGGGAAAATCGAAAATCTGCATTCTCATATATGGTAACTCCTAATGTTTCCTCGTTTTTCTCTTTCTTACTTTTTAAAATACAACAAACGAAGTATGTGATCTTATGACTCCAATTGTAGTTCTATTTCAAATTTTAATTTCAATCGGTCATACGGGGCGACGACAAAAACACACATTTAATTTTCTGGTGCTACTGTATTAACCACATCACAGCGATTAATCGCCAAATAAACCCTAGATGATACAGTGTTCGCCACTGGCATATGATTAAAAATAAACAAAAAGTACAATTCTCACATGCAGGACATTGAAAATAAATACTCAAATTGTTCACGGTCTAGCCCAATATCAAAATTTTACAAGTGAGTGCGGAAACAACATGAGAAACACTGAGAGAGAACGTTTTGGAATTGCCTCATTTGGTTTCACACAGCAACTCTAGAACTATTTTCAGACGAGCTTTGTATTTTGAATCGCGGTTAGATGAAAAGGATGACGCCTGAGTTGGTACTTCTACATGCTTCAAACTTCTGCATCACACAAGCGGAAGTATATTGTCTCCAAGAAAGATGTAACACATAATTCAACAAAAAAGAATGTACATTTATTTACCGTTCCAAAATCAGGTCTAGAAATATAAGAGAATACTGGCTCAAAACGTTTCACACCATTATTCATTATTATTTCTCTACTTTTTTTTCTTCTGTTTCAAGGCATTGTATTTATAAAAAGCCCGTGCAAAATTTTAAAACATGAATTAATAAACAGTAGAATCAAAATTTCTTATTTTTTTGTCATAGAAAATAAAGAGAATAAAAATGTGAAGCATCAACTTTGCACCCTATTTTATGTAATATGGAAACGTGCACGAGGATGAAATTCGTACATAGAATGGTTGATTCATTTTGTTTCTGTAGGAAAATAGTTCGCCGCCGGAAATATTACATAAACCCTATTGAATAAAGGGATGATATATTTTTCTTTTCTACCATCCTTTCTCCAACAACTACTGAAAAATCAAACATTAGGGGAAAAGATAGCAAAATGGCAACTGCTAACGCCTTTTGCGACACGTTTCCAGAAAGTAAATCTATAGTAAACCACCACAAAAGAACCGGCTTCAATGAGGTACTGAACACAGGAACAAAGCAAAGCAAAGGCAGATTTCAGAAAAAGCAAATTTTACGCAGGCGGTTAACCCTCAACCCAGAAACAGAAGTGAGAGTGCGAAAGGGGGCTTGGAGGAAAGTACAGAGGGATCTCATCGAACTGAGAAGTATTCCTGTCGAGAAAAGAGCTGAATGTGAATTTTTTTTTCCCTTCTCTTCCCAACAAAGAAAAGTGGGGTGGTAAGAAAAGACGCAGCTGGGTGAGAGCGCGCGGGATGAAGGCGCCATTTGTTAAGGAGTCGGGGGTTCCGCGCCAGAGATCGCAGTTAATACCTTAAAGGCCCCCACGTGGCTTTTTCGACAACACAAAGCCATATTTTCACGGAGACATCGCTCTTCATTTATCCAGCCGATTGCCCGCCCGCGAGCATCTCGATAACAGCTCCACCCCCTTCCAAACCACATGCAGATAGGATTTCTTTCCAGAAAATGGGAAAACGATATCCATTGCTCTTGGTGGTGTGGATAAAAAGGAGCTAGAGCACAACGGAACATAGCCCCCTAGCAATAATCAATACACACTTTTAATCACATATGAAAATTTAAAATTATTTAGAGTTGTTTGTGATTATATAAATATAACAAATAAAACTAAGTGGAGTTGGAAAACCGAGACGCTTACTTCATTTATTTTCTCAATAACTGTATACAAATAGTTAAGATAAACATCTTAACTTAAAGAGTTACAATCAAATTGATTGGATAAGGATGTCCACACGAAAATATACAAAAGAAATCAAGGTCACTTTGCGCAGAATTTTTAGTATCGAAATTTTAACATAAATCAACAAGCTCCAAACTAATCAATTTTCCAAGCCTTTTTCCTTCGTGGGTTCCATACCAGATATAATAAAGCAAAACAAAAAATATCTTTGATGTGATATACTGAGATAATCCACCAACAGGACAAAAACATTTAAAGAATCAACAAACTATTTTTAAAAAAATACTTTTTATCACTTATTTCATTATTACAGGTAATGATAAATTTTTTCGACTCAAAGTAAGGTAAATGATATATTTTCCCCCTTTCTGAGGAGAAAAAAGTTTTACTTACTCAAATTAACAAAACGGCTCTTCAACACCGTCTCAGACCTTAAGATTTAAAATTTTATCATAACTAACGTAAAAGATTAAAAAATAAAAAGAAAATTCAACATTCTTGAGATTTTTATGGCCATAAAAAGGTTCGAACACCAAAGAACATTTATTCGTATACACCAGATTTAAAGAAAAAATAAACATTAATTTAGCTTTTCAATGTGAAAATTGAATATACCCTTCGAAAATATATTTATTTTCAGAATTCAGCAATGCTTTGAAATTTAATAAAACCTACCTTTCATGACGTTCTGCACTGCTTTAGTTGCTTAACTTTCCAATGACCAATTTTTAAAGTCACAATTTAGGTATAAAATTTAGGAAATAAATCTAAATACTTCTGGAACGGAGCTATTTGCTTTTAAATACAACGCTATTACAACTATAAGAGAAAAACATACAAGTATATGAAAATGCGAGATAAAACAGAAAATAGGCTAAATTCCAACCCGTTTGAAAAGTTTGTTTGTTTCTTATGGCACTTGCCACTGACAAGCCCGCTGTTACGAAGACAGCGATTTAAGCCTGAGGGGGACGTCTCTTATTTTTTATAGCAGCGCCAACTAGGGCCAAGAGTACGACTTTGCCACTCACGCATCATTCATTCGCTTGCACAACCCCTTTTTACAGGAGGGCACATTCACACATCTCACAGATAGAACAACAGAAGAACAACCATGCCCAAACCGGGACTCGAACCCGGGACGCCCAGATCCGGGGAAGACGCGCTACCCCTATGCCAGGACGCCGGCCGTTTGAAAAGTAAGATACGCAACTAAAAGAATAAATAGTTTCCACAAATAACAAGATCTTGAATTTCATTATTAAAACAGACGTTTTGTCTTTATCTGAATATTATATACAGAAAGAACAAAACACTATGTTGTAACTTCGTTCCTGTGGCCATTTATAACCGTAGAATAACATCAGGTTTTTTTTTAACCATTCCAACCATCAGGGATGGATTGCTAAATAGTCACAGCTGACCTCTGACTAGGGCCTTGAGGAAGACTTTGAGATCTTTTGGGAAAGCTTTAGAGTAAATTAATGTTGTATTTTTATTGAATTCACAAAGACCGTGCATTCGATGGTATAATTAGTTTAAATGTCCGAATATTATTCTAGCAACATTCTTAATTAATAACCTTTTTGTAAGCTTCTAATTACTTTGCTTTATAATTCCAAAACAAAAAAATGTCCGATTCAATAATTAAATAATATTTAGAATGGATTAATAAATTCTCCCCCTTTCTTTTGATGTTCTAAGTTAATTTTAAATTTTAATTCTGCATTTTTTTAAGTATGAAAGATACGATATGATAAGATATTCTAGATCAATAGATTATATTCTAGTGATCTAGAATATAATCCTTTACTATATCGGTTTTTGAAAATTTACTATTTAAAACGCTTTTAAAATATCTTATTTTGAAAGTCAAACAGGGGAAAGCTGGACGCCCGAAGCGTACATTGTCCAAGGGCTCCTAGATGGTATAATCAGGCTTTGCAAATCATTGAAGAATTTGATGGGCTCGACAGCTGAAACCTGTTTAAATCAAAGTTATTTGCAAGTATTTACATTATATTAAATAGTGTTGAAAATTTCTTTTAAAACATAATTTGATTACGTTTTCTTTTGCCTTTATGAGTAAACATCAACAAATAAATAATAATTATAGAAATATACTTATTTTGACATCACAATGTTTAATATATTTCCATTTCCTTTTAAAACTGCGTTATAAATTATAATACCGATACAATTAACATAAAACAAAATGATCTTTATATAATCAGTCCCTCTAAGGCATCCAAACAAATCTGACAATGTATTAATTCTGACCACTAATGAAAATTCATATCAATGTCAATATTTTGACAATTTCAATTTATATTGAACAAGACTGCACAGAAGAGCCAGTTTACAGTAAAACCATTCACAGTCGGAAAGTATTAAATACATCTTTTACTTCAGAATCCAATAAGGAAAAAAAATCCAAATTCAAAGCTTACTTAATTAGATACGCAATTGACGTCTGGCGAAACCTACCACTTCCCTTTCACATGTATCAAATCATTAGTATAATTAACACAAGGTTCAATCATTCGTTGTAATTTAGAGCTAATATCCGACGTCACAACACAAATTATGAGTTCCTTCACATATCTCATTCACCATCTTTGAAGAGTTGACTCACGGGACAAGCGCGCCTATGTATCACCAGCAGAATTAATTGACGATCAAGTCAGCACTAGTTCACAATGTATCTTTATTTGTAACAAGTCTATTGTATTAAAATGATATTCATTTTTAAACGCTTTTATTTAAATTGTTTTACGTTTGTAAAGATGGAGTTTTGAGGTCCATTTTTCTTTAATTCCTGATACACTAGGTTCAGAATATAGTTTGACAAACTAAATATAATTTTGAATAATATTGTTTGCCATGAAATTGTACTACTGAATTATTTTCAAGACATAATTATTATTTAATTGATAATATAATTAAAATTTTTATTCAATTTCAAAGGCATTAATTCGTCAAAAGACAGAAAAACTGATAATAGGATTGTCAAATATTTATAAAGAATTATGAACATTAGGCAATTCCCAAGATAAAAGATAGAAATAATAATAAAAAAAAGTTCAAAGATGTTTATAAACATTCTTTTATCAGTATACTAGCCGCATTTGGCGACCAGCCGGTTCGCCAATCTTAATGTTCGTTAAAATTTTAATAATTAAATATTTTATACAATTCCTACTTTAATAGCTTCTTCATCAAAATATTTTAAAACTTCAAATTTTGATAGTCATATAATTCACTCATAATATTATAAAGGCCTTCAGTCATAACGTAATATGTACCTCTCTAATTTTCTGTTAGGTCCCGTAGAATTTATACTTTAAATTAAAGTGGAAAAGATTAATCTGCAATTAATATAATAATATTTTTTACTGAAACAAAGTATTTTTTAGTAATATGATTACTGAAAACAGTTTCTGAGCGTTTAAACTTTATGGGCACTAAAGAATATCTTTGTTAATTTATATAATATTTCAAGAATTTGTCAACAAAATGTTCTCAGATTCATCATGACCAGATCGATTCATTAACAATATTTAATTTTAAATGCATAAAACACTAAGAACATTAAACGAATCGTTTAAAATAATCGGTTGAAAACAGGTTTAAAAAAACTACTTAAAAAACGATGTACTTAAAACTATAAGCATATACAAAAAATATATAACTAACATAAATACAATTTAATTACAAAAGCGTGCAACTAACCTAAAAATAATTTAAATCAAGAATCATCCATTGATAATATTGTCAACAATCAGAACACAATGCGCATGCGTGAATTTTCAACGCCAGTTACGGTAACGCAAATGCGTGAATTTTTCTACGCCAGTTGGGGTAACGCTATGCAGATTATACATTTTTAATTTCCTTTATTCTATTTTATTTTAATTCAAAAGTACTTCAGATTGAATCTGAAAGATCGATTCATTAACAATGTTTCATTTTAAATGCATCAAACATTAAAAAAATAAACAGAATCGTTTGAAATAATCGGCCGAAAAATCTTAAGACTAGCCTCATTAGAGTGGGGGAAAAAACTGAAGCCTTAGTCATTTGGCGGTGGGGAGAATGAAAAGATGTTTTTGGCGGGAAAGTTAGTTTTTAATTAATAATTAAAATTCTAATTAAAAATTCAAATAAAGGGACCCCAGGTGCACATTCCCGACCTCCAAGGTATACATGTACCAAATTTGGTAGCTGTAGGTCAAACGGTCTGGCCTGTAGAGCGGTAACACACACACACACACACACACACACACATAGAGCTTTTATATAAGTATTGATTAAAAAGTAGAATATTCTTAAATAAAATTTTGGAAGTCAATATAAAATTGCGGGAACCTGTGATTCATGTATCATCATTACGAAAAACTTTTCTTGAAAAATTCATTAAATAAAAAAAAAATACCTTTAATGGGTTTAAAATTCAAAGTCTTTAAGAAATATTTTACTCATATTTGAATTTTAAAATTATTTTATTCTCGTTGGTATACGAATAAAAGTATTTTTTTTTTCAAAAGTTTCTGTAATTTTATATTTGAACACCGTTTAAATTGTATACAAATTTAAATGTAAAGTTAATTTAAATTTACATTTTAACCAATAGTTCTTGCTGTTATTATTATTATTATTTACTTACCTTTCAAGTAAAGAACTGAAATCACTCTACTCTTATCAAGTCAAACAAACGGAAGGCAATGATCTGCAAGAAAAAATATAGGTTACTCGTACTTCCTTTATACGACATATTAGAAACTAATTTAAAGAAAGAAACGATGTATAAATTTAATATTAAAAAGCATGCAGAGTATACGTTTAACAGATGAAACATTTAAGCTGCAAGAGAACAAAAGTACCCAATCTCAGAAAAATATAATAATTTTATTACTTGCATTATTTTTCAAATATTGCAACAATAAGAAAAATTTTAAAATCATAGCTAAAAACCAATGTTCCTTTGTTCCGCTTGCATGCATTTGCATCTCTCTTACTCATCAGTATTTGACACTTTTTATTAGTCTTTCGTTCCGCTATGATCTTTCACTCATTTACTTGGAAACGTAGCTATTTGCTACAGAACTGAGCGCCATGAGATGTTTCAAGATTTAGCTCAGTAATATTTTTTTAACGCCGGTTTTATATAAGTTATCTGTTATTTGTTATACACTTTTTCAAGACTCAAAATCGTTTTTTTTTCCAACTAAATTAGATGCACTGTTTATATTTTCTCTTATGCAAATTCCATAGCTATGATGTCATGACCAATAAGACTTGAGTGGATGAGTAGCAGTGGAGGAAGAAGCAATAAATAATGTTATTTTTATAATTTTATTTTACTAACTTATTTCAAGTTGAAACAATGATTTTATGACAGATGACATAGCCATTTTTATACCAATAGTGAGCAATCACTGAATCCCCCTTTCCAACATTATAAATTTTGTTGAATACTATACCCGTGAAAAGCAGATTATTATTATTTTGTAAGGAATATAAAGGATTCATTAACTGAAAATTTCAAACACATAAAAAAGAAGATTTTGAATCTTTAGTATGTGTAAAACCTTAGTCTATTGTAATTACTTTCCTATAAATATAAACGATATTAAAACGTCTAAACCCATTTATATTTTCAAAATCCTTCTTATGGCATAAAAAATAATATTTTTGATAAGATTTTGATATTTTTTCAGTTTTTTTTCCTCTTCTCGCTATTTTGTATTATAAAAAGATTTTTAAGTTTAACTGTCTTTGAATCTGCGTTCGATCCTTCGAAAATTTTCCGACTTTCATACGGGGCTTATGCACATTAAATTCGATAAGTATCACGAATGCTCTCATTGGTAGATAACCTTGGAGAAGTATTTTGGTTCAAGCACAATGTGGCTAAGATTAAAATTATAAATGAGGTCTACTTCATAATAGTCTTCTTGCAATTTCCAAACAGGATATTAGATTAAATATATTAAATCAAACTGACGACCTAACCTCAAATACAAGATGAATAAGAACATGGAATGAATAGGATGAATAATAAGAAATTAATGAATAATTCCGAAATGAATGTATCATATAGAATTAACAAATTTCAAAAGCCATACAGTAAGAAAAAAAATTAAATTCACGATTTTTAAAAATTCTCCATTCTTATTTAATAATTAAAAATTATATGTTACCGTTATTAAAGTGTATAATTCGGGCATTTCATGAAATAACAAGTCAAATCAGTTAAAGTATATAACAAATAAAAAAAATTATACTTTACCTAGTTATTCTATAAAATAACTAACGACAGACCGTTAAAGTGAAAAATAAACAATTTCAAAGTTATTTTATAAATTAATTGACCATAAATAGCTAAAATCTCTCGAAAAATACATTTTATCCCTATTGCGGATGATTAATGGATAAATAATAAGGAAAAGCGGAATTTATTATACTATAATATTATAATGTAAGCGTAATTTTTTGAAGCAGATGGAAGTTCGACGATACGGAAGACACTTTGCATTTTTTAAGTTCATTTTATTCTCTTTAATCCATAACGGGAAGGCATAATTATTTACAAGCAGGAGCGACGAGCTCACACACAACACAGAGCGAAAAAAATTGATGGAAAGCCGAGGAACATTTTATACCTGATCTTATATAACATGAGATTTCTAACACGTGTCGAGTCCGACTGGAATTTCTCACACGTGTACTATAAGCAGTTCAACACTGACTAAAAGCAGTTAGAACCGGTCCCCTTTCGAGTGCCGTATTTCATACTTTAATGATCAAGTAATCATTATTCTATAGAACCTTTAGTTAAATCATAGAATTCAATATATTATTTAACTGACTTGTCTAGTTATTTCATGAAATACCTAGTTATTCGATGATATAACGGATTTCACACTTTAACGGTAACATATGTAAGAATCAGTTTTAAAAATTCAGAGCAGTTTTTGGAACTTAATTCAGTTATCATATGATTCCATTAAAATTACAAACAATTAGCGTCTATAACCAAAAGAAAAAAATAATTTCTATGATGTCAAACTAATGCAGGGGAAAAAAAGCAGTAAAAGAACAAGCCATTAAATTGCAGAATTCCATAAAATAAAATAATAAAGTTGGTACGCTTGAAAGGAAAATAACGCGGAAAATAATGAAGAAAATAACAGCTGCCTCCCACTGTTTTGCAAACTGTACGATGTTTTAGAGCGGGGGAGGGTGACTAAAAATAATAAAGAAACGATATAAACCCCAAAGGCCAGCAGCTTTAATTTATTTTAACTTAATTGTTCGAAATAAACAAAGGAAAAAACAAAGGAGAAATTAACATGAATGCATACAAGGACTTCCACAGCAGATTACTAAAATTAATTATACTTCTTTTGTTTCTTTGCTGCTTGCATCTGCGTGTCATGTAATAGCAACGGCCTGACCCATTTATTTAAAGAGACATTTTTCCATTTTTTTTCTTTTACCAGGCAACTTTAAAAATTTACAAGCCCCTTTTACATGTTTTTTAAAAAGTTTTAAAAACACGTTAGGTAGTTTTATAAGTTTATCATTAAAGCAATATTTCCCATTAGTTTAGATTATATATAAGAAGAAAAGTACAATAAGTTATTAAGAAACAAGGTTATTACAAATATGTAATAATTAAAATCAAGGTTTGACAAGTTACGCCAGCAGATAATGCGAAACATAAATATCGCTTGGAAGTGCATGTTCGTATCTTATAATGTCCTTCATAATTATTTATTATACACTATTAAAATAGTAAATAAAACTAATTTAATTAATTACTACACATAATTATTTCTAAGTACGGTTAGGTTGAGGATAAAGCGCCGATGAGGCCACCAAAAATATCAAACAACACGACAGATGAAGGTTCTAAGACTTAAATTTGGTCAATGTTGTCAATAAATTTCAAAAGTAAAAAGTGCCAAACAAAGGCTTTCTTTTTAAAATATAAACCATTCTGATTTATGGAAGCCTGCTACTTTTGTTCACATATTTGAACACTATTACTCATAATAAACATTTTTTTTTTTTTCGCTAAGACTGTTTGTACTATACAAAATCAGACAACGCAAACTGAACTTAATAAAACCGACAGAATATAGCACAGACAGCAAATAATACCAGCTTGAAAACCGAAAAATAGATTTTCCAAGATATTTTGAAAATTTGCAATAGTCCAGTTTTATCTATTGCTTCCATATTCCTCTTCCTTTTCTTTTTTTTAAGTATCTACGTTTCAAAGTTTAAAAATTTACTGTAACGCATTAAGCGCGAAATCTATTTTGGAGCTCTTTCCGTCTAGTTCGCGGTATCCTATTTCTCAGATAATCTCTATCAGAAATTAATGTAAATTCACGATACGACTTCATATTAAAATTTGTTAAGAAATCGGATTATACATATCGTCAGTCAATAATGATTAATACAAAATAAGCAAAAATTTTATTGTCAGTCAATAGTGATTAATGTGGTTACTACTCAGTCTAACTCAGTCACCAGTGAGTAATAAAGTACGAAATGGCAATATAATGTCAGCTGTCTTTAACTGACGCTGCCCGAACGAACGTTCCGAGTCACTGCTAACATCGCAGGTAAAAATACAGGTTTCTTTCCTGGTTCCCTTCCATCTTCCTCATTTTTTATAGGATAAATTATTTTTTTTTAATTCAAGAAAAAATATACAAAACAAATTTTTTCCAAATCTAAATAACTGCTAAAAGTTTTAATTTTCAAATATATATATATATATATATATATATATATATATATATATATATATATATATATATATAATTGAAAAAGGGAAGGGATTTCGTCATAATTATAATTACAGTACAACTCGATTTTAGGGATACTTAAAAGCCGTTGATAAAGAAAAAAAGATAATGAAAATAGTACCAGTGGAAATGTAAATCAAAATGTATCCTATAATTTCTAATAAAGCCAAGGAATTGTTTAGAATGTCATTGAAGTCGATATCATGATGCGTTAGGTAATAATTGGTAAGTGGTCTTTTATAAATTTAGAAATCATCCAGAGGAAAAAAAAATATTTTTATAATTTCAAATAACGAACTTGAGAGAGATCATTTCTAAAGAAAAGAAGCCATTATTTAAAATTTAATCTCTTTAATTTTCAATTGACGGAGGTAATTTCCATTCGAATAGTCCTGATAAATGAGATTTTAATATAAAGGAAATTTTTTAAGAGAAATAGTGAGAGAAAAAAACAACAACGCATTATCAAAATTAAATATAATTTATTTTGACAAAAAAGTTAGATAAAAATACCAAAATTATAATCTATAGTGCACTATGTAAAATTTGGTGATGCAGATAATTTTTACAAGATTATATAACGCAAACAGGTTATTAAGTACAGACTACTGAAATGAAACTGGTCAAGCTATATTTCTTTTGACAATGACATTATCAAAAAATTATCTTTTGTCCTTAAGATTTTTCTGATTAAAAAATAAATGTTTACATAACCAATGGTGTAATATGAAATTTTTTTAATTAATTTTGCATCAAATTCTCTACCAGATGACGCCACTATTTGAAATCAAAATGTAATTAAAAAGAATCGGATAAGTTGTAACGCTAAAAATATTAAAATATATTGTCACTGGAAGCATACAACTATACAAAATTCTAGAAGCCAACCGCATTAGGATGACAATTAAAATCCAATATAAAATTTCCTTTTTATAAATATAAAAATGTTATTTAAAATATACAACAGTCCAAGATTTCAGAATTCTGACACTTTGGGAAAAGGTTTAATATCCAATACAAATTACATCTTAATAAACGTAAAAATGTAAATGAAAATATGTTTAAAAAAACCGGTGACTTATTAGCGATTAATTTCCATGAACAACTTACTTATTTTAAATCGAAAAATGTGAAATAAAATACCCTTTGCTTAAATCTGCTAAATTTTTATCTGCCTTTTAATACCTCACAGTAAGAAAAATGTTCAAAGATAAATTTTTTTTTCCAAAATACCCTTTTTTAAAAAAAAAAAAAAACGAACTACTGTCCGAGAAATAGTCACGTCTTTTGATAGAGATTTAATCAATATTCAAATCGCGACTTCCTTTTATCGGAAAGATATCGAAAAATTCGACCTCGTCCCGACACTAATTATCTATCCATTTGCATACCACAAGCGTGACACACTTTGTTTTCTTTTTCAGCGTCGTCAAAGGAATAGAAGAAGAAAAAAAGGGGGGGGGTTCACTATGGTAGAATAACTATAAAAAAAATCTTCGCATGACCGTCCATGTCACCAACACGCGTGCTCACCTTTTCCAAAGTGATTAAACCGTGCTCCCTATTAATATTTATAGGGCTAGATACCCTCTTTATAAAAGCTGGGATCTCTATGAATATTTCATTAGGAGTTGGAAATTTTCCTTTTCCAAAAAATCGAATAAAAAATGTAATTAAGTTACGAGGACTGGTTCATCACTCAAGCCAAAGATAGTGGGACGGAACCTTTTTATTTTACAATTTTTTTTCTTCAGTCCTCTTTTGAGGACGAATAGTCTGTCTGTACGATCAACGCCTTCCCAATTCATTTTACCACTGGGTGAAAAATGAAATTAAAAAAAGAGAGAGAGAGAGCTTCTCTGTTCTGGCACGGGAACACATGGTTAAAAACTAAGAATAGATATTCAGAGAGGAGTGTTCAGGTGGTCCTGAAACAATTAATACTTAAAAACAGGAGAAGAGAAACGGGCGAGACGTGAAAGTGAATGAATTTAATAGTCGAATGGTCGTTTTTAATGATTCATTACTTGGGAAGAAAATTCTTTTCGCAGGAAAAAAGTCTCGTCAAATGTATTGTGGGAAGGTAGGTAGCTACCAAAACGGAAGCACGTTAGATCCTTTTTTTATATATATGTATTTCTTTTTCATTATTATTATTTTATTTTGCTTTCGGCGACACAGAAAAAAAAAATTAAATATTAAAAAGGTGGGAAGAGCTCATTACAGTGCCTTCCGTGCCAAGTCGCCAAATTTGAGACGCACAATTCACGAAATAGAATATCAGTTTCATTTAATTATATACATCGCGTAAAATTAAACTGAAGGACGTAAGAAGAGATAATTACTTTTCATGTTAAAATTTAATACTTCTGTATTGAGTTAAAATAAAATCATATTTTATGAATGCATAAAGGTGTCTACATTTAAAAAAGGAAGTTCGTCTGTCTATCTGGGTGTATATGTATGTGCACGCGTGTATTGCTGCTTTTAAGATCTACCCAATTCGAACACTGATATACTTTAAAAAGTTACAATGTATACTTTAAAGGAATTTTTTTAAAGAAAAATTTAAAGCGAATTTTTGATGCTCTAAATATATTGAAAATATTACAACACAAAATTGATTTTAACAACATTTAAAAATTCTTTTTAACAATACCAATTCATTTCCAGTGGCTGTAATAGCGTACCCTTCCCTTGAATGTTGACATTTTTTTCTGTTGCATTATTTTCAGCAATACATTTCATTGTGGCAATGAAATTCAAATCGTTTTCATTGCTCCATCCAATAATTAATGATTTTATTTCATTGTTTAAAGTTAAGGAAGAAAGATTCCGTTCATTATATTAGAGAGTGAAAATACACATTGCTGTAGAAGACAGTGTATAATTTCAAAATGATTATCTAGGCACTTAAGTTTTTAATAACCAAATGTTGTCCCGTGATTCGACTCCAATATGAAGGTTCATGTACATAATAAACAGAACAAGCGTAAAGCATCTAACAGTTTTAAAGTTTAGCACAATTTAATGTTCATATGCATTTCTGTGAAAGAATCATAAAGTATGCAAAAAAAAATTTAATAAAAATTAAAAATACCTAATATTTTTGGAGAACCAGCCAATCGGCAAAGGCAATTAGAAATTTTAAAAAAAATGTTTACATTTTATAATTATTACTTATCATTGTTAATAAATAAGTTAAATAATTCATATTCTAATAGCACATGATATAAAGCATGTGATGAGAAATGATTGCACACTATTTCGTTCTAACATTCTTTTTTGCAAATTATTCATTGAAGATAACGAAGTAGTCAATAAATAAAAACCTTGGGTCTAATTAAACGAAAATGTATTTTTTCTGTTATATGCATGAGATTTTGCTTTAAGCAATGCAGCAACCCTAATCATTATAATATTATTAATACTGATATTTGGAAACGAATAAAACATAGTATATTCCCAAATGTTTCAATAGAACTTACAGAATTGCAAAGTATAACTTGTAAAATATTCAAAGAGCCAACTAAAAAATTTAAAGGCTATTCAATATTTCGAGCAGTTCTACCTTCATTTTATTATTATTAAAATGCTCGTAATTAAATAGTAGCGTAATAAATTGATATCGTAAGCAGGTATGATCTCGACGTAAGCGAGTATGTGGATTAAAATGTTTTTAATATCGTCGCACTACTTATATGTCCAGTATTTTAAATAATGACAAGCTTTGTCGAAAAATACACTTGAATATATTTTTTAAATTATAAAAATCAGAGAAAAATGCACGGAAACAAAGCTTATACCAATGGAAAATTTATTACTTTTTATATTTTAAAGTAGCGCAAAAATGGATTTTATTATACAATATGGTTCGAAATAAGTATAGAAAAACGATATTTTTTTTATTAATTCTTAATTAAAATCGAAAGCCCGATTAAAATCAAATTTTGCTTAGTAAATATCTCAGAATTAAGTATGGAGACACATCTGGTAGCAATAGGTGTAATATTCTACCCTGCGATTCAAATGAGTATATTTTATTGTGCATATCGAAATTTACAAATATTATTCCGGCCTATAAACACAATCGCTTTAAAAAAAAAAAGACATGATCTCATACATTGCTCATGCGTCACATTGATGAGGACAATATAAGAAGAAGAAAAAAGAATACGCAAGATACCAAAATCAATAAATTGCAATATTCACAATGTTATCAAGAAAATTACGAATTCCTAGTTCCTTCAGTATCTATGCAATTAGAGCTAATTGATTACAATAAAAAATTTCTTTAAATAGCTCTCCAATAAGTTCTTAATCATCAAAAGGGTGTAGCCCTTCTCCCAATGATATGACCCTGGAAAGTGAATTAGCCGCAAAAATTATTTTCCTGCATGAAAAATCACTCAAAATCGAAGAGACAGGATTGGGTGCAATTGTATCAAAGTGTGCAGAAGTATCAAGTAAACATAACTATCGGATATTCGATAACTGTTTTTGATCACGAATGATAACTTTCTATTATTATTCATTATGGATTTAGTGATATTATATGTATATGATACAAAGCATTTGGTTGACGTAATCTTCATGATCTACAGCTTTAGTTCCTTCCCTTGTCTCTGTGATCTTGTTTAGCATGCGCAAACTTTTTTAACTATATATATATATATATATATATTGCAAACCTAACTATTACTGCCTTTTACTCACTGTAACAGTGCACATATATGTGAAGAATCCCCACCTCCTACCCTAAATGCATCAAGGCCTTTCCTCTCCTCTTCGCACTTATCCGTCAATCACGGTCAAAACGACAGCCACCTACAAATTGATATCAATACCTTTTCCAAAGAAGCGAAATTCCAGTTTGGAAACATACTCGTATCAGTATCATTTACCAGTCTTATCAGTTAATTGAGAGAACCTATACTCACGGAGTTACCAGGTTTCATACCAATGGGCAAAGAATCAGTTGCCGGCATAATCAGGCTCAAGAATATTCAGTATAATCAAGTGTCAGAATTAGTATTTACTTGGTACAGCAAAAAGTTATCAATTCAACCGTACTAAGAGGCGAATTCGCTTGATAAGGAAAAATTATTTGAAAATTAATTATATATGAAAAGAATAACATTAAGTCCGGGTCATAATTAATGATAAACAGCATTTGTAAAAGTCGTCTCATAACATTGCGAATGCTAAAAATTGATAAAAAAAAAATTCCTTATCCTGCAAAACATAAGATGGATGGGAAAAAAGAGAAAGAAAGAAAAGAAGGAAAGAAATTAGTAAAAGAAATCAGGATGAAAGATTTGGGGATGAGCCAAACTGAGAAAAATATAAAAGCAAAAATGATAAAAACATTTATAGAAGAATAGAAATTCTCCGAAAATAAATAAAATAAAGTTAGGAATATACTAATTAAATTTATGTTCTAAAAGAACAGTCATATCAGGATTAATTAATGTGATTCATTAACACAAATATGGGATGTAGTATAATAAGAATACATGTTATGATAAAAATCATTGCATTTACTTCATTTAGCTATTCTTTTAAAGAATAAGAGTTACAAATACTTCCGCGAAGAAGATAATGAATTGATAAACTAAAAAAAATAAATCAGCAATTTATCATATTTTTGGCACTATGCACCTATTTGTTTTTTGATAAAATTGGTTAAATACCTAATAGTGCTCTAATGTTTTAAAAATATTCTTTGGAAATTTGATTCTGAGAATTTAATTGTTTGCTGTCTGTTTTTAAGTTGAAAATAGGCTAATAAAAAAGATTATGCATAAAAAATTAGTATAAATTCGAAAATATTCATAAACTAGTCAACAAACTGGTTCGAACGAAATATTTGTAATAAATTAATGTATAATTTATAAATATTTGTAATGTTTATTTTCAATAAAAGTTCTTGTGTATACATTGTTTATGGTTTACTGAATAAATATTATTAATTATCAAATCGTAATACACATTAAAGCTTTTCTACTTTAGCAGCTTTAAACCAGCTCTGTTTACAGAAAACATGAACCTTCTTAATGGAGTTAAGTCCCATGACATGTGCGAACCCGATGTACGGGGGGAAGAGCGCTTCCGTATTGTATGAAATATCTAACGATTCTTCTGTGAACACTTTTGAAAATTAAAATGCTAAAAAGTATATATTGAGGACTTATACAGTGTATTTACCTGTTATATGCCTTTTTTTTTTTAAATCTAAGCTTCTGAATCTACCGCAGGTAGGGATTGCAAAACCGGTATACCGGGATACCGAATACCGGTATTTTGAGCCATTTGTACAATTTCGTAATACCGGTATTCACAAGTTTAAATACCGGTTTTTCGGTATTTACTAGAAATTTTTAAAATTGTCTCCACTATATGTTCAGGTATCGCGAACATAGCAAAATAATATACGTTTTTGTTTTTATGTCTCCCTAACAGGCGAAATTAATTAGCCAATTAATGGCTTAAATCTAAATTAGCGAAACATGGATTATCCCTGAAAGAAAATATTGTATCCATAACGACTGATGGGGCAACAATTATGAAAAAAGTTGAAAAGTTGATTGGTGCAAATCAGCAGTTGTGCTATGCACATGGAATTCATTTAGGAGCAATAGATGTATTATACCAAAAAAATAAAGAACAAAAGAATCCAAATACTGTGGATATAGAAACTTCGGATTCCAACTTTGAAAAGAGTAAGAGTGAGAGTGATATTGACAATGAAGATAATAACAATGTAATTGTTGAAGAAGATATTGCTAATGAGGATGAAATATTAACCTATCAAGAATTGCTTCCTATAATTTATAAAGCTCGAAAAATTGTTAAGATATTCAAACGTTCCCCTATAAAAAGGATATATTACTTAAATATAAACTAACTGAAAATAAAACAGAATATATGTTAATATTGGATTCTAAGACACATTGGAACAGTTTACTCCTAATGATGGAAAGATTTTTGAAACTGAGAAATCCAATCCAAAAAGCAATAATCGACTGAAACCTGTAAATGAATTTTTCAGATAGTGAATTCGACTTAATATCCAGAACTACATCAGCTCTACTTCCAATAAAACTGACTATTGAGGCATTGTCGGAGAGATTCTAATTTATTAACAGCTAATGCAACAATAAATTTCATGTTGCAGTCACTGAAAGAAAAGTACACATCACTATCTGAAGAATTATATATTACATTGAAAAATCGCACAGAAGATAGGCATATCGAAATAGAAAATGTCTTATGGTATTTACATAATTATAAGGATTTTAAAAATGAAAAAGAAAATAAAATAACCAGTTCAAATCTGATTAAGTTTAGAGTAAATTTTCTTAAAATGTTTTACCCACCAACCTATCCACATTCAGAAGAATTCGGTTCAATTATCGAAGATTATGATGTCACTACTATCGATAGTGAAAAGGAATTGTCTCTTGAACAAAAATTAGAATTAGCGATAAATAAAAAAAATTCAACGAACCAAAATGCAATACAGAAATCAGCTGTATTCAAAACCATCCGACGAGAAATCGATTTGTTTGAAGATGAGGGATTTAGAGGTAAATACTTGGAAAAAGTATATCGCGCATTGCTAACAGTACCACCAACTAGCGTAGATGCCGAAAGAGCGTTTTCGACAGCTGGTACTTTTTACACAAAATTATTTTTCAGGCTTAATGACAGTACAATTGATGATTATGTTTTTTAAGATCACATTTCAAAAATTTGTAATAGTATCACAGACTGAATAGTGATATTTACACTTTTTTGTGATTTAAATTAATAAGATATTTCTTTGCTTTTTTGTGATTATATACTGTTATAATTTATAAGTTACAAATTATTTTTTGTGATATTTACAATCTCTAACAAAACTGGCAAATAAAACAAAGAAACACCTGTGTTTTCTTTCTTTTTCTAAAATTTCTAATACCGGTATTAAAACCGGTATCCCGGTATTAAGATTTAAAAAATACCGAATACCGGTATTCAAATTTTGGTCCGGTATTGCAATCCCTAACCGCAGGTCACAAGAGACAATCATCTATAGACTACACTGGTTGAGAAGCATTACATTAAAAGATGGCTGTGCGGATAATCTATTTTTCTAACTGCATGTTACTTCTTTCAAAGTACTTAAACATCTTTTTTTTTTCTTTCTATTCGTTATCTAAACAGAACAAATAATAGAAAGTATCTTCCTTCTTTAAATTTTAACAACGGAAGAAAAAAAAATTAGACGATTAAGTATTTGATGGCACAATGGAAATATGACTTTCATTTCAACAATGAAAACTAATGTTTAAATAATACAAGCATATACAAGAAAATACAAGAATATTTTTATAAAATCATAAAAATTCGAAGAAACATTGCATTCAGACATCATTAAAAAGATATATTCATAATTTTTTTAATAAAAATCAAAATATTTTCAAAAATTATTGAAAAATTCCATCAATACCAAGCATTATCTTAAATCGCTTCGAAGTGCACATTCTCACGCTTCAAAACATATATGTGCTGATTTTAGAAAGGGTAGGTCAAACGGTCCCGCCTATAAAGCGGCAACACACCTTTATTATTAAAGAAATTGCAACTGATCAGAGATCAATTCACAAGTAATTACATATCTTGTTTGCAGAGCATAAAGTATGATATTTTAGTGAAATGTATCAAATACTTTCTTAAATTATAATGGTCAATGTAATTTTGACCTATACTTCTATTATCGGATTGCTTTCATGGTATTTCCCAAGAAAAATATTAGAATATCGGTTGCTTAATTGAACAAAACGAATAAATATTATACAGAATGTATTTAGAGAAATAATTTATATATTAGAGAAATAATATATTATTCAGGCAGTAGAAAAATTATTTGTAACATCATGCGATGAATATAAAACCGAAGATATGAAAAATTAGAAATAAATTCAATTTGCTCAAACAAATTACCTAAATGAGACTTTCCAAATTAAAAATATAAAATCTACAAAAAGTAAAGGGTCGTAAAGGTAAAGGGTACAATAACTCATTAGTGACTTATTTAAAAAAAAAAAAAAAAATTAAAACGGAACTGGCGCCAAAACCTGTTGAGAAAGAAGGTAAAAAAGACACTCATTTGAAATGCCAGATACGATCATCCCAGTATGTGAAAGGATTTCAATATTAAATATCTTTACACATGGCAGCAAATTAAGAAGGAAAATAAATAAATAAATAAATAAAGTACGTCGGGAAGAAGGAGGGAGGGGATTTTCGATTTCGCAAGACAGTTCTTTCATCGAGTCAACAAGTGTCAAGAAGTTAGAACAACCGCCCACGTTGAAGATGATTTAAGACCTCATTGCATAAAAAGCGATGAATTCTCTTTCTACTGAAGCTGGAAGGAAACTCTAGGGATTTCCTATTAAACAAGCGAGAAACATTTATTTCCTCAACTATGAAATCCGCATTCGTGTTGGCAACGCAGGGATGGGACAACGTTTCCCTTCCAAGGTGCATCCTAATTAGAATAATTGCTTCCCCAAAAGCGTGGGACAAGACTTTTCGCTTCGCATCTGCATTCTAAACCTTTTCGAGACGTCAAATTAGTTGCCGCCGCATCAAAAAGCGCATTTACGTGTAAAGCTATCAACTGCAGCGGACCCCAGGTTCACGCTCGTGCGGACCTCCATTTCGATGGGCGTCATAACGGAGTCGTTCATGGGTGGGGGAAATTGCAGAAACGCTAGCATTGTAGTTGCTTGGAAGATTAGAAAACTATACAGTGGGCAAACAAAATTTCAAAACCACAAATGAAACTTTAGTTAGAATCTTTAGGGTCTTTTAATCAATATGATCTTTCCTTCAACAAGAATTAATTATCAACCCTTTGTAACTAAATGAAACATCAAACTTGGATACAGAATTATAGAATTTTCGATATTTAACCCTAGAACTACCAAGACCGACATTTTGAAGATTTTTCAAATTTCATGCTTAAAATTGCTGATATAATTTATATATTGTTCTAGAACTTTATGACGACCCAAAAATAGATGCTTCTTTGCTAAGCAGGAGATGAAATACTCTGATTTACAGTTCACATTTACCTCCTATTAATTGATGATGTGATCTAATGTTGCAATATTTTAATAATTTAATTAGCATATCTTCGTTGAGTTTCGAAATAAACTACTTAAAAATTGCAGCCCACGACATTTTTATTAAACTACACAGACAATAAGAACAATTGTATATTCTTATTCAATTTCCACTCAGCCATTTTAACTTCCATAATCAGTATGACATATATCTATTTCTACCAAGAACCGTCAAAATGACGGCTTTAGCAATTTCAAAGATTTTACAGTATTTTATGGATCATCTATGATACAATGATGGACATCAATACGTATTTACATTTTTTTATACAACTCTTTCAGACATTTCCTGGAAAAATTTGAATTACAGTTTTCATGTATTGCCCGAAGAACCCTCTAGTGAATATGGTTGCTGCAGAAAAGAAGCTTCCTCCCAAAAAACAAGAACGGGAAACAGTGGATTGTCATTAAAGAAAACTGGAAGAAAAAAAAATCTTTGTGAGAGCAAGTCTTGCCATATTCCATTGTGCAAGAAAAAAACAGAGTGATTTATACCTGTAATGCATGCAACAAATATGTTTCAGGCAAATGCTCATCTAAGATAACAGGTAAAATATATGCCGCATAGTTAGGTCATTCAATATCAAATGTGATTAGGGTTTGACGGTTTTTCTAACCCGGCTTTAAAAAACCGGTTTTCCTGAACGCCTGTGATATTCCTCTTCAAAAAAACAAGCAAACAAATATTTTGAATTTTATCGGTTGGGACCGATTCGTCTATCAGCTGAAAGTTTAGGCGACGAGATACCAATTTATTAACAAGAAAAGGTATACCTGAATTTCTGTTAAATGAACTAAAAAATTTAAACACTGATATAAGCTTGAAATTATGATATGCTTTAGAAGAACGAATTCAAGAAAGAAGTATAATTAGTAACTCTTTTGCTGTATTTGCACATTTCTAGTTCAGAGAAGAAATCTAATGTACTTTCTTTAGATTCAAAAACCGAAATTATTGAGTTATCTGGAAAGATACTGTCTAGAATATTTCCAAATTCTTATGTGGAAACCAATTCTGATGAAGAACAAATCGAAGAAACAACTCATCAGAGTAATGCTTTTTTAAAAGAAGCTATGGAAAAATCAATTCAAGAGTTGCTTGAAGACCCTCACGAAAAACTTAAAAATCCAAAGACACTCAATGTTCTATCTATGGGATGTGTGAATGACCCACCCACCCCTGTAAAAAGGGGTTGTGCAAGCGAATGTGTGTGTTCATCTTCATACGATCTAGAAGTCAGATTTCTGCCCTCGGGTGCTCTCCTAAGCTATAGCACTCCCTTTCCGTTGTAAAGCGGACACGACATCATCATCAAAACATGAAAATATTTTTTTCCAAATAAGTATATCTGCTAATATTTAATGCAAAAAAAAAAAAAAAACGGAACGCAACATATTTCAGTCTGTTTATCTCGTTTTCTCCATCTTTTCATTCACACAGAGAGCTACAGACAGACTGATCTGAATATTTTGGTGATTTGAACACAGTGTGCAGCATCATGGCCAGAAATGGACGCCATCACGTCCTTCCGCAACAGCAACACCCGCATGCATTAGATGGGAGAGCAGAGAAATAAAGAGAATTTAATACTCCATGGAATTTTCCACATGAAGGCATCTTCCAGTTAAGGTTCGCGCTCACCCGCCATCTCGCTACCAGCAGCATCAGCCCCAGAATTTAAATGAAAGCGGAACCGCACACAACACGCGTTCCGACAAGCACAGGGAGAAGCGCGACGATTGGTGAACAGCAACATCTCGAGTGGACAAATCATAATTCCACAATAAGTGATTTAATTCTACTGTCTGTAGTCATTACGAGAGTGAACGTCGAACAAGTTGACGAGAAGATTGTTGAACCAGAAATGGTTGCAAGTCAGTCAGTCAGTTACAAGGGGTAAATCAAAATGGTGTGAGTCAGGGTTTTAGATGCATGGATTTTAATATGCATAGATGCCAGCAACACGTGCTGTTGGGAACGGTTTTCAAGGAAATTTTTTGGTTTGAGTTTATTTTCTGAAGTAAACATATAGAAGGTTAGGCAAGTGTATAAATTTGGAAGATTAAACAGGAAAGGAACGGTATTTTTTATTACTTCCTAGAAACGAGAAAATGCATTCAAGATTCTGGTTGGATTTTTTTTTCATCACTTCTTAATACTTGCAGCGGTTTTGCATCCATAAAGCGTAAAATAAGGAAATTCAGAATTTTGTATCTGTAGATACAGTTGTTTTTGCAAAACAAAACAAGAAAAATCTTACTACATATTGTTCTAAAGTTAATTTTTATATTAAAATTAGTGTTCGTGCAATAATTTGGAGAAATCTTCAATTCTGCCTAGCAAAATATTCGCATTTATAGGTGAACAGCACAATAGTAAACACGAAATGAATAAATTAAACTCGAAAATAAACCAGAAAGTCTATGAAATAGTAATTGGGTTTCTACACTAGTTAACGGCGTCTATTTATAAAAAACATATTTTGAACAATTAATTTCACTTGATCAATAATAAATTTCTAGCCAAATGGTAAAAAGAGAGAGAGAGAGAGAAGATTTGGAAGAAAAAAAAATTACTTTGAAAATAAGCTACAATTATGCTTTCGTTTCAGAATTACATATCTTTCATTTCTATAAAATTTATTATTTCCGTTTTCCATTTAATTGGGTTGATTACCATGGCATTTCCGATTAATAAGTGTAACATACAATTCTAAATATGTTAAATATTTTTAAATTGCTTAATTTAATCAATTTTCATCGATTTTTTTTTTAAATCTATTTCACTTATTTTGGTTCATTTACTTAACCTCAGTTTCAATAAAATGTCTATCTATTTGGCGGTGAAGTTCTGATTTAATCTGATTACATTTACGTTTTTGAAACAACATTGAGGGGTATTTTGGAACGGAGCTTTAAATGATGAAATGTGTTCCCATGATGAACTGACACCCTTCTCAATCACCTTTTGTATTTTAGCAAACGGACACTTGGAGCGGACATTTGACCTACGAAATTATATTCAATGCGAAGGGACCTGTGTGCATGATGGATCTTCAATGGAATCAGGTTTCGAATATGGGTGCACCGATCCCGTCATTCCTCTAGGAGTCCGTTCCAATGGCCATGCGCGCCTTGAGTCCGGATAATTTATTCCTCTTTCCTTTCACTTGTTTTCCGGGGTTCTTTGATGTTTGTTCAATTTACCGACAGTTTGCGAGAAGCAATTCTGTCGATACTGCAACGCTCAGTGGTGGCGGAGTGGTCGGCTGTACGCAAGAAGTTTACGAGAAGCTCCCGATAGACGTCCACGGGCAAGTGTGGTTCTACAATGGGTCAAATAGCAAGTTTACAACCATATCCATAAAGGAACGGGCCATAGAAACGGGGCTAAACCATCAGACCTCGGTTTGGTCTTACTTGCGGGTAGAACCTTTCTAGCGCAGCTCATACATTAAAAATTCACGATAAAGAGGAAGCGTGGAAACTGTAAGTCAAAATGATCGTAGAGTGCTCAAGGTAGAAATCTGATTTAGATCCAACGTATGGAGGTACACTGTTTTCTTGAAGAATGCAAACATTTGTATCCAAATTGGAGAATATCTCCAGCAAGCAGCAATCCATCGCTAAAATGCACATTGATCTTTCAGTTTTTTTAATAATGTTGATTAAGAGCACGATTAAATTATTAGTTTCTTCTTTAAAAATATTTTGTGTTATTAACCAATCTTGTCTAAGTGTATTCTGATTCGGGTGTTTATCTCGTTCAGTTATGCCTAGTTGCATAAAAGTTTTCATAATTAGAGTGTGACACTACACCGTCAGAAAAATTAGAAAAATAATGAGGGAAATTCAAACAGAATTTATCATTCAAATTTTATGCATATTTTCAAATAACAGTAGAATTCGAAATTTAGGAAACAATAATTATGTTAGTTACCACATAAAAAAATAAGAATAAGAGACTCTTCCGATGATAGTAAGTAATTTTGTAAGTAAAATGTAATAAGTAATATTATAAGTAAGAAGTAATAATAAGTAATTTTGTAAAGAAGAAAATCTATTAAATCCTGAAAATGAAAATAACATTTCTCATATTTAAAAAAACCTCTTCTTTATTCAAAATTATTTACAAATAATTAGTAGTATAACTTAGTAACTTCTTTAGTTTCAAACAGAAACAAAGGAATGAAAGAAAATTATACACTTAAAAATTTGCTACGGTAAATGCAACTAATTTATTAAACATATATTTGTGATTGTTCAAAAAAAGTCCACTTGCTTTCCTTTGCGAGAATATGAAAAAAGATTATGATACGAATAACAATTTATAAATAATTTAATGTACATTTAAAAAAATTAAACATTGAAACCAGCAATTCAAACCCTCTTATATTAGGCTTTTAATTCAAAATAAACGATCCAATTTAATGAGACACGGCTTGTACATTAAATATGTCGTTCTTTTCCCCCAAAAAGAAATGAGTTCAACTCCAATTAAGTGGGGAAATTTTCACTTAATCTCGATTTCCGTATCTTTAACGTCGTAACTAAACTACGGAGAATTAAAAAGAAGAATAGTTAAGTGAAAAAAGGGAAAATGTTAGGAAACAAGATAGCAAGCAACTCCTTATAATAAGGAAAATTTAACAAAAATGTTCTCTTTTGATAAAAAGTATCTTTCCACTGAAAATTAATTGTTTTGCATTTATAAGTTGAGTGAAAAAAAAAAAAAAAAGAAGAAGAAGGTAAGGAAAAAAAAAAATTGTAAAGCTAAATTGACTGAGAGAGATAAGTCCAAATAAGAATATCTTTTAAAATTCCGCGTAAACAAAACAAATTTTAATTAATCTAAAACGTTGAAATGAAATGACTTTTGCAGATATTATAACATACTTTTTTATTATTTTTAAAACAACATGGAAAGAAATGAAAGGAATAATTCTTTTCAAAGTTAGAAGTAGCACAGCTCAGAGGAAAGAATCTTTCACTGAAGTCATCTAATATATAAAGTCATCGAATATTTGTTCGTACCTTAAGGGCTGCTGTATTATTCAGCGGACTGCGATGAAACTTCGTCAAATTATTGCTCGCACCTACGCGAAAGTTACAGGCAGAATACAGTTATCATATCTTCATCTATACTTATAATAAAGCTCAATGTGTGTGTGTGTGTGTGTGTGTGTGTGTGTGTTGGCGCTCTACAGGCCAGACCGTTTGACCTACAGCTACCAAATTTGGTACATGTATACCTTGGAGGTTGGGAATGTGCACCTGGGGTTTCTTTTTTCGAATTTTTAATTAAAATTTTAATTATTAATTAAAAACTAACTTTCCCGCCAAAAAAAATTTTTCATTCTCCCCACCGCCAAATGACTAAGGCTTCATTTTTTTCCCCACTCTAATGAGGCTAGTCTTAAGATTTTTCGGCCGATTATTTCAAACGATTCTGTTTATTTTCTTAATGTTTGATGCATTTAAAATGAAACATTGTTAATGAATCGATCTTTCAGATTCATTCTGAAGTACTTTTGAATTAAAATAAAACAGAATAAAGGAAATTAAAAATTTCTAATCCGTATAGCGTTACCCCAACTGGCGTAGAAAAAAATCACGTATTTGCGTTAAGTAACTGGCGAAGAAAATTCACGCATGCGCATTCTGTTCTGATTGTTGCCATGACAACCGTTATCAATGGATGATTTAAATTATTTTTGGGTTAGTTGCATGCTTTTATAAGTAAATTGTACTTATGTTAGTTATATATTTTTTTGTATATGCTTATAGTTTTAAGTACATCGTTTTTTAAGTAGTTTTTTTAAAACCTGTTTTCAACCGTTTATTTTAAACGATTCATTTTATTTTCTTAGTGTTTGATGCATTTAAATTTAAACATTGTTAATGAATCGATCTGCTCATAATGAATCTAAGAAAATTTTGTTGACAAACTCTTGAGATATTACATAAATTAAAAAAAATATTCTTTAGTGCCCATAAAGTTTAAACGCTGTGTGACTCTATTTTCAGTAATCAGATTATAAAAAAAATGCTTTGTTTCAGTAAAAAATATTATTATATTAATTGAAGATTAATTCTTTCCACTTTAATTTAAAGCGTAAATTCTACGGGTGCTAACAGAAAATGAGAGAGATACATATTGCGTTATGACTGAAGGCCTTTATAATATTATGAATGAATTATATGACAATCAAAATGTGAAGTTTTAATATATTTTGATGAAGAAGCTATTAAAGTAAGAATTGCATAAAATATTTAATTATTAAAATTTTAACGAACATTAAGATTGGCGAACAGGCTGGTCGCCAAAGGCGGCTAGTATATAATATATTAAACTGAATTTTTATTGTTCGTTCGTACCTAATGCGATGCCATACCGTTCAACTGATTCCGATGAAACTTTGCCAACTTATTGATTGCACTTGCGCGAAGGTTATATTTTAAAATTGACAATGGACAAAAGACAAACAATAAACGTCAAACGGTACATGTCATTCGGAGTGAATTGCGCATATATCAAACAAAATATAATTATTATGATTGATGCCAACCAATGTGGGTGAAATGAAATCAAAAGTATTTTGTGCAAGCGCTAATTTTTTTTTTCCTCATTAATGCACGGTCATCTACACTGGATGCTATCATTCAGCGTGCACAAAATTTTGTCCGCGGCAAACCGCTCATATTATTCACAGTTTATCTCCCACATACAAAATACAATTATTATTATCGATGCCGATCAAGTTATTATATATAATGGAAATTTTCCAGTGCAAACTGTAATTTTTCTCTTTATTTAGGGAATCGTCAAACGATATTTCGGTTAGACAAGCGAGTATCGCTTTGATTGCTTCGACAAAAAATATGTCCCCAAACATTCGTCACTTAACAAATCTACTAGCGCAGCACGTAGAAATAAGCCAATTTGAGCTTTTCAAACAAAGAGGGAAGACAAACGAGCAATAAAGCAGCTCATTTGCGAATTCCAAATTCACATGCTTCCGAATTTCAAGATGAGCATGCGGCAAGAATCAAAAGGCAACGTTTATTTGTCACCTGATCACACGCATCAGAATCAAAAGACCATGCGGGAAGAAGCGAGGCAACTATTCTTAATGGAAAATCGGTTGGAGAAGATGTGCTCATTCCACGCATCCCTATATTTCCATCGACATGCCTTTTGATTTCAAACGACTGTAGTTCACCATTCGACTTGCATTTTCGATGGCCATCGACAAGGCGCAAGGTCAATCACTTCAAGTGTGTGGATTGAACCTAGAAAATTCATGATTTTAACATGGCCAGTTGTAGGTTGGGTGCTTACTGGTCGGACAGCCAAGAAATTTGTTTTTGTTCAGAAAGGAAAAATGAAAAAAATATTTTCTATCCAAAAGCACTTGAATAATAAAGTCAAAGAATGAATATTATTCATACTTCTCCTTTATATATCATTAAGTATCAATGAATGTATTCATCGCCGATAAGAAAATAAATATCATTCTTTCTACCATTCCTAATTAAACAAGACAGCTATGTTAAATTTCAAACGATATTTCCAAAATTATTTCTTCTGCGGTAGCAACGAGCCGGGAACCCGCAAATTTTAAATATAAATGAAACACTAAATTTTTCATATTAGATCTTTTATATTGCTCCACAGAATTTTGATTATTTTTCAAGAACAACTTTTAAAGGAAAAAAGGTTGCATTTTCATTATATAAATATAAATTTTATAATAAAATCGTATATTTTGAATAAATATGAAGATTTGGGAAAAATATTTAAAACAGTTAGTGATAGACGAAAACACTGTCTATTAAAGTCGTTATTTCAATACAAAATTGTAGCTAAATTTAAATTTACACATTTTCAGAAAGTATATAGAAATATGCGCATGGGATCTAAATTTAAGTAAACATTTTCAGATACAGTAGCTTCACAAAAATATTATAATAAATCAATAAAATTAAATTCTAATGCAGCGATTTTCCAAATTAATCACGTCATCGTTAACATAATAAATAATCTTTTCAATGGTGAGTAAAAATTAATTGAACAAAGATAATGGTTCATAATACGAAATTACATAATTAAACGCCGGCGTCCTGGCATAGGGGTAGCGCGTCTTTCCCGTGATCTGGGGGCATGGTTGTTCTTCCTGTTCTATCTGTGAGAAGAGTGAATGTGCCCTCCTGTAAAAAGGAGTTGTGCAAGCGAATGAGTGATGCGTGAGTAGCAAAGTCGTACTCTTGGCCCCAGTTGGCGCTACTATAAAAAAATAAGAGACGCTCCCCTCAGGCTTAAATCGCTGTCTTCGTAACAGCGGGCTTGTCAGTGGCAAGTGCCATAAGAAACAAACAAACAAACAAACAACATAATTAAACAAGACAATGCGCATGATTATAACTATGAGCAAAAAAATTTCACCTTTTTACTTTCTCCTATACAAAGAGAAAGTACAATAATAGTAAAAGAAAGAAACAAGAAAGTAAACTCGGAATCTTGACGAATCTCCGAGTTTTAGACCTGTTCGAGTCCGAAAAATACATTTTTGGAATTATGTCAGTTTATCTGTGAACAAGGTAACTGAAAAACGTTTGAGCTAGAACATATGCTATATGGACTTTACACCAATTTTGAAGATTTCTGACAAATTCTTTCACAGGAAGTCTATCTGTTCGAGTTCACTTGTACTCGGACACAGTTCAAACAACAATTACAAACGCAAAAGGCTAAACTAATGAAATTTGATACACAGGTTTAGTATCTAATATGCAGATTCTTATCATAGTTTGAATCAAATCTGTCTAGTGATTGATCGTTTGTCAGTATGTACTTTCGCGTGTAAACTTTAAAAAAAGGGGGGGGAGGGGACCCGCAATGATTTAAATACATGAAATTCGGTACATGATCTTGTAATTACGGTTGCAGTTCTATGTCAAACTCTGATATCAATAGGTTAAAGAAAATGCATCTATAATACATATTTGATTGACACTTGCATATCACCTAAATAGACAATAAAAAAAAACCAAGATTGTCCGATAGATTCGATAAAAACGATAGACGCACGATAATGACCTATATTTCGTAATTATTGTTCGGCAATGCTATGCAAGGGTTTCGCAGCCTTACCCAAAATCCACACTTTTATGCGGGAAGTGGATGACACATTTATTAAAGAGGATGTCAGTAAGGTTTTGGGAGATCACTACAACTGATTCACAAATATTTTATGCGACTACTATTCAATTCTTGCTTTTTGCTAACTATCTGCAGTGGGAAGATGTACCGCGCAAGTCGAGATGCTTTTGTTAAAGAATAACAAAATCGTGTGCTACACACGCCAGCAGCCGATGGTCAAAGTAAATATAATGATCACAACCCGTCAACTGAGATTGTCTGCCAGAGCGCAGTCTTAAGTCGAAAATTAATTTATTTAGATATAAATCTTTTCAGATTTCTATAAGATATCAGATATTGTATGGCATCGTTGGAGTTCAGTGGACTATTTTGGCACGCACACTTGTGAATTTCTTGCCACCGCAAGTGGTTAATATGTTCACATCTATCAGAACAAGTGCATTTTCGGTGGAAATTGCGAGTTATAAAGCTACATAAAGCATTTCGTAGCACTGCGATATGGAAATGCAAAAACGCCTGTACATACGTACACACACACACACACACAAAATCTCCGTAGAGAAGCCAAGGAGTCCATTCTTTTCGCTTATATTAGATGACGATATATTTACTACTCGAATATACTGAAAAACTGAGTTTCGAACTAACAACCTATCGGTCTCGAAGCAATTAATTATAACTGACAAATTAGTCCAATATTAAATTGCTCAAGTAATTTGTGGCCACCTTGCATTTGGATAAATACTGTGATAATTGACGGATTTCCACGTCAGACTAGGCCTCTGGTCGACAGGGAGCCGCAAAAGAGGTCAGACAAAAAACTTTACTTCTCTAGTTGCCAATTAAATATATTTGTAAAAAGATATACGCTAATATATTATAAATTATTAGAATAAAATATTAAAATATAAATTAATAAATTATTAGAAAAATGTTAAATATTTTATAAATGGCTAGGTTCCTATATTACTTAGTTATTAAAATATTAATAAAACACTTAATTCAATATTTATGTAAAAACGTAGATGCTAGTCAGTTGCAGTCACAGTAAACATTTTTTTAAATAAATTATTATAAAGTTAATAAAATAAAAATACCTAAATCCGCTATTGTTCGCAACAGTGAAAGAGAAATCTTTGCAATAGTCAATGGCTCATAATCATACCCATATAATAATAGTATATATAATTATACTAATTTATCAGTAACAAATAAATATATGCTTATTGAATACATACAAAAAAATTCTTTGCATTTAAATTCAAAGTTTAAGTCTTCATTAACGAAAAGAAGATATAACTATATAAAATGAGCTTATAATTATTTTAGTTGTTGTTGTTGTTTCTTATGGCACTTGTCATAGATAAGCCCGCTGACAAAGTCAACAATTTTAAACCGAGAGAGCGTCTCTTGTTTTTCAGTAGCATCATCTAGGGCCAAGAATACGTTTTAGTATTCTCGCCTCGCATTCGCTTGCACACCTCCTTTTTACAGGAGGACACATTCACACACCTCACAGATAGAACACAGATGAAGAACAATCATGTCCGAACCCTGGATGACCAGATCACGGGGAAGACGCGCCAACCCTATACCAGGACGCCGGCATTAGTATTTTATTGAATGGAATCAAAAATGTAATTAATAAAAAAAATTCGAATCCATAATTTAAATGTGATGACCAAAATAACATATATAATTATGATAAACAATTCTGTTTAAGGATTTGAGTATTTCTTGCATGTTATTTTGTCTATGAAATTAAAAGTTCATCTGGCACAAAAAGAAATAAAGCAATAAAAAATAAAATATAATCTTCAAATTCAATTGAATATTTCATAAAACAGAGATGAAGTATTTAAAACATTAAAATGAATATCGTAAACATAATCAATTTAAACATTAACCTAATTTTGCTTGATGTCAAAAATGACAAAATTCTTACGCATAATGTTTATAAACTAACCACGAATACATTATATAAGGTACCTAAAAATAAAATAAAATGAAGGCAAAATACTATATCTCATCATAAAATTAAAAAAGTAACTTTGATTGCTTTAGTGATAACTATTAATAAACAAAGCAAATAATAAGAAATAATGATAAAATAACATATTTCAGCAAATTTTAAAAAAAGCAATTCTGATCTCTCAAGTAATAAGCAACAATATTCAAATCTATGTATTTTCAAAATCAAAATATGCAAAACTATCTCAGAGGTGACAGTTATAACAAATATCAATACTTCCTAAAAGACATAGAAATTCGAATCTCCGAAAAAAAACGACGCGCGCCCTTCGCAGAAAATTAAAACTCTACTTTAATCCCTTCACAAAAGTATTAATTGCAATTAGCCCTCTCTCCGTAAGGGGGAATCAATAATCTAGTCCAACCACACAAAGAACTAGGCAGTATACACTTTCATTTTCTCCGCTAGAAGCATTATTAAGAAGCTGCCGCCAACGAAAGAATTCGGGGGCTCAGGCTAGAAAAATTCCGAGACGGTTTTCGGACAAATCACTTGCGTCGCGTAAATAATATAAATGAGCGCTAATTTCCACTTAAAATTCCCAAATTCTAAAAATGAAGAGATCGTACATTGCGGGTTGGAAACAACTCGCGAGGAAACATTATGTTAACGAGCTGTAACACGACGAGAACTCAAGTGAATCAAGTCCAGAGGAAAAGATGGAGAGATACTTCGTACTCTTCATTTAATTACTGTGGAAGGATAAAAAAATAATTTATATCTCTAGTTTAAGAGTTAATTTTGTTGCTGTCATATCTCGGAATAATGTTATCTGCATGAAAGAATGAATAAGTCGAAGTTAGCATAAGGAAATCGATCTAAATCGGATGCTACCTAGGATAATAGTTTAGTATTTTTTAGAAGTACTAGCATTTTGAATATCCCAAACGATGAACAAAAAGGGGTAATGTCTGAAATATAGTGTATATCTATCTTTCAAATAGAAATAACAAAATTGATAATTTTCATTGCATTAGATCGGTCATAATTTAATAAGTCAGCCATCTAACTCTCCGATCCGCCACGAAGGCACACGGATTTAACCATAAAAACTGAATGACCGGACCACCGCAACAGCAACATTGGCGGGAACTGTGGTTGAGTCCCAAGGGCCATCACCGGCCACGGTACAACCCTCCCCGAAGGAAGTACGTCCCGTCATCGACGGGAGGAGTCCTCCAGGGTGGCGAGATCCAACCACCATGCCGGAAGCATCTCATCCTCATTTCGAGGTGCCCCCCGGAAGGTGTCATAATTCAATAAGAATGTTAAACTATTACTATTATTTAAATATTATTGAAAAAAACCAACTATGTATTATATATAATATAAAACATATTTCAGCAATTGCGTGGCCGAAAAGAAAACACTTTTGAATTTTTAACTTCGATTTATTCCATCCAGGAATGAATAATTTATGTACACGAATAAGTGCTAAGAAATACATCAGTCTACATCGGGGTACAAGAGCAGAAGAGAAAAGACACCAAAATTTTCCATTCGAGATTTTTACTATGAGATTTTTTATAGGGATTTCTTTGACAAATGTCGATTTAGGTATCTTTAAAAGAATGTTATAAACATTAAGAATTTTTATCCCTTCACTCGGAGTGTGAGTAGATGCAAAAGTAACCAGTTTTATAGAGCGCGTGTTGAATTAATTAAATAAAAAGTGGGTATTAGAACAGGAAATAAGAGAACATTTTAAAATGAAGCTAACATGGATTAAATTAAGATAAAAATTTTGAGTGTGTGTATGTGTGTGTGAATTTTGTTCCCCCGGTATACATAAAATTTATTCGATATACAAAAATTGTTTTCCTTTGAAAATCCAAGAACCGATACATAGAGGTTTCTGATATATGGGGATCTGATTTCATTTAAAGCTGAAAACGTCACTTTCAAGGCAGTTAATATATTCGTAACATTTCTCAGTTTGCAACATTGATTACTTCCAATGCATTAATTTATAAAATAAATATTATTAAGGAAATTGTCATTGACCGAAATTTTTCCAT
Organism: Argiope bruennichi; assembly: GCF_947563725.1. Classification (NCBI taxonomy): domain Eukaryota; kingdom Metazoa; phylum Arthropoda; class Arachnida; order Araneae; family Araneidae; genus Argiope; species Argiope bruennichi. Next base: position 63,931,474 of record NC_079151.1, on the reverse strand, counting down.
CTAATTTTAACATTAAATGTCCTAATAAAAATAAAATATTATCAAATAACAATAAACCCTGTACAGCTTACTGCTCAAACTGCTGCTTTAAAAGTTAAATTAAACTAAGCGATAGTTTTAATGTATTGTTATATACAGACAGTGCTTAATGCAATTTTACTTTTCAAAAGAATTGACCTTTATATTCTCAGAAATTCATTAAATTATAAATCAAAATGTTTTAATATAGCCTTACATTCAAACAAAAACTAACCATTTTTTGTTTCGTTCCTTTTTTGGTTAGTAATTTATTACTTACTTATACAATCATCTTTACACATACAAATAATATTTAATACCAAAAGAACATTGTAAATAAAATTTTCCGATTCTGCTTAGCTGTACAGCTTACTGCTCAAACTGCTGCTTTAAAAGTTAAATTAAACTAAGCGATAGTTTTAATGTATTGTTATATACAGACAGTGCTTAATGCAATTTTACTTTTCAAAAGAATTGACCTTTATATTCTCAGAAATTCATTAAATTATAAATCAAAATGTTTTAATATAGCCTTACATTCAAACAAAAACTAACCATTTTTTGTTTCGTTCCTTTTTTGGTTAGTAATTTATTACTTACTTATACAATCATCTTTACACATACAAATAATATTTAATACCAAAAGAACATTGTAAATAAAATTTTCCGATTCTGCTTAGCTGTACAGCTTACTGCTCAAACTGCTGCTTTAAAAGTTAAATTAAACTAAGCGATAGTTTTAATGTATTGTTATATACAGACAGTGCTTAATGCAATTTTACTTTTCAAAAGAATTGACCTTTATATTCTCAGAAATTCATTAAATTATAAATCAAAATGTTTTAATATAGCCTTACATTCAAACAAAAACTAACCATTTTTTGTTTCGTTCCTTTTTTGGTTAGTAATTTATTACTTACTTATACAATCATCTTTACACATACAAATAATATTTAATACCAAAAGAACATTGTAAATAAAATTTTCCGATTCTGCTTAGCTGTACAGCTTACTGCTCAAACTGCTGCTTTAAAAGTTAAATTAAACTAAGCGATAGTTTTAATGTATTGTTATATACAGACAGTGCTTAATGCAATTTTACTTTTCAAAAGAATTGACCTTTATATTCTCAGAAATTCATTAAATTATAAATCAAAATGTTTTAATATAGCCTTACATTCAAACAAAAACTAACCATTTTTTGTTTCGTTCCTTTTTTGGTTAGTAATTTATTACTTACTTATACAATCATCTTTACACATACAAATAATATTTAATACCAAAAGAACATTGTAAATAAAATTTTCCGATTCTGCTTAGCTACATTTTCCACACATCATCCATCCTTAAAGAAAGGTCTTCAATCCCTTACTTTGGATAATTCATATAAAGCCTGGATATTTTCGATAAAAATGAGAGGAAACTATTCCTCAAACATTGCACTTCATTGTAAATGCGATGACACTTCGGGATCACAGGGAAAAAATTTCCGGAAGATGGATTCACCACAGATACTGTTGATGGCGAAGGACAAATGCGGTTGTCAGTTTGCATATGATTTATGACAAGGCGAAAACAGGGGCAAAGGGGTCGACCGGAAAAATTTTGGTTTATAAAAAACAGTTCATGGGAAAAGCAACTTTCAAGACTTCCGTCATTAGTCGCATCCGCAGATGATGCTTCTGATGAAAGGCCAATCAAATAAAAAAAAAAAAAATCAATTTGATATTTTAGTATTATTAAAAAATGTCAAAAAAGGCATTATTATTACAGAAGAATTTATGTTGTAAATTATCGTATATTTATAAATATTAAATATTGTAATGAAAAAGAGAAGCAGAAAGTTTAAGGATTTATTAGCTAACAACAAGACGGATAAATTCCAAGTGGAAAGTGAAATCCTAAAAGGTTAGAAGTTTGTATTATTAAACTGTAAGCACTTAAGAGTAAATAAATTCTTACTATATCTTCTGAGCTACCCGAAGGGAAAATGTTAGTAGTACAATTGTCGCGAATCTTTGTATTAAACATGTGTATTAAAGATGTAACATATTTTATAAAATGATTAAATAACATGCTCTTAAGTACACATTTCTGAAATGGAGTTTACAATATTTTAATTTTATATTATAATTTTTCCTACTAAGACAGCTCATTCCTACTTTTCCTAATCAGACACGCGGTCTAAAAAATATCCTGTAAATTTACACCTCAAGAGATTTAAAAAAAAACTCTAATTAAAAGAAATTCAAGCAGATTTTTGAATTTTACAGCGATAACAACAGAAAATATAATAGCACTAAAATAATTTGTACACCACTTTAAAATTTAAAAAAAAATGAATATTAAGGGATACTTAACTAAATACTTTTTTTTCCAAGATTTAGACAGTTTTTTAAAAAGAACTTTAAACAATAGGTTTCATTATTTCGATTCAATTCAAACCTCTTTCATAGTTTCATTAAAAGTTGCATTGTTAGAAGCTAAAGGGAAAATTATCTCATCAGCTTATATGAAGAAAACAAAAAGCTGGGTTACAGATAAAGCAATGTACAATTAAATAGATACTAATAAATAAAATAATAATAATACTTGGGTAATTACGTTTCAAATTACTCCACGCCATAGGATTTGATTTCATTAAGAAGATATATATAATAAATACAACAATCTATTAAAATAATACGGTTTTAATCCGAATAACAGATCATTGCTTAAAATTCTTTTATTGGTGGATCCATGAATATCATGTTATGCATAAGAGATTTAATTAGAATTTAATACAACCACTATTCCTGGCGAACTGGATGGTAGTTAAAGATGACTATCTTAACAATGGAGAAGGGTCCCCCCCCCTTATAATGAGTATAAAAATGAATGGGAATTAATACATAAACTTGAGTTTCCAAAATCTTAATCCACTTGTAAAACGTATTCATGCTTATAGGAAATACTTAAAATTTTTAGAAAAATGGCGCTGGTCACAAATATAAATTTCTGTGACAAATTTACAGAAGAAAAACTTATTTATAAAATAATATATATTATTTTCTTCCACCTTTGATACTTCTTTAAAAAGTGTTTTTAAACATATTAAGATCTTTCTCAGTTGCTTTCTTTTCTAAATTAATAAAATGCGTACCCATTAAATGCTATAGTAACTTAATAATATAACCATAATCTAAAATAAAATAAACATTTTGATAAAAAGGATTAAAAACGAAGCTAAATTAATTCAAAATTAATTAAACACTGTAACAATACAAGTTAACAAGCAATAATTATAAAAAAGCAACAAACCCCAAACATAATTTTATAATTCTGCTATCCAAGTTGCTTTAATTTTTGTTGAACATTTTATCAATGACAACATTTCGAATCAATACAATCATGTTTATATATCAAGAATTCAAATGAAAAACTATAATCCCAAGATTAATAAATAGTCGACAAACGACTAAAAATTGAACCGAACTTAAAAATACAGGCTAAACAATCTAGGTCAATATATTTTAGAGTCGTGTATTTTTATTTTTATTTATTTACAGTCAAATATAAAACAGTTTGCTGGCGACGGTAAACGGAAAGAATGTCGGATGATTTTTGGAGAACCATTGATATGCAAATCACCTGGCCACGTGCCCCCATTGTTGTCGGAGGCATCCTAGATAAATGAATGGCGCCCAAGCATTCGTTTTAAAATATGAAACTCTTTCTGTGTGGCTTTCAATACAAACGTTTTTAGTTTTTGTAGCAAATAAAACAAACAGAGCAGAATGCAAATTTAAAATGCATACAGATGTTAGGCATATGGACAAATAAAAAACTATTTGGTACTTGATGGTTGTTTTGGAGAGAAAATTTATGAATTTAAAACACAGACGGTAAAGAAATTACTGAAATTCTATAAATATTACCATTTATGAAAGAAAAAGAAACTACGTTTCCTACTTTGAGAAGGTTTCTCGTTAGTTTATCTATGCAATGACTATTAATAGTTCCTTTTTTTTTTTGTCCGTATGATAGAAAATTTAAATACATTATTCCTTAAATAATTTATATTCGAAAGAGAATTCATTTCTATTTTATAACTTTTTATTTCTCACTAACTTCCAAATTGACCAACGATTGGATCGTGGCAAAATCTTGAATGCATATATAAAATGGAATGAAGTTTTAAAATCTTCAACAACATATTACACATAAGGGATATTTTTTGTAACATTATACTTAATAATGAATGCCCCCCTTCACTTTTTTTTTGGGGGGGGGGGGTCAGCATAAAACCTATTCAAAAAGAACGTGTGGTGTTTGCTTCTGGGAAAATTTAATGCACTAAGGATGAAGTGGGTCGTAATAGATCGGTTTCTAAAGGGTGTTCCAGAATTAACGCAAGATTTGAATTTGCCACCATTCGCGCAGTAAAGTTTTGGCAACTCTTTAAAATAAAAACCATTTGACAGCTGATTCAAATCTTGCGTTAAAGTTGGAACACCCTTTACAAACAGGATCGTAGTTTTAAACATTTGGGAACCCCTGGGTTAACTCAAAAGCAGAGCATTATTTTCATTCCATTACATTTTGCATATAGCACATCATGGACAATAGGTAAGAAAGGTAAGTGAATTTTCAAAAGTAGGCAATTCAACAAAAATCATTTAAAAATTTTTCATTTCATTAAAAAAAACTTATTATCGTGGAAGAATATGAAGTATCAGTGAAAACCATATCTCAAATATAAGGAAATGGAAAGTTCCCAGACATAGAAAAGCTTATTCAATTTTTGAGTACTTCATTTGATAAGTTATCTGCCAAAATGCAAGATAACATTTTCTGAACTTAACAATAACTCACGCAAAAATCTATACTGGAGGTAAAGAAAATAACCAAACCTGTTGCAATCCAAAATATAATAAAATGATGTATAATTTTATATAACTGAGTTAAGAGGGGGTGGGGTCCTTTTAGAGCTCAAAAAATAGAGTAATAGGTTTGTTATAATTCTTAAAAATTAATGTAAAAGATTTTGATATTGCGTGGCTTTTATAATAATCATTATCTGAAATGAATATGAATATGGTCCTTCAGAATGGCGAATCAGATTCGATATAGAAGTGCAAAGGGTTCAAGTTTGCTTATATGAGAAAAGAAATTTGGTTTCAATTCTTACACAAATGTTCAAGGCCTCTTTTCTTTCCAATGTCACACTTCTTAAGGTTTTAAATTCAACTTCAAGTCGGCTTGTGAAAATATCAGCAAAGAATGATCATGCCAACATCTGCAAAAAACACAAACAAAAACAATTTAGGAAAACCACATTTTGATTCATTCTGCTAAAATATAACAAACATGTAAGTAATTTTCCATTCTTTTATTATCTTTGTTTATTAACATTTATTCTGATGATGATTAGATGTGTGACAAAAGGGGCATTCCACCAATAAAAAGCTCATAATTAAAATTTAAAAAAAATAGAAACTAAATGGTTACTAAAGAAATAGCTGTTCAAAAAAATCATTCATACTCATGTGCACTAGATGCAAAAGTAGCTAAAGACAGTAAATAAATAAATCGTAAAAAAAAAAAAAAAAAAAAAAAAAAAGGAGCAGACATAAAAAGAAAAAGTGGAGAAGGTCTAAATGGCTCAAGCAGAAGAGAATACATAAAATTCCACAGTAACAATATCATTGAAGCACAGTTAATAAATAATGAAATTTACCAAAAACAGGCAGTTTAAACTTTGAAAAAAGAAAAATATAAATAAATAAATGAAAAAATAAATATATACACTGACTTAGTCTAAGGTAATCAACATATATGAAACTTCGGCTATGCAAATTAATTTGATTTTTAGATGGAACAATTCAAGGACAGGTTTGAAAGAAAATCCGCAGCACTGCCTATGACACAACAATTTTTAGAAAACGGTACAACAAAACAGCACATAGTAATAATATAATTACAGAACGAAATCCAATGATAGAGCGGGAGTAAAATCTTAATATAGCGATTACGCAACTCTATTACCTTCTCTTTGGATACAACAGATGGCGTTACCATATTAACATCAAGGTATATTTCCCATGATCCTTTCTGGAAGTCATTATTAGATTGTATTCTAAGTGAGTGTCGCGTATTTTCGTGTTCGTGTTTGTTTTGTCTTGTCTTGTGAAATATGGAACTTAGAAAATAATTAAATAATTGGTCCCAAAACTCCTGTTATTTTCATCTACCTCATAATGAAGTTATACAGAGTTTCTTCCCTCTACATTAACTCTTTACAAATTGAAGCAAACAATTTTAAAAATAGTAAATTATATACTCTTACAAAAAATAATGTTACTCATAAATTTAGTCAATTATTCATTTCATAACTGCATTCACTGAAAGTAGTATTTACATTAAAAGGAAGACCATTATTTTTTATTATAATAAATATACATTACCATCGAATCGCATGATGAAAATTGCATAGGAAGAACTTATTACAGCATTTTGCTTACAAGAATAATTTGCCATTACTCATTATTAGTCTTTATGTTCAATACATTCTTTATTAAACACTAATAAAGAATGTATAGTTTGTCCGGATTTTATTGCTTCTAAATTAAAATGTCCCTTAAATGGGCAATAAATTTTGAGACAGGATTGTTATTTTCAGAGGGAAATTTGTCGAAGCAAACATATGAATGTCTCCAAATCACGCAACGACATTTCTTCCAAAGCACGTGATTTGATCATTTGATTTCAAACATCTGCTCAGAAGAAAAATACAGATATTAACTCATTTCTAATAACACTGAAGCGAAAACATTCAAGTACATCATGAATAGGAAACAAATATTTAAGCTTTTATTTTATGGAATAAAACTGCACTGATTTGCAACTACATAAATTAAAAAAAATATGTAAAGATAAATGACAGGACAGGTCTTATCTCAAACATTTTGAATTGATTGCAATCAAAAACCGAATTTGAAGGAGATAAAGAAATAAAATCTCGGAATTGCACCCGTCTTTTATATTAAACTATTATAACCCATACAAGAATTTAGTAGTAAGATTATGTGAAAATAAAGATGGGCACGATATGGAAATTCTGAAACTATTCGCAGTGATCTAAGCTTATTTCTTAATCATAATTTGGAATCTAATTCAAACATGAAATATTAAAAGCTGTCTGCCTGACTCAAACATTTCACAAATAGGGAAATGCGAGCCCAGTTCGAGTTTCAAAACTTACACGAGTGATTCTCCGCTAAACAAGTTTCCAAATTCCAACAAAAGAGGTTTCTAAAAAAATGACAGTTCCAATGAAGAAAATACAATACTGCAACTCTCAATTTAAAAAAATATCAAGTAATTAAAAGTATAAATCTTGTATAAATAGGAAATAATTCACGTCTGTGCATGGTATAAAATTACTTGACCGCTAGATACTACAACTATTAGCCAATACAGAAACACAATGAATATGTAGCTTATTATAAAAGTAGTTAACAAAATAGAATGAATATTTCTTTGCTCTATACAACCAGGCTGATGTGATTATACACGACAAGGTAATAAGATAAAAATTATAAATATCAATTTGATACCAATCAGAATTCAAACAACCTTTTTCTTACGGCGGTAGTGATGCTTTACTTTAAAAAAAATATTTGGATTTTTCTCCCCCAGAACTTATCTATTTGCTCTCTAATCACTCTGTAGATAGTGATGCTCCTTGTTTTATAGTAACAATCTCATGTGTGAAGATTTCATTTTAGTACGTAGAGGAACGGCATAATTAGATAACTTTTTCAAATAGAAATTAGGAGGAGCAATAACAGAATTTTATCTCCCACTGATTCAAAAAAGCCAGAGAGAATTTTTCCCTTTCCTCAATCAGAATTCCCATTTCCAAAAGATGTTTTGAGATTTCACTCGGCAGCTATTTATAATTTCCAAATTAATCATAATAACTGTTGGACGATTGTTTCAATCGTCATGATTTCATTCATTAGAAAAAGAATTGAGCGGGACAATTCTCTTCAGACTCGTCAACAACGGTAATTATTTTAACTGATTAAAAAGAACAGCTTTTCTTTGAAATATATAGAATTAAAGGTCAAATGGTGAAAGATATAACGAAACCGAGAAGAACGCGATTCAAGTTCTTGAATTCTATTGCAACTACTAATTACGGAGAGATTCCTCTAATTACACTATGGTAAGCACACTTCCAATATCCAAATACAGCCGTGTACAACACTAATCACTCATTTCCATATTGGCCAAAACGGCAACTGAAGCAGAAAAGGTCAGGTTATGTTAGATGCCTCACGTTTGAGTGTTGCATTTAGCACTTAACCGTACGTATAAACTCCAAGTGGAGTGAAAATCAGCGTGGCTCTTGAATAATTATATTGCATGTGGTTTGAATTCCGATGATACACAAGGCGCGCTGCATTCTCCCGAATGTTTGGATAACGAGATTTGGGATTTCCTCATCAATGCCTGCTGTATTCTCACCGAATTTTGTAACTGTACCTGTAATCGCAAAATAACACGGTTTTACAATGTCGAAAACTTACTCAACTCTTTTAACCAAAAAAATTCCTCTTTATGAATAGATACTAAAAGAAAGAAAAAGGAAAACTATTTCGTAAAAAGAAAACAATTCTCTTACAATATATTAATTTATCAGCTACAATAAAGCACCGTAATTTACCTTTTGTATATTTTACATACTGAAGAATATAATTGTTCGAATATATTAATCAAAGTCAGTTATTTTGTTGTTTTGTTCGTTTGTACTTTGTTTACAGATTTCGCCTTCCTCTCCCTGGAAACGATCTAGATAATTAGTGATCTGGATAGCTGAAACGTAGATAAATCAATTCTTACTTAACCAGATTTTTTAAACAAAAATTCTTAATGATTTTTAACAGATTGTGCGCTGTTAAAACGAGAAAAAAAAATTAAACCTTCTTTTGCTGTCATCTTATAACAAAAATACATAATTTCAGAATCTAATATATAAAGAAAATTGGATTTTATTTGCTTTTAAATTTGTTATCTGCTTTTAAATGTATGGATTTAACAATCCATGAGAAAATCTAATTTCAAAATGGCGCACTCTTTAAAATGTATCATTATTTAAACCAAAAATTTTAATTAATAATGGCAAGCCAATACAGGATTTAAAAATATACAATTATCATTATAATTCATTAATAGACCTTCTTAATGTCATTAGAAATTCTATTAAAACATATGCGCAGTTCAAAGTAACAATATTTCTTTAAAAAATGTTAGGACCGTAGGATAAATTACGAAAAACACATGATAGAAGGAAATTTTTTTTAAATTTATATTCAATGGAAATAACACATGCAAAACTAGATTTCATTAATCCCATTCAAAAACTAATCTTGCCTTCAATCGAACTCTATCATTGTCACATATTATATTATATATATATATATATATATATATATATATATATATATATATATATATATATATATATATATATATCAAATAGAAAGAGTAGCTAATATCTAAAACAGTCTTAATAAAGACATATAAAATACTTTTAATAAAATAGCACATAGTTGTAGAGAATATTTGAAAGAAAATATGTGAATACAGTTCTACTAGATTGGTTAATTAGAATTTAGAGACAATGGACGTTTCAGAACATAAAGGGGAAATCTGAAAATGGCTAATACCATGCAAATAGAAAACTAAAATTTCAACTAAAAAATAAAATCTTCAAAATGATTTGCCTATAAACGATTGAAGAAAGGTACAAAAAATTTTAATGGCACATCTGATAAATTGTACCGAAATCATAACCTAACCGCAGCTCAAAAACTGAACTTTAAAAAGAAATTCATCGAATCTTGCCAAATTATAGAATTCATTGCTTTCAATTTAGAAAAACTATCACCGTAAAACGTCGCATTACAAGTCGAAAATGGAAAGGTTTTAAGTTATCGGAAGTGATCCGATGATAAGTCACTGCCTTTCTTATCGAAAAGAAATTGGGCAGATAAAACTCACTTTATCCAGAGGTACATCGTTATCTCCTGAAGATATAAAAAATATACGACATCCGGCTTCAACACAAATCACGATACGCACGTACCCGCCAAATCAACCAACATCTACGTCGTTAATATACCACGTAAAAACGCAAACATCTTATTTATTCATTTTTCTGAACGCTAATTGGGAAAAGCACCTGAAGCAATGGAAGAACGGAGCATTTTTAATTGATATTAAAGTTATGTTCGGAAAGCGATGCTTTTTGATAGGCTTATTAGGGTGTATCAGCTTCGCAAGATTCTATCAGCATTTCAACATTTATAATTCCAAAGAATTAAAGCCATCGGCAATTAAATGATAATATAATCATACATAGCAATTTTGAAACGAATAGAAGCAATAAAGTCACTGTAAAGCACCGTATATACGTTTCTCATTTATTCATCGCTTCTTCCTAGTAACGATTTATTGTAATGATATATATGCAAAACTTGGGTCGCTTTTGGCTTCTAGGAAAAGACTGGAATTTCCAAAGAACACAAATCACTTTTGAAGAATATATCCAAATTTCCAACAAGGCAGCTGCCTAAAACCGCTAGGCCGAGAGGTAGCCACAAACAGATAGGCTAAAGATCAGTTACCAAATAAATTCATTGGCTCATTTAGTTAATAGAATATTTATAAAACCGAATATGCTTTAATAATGTTATGTACAAATGAGCATGTCGGGAAGTCATTATAGATAGATAAAATCTAGCCCATTTTCACAAAATTAATAAATATTTACCTAAAAAATCATTAACGCATTAAAAATATGTTTAAATATTAATGTAATTTGGTCAGCTTATTTAAAAGATGGGTCGTAATAATGTGCACTGCCTAAGACTCAAAAATATCTAAATCTGTCAGTAAGTGATACTGTGATACTGATAAAATAGTTTGGGAATTATTTACAGTTGATGAATTAATAGAAAACAAATTATCTTATGTTGATTTAAGCAATGGTGAAAAAAAAATGAAAAAGTCAATCCATTTTTATTTTAATGATGCATTGAACTCCACTGGAAAGATTCAAACTTATTTTGCTCATCAAAACGTTTTAAAAAAAAGCATTTAATATTTTACTTAATACTCACAGACAATAAAAAAAAGAAGAAAATTAACGATTATTTTTTACTAAATGCCTACTTGTACACACATATGAAATATAAAATTTATATTCAAAACTTGAATAAAAGGTTGACTGTTCATATTTTTTAACAAACGCTCAATTTTAAAACTTAATAATAGTTTTAAAAAAGTTTTATTTTTACATAAATCTACATTAATACCATTAAATATGCAATAATCGAAATTTATATTTTATATATATATATATAATGATATTTTAACTCTAATTTCAATTTAATTAATTTTCAAGATTTTATCTTAATTTAGCCCATAGTAACTTCATTCTAAAATATTCTCTTATTTCGTGATCCAATTCCACTGTCTCTACTTAATTAATTCAAGAGAAGCTTTGTTAAATTGTTGAATCAGCTAAAATCTAACTTTCCCACACTGCGCGTGAAGAGATAACATACCACTCATCAAGCAAATTCTTTTTTAAAATCTCCCTGTGTTTCCCCTACCTTGTCCACCCGTATAACGAAAATCCCTATCGAAATCTCATAATACATTAGCACTGTAAAGAAGTATTTTCCCTATCAAAATCATAGGTTATATAAGACCAGGGATAAAATGTCCAAGAGCTCTTCCCTCATTCCGTTTCTGTGTCGCTCTGTGTGCGCATCGCTTGTACATATGCTTGCTTCTTCATAATGAAATAAAACGACGTCACAAAATTAAAAGTATCTTCATTGTCTTCAAACTGCATCATGCTTCACAACAAATAATATTACATATTATATATATATATATATATATATATATATATATATATATATATATATATATATATATATATATAAACCCTTTGAACTCGGATGATGACTCTCACTCACCATTCATGACGTCGCATCATTTTGACGTTTTATTTGTTTATTTTTTAATTTTAATTGTTAAAAATACCTATAAAATGATAAGACGTGGAAGATAATCCAGGAAAAATATAAATTGAAACAAATATATATATATATATATATATATATATATATATATATATATATATATATATATATATATATTTATTTATTTATTTATTTATTTATTTTTCGGAACAATGAACAAGTCCTTGTTTTAAGTGAATACTTTTACTACTTTTCAAATGCAATACAAACTACTTTTTCAAATGCAAAGGGTTAAAATTTACATCTTTTTCATTTATATGTTATTTCAATTTAAAAGGTACTTTATTGTATTTAAAAAAATTAACAGCCTAACGATATTCTTATAAATAACATAAGGCAAAATTTACCAGATGAAAATTTTACTAAATGTGGTATATCAAAGACGGCAATCATTCTATGCTTGAAAGATCTCAAAGTCTAACCATTTGAAATGTGCATTACTTTGAGGAAGTAAAACTCAGTTTAGAAAACCAACCTAAATAACTTTCTTCCAATCAATCCATCCAATCGAACAGCCTTTAAGTACAAAAATATCTTCAAATATATCTTTCAGTTAAACCATTATCCTTGTATCTTAGCAATCAAATCAAGTAATTGTGATAGTGATGCAAAATTAAAATATGATTATCAAAACCAAAAATTTGCACTATAAGAAAATTTGTCATTGCAATGCGATTGCATTTATTTAAATTGACAAGCGGTGTGGCCTTCCCAACACTTTCTTGCATAATCTCTAATAAACTCGTCATGCCAGAGAACATCTTGGATGCCATTAGAGTACAATAGTTACGAAATATTCACTTTTGGCATAACTGGCATTTTTACTGAATCTATCGTATCATTCTTGGAGAGTTTAATCCCTGCTTTGCGGTTAATAGTATCAAAATCGAATTTGTGCTTTAGACACGTTGTTTTAAAATTATCTTTGCTTTTCTTGATTACACAATAATTTATTTGATAGAGAAAATTGTGGTCTGGGTTAAATGACTTGAAGACACAGGTTGTCTTTTATGTGGTTTATTGGTAACATCAACAACAAAAGGCACATGAGTACGCCATAGTGTAGTAGGCATAGAGAAGTACACATAAAATTTCTCGCGAGAGAGAGAGCCGAGATCATACTCCCACTAGTACAGGAGTCAAGTTCGCTTCTACTGGAGGAATATATATATATATATATATATATATATATACTAAAAAACAACAGGGAGACCACGTGATACATGATTGGCAACTAGCTCCGGCCATGAAGATCACGTGGTTACTGAATTCCTAACACATGTTTTTCTTAATCGAATGGAGCAAAGATTTGACACACACCTGCACTTGTAGTCAGAAAAGTCCCAAACCGAATTTTATATATTTAAGTCATCACGATTTTGAATTACCGTATTTACATATTTCTGAACGTAAAGACCAACAGACAATCAACTCGTCTTTAGATTTGGCTCAAAATTTACCGAATTTTATCCAGTTTTCTTTGTTTTGTAATTATCATGTTAACTTATAAAGCCCGTATGCCGAATTTCAACCGTTTAACTCAAAACGTTTTGAATTATCTTGAATTATCTTAGACAGACAGACGGACGGACATTTTCCAAAAATGTGTTTTTCGAACTCAAGGTTGTCTAAAACGTTGAGTTCGTCAAAATTTCGAGTTCGAATTTGTTGATGATTACTATATTTTCTCTATACTACGCACACGAGAAAGTAAAGAGCAAGATTTATTTATTTCAACAGAAAAGGAAAATAAAACCAAAGACATTTATTGTATTTGCGACGTAAAGATTTATTGAATTATGATCATAATTGCTTTTCTTCTTGATACCCTACACTCAGAATTAGCTGATTTCAATATGCAAGTATCTTTTTCAAACGTTCATCTACAGACTCAAGCCAGGAATAGACAGCGCAGGTTTACGAAAGGAGAGTTAATGTTATCTGAAGCATCACACCGGAGCACTTCATGAGAAAAAGCACTAACTCAGGATCTGGTCTCTAAAAATAGTTCTCGAATATGGCTTTTTCCAAGGAAAAATGCAGGAAAACCCAATAAAGAACTGAGAAAAGTTACGATGGTGGAGTTTTACTATCACATCATGGTGAAAGTGATCTGTGGGAACTTGACACTAATTGTCGGAAAGTATGACATTTCCATTCTAAATGCAGTCCAGACGGAACGATTTTGCTGCCGAGAGAAGTAAAAAAAGAAAAGAATGGCAAGTCTGGTGATTTAGTGAGTCCCCCCCCCATCGAGTTTGTCACCAATTTGTGCTGTATTTCAGAAAGTAACAATATACAGTAACAGTATTTCAGGTGTTTCATGTAAAAAGTAATATCATCGAAAAGGAAGCAAAAGCAGCTAATATTATTGATTACATCAACATATTAATTATTATAATTCAAAAAACAAATATTCTAAATTTAAAAAAAAGAAACAGAACAAAATCAAAGCTTTGTGATAATTATGAAGAATGTAAGTTAATATTTAATACAGAAAACGCAACAAATCAAATGAATTCTAAAAACTTAAAGATGATTCGATCCTCAGGTACAAAATATCGTATATTTAACACTTGCTTAAGCTATCTTTATTTTTCAAATTTGATTATAATTACACGGCAGCGAAGACATGCACAAGAAAATACATGTTAAAATATCGCAGCGGGCATGAGTATAAATATAGCTACAACAATGGAATGGATGTGAAATTTATTTTTAAATTTTTAAATAAATAAATTGACTTATTAAGTGATACCAATTCTTAATTTTAAAGACCATTCATATTGTTAATCACCTCATATCCATTGTTGTAGCTATTACATTTCAGAATGCATTATTACATAAAAACTAATTAAAAATTTTAAATAAATAAAGTTTTCAAAGCGGTTTATATGCAATAATAAGATCTGAAATATTGTGTGGAAATAAGATTGATATCGCTGAAAATTAATAAAATTTAAATTCCTGTAAAAGTAATTTTTGTATCACAATATGCTGAAAAATTATAAAAGAAAAACATTAAAATGTGATTAATAATTAATTAAAAGTTTAATTAAACTTTTGAAAAATCCTTTTTAGTAAGCACTTTCCATTCAAGAAATACATTACCAACCGAGCTTCACTGTTGTAGGTGGACGGTCTGTCCTACAGAGTGTTTTGAATGCTTTCTTCTTTATTCATGCCACATGATGCAATTTATAGATAAACCAACTTGCAACTATTACATTAATATGAATTTCTCTAAGAACTCAACTGAAAAAGATGCAACACTGGTGCTGGGTTATTTTTTATCTAATATATTTCCAACAACGATCAACCATTTTTATTGAATAGTAGTAAAACATGAATATTATGAAATAATAAAGTATTCAGCGGAATTTTAAGTTTACCTATTTTGAATGCCAGTTTTTATATCGAACTTCTGCTTTCTTGTGAATATTCTAATTTAATTGTAAATAAAATACTTCAAAACATGTGAATAAAATCAAAAGAAACTACAATTAAACTTTTAAGCAGAACATTTGTTGAATATCTGTTTACTGGACAAGCAATTTAGCACTCAAAGTGAGCTAAAATCCTGACAGAAAATTGAAAATAATGTTTTTCCATACTTTTTGATTTTTACGACATCTTTGCTATTTTTAATCGAATTCGTATAATATAAAATATATTTTTCCTCTTTATAAAGAAATGGCTGATGTTTTTTCAGGTATATTGACAATAAATAAATAAAATATGACCTCACAATACCCGGTTTTACAAAGTTATTTTCGATCATTTCGCAACTTTTCAGAAGCATATAAATATTTGGACCGTGAAATTTTATTCAACAGCTGAAATTCGTTGCCACTATTTTAAATTATAATGTAGTATGGAATGGATGAATATTATTATTTCCTCATTTCATCACATTGTTTAATCTCATGGCTTAAACAACAATTCATATTTCGAATTTCAGAAATTTAATCGAAATAAAAATTCTTCCTTCTGTTTCTCAAATATCCTTTTAGCTTTTCTGATAGTAGAATCTTAGCTTTCATCACCAAAAAACCTGATGAAAAGTATAAAAGCTTTTCAGCTGATGAAAGAAAGCCGCCAATAAATCATGCTTTCACACATCAGCAGCTCACTTCCTCGCCAATCTACTTCTAGTGCATGTGCCAAGCAAACCTTTTAAAAACATTGTGTCTTGCTTTCCTCAGAGGCAGAAACAAAATTATTCGAAGAACGCCTAAAAGCTTAAACGGGCAAATCTAAAAAGATGGATGCTTTAAAAAGAAAAGGCGAAAACTATTAACGAAAGATTTTCAACTTTTTCCAAGAATTCAGCCGTACTTAGGACAGGCGGAACCGAAGCAAACACAGTGCAAAAGAACAGTCTGTTCATTACAAAACGCGCGTGAGAATTTAAAAAGAAAAAGAAAATGACGGGAGACTTCGGCTAAGAAAAGAACTAACCCTAGTGGTGACGTCACATCCTGATGAAAGCGTGACGACATCGGTGAATGGAAGCTGTTGTTATTCGGTGCCTTTGGACTGGGCATCACGGGGTTGCGCTGACAAATGACAAATTGATACTACTGAAGCGGATATTTGTTAGTGTAACAAAAGGCTGAATGTAAATTGTTTGAAAGAGTTACATAATTATTTGCTAACTGTGAGAAGATCACGTAGATTGTTTAATTTTTAGTATTTTAATTTATATTTTTATATGCACATTATGAACATTATTTACACGCTCTTAGAGTATGAAATGTAAATCATAAAACTATACTATCTGCATTTATCCATAGGACAATCATTGAACCTAACTTTCGAAGTAAAAATTATATACATATATATTCAATTAATCTGCTTGAGTTGAATCAACAATACAGTGCCTAAGAAATATTTTTAGAATCTAATTCGAAATATTAATTAAATGAACAGCCTTCCGCGCGATTTTTTTTAACGAAATTAGTGCACATTAGTGCCTAAACTTAATCTCGGAACTAAATTAGAAAAGAGGGAGAGGAAAGAAAGGAAATTCGAATTTCCAGTTCGCAGAATTTCACAATATAAATATTTTAAGCTTGCTACGCTCATCTTTATTTTTAAAATTCACTTTAAATTGCAAAAATAGCAAATAAATAAAATTCTGCATTTTATATTATCCATAACTCTTGTATATATAAATTCAGTAATTAAAACTATATAAAGTATCGTTATTAATAATGTTTAAAACCCTTTTTTTTTTAAATTATTAAAGTTACTGGGAAAAATTATTCATGGAAATAAAATTGTATCGCTAAAAAGCTAATTTTTAAAAAAATTATGTGATGCTAAAATGGATTTTTGTGCAGCAAGATGCTCGAAAACTATTGAAGAAAACTGTTGGAATTAATTCATTTTTAATTAAAAATTTAATTAAAAGTTCGAAAACCTTTTTCCTCGTGAGCATCTATCACCCAAGAAGTGGCTACCAATCAAACTTGTTAACTCATAACGGTTTGCCCGGTCTTTAAAATAAATTTATTTATTTATTTCAAGAATTTTTTCATCATGAATATCGAATGATGCAAATATGAAAGCTATGCACATTAATCTGTATTATTTTAAGTCCACAGTTTGTGCCAGACAATTTTGAGAATTGTCTTGAGACAATAGTGTGTCCTGCTCAACTTTTGTCTCACAATGTGGTTTGCACAAACTGTGGACATAACATTTCACAAGGATGTATTTACGACGCTTTTTTATTTTATCAGCAATTTAACGATTTCAGTCTTCGTGGTTTTCAAAATATCAAATATGATATCAAAAAAAAAAAAAAAAATGCGACACTTGTAGCTTGAAGAGAAAGCAACCCATATTATTATATATTATGACAGCTATTTTTCCAAATTTACTTTTAAAAAATTGACTCGGAAACTTAATCTCCAGCTAGTAAAAAAAAAATCAAATTACAATTCAATTCACTCCATGAAGAACAACATTAAACATATAATGATTAAAGCCTAAAATCTATCGGCCCTAGTTTGGATTAGTTAGACTCTTATGTACAGTTTAGCAAACTTAAGCACTTAGTAATCTTAGACAGCGTATATCATAAATCCTCTCTTTTAATAAGGTGGTCGATTTAAATTAAAAACTACATTTCAGAATAGTTTTTAACTTAATCAACATATAATAATTTTGATTATTCATTTTTATTTTAGTTATTGCTTAGCAATGTATTTTCATTTAATTAATTTAATTTATGATCGTATCTCATTTGCATATGTATACAATAATACTTAAGTAGACCTCGGCGCTTCTAAATATTGCAATAATTAGGTAAGCATAATGAAATATACAGGAACCAGATTCTCAATACTTGACAATTTTTAATGTTATATAATTAGTTCACTGCATAACATTTATAGAAATTTATTTCCGAACAGACTAGAAATATTTTTTAATTGACTAGCAACAACCCTGTTCATCTATCTAATCAGTTTAGTTAGAAATATTCCTCTGCATGTAATGAACAATTAAAATATTCACAGTTAATATGAGCACAATGTATGAAATAAAAATGAAAACTATATTTAAGCTTATATTAGTTACAAGTAAAAATAATATCACCTTTCCTTGAAAAATTAAAAACTCATTCCTATCCAAACAGACGCACTTTTGGAAACTTCCGGCACGTTTCTTTTTTGACCTACAAAACGCTATTTTTATTGCCGAAGATCTTCCGTTATAAACATCTGGCAAGGGAATTTCATCAGCTCCGCGCACCCATCTGCCTAATAAGCTTCATATGCAACCCATCTTCCTAGCGAGATTCCGAACGATTCTCATTTCGAGTCAAAATAAAGAAATTTATGATCGGCTACGCAGTCCAGAGTAAATGAATCGAAATAAATATGGAGCCAGGATCGTCTGGATTCGGTCATAAAAGATCAACAGATTCCGGCAACAAGGAGTTGTTTACTGGCCTTTATATCTTCGGAGTAACAAATTGCGGCGTCCTCGCACAAAACGGTATACAATCAACAATAAAACAGACGAAGATCAATCCGACATCATTCTTCCAGCAGCAGAATTACGTATATTGGAGTCGGCAAGCTCCAATATCTTACGTTCCGTTCGTTCTTCGAGTTCCGCAGCCATCCACTTGGTAGACGTGTATACGATATAATTTTCGAAGGATAGAAAAGTCAGCGATTCTTGTACTTATATGAGAACTATAATTAAAAGTGTTTGTTTCAAATGTAGAAATAAATGTTTCTCGGGGCAAGGAATCTACATAATTTACTAATAATATGAATTCTGTTTTTACATTAATACGAATTTTATAGGAAAAGCAAACTGTGTGATAGCTCCGTAACTTTTTAAAATATTAATTGATTTGAAACTTATTAAATACATAAGTAGTTGTTAATTAAAGAATAATTTATTACAGAATTTTCTATGTGACAATTATTACGATTTTATAATAGAAGTTAGAATTTAAATGTATGCTTTAATTATATATTATTTCTATCAAGTATATAACTCAGTAATATAAAGCAACATAACTTTGAATTATTATTAAAATCATCTCTATCTTTCTCACCCAAAAAGATATTGCATAAAATAAAACATTTCGTTAATTTACACAGCTTTTGAGATAACCTCTTAATTCATAGATAGTAACTCAGAATCAAATTCTAAAAATAATTGTGGCTCCCAAAGTTTCTTCAGTATTTTTTAAAAACACCGAGTTAAGTGTTTTATTGTTGTTGTTGTTTCTTTGTTTAAACTGACATCACTAACGGAAAAAATAATGCATATAAATTTATGTGTTGTATAAGGGCCGCGTTTGGCCACCTAGTGGTGCGCCGGGGATTATATTTAATTTCAATTAAATCATTTAGATATTACTTCATATATTTTGATTCCTCCAAAATGCGAGACAACCCTGTTATTTTAACCTGTTTAACCTGTTACTGTAACCTAATAAACCTGTGTTACTTCATTGTCTTTCTTTTATTTTGTTCATTATGCAATTCACCTTCCAAATAAAGGTCGGTCCCATAACATGACAGCGCTGTTAAAAAAATAATTGTCCATTTCATTTACCTTCAAACTTTCAGTAACTTCCCTTTTTTATAGTACTTCATTTGAACTATACAGATATTAAAAAGAATCTTATCCCTTAGTTTTCAACTACAGAAGAAAATAGAGTGATTAACTATTTTGACGGAATAAAATAAACAATTTGAACGTAAGTTCAACAGCAAAATCCGTAGACATATTTAAAAATTTCTAAAATTTGAGAATTTGTTAAATTGATATTAATTCAGAGCAATTTTTTAAAAATTAAAACAGAGTAAAAATAAATTTATGTGCAGCATTTTTAAAAATTATCGAGGAAAAAAAATCCAAATTAATTTTAAATTAACTAAAATTTTAATTAAAATATTAAAACAAATCTCCCCGAAGTATACATTTCCATTTCCAAGATTTTTATACACGTGCCAAATTTAGTAGCTGGAAATCAAAAAGTCCGGCTTGCAGAGAGAGCGCCAACACACATTTATGCTTATTATTAGTGGAGATAGATATTAATGATACACTGATATACAAGGTTTTTTTTTCCGATTTTGTTTGCTTATTATTATTATTATATATTTACGCTTATTATTAGTGGAGAAAGATATTGATAATACGCTGATGTACAAGGTTTTTTTTTCCGTTTTTGTTTGTTTATTATTATTATACATTATTATACATTTATGCTTATTATTAATGGAGATATATATTGATAATACACTGATATACAAGTGTGTGTGTGTGTGTGTGTGTGTGTGTGTGTGTGTGTGTGTGTGTGTGTGTGTGTGTGTGTGTGTGTGTGTGTGTGTGTGTGTGTGTGTGTGTGTGTGTGTTTCGTTTTTGTTTTAGAGACGACATTTTAAAATAAGAACTTTATAAAATGTTTGTAAAATTCTAAGCATAATTGCCGAATGCTGCCTTTTCATTATAGCAATTAACTTTTCTTATTATGCATTTATTTTACGCAGAGATGGTTTTAACGGAATAACGAGCTATGAAGAATCTAATTTGTCCCTATTGAAGATAATAATCAATTTATATCGACATGATGGAAAATAGTCCGGAGAATAATGTGCAAATATAGGAAATACAACCAGAAATTTCATCCATGGCAATGCATTTTAGAATACTTTCGGAATTTTTAATTAAAAATATAAAAGGTTACGGTATAGTAAACAGCAATAAATAAAAAGAGCCACGTGAATACACATAAAATAATCTTAATTGGAAAAAAAAAATCTTATTAAGAGAGTTTCATCTCAGACACTTGACTCTGCGATACTAAAATTTCTATTAATAATTTTGCTCCTGATAATGAAATACCAAAAATAATGAAACCAAAGCAAAGCCATCGTATGTAATGACCAGCTAATATTTTGTATAATTTTTTTAATAATTAGAATGTAAGTGATTAAACTAATTGAAGAAGAGTAACTTTTTCAAGGCATTTTTTCGTCCACGCAACAGCGACACTTAAAAACTTACAATGGATGGAAAATTAGTTTTCTTTCATCAAAATTTTGATTAAACTTCAGAGTGCAAATACCTGTTTAATTAAAATTGGTCAACCGAAAACAGAAAAAAAATATAAAAAATTCGTACTAACAGGAATTATTATTCATTATTTTTTTGCTGTGACATTTTGAATTACTAAAGCATAAATTTTTGTAGGAACTGTTATCAGATAAAAACTAAAATAATAATAATAATTTAAGTATTGCTTTAATATGTTTTATATCTTAAGAGATTTTTTTAATAAGTGTTTTGCTAACCTTCGGAAAGATCTCATTATCTTTCTGAAGTAGCATTACTTTGAAGTTAATTGAAATAAGCCCGAAAAGCTGATACTGCCATTAAAAAATTAAAACGTACATTCTCTCCCAAATGAGCAATTTGAATTTTTGTAACTTTCACAACATTTTATATTTTGTAAAAAATATATATATTTATTGAAAGGATACTTCATATTATATAAACTCAGCAATCAAAATATATTAATTTATATTTCTTTCAAATGTTAGTCGAATATTTTAAAATAAATACTGTAACTTTAGTAAATTTATTTGTTTCACAATAAAATTCAATTATTTTAAAATAAATATTGTTACATTAGTAAATTTTAAAATAAATATTGTTACTTTAACAAATTTATTTGCTTCAAAACAGAGACGATTCCAAAATTGATGAGACATTATACGCCATGAATATATTTTTTGTTCCCGTTTTCAAAAAGATGGTAATGCATTCAATATATTTATTTTTCGGTTATTATGATCAATTGGTTATTACTAACAATAAAAGTTTAATTATCTTCAATATGGCTGCAAAAACATTACTTGAATCCATATATTTACAGATAACGTTAAGCTAAATTAAATAAAAATAGTGAAATAAGTGAAAACAAAAAC
This sequence comes from Argiope bruennichi, assembly GCF_947563725.1. Taxonomy (NCBI): domain Eukaryota; kingdom Metazoa; phylum Arthropoda; class Arachnida; order Araneae; family Araneidae; genus Argiope; species Argiope bruennichi. The sequence goes on along the minus strand of NC_079151.1, from coordinate 63,908,883 downwards.
AAAAAAAAGATTAAATTAAAACAATAGAAAAATAAACACTCAGAATTAGCAAAATGTTATTGAAATTTTTTTTATGAGAAACTTTTCGATTTTCCCAGCATATTTTTTTTTTTTTAAACACTGCAGAAACTAAAATTGCGTTTGGGATTGAAATGATCAGAAGGACACTCAAATTAGAATGAAATATTGCGGCACGTTTCATCTTTTCAGTAACTAACAAAGAACTTTCTTTCAATAATAAAAACTACGGTTTTCTTTTAAGCATTAATTTCAATAGAATTTTCCCCCGGCTTTTTTCCATGGTCTTTTTAAAGGTGGCCAATATGGATAAATCAGCCGGTAGGAAAAATTGTCAAGTGAAAATATACCATTATTTAAACTTTTTTACTCATCGCTTTCAAAATTTTTTTTAACTCTCATCGGAGTCCTGTGTTTTTAATAATTAATAGACGTTATCACTTCCCTTCATATTCTACTTAAAATATTCATGGAGGTAAGCATGATCTAAATACAAATGAATAATTTTAATTGATTAACCTAGATTAGATGAATAATTTAAAGTAGTATTATTTCAAAATTGTTTTTCACTATCATTATTTTGTAGTCACAAAAAACTTCAGATTAAAATGCTTCAAAAGATTAATAATGAGCCAATTCATTGTTTCCGAAATATATTGTACATGCAAATTTCAGAAACAATGTTAATGAGAATCCTAGAACGAAACTCAAAACGCTTTAGTTTTAATCTAGTTTAAGGTATATGACTACGTTCGGGACGAATTTTTTGACAAACGTTCGTAAATAGTTATATTTTCGAATAATTGTATTTAAAAGTTTGAAAAAAAAAAAAAAAAACATCTATGAAACCAAAATATACCAGCTCATTGACAAAAGTATTTTAAAAATTAGGAAAAATGGCTTTCTTTGCGCTAAAAAGAGATATAAAGCAAAAAACTTCTAGTTTTAGAGGCTTATCAAATGATTTGCTTAAAATTTTGTAGACAGTCTTTGTTCCTGAACTAAAAAAATAAACTGTTTTTATATGCATTGTTTAAATATTGGGGTTCAACTAATAAATAGCTGGAAATTTATTTTCCAATTTTTTTTCAAATTGTGAAGCATTAAAACAACTATAAAATATTTCTAAATGAACGGATTACTTATTCTCTAGTTCAAGAACTGTAGAACATATTAAGAAATATTGAGAAATAATTACACAAAATTTGAACAAAAAAATATGCATTGAATTTTAATTTATGACGTGTTTCGCAAGAAAATGCTATCAAAGTAAAAATAGCATCTAAAACGTGTGAGAAAAATAGCATCTGAGCGTTTGATCTAACAGCATCTAAAACATTTGAGAAAATAGCATCCAAACATGCAAAACAGCATTAAAATGTCTGCAAATGCAAATATAAAATCCAGTGTAACTTCCCCAAAAATTAAACTTAGAAACAAAAAATCTAACGGTTTTGTAAAGAACCTGTTAAAACATTAAAAATATTACATTTATAAAAATCATAGTTTCGCAAAAAACCGATTTCCAACAAACCCTAAAAAAATTGTTCAAAAAATAATTCCTCTGCCAACATTTTATTATTAACAACATTTACGATCAATCTGATTATTTCTAATCATAAATTAAAATTCTACGTATTGAAAACGTTAAATTCTACTACCCATAGTCCTTAGATTTTCCTTCGGGGGATGGGGGAGTCCTACATCGGGCATGCGGCAGAGAGCAATTATTAGAATCGTTCCGAAGCAAAGAAAAGGAAGGCATAAATCGGCTCGTCGATGGTATCGGGGTCGTGTGTCAGCGCCGTCAGCGGACCGGACGCGGGAGATTAGGAAGCGGCCGCCGACAACGGAAATACGAGATGAAGATCAATCGGACGCCCACCCATCACAAGAGAGAGCAGGATGCGGGATGGTTCCTCCGCGAGTCCCGGGATGATAAATAATTAATTAATGATAAGGGCTACGGAAGGTTTAGAATTTCTTACACACACACAATGAACATAATATTTAAATTAAAAGAGCAGCGTACAATTTCAAGAATATACAGTATAGTTCGTAAATTAAATGCGACGAAATTATGCTAGAAGGAAGAAAATGAAATCTGCGGAAGTACCGTACTATGAGTATGGGCTGTACTTGTGGTATAGAGGCCAGACGGATTTCTGACTAGAGTTGTTGGGTTGAGCGAGGTTGCAGGCAGATTGGTTACAAATATTTCATTGGTTTAGCTGTCAAACAAATAAATTTGTTTAAAAAAATGCAAATTCAATAAACTGTAAAAAGAAACAGCGGAGAGGGCTGGCTCCCCAAAACTTTCTTGCATACCCCCTAATAAACTTGTCATGCCAGTGAACACTTTATATAACATTGCCGTATAATAGTTACGAAATATTAACTTGTGGCGTGAATTTAGCATTTTTATTGAATCGTTCCTGTCATGCTTGGCGAGTGTTTTGGCGATTAATCCCTGGCATGCGTTAATAACACTCAAAAATTAAATTTGTGTTTCAGTCATTTTTTCCTCAACAGGTCGAAGAAAAACATTTTCACGAGACTGCACTTGTAGTCACCAAATTTTATACATTTCACTGCGTTTTTGACAGACCGGCGGACAGTCAACCAGTTGTTTGGATTGGCTTAAAATTTGATAAGGACTGCACTACAGATGTTAAATTTGTATACCAACTTTTATCTATTTAGCTCAGTTCATTTAGTAAATATCCTGTTAATCGAACAAACGGACTTCCTCTTAAAAGAATTTACACAAAATTTGACAGAAATTTGTAAATTTGGTGCAAATACTGTATACCAAATTTCAGCCATATAGCTCAATGCCTTTTTGAGTTATCTTTGTCACAGACAAACATATTTCAAAAACGTGTTTTTGGAAGTCAGGGAAGTCTGAAATGAAGAAATCCGTCAAAATCTAGAGAGAGAGAGAGAGACAGACAGAGAGAGACAGAGACAGAGATACAGAGACAGAGAGAGACAGAAAGAGAGAGAGAGACAGAGACAGAAAGAGACAGAGAGAGAGAGAAGTGAAATGAAGCACTAATTAGATCAAATTAACAAATCGAAATAATTTAATTCATTAAATAAATAATGAACAACTCAAGACCGGTCCCTTTGATTTAAATTAAGAAGTTCATCAAAATTTTTCTTTCTTAGAAAAATTTAGCGAGAATTTAGGAATTAGTTGACTGTACATTACTGTCGGAAAAATAATTATTATTAATTAGTAACTAATTTTATTGTTAAAAACAAATTATGAAATCAAAATGTTTACTAATATCTTTTGTGGTTTCCGAATTTATTGAGATATAATAGCTCTAATCTGAAGTGAAAAATAATTTACCTTGGATATTGAAAAATTGGAGGATTTAAAGATAAATATATTTTTCATGGTCTTAGAAAGTGTTCAACAGTGAGAATGCTTCCACTGGGATAATTTTTGCGTTCTGGGTGTAAGAACACAAAAATTATGAATAAGAATAAATTATGAAGAGTACTTATATAATATAAATATATATTTCTCAATTAAAAAGAACGAAAGAATTTGAAATTTATAAGATTCAGAATCGTGAAAACACGATCGATGAAATAAACATAATAGCGAAAATATATAAAGATACTTACTTATTAATTACAATACTAGTATGACAACTCAACAGAGACGATACGAAGACAGACGATAAATTTCGATTTCTAAATGTAAGATTATATCAAAAAGAATTAAGAAGCGAATGGCAATTATTCAACTTAGAAATAGTCTTTAAATTATAATAAATGAATATGCATACTTCAGTGACATTTCTGCTTACGAATAAGATTACATGAAAAGAAATGAATTTTAAATGTTTTATATAGCACGAAAATAAATAACAACAAACTGGTGGAAACATTCAAATGTGAAGTCTTCTGAAAGAAAACTGTTACCCTTTAGTAAAGAGAATTTTGGTTATTCAGAGTTCCATGCAATGAAAATTTCACAAAAGAATAAAACGCCGACAGTACTTTTAAATTTAATCTGCTTTACAAATTATTAAGTAATGAATTCGAAGAATCTTGATTTCTCAAGATTCTTTCTACAAAGTGTGTTGTTGTATGTTCTCAGTAAGTATTCAGTTTTCCATGCCAGAAGTTTTCTTTTTTTGCATTGCTTGTAATTATTTTAATAGTAACAAGTAATTCAAATGTACTTAATATGGCATACTGAGTTAAAAATTGTTAGATAACAATAGGTGAAAATAGAATATATATATATGAAACCAAATATGGAATAAATTTTATACAGACACTCTGTTGAACAGATAACATCCTTAGACTTGATAAAAATTTAACAGCATTTTACGAACTAATGTTTAGATACTGCCTACAGAGTAAATTGTTTATGAAATCTGACGTTTTTCACGGCATAAATAATAAAAATTACACACAATTTTATCGTAGTAAGACATAGAATGGCTTCTCGTATAATTTAAAATAGTAAAATGAGCAGTCACAAATTAATTCGTGATTTGTTTTTACATTATTACAATGCCGGCGATTGATTAGTTAGTTGTTATCTGATGGTCCAGGTTTAGCTATGAACTGCGAGTTTGATTTTAAAATTAATTGGATGATCTACTCTGCAAACAGGTTAGTATGGTCCATCCGGAAACTCAGTTTCCAAAATAGGACACATGATTTGACTGATGCAATTCATTTTTCAGCATTAGAATTTTTAACATTCCGTCAACAGGTACACTGTTAGAATCCTTGGTTCTGAGGGGTCTGATAATCTGCATTTATCATAGAGAAGTTTGACGAATTCGGTTAATGGAAACACATGAATTATTACCGAATAAATCATTCTCTTATTAATAAACTTTAGAAGACAAATCGTTGGTTTTTTTTTTTTTTTTTTTTTTTTTTTTTTTTTTTATGGTAGGCATTTAAGATTTCGAAGGCGAGTTTAGAATCAATCAGGTAAATGATTTTAAATTGATTATAAAGGAAAGAGACAACTTTAAGCACAAATCGTAATTAACGCTTAATACCATCTGCAAAAATCAAATCAATCGTTGTATGCAACTAATCCCAATATGGACAAATCGCATCCACCCTTTCAAATATAGAAGATGACTTGTATTATAATTTTCTCAATTTGTCTCAAATTGTGTATTTAAAGCCACGGTGACCAACTCACCTGAAGGATGAGATCTTGAATGATTGAAAACTAATCGTATTATATAGAGTTCTAAGACATTTGATTGACTTTAAACATTCAGCAGTGAATGTTAAAGGAAACCAGAAAGAGAGGTCTCCACAAAATTTTCTCGCAAAAACAAAATGAAAATGTTATTTTTCTTAGAATGTTTTTTTAAACATAAATTAAAGCAGAAAATGTTTCCATTTTTTTTTTTTTTTTTTTTTTAATTTATATGGCTAGGTAGGTTCTTTTTTCTACATTATTTGAAATTTGTTGTTTGAATTACTTTTTTGAAATTGTCCTTTTTTTCAATTATTCAAAACTACTCGTATGTTTCTAAAAGAAGGTATAAATTTGCTTTACGATTAATAAAAAGATTGTATTCGAAATAAAAGAGCTATCATTATAAAATATCCATTTCCAGAACTGCATCAAATGAATTTATTGTATATAAGCAATGATCATCTTATAAGAAATAGAACTATTGTAAAACTAACTAGTAAATAATAACTCGTCATTATCACCAAATTATAAACATATGTGCTCGAAACAATTATTTCTCGTGTACTGTGCGTCATGCGAATGAATAAAATCATTAAATCTAATATCTAAGAGACAAATTAGTTTATTCCAAAAAAAAATATTATAACTGAAACACAAAGATTACATTTTCGAATTATGTATTTAAATTTTAGTTATAGTACTATATAATGAGAAAAATGGAGATGAAAATTACATTGTATTTTAGTTTATTTCATACCACTTTTTGACTACTGGAAAATATTTTATTTTAACAACTGAATAATTGCATGATGTAAAGCAAAATCTACAGTTCAGGAAATCCTTACTCAAAAATTGATGATAATATGTAACGATATTATACATGTTATAATGATATTTCTCTTAACATAGAAATTTTCAAATTGTTTCAAACTTCACATTTGTTTCAAACTTTATAAAGAAACATTACGAAAATTTGTCGTTTAAATTTTAGGATATTTAGCTTGATAATGCTTATTTTATGTAGTCAGCATTATTACACAGAAGTGCTAATCATATGTATTTTTAAGGATATACGAATTTCTAACCCGAAACATAGCTTCATGATCATGTTTTAGGTTTGATTCGTTTATCTATATTTCATTTCTAAAATTTTCTATCAATTATATAACAGCGATAACGTGTAAACAAATAAGTATCGAATGCCCTTGCAACACGTTTAAGTGGAATAATTAAAATAAAGAAAAATAATATATTAAAATAAACTCAAAAATAATTTTAAAAAATTATGGAGATAAGACAAAAAATATTAAAATAAAATTAGAAATATAAATAAGAATCACTGAAAAATTTATTTCTTATCATAATTATTTTAATTTTAAGATGGTATAAAAATTAATTTTGTAAAATAATATGTTCCAAAGTTATTATAAAAAAAATACATTAAAATTGTAACTAATTTTTAATAAAAAATCTAATTAATATTTTGAAAACACTTCCTTAATCAGTATTTATTTAGAAATAACTATCTGTCAATTTTATAGCTCTAAAATCCAACAACTTATAGCCCATTTAGAAGATTTTTAATGATCCATGCCGCATCACGCAATAAACAGTAGTTAAATCTAAAAAACTATCGCATTAAAATAGCATTTTAAAAATTCAATTATGCTACTTGGTTTTTATGAATATTTACTTCCATACAAATCTTAATATACATCCAGGAGACAATTTCATCTCGCATAGAATAAAGATTCATTAATTACGGCTTTTTCGAATCTACATAAAAAAAAAAAAAAAAAAAAAAAAAAAATTAGAAAACCGCCGGTGCGTAAAGAAATATTATGCAAAGATTCAATTATCATTGAAGCATTATTGCTGAGTATCTCAGCAGATATAATTCTCTAAATTTACTGGCTTGCATATTAAAGAGTAAAGAACATTTTTAAAAAATCAACCTCAGCCCATAACATCCACCTACTTTGAATCTGTTAAAAGAAAATGGTCTCACGTCATTTTTGAAGGAGAAAGATTTCATAATTCAGCCCACTCGAGACCTTGTCGCTTATGGTGGAACAATTTTTCAAAGGGACTTTCAAATGACAGCAACGGTCTTGTTTCCGAGCCCGAAGCCGTTTGAATTCTTGTTGTTTTTAATATTTATCTGACTACAAAATATTTTCCCACTTCAGCAATGTTTTGGAAGATAAACCACTTTTCAAACATTTAGACTTAAATCACTTGAGCACACTCTTAAAGCTGTGCGATCTTTCTTTATATAGTTCGTTGGACTATTTTAAAGATTTCTTTCAAATAAGAACGTCAATTTAGAAATCTTGGAAACTAGAAAATGAGCCCATCCAGACAGGATGTAATCCTGTTATCAATTCATTAGATCTCTGATTGTCACGGATTAATAAAAGATGAAGTAGAAAATTTCATGCACGTTGGTTCAGTACTTAATAAATAAAAGAAACAGTATTATTTGTGAGACACTTTAGAATGTACAGTAACTTAAAAGTTTTAGTTTCCTTTAGTCAGGATCGTCTCTATCTATAAAGTTCACGAATACTCGAATCAAAATTAAATTCTAAAATCGATTTCCAATTAATAGTAATCCCCTAACAGAAAAAAAAATGCATTATCAAATATAAAATAAAAATAATACTAAAAGAAAATATTAGCAATAACTGTCAAATAAAATTTTATAAATCAGCATAAATGTAAAAAAAAAAAAAAAAATGCAAACTTCAGTTCATTAACCTTTGCTACAATTCAGCATAAAAATTTAAAAATTAAATTAACATGTGAAGTTTGCGATTTCATAACTAATTTTTATTCTCGTTTATACTTATTGTCACAACCACAAATCAATTTAAGCATTTAAAAATACCGAGTTGCTCAACGACCAAACAAAACTTGAGATTTGCGCATAAAATAATGACGCAAATCAAAGGGGACGGGGAATAGTTTAAACTCAATTCTGCGTTATAAATTTCGTTAGAGTATTATGTTACAGATGATGCCGGACTCCCTACTAGAATCAGAGCAGTCCATTTCCAATTCTTATAAGCTATGCTAATATTGTTTATTTATACATTTTTTCAAATCTCATGACAACTCAGAGAAGTATTATCTAAAAATCAATGATCGATTCTCATTTGAATATGCTAAACATACAAAATATTCGCTCAAATTTAGACACATATTTCATTTTTTAACTTTTAATGATAGGAATATACTTATAATTGAAAAAAAAAAACTTTAAATGGTGTTAAAAAGAGTATTTTATGATATTTGAGTCATAAGTATAATGTTGAGAAAAAAAATAACGAAGTTATATTTTTATGTTGCTTTCCGATACTATCAGTAAAATATTTTTGGCACATTAATGTTTAAATTTCTTTTTTTAAAAAAAAGTTTCAGTTTCCTGCGTCTAAATCAACTATAAAGCTCTGAATACCACCATTTTAGACCACTGCAATGGAGGCCGGAGGAAAGTTTGTCAATCAATGTGCGGTGCTAGCTCGAAGCGCAAGTTGATTGGGTCTAAATAATGGAATTCAAATGCCTATAACTTGTTCAGTTTTAATCACAGAACAGTGAAGCTATTTGTATAAAATATCAACGTGCCAAGTATAATTTTACTAATTGCAATTGATAAACAAAAAAAATTGTAAAAAAAGTAATTATTTCAGCAATACACTGATCGACTCACTCGAAATAAAATATGATTCTTTGTGATTTAAAAACGTTTTTCCAACTGGATATATATATTTAATATGCTTATCTTTAATGACTATGGAGTTACGATTAAATTGGACACATTGTAGTTATATTTTAATTTTTGGTGTATTAATCCTAGAAACGTAGGAACATTTCACAGATGTTACCAATAATTAGTCTGAATAATCTGCATGAAAATTCTCCTCACGGACAGTCTTGTCATGAGAACTATTGAAATAGGTAGTCTTCCTATAGGAATCTGCCCAAAGAAGTGTTCATATGACAAATTTAAACTCTATGGCAGTCCTTTCACAAACTTCTATAACACATCATCAAATGGACAATTGACCAATCACAAGATTCAGCATGGATAAAGACCATCTTAATTTAATTAAAATAATTTATTAGATATTTTATGAAAAATAAATTAGTGCAGGAGGTTGCGGAATGAATGCATTGGTACACCCCAAACGTTCCACCTTCGTCGTTGATAAAGACCACAGATACAGAACTCCGATGGAATTGCATGAATCAAGCTAATTTGAATCATAATCACTTTCTAAACAATGATCTCTTTAATTGTATGTAATTTGTAACGATATTTGAAACAATGCTTTGCATTATCATTGTAAATTTGAAATATATTGCACTTAATTTCTTTTTAAGTATATTTAAGAGCGCAATTATTGAATTTTAAATGCACAAATGTGTTTTATTTCATTCAGCAATATGAATTGTATTCAATTTGAAAATAGCTAAACATTTGCTTAAATAATTCTACGAGTATGCGAACACGATTTCTTTTCAGCAAATCCATCCATCTTGGATCAGTGGTGAAGACCGACATGATAATGAGCATCATACATCAAATTAGGTTCACATTCTTCTAACAAGAATTTATCATTTTTTGAAACCCAAAAGATAATGGATAATCAATATCGATCATTTTTCGATATGGCACACACTAATAACTCATTTCAGCAAGGAGCAGTAAAAAGGCCAAGTATCAAGAAAAGAATTACGTTGGGCACATGAGTTTAATAAAAGAAGGAAAACTGAAGATCAGAATATAACATATATATTACTCAATTTAATAAAAGAGAGAGAGAGAGAGAGTGAAAAAGAAGACAAGCCACTTTCCCTTCAAAAATTACCTGATCATAATAGTAACAATATTTCTATAAAACAGAAAAGTTAGTTATTTGTGTTCGCCTTTCACAATTACTTTCATGAATTATATAAGAATTATAAATATAATGGTACGACGCTTTTTAGAACTCATGTTGATGCAAATTAATAGGATTGATGCAGTATGCAGGAGTAGTTATATTACAAGCACGAATAGCAAATTTAATTTTACAACAATTAGAACAAAAACCAGCGAGAATGGTCTTCCAGAAACTTTTTACGCATTTTCTATAATGTTATGTAAATTCTATAATATTAGCTAAAATAATATATAATTTTTTATAATGATTCACTTTCCTTCCCACGTATAATATTTTTGAATATACTGAATTCGAATATAATAACATTTTTGAACCTTGGACAAGATTGTAAATGCCACAAATGATTAGATTTTTATTTTCAGAGTTCCTGGACGTCAGAGTTTAACACATCATAGTACAGTCAAATCTCGATTTACGAATGATACGCATAAAGAGCAAAACAAAATGTTAAAAAAATGACCAAAAAACAACTAATATTTAGTAGAAAGAAAGGCGAGGAGACAACGTGAAATCACATGCTGGTTTGGTTTGTATTAATTTGCGTTGAAACATTCTAACGACTAACGTAGGAATAAGAGTGACACGTTGCATAGAAGTGCTGTCGAGAACACTCATTCAGCGCTGTATACTAGCAGTTTTATCAAATCCCTTTACTTTTTTTTTACTTTCCCTCATATATTGTACCACGGGGTGGGGGCACTTCGTAATCGAGTTTGAGTACCTTCAGACACGATGGTTGGTTCTCGCCACCCTTGTGGGTATATGAAAAAGTGGGGGTTGGCTACCTCCCATCAATGAAGGGACACATTTCTTTAGGGAAAGGTTGTACTGTGGCCTTAGGACACAACCCCAGTTTCCACCAGTGTTGCTGCTGCGGCGGTCCGGTTCATTCAAGTGTTTCCATGGGCTTTTGGGCGGGTAGGAGTAGTCAGCCTATGAGGATTTCCTCGTATATTTCAGATTTTGTAGCAATGTACTAATCTGTTATCATTTGAAACCAAAGAGGTTGCAACAGATGATGCAGCGGGCAGAATTCGGCACATATATAATCAAGATTTTGTAGCGATTCACTAAAAACAGACTAGGAACACACGAATGGGTCACCACAATTTTTAACCCCCTGGCGTACAACAACCATAAAAATTTTGTTTCATTTTTTTAGCTAGTTTATTCATCTAAAAGCTGCATTCTATTTTAAAATTCAAACTAGCAACTGCTCTATGATATAATACTTTTAGGCTTATCATAAGATAAAGATTATTTCAAACCAAAGAGGTTGCAAAAAATATATCATCAAAGTACGTTCAGAAGGAGGAAATTGAGTTTTTACCGACTCATACACACAACAAACTAAATATATCTCTAAAAAATCCCATCAGCGGGATAATTAATAGCAATTTAATCGAGTCAGCGGTTAGGCTCGAGTGCGTTTCACCACAACGCTGAAATTCTCCCCGAAGCATTAAATCTCGGAAACTAACACTTTTTGCACAAATTCCCACACCAGAAAAAAAATAATAATAATATGGAAGAGGAGGGGGTAAAAAAAAACGCTTACCGATAAGTAAATAAATTTTAAAAAATGAATGAACGACCGATCGAGCCTTTCCTAACGATGCCATTACAGCGGTGGGCCGATGTTGACTGAAATTAAGGACCGGGCACGCACACACCTGATATAAAATTTTAATCGGCCACCTCTTCCTGCTTTTGCTGTATCGATTGCTGAGAGAACTAGAGGAATTTCATCGATTGGAGGAGAGATGCCATTAATATTACAGCAACAGGGAGTCGCAAGGCAAATATTCGGTGGAGCAAAGAAACGAATGTTTGCAGCCGACATTCTTTTTTTATTTATTATTTTTTTTTTCACTTCGCGCCCCTCGTCAACGGAAGCGGCCGATATTTGAGTGGGTCGTTACGGAAAATTAAAATGGTATCGGAACTGAAAGCAGCCCCTGCGTCATCTCTTGATAAATGGGTGGAAAAAAGTTTTCGGCCACGATGTTTGCCAATTTGGGGAACTAATAGATTAATTATAAACAGAATGCGCATGGGAATTTAATTCCTGTTGGGTTAAAAGTGTTCCGTCTCGGGAAAAAGATTCGCGAATGTTATAATTGAAAAGATGCTTATGCTTTAGATAGATTGTAATAAATAAACAATTAATGTATAGCATTTTATTTTAAATTAATAACAGAAAATATGAAACATCGGTGCTCAAGTCTATATATTTAATCAAAGGGATCTCGTAGAAATCATCAGAAACCATTTCAACCTAAATACCATCTGTTACATTATGTTTGCAAAATTAATACTTTTTTAGAAGTGAAAGAGTAGTTTAGTTCAGTTGGGCGAATATTATATTTTGAAGTTACACGGGGATGATTTTTGGGATAGAAGTCCCCATTTGGAACTAAGTTCCTCCTCAATGAAATAGGGAATGAAATTCTTGATCATCTGATTCTAAAGCTGAGATTGCATCAAAAAATTGCCACTGAGTTATGGAAATCATATAAAAAAAACATACATTTTTATTTCAATCGGCGTATTACATGATAAGAGAGATGTATAAAACGGTTGTTGCATTATCAACATGGAATCATAGTATCTGTATAATCTCAGCTTCAGAGCTACAAAATCACGGGCTGAAGACCCGATTTAATCAAAGATCAGTTCAGTATGTGGATTTGAAACATGCCATTACAGTTGCCGCCGTGGGTCACGTGCTCTTTATGGTCTATGCAGAGGAAGTTTTGAGAAATGAGTGCGAGCTCAAGCGTCATCCATGTCGCGTGGTCTCAAAACGATATGCAAGTCTGGCAAATCTAAATATCTACTTAAAACCCCTGGGAGCAAGTTGTAGTAAGAAAACGGCGATTACGGACGCGAGGATGAACTTGCTACCATTACATGTTCAGCAAATGCTTGTTATGCTCTCTCTTTTACTTTATATATGTTTCATATGGTAGAAGGAGCGACTTTGTATATAGCAACCATATAAACAATTCGTAAATTCGTTCATCGATTTAAGAGCGCGTGATATCCGAAATTTATTTGATAAAAGTTAATTAAATAAACTTTAAAAATATAATATAGGATCATCATTACATTTTTTAGCATCAACCATTGCTATATATATTGTTAATGGTTAACCTATTTGAATAAATAATGATACAATGCAATAAAACTGTCAAATAATATCAGGATAGCGTATTCAAAAACTAAAAAATTAAATATTATATTATATATATATATATGTGTGTGTGTGTGTGTGTGTGTAATGATATTTTAACTCTAATTTCAATTTAATTTTCATAGTAACTTCATCTTAATTTAGCACATAGTAACTTCATTCTAAAATATTCTTTTATTTCGTGAACCAATTCCACTGTCTCTACTTAATTAATTCAAGAGAAGCTTTGTTAAATTGTTGAATCAGCTAAAATCTAACTTTCCCACACTACGCGTGAAGAGACAACATACCGCTGATCAAGCAAATTCTTTTTTAAAATCTCCCTGTGTTTCCCCTACCTTGTCCACCCGTGTAATGAAAATGCCTATCGAAATCTCATAATACATTAGCACTGTAAAGAAATATTTTCCCTATCAAAATCATAGGTTATATAAGACCAGGGATAAAATGTCCAAGAGCTTTTTCCTCATTCCGTTTCTGTGTAGCTCTGTGTGCGCATCGCTTGTACATATGCTTGCTTCTTCAAAATGAAATAAAACGACGCCACGAAATTAAAAGTATCTTCATTGTCTTCAAACTGCATCATGCTTCACAACAAATATTACATATTAAAAAGCCGACAGGATTCCGAAAAGTATTATATTATATATATATATATATATATATATATATATATATATATATATATATATATATATATTGTATTTTAAATAAATGCTGCTTAGATTTTTAAAAAAATATCGGACAGCTAAGTTGAGTCCTCTTCTCCGAAATTTGCTATTTAAAGTTGTAGATCATTTGCTTATATTTTGGAAGAATCTGACAGTAGTGATGTAATTTACAGCATTTTTTAAAATTATTAAAAAGTGATCACAAATTTCTTGAGTATTTTTCAAGGCATAATTGAATGCATAAAATTTGATGGGAAAACCATATATTACTGATTTAACAACGCAATAATTAGCCAACAAAAATACAGAAACATGACAGAACCGTATATATATTACTGTGATTGTGCAAATGAACCAGCCCACAGAAAAAGTAGATCTAATATCTCAATAGAATTTAAATTCTGTCCTGCGCTAACACAAATCTTCCTGATTACTACCTAAAGAAATAAGAGGACAGCAAGTGCTTCAAAAATTAATTCTGACAAATCAACACTGCATCAATCGCAAAAGATTACTAAAAAAAATATAGCAGATATGTTTACTGTCTTATTTCAAGTTGTAATAAAAAAAAAAGATGCGGATGTGGACACTTTTTAACATTTCTAGGGCCGTGGGAAGTATGCTTACCACCAAATTTATCAATCTTTGTATGAAATTATGTAGGTTGGCACAAGTTCTGGCAAATTTTTTTAGAAAGACAGAAACTTAGATGCTTCAGTTCTTTATCTCACACAAAATGACGTGTCTTGATTTGTACTTAATTAATTAATTAATCAAATTAAATTTATCTAATAAGCTAAATGAATCCCTTTTCTTATTCTAATTTCAAGCCTCAAAATATTTTAACATAATATGACTAGAAAAAAATGGCCCTATAAAGGGTTAAATACTGCACTTACTTATTCAATTTCAAAATTAATTTCTTTTATTAATAAAAGTGTGTGTGTGTGTGTGTGTGTGTGTGTGTGTGTGTGTGTGTGTGTGTGTGTGTGTGTGTATTTTTAATTATAACAATTTAGTTACCCATAGATATTTTTTCCCCTCACAGTTTTTAAGATTTCTCAAAAAAAAAAAAAAAAAAAAAATCCTAATTTTCGACGGTAAATCTCACTGTTACCACAGAATTTAAACCATTTCCATTGTTTAATCAAACATTTAACGGTGTGATATTATTTTTTCGATTGTTGAAATCTAACGAAGGAAGATTCTGCTAATCAATTATACAGTTACCTTGAAATAACAGAAAGTGATGTCTCTACTGTTAAAACTTGAATTTTCCTGATAGTCCTGTTTTTTAATGGCATTAAAATGCTATTATACTTGACTGGTTAAGAATGATCAAGTACATAACAAACATAGATGTAAGGCCATTAAAATAACACGACATTTCTTTTCACAATTTGACGTTTAAAAATATTTTGTCATGAACGTCTGAAGTTAAACATAAAAGATTTATATCCTCAGGAATAAAAATGGTCGCCTACGGCGGCTACTTTAGGATAATTTATCGGGAATTTTACAATCCCATTCATTTCGAACAATCTAGAATATACTGTGCACGCGTATATCCGTATGAAATATTCGACTTTTCTTATCCATAAAATCTTTAATTCCATCCATTATTCTTGCTAAATGAAACGGTAACTTGTCAAATCATTCATTTCCTTACACGAAATTAAGCTATAATTGATTTTTTTTTAAAAATCCTTTCCTCAATCTAAAAAAGATAAGCTTATAACAATTATAAGCATATACATATAAATAATAGTGCATATTACTAGCATAAAATTAAATAGAATCAAATATCACCCATCATTTCAGTATTAGCAGTAAACAATTATCAAAAACTTTTGTTGCAATTTTATAAAACTTCTAATGGATTCTAAGTCATTCGAGAATGTGGAGATACCCTTTTTAGATACTTTGTTCAGTAAAAATAAAATCCATCAAAGGTCCCCCATTCAAAAGAATAAAAAAAGAGCATGGAACGTTTTCTTTCGATTCAATATTGGAATATTTAAAAAGCAAAAGACTAGCATAGGTTTCTGACTTTTATTCGTCCAATTTTTTTCCCATGAGCGTTGGAAAAAACTATTTTAACCACCGAAGAAAAAAAGTTGTTTTAATTGTTTTCTTAATTACCTTCAATTACAGCAAGATTGATTGCCAAAATGTTTTGGGGGAATAATGGGCTTGTTCCGTTAAGCTCCAAGTTTGTTTTCATCAGTGTTAAATTACTTTGGTATTTTAACACGCTAGGAAGAACGGCACTGGAGTCGGGTTCAGAGGGAGTTGATTTGTTAACTTGTGTTTTATGGCACAAAGACCATCTTTGGCTAAGCTGCACCACATTCGTGAAATTAAAATAATTGTATCAATTTATAATAAAATCAAAACATGGAATGTCTGCAAAATCTAAATGTCTAAAAGCGTAAAAATGTGAGTCATGAAAAAGTGCAGCGATGATGTTAGATATGGTACAGTACTAAAAAGCATCGCTAATGTTTATATATGATTATAAAAAACAATATTTTTTAAAAAAACGTAAAAGGTTAACATGCGGAGTTTTGGAAAGCAACTCGCCTAAATCATGGTGAAATTTCTGAAAAAAAATGTAAGACGCTGTAAAGAAAACCGTGGACATTCTATCAGAATGTGCAAATCAGACATACAGCTGTTACAAATTAAGCAAAATTTTGTTGTCTCCCCCATCAACAAATGTCGGTGGTTAAATCGAACCCAGTCCTCAACCTAGTTAAAACAGTGTCCAGCTTTCTGCTGTGTAGAGTGGGCAGTTAGAAAAATGGAATATTAGGATTTAACTACTTTGTACATATCTTTTATACATGTGTCAAGAAGACAATTTTGGTGAATAACGGCGATTTTTATATTCAGAAAGCATTCCTTGCGGATTTTGAGTAGTTAAGGTAAAAGCGAAATGATATTTAAGATGTCTAAATTTTGGATAACTTCCATTAAATATCAAAGGAAACGGTCAATCTTTAACTTTCTCTTAAACGCTTTAATAAATGTACAAGTGTATTATTAATCGCATGCCAATCGCGAATATTAGTTACTGAAGAGATTAATAGTGTGACCTTTGACATTTTTTTTATGATCATTTGAAACAATAAGATTAATATACAAGTCAGACTTTGGCTTCAATCGGTCAGAAAATCCAATGTATATTTTGGACACCTTTTTCCTGACCGATTAAAACCACAATTTCACTCACGCTACAACTGAAGTCACAAGACCACATACCAGATTTCTTATAATAAAAGTAACTGTGTTTTTGAGTAATCGCGTTCACATGCTTTTGAAATGACACACCAACAGACGGTTAACTCTTAGACAAATGCGCTTCAAAATGTAATTAAATGTAGATTAATGTTAATTTTAATTAACCTTAATTTGCACTTAAGATGCTAAAACAGTGTTCCAAATTTTATATACCTGTTACATTTATGAATTGTCGCATTTATATGTAAAAAAAAACACACAGACGAACAGACGATCAGTCTCTAGGTGGATTTGGTTCAAATATGAAACATATCTATACTTTAGATGTTAAATTTGAGTGTCAAATTTGATCTAAGTTGCTTTTTTCGTTTTACAGTTATTGTGTTAATTTAAATTCGGGCAACCGGACAAAGAGACTTCCGTTGAATGGATTTAATGAATGTTTACGTCAGATTAAAGAAAGAAAAAGAAAAAGTAAAACCTTTCTCATTTAAAATTCAATAGAGATCTACAAATTCGGTGTAAAAGTCATGTATTAAATTTCATCCGTTTAACTCAAAGAGTATTTGAGCTATTACGTTCACAAATAGGCATAATTCCAAAAATGTGTGTTTCTGAATCATGAAGGCTTTTGACTTATTCTTCTTTTTATTCTTATATTTCTGACGAACATGCTTCGATTCGGCTAGCATGCTAATAAACTAACAGAAATTTGATCACATGCTATTTATAATTAAACTTCACATTTTAGATTAAATAACAGAAAAATCGTTATGTGTAAAGTTTCTAAAACTCTTAAGAGTTGTAAGATTCTCAAAATCTGATGTTTAAAAATACTTTCCTGGAGAAGCCATTAAGACTGAGTAGTGTGTAAGCGATTCAAAATGAAATTTTTTGCAAACAATCATTCCGGTGAACCAGCGAGTCGCCAAAGCTAACTAGTATTATTAAGCTGTCAGTTGGCGCACTGATGTGAGAGACATGCTACAGAAGAATTTTGTTTTATATCATTTTACCATAAGATGCTACAAAAATATGACTTCGCCTACTTTTTGGTTATTTTTGAAGCTCCTTTCGACGAACTATTTATTAATCAATGTTTGGTAATCGAGGTGTTGATACAACTCTGCGAACTTGCTATTTGTATTTCAGAAATATGAACGTACATTGATATAAGCTTTTGCTGCATCTTCTTTGCTTTATTGTTTAAAAAAATCAACTGTGATTAAAAATGAAGTTCCACGCTCAACATCTACTTTATTTATTCGGCAAACGGTAAAGAAAAGCTAATAAGAAGAAAATAACTGCGATTGTTGGCAAACACTTTTTGGAAAGAATACGTTGACTAATGAGCGAGCACCAACCTCTTTACAAAGCGAGCTAAAACTAAAAGTGTAGAAATAAAGGCAGAACTAAGTTTTGAAGCGTCTGAACGATTTGTCTTCAGATGAAAAAAAAAAAAAAAAATGAAAAACCTGTCCAATGGCAAGGACAAAATTTAGCTGTGAGATTTGTAAAAGTTTAAATGTTTGGAGCAATCTGTGCAAGCAAATTTGAACGAATTAAAATGTTGCGATGAAGAGAATATACACTACTTATTGTTTTATATATCTAAATTCGTAATACTTTTTTATTTCCATTTTATTTTTTAAATGTAAATATTTCAAAGGGAATATTGATACTCGTATTTATTTTATTTTCACATCATTCAATTACCCTTTGCAGACGGAAAGATAATTCGATGCATAATTATTCACTTAATACATGGACCTGTTTATTACACCAAAAAATAAATACATGAAAATACTTGCATGTATTTATTTTTTGGTGTAATAAACAGGTCCATGTATTAAGTGAATAATTATGCATCGAATAAGTTGAGTTTCCCTGAATATAAATTACATCTTTTTACATTCTATAGATATTTTTAACAATTAAAATTGAATAAATAAATAAAATGTCAAAATGATGCACCGTCTTGAATGGTGCTTGAGAGAAGACAAAAAGTTAATTCCTTGGTCATTTTCCAGTGTTTTCTAATGCTCTATTATTTTATGATTATATTTTTCCATTCCTTGTTTTTACGAAATTGTTTAAAATAATTACAACCTAATTCTTATAATTAATCGTATTTCCCTAATAATAAGGTATCTAAGAAATAAGCACAAATTTTGATTTTGGCATATACGGTGCGTCCGCTGATTACGTTAAAATAACGCTTAAAATTTAAAATTCTAAATTTTAAAATTGCCGGAAACATAAATATTAAATCCAAAACCGCCAATGTGCTCTTGACAACTTAACCACAAAACTAATAAAAGGCAAACATTCATCATCGAAACGTTGTACAGCACGTGCACTCAAATGACAACAAGGTAATGAAACACAGGGAATCCCTGCAGAGACAATTAGGTAAAACAAAAAAAATCTGTAATTTGGAGGAGGGCGTTTTCCTCAGCGACACCCACAGAGGGGAGGAGGAGTGACGAGCGGAGACATGCCTGCCTGCGTGGGCGAGGACGACCCCACGCAGAGCCGCCGCTGAACTCCGTCGGGGACGAGGTTTGTGTGCCATCGGCGGTCGCGACCGGTTTCCGCAGGCGGAAGTCGCAACGCTCGCCAAGGTCGGTGTCGCCTCGCGAAGAAGCTGATACACGTGACTTCACCTGTTGCCGCACTTTCTCGTTCGCTAATCCGGTCGATTCATTCATTCATGATGAGGATTGCGGTTTGCTTGAAGAGTGGAGGTTGGATTGGTTCGATTCGGGTTCAAAATCGTGGGGCCGAAGTTATTCGAATATTTGTTTCTACTTCGAGCATTTATTATAATGTTTCGTGTCTGGCTACCTACTTGAATTCTGCCTACACGAATTCAATATTATTTCTGAGAAATATCGGCCTACTTGAAGTGACCTGTATTAAAATAAAATATTAATGCAGGTGGGATAGGGGAGGGGGGGGGTAGATATGCAAAGTGTGCCAAAGAAATTTCCAGATAAAAGTTACTAAAACTTAGAGCTGAAACATTATTTTTAACCCTTTTCACTCGGAAAAGTAATACGATGCATAATTATTCACTTAATACAAGGGCTGGTTTATTGTTTCAATATATATGTAATTGTTTTAAGTTGAATTTCCCCGAAAAATTAATCTACGTCTTTATACCATTCTGTAGGCATTTTTAACAATCAAAACTGAAAAATTAATAAATAAAATGTCAAAATGATGCACCATCTTGAATCGTGCGAGAGGGACACCATTCGAGTGCAAAAGGATTGATTTTTTTTGTACACGAAGTATATAAAAAAAATTATAATTATCGCCCAAATAATCAAACTGTAGATTTTTACGGATCTCCATGTTTCAATTCTCCCTAGATCCGAAAAACACTTTTTTTGGTTATGAAAACATAATGAAAATTGCTTAAGTTAGACAAATGAAATTTGATATATGGTCGTTTAATTTATATATCCCTTATAAATTTGGAACGAAATCCAGTTAAAACAAGTCTGGCTCCGTCTGTTCTAATGCAAGGTGAAATCAATAACTGCAAAATTTAAAAGCAAGTTAGATAAAAACCAGGCACACAGGTATAAAGTGTATATTTATCAAATTTTGAACCAAATTTGTCAAAACTTGATTTGATGTTCGCCTGCAGAAAACCGCAATAACTAAAAAAAGAAATGAAATTCGGTATTATATCTTCTGCTTACAATTCTAATTCTATATCAAATTTTAGCTTCAATCGGTCAGGGAAAAAAAGATGGGGGAAGAGTCCAAAATGCATATTCGATTTTTGGATACTTGTTTATTCATCGTATGCCAGAAATTAATACAATAAAAATCGCAGGATAGATTTAATAAAAATGCCAGATTTACACAGAGATCTATATTCTGCAATAATTGTTCGTTAATGTAATGCCATATAGTCGAGGCTTTACCCTTATCATGCCAGAGTTTATGGCCTTCAAAATCTCCAATTTAATGTAAAGGAAGTGGGATAATATCTTTATTAAAGTACACAAAAATTTGAAGGGCACCACTTTTACTGGTTTTTAAAAACATGACCTCCAGCTTCAATATACTTGTTACAGAGATTTCATAATTACCTGAATGCCTGTTCCAGTTATCTTTTTTGGAATAACTTCTAACACTAAATTTATCTTTACTGACAAGTTCCATATGTTTAATGAAGAAAATTGCATATTAAATAAACGAAAAAACTAAAAAGCAATATAATTGCACACAAAAATTTTATAAGTGAAACTATGAGATGTATGACACACAAGCTTAATACTATTTAACTATACAACTTTCATTTTGCATTTTTTCAGTGAATGCTTTGCATATAGATGTATTTAATTTTGCTTATACATTTTCTGCAAACAATCTTTTTATATTCTGAACAGATGTCGTTGGCTTATGCAATATCCGATAGGGCAATGAGTACAAGATTATACCTTAGATAAGTAAAATGTATGAGTAATTTCTTATTAAATACGCAGTGAAACTGAAAAGCTAAGAAGTCTCCTGCGGCCTAAAATAACAAATTTGCGAATTAACTTTCATTTATTCTTTCATCATTTTTCTGCATCAGGATCTTCTAATATAAATGCGTAGCGCATAAATAAGCCATACTAACAGATATAGCGATCGTCAAAATCAGAAAGCTTTAAGGAGACGGTGGACTTTAAAATTAGCAAAAATGGAAGAAAACGTGAAATTTTATTTTTATCGCTTCATCACCAAAATATATGTTTATATTCAACTAAATTAGTGTTATATAATGCATCGTTCAATAAAATAAACATTTGAAGGGTTAAGAGGAAAAGAGCACATCTTAATGACTTTTCTCAAAATGATATAGTAATTAGATTTAAATATCTTTGAGATGTTCCAGGTGTCTTAATTTTTGAAGAAATTGATAACAAAGATTTCGGTCAAACATTAAAAGAAAACGGGGTATGCATTTTATGTTTCGAATTTTTTTAGCTCGTTAAAAGTCAATTTTAGTTCAGAAAAATATAAAATTCCTATAAAAATTCAGTAAGTGTGCATAAAAATATTTCTGAAAAATTAGCATTTAATTTGAATTAGAAAATCACACATAGTTTTGTTACAAATAAATTTACATTGGGTAATAAGAAAAAAAATAGAAAAAATTAAAAATGAAGTCATATTTTGAAATTTTAAAAAATTATATATATTTTAAATGTTTTAAAAATAATGTACTTCGTTTTAAATGTTTTTTTAAAGAAATTTGACGTATTGATATTTTAATGCTTGTGCATAAAAAATTTCATAGCCCTGAATGAATAATTTCCAAAAGTGTCACTGTCAGGGGACATATATTAGGATATAACATTATATATAGAACATTTGTACATATACAGTGAGCCACAACACTGAGTATACACCTCTAAAACTTTTAGACTCCTACCAATTACAAATTAAATATTGATTTAAAATAGATAAATTTTTTTATCCTAGATACTTTAACCTCTGCTTTACCATCCTATAATAACACACTTCTATAGTTAACTTATTTATTACGAAAAAAGTTAAGCGATTCGAAGAAAAGATAGAAAACCATGCCACAAAATTGAGTATACACTTTTTTATATTTGTAAATTTTGCCACCACTTTTTTTAGTCT
Source organism: Argiope bruennichi (assembly GCF_947563725.1). NCBI lineage: Eukaryota > Metazoa > Arthropoda > Arachnida > Araneae > Araneidae > Argiope > Argiope bruennichi. The sequence goes on along the minus strand of NC_079151.1, from coordinate 63,885,951 downwards.
CAAATTTTTTTTTTTAAGAGTTTCAGGAGTAGCTGCTGCTTATAACACGTGCTATTGCACTTCAACGCTTTTAAATAATATTTTTTCTCATTAAAAATCGTAAAATGAGCTCTCGTAGAGAAACTACTGAATCTGAACGTTTATTGGTTGTAAAATGGTCGAAAGAGGGCAAATCTCTTCGAGAAATCGCTTCGTTGATTGGTGTAACTCATGGTTGTGTTCAAAAAATACTACAGAAGTATAAAAAAACTGGATCTGAGGCCAATATTCCTGGAAGAGGACGTAAAGAAATACTGACTACTACAGCGAAGAGGAAGATCATTCACTCAGTAAAGAAAGATCCGAGGGTGAGTGCCTCCAAACTAGTTTTATCGATGTCCTCTACAATCGGGAAAAAGATCTCTGTTGAAACAATTCGGCGTACCCTTCACCAATATGGGTTTCATGGTCGTACACCAAAATGAAAGCCACTCATCAAGCATGTGAATAGACAAAAGAGAATGATTTTCGCCAAAGAACATCGTTTAAAGCCTATTTCTTTCTGGAACACTGTAATATTTTCTGATGAAAGTAAGTTTAATCTTTACGGAAGCGATGGACGATTTAAAATATGGAGAGAAGCTGGGAAAGCACTGGCACCTAAAAACACCATTAAGACAGTCAAGTTCGGAGGTGGATCTGTCCTCGTTTGGGGTTGTATGTCGGCTGGAGGAGTTGGAGAGCTTGCTTTTATTGATGGTATTATGGACAAACATGTATATTTGGGGATTTTAAATGATAACTTGAAAAAAAGTGCCATTAAGTTGGGGCTTGGATCAAGCTTCATATTATAGCAGGACAACGACCCCAAGCATACAGCGAAGATTGTGCAGTTATACTTGCTGTACCGTTGCAGGAAGCAATTACACACTCCAGCCCAGTCTCCAGACCTAAATGTCATCGAAAATTTGTGGTCGCAATTAGAGAAAGCTGTACATGAGCACGAAATCACAAGTAAGGAAGTTCTCAAGAAGGTTCTGAGAGAAGAATGGGCTAAAATTTCTGTTGAAACCACTAAAACACTAGTAGAATCTATGCCCAGAAGATTACAAGCTGTAATTCAAGCAAAAGGTTATGCAACAAAATATTAATTTGTACGTTAAAAGGAAATTAATAAAGGTGTATACTTATTTTTGTGGTGTTGTTTTTCCTCTCGTCTCAGATCTTGTATTTTTTTTTCGTGAAAAATAAATAAACGTAACAATTTTATTAGTATAGTATGTAAAGCTTAGACTAAAGTATCTAAGGTAAAAATTTCAATAATTTTAAAGCAATATTTAATTTGTAATTGCAAAAAGTCTCTAATTTTCCAAAGTGTATACTCAGTTTTGTGGCCCACTGTATATTTATCTCATTGAATGAATGAAAGACAGTTCAACCTTTTCTATAAGAAGTACGTCCCATTATATAATTGAAGGTAATTCTATCCCAAAACAGTGGTATCCCCATCAGGGAGGTGAGAGCCAACTATTGAACTGGGAATTTTTCATCCTCAATTATAACTATTAACCGCTTAACTGTTTTGCCCGAGTGCCATACGTGCATCGATTTATCGAATTTTGATAGTTGTAAGCAAAAAATAAACCATTCATAACGATTATAATTCAATATTAAAATTACTTAGAATACATAGATAAGTCAAGTATTCAATGGATTTCCATTTGAATCAAAATAAGAAAATACTCAAAAAATAGAAGGTGTCATCTTATTAGATAGTAAAGAAAATAAAACAGTTAAGGGGTTAAAATCAGATTATTCAATTATTAAAATGACAATAATATCAGGCAACTTTTTCACATGCAAAGCATATTATCCCAATAAAACTTTAGGCCGGCGTCTTGGCCTTGAGGTAGAGCGTCTTCCCCATGATCTAGGCATCCCGGGTTCGAATCTCCTGGTTCGGGCATGGTGTACTTTACCCTGTGTTCTATCTGTCAGGTACGTGGAAGAGTCCCCCCTACGGTAAAAAGAGGTTGTGCAAGCGAGTGTGTGAGTGTCATATTCATATGAACTAAAGTCAGACTTCTGCTATCGGATACTAAGGGGTCCTTACCTTCAGAAGCTACTGCACCCCTCTTTCCCTGATCTTTTGCTTTGAATTGTAGTTCAATCCAAAGGGGATAAACAACAACATAAAATTTTAGAATCTATTACATGCAGGAGAAGGAAATATAGGATGTCAAAGCCTAAAGTGCATATGTAGTTAGATTTTAAATGGCATGCATAATTATGTTTGTTACATGATAGTAATGTCCTGTAATTTAATTCATTTTCCCTTCAGAATACATCCAGTCTGGGACTAACTTTCTTTTTCTGTGTTTAAAAGCATTGAAAATGAAAAAGTTATTTCCCGAGTTTTAAAAAGAGGAAGAAAAGAAACAAAAGTACTTGTCACTGTAGGTGTTAGTGCATAGGGTATACAATTAAACACAAAAAATAAATCTGAATCATTTGACTGTCTGAAAGGAGTGACCCTGACCGAAAAGTCTACGATCGTCATCTACAGAAGAATCCGACCTTAGCCCATTTCACCTCTGGAGATACACGAAAGAAATTCGTTCAACACTGGCAGACTTAAGAGAAATATAAAAATAACACTTCCGCCTTTATCCCACTGTTTGAATGACTGTTAAAACCTGTTCCTAAGACATTAAACAAACAATTTAGCAGGAATATTTTATATAAAAAAGCGGTAATGTCCGTTTATATTCTGGGTAATCAGAGTTAAAATGACAGATTTTTTTTTCTATAATAGATCAGGAAGAAAAAAATTATATTAAAAAGAAGGGGGGGGGGAATTCAAACACTAGACGCAACAGTGGAGAAAATATTAGTCTTATGAGTAGTTTCATTAGAAAATTGAAAAGAATAGTTTATTTCGTATTATTTTAGCATTTCAATTTCAAAACGGAAAATTGTTTACATCAAACCGCTATTGATTTTTGACATATGATAATTGATTAAATTAAATTATTTAAAAGTTGTCAATACTGTATTATCTGTATTTCAACTCAATTTGTTCCATTCAATTTTAAATTATACTAACCAGTAATTTAAATAAACCAACTTCTGAATTGTACAGAATGTTTTCCCGCTTCCCTATCCAATATCGGAATAATCAAATCTTTTAAAAATCCAACTAATGCAAATACGGTTTCCAAGCCAAATAAATATGACGGTCATTTTTATTAAGTTTCAATATTCGCAGTAATCACATACAATTTCACTGGATTGAGCGACGCATGAGAAACCATGCGCCTATTTTAGAGCTTTGAAATATAAGAATAAAAATAATACAATATTGCGCATTATTTAATATGGTTACAATATATATTAAATACAAAGAGAAGAAGAAGAAATATGAGTGAAATAAATGATTTAAAAAAAGATACAGATCTCTAATACGAAAAATTGTAACATTATATTTTCAGTCCAATTAGTTTACTTTATTTTTAAAATTTATTATTAATTTTTTAATAGCGATAACGCGTGCAACCAAATGCATTTAATATCGTCGCAGTACACGTGAGTGTAACTCGATTTATAGATTTAATTTAGTTATATTAATATAGCGTTTTAAAGCAATATAAGGCTATATTAGGATGCACCTCGTCATTCTAAACCACGATCAGATGACGTAGAAGAAAAATACTTGAGCTGGTACCCTCTTCTCCACATCGGCGGGAGAACGTTTTGTTCCAATAGGATTCAATGTACACCAGATCAGCTAACACGATAATTCTTCGGTGGAATCGAGTCTCGAAGCTGGATCATAGGGTTCCGGATTGGAGACCTAATGATCCAAGACCTATGGTCGGAAACCGAGACCTTACCACCAGACTATCGCGATCATAGTTATATTAATCCAGTCGTGATAACTAACTAAACTAAAGAAAAGTACTGATGTAAAATAAACTTAAACATTTTTTAAAGCTTATTAAAATACGAGAAAACATTGTACAGAGATAAAATTGGCATAGCTAAAAAGCTGATTTTTTTTTTTTTCAGTTTTAAATGATGCTTGTACAATACAATGCACCGAAGTTAATGAAGATAAACGCTGAAATATTTATTAATTTTTAATTAAATATTTTATATAGTTTTCTCAAGCTCCTTCTTATTGAGAACCTACAACCAAAGAAGTAACTACGTGCCAAATATGATAGATAGATCTAGGTCCAAGAATGAGTTTTATAATTATTATTATTATTATCATGAATATCGCAATTTACTGATACTATGCCAACCTATATGTAGTATCATGTTAAGGACAATAAAATAAAGAAATGAAATTAATTCTATCAATTTGATATAACTTATTACCCAACACAAATAATTTGAGCTACGTCATAATCATATAAAACAAAGAAAGAAACTCCGAACATCTTCACAAACAAAAGAACTCCATTTGGATCGAAAGCAGTAACAAGATTTAAATAAGGATCGGCTAAAATGGAGAGACACTTGAAGGGAAGAAGGCAAAAAGAGAGAACGAGTTTAAAAATGATAGTAAGGTAGCACAAAGAAGATTAAGTAATTCGGTGAAATACTTTTAATCCTCCAGAATGGATGGCGATAGTCTGGAAATAAAGGATAAAAATGATTAGATTGAAAAGTCGCGGGAATAATCTTTTCGGAACTATTTATTGTGACTGAACTAAATAAGACACCGATGGAATGATCTAGTTTGGGGCACTAGAATAATTTTAGTTGATAATGTATTAAATTAATGGCGAAAAAGTAGAAAAGCAATTAAAAAAATGTTTTAGAAGTAACTTTTAAATACTAAGTAACAAAAAAAAAGTATCAGTCATGGAGTCTTTAATCTATAATTTTTTAAAATCTGCAATTGAAATCTTCTACGGTAAAAAATAAACAGGAAATATTAAGTAAGCAAATTTTCACAATACCTCCGTGCCTACCTATTTGTGCATATCTTTTCAAAATCGTTTGACAAATTTATTAATTTGTAAAAGTATCAAAAATGGTAATTTAGATACAATAAAAATTAATCAAAATGAATATTTTGGAACATATTTAATAATTTTGAACTCCGGCCCGATAACGAGGATGATACCTGATTGACAACTCCCTCTCCGAACATGCGCACCACACCAACTTGAGAACATTTGGTCTACGGCATCAGATTTAAAACTCATCAGGCTTGCATACGCGACAGAACTTTAGTGAAATCGGGTTTCGAACTTAGAAGCTTCCAGCCTCGAATCCGAAACTATACCAATCTCTGAACTGCGGTCAAATGACAAGGACAACTTGTGACTCGATATACTACTTCTCCCCGCACCATAACATCGGGAGGGCATTTGACAAGTGGCATGGAATTCAGCATGAACCAAGTCTATGCGTGCTGTAGTTATTGTGAGAGATTATATTCGGTCAGCCAGACAGACAAACTCCCTCTTAATAGATTTCGCTTAAAATCTGACAGATATCTACAAATTTGGTGCAGACTATAACTCAAAGAGTTTTTGAGTTATTGTTTTCACAAACAAACAGACACAATACCAAAAAAAAGTTTTTTTAGGGGGGATCGATAGAGAAATAGAGATTCGTCAAAATCTGTTCGAATTCTTTGAGGATCAAAATATTTACTCTTTGTATCTATAGAATATTTACTCTTCGCATATGAGAGAGTAAGATTTCATACACATTCATACGTTTTCCGAATGAATATATATATATATATATATATATATATATATATTGAAATGATATAAATGTTTATGAAACTTCACAAAATCCATAGCTGTCTAGCTCCAAGCTCCAACTATAATTTTACTTTTTCATATTTAAGATTTTAACTGAATATTTTATTTTAGTAGATTTTAGGCATTCTTGAATTAACGGCATCATTGGTATACAACTCAATTAGTCAAAAGGTATGATGGCCAATTTTTCAATGGTTATTCTGGCCTAAATATTAAACTTTTATCAAATAGTAAAAACAAACATCTAAAAATAACTATCCACTTTTTTTTTTTTTTTACAAAGGACATAAACTGCTAAATTACTGCAATATTTTTAATTTAGAATGTTGTAAGGAAAAGTCTACAAAAATGGAAGCATCAGCTTTTTCTTAACAACCGTAAACAAACCACGTGTTATCTTCACCCCGTGTTAATTATAGTTCTAAAAAAAGAAGACAACATTAAATCCCTTAAGCCAATGGAGATTAGATATGCACACAAATTACCATTAAAAAAAAGGGCATAATCCCATCTGTGATCGTTCACATCCTATCTGTCGGAACAGGTGCTGCCACGGGACATTGGAAGGTTTCCTAGGTAACCACTTCCTCCACAGACTCACGTGAAGCCGAAGAGGGTTTTTCCATCCTGTCAATAAATAAACTCCCCCTTCCTCTCCCCCCTTCCGTACACACAAGGCAAGCAAAAATCTACGCAATAGATAAGGATCAGGCCCCTGTGCTCGCGGTTCATTCGTTCTTCATCTCCAGGTGTTTCGATTTCATTCGGATATGCCGCTGCCACCGACTGCTGTACAAACGTTGACACGAAAAAGAAAAACACTTACAACGCGGCAGACGATAACGATGGTAAAGCAGAGAGAAAGAAAAAAAAAATCGTGGCCGATCAAATATTGAACCCTTGGTTAACGGTGAAAGGTATGAGACGCCGTTTATTTAGTAAGGGAAAATGATACTTGTTACTTTCATTGAGTAAACGCGGGCGAGTATTTAGGATGCTTCAGTGGGGTATTTGAATAAAAAGTTTTTTCAAAAAATGTCGACAAACAGAATATGAAAGAATAAATATTCGAGATGCTAAAATCACGATAATAACGTTTGCACGGACAGATAGGAATAAAAGGATCAAATAAAATTCTCGACTCAAAACAACCGGAATAGTGCAAATATATGGGGAAGTAGTCAAATGAATTAAAGTTAATAAAGCAATAAAGGTTAAATGATTTTACGAATTATAGTCCCCAAAATTATTCAAAAATAAAAATTACAGGTGAGTTCATATTTCAAGTATAGTTTAACTCCTTAATATACGAATTTACTTAACTTCCTAATTAGATGACACATCCTATTTAGGACATTTATTATTATATTAATTCCTATAATAATATAAGGCCATTTGAGATATTATAGCATTTATTTTTGTGATTTTTGCATTTTCAGTTACTTAATACTTCAACTTATTGTTGATTTAAAATTAAAAATTCAGTAATACGATGCGCGGATCAGACTCGTCATTGTATGTGAAGGGGTTGAAGAGGAGATGAACTATTTTTCATTAGAAACCACTAAAAATGAAAATGTAATTGCTGTGACATTTCTAGTGATAAAATTTAAACTTTTAATAAAACATTGGGAGAAAAAAGTGGACGATATATGTTGATTTGTTATTTGATGGTTGCATGTATCATCATATAGCACACAAAATAATCTATACCTGACACACGAGATAATCTATATAAAATGTATTGAGATAATAAAAGCCAGAAAAATTGTATAAATGCAAGAATCATCGTCTAGCACACAAGGTCAGTTTCCAAAAAGAACCCTCTATATTCTTTATCATTCGTTTTCTTACTCCACCTTTTATCTACTGAGATAAGATAAGGTCACCAAACAACGCAATTTCTTCCGCTTTCGCATGTAAACCATCATTAAAAAAATCTTTTAAAAACAGTTACAACAAAGAACTCCGAAGACTGCTTCCTATTTATTTCAGATAATTTATTGATGATTATTTTGTTAAATTATTTTTCACTTATTAACAAAAATCTACACATATATTTAAGAACATAAAGAACACACATAAACGTGTGTGTGTGTGTGCGTGCGCGCGCATACGCTTGAACCTGTATCAAAAGTAGATTAATCAGATGCTAATATTCTAGCTTAGGTGTCTATTCTAATCGTGATCCAACGATTAATTTCTAAACCGTCATAACTAGAAATATATTTCCATTTGATGAAATGCTTTAAATGGCGTAACGATTTAGATTCTATATTATTAACATCAATACAGATATTGCTGAAAAAATTAAGAATCCTAAATTTTTAAACAGTTTCTCAATTATATTTAATTAAATATTCTTGGGACAATAACATTTTAAATAAAACAATCCCACTCTTCAATGTTAAAATTATACCTTTCTACAAAAAAGAAATGGGAAGTTCATTATTTTGGACTAATCAACAAGAATTTAAAGAAAACGCCATTCATTTATTGGTGGATTTCATCGGGAAAACTGTTGTAAAAAAAAAAAAAAAAAAAAACGAACAACCTGTGAATTTACATCATTAAAATCGAATCTCATATGTGCATCCAATTATCGGTTCTAAAACATATAAGTTAAAATTAAGTGACATTTTAGTGACATTATAATTCATTCTAAAATAGCATATAATAAATGAACACCTCGGTTATCTTATGGAATCTTAGTTGAATCAGTATAACAATGCGTTTTCTAAAAATAAAGCATAATTTAAATGGATAGTTCAAAAAACAACAACAGTTAAGGGGTTAAAAGGCATAATCAGATGTTTCTAAGCCTTGTTATCAGATATAAAATTTAACAAAACAAAAGAAACAATAAGAAAAGGGAAGAGAAAAGCAAGAGGTTCAATTATATGTTTAGCATTATATGTACGAAAAAAAAAATGAACATTAAACTCAATATCTATAAAACCACCTCTAAAATGTAATGATATTCTTAAAACACTAACAAATTTTAAAACAAAATATTATAAAAAATGAAAACTTTTATTTTTATAAATAAAAAAGTGAAAACGTACGAACGGCTATGAAGTTTCTGTAGCTTGAATCTAATGCCATTATATGATTTAATCATGCAATTTCTTTTTGTGCGAGATGTCACCTCACACCAATAAACCAATTTCCCCTCCTCGCTTTTTTCTTCAAAGAGATTTTCGTGTCGTATTCTGTCACATCTTTCTCTTGATTTCCAAGCAAAAATGAAAATTTATAGATATATTTCTTCTTAATTTTTTTTTCCCATTCAAGTGGACTTGGATATTCTTTTTCTTACCCCACATGCATTTCGAATTCTTTTGTCAAAAGAATTTCTATAGCCAACTGTAATCGAGACAGTTTTTTTATTTATTTATTTATTTTAACATTTTCTCTGTTTGACAGACTGTCAAAGCGAAAACATGTTTTTAGCATAGATGTGAACTTCATATATGATTAAATACTTGTAGATTGTAAGGTTTCTTTGGCTGTGAAATAAGTGCCAACTCCGATAAATTATAGACTGCACATAAATACTTCTTTCTTTTAATAATATCTAATGTAACATTTACACATAACCGTCAATGAGTTTTGAAGAAATTGAAAATCTTATTCAATAAAAGCAATTCACTAATAGCTCATTTACAAATACAATTATTCTACAAGTGTCGTACAATAAATAGGAACTAAAAATAGCTAACAGATACTGGTGTCCGCATACTATTAAAAGACAGAAAAAACCACTTAATGATCCTAATAAAAAGCTACACATAAACGAAACTACAACCGACACTGATAGCAAAAGAATAATCCTCAAAGAGGACAATCTAAATTAGTCATTATGCTTCTAACCACATATAGTTTCAAGCAGCCAACACACAATTAATTGAATTGGCCTAACCTCACTCACTTACGCAGTCTAGATCTCTCACCTTATGATTTCGAAACATTTAATAAATTGAAAAAGTTTTCAAATAACAATTCCAATGACAATGATTCCAGCCATGTATCGACGAGAAAAAAAGAAAAAAAGACTGAAAAAGTTTTAATATTGTGTGTGTGTGTGTGTGTGCGTGTGCGTGTGCGTGTGCGTGTGCGTGTGTGTGTGTGTATTTGGTATTGTATTAAGGTAAATGCCTCGGCAAAAATAGTATTTTTTGAGGTACAAAAAATTATTACTACGCCAAGTTTTTAGGCAGATTGTTTACTGAATGTTTCAAATGAAATCAGTCTGATCCGCTAAAAGCGTTCTTCAGAAAATAATCGAAAACGATGCAATAGAAAAAAATTATAAAAATACAAGGTAAAAAAGTATTATTTTCAAGTTTGTAAATGCAAATAACAACCTCAGAAAAACAATTCATTTGTTCAAACTCCAGTTTATTATTGTTTAATAAACATTTTGTCCCTTTTTTAGATTTAAATATTAACTACAAAATTATCTCAAAAATTTTATCTAATGGAACAATATTCAAAAGTGAACTTTGTTCATTATATTTAATTAAACCATTAGCCAGTACAGCATTGGATTTTGTCCACTAATTGAAAATAAATGTCCCATTTAAAAATAGTGCATAGTAAAACCGAATACTACATTTTTTTCTATGTCTAGAATTTTCCCATCATAATTTTACTGAGGAAAAGAAATAGTATGCATGCTGTCTCAAATCTTTATTCAAGAAAAATACATGCAGTATTAATTTTCTCTTCTAACTGGCATTAGGATGAGAAAAATAAAAAATTTTACAGAAATAGTGAATTGATTATTTCTTGGCCTGTGATCAGCAACTGTCAAAAATGTTTATTATTTTTAGGATTATTCATGTATTAACCATTGCATTTCGACATCAATGCCATAGATATACGAAGTGGCCTGACGGATGTCCCAGATTAATCCTGGACAGTCTCGAATTTCACTTACTTTTCTAGATTCGTCCCAAATTTGAATTAAAGATATGTCGAATTATCTCATTTTTTACAATCAACGAATGATGCAAATTAACTTTTTATATCTCGAATAAAATTATCAACAAATTCATAACTTTGTTCTTGCATCATTAGATCAATCTTGGTCTAGGAAAATTGAAAAGAAAAGACATTTGTAATTAATTAAAGTGATTTAATAACCAAGCAATATTTTAATTTCTACCTTCAACTGGTCACATCATGAGGTAGAAGCGGTGCTTTTAAATATCATCGGAATATAAAGGGAAAGGAGAATGAATTTCCTTTAAAATTAGTTCACCGACTGACTATTGATGATGGCAGTCACAATCTAGTCAAGATCTCCCATATGAAATAAAAATACGCAAAATTAGAACAGTGGAGAGCTGGTGGGGGGGAGCGTGTTTCTTTCTTTTTCCTCTCTCTCTCTCTATTATAAACGTGTAATAGATTTTTAAAGAAGAATAAAAATTTCAAAATCTGAATTCCAAATATACTCTTACAAAGAACTTTTCAGCAGAAAAAGAATCTTATAAGGAATTCTGGACTAAAAATAAAAAACTTATCCTCAAAGTGCGGAAAATTGGAAAGCGTTCACCTTCGATAACCTCACAATAAATAGCATTACATGTTAAATATGGTGTCGTTTGACAGCCTCCTTTGTTATCTTTGTTTTAGCGTAAATTTTCAGCTGATTTCGAGATCTTGATCGTAAATGTCCACTCGATTAGGGCTTGCAATACAGGACCAAAATTTCAATACCGGTATTCGAAATTTTAGAAAAAGGTAGAAAACGCTACTTTGTTTTATTTGCCAGTTTTATTAGAAAGGATAAATATCATAAAAAATAATTTGTAACTTATAAATTATAACAGTATATAAAGAATCACAAAAAAGTAAAGGAACAACTTATTTATTTAAATCACAAAAAAATTGTAAATATCACTATTCAGTCTGTGGTACTAATACAAATTTTTGAAATGTGATCTTAAAAAACATAATGCATCAATTGTACTGTCGTTAAGCCTGAAAAGTAATTTTGTGTAAAAATGACCAGCTGTCGAAAACGCTCTTACGGCATCTATGCTAGTTAGTGGTACTGTTAGCAATGCACGATATACTTTTTCCAAGTATTTACCTCTAAATCCCTCATCTTCAAATAAATCGATTTCTTATCGGATGGTTTTGGATATAGCTGATTTCTGTATTGTATTTTGGTTCGTTGAAATTTTCTTATTTATCGCTAATTCTAATTTTTGTTCAAGAGACGATTCCTTTTCACTATCGACATTAGGGTTATCATAATCTTCGATAACTGAACCGAATTCTTTTGAATGTGGATAGGTTTGTGGGTAAAAAATTTTAAGAAAATTTACTATAAACTTAATCAGATTTGAATTGGTTATTTTCTTTTATTCTTTTTCATTTTCATTTTTAAAATCATTATAATTATGTAAATACCATAAGACATTTTCTATTTCGATATGCCTTTCTTCTGTGCGATTTTTCAATATAATATATAATCTTCAGATAGTGATGTGTGCTGTTAGGAGTAAACGGTTCCAACGTGTTTTGAAATCTAATATTAACATATATTCTGTTTTATTTTCAGTTAGTATGTATTATAGTAATATGTCATCTTTTATAGGGGAACATTTAAATATCTTAACAATTTTTCGATCTTTATAAATTATAGGAAGCAATTCTTGATGGGTTAATATTTCATCCTCATTAGCAATATCTTCTTCAACAATTACATTGTTATTATCTTCAGTGTAAATATCACTCTCACTTTTACTCTCTTCAAAATTGGAATCCGATGTTTCTATATCCACAGAATTTGGATTCTTCTGTTCTTTATTTTTTTGGTATAATACATCTATTACTCCTAACTGAATTCCATGAACATAGCACAATTGCTGATTTGCACCAATCAACTTGCCAACTTTTTTCATAACTGTTGCTCCATCAGTCATTATGGATACAATTTCTTCTTTCAGGGATAATCTATGTTTCGCTAATTTAATTTTAAGCAATTAATTAAGCCATTAATTAGTTAATTAATTTCGCCCGTTCAAAACAAAAACATATACTATTTTGCTATGTTGGCGATCCCAGAACATATAGTGGAGACAATTTCAAAAATTTCTAGTAAATACCGAAAAACCGGTATTTAAACTTGTGAATACCGATATTACAAAATTGTACAAATGGCTCAAAATACCGGTATTCGGTATCCCGGTATACCGGTATTGCAATCCCTAATTGCGATCCATACAAATATATTCTGTCAGCACTCGAATGATAGCCAATTTCTGCATTTCTGTTGTTCGGTAATAATATGTTACCAGATTTGTGGTGCGGGAGCTTCGGTTATGGAAATTCGTTTTTAAACAAATTTACAAATGCATGGCTGTAAAAATTTAAAATTGATATTTTTAGAGCTTATTGATAATGATAGACTACTGGTTCTTTTAAAATATTCTAAAATATGTTCTTCCAGAAAGTTTATGCATGGTGTAATTTGGATTCACCAAATATTTGGATCTTGTACCGAAAACCCACAATATCCTATTTTATCGTGTAATTTAGTTCAATATGAACAAGCCGCAAATAATAATATAATCGCATACTGAAAATTAAGTAATTACTAAATGTTACATACGATGAGATTATTATGGTAAGTAAATTCAACTCATGATCGTAATTATGTCTTTGAAAAAAAAATCTATTCAAATATACGTTTGTTGTGCAGTTCAGAAATCATTAAAGAAATTCTCATTACATTTTATTGCAATCAAAATATTTAAAACAATAAGTCTAAAAAGAATTCTATAAAAAGTTAGCATTTTACTATCGTTATCTTCTAACAAATAGTAATTCCGTGCTTTGAAATAAGAACTCTAAATTGAACTTTATTAAATTAGACCAGAAGAAACCTAGTAATACTATTATTAAGTCATTTTCTCCATCTAACTCTCATGCCCGGTGATTCAGAACTTGTAAGGTCTGCTTTATAACTATCCATTATGTAATTCTTTCCCAACTCGAAAGAGCTATTTCTACTTTTTTTTTTTAATGCCGTAGCGTTTCTTGAAACTCTGAACATTTAAATGAAAATAAACCACACCTCCACAAGTGATGACCCGGACGCGATATGAACACGCAACCTTCTGATTTCCAGTTTTCTTGCAGGCCAGATTACATAGTGGGTAGCAATACAGCAGAACCTACAAACTTTACACTTAAACCCTCCACCCACCTTCCTACAAATCGAAAAAAATAAATAATTATATATATAAAAAATTAGTATTAAAAAATGCAGCTTAAAAACAAGAACTTTGAAATCTCTTAAAAATGATGGCAAATAAAAAAAAAAAGCAATGATTAAAATATTCAACTTTTTTTAATGAATTTTCAAATACGAAATAATCTTAGTTTATTATTTTAAAGCCATCTGGTTTGAAATATATTAATTCAAACATATAATTTTAATGCAATTTCATTCCCAACAAGAAATATCCGAATTAACTTCGAATTGCGGATTCATTTCAATTCGTACTGTATTTTTGCCTACATTTTATATTCATTTTGAATAATTTAATAATTAATTAATAAAATGATTTGCTTTCGATATTTTTTGGCTTACAGAAAAAAAACTTTTAATACAAAAATTTCAATAAACAGTTTCTGTTTTCAACATACAAATACAATAAAAAAAATTTAAATTAAAAATTAAAATATCAATTACTTTTCTGCATTTATTGGACTGTTCATCTTGATTTATTTAATTTTCGACAAAAAAAGTTAAATTTCCTCAATTTACCACGGATTACAACAAAACATTTTAACTTAATCTGAGCCACTTTATTCAATGTATGCTTCTTCCAAATTTCCAGTTAAATTCGAACTAAAAATATTTAAATAAGCGAATTTTGGAAACCAGGTTTTATTTCAATAATATTGATAGCACATAAAATATTTTTTAAAAAAATGAATAAAGCGAAAACATCCCGGATAGACAGTTTTTGTAGAGCAAAATATGAAAAAGTTATTGAATAAATCTATCCATCCATAAAGAAATCGGGATCTTCCCCCCAATACTTTTCAGCCCTGTCTGCGATGTTCGGGTCTCCCTGAAGCAAGGCTTCTGCTAGTTTGCTGAATTTTTCCACCCATCACGTTGAGATAGTGGCTCTTTCAGAAACTACACCGCTCTATTTATGTTGGATCCTTGCCAAGTTCGGAGCTGTACTTAAGGAAGAGTGAAAGTTTTTTTCTCTTTATTGTTTTTATTTATGACCAAAAGAGAACTCGGCTGTCTCCAAGTCGTCAGACATAAAATGAAGGTCAAGGATTGACAGAAAGGTAAACATGATCGAATTTAAATGCTTACTTCCTGTATTAAGAAATTTGCCCCCAAAAAATTCATTAGCCAAAATTTTAAAAAAAATTATGACATAAACTACATATTCAGTTATTAAAACCCAAAAATCGATATGAATATTTTAATAAAAGGAAGTATTGGTTATGTGGGCATACATGTCAGTGGTCTTCAAAGCAAACTGTTAGGCTTAAGAGTAAAAATTTTGGCACAAATGTACTTTAGAAAGTGGGAATATGTACTTTTATATTTAAAATGTTAATTAATTAAAAATTAATTGAGATTTTGACGTTTATATCCGAAACAATGAAAGCATATATTATTTTTATATCAATAAAAAAAACTGTCTTTTCCAATTAATATGCAGTTTTTCTTAACTTTTTACAGGTTTTTAAAAATATTTTTACTTGATTTTCAGCAATAGATTACATTGGAAGTTCAAGCTATTTTCATTGTTTCATCAAATGTTTAATTTCGTAATTGTCTTCCATTGTCGAAAGTTAAGGAAAAAAGCTTTGTTCCTTAATCGAAGAGTGAAATCGAAAAGTGAAATTATATTGCTGCTTAAGATAGGGAAATTTAAATTTTTAATGTCACTGTGATGTGATAAAACTAGTGCAAATTCCTCTTTTGTTAAAAAAAATCATGAAGATCACATCATTTATAAAAGATGTCATTAAATAATCGCCAAAAGCGGCTAATATTAAATAACACTTTCCAGTTACAAATTGAAGTGTAAAAATATCGATATATATCACTGTATATAATCCCATACTCTTTACTTATACAATTCCTATTTCTGTAAATAATTTCGCCAATAATATTTGCTTATGAGCTCTCGAGTTTGTATTCTTAATGGAGTGAAATAGTCCACATTCAAAGAAAATCCTCTGTATTTCGTAAACTATCATAATTCTTATTTTCATCCTTACAAATATATTAAATATTTCTATATTTAATATATCTATTTCCTCTATGTTCATATTTTAGCACAATTTTTAATATTTATACATAGTTTAGTGCACATCATCTATTTCGTGAGCCTCACACTTAGCAGTGTATTTTTAAACAGAAACATAACTGTATTCGTTTGATAATTTTGATGGAAAAAAAGCGAGTGGAATATGAATGTATAATCTATTTTAACTAATTATATATGCTGTATGAAGATGTAAATAAAAATAAATTTATAAATACATAGAATCCAGTTGTTAAAAGAAAAAAAAGGGGAGAGAGAGATGTGAATTTGAAATGCACTCAACTTTGAAAAAATTTCTGCAATACATTCTTCCTACGTCCAGCCATCTGTGAATGCACAATTAGCTTTTCAAAACCGTAGACTGATTTGAAAATTGAAAGTAGTAAATGCTTATAGTTTTGGATTTATTACAATATATGAATGTTGCACTTTAATATCATGGCCAGATGTCATCTACATCAACAAAATTGCCAAAGTGCTAGTATGACAACGTTCATGCATGCACTCTACAGATTAAACACACACATTCACGCAAATTGGTGGACTTCGATGGAAACGAGAGGAATATCAAATCTCCTCAAAGCGAGCAATAAATGTTCAGCAACCGAGCTCGTTTTCATCTGTATTTCAATCAAAATTTCTGCAATACATTCTTCCTACGTCCAGCCATCTGTGAATGCACAATTAGCTTTTCAAAACCGTAGACTGATTTGAAAATTGAAAGTAGTAAATGCTTATAGTTTTGGATTTATTACTGCATATGAATGTTGCACTTTAATATCATGGCCAGATGTCATCTACATCAACAAAATTGCCAAAGTGCTAGTATGACAACGTTCATGCATGCACTCTACAGATTAAACACACACATTCACGCAAATTGGTGGACTTCGATGGAAACGAGAGGAATATCAAATCTCCTCAAAGCGAGCAATAAATGTTCAGCAACCGAGCTCGTTTTCATCTGTATTTCAATCAAAATTTCTGCAATGCATTCTTCCTACGTCCAGCCATCTGTGAATGCACAATTAGCTTTTCAAAACCGTAGACTGATTTGAAAATTGAAAGTAGTAAATGCTTATAGTTTTGGACTTATTACTGCATATGAATGTTGCACATTAGTATCATGGCCAGATGTCATCTACATCAACAAAATTGCCAAAGTGCTAGTATGACAACGTTCATGCATGCACTCTACAGATTAAACACACACATTCACGCAAGTTGGTGGACTTCGATGGAAACGAGAGGAATATCAAATCTCCTCAAAGCGAGCAATAAATGTTCAGCAACCGAGCTCGTTTTCATCTGTATGAATGTGTAGTGACTTGATAACAATCATGGCACGTGGAAATTACTTAATATGGCAAAGTCGGCACTTATTAAGAAAATCAAAATTTTAAAAAGAGAATCTTATTAAAACAATTCAAGAAGAAGTGAGAACTCCCGTCCCTTAAAAAAATTTGATTTAGATTCCCCCCCCCCAAAAAAAAGCCTATATCAATAATTCGAACCAATTAGGGACTGAATCCAAATATGTTTTCAAACGCATTCACCAACAACTACATAAAAGAAACCTTGCACATATATTAGTTTCATTGGATACTCACTGAGAAAAAATTTTATTACCTTTGCATGCTGTTTGTTTGTTTGTTTTCTTATGGCACTTGCCACTGACAAGCCCGCTGTTACGAAGACAGCGATTTAAGCCTGAGGGGGAACGTCTCTTATTTTTTATAGCAGCGCCAACTAGGGCCAAGAGTACGACTTTGCCACTCACGCATCACTCATTCGCTTGCACAACCCCTTTTTACAGGAGGGCACATTCACACATCTCACAGATAGAACAACAGAAGAACAACCATGCCCAAACCGGGACTCGAACCCGGGACGCCCAGATCACGGGGAAGACGCGCTACCCCTATGCCAGGACGCCGGCCCTTTGCATGCTAATTTCGATAAAAGAGTAGCATTCTTCGTGATAACAGCTCCATTAGTCGTCGTTCCAGAGGCGTCTTCTTTATACTTAAGAGGCAAAAATAATCTATACAATTGAACCACTACCATGTTTCAAATATTTACAATAATATGCAACTTTGGGTTCTAATTTTAATGAATAGATCCATATGTCTGAATACACTATTTAAATGCGAAATAGCAGATGTGACTTGAATAGAAGAAGAAAAAAATCCAGTTAAATGTATTTCAATTTATTCATTTTCAAAAACGGAGGGGGAGTGGGGCAAGTAATTTATGCGCTTTGTTAACAAATTATTACATGATTTGCTTGAAAAAGGAATACAAGTAAAAAATCTGCTGTTCTGCATTCATAATAAATTGACACTCGTTCGAATTTATGACCACATTTCTCACCTTAAAAAAAAAACATAAAACACAAATTATTATTCTTGTGATTCATAAAATAAACGAAGGGGAAAAAAAAGCAAAACAACCAATTTCACTTCACCAAATAAGAACAAAAGGGGAAGCCCTGACCATAAACAATGCAGACAAAACCAAATGGAGAAATCTTTGTTTTCTTCCTTGTTACTCGGACTAATTTCCGTTCTGAAAATTTTCCAGCTACAAATTATCGTCCAGAAACTTCATTAGCAATGGCAGTGAAAGTCTGCATGTGTGACGTCACTTTTCGATGCTCCATGAATCAGTAATGAGGTCATCCGTACGTCATTAACCAACAGCCCCGAAACAATCATCTGTTTTCTTTCTTAATGAACTGCCGTAAGAGACAACAGCGTTAAGCAGGTGAAGGACTGCGCTATGCCTGATAGGTTCCGGATGCCTCGTATATGCAGGAGGCGTGAACACAGATGTTGGAATTAATGATTAATCTTCCCGGAATGAATTCGACTGATAAAGGATTCGAGTCATTGGTTTTTATTATTGTTCACGCATTTCTAATCCACCATCAAAAATAAAGATGCAATGTGAGAGAACAAAATGGTAATTTGGTCATTTACCTCAGCTGGAACAGTTACTGGGCATTAGCTGAAAAGGAATTCTAAAAGACTTACTTTAAAGACTTTAAATCGTCTTAATCAAACGGGCAATAAATATTTTTCATCGAATTATTAACATTATATTATTTATAAGCTGGCATACTAAATATACATTGCGTGATGTACATATATACATATAAGATTCGAAAAATTTTATAAGTTTTATAGACTAGCCCAATGGACCAGAGCTACTAAATTTGACATGTAAACAGATACCTTTCAGGAAGTAAGTGGTCAAACTGAAAAGATTTTTTTTTCAAGATTTTAATTGAACATTTAACTCTCAAGTTATTGAATATTTAAGGTTTTCTCTTGACCAACTTTGAAGTATATTTATCAGGCAAAGTGCCATGTGTATTTTGTTCACAAGTACCTTGTCATGTGTACTCAAGTTGTGTACTTAGCAAAAGTACACATTCATTTGTACACATTTTATTGATACTATTCTCTTCGTCGTCCGTAACGCGTCTAGTGCCTTCAAATGAAACTTCTGAGGGACAGTCGTAACGCGCTTCAAGCGTTCTTCTACGATTTAAAACTTTTAAACGCTTTGTAACTGTTTGAGTTTTTACTTTTGTTGATTCTAATGCGACGAAAAACATAAATTTTTGTGGACAGGAAAGGACGGCGAAAGGTTTAATTTTATTGCCATTCTTTTTTCTAGTTTAGATAATTTTTTAGGAATATTTTTTAAGTACATTTTTTACTAAAACCTTTCATTGCTTTAGTTAAAGAATTCCTATTCACAAGGGTTTGCAATGATATTAAATATTTTTTCGTATCATGTTATAAATAAGAACAAACTTTAAAAAATAACAGAGATGAAATAGTTAAAGCATTATCACGTTAAAATAATTCGAATTAGAAATACTAATCATGTTCGTATTATATTTATATATATAATATATATACATATTAAAATTATATCTGAAATAAGCATGATTAAAAAAAATGAGACTATTTCTAGAATTTTTTAGGAATCTAGAATTTTTCAGCTTTAATTTTTTCAAATATTTGACTATTTTCCAATAAATTGCTTATGATGCCATTCATTGGGTCACAGTCGTATTCACCTTTGCAAGAACCCTAAGGCATTGCAAGATTCGAGGAGCCCCTTTCCCGTCCTCAACTTCAAAAACCTCTTTTTTTGTTGATTTTAGTTTAGTAACTAAATA
The DNA here is from genome assembly GCF_947563725.1 of Argiope bruennichi. Lineage (NCBI taxonomy): Eukaryota > Metazoa > Arthropoda > Arachnida > Araneae > Araneidae > Argiope > Argiope bruennichi. The sequence goes on along the minus strand of NC_079151.1, from coordinate 63,865,660 downwards.
AGTAATTTTTAAATATCAAATATTCTAACAAGTTTCAATAACAAAACTTTTAAAAACAGGACACCTTCAAGAGAGGTGGCTTCAATATATCTCATAAACAGAATTTAAATGTATAAGTATTTTAAACAAAACATTAAAATAATAATTCACACTTTTTTAACGCATCCTTATTATTCTATTAGAAAGTTGGCTAGAGCAGGTGAGCTGTCAGTCAGTCAGTCAGCCAGCCAGACTACGAAAAAAGTTGAAATACGCTGTACGCGAATTTGAAGACGTACGGGAGAAGAAATCCCGAAAACGATTTTCTAAAATTTAAACTGTATTCTATTAGAATTTGAATAAAGTCGAATACATTATTTTTATAAATGAAACGAAAGTATGTAATTGGATTGCTCTAAAAACAATGCATTGAAAACTTCCCCAAAAGTTGTAAGGCCCCTAGACAATTGCCTAATCTGCCTGTTTGATAATCGGGCTCTGGATTAGGTAAATAATCTTATAAATGAGGAACAGATTTCGTTAATAATTTTTGCAGCTAATTTACGGAGTTGGATATCATTTCTGAAAAGATAAAATGGAAAAATATAACATAATACTTTTTTATGATAAAAAGGGCAAAGAAAGATGAGAAGCTGACGAGTGGAATCAAAGAATCGTTAAATTAAACATTGAGATTTTTTAATTAAAAAACAATTACAGTCTTTAAAGAAAACAAAATTTTGAATAGAGCAAATTATTAGCATATGAATACTTTATTACCAGTTAAAAACAGCTTGACCAAATTGGTGACAACTTTAAAAGCTACGGAAGGTTATTTTTAAATATATCTCGCAATTCTGAACAGTGATCAGTAAAATGAAATCACAGTCAAGTCGGCTATCTTTCCCATACTATACCATCAAAATAACGTTCGCTGGTATACCAGACAGGTTCAACGAATACCAGGTCCATATATACAGCAGATGTTTAATGTGAAATCTGGGAGTCGAGATTGTAAAAAAAGGAATAAAAAGAAATTTGTTGAAATGAAAAGTAAATTCACAGAAATACACAGCGGAAGTATAGTGCAACACAATCAATAACTATTCATGGGTTTCTTTTGAAAAAATAAAGCAGTAAATTTAGGAAAGTAAAGAGAAAGCAAATATTACTTTTTACTTTAAATGCTCAATGAAAATGATCTGTGGCGGGAAAAAAATTATTTATGTCTAAATTTTCGATTGTAGAAGTTAATAAACAAACATTTATATCTTTGTCATTTTTTTTTTTTTCCATAAAATCACATCCCTAAATTTCGTACTTAACTATGAACCAACATCTATTTCTTTTCAATTTTATTTTCGATCAGAAAAACAGAAAGATCTTGTCTATCCACCCGAAAGAAGAGAAGACAGAAAAGGAAAAGAAAAAAAAAAGTTTTGCAAAGATTGAATAGAAAAGACTTTTTCTCCAGGATTTTCTTTAAATCACTCACCAAGAAACAAGAACGGCACATAAAGAATTCAATTTCAATATCTATGTGGAAGAAACGACATTGCAATAGAAAAATCCACCGAATTTCTCCGGTTGTATACAAAAAAAGAATAACAAACCACTACAGACAACTGGGATATACTAAAATAGACGATATTCAGTGTCAGCAGATGGCCCTAATCGTGATGTTTATTTACTTAACATGAAAGGTCCGCGGACACACACAGGAACTATCTTCTGCTAAGACGTGGCTTGGATTGTCAACGATAAATTGTCCATGAAGACGGTAACTCACTGATAAAATCATCGGAGATATCTTAACAGGCGCTCTGATCGATGTGTCTAGTTGTTCAAATTACATTTTGAAAGAAAACTCTAACGCTGTTAAATAGTTTTAGAAAGTTAGTAGCGCTTGTTTTTGTTAATGGCTGAAAGTAACAATTGTCACTGGTACAAATGTTTGCGAATCGGTAAGCGATTTTTAAAAGGAAATGAGTGAAACGACATTATCAGTCGTTTCCGTAACAATAATTTAGCAATTTATATTTAAACCGTGTATTTGGCAAAAATTCATAATCAATAACTTTTTAAAATTGTTACGTTTTTTGACTCGAAAAACGGCATTAATTCTACAATTTATTGTTAAAATACTATAAGACTATCTCTTCTATCTTTTAAAGCCAAAATATCTCTTATCTTCATAAAACATCTCAGAATAATAAAAATGAATAAATTTAAAACTACGATATATTTAATGACTATACAGCAACTTACTTCAATATTTAAAGAGCAAAGTAGAACGTTAAACAATAAAACATTATTTTAAGACATCAGAGGAATATTGCCATAAGCAGGAGGAACATATTTATAGTGGAAAATCATTTGCATTAATTACCATTTAAAATTAGTCTGAGGGAGCTAATACAAAGCATTGTAAACGACGATAAAGCGTTAAAAGATGAGAAAATAATAGCGAGGTAATAATGTATGAATATTCATAAATAGATGAAAATATTAGAGGCGATTTACTTGTAAATCAACTATTTTCTCGGACACTTTGGACCCAATAGTTAGCAGTTTAGACCAATACGCTTCTCGATTCTTATATTTTAATACAGAGAATAGACAGCAGCAAATATTTCACAAGTAAAATTTAAGTAAATAGCAAACTTACACTTACTTAAACAAATAGCTCCTTACACGCGGTAAAGTAATGAGATGCATAATTATTCACCTAATATAAGGGCTTGTTTACTGTTCCGAAAAATAAATATATATGATTATTTTAAGTAGAATTTCCTAGAAAAATTAATCTACATCTTTTTACTATTCTGTAAGTGTTTTTAACAATCAAAATTGAAAAATAAATAAATAAAACGTCAATATGATGTACCGAGTTGAATGGTGAGCGAGAGGCACCATTCGAGTACAAGGGTTAATAAATTCGCTTTTTAGGAAATATGTGCGAATAAGCAAACGAGGGGCCCATTTTTATGCATAACATTCGACTTCAAAAAGATGAAATTTTTACGTTCATTTAAATTTTTGAATTTGACATAGCTATATTAGTAACCACTGACTAAAAATAATCAAAAATTAATCCCAATAAAAAAAATCAGAAAATTTAAAATTTTTACACTCAAAATTCAAGTCTCTTTAATTTGCATGAGAACTTATTAAATCATAAAAAATAGCTTGCTTTGATATTGCCAGAATTACAGTACTGTTTCTCAATAACATGCAATCAAAAACCAAAGGCATTGCAAACAAAATTTGCAGTGAAAACCATTAAGTTCCGAACTCCGATAATTTAACTTTCTGACCTTTCCGATAGTTTAAATTCAAACTATATAACACAGTCATAAACTTTCTATGAAATAACGATTATAATTAATTAAATATTATCGCAGTGGCGACAGTCAGTTTTTTGTGAAAAAATCTGGAATACTACGAATTAAATGAAGGGATTGCAAAGCAGTTATTAGTCATTTCGCTAACTTTCTGACAATCAGAAACAGACGAGTAAGATAATGTTACTTACTTAATAAAAATACATTCTCAATCCAGCAAAGCTAACAAATTTTGATGGGGCAATTTACGTTAATGTTAACTAAGTAAGACTTATTTCTCAATAATCTCAAAACGAATCAAGATTCGAAAGTGTTAACAATAACAAAATGCAACATTTTTAATATTAATCATATCGACATAAATTCACTTACTTTATATATTAGTAAAGCGTTACCAATTAAAACAAGATATTACATTTTAAATACCAATCAAATCATTTTTATATGAATACTTAATATTTAATAATAATAGCAATTATGTAATATAAAACAATAATATATAAATATTTTTTATTAAACAAAAGTCTTCTAACTTTATTTTACATCAAACGTGAATTTTTAGCTATTAGTGAATTAGCTAAATCAGGTTTATTCAAGCAAGTATAGGGGGGGGGAATGAAATTTATAAGCTTCAACAACAATAACAGAATTAATGACAATTCTTTAATCTCGTGTTTGTGAAAGGCAATGAGAATGGTTATAGAACTTCATCGCTTAAGAGTATTATATCTTATTCACCTCAAATTCACAATCTTATATAAAAATAGATGAAATATTTTATAAAATATTTCGTCACATTAAAAGATTAGCGCATTAAATTTCGACTTGTTATTTTCATTTGAGCGTGCGGAACAATTCACAAAGAATTAATAGCTTTTACTTATTTTATTTTTTAACAAGAAATATATTACTTAATAAATAAAAATTAAAAGTTGAGCAACGGATTTTTATATTTTATATTTTTTTTTAAAATTATGTTTAAATTTTCAAAAAATTATATATTTAGAATCGTTTTACAATATTAAGTTATTAAGTATCAAACATCTAATGTAAAACGCTTGATCTCATTGATCAGAACAAAGCCTTAAAATACCCGCATAAAATTCGTTTGTGCTGTATCTTTGAAAAGAAATGCCACTTTCCATACAAAAAAATTACTTCCATTTATAATCGCCCATGCGTGACCAAATGGAACGATTCGGCAATTGTAACACAAAAAAAATAGCGTTATAAACACGTTGTAAACTTTTCAACACTGTCGTGTAAATGTTTGACATGCCGTATATAAAAGGCATTCATGAAAAATCTGTAAATATTGTATTTCTTTCGCACTGTGTCCTATATAGCTTTATTTCTTTACAAATATAAAATCCAGAAATTGACACACTAAAATTTTGACATTAATCTTTGGATAGCAGGCAATTTTTTTACGATTAATAGTGTACTTCATTGTATGTTAATAATATAAATCCATCACAAATTAATTAATAACAATCTTATTATTAAAAAAAATCCAGCTGGAATATTCTTTTATTGATAATCTTTAAATACGTAACGTTACACACAAATTTGAAGCATAGCGTCAAAGTACTGTATTGATGTTTACTGAAGTCATAAACTATTTAAACGGAAAAACATTGATATTATTTTCTCGAATTCAATGACAACTTCAAAAAACAAAACAATACATTTATATAAGATATTTTATGACACAAATCTCTTCTATTTCGCCAAAAAAAATAGTGTTGCAAAGGAAAGTAAATTTAACAGGAAAAAAAGTATGTTTTGTATATATTTATTACGATCGCTAACATTTCATGAGCATGCAATTATTTATTGTTTCAAATCAGAAAAATTCTGCAGTTTATAAATGTATTATTGAATATACAAAGAATTAACTAACGCAAAACTTTGAAACTGAATTCAATTAAGCACAATAGACCCGCAGACGATCGCAAGATGCTGCCAAACAGGGTAACATCGGACGAGAATTCCCGCTATTTAATCCCAATTATCAGCATGCACGGTGAATGTCAGTGGGAAAAATTTCATATTTGGCGATAAATCGCCTAGAAACGATTACAAATCGTAGGAGGTTACAAACGGCCGTTAGCCTCTTCGCGTAGACACAGCAAATTCCACGTGATACGAAACTAAAACTGAGTGCAACGAAAAGTTCTAAATAGAACACTTACCTGAGCATAAGACGAACAGGAAATTTGCAGAACACGAATGTGTGCGAATCTTACGATAATCCTCAGCCGTAGAAAAAAGTGTGGCAAAACAATGACTGTTTATTGTGAAGTGCGAGCCAGAACAGCGATTGGCCGTGACGTGCTGCCTGCCCTCCCAGCATGCAGTGTACTGGAGATTTGGTCGCCTCTCCGGCAGACCTACTACTCAGCGGGAAGAGGCGATTTCGGAGTTGAAGGGGTGGAATGATCGCCGTGACGGAGGGGAATGTTTTCTTCCGTGTGGATTGTCCAAGCAGCGATAAATAATCCATCTGTCTGTCGATTGCCTTAGTAAATATCAGATATGAGGTTTATTTTTTTTCGAAAGATAAAAAAAAATAATGCCGCTATTTTGGCTATGTTGGAAATGCTTTTATTACATCAAATATTATTTGTCATTTTTTTTTTCAAACGATTGCTACACTCAACTACAAATAATTACAATTTATTATTTTTTTTAAATTGAAATTAAAATCTTGATCGCGCATTATTAAGTATATATATAGTTATAAAATTTTGTATCAAATTATAAATTTTTATGATAAAGTAGTATTAAACTAATTTTTTATTGGAATTTAAAATTTTAAAAAAAATAACAAGCAACGTGGCGAGAAATAATTTTTGTTTTAAAAAACTTGTCTTGAAATTAGAAATATAAAATACTGTATTTTACGTATTTACATAATGTCAATATTTTTACAAAGTCGTTTTATTTTGGAAAGCTCTTTAAATATACCTATGGGAACTATTATAGTAGAATTCCAATTACTCTGATACCTGAGACCCAAACCTGATTAAAATGATCGAAAATTTGGATAAATGAATTATTGATGAAGGAAAATGAGATTATATCTTAAGGAAGGAAGAAAAAAAAATGTACTTTAACTTAGAAATTTAATGACTTCAAAAACAATGTTGTTTACATTTTGTGTATTTACATGCTGTCTCAAATATCACAGCGTGAACAGTTCAATCAAAGTCAGTTATTTTTATGTCATTGATAGTGTTTACTCAGAGAGTTTTTGTTCACAGAATTTTTCTCTCAGCTCAAATTGCAATTCAGTTGAATCATCTTAGTTAATTCCACTGCAGTTGGTAAATCTTTATTTATTTGAATTATTTTATCAACAGTTTTTCAATTTTATTTTTGCGTCATTAAATAAGTTTTCGTGCAGAGCCCTAAGAAGGAGATAAAAACTTTTTTAAATCAATTAAAATAACTTAATTAACTGCAATTGTAACTAAAAACGAAAATTTTTCAATTTTTTTTTTCCCCCCTTCAGAAGATATATATACTGTTTTTTGTCGGAGTACATGTTCTTTTGAATACCGGGAGAAAAAATATAATCATATTACGAAGATATCAACATGATTTAAAGGATACTTTTAAGCACCGCCAGTATATAAAGGGTTAAAATATTATTTGGTTCATTATTTAATATTAAGATAAGAGTGTTTAACAGATGAATTTTATATGTAAAAAAAAAAGATGCGTAAAGTAATTACAATTCAATTTCAAATATTTTACACACTGTTCTTTCGATAAATCTTGGAAACACTTTTTTTTTTTTTTTTTTGCTTTAAAAAATTCATTATAACCTTGTAAAAAATCCAATTTTACAATACATTTTTACTCCCCAACCCTATTTCAAGGAGAAGAATAATAGCATTACTCTCATGAAACATAATCTATGAGCAGGTGCCATAGACCATGGTTGAAATTATGGAATTCAACTGTACTCTGTACCAATCATGTTTTATTTGGTTTCTTGTATGAACTTCCCATTTTTTTTCAATACTAATATTTTTTTAAGTTGTATGAGAATTAATATAGGCAGATAGTATAGTTTTCATTTAATCAAATGATGGAAATAGCATGTGACATTTATTATATCATCAATTTTTAAATGCAACTACATTTTAAAAGAGAGGTTTCCAACTCTGGGTTCCGACCACTAATGAGTTGCGATTCAATTTTGGTGGACCGAGACAAGATCTTGAGAATATATGTATCTTTGAACAGTTTGAAGAATGTGATGTGGGCTTAAAATCGTCATGAAGTCATGCGATATAAATGGTAATCTTCAACAAATCAAATGGTATGAACTGACTGGACAAAAAACGCAATATGCAACAAGCGTCTCGTGTCAGTTGTCCCTCCACGCACCTAATGAAAGTCCTCCTCTCTTTAAATTTAAATTAATCTAAGCAAGAATTACTGAAAATAACATATCTGGATTTGATTCAATTCAGCTTGAATACAAATTGATTTCGGAGCGGTTCGTTCTCATTTGTGTAAATATTCGTTATATTTAATAATAAATATTCTTTTTTTAATAAAATTTCTCATAAAACCTCATTCTAAAGTCTTATGCTTTTCGTTTAAAAATATCAGTGCATTGAGGATGAAGTAATTGCTGCAGGTTCGATTTCTAAAAAAAGGAATCGCAGTGCTTAAAAGTTTGGGAATCTCTGTTCAAAACAACGCTAGAAATATATTTAACTCGTGATTGCTTTGCAGTGCAGAATGTATTATATGCAGTTGACCTTCGATGGAATTTGAGCTCGAGCTATGATCCTTCCACTTGAACACCATCAAGCCACCAATTAGAATCCGAATATGCAGTATTAACATCTGGGGCTATATATCTACATACTGGATTCCATTATGACATGTTACAAGTAGGGAGCCAACGGTCATTTGGCTCCCTAATTGATCAATTATCACTAGATTGGTTGGTAAACATTATACCCATTATTAAACCCGAGTTTCCCAGTCAAGATCAAGACTTTCTTCAGCAAGCTTTGAAAAACGTGAATAAAAAGTTAGTCTAAAAAAAAGATTTTAAACTTACTCAGACTTTTTATATAGTTCAGTAAAAAAACTAATCATCTATATATTTATAAACTGGTCTGGCAATCATTGGTCTGATTTTGCCAATTTTTGTTTCATATGAAAACTCGTGACTCATGCCATCAACGGTCACCTGCCGCCCTCCTCGCCTTTTTTATAAGTAATCTACAAAGCAATGTCCCCCAATCCCAGGCAGTGGTTCTATTTTGCACATTTTTATTTCCTCTGAAATCCTATCTAGATACGTTATAAAGGCCACCTTGTTTCGTAAAAACACTTTGACACGACAACTACAAGACAACTAAATAGATTTCGATAGTTTGCGAAGATAACTAACCCTTCATAGGGTTTTATGCTTATTCTGCAAGTATAATGTTTTCATTTGACTTCACGATATTTAGTTTATAAATGTTGATTAATGTCTTTTAATGGCTTTTAATGATAGGTACACATCTACTCACCGGAGATGACTATTTATTATTAGCATTAGGGATGTTGAGTCATTTAAATGGAATTTTTTCTCCCAATTTCGTTATAATGTTACTTTCTCTTTCTTTCTTTTTCTAGATGTGCGATCGCTGTTCGTATATTCCTTGCCTTATAAAGTAATAATTGCAGGTCTTAACATTTTTCCTTTCATATATGTTTACGAATTGAAATAAAAAAATAATCTTACTTTATAAAACAAAGAGCCGCCTTTGGAAATCAGCTTAAGACCAATTAGCCGGGATTAATGTTTACTAAAATTTTCAATATTTAATGCAATTTGACTTTTTAATAGTATCTTCAAAAAAATATTTTTAAGCTGCAAATTTTGATAGTCATATATAATTCAAACTATTAGAGAAATCTTACGTTATTTCGTTTTATTATGCATCTTTCTAGTTTTCTGTCAACGTCCGCAAAATCAGAACTTTAAATTCAAAAGGAAGTAGTTAAACTTCAATTGAATGAACACATTTTTTGTTAAAACCAAGCATTTTTTTAATGTGAATATAAAAAAGAGATAATAATTCAACATTGAAGTCTTATGTGCACTACCGAATATTTTTGATAATTTATGCAATATCAAAAGGAATCATTCAACAAAAACTTCTTTGATTCATCATGAAATACAGTTTTTAGTTTTACTCTCAAAAGGATTTAAATAACATAAATAATAATATTTTATTTTATTTCAGTTAATAAATGAGCTTCTAAAAATTATGTAGCCTAAATTTTATACAGTCTTTTGCTCCTAAACAGCCATATTCAGTGAAATATTCTTGTTATACTAACTTTAAATAAATAAACGTTTCTATCTTCTACGATCAAATTTGACCGAGTTAGGAAATTTTGAATATTATTATTTTAAAACAATCAACAATTTCATAATTTTAAACCAATCAGCCTTGGAGAAACTCCAAGCGCTAATTAACGCATCTTCTTCTAAACGGAATGATCTAAATAGAATTTTTTTAAAATTGTAATATACATATTTTTATAATTTCCTCATTTTTAATTGTAATAGATGGGACCTTTCTTGTTATTTAAAATGTTAGTGTTTCAAGAATATTTTACGAAATATGATTCAATGGGCCGATGGTCTGTATAAAAATATAAAATTCATAATTCATCAGAACATTTATTCACTCAAACTGCATAAAATATTCTTTACTTCACTTAGACCGTTCTTTTCCTTGTAGTTGCATATATCTATTACTAATAGTTAAGAAATTAGCTATTAGAGATAAGAATGGGTATCATCCTGTATGTATTAAACAAGTTTATACAAAATAACACAAAATGATTGAATTAGTAATATACATATTTTAAAAGTTACAAAAATCTTTTTCTTACATATATTTTTCCAGAAAATATAGCATTGCATATTTATCTTATTTTTTACAGGTACGTACTAAAAATTGCACTTTTCTATCTGGATCGCAGTGAGAGTTGACTTAATTTTTTTATTCTGAGTTTTTGACAGAAAACACGTTGATAAAAGCTAATCTTTTCAGGCAAGCATAATATACTCATGCAAGTTAAACATTTTTAATTAATGTGAAATTTATTGTTGGGAAATAAACTCAAAACATTTTTTAAACGAAAAAAAAAGAATAATACGACAGAATAATAGATATTAAAATTATAATTTTGTGACTTTTAAGATGTAAAAATAATTTTTGTATTGTAATATTTTCGGAAATTATTCCGGTAAAACGCCCTAATTTTGTTTAATTCTTAACTAATTAAAATTTCAAAAAAAAAAATCCCTCCAAGATGCAAATTTTTCCCCTCCAAAGTATATATGTGGCAAGTTTGGTTGCTCTAAGACAGCAGGTCCAGTACATACACCAGTATGACAGTACGTATATGTGCTCCAACATACACACACATAGAGAGAAGAATGTAAGAAAAAAGAGAAGAATTAGAAAACACATTAAAATAATAAGCTTCAAGGGCGTTAAGTAAATATTTAATTATTAAACAAGAACTAATGTAAATAAGAAAATCGACATTGTTATATTCGGAAAATATTCAGGATATTTTTATAGAAATTCCAAAAAAAAAAAAAGCGATTTAACCTATAAAGTCTATTGTATTAAAAAAAAAATTAAGCTGAAGAATTTGAAAAGTAGAACAAATAAGTAAGCTTTATTATAGAAGAAGAGTATTGTAATTCATAGAATAATTAAAATAAATCTGATACTTATAATATAATAGGACTGACTGATTGACGAAAGCGCCGCATTTTATCTATTTATTTAAAAAAACGGATTTAAATCATAAAACTTATGCTTATTGTTGCAAAATATTAGAAAAGATACCGAATTACTTAATATTGCATCACATTTATTAAATATTAAAAATGCATTATATATATGTGTGTGTGTAATGATATCGCTCAATCTAATTTAAATATTAATTATTTTCCTAATTTTATCTTAATTTAGCTCATATTAACTTCATTCTAAAATAGTCTCTTATTTCCCGATCCATTTCCCACTTTTTATTTAATTACTTTTAACACACGTTCTAGAAAATTGATGAATTCAGCAGATTCTCACGCTCCGAGTGAAGGAATGCAAATCCTTAATGTTTGCAACATTCTTTTAAAGACACTTAAATTTTCCTTTCCTAAGTCTGCACGTGTCAAAGAAATCCCTGTCAAAATTTCATAATAAAACCACTGAAGGGAAAACTTTCGGTCTCTTTTGTTCTTCTCTGAATATCGACTGACGTATTTTATCGCTTCTATTTTGTGCATAATATGCCTCCCGTGATGAAATTAATCAAAGTTTAAAAATTTCAAAAGTTTGCTCTATTTGACCACGCAACTGCAAAATTATGTTTACATTATATATATTAAACATTAAAAGATATGATTTCAAATATAATCCTTTTCCTCCCTTTATTTTGAATGTGCGATATAATTTTAAGTATTTCTTTTCTTCCAAGGAATTGTTGCTATCTTTCTTTTCGAATATATTTATGAAATGAATTAAAAATTACTTATTTTAATTACATAAAAAATAAAGGAAATATTTATGAGAAAACAAAAAAGAATTTTTTAAAAAAGGGGAAAAATATATTGTTTTCAAAAGACTTTCCATGAATATTTCGTCATTTAACGACTAATTCTCTGTTGACGTAATCAAAAAAAAAAAATTATTTTGAAAAATATTTGGGAAACATGCAAAGTATTCTATTTATCTCAAATAATTAGAAAATATGCATGTTCAAAATAAATAAATAAAAATAGAATTTTGTGAACTCACACTAAATTCTGGATAATATTCGTTTGTTCAGTTTGTTACTGTTGTTTTTCCACTTCAATGTTTTTCAGAAAACAGATAATGCATCTGGAAAAAATTATATCGAATAAAAAATTTTGAAAAGATTTTCAAACATTTCTAACATTTTTCAAGAAGTATATTTTTTTCAACTTTGTTAAAACTGATAATATGATATAAGCTTCGCTTCTGTAATTTCATGTGATTTCATTATCCTTAATTAAATATTTTATGACTTTCGCAAAATAGAATTTGACATTGCATAACATTTTTTTTATCGATATATGTATTAAAAAACAATAAAAAGCAATAAGTTTAAACTCGACAGTAAGAAATCAGTTTATTTTTCAGATAAACATTAATTTTATATGTTTATTAATTTTATATGTTTATTGTTAACTTCTAAATATTTAAGACAAAAACTTTCTTTATTTTTAAGCAAAATATATACAATCCTTTTTATGATTTAATCAGTTCTCACAACATCGTATTAGTATGGCAAATATAAACGCACGATGATGTGAACTTTTTGCGTCTAAATGCAATTTGCCTTTTGTTCTATTAAGATTTCATAACTTTTCCCTATGGCGAAATAATAATGTATTCTAAAAGTAATTTCATATTTAATGCAACACATTTGGCTTATCTATATATTGGCTCCCTTAATTCTCATGAACTATTCAAGCCAAACTCAATTTCATAAATTTTATTAAATATCAACAGCTATTTAAGGTTTTATACAATTTATAAATTATTTTCTTTGATATTTACGAAATCATTAAAATTATAACTTAATATGTTATTGATCTGTTATTATTCTTTTAATTTAAAATATAGGTTATATACCGATATTTAAGCTGTAAAACTGTTTTAAACAAAAAAATATTAAATAATAACGTTTGTGATTGAAAAAAATTAATATTCAGAACAAAATAAGAGGCACATCAAGAAAGATTTCCGGCTTTATTTTTAGTTTCAAAAAAGTGACATGACCGCTTTTAATAATGTGTTGTGGTATTTGCTTTCACTATATTCCTTGTTCTCAGAATAGGTGTCAAAAAATATTAATTTTTCAGAGATGTAAGAATTTTTTTGAGATTCTTTTTATTCGCAGAGAACATTAAATTCACTCTTAATTCCTTCGCGAGAAATATATTTCCTCTTATCTTATTAACACAAATTGAGTGCTGTCATTCTTCGAACAAAAGTGAATATGTACCATTAAATTTCGTTTTCTACTATACCGCGTCATATAAGAAAAGAATGCATGATTCACAATTTGGCTTATTTATCTGTCAATTTATAGGGGTGTAAAAAGTTTTCAGCTAAAAGTATTATGTTTTGAGTTGCTCATGAAAGTTAATTTTCCTTTTTTTAAAATGGAAGTTCTGAGTTTTATTTAATAACTAGCCGCCTTTGGCGACCAACCGGTTCGCCAATCTTAATGTACGTTAAAAATTTAATAATTAAATATTTTATGCAATTTCTACTTTAATAGCTTCTTCATCAAAATATTTTAAAACTTCAAATTTTGATTATCATATAATTCATTCATAATATTATAAAGGCCTTCAGTCATAACGTAATATGTATCTCTCTCATTTTCTGTTAGCACCCGTAGAATTTATGCTTTAATTTAAAGTGGAAAGAATTTATCTTCAATTAATATAATAATATTTTTTACTGAACCAAAGCATTTTTTTATAATCTGATTACTGAAAATAGAGTCACTCAGCGTTTAAACTTTATGGGCACTAAAGAATATCTTTTTAAATTTATGTAATATCTCAAGAGTTGGTCAACAAAATTTTCTTAGATTCATTATGAGCAGATCGATTAATTAACAATGTTTCAATTTAAATGCATCAAACACTAAGAAAATAAAACGAATCGTTTAAAATAAACGGTTGAAAACAGGTTTTAAAAAAAACTACTTAAAAAACGAAGTACTTAAAACTATAAGCATATACAAAAAATATATAACTCACATAAATACAATTTACTTACAAAAGCATGCAACTAACCCAAAAATAATTTAAATCATCCATTGATAACGTTGTCATGGCAACAATCAGAACAGAATGCGCATGCGTGAATTTTCTTCGCCGGTTACGGAACGCAAATACGTGATTTTTTCTACGCCAGTTGGGGTAACGCTATGCGGATTAGAAATTTTTAATTTCCTTTATTCTGTTTTATTTTAATTCCAAAGTACTTCAGAATGAATCTGAAAGATTGATTCATTAACAATGTTTAATTTTAAATGCATCAAACATTAAGAAAAGAAACAGAACCGATTGAAATAATCCGCCGAAAAATTTTAACCCTAGCCTCATTACTGTTGGGAGAAAAAAAAAAACTGAAGCCTTTCTCGTTTGGCGCTGGGGATAATGGAAGATTTTTTTGGCGGAAAAGTTGGCGGTGGGAAAAATGGAAGATTTTTTTGGCGGGAAAGTTAGTTTTTAATTAATAATTAAAATTCTAATTAAAAATTCGAAAAAAGAAACCCCAGGTGCACATTCCCAACCTCCAAGGAATACATGTACCAAATTTGGTAGCTGTATGTCAAACGGTCTGGCCTGTAGAGCGCCAACACACACACACACACACACACACACATTGAGCTTTATTATAAGTATAGATTTTCTTATATATATTTTACTTAATAAGAGAAATAAGTTCATCAAGTACCAATTTGTAATAATAGTTACTTAAATTTTTAGTTAATTTAAAAATGAATGCTTGAAATGAAGAATTAAAATGGTGTGAAAAGGGCTTATGTTTCCAGAATAATAATGTTTCAAATATTATTTTCAATCATTGGCAATTATAATGTAAGTACATTTCAATGAAGTAATCTGCATAAATAAAAGTGAAACGCAGGAATAATTTATAAACTATAGGAATTTGAATTATATATATGTGTGTGTAATGATACTTTAATTCTAATTTCAATTTAATTAATTTCCCATATTTTATCTTAATTTAGCCCATAGTAACTTCATTCTAAAAATATTCTCTTATTTCGTAGTCCAATTCCACTTTCGGTTTAATTAATTCCTCTGTAAAAATAATACGCTATCAGTACTACGTATCAAATGAAAGTGATCCCTTCGATGCCCTAGAAAAGGTGTCAAAGGTCACCACGGGTATTGAATTGGAGCGTGGCCGGAAATCCCATGTTATATAAGACTAGTGATCACTTCTTCGTCCCTTCTTGTCTTCCTCTTTACTTCTGCTTTTGTGTCGCGCTGCGTCTGCTTGTAAATAAATTGCTTTCCTGAGATAGATATTAAAAAGAGAATAAAACGAAATTAAAAACAGAACGTCTCGTCTATGTCTTCAAATCTGCACTCTGCTTCAACCGATAATATGTTACACACACACACATATATATATATATTATATATATATATATATATATATATATATATATATATATATATATATATATATATATATATACTTACAAATATTAGGAAGTATAAGATTTTAATATAAGTTTTAAGGTAGTAAATGCATTATGTAATTTTTTACTAACTAAAAATTGTATCGCATATGATTATCTCCAGTGCCACCAGGTGGCGTTTACTTCCCACTCTCCGTTGATATTAACAAGAGAACTACGTTAAGACAAGCTTAACAGGTTATAGATTTTTTTTCCCCGTAAAATATGTAATTTTAGAATAGATTGTCTGTCAGGGCATTCCATTATTTACTTTCACTTTTGCATACATGAAATACACAAAGAGAATAGTATACTTATTAAAAAAATCAAACTTGTTTTTTTTTTTTTTTTATGAATTTTGAAGTTTCAGACCTTCCTGAATCAGAATAAAGACATCTTTGGAATTATGTCTGTTTTATGCCATTTGTATGTTTCACGAGCGTTTAAACGCGATAGCTAAAAAATGAAATGATTTAAATATATGAAACTGAATGTAATTTTTTTGACAACTGTTGTAATTCTGTGTCAAGTTTTGTCTTTAATCAGTCTGGGGGAAAGCCGCCAAAATGCTCTATTGTCTGATGCTTGGGTATTTAATACATCCTAGCGATTAATCGCCAAAAACTTTTAACATTCTTACAAGAATGTTTGATGTGATTCACATCGGCGATATAATTGGCCAAATCATTCACTAAAATTATCCAGAATGTTCTTCGAAGCAATCGCGAACAGTTATGACCCGATTGCATGGCGCATTGTCATCCATAAAATCCATCGTTGTTTGGGTTTATGAAGTCCATAAATGGCTGTATGTGGTCTCGAAGTAGCTAATTATAATAATTTCCAGTGCAGTGATTAGTTTCAGTTGGGCCAGAGTACGGTTTCAGTACACTCCATGTAAAATCAGCCAACAACTTTTTTCCCAACTTGTGTCTATGGCTTCGTGAGATCTGCACCACACTAGAACCCAACCATAAATTCTTAGAAACTGAAATTGTAACTCATCTGACCAAGCCACAGTTTTCAACTATATCGGTCACGACCTCAGGAAAGGCGATGTAGGCGATGTTGTGCTGTTAGTAAAGAACTTGAGTCGGTCTTCTACTGCCATAGTTCATTAAAGTCAAATTTTGCAGCAACGAACAACGATAAAATTTGCACGGCAAATTTTTCCCGTGTCCTAACGGGCAAGTTCGTCGCACGTTCCACATTGATTCCTGCGGTTATTTCACACATTGACATTTTGAGGCTAACATTGAGAATTCAACGCATACGTAGTCATTAAAGCGGTAGGACACTACATTGTCCATGGAGGGATGTTATGTCTAAAAGTAGGTGTTCTCGGCACACTCTTGACGCTATGGATCACAGAATGTTAACGATTTTCAAAAAGGAATTTCCTATGCTTTTAGCTCCAACAAACATTCTGCATTCAAAATTTGTTAATTCCCGCTGTGCAGATATAATCACTTCAGAAATCTTTTCACATGAATCACTTGAATACAAATGAAAGCTTTACCAATGCACTTCCCATTGATACATTTTGTACACGATATTACTGCTATCTGTATATTTGCATATCCAGG
The DNA here is from genome assembly GCF_947563725.1 of Argiope bruennichi. Classification (NCBI taxonomy): domain Eukaryota; kingdom Metazoa; phylum Arthropoda; class Arachnida; order Araneae; family Araneidae; genus Argiope; species Argiope bruennichi. Next base: position 63,848,439 of record NC_079151.1, on the reverse strand, counting down.
ATATATGTCATCTCAGTGTAACCTGACTTCTTCTTTCCACATGACCAAGTCAACATCTGAACTGGAACAAGTTTGGTTTCGTAGTGTTGCCTCTTCCCAAGGGTCCACGATGATTCGTCATCTCGAAGAAAATCAAGAGCTGTTTAGATTTAAAGAATACTATTCCCAAGAGTAGCAATATACATACACATATATATATTTTCTATTATTTTTGTGTTTGTGCATAGTACTTATTTGTATTTTTTTTTATTTGTCCTGTTCTTTTTTTTATTATTTTTTTTCTGTCCTCATTTCTAGCAGATTTTTTAAATAATTTTATTATTATTATTATTATTTTCTGAATTTTGTGATCACAAACAAATTCTAAATCTGCTTATGTAGATTAGCACAAGTTTTCAGTTTCTCTTTGATAGTTTGTTAAATTAGCCAATGTCATTTCCCATTTCAATTTCAACCAGCTTATTAATCTCGGCTTTTTTTAATCTAATATTAAAATCCCCTGACCAAATTTTAATCAATAAATGTCAGATGCCGAACAATTTGGGTGATAGTCACAGTGATGGGAAGAACAGGAGTGTCTTTCGATGTCTCTCCCACTTTATACTCACTACACTGTTTAAATAACCAGTAGGTTATAGTTGCATTGGCATGAAGCCGTGTTATGTAATGCATCACAGTTATCTTAATACATCGGTACCTCATAACAGAAATCATGGAAAAAATACTAATAGATAATGAAGACTGCTGAAACTTTCAACATTGAGAATATATAGTAAAATTGCTTAGTAACTACCTCGAATATGAGGTAGCAATGTTGGAAGATGTCCATTGATGCATATCTAGGAATTACGAGCTGTCACATAAAAATAAAAATTGCGATATTGGATCATTCATTGATTGTGGTTTGAGGACTAATTCTTTAATTTTTTTTTACCCTTCACTTTAAGTGTGTAGATTCCGTTCTTGAGAGGAAACAAGAACCAAAAATGATTATGATTATTTTTGAAATGAAATGATTATTTTTGAAAGCGTAAATAAAAAATAAACACATTTTCTTCTGCTTCCTATCGTTCAAGTTAAAAAAAATATCAAGCTAGCAAAAGCCTAAATAATTGCTACTTTTTAATTACGTAATTTTATATGCAATAAACAACTTTACTCTCTTCAGCAATTCTTTAGAGTTACTGTCCGCACTTTTTTCTCATAAAATATGAAAATTACAGTAAAATATATTAAAAAATTATTTATAATATTCATTTAAAAAAACTTTATATAAAAATGTTTTTCTTTTCTAAAATGTATCCGATTTCTTTTTTAATTAACTAATCTAACCTTATTTGAAATTTCTTTTGTCTTTAATAACTATGATTTAGTTTTTTCGCATTATTTGTAAATTTATTTAAAGGCTTTGAAAAACAAATTATGTAACAAATTTGTAATATTATATAACAAATATATATTTGATATTATGTAGCAAATTTATACAAGTTTTTTTTTTAATTTTTCAAATTGTTTCAATTGAATATAATAGTGCATGTTTTGGGGATTAAAAGGAAGCATGTTCAGGAAATCGCTTTAGCATTTGCAGAAAATATCCCGCTGCTTATTGGGAAGAAAATGGCTGCATTTGCTGAAAAGAATTCCTTTTGTGAATCTCACTCCTCGCCTGGGCATCAGAGATTCTTCTTGGTAGTTAAAGAGAGAAATTTCTTTGCACCCAAACATAAGATCTCGAATTTTCTTAGTCGAGCAAAGAATAATCTACCGGTTTCCCTTTTTTACTTTCTCGTATACATGGTATGCAAGAACTAGTGTAATCATAAAAAAATTCGAACTCGAGGTTTTGACAAATCTCCACATTTTAGACTTCCCTGATTTCATGAAACGCATTTTTGGAAAATGTCCATCCGTCTGTCTATCTGTGACAACGAAAACTTAAAACCGCTTTGAGACAGATGCATAAAATTTGGTATAGGGTTTTTATACCAAATTTGTAGATTTTTATCAAATAATGAAGAAGAACATTCAGATGAAGTCTGTCTGTCCGACTTTTCGAATATTAGTTAACAGGATAATTACAAAGTGAAAATAGTTAGAGCGACAAAATTCCGTACATAAGTTCAGCATCCATAGTAGAGACATCTACCGAATTTTTAACCAAATCCAACAATGGGCTGACTGTCTGTTGGTCTTTATTTTCAGAAACAAGTAAACGCGATCATTCAAAAACGCAATGACTTAAATATATCAGATTTGATATGGGATTTTGTGACTACAAGTGCAGTTTTCCGTCAAATTTTTGTTTCGATTGGTTGAGAAAAACTTGCCTAAAACACAAATTGAATTTCCAGACACTATTTGTCGCAGGCCAGGGATTAATCGCCAAATAACTCGCCAAGGATCACACGATAGATTCAGTAAAAATGCTAAATTTACGCATATGGTTAATTTTTTGTAACTATTGTACTCCAGTACCATGCAAGGCGTTCTTTACGAGAAAGTATGGAGAAACCACTTTCTCGTTAAAAGCTTATTATTCTTCTAATTATACTTCCAACCAGATTTTCACATTTGGCGGCCTCTTTTTAGGCATCCTTTGGTCAGCTCATCCTACAGAGGAAACATTTTATAAGGAATAAATCCATATGCATTGTTATCAGGGCCGGATTAAGCAATGCACAATTCTTTAGATATGCAAAATTTGGATCCCCCCCATTCCCTCTCAGTAGTTTCACAAATATTTTATAGGGACATTTCTTTTATCAGTTTTAATTTAATCCTCATATAAGAGGTTTTTAGTTAAAATATTATGATAAACAAAAATAACAAATCATTTATATAATATAATTGTCATTAAAAGTACATATCAAGATAGGAAAATGTACAAAAGTTTTTTTCTTTAAGTGCAAAATTAATAGATTTCAGTAATTTAATGCCTATTTTGCTTTCATTACATGTTTTTTTTTTAATTTTTATTTTCTCGTATAAAGAGTATAGAGAAACTACAGTAATCGTCAAAAAAAAAGAACTCGAATTTTTGACAAATCTCCTCATTTCAGACCTCTCCGAGTTCAAAAAACACATTTTTGGAAAGTGTCTATCCATCTGTCTATATGTAACAAACATAACTAAAAACTGTTTTTAGTTACCTTTAACTAGACGGCTGAAATTTGGTATACGGTCTTTACATGAAAATTGCAAATTTCTATCAAATGTTGAGTAAAATCTATTCTGAGGAAGTTCGTCTGCCCTGTTATTCGAATATAAGTTAGCACGATAAGTACAAAACGAAGAGAGCTAGATATATAAGAGTCAGTACACAGATTTAACATACGCAGCATGTTTTCTATCAAAATTTTGTTTCAATCAGTTGTGAAAAAGGCGTCTGAAATCCAAATTCAATTTTCGGATACCATTAACTGCATACCAGAGATCAATCGCCAAATAACTCGCCAAGAATGGCATGATAGATTCAGTAAAAATGCTAAATTCAAGCCAAAGGTTAACATTTCGTAACTGTTGTGCGCCAATGCCACTCAAGGCGTTCTCTGATATGACAAGTTTATTAGAGAGTATGTGAGAAATTTTAGGGAGATCACTTTCACTGGCTTTTAAATTTATTTCATGCCAGTCGAAAAATTTCCAAAGCTTGTCGGTCCTCAGTTAGCCAATATTTTAAATAAATAAATAAGTAAGTTAAAAAAGATTGGACCGAATTGATTTAAAAGAAATTGGAAACATGAAATATGTTCTAAGAATATTCTTTCAAAATTTAAACATTTCTTAAATGTTACCTGAATATTTCGAGGACACGGTCTTTGTAAATTAACTATAAACAAACAAAAAAAACCTAAATTATCCTAAAAATATCTGAAAATATTCTCATGGGTCAGCAACCTAAGAGTTGATGATTGACGATTATATTGCTTAGTAGATCATTTGGTCCTGATTTTCCTGCTGTCGTGTTTATGTTACAATAAAGCTGCTAGAAGAGTTTTTTTAGTTAGTTCTTCTTACGAACATCGTTTTAATATGAGGCAAAAAACGATTGCATCTATAAATTATACAATTAAAATTTCCGATTGTATCTATGAAAAAAGGCCTAGATTCCTCAATATATTCTTGTGACTACTGATTTTTATTTTGTAATTCTGTTACTTCCGACGATATCATTGAAAAGCACTGTCAATGGATAAAATGTTTCTACCTTAAATTTTAAAATAAATTAATACAAATAAAAAAGAAATATTTATTCATAATGCCAGATTGGCAATCATTCTCTATTGACGCTATTATAACTTGAGATGTTTTTTTTAATCGAATTTTTTCACTTACATTCTGATATAAGATATTCTTGAAATATTGAAAATTATCTGATCAGGTTTTTGCCCGGAATATTCACATTTTTGGCTTTAAAAATGTAAATATGGAATGCATATATTTTAAATTTAATCTTTATTCTTTATCTACATCTTTAATGTTAATGTAATCTTTGAATGGAATGGAAACAAAATAAAAATACTACGAAATAAAAACAAATGAAAATAATATTTTGAAGTTAATGTCCAAAGACAGGAAATTTTTGTTTTAATTTTGACATTGGTAAAAACACATGATTAAATTGTTGGATGGTACAATGAAATTATAGTAAATTTCATTCTTACAATAAAAACACTGTAACTTATTTTCTACAGAATTAAATTTTTAAAAATTTACTAAAATAAGAGAAATTACAAGAAATTGCATTTACTGTTACGAAAATATAAGCTTTTGAATTTTAAGGTAATGTAAAAAGATTTTTGTGCTATAATACAGTCTGAATATACAACTAAAAGAGATACATATACTTCTGAATATATATTTCATATTTGAAAAATTGGCAATAATCTTCATATTGTTTTGAAGAGCTTGTGGCAAAATTTCATCAATGTTATTACTATATTGGATAAAATGATATAAAAATATCTGTCTGTACATACTTTAATTTAAATGGTAATGCACATATTAAAATATTATTGTAAATACGAATATTTCTTTTTGCATTTTTGATGATTCGTAAAAGTTGACATTGCTTTCTGAAAAAATATATGTTACATTGAATAGAGTAGGATCAAAACATGTTGCAGATCTACAATTTTTTGTAAAGATGACAAATCATATTTCTTCTCTCTATTTCGATGGTTTTTGAAGTATCGGTTTCCACAAACATGGTAGAGAAGCACAGATTTAATTCCAAAAATGCTTTTTCACTTGCAAACATATCTAAAAATGGCGAAATTCCTCAAAATCTCAAGTTTGCTTTGTGTGCTTGCTAGGCAAAATAAAGAAAAGTTGTAATGGCTCTAAAAATTTTATAAAGCATAAGATGTTTATATTTAAGCATATCTTTTATTCTTATATTATAAAGGATTAGGATATATATATTTCTGCTATCGGAGTTATCGTAGATATAAATACAAGGCGCAATCAATCTCAAAATAAAAATTTAAAACGGAAAAAGAACTAATTATTGAAAATATACAGGAAAACCAGGGTTCAATATTATATTATATATATATATATATATATATATAACAGTTTTATGGTTTGGTAAGAAATAAGCAAATGATTACAAAAATGTTATTACAATTTGTTTTTTTAGGAAACCTCAGCAAAATATGTCTCTATATCACACCGCAATGCATACAAAGAATGAATTTCGCATGATAAGATTACCTGAGAAAATTATGATTAAAACCTACCATTCCTGTTAAAGCGCCACAACTAGGTCTTTTTTTTTTTTTTTTTTTTTTTTTTTTTTTTTGTCAAGCTATGGTGGATTGCGTTTTACTGCACATCTTCTAAGTGCATCCGATATATATTCTATGGAATTAAGGTCAGATGAAAAGGCAGGCTATTTCTTTCAAAGTTCCTTTCACTTTCATGAAATATGTCAACATACGCCGCACTATGAGAATGGATAGCACCATCCATGACAATGAAACAATATCCGATAGCAGCACAAAAATTGTATGCACTAGGCAATATATACTGGTAATAAATTAATGTGCCCATCAGATCCCTTTCGAAGATATAACATCGTTAATGCGGTGCGAATCTTGAAAAGATGGTACCAGCTCAGGCGTCATCCTCGTTATCTGACCAAGTTCAAGATTACGAAGTCCGTCCCAAAAAAGCTCTCGTGTTGCTTCCAAACGGGACGTCAACGTAAGTAAACTAAGATAAATTAAACCAACAAATAACTTTAATATATTGGTTTAGTATCATGCTAGTGTAGACCGTTAACCGTTACGGATGCGCGCCAAATTTGTTGGCATCTAACTAGTATACAGGCAAATAAACTATCGTGGTTTTTTTTTCCTTTGGCATTGTTGGCATGATATTCAAGTGCTCGCACTTGTCTATATCCTTTGTAAAAATTTGGCAACAAATATATGACAATTTGTTTTTTCTAATCTCTGCATAACGATATTCATTTGTAGAAACTGGCACGTCAGCCAAAAGTGTAACATCAATATCTATACCAATATCTTAAATTTTTTTTTCACAACCATGCATAATGATTTTGGTACTTTCGAAAACATAAACAACATCTCTTATTGAATGTCCTTCTAATTTAATCAGAATATTTACTCAGATAAAATCATTTCAATAAGTTCATTGATACTTATCGTTTGCTATATCCAGAGGTGAAAAAAATAGTGTGTTACTCACATAAAATATATTTTTTCCCACATTGTCATAAAAAGTGACTTATGTGTTTATCAAGTACAAAGTATTTTACATATACCCTTGTGGATAGCAGTGAATATAAGCACAAACTCTAAAATTAAGCTCCTCATTATCAAATACCTTTGGATTTATATTTTACTTCTTATCAATTTTAGTACCAAATATATAAAGTGAATAAAGGCCCCTTTCACAATAAACTATAATTAGTAATTATCTACAGTTACTAATTTACATTTATGATTTATATCTTACACGAGCAGTCGATTCTATTTAGTCAAATTCTGGATGGTGGGAACGTTACATAAATAAGGCATACTCGCTTGTGCGAAAAATTCTTCATAGAAAAAAAAATGAATGAAAAAGTACTAATGCTTTCCTTAAGAACTCATCGGCAGGATACAAGAAAAGTATATCAAATAATTCTAACAACAAAGATTAAAGTGAGAGTGGTCTCTCAGATACTTTCTCGCATACTGTAAAATAAATGTACTTGTGACTGCATTATTAACTGTATGCCTTTGGCGAACATTTGCTACGAAAGAGTCAATTAAAGTCGTGGACTCTCATGGATTCGATCACTTCAATGGATTTCGTCGAAATTTGATGAAAATCTACATTCTTGGAGTTCTAACGGATTGAGATGAGCGAGGATAGAACCTGGAACAGTGTGGTTCGCAGCCCAGTAACATGACCATGATACAAAAGCAATTGCTCAGGTAGCGTATCTGTTAACTGGCTTATAGGCTTTCACCACAGACTCTCCCTCCAGTGAGTCGGAGGTGAGACGAACGATATGGCTGTTGAGTGGGGATGTAATAGCTGTTGATTCTAATGCGCCTGTACCCGTTTGAGTAGCGTCAAGCGTTATGGCAAGCGTGTGTGGTTGCTTTTGCTGCGTCAAGTGAGTCTGACGACTTTGGGATGCTGTGGGTAGATGGCGCCACAACAGCTGTACGAAGGTTGAAGGTTCATCGTCCGAGGTTACCAAGGTGGCCACTTGGAATGAGCGAGGATAGAACCTGGGACTTTGTGGTTTGCAGCCCAGTAATATGACCACGATACAAAAGCAATTGCTCTGGTAGCGTAGCTGTTAACTGGCTTATAAGCTTTCACCACAGAGTAAAGACCATATACCAGATTTCATCCATCTAACTCAAAACGGTTTGAGTTCATAGATTGACAGATAAAGTGTTTTTTGGAGTCAAGGAGGTCTAAAATGTGGAGTTTCGTCAAAATCTCGAGTTTATTTCACACAATTATAATATTTTTTTCTTTGTATTCTTCATATACGAGAAAATAATAAGAATTTATAAGAAATAATTATTTGATATGCATTATTTCAAAAGGAAATTTATGCATTTTGAAAAAAGAAAAAAAAATATACATATATTTTACTTTTCGTGATTTTAGAAGTTTTAATTTATTGCACAAGCTCGGACAAGTTTATAGCTCGGAGAACATTAGGATGTTGTAGAAAAAATTCTAATCTGCAACGAGAAATAAAGAGAATCAACTGAGGGTGAAATGTGTTCATTAGAAGCTCGTTTCATCTTCAAAACTTTAAGCATTATTTAACGTTTCTAAATGAACTGCGGAATGAGTAACACAGTTTAATAACAAAATAACAAAAACAAAATAACCTTTAAAGGACAATTATTACAGAGACAAAATGCATTTCTCTTTCAAAATCTTGACTTTAACTAATGTTTTCCAAGTTAAATGATAATTTTGATTATTATATTGATTAAAATATCGTCCAAATTATAATTTCAAAAAAAAAAAGTATTTCTACATTAGGCTTATAAAATAGAACATGTTAGTTTATGTTGATTGCAAGAGATTTTATTTTTCTTAATTGAGAACTTGTCATTTTTATGCCGAATTAACTTGATTAATATTTCACTATTGTGGATAATAAATGTTGCAAAATCCTTTTTACTTTCACGTATACGTAAGACAGAGAAAGCTTGAGCTCAAGCACGAGCTTGAGATTTTGATGAATCTACACATTTTAGAACTCCCTGAATACGAAAAACATATTTTTGGAAAATGCCTGTCTGTCTGTAACAAAGATAACTCAAACGCTTTGTGCTAGATTCTTGAAATTTGGTATACGGTCTTTACACCTCATTTGCATATTTCTATCAAATTTTGAGTAAAAACTGTTTAGGGGAAGTCCTCTGTCGGGCTATTTGGATAGTAATTTAACATGACACTTATAAAACGAAGAGAGCTGAATAGATAAAATTACGGTGAACATATTTAGCATCTATAATGTAGAAATCTAACAAATTTGGTGACAAATCCAACTATGGGTTGACTGTCTGTCGGTCTGCGTTTTCAGGAACATGCAAACGTGATAATTCAAAAACACAATGACTTAAATATATCAAATTTAAGATAGGATTTTGTGACTACAAGTGCAGCTTAGTGTCAAATTGTTGTTACAATCGGTTGAGAAATACATGTATAAAACACAAATCCGATTTTTGGATGTTATTAACCCCGGCCAGGAATAAATCGCAAAATAATTCGCCAAGAATTACCTAATAGATTCATGAAAAGTGTCAAATGCACGCCAAAAGTTAATATTTTGTATTGTGCGCCAATTATGCACTCTTTGACACGACAAGTTTATTCGAGAGAATGCGAGAATGTTTTAGCGAGACTACACCCACTGGTTATAGCTTATTTTCTCTTTGTGTGGTTGAATTTTTGTTTATATCCCTAGTAGAAAATGTGTCTATTTTCATTTAGCCGTACTATTTTTGTAACCCTTCAACTGCATTTGATGAATATAAATGAATTTTATTTTCCAGGCTAAAAATTGTTGCTTGGCAGTCTCAGCGGAAGTGTATGCAGCTCAAATAAAAACGAAAATAATGCGAAATGGATTTAATAATTCTAATGCGCAATGGCAAGTTATTTCATAACTATTTGTAAACAATGAAATATCTCATGAACAGAAATCAAGAACAAATATTCTTTACAAAATATTATTTTTATATTTAAAATAATCAAGAAAACCAAAAACCCAATCCCAAACAATAGGAAATATTTATTTCATTTGATAAATCATACCATAGATACTTCATCAGTAGTTGCATGTGCTCCTCTTCCTTCCACCTAACAAGAGATTTCACAAAATAAAGCCTTGTCACGGACCCCAGCTTCATCAATTGAACAGATTTCGTCAATTTTTTTCACCACTTCATTTCTCCACTCCTTTCATAATTAATTTCATAATCCTCTTTATTTATTATCTGAAATTATAATTTGAAATAGCACTTTCATTTGGTGTGATAAGATTTAGTTCATCAAAATGGATTCATATTACTAAATTAATATTATTAATATGGTGGAAGAACAACTAGTCGACAAAAACTGCTAATTAAAATTTTAATTTGAAACGGAATAACAAATGCCACAATGTTATATATCTTAATATAAATTAAAGCCTTTGTGCGTACGTATGTACATACATATATGTTTGGAAGCGCTTTCCACATCTCTTCCAAATCAATTAGGCAAACTTTTGCACCCTTTTTTATATAAAAAATAAGAAATAATATTGGTAATTTTTCGAAGTGAAAAATTGATTAAAAATTCACTTAATTAAAAAATTTTAAACATTTTGTCTTTTTTATTTGAACTACTCTGGCACTATTTTTTAAAATTTCTCTCCTTTCATTTTATATCTTCTTTTCACAATGTTTTTATTGGTGTTAAAGTATTAATTTAATCACACTCAAAAGAAAGCCCTAGTTACTCGCTCAAACCTTTCTTATACTTCTGCATTTGTGAACATAAGTTGCAGTGCTGATAGAATAAATATTAAAATTTTATGGAGGAAAAAGAGCTACCGGTGTTGTATAATAGTATGGTCAATTGCTGTTTTTATTTTAATTAAAAAGAGACAATAAAAGTATTATGCATATTATAAAGATGGGTTTACACTCGGCCAGTTATAAGGCGGCCAGTAAGACAATGCATGAGCAGAAAGGCACTGGTTTATGTTTGCCACAATTTCATAAGATAGATTTAGGCATTGCATGCTTGGCTGTAAATTGCCGTTTTGGCGTCCTTGAATTCTTTTTCACTGCATATCGTATTAAAATGATGGATATTTACACAAAGAAACATGGTAAAATGAAAAAAGGATCAACATACCTCAATCCGGAAAACTATAGAAAAAAAATGGCAAATAAAATGAAAATAAAAACAAAACCTGGCATCACAAAGAACAAAAAATGTCGGAATTAATCGATGATAAATGAGCCGTTTATTTTGAAAATGGGACAAGTCCATTTTTTTGTTATTGCGAAATATTTAAAGGTTTGCATTTCAATAAATTTAAAAATATTGGTGAGTATTAATTGATATATTTTTTGTATTTTGCGGAACCAGATAATGTAAGTTTATAATCCAATAGTGTTTACAGTGCTGACTAAAAAAATAATAGTTCCATTATAACTAAAGGAACTTGCCTCACTTTCAAAATTAAAGAATTACTGCAATCATTCATTTAATTTTAAAATAATATTTCGGTTGCATCAGCCTTTTTTTAAGAATAAAAACAAAATACTGTTCATTTTTTATAAATATTTATTCATTTGATAAAAATGGAAACAAAACCAAGAATATTCTAGTAGAAAATATAACATAACAACAAACAATTCAGTTTTATTAAGAATTTTAATGAAATTATATATTTCAGTTCATACGTAGGTATAATCAATTTGAATTTTATTCAAGATTTAACATTTTAAAAAATTCATGATGAACGGGAGGTATATATGGTAATAATTCCATCATATCCTTGCATTTTTCAGATGTAATAAATCTCTTTTTTTTCTTACATAAAAGATAATTTTATATTTCTGAAATTACTTGGAATTATTTACTTTCCTCGTTGTGTTGACAAATCGATAATTTTAAATTCAGCATCTCGTTCTATCGAAGTTTTGTTGAACATTTTGTATGGTGCATCCCTTGTAAATCTGATCCAGCATATAGTCAATCAATTCACGGTTTCTCCGTGAATTTTTCTTTTTTATAAAAACGCTTTTTCCAGAGGTTGGGTTGAAAATAAATTTCCATGCTTAATTTCATGTACTAAAAGTTTATTCTGTTTTCGACAATTTTGTGTTACTTTAAAGTAATCCCGGGGAATATGCAAGAAACTGGTTTCTGTATTGAATAGTTACTGGACAGTTTCACTCCAAAATCACGATCATTCGGTAAAAATGAATGTCCTGACAATAAAAATTTGTGATCAATGATATTTATTCTGTTGTCAATGGACTGAATAATTGGTGATGGAAGTAAACATTATTATCGACACAAAATTAAGATAAGATTTTTATTATTTATAAAATACTGTACAACCACCGATTTTCAATATAAAAATAGATAAATAGAAACACCCTAGATTTCAGACATGATGTCAAACGGCCACATTTGCTTCACAATATAGCAACCGGAGCTAAGTTTAGCCGTAACATATTCGGTCAAATATAATTTCAATCTAAGATGGACTTGCACCACTTTAAAAATAAACAGATTTACAAAACTGTTAAGAACTAAAACATCCATCTCCAATATACTAGAATCTAAATATTTTTTTACTATAAATGTTTACTCATAAAAAGATCATAACAAGATTTATCTATAACTGCCATTATCTCCATTTTTTTCAAAAATGGACTTGCCCCACTTTCAAAATAAACGGCTCAAATGATCAATTTTGTAACGTAAAAAAAAAAAAAAAAAAAAAAAAATCTTGCCAAATGGTGCAAACGCTTGAGCAGTAAGGAATTTATATTCCTTACTGCTCAATTATATATATAATACAGCGGCATGTTGCTGTCCTATCGGAAAAATACTTGCCATGGACAGAGCAGCATTTTTCAGCCTTTCTACGCATGCGCTTCCTACTGATCGTCTTATAACTGTCCGAGTGTAAACCCACCTTAATAGTTTATTTAATGTTGTACTTGAAAATATTATATATAAAATGATTTAAATCCGGAGTAATACCAGGTACATTGATTAGTTTAATATAAAATTTTTCAAGTACAAATTCTGAAAATAAATAAATACATATTATAAACTAAATGAATAACAAAGGTTTATTTTTAATGACATTAACGTTAAAGTATGCAACTAAAGTTTTACAGTTCAACTAAAGAATCCATCAATCATTCAATTTTACCTGCCATACTGCTAAAGAAAAATAAAAGAACAGGGCAAAAAAATAAAATACGATGGGGATAAATTTGCCAGTTTCAATCATGATCGTTTCAACAACGCAACATCACTTCCATATTTTTTTAAATCTTATATCTGCTAATAGGCCATATGACATACGCCGGAGTTTCTCAATGCAACTTTTTTTCCTTTATGGATTAATACTATTAACGATAATTTCACCCGCTTGACAGACGAGGCCATTTAAGTGGAAGCCAATTTTGCACACGCCGCTGCCAGAGGAGGAAAAAAACAGAAAAAGAAAACTAATAGTAATCTTTTAGATAAATGTTTGCCACGAGCCATAATTTACCCCCAACTAGTGGAATCGCCTCTAAACTAATACGACCACCTGAGACGAATCCTCTTCGGGAAAAATTTCCATAATCCGAGGTATTTTCTTTCCACCTTCCACGAAAAGGGTGCGGTAATGAACGCGGCGATAAGGGACTCTAGATACCTTCATGGGCACTGGCGTATGGCAACAACCGCAAGAAAAAAATAAAGAGAACCCTTTTTTATAAGAATGATGTATTCTGACAGTTATTCATATGGAAAGATAAGAAGCGTTTAACGCGGAAAGCTTTATTTAGAGGAGATTTCGAGAACGTTGCCTTCTTTTGAGAAAAAAAAAGGGATAGTTGTTTTTGGATGCTCTAAAAATGTTTTTATATGATTTATATAAAGTTTCGAATATTTGTAGATAAGCTGATATAAGTAATCGGTCTTGGATGAAACTAAATTTAAGAATATCGAATATTATGTTGTACTTGCTTTTATTTGTTCATTATCCGCGATTATATGAATGGCAAATGAATGAATTAATTAATTACTAATTAATACATTCATTAAATAATTAATGTATGCTCTCATACGCGTCATTTAGCAATGTTTATTTGGAAATTTAATTTGTACAAAACAATATATAATTAGGGATGAAAAAAATAATCAAAAATTTAATTATTTTATTCTAATATCTTTTAAAAGAAATATGATACAGAATTGTACTAAATAAATTTATGTACAATTTGAAGAAAGTTCTCAATCAATTCTAAATTTTCTACCTGGTTTTTCGAATCTACATAAAACGAAAAAGCTCGGGATTCAAATTATTTGAACATTAATTTAATTACATTTGCATCAAATCAGAGTATTTAAAATATACTTTTAAAAAAATCTTGGATCGTCTTGTTATCGATCTTCTTTTTGAGTTAAATATCTAATGAAAAACATTCACCTTTCTTTTTTAGACTCTCATGCTTTGTTGAACATCTTTAACTCATCAAAATATAGTTTGAAACTAAGTGTTGATATTTCACGATATTTTTATAAACATTATCAAGAAATCGCGTTTCATGAATACGATCCCATTGTCGAAAGAAAATTTTAAAAAAAATGAATTAAAATACTTTAATAAATTATTTTGTAGAGTATTGTAAAATTATGAATTGTGTGGAATGTATAATGCTGCGAGATGGGCTATCTTCTAATAATGCATGCATATATGTTTATCGCGAATTTTTTTTTAAATGATTCAGAAAATCAAATTACATTACAATGAAAGATCGTGTGCATTTAGAAAATAGATTATCTCCTCAATTGCATTTTTAAGGCACTATGATATTGTTACAGAAAGTATATCAAAATCCTTCTAGTGGACGTGCGGCTAAAAAATCCGACAGATTAATGGACAATTACTCTTTAATCTTCTAAAACACGAAAAAACAGTAAAAAACGCAACCGAAGCGTACAGAAGAACAGCTTCTGCAGTAAACAGAAGCAAAAGAGGAGAAAAAAAATGACCATTAAATAACAGCATAAAGCACTTGCAAAGAATTCTCTGGTCAACATTCCGAAGCGAGAGACTTCGCTTAAATACTCGCTTGAGCTCAACTGCAGATTACTACTGATTCCTCTATGTTAGACTCCGCATTTTATAATTTTCATGCCAGACATTGAATATTTTAAAACTAACAGTGAAACTTGATTCCTAATGGAGCTATCTTCAAGATTCTCGATATTCTGGGTCCTTCAATTTTTTCGCCAAAACTATCATATTCTTCGCCTTTTGATCAAGTTGTGGTTAAAACTGAGAATCATTGATTCAGTCTCCATTCAGCAGCCATTACAATACCTGTAAAACTATATTTCTTACCAGAAAACTTATTACACAGGGAAGCAATATTACAAATTCGTAACAATATCACGGGACTCGACTTCATCAGGAAAGTTCACGCATATAATAATCAGGATAAATCTAAGGCTAATAAAATAACAATATTTTAATGCTTATCCTAATTTGATGCTTAAAATACTTTGTTAAAAGAATCATGAGCATTAAGTAATGCATTGTAGATTAATTGAAATTGAATCCAATCAATATTCGTTGTGAATTAACTAGCCGCTAAAGGCTATCTAGTATTAACTAGACATAAATTATTATTTTTATTAATTGCAGTGCTATTAGAATTGCTATTTGAATTTTAGAAGGAGATGTAATTTTGTAAAAAATAAAATATTCTGCATATAATATTACGCAAAGAATTGAATTTGCATGCATTAACTTATTCACATTTTTACCATTTCACATATGCAGTGTATTAATCCAATACAAGCGATTAAAAATAAATGAATTTGGATGCAGAAGTTTTAGTACCCATAATGAACTCATACGGAACAGATTTCTATTATATTTTGTAAACAGGCCCATAAATATTTCTAAAGCAAAATGAGCCATTCATTAATCTAAATAAGTCAGTCGTCTTTAATATAATAGTACTAATGGCAACTTAGCATTTAATTAAAGATTTGCTTTTCAAATAACTAAAATCTGAAATATGTTCGTATCCGGATACGATTCTTCGCGTTTGTTTCCATATAAATACATTATATTGATACTTTATTTGAATAAATATCAAATATTAAGGCCACATTCTAATACTCTCATTTGTCGAGCAGAAAATGTAAGCTTCCCTTCAAAATTTTAAGCTTCACTTTGCAATTGCTCAGCTTTTTAGAATGGATTTTTAAGCACCAATGATGCAAAGGGAAAGTAATTAGCTAATGCATTGCTGAGCCCGTTAGTGAAATAAATAGCCGCATCGACTCATTTCCATGTTTACAAAGCGGCTTTTGATTGCGCAAAAATATTGCTGAAATATCAAGGTTTTTTATGAAATTAATACTTTCTTTGTAACGATTTTAATGTCTTCTTAATGATGCTTGTTTGCTATATTTCTAATTTTAAAAGCCTTTCCCATGTTAATGCTTGTATACACAAAAATATAGAATAAAGGATAATATATTTATGTGAAGTGTCGTTATGAGAAAGGAATTCAGCTCTGTACTTAGTGGATCTTATTCTTGAAAGTAAGAGCATTGCGCTTTCTAGTTTAGATGCTCACAAGGCTGGCATGTAATAAATATAATGAACTTAAAATAATTAAGATTCAAACCTAAAAATATAATGAATTTAGAATAATTAAGATTCAAACCTAAAGCTATTAATTTTGTTTATTTTTAATGTTAAAGCTACTTTCTAATGAAAGAAATGAAGAAATATTTTTTTATTTGATGCAAAAGGTACAATTAATTCTCTTTTTCCCCAAAAAAATTTCTGTTTGTATCGAATTTTCTATTTGTTTCCAAAAGAAAAAGGGATTAATGACACCATTTTATTAAACAAAATCATACTATTTTGCTTTTTTATGTAGTTAATTCAAAAAGAACTGAAGTCAATTATACATTACATTCACACACAGACACAAACAACCTCCCCTTCCCTCTCAGATATATATGATTGAAGTCGGAATGTTAAAAATATTACGATTTGAGTTAAGTCAAAATTTGTGTAGCGAGAAAAATTAAAGAAAAATCCTTAAAAATGATCTGAGAATGCACATTTTTAAATTTCAATCCAATTTTTTTTACTTCTTTATATAATTTTAATTTTAAAAATTTATGTATAGTCAGTTCTTGTTTTTGTAGATCTTCCTATGACATGAAGCATGACATGATTTTTTCTTGTTTCCTTACTTCTATTTCAATGATATATCATAGCCAATCATTTTGCATCCATCTGCCAAAGAAATCATGAATCTACAGCTTTGGATATACTTCTGCAACATGGGATTCCTTTTTATTTGGGCACATCATATACAGTGGGTTGATATGAAGTTTCAAATTGATTTTATATTTCCTACTTTATTCCATTCAATTAATTATTAGGAAGATCATTAAGAATTATTAGGATAATTATTAGGAATATCAAGTTGAGTAGGTTTGAGTTAGTTTGCACTAAAAGAAACAGAGCCATGCTGGATTCGATTTAAACAATGGTAGAAAGATCTGAAATTCTATTAAATAGAAAATAGGTTGAAAGCGTTCATTACTTTTAGTTTCAATTCTTTGTATTTTTGAATAATTGAAGCACATAAAAATTATTTTGTATGAATCAAAATTTGATACAAGTCATCCCATTCGCATTCCAAACCGTTTAAGTAAAAAACAAGAAATTTTTTCTGTTCTCAAAAGACCCTACTTCAGAACAAACAGAAGACATATCCACAGTTTAGAAATCACAACAATAACAATTTCTCCAAGCATTCCACCACCACCCTCTTTACTTTTTCCACTTTCTTCAAGCAAGAAACCCAAAAAATAATAATAAAAAAAAAGAGCTGGAAAACTTTATAACCCCACCAGAAAAGGGCGATAGCGAAAAGTGGCGCTACCAAAATGTTTACCAGAAACAGTTTCGGTAGACTACACAAAGAGAAGGCCGCTTATCATTTGCTGTTTGAACTCGAAGCACTCCAGCTATTTCCAGGTTTCTTCATTCGGGAGTTTGTTTAGCTTCCCGACCGACTCACTCTGGAATTGCCGGGCCTGTTTGCTCTCTCGCCACTCCGCTCTGTCACTTCGATCTTCCTCCTCATTTCCTTTTCGTCTCTCGCCTCTTTTTCCTCTTGTCTTCGGTCGCTCCCTCCTCCTTGTAGGTTTTGATTTCAAGTTATGGTTATTTAAACTGCGTTCCGCCTCGCCGATTAGGCGGCCTGATTTCGAAAAATGTTTGCCACACTTTTTTGGGAACAGAGATGGGTAGATCTACAAGAGTGTTTTGTAACGTTTCTCAAAATTTAAAGATTTTATTTTGAGGCTTTTAGTTGAATAAGGCATTGTCAAGCGTTTTTTAAGACTAATTTCTTTAGTTTGTACATAAAAGATTTCTTTTTGTATGTTTTTACTTAATGAACTATTTCATATTTCTTAATTAAAGTTATTAATGTAATTTTATAATAAACTTTTCATTCGTTTTATGATCTACAGTAAACTCCTGACTATTTGCAGATATAGGAGGTGCGGATAACATGGATAACCCATGTGATTACCGAAAAAGGGTACAAATCAACACGAAAAATGTTTCGTCACATTGATACTGATAATAGAATATTAGCAATGACCATTGAAAAATGACAATGCTCCTACAATAGCGGGGCATGAGCTGTTGAATGGATGTATTTTTCTCTCTTGGATAACATTGGCCCACAGACAGGCAAGTCACCCGATAATTTCTTCGATGACTTCGCAATCACCTTGGTCCTACTTGTCCAAGCGGAGAGAAAAAAAATATATAATGAAACTCAGTTTGATCGGATTAATTAGAAGCAGATCGTATACTGATTATTGAAGATTCAAATAATTGTATAATTGATAAAAAATTTATTTTTTATAATGAAAACCTTAAAAAATATTAATTTAATGATTACAAAAACAATATTATATTATATATATATATATATATATATATATATATATATATATATATATATATATATATATATATATATATATATATATATATATATATATATATATATAGATAGATAGATATAGATATAGATATATATAATAATTATCAAAACCAAAGACATTTTCCCCTCCTCGAACTAACGGTACGATTTCTTCTATTCTTATTTCGTGTGAAAATTAAGGATTCCTGGATATATCACCAATGATCTTCCATCCTCCCTCCACCATCTCCTATCTTTAAGTGTAATCATGGAGATTGAGAGAAAGTACTACTACTCCATTGTACTTTTTTTATTGGAAAAGAAAAATGATAGAGCCTCCCAAACAAAATTATTGCACTGATTTCTGCAATTTTTTATTTCATTTGAAAGCTCTTGATGTTTAAATAAAGCATCAACAATCGCGAAGATCCCTTCCCTCCCACTCTTTTCTAGAGGTATCTATCGAAAATATAACATTGAAGTAGTACCCAGTCTCAACAACTGAACCAATTTTGTCAATTTTATTCGTTATTTTATGCTCATAGCTAACAATTTAGAATGTACAATATTTATTGTGAAAGTATGATTCAAAATATTCCTTTCATTTTGTGTAATAATATGCAATTCATCAAAGTTAGTTAAACTTTACTAAATTAATGCTATTGATACAGTGGGTATACAACAGTACTGTATTAAAAATATCACTCTTGAGTGAGCCATTCAAAGTAAGTTATTTCGTCATTTTTGCTCGCTTTCACTCATGTACCAGTTCCCATATTTCCTTCCTTCTTTTATTTCTAAAAGAGATGCTGAATGAAATTCGGAAAATTTGAATTCTACTATTCATCAAATAAGGTAGCTCGATGCAAAACTGCAATCGCTGGTTTAAGGAAAACATTTGTAGGTCATTTTATATCCCTTCAATTAAAAATGCAGTAGTTCGAAATACTTCCTGAACAGCTGAGTGAATTTGTATTTACTTACGCCGTCCAGTGAGAGTTTCATTTTATAACATTTTATAGCTTGACTTCTTCTGTAAAAATTTAAACAATTCTTTTCAATTTACCTTTATGTTGAAATGCTTTCTCTCAATAATTATCAATGATGAAATGGAATATTTAACATATTTTAATATTACAAATATTCATGCTTGTCTATGTAAAATATTCTCTTATGAAAAGGAATTAAGTATTCATGTTTACACACAGTGTTTTGTTTATTTGGAGACACAAGGACAGCAAAGTGATTATCAGACATCTTCAGTGCAATGTTAACCATGTAGTAATTTTTCTTAGGTTTCAAGGGTATTAAAACAATAATTTTTGATAAAATGTGTCTATCTATACATTATTAACAATCAGTGAATTTTTATTCAGTAAGGATAATGTATACTTTAGTCATTTTTTTTCAACAAGCTCATGAAAGGAAAGAAATTTAATATCATTATTTTAAAATATTGAAATTACATTGTTTCTTATGGCAGAAAACAAAGGTAATTTGCAATATATCCTTTAATAATTAACTATAGATCCGATCTATTTTTTATATGAAAATTATAATGAAACCAACCTTAGTGTTTTTCCCATATTCTCTTATAAAGAACTTATTACAGCAAACGCCATGTA
This sequence comes from Argiope bruennichi, assembly GCF_947563725.1. Lineage (NCBI taxonomy): Eukaryota > Metazoa > Arthropoda > Arachnida > Araneae > Araneidae > Argiope > Argiope bruennichi. The sequence continues at coordinate 63,828,041 of NC_079151.1, read as the reverse complement.
TTGGCATTGACATACAATAGTCAGGAAATATCAATCTTTGCTTCAAATGTAGCACTTTTACTGAATCAGTCATGTGATCCTTGGCGAGCGTTTTGGCGATTAATCTCTGGCATAAGGTCAAAAATATCCAAAAATCGAATTTGATTTCAGGCACGTTCTTCCGAACTGATTGAAACAAAAATTTGATAAAACTACATGTAACATTGTAAAACTACGTACCAAATTGAATATATTTAACCCTTTCTAGGGCCGTAGGAAGTATGCTTCCCACAAAATTTATTAATCTTTGTATGAAATTATGTAGATTGGCATAAGTTCTGACAGATTATTTTAGAAAGACAGAAACTTAGATGCTTGTTTTTTATCTTACACAAAATGATGTGTCTTGATTTGTTTTAATAATTATTAACTAACAAAATTAATGAATCAAATTAAATTTATCTAATAAGCTAAATGAATCCCTTTTCTTATTCTAATTTCAATCCTAAAATATTTTAACATAATATGACTAGAAAAAAATGGCCCTTTAAAGGGTTAAGTAATTACATTTTTAAGTTATTATGCTTACATGTTTTTGAAAATATAGACCAACAGACGGTCAATCCTTTATTGGATTTAGCTCAAAATTTGGTAGGTGTCTGTACTAAAGATACTAAATCTATGCACCGAATTTTATCTATCTAGCTCTCTTTATTTTGTAGATATCGCGTTAGCTTACATTCGAACTGCCGGGCAGACAGACTTCCTCTGAACAGATTTTGCACAAAAGTTGGCAGAAAACTACAAATTTGATTTTAAGCCTGTATACCAAATTTCATCTGTCTAGCTTAAAACGTTTTTGAGTTATCATTGTCACAGACAGAAGGACATCTTCCAAAAATATATTTTCCGAATTGAAAGTGGTATGAAACTTGGAGATTCGTCAAAATATCGAGTTCGAACTTCTTGAAGATTACTATACTTTTTCAATATTACATATACGAGAAAGTAAAAATAATTATACGTTTTAAATGGATATCATTAGATTTACTACAGATAAAACGCTTACTCTTTTCTTAAATATTCAACAACATATCTTTTTGTTTCTGGGAAAAGTAGGGAAGGAGGTAGAGGTAGAGGCGGAATAGCATTGTAGAAAGAAATATAAATATTTACAAGAAGAATCATTACGCATGAAATCCTTATTATAAGTGCTTAAAATTGTAACTTCTGGAAGCTCTTTATTTAATTCCGAAGAATCTCGATTCCATATCGACGCGAATTCCCTTTTTAAAGGTTCGACTTATTAAATACCAAATTTTGTAATTTCGTAATTGCATTAATCCACATTGAAGATTTTAAAATACGTATAAAGCAAAGAAGTTTCTAATGTCTATTTGTTTAAAAGCTCTGCTAAGTGTTCACTTTTAAGCCTACTCGCGAAGGTTTTTATCAAGAAATATTTCATAAACAAAGGATTACATTTTTCTTAGCGGAAAAAAAAAACTACATATTCGAGCTTTAGATGATGTATATCATTCGTCATCCTATATTTTCTATTGTACCCCGCCAGATATCAACTTACTTTATAAAATCCGTTTTTAAGCATGATGTATGAGACTAAATCCTATATCGTTATTACAATCTCGCCCACCTTCCCAGTTCATTGCTTTACCCGTTGATACAGAAACGGTTTCCAGATCTTCCCCCGAAGTAACGGCTGCATACTGTGTTTCTAGAAATTGAGTTGATTGCTGCGAGCTCGAGTCGGACGATCCATCATAGACTAACAGGATTGGAGAAGATCATTCATCAAACGCTGTCAACTGCCAATCTGCAGTCATAGAGATCTTTTTAGATAGCTGTTTCTGCTGCTGAAATCATTCGACAGGGTTTCGTTTTAAAAAAAGCTGATCTGAAAAAAAGAATTCGATCGTGGAACAAATAGCCCTTGATTCTTTGTCGGTAAAATAATACTTTCTAGACTCTTAATATGGCATCATTGATACCGATGGTGGAACGAATCATGTTATATGATTGAATTAGTCATCTAATAAAGCTAATCATGTAATATCATCTAATGTAATCTAACATATTAGTCATGATTAAGAATAGAACAAAACGTTATTTTTTTAAAAAATTCTCTAGAAGAATTAATGAATCTTTATAATCCTAACCATTGCCTTTTAAATATAAATTCTACGCCTTTTTATTAGTATTTTAATAAAATTAGTAGTATTTAATAAAATAAATCTTTATATATCTTACCGTTGGTACCGATCGAGAAAAGAATCATGTTATATGACTGAATCAGTCATCTAATAAAGTTAATCATGTAATATCATCTAATATAGTCTAACATGTAAATCTTGTTTAAGTATAGTACAAAATATTATTTTTAAAAATATCCTGTGTTTGTGCGTGCGTGCGTGCGTGTGTGTAAAGATATTTTAGTAGTTGCGTGGCCAAATAGAAGAAGCTTTTAAAATTTTAAAACTTTGATTTATTTTTCATCATGGGAGGCATATCATGTATAAGAAGAAGAGACTTCAGGTCTACATCGCGATACAAAAACAGAAGATCAAAAGAAACCGAAATTTTCCGTTCGGTGGTTTATACTATGAGATTTTGACAGGGATTTCTTTGACATATGTAATCATAGGAAAGGGAATTTAGGTATCTTTGAAAGATTGTTGCAAGCATTAGGGATTTTTATCCCTTCTCCCAGAGCGTGAGAACCTAATGAATTTATCAGTTTTCTCGAGTGCATGTTGAAAATAATTAAATAAAAAATGGAATGGAATCAGGAAATAAGAGAACATTTTAAAATGAAGTTAATATCATGGGCTAATTTCAAATAAAAATTAGGAAAAATTAATTAGGATTTAAACTCCATTTTAAAATATCATTACATACATATATATTGTTACGAATCTGTGATGTGGCTACCCAGCATAGTTGGTCCCATAGAAGGTCCCAGAGCTTGGCGACAAACTTAGCGACCATTTGGCGACTTGGCAACGAATTTGGTGACTTTGGCTCCAAAATAGATTATACCCGAAACATCGAGAATTTTCCCGATCCGTCCAGTAGGAACCGAGTTACGCCTGGAACGTTCCTGATTGGTTGAGAGGCTTCTAGCCCCGCCTCCTGAGACCTATAAAAGTATCAGCCTGCAGCTGCCGGGAGTCGTGAATTGAGCAGAGTAGTCAAAATAGACAGTAAAGAACTGGCCTTCCAGAGATAAGCGGAGCAGCGATGGAGTCAAGTTAGTGCTGAATTAAGCTGTGCGCTACTGTCTGCAGTAGAGTTTGTTGTGTGCTGTTGTCTGCACGTCTCGGCTGAAGATAATTGTGTGCTGTATATAGTTGTCGTCTTTGTGTTGTCCTGTGTATCTTCGTGTAAATAAACGTCATTGTTTTATTTTCTACTGCCGCCTGCTGATTGAGCGTTCTCCACACCATATAACTCCCACTATCCAAACGAACCCCGGAAATTTCGTAACAATATATAAACAGCATTTTATATATAATTGAATGTAAATGTAACCAATACTTCCAAAAACCCAGCTGGTCATCAAAGGCGGCTAAATCGTTAAATTAGTAATAAATGTGCTTATTTTAAGATGATTTGAAGAATAATAAATAGCTTGAACGGCAATTGCATGTAAACGAAAAGTTATCATCGGGAAAATAAATCTTCCAAACTGATTAAATAACTGATGCAATCTCAGAAGTGAAATGATGGAAAATATTAATTCAAAGTTTTGAACGGAAAAGGGAGATTCCAAAATTTTTGTTTCTTAGAAGATCAGTAGAAAAGTTTTCGGCTTGCGTTTTTCTTGCGATTTTTTTCCCCTTCATTTTCTTTCCTAGACGTCACTCTTCGTTGCGAAGAGATTAATTTTTGTTTTGGTGAGGTTTCGTCTCATAAAATTTAAAACTTTACTTTGGAAAGTAATTTCCTTCCAAAGTATAGAAAAGCGAGTTCTTACTGCAAATTAAATCCTGGCGTGACGTGCAGTTGTGGGAAAAAAGCAACGAGAAAGCCCTTCGCCAAACACGAACTTTCCATGAATAAATCTCATTAAACAAACATTTTGTATACCTTATGAATTTCGAAACTCTAGAAGTCATTCAGACACATAGCAGTTTGAATGTTGGTTTTATGCGCAAGACTTGGAAACTGCAAGCTTGTGATGCCTGAACTAAAAGGTAGATGGAGAAACTTGAGAAAAGTAAGACAAGTTTGATAAGTGTGTGTTTCGGAAAATTAAGGTTTCCAAGTTAAGAAATAGTGTTATGAACATCTAAAAGTCATAACATTTATTTTTAAAAGGGGAAATGAACCAATAATAATTTCCGATGCAATAAAAAAAGAGCAAATGAAGCCAACTCCTCTTGGACTCGTCTCTCTCTACTAGTTATAAAGTAAAATATATGTGTATTGGTCAGACCATTTGACATAGAGCTACCAAACTCGGCACATATACACTTTAGGCAGTGAGAGTATGCACATCAGAATAAATGCTTCAATTTTTAATTAAAATTTTAATTAATTAGAATTTAAGCGAAATTTTGTTGTTTTAACTCATCAACTTTCAAAATAATTACAGTACAAAAATGTTTTTTATAACGTAAAATTAAAATCTTTTCAACCATAATATTTTTGGCATGCTGTTACTGTAAATTTTTTACTTATTTTTTTAAAAAAAATACTTTAATAATACAAAAATGAAATATATTATTTTGTAATAATATATTTAATTGTTAAAGTAAATTTAAAATAGTTTTTCATTTTTCTACTAATATTTCATATTGACTTTCTCCTATTGTTGATAATCAAAACATAATCTTATTTTTCCATGTTAAGTTCATTTCAGTATGGAGTTTTTAATAAAATTTATGAATATGAGATATTTTGAATATGGTTTTAACTTTAAAAGTAAGCAATGTTGAATGTTTTTTATTGTTCGCTCATATTTTAATACTTCTTTTGTATCGTTCCTTTAGCTTGGTATTTTTGTTTTCTTAATGCAGCATGCTAAATGTTTAAAAAATTAAATCAAAGAGATCTTTGTTGTATAATATTTTGACACATTACTTAATTCATGAAGTACATTGCATAAAAGACAAACTTCAGAAATAAATTATTATTTCTTTTGTCCTATTTTTTAAGAATGGCTTCGATGCAGTAATTATCTTATTGGATTAATTGAAGTTTAAATTACTTCCTATTTCAATTTGCGCAAATTTTATTCGGAATGACAGCCATTAAGGAAGTTCTTAGCACTTTAAGCAAAACGGTGTAAGATTTTTAAAATTGCATGAGTTATATAGCTACAAAACTATTATCAGTTAATTAAATTCTAAAGAACTGACATTTTATATAGCCAATAATTCAGGCTAAACAGCTAGTTGCCAAAGGCGGCAGTAATGAATAACATTCGAAATAGGTGTTATAAAATACATTTTGAGATGATAACATTAATTAAAGCGACTAATTTGAAATATTTGCATCATTTATGCTATCTTTTAAAAGATTTTAGATGCAATTTATTCGCTTCATTTTATTATTTGCTTATAGTAATAGTATGAAAGAGTTAGCTGATTTGAATTATTTTATTTGTAATACCCACATAACATACAGATTACTTAAAAGCAAAATAAAATTATAAATTAATCATTAAATGCAAATAAAATTTTTATTTCTGAGGTTTAAATCCATGTTCATGGTTTGGAACTTAGTCCAAACTGATAACCTCTATTCCTACAGCACGGTAGCGCTATTCTTATTTGTATTGCGCATGTCCATGTCCTCAGCGTGGAGGGAGCACACAATAACAATATATTATTATATTTTTTAATTTCTACTAGAAATAATTTGCTAAGTTCTTAATTCTAATTTAGTTTGATACTGATAGCAGTCCTTATGAAATTATTTCAAAATTTAAAGTTAAGCGTAAATCTGGCATCATTTTTAAATTCCTAGCTTAGTTTATCAAAAAATGAATAGTTAATTTCTTAGTTTTTTTTAAACATGAAATTGGTTTAACATATGACTTAGATTTGTTATTAATATTAAAAGAATGACTGTTGGAAAATCTTACTTTCTTTGTCAGTAAGTAAGTCTAGTATAGAATTAAAAAAAAGTCTAATGTTTGTTTGAAATAATCTTCTGTCTATTTCTGTCTCACTTACAGGAAAAAAAAAAGGTTCTGTTAAGTTCTTTTCATTTTTCGGTATCTAAAAGTAAAAGCACTACATGTATCTTAATGCCTGCTTATATTATTAATTATGCTTCTGTCTGTTCATTACTTAATGTCTGCTTGTTACTATTAATTATTAGATATTTCATGCCCATCAGTATGTTATTAGGTAAAGGTATAGTAAAGCAGAGGAGTATTAATAAGAAAAAGAAGGCTCTAAATCTGTCGTTTTGCTTTTCTCTTGCTCAGCACTAATCAAAAACTGGGAGATCAATTATAGCCTTAGTATGAATTGCTTGCGATGAATATTTCCCTCGAAAAAGAAAACCAGGGTATTGAATTATGTTTTGTTTAAACTATATGCATAAAAAATAACCTTTTTAGAAACGATTCAACAAGAGCATGAAGAATTAATTTTAAAACCCATAGTATATTCTTAGGATCAATATGAGGAAAAAATAAAGTGATTGAAGATAGATAGCGGAAAATTTATTCTTAATATCCCCTAACAAAAGTTGTGACATTCAAAAAAGCGCTTTACCCCTTCAATGCAGTGTTGCTTTAAATCAACACGCCCAATTTTGTCTTCTAAATATTTGAAAATTCCACCATTTGTTGTTGCCAACATTATGAAATTTATAATATGTGCACGGTTGCACGAAGTATTGATGAAAATATACAAATAAATAGAAGTCTTTTCACTTACACGTTATTGCTTTTTTTTGCATGAATGAGAACATTGTGTGATGAAAGCTTATAAGCCAGTTAACAGCTACGCTACCCAAGCAATTGCTTTTGTATCGTGGTCATGTTACTGGGCTACGAACCACAAGGTTCCAGGTTCTATCCTCGCACATCTGAATCCGCTACAATTGCAATATTTCATTCTGTAACGTTGAACCAAATGTTTATTAAGTCTGTATGTATCACTGATCAATTTTTTTTTCTCATCTAAGTCTGTCTATTACTATCTTTTTAGTCTCCCAACGGAGGCCATCTCAGAAATGAGAATGAGAAGTATCCGGGTTGATGGTTAGTTCTCGCCATTCTGGCTAGTGATGTCACTTGGGACTCAACCACGGTACCCGCCAGTGTTGCTGTCACGGCGGTTCGGCCAATCAGACTTTTCCGTGCTCCTTAGTGGAGGGTCGGAGTGGCCGTTTGCAGTTACTTATGGAAAGTGCAGAGGAGATTTTAGAGATAATTTGATGAATGTTTCTACCAGTTGGGACATTGACTCAACTTGTAGAAATATTTATCAAATTATCCCCAAAGTGTTCTTTAACCCAGCATTATGGAATGGGCTAGATATAATCTTTGGAACCGGCTATGGTAATTTCTCTTCTTACTTCAAACGATTTCATATCAATGAATCGGATGACTGTATCTGCGGGGAAGTGGACGATCCACTTCATTATGCCACTAACTGTCTTCTCACTACATGTTTCCATCTCAGCAAACCCATGCATGACGTCGAACGAACCTGGTGTATAAGCATGATGATAGATGGGCAGATTTCTAGTTTTGCTTTTGGACATTTAGAATTAGAAATCTAATGCGGTTTCAGCAAAATAATGAAGATTTGATTTGCCCTGACCCAAGCCCAAAATAAATTTTTATCTTCTTCCCCAATCAAACGACTCTCCAAGAAATATTGCCGCATTGAAGAAAGACAGTCGAATACCCATGGCCGAATGGTCATGGCACTGGTCTCATGATCAAGAGACCTGGGTTCGAATCCCGCTAGAGACAATACGATTAATAGTATATGTAAATACTTAATTCCTCTATTTTATGTTTTCCTTTATTTCATGTTCCAGAAGATACTGGACATTTCTTTAATTTACCAGACAAGTGTTCTGGACTTTTCTTACTGTCCCCAGAAGAGTATTCTGGACTTTTCTTACTGTCTCCAGAAGAGTATTCTTGGAACTTTCTCTGCTTGTATAAAAGCAGAAGATTTGTTAGTTACTGTAGTCTCAGTTCAGTTAATAAATTGGTTTAGCTCTATCTCTTGTGTGTGTCATTGAGTTCTATACTATAGTTCTACGTGACAATATATTGACTTCAACAAAATTCTTGAAATTATATTTCCCACCAAACATTCAATTTTTTTTCAATATTGTATTGTTATAGTTGTTGTGTTGTTATTTTGTGTATTGTATGTAAACTTCAACATTTTTTCCTTCTTAACCCATTTGCATAATTCTAAAAAATGAAAAATTGACCCATATCCCCAAAAAAAATTTTTTTTATTGCATAAAGATAAAAAAATATATTTCAAAGTGATTAAGAAAACGAAAAGCAAATGAGATACACAAAGTATACATAATTTTATTTAGTTCAATAAAGTTATACAATCAAAATAATTTGAGAAATTAAATTTAATATTATGATAATACTTGAAATGGTCAATGTATATAACCACACTCATCACTTTTAATTTATTCTCCATTTTCGTGATTAACAAATTACACAACAATTACCAGCCTCCTGAGAGGAAATTATTTCAATAAATATCAAAAAAATATTGACCAATAAATCTCAATGGTCAAAGTGTAATTCCTCAGGTTGTTGATACTTTATTTTTTATTTTGTTCAATCATTTCTTTTACTAATTTTTGCTTCAAGACGTGTAATGCTTTGCCTTCATGATCAGTTTTGAAAGCAAGTAAGATTGTACAAAAGGATTAAGATTTTTTTTTTATATAAACAACCTGAAATCGTTGCCAAACACGGAACTTGATCTCACTTAGCAACTATGACTTTCACGAATGTGCATTCGTGCTGCGGCTATGAGCTCTAATGTTATGTTCTTGCGCACATATCAGCGCTTTGGTGATAATGGTCAGGAAAATTCCGCTCATATATGCGCTTATGATGGAAATGGGTTAGTAAATCTTTCCTCGTATATCCATTCAACTAACAGGGAATCCTAGGAGATTTTAAATTCGGGGATATTCTTTGGCGAAAAAGAAAGAAAAAAGCAGCGGATTAGCAACAAGATGTTTATTAATCCTACATCAAACTTAAAAGAAGAAACGATTTTTAAATCAGTTTTTAAAAATCAGTCATTTAAGGGTAATTGTAATTCAATAAGTACAGAAAAGCCATTGAAGCTCTTAATATTAACATCCTTTGCTTCAATGTAGAAATATCTAAAATGTACTTATTTTAAATACAACTGTATATAAAGAAGTCATGAAAATTTCATTAAGCAGGGAAAAATACTTGTATTTGTATTAAACTATGTTTATATTTATTATCACACCTGTTTATAATGATCACTTACTTCGGTTCGAGATGCAAATTATAGAATATTCTATTACAAAAATTGTACATAATGGATTAATTTAGATATTTTACAATTTACCTTTTTAAATAATTAATCACTAATAATCATGAATTATTAAAAAGAACCCCCCCCACACACACACACACTTTACGCTTCTAATTCAAGGCATTAATAGAAATCTGCTAATCTGTTATTTTTATTGTGGATATGCAATGAAAATAACAGATTGGCATAAGCTTTTGCTGTATCCACTTTCCTTTGCAGTTTTACAAAAATGAATCGTTTTATAAATAACTGCAGCAATCAACAGTTTCAATATTCATTCGACAAACAATAAAGAAAAGCCACTTAGATGAAAATATCTGCGAAGGCTGGCAAATGTTTTTATGAAAGGATACGTTCAGCAGATAGTACCATACCTTTCTGTAAAACAAGCTATCGAATCCAATTAATACACAAGTTTAATAATCAACCTCTTGTTAAATTTATATTTTATAATATATTAAATTTAACTATCAAATTTATATTTTATAATGTATCAAATTAAACTATCAAATTTATATTTTATAATGTATCAAATTAAACTATCACATTTATATTTTATAATATATCAAATTAATACATCACATTTATATTTTATAATATATCAAATTAATACATCAGATTTATATTTTTATAATGTATCAAATTTATATTTTATAATAGATTATCTAGAGAATACACATAACCTTTCATGGTAATATAGAGAGCATGACTTCTGGAAGTTTAAAGAAATTTGACAAGTAATATCTTAAGTAACAAATGTGGTATACTTTATAAGTGCTAAAAATTTTTTCATTACCCTTTTATAAGTTAAATTATCAAATGAGAAACGCTTTTGAAGTTTGTAAACGTGAGAAGTGCCTCTAAGAAGTTCAAAAGAACATGTATAGATGTCGTTAACGTGAAAGTTTTTTGTACATACAGTTATTAAACATTTGTCATATTTAATACTCATTTAATGACGACAAGTATCTATAGAAATGAACGCTTTTTTTAAAAAAAATTGGGAATCATTATGTATAAACGTCACATAATTTATTAAAGAAATCTACAGAAATTGAAATGAACCTGAATTAGTGCTTAAGATATCCATCAATTTTCATTAATAATAATTCCTAACAAAATGTTGTATATTTTGGAAATATAGTTTTTGATTTATTGATTTATGGAAATTAAAAACAAATACGAATTAAATTATTTAGTTTTCAGTTTTAAATATTCTTTACATCAAAACCGTTAAAATTTTTTTATTTATTTCTCTTTCTGTCCAAAAAGTGTTATTTCCTATTTTCTTCAGCAAAATTAAATAAATTCATGTTACTATCATTTTAGTACTTTTATGGCATTACAAAACAAAAATATTATACTGTTGTTATCTCTAGAAAAAGTAGTAATATTTTTTTAAATCATTATTTTCTCTTCATGCAATAATTTCAATGGAAAATCATTTTACATGCAAAGCATTTTGTTTATATACGAGTACAAATCATGATATTTCTTTCTAATATATGCACATATTGAAAGCAGGATTTCTAAATTCCAAACAAAACATGAAAAATTGTTGAACACTTTCTTAAAAAGTCATTCCTCGATAACTCTGGCATTTTTTTTTTTTTTTTTTGTATTTTACAGCTTTAAAAGAAGAAAAAGTGTACTATATGTAAAGTGCAAAAAATACGATCTCAGTAAAGTATTTCGACAGAAAAGTTATTAGACTAGAAAGTTCTTTAGGAGAATGATTAAAACAAAATAAATGTTAAAACTGAGAATGCACTAGGAATATATGCATAGTCTAAAAAAAATAAAAAACAAAAAAGAGAGAGAGAGAGAGAGAGAGAAACGTATTGACAGTAGCTTCTGAAAGTATATTTATACTATGAAAGGAGTAAGGTTCAAAGAAATTTTAACCAATTAAATTTAAGTTAAAGATTTAAAACAAACTTCCTGTTTCAAAATGAATGCAACATGTTTTTTCCTTAAAATGAAAACTTAAGATTGCATTTCTTAATTAATAATTAAATTTGATTTTTAGTAAATAAATTCATTACATCCTTAATAAGTAATTAAAATTCTTCATATTTAATTAATTAAAAAATGAAGTTCTAAAGAACGCTAAAATAATTAAATTCCCATTTCTAGTGACAATTTATATGAATACTTTTTGCAAATTTCTCTTAAATATATGTTTAATTAAATGAAATGATTTTTATCGTTTTCATAAAATAGTTTTATGTTGTTGTAGCAAATGCACCAAATGTTTCGCTAAAATAAAATTGCTTTCAACAAAATTCCTCCTTATAGAATGCTTTGATAATTATTATAAATCAAGCACATAAATCTCTAACATAAAGAAAAGTCAGAGACTTCTACTTCTTTATAGACAGCCTTGATAGTTGTAGCAAAGTATAAAATAAATATCTGCTGTAAAACAGAATCTATTCTAACGAAATTTCTTCTTAATAGAATGCTATGATAGTTATTACAAAGAATAAAAAAACATTCAAATATCTACTGCAAAATAAAATCTTCTCGTACGACATGGCCACTTTGCCACTTTCATTCTAAGAAGTTCTCTCATATGAAAAATCATAACTAACATTTTTTTAATGATATAAAACAGAGCTTCCTTAGGATAACATGAGGAGAACAATTTTTAAAATTTTCAGTTTGGAAAAATATATATGATAAAATTTTAAATCATACTAGAATAATGTAAAAATAATTAAAGATATTTAAAAGAAGGGGAATAAAATACCATTCTGAAAAATAAAAGTAATGGGTAGATATTATAACAGAAATATCAGTCGACGTAATTTTCGATTAAGAAAGAACAAATTAATTTCCAGCAAGAACAAATAAATTGTTTTTTTTTCTCATAAAACTAAAATAGCAAATCTAATAAATAATCAACTTTTATTTTTCAGGCACAGTTTAGAAACTGTTTTCTTTTCCTAATTTTTTTAAAGGAATGTATTCAATAAAGGAGTTTTAATTCCGATATAAAATTACTCGAATATTTTTAAATTAAAAAGAAGAAGACATTAAAGAAAAAAATTAGCAAAGAAAAGTAGAAGAAAGTTCTAGATAAAACTTATTACAACAACATTTCTTTGATATGCATTCTTCATAGAACTAATTTTATTTCCACATTAAAAAATATATAGCAAGTATCACGTGACTTCGTGTCTCTAGGAGATTCTAAGTCACGCGGATTGCAAACGATAAATATTCTTTTTCCATCTCACTGTTCTTAAAAAGAATTAGAAGTAATAGTATTTGAAATAGCAGCATGTGTTTTATTCGCCTTTTTATAAAAAATAGCTTTATTTGCTCTTTTGCATATTCAACGTAATAGGAATTTATTACTTTATTCATTTTGCATCGTTTCTTTTTTTCATGTTCTAGAGAAAAGATCGGAGAAAACGTTTCACGTTAATAAAATACTCTTTTCATATTTGCTTTGAACGATGAAATTGAAATAAATTGCATTAGAATGAAAAGGATATGCAAGGAATATTTGTTCTAAAATTAGAATTAATGTATGCTTTATTAATTTGCCTTATTTTACCATTTGAAAAAAAATCAAACTGTTACTAACTGCCTATCTTCTCTTTTTTTCAAGAATTAAACTCGCAGATGTTATTTCCTATTTTTGTACAATGTGTCCTACGATTTTTTTTCTATGCATACAACACCCAAAATGAAAAGTATTTTTTATGTTATATAAAATAAACTTCTGAATTCTGTTTCGTCAGATAATAATTCTTTTATTTGGACATAGGAATAAAAATGTAAGTTGAAAAAAGATAATTAGAATTTTACTGTTATTGTTTCAAAACAAATTTGCTTCACAATTTATCTTTCTAAATCTTTTTATGACATTTTTCATTAAAGAATGTTTTCTTCTTTTATAAGTTTTCATTTATATATATAATTTTTCTAATAGAGACACGTGTTTTGCCAATTTTTTAACTGAAAAATTCATTTTTGAAAAAACTTTTTAATAGATATTTCAGAAGTAAAAATAACTTTTAGAAATTTTAGAAGATAATTATTAATCGCATATCACATTGGATTTATTAAAAAAAATTCATTATATGATGAACTAATCTGAATATCAATTTCATTATGCCAATTATTAAAATTATAGTTTCACTACATAAATAAGGGGAAAAAATTCTAAATATGATGTCAATAAATATATTTTCACATATGATTCTGAAGGATTGTAAATATGTAATCTATACTTATAATAAAGCTCAATGTGTGTGTGTGTGTGTGTGTGTGTGTGTGTGTGTGTGTGTGTGTGTGTTGGCGCTCTACAGGCCAGGTCATTTGACCTACAGCTACCAAGTTTGGTACATGTATACCTTAGAAGTCGGGAATGTGCACCTGGGGTCCCTTTTTTGAATTTTTAATTAGAATTTTAATTATTAATTAAAAACTAACTTTCCCGCCAAAAAAATCTTCCATTTTCCCCACCTCCAAATGAGTAAGGCTTCAGGTTTTTTTTTCCCCAACAGTAATGAGGCTAGGGTTAACATTTTTCGGCCGATTATTTCAAACGATTCTGTTTATTTTCTCAATGTTTTATGCATTTAAAATTAAACATTGTTAATTAATCCATGTTTCAGATTCATTCTGAAGTACTTTTGAATTAAAATAACACAGAATAAAGGAAATTAAAAATGTATAATCTGCATAGCGTTACCCCAACTGGCGTAGAAAAATTCACGCATTTGCGTTATCGTAACTGGCGTTGAAAATTCACGCATGCGCATTGTGTTCTGATTGTTGACATGACAACTATTATCAACGGATGATTTAAATCATTTTTAGGTTAGTTGCATGCTTTTGTAAGTAAATTTTATTTATGTTAGTTATATATTTTTTGTATATGCTTATAGTTTTAAGTACAGCGTTTTTTAAGTAGATTTTTTTAACCTGTTTTCAATGATTTAAATTATTTTTAGGTTAGTTGCATGCTTTTGTAATTAAATTGTATTTATGTTAGTTATATTTTTTTTGTATATGCTTATAGTTTTAAGTACATCGTTTTTTAAGTAGTTTTTTTAAACCTGTTTTCGACCGATTATTTTAAATGATTCATTTTCGACCGATTATTAAATGATTCATCATTCTTAGTGTTTGATGCATTTAAAATTAAACATTGTTAATTAATAGATTGGTTCATGATGAATCTGAGAAAATTTTGTTGACAATTTCTTAAGATATCACATAAATTAAGAAAGATATTCTTTAGTGCCCATAAAGTTTAAACGCTCAGTGACTCTGTTATCAGTAATCATATTATAAAAAAATGCTTTGTTTCAGTAAAAAATATTATAATATTAATTGCAGATTCATTCTTTCCACTTTAATTTAAAGCATAAATTCTACGAGAGGTAACAGAAAATTAGAGAGATACATATTACATTATGACTGAAGGCCTTTATAATATTATGAGTGAATTATATGACTATCAAAATTTGAAGTTTTAAAATATTTAGATGAAGAAGCTATTAAAGTTGGAATTGCGTAAAATATTTAATTATTAAAATTTAAACGAACATTAAGATTGGCGAACCGGCTGGTCGCCAAAGGCGGCTAGTTATGTAATAATTTTAAAATTAATTTGTATATTTCTCCAATCAAACACAAATATTTCAATAAGCGAAAGCATATTAAACAAAATTATTTAAATGTATAAATGATACGAATAATTATATTTTATATTTCTGCATCGTATTAAAAACAACACATTGTTGTATTTTTCGCTCGGTTTAATAACTAATTGTGTCTGGAAAAAAATTGCTATATTTTGATATTTATAAGCGAGGTTTATATTAACGGGATTCGTTCATGCCTTAGCTTTGAGGTTTATGATTGCTTATAAACTAATGCCACCATCTCAAGGTTCTAGCAGAAATGAAATTTTTGCACAATTGTTCACAAAAGATTGAAAGCATAGATTTTCCAGAATGCAGATACATTCATTAATTCCAATTAGTATCTAAAGAAGAAATAAATAAATAGTGAATAATGGCTGAAGAATTCGAAGACAGGAACAAGATTATTCAAAAGATTAATGGATTAAGAAGTTATGGGGTTAAGAAGTTAATGGGTTAAAGAAGTTACTAAATGGCTGTCAAGATAACATCTTGTTTTCTATAGATTGTAACATTTATAGATTAGTTGAAAAACCAGGAGGAGTAGTTTCCTCAAAACTTTCTCGTATATTTTGCAATAAATATGTTATCCCACAGTACGCTTTGCATGGCATTAGCATACGATAGTTAGAAAATATCAATTTTTGGCGTGAACGTGTGATCCCTGGAGAGTGTTTTGGCAATTCATTTCTGGAATGCGGTTAATAATATCCAAACATTGAATTCGTGTTTGCAGATTTTTTCCCCCGACCGATTGAAACAAAGATTCCATACAAAACTACAAAACCTGCCATATTAAAATTGATACATTTAAGTCAGTGCGTTTTTGAGTAACTCCTTTATATATTTTTGAAATTATAGACCAAGAGGCTATCAACCATGTGTTAGATTCGGCTCAAAATTTGATAGACTACACTATAAAAGTAAAATCTGTATACGAAATTTTATTTATATAGCTCTCTTCATTTTGTAGTATCATGTTAGCTTATAGTTAAACCAGCAGGACGAACAGATTTCCTCTGAACGGATTCTACTCAAAATTTGATAGAAATCTAGAAATTCGGTTTAAAGAACGTATACAAAATCTCATCAGTTTAGCTCAAAGCATTTTTGTTTTATCTTTGTTATAGGCAGACAAATAGGCGAATGGACAATTTCCAAAAATATGTTTTTTGAACTCGATGAGGTTTAAAATGTAAAGATTCGTCAAAATCTCGAATTCGAATTTGTTGAAAATTAAAATACTTTGTCTGTACTCCGTATACAAGACAGTAAAAGCAGGAACAAGCACTTTTATAAAGATAATAATGTTTTTTTTTTTTATGTAAAACAATTTTTGTAAAACAGTTTCAATAATCTAGAACCATAAATCCTGCAACCATTGGATAGGTGTTTTTAATTGATTATCTATTTTATTAATATTTTATTTGACTTATTATTTAATTTACTACAATTTAAAAAAATATTGTTATGGTTGAATTGACTACACTACAACAAAATAGTTCAAATTTTTCTATGCGACAATATATATTGAAATTATAAAAGCAATTTTCTTATTACAATATCTTTTAGAAATTATGCTTTTTTCAATTAAAGGCATTTTTAATAACAAAATGATAAAATGGATGAACTTTAAGTCACAATGTTTCTCGTCACAAAAGCAATTTATTTCATGAAAAAAATCTTTTTATACGAAAATATTCGCAGATGTATTTGATTGCTATTTTAAACTCCAAATCTAATATTGCTTTGTGTTATTATTATAGACATTATAGAAAACAAACTCAGAAAACATTGACCAAGTGTTTCAGATGTGTACTATAGAACAGCACCGATGAGGAAGAGGACAGATTGCAAATATAAGTGAGAAAACAAAGTCATAGAGTAAAGCCTAGAGAGGATCTAAAAGAATGAAATTTTATTCAGATCATTTTTATTATCTGCTAAAGAACAAAGTATATAATTTTCATTAAAAAAACGGATAGTCTTAATTTTTCTCTTCATTTTTCTATTTTTTTAATGGAGTGCCTCATAAAAAATTCATTAAAAATAATTTAAAATATGTTCTAGCGATTAAACAATACACTATAGCTAAATAGTAAGAATTTCCTATGTGACAATATTTTTGAATGCTACTTTTCACCCTTAGAATGTTTTAGTCTAAATGTAGCATAGATTTTTTTTAACTATATTTTTTTGCTCAAACCTTGAATTATATCTTATTGTATAATAATACTTCATCCACATGTTCTTACTGGTTATTGAACACTTTTTTGGCTTTTTTCTAGTCAGGAAAATTTTGCTATTCTAATTCTATGAATTTGGGTTAGTTCCTAATTTCTAATCCTTTATTTGCGAAAGTATGACCAAATGTGATTTTTTTGAGCCATAAAACTATCGCTACATATTATTCCAAGTTTAAAATTTTGCGGACTTTGTGATAGTTTTTTTTTTTTTAATGGAGACTTAAAGTATATAATGGGATGCTAAAAATTAACTTTATTTTTAAAAGATAGAAGAAAACATGCTTATAGTTATTCATGAAAAAAATAAGTTTAATATTTACTTCAAGCCATTTCACAGCCAACTCAATCTTTTCATATCACGAATTCTCTCGGAAAATATTTCACCACAAATTGCCAAGGGATGCAATAAATATGTAATGACGAAGCAAAATTCTTAGTTAGCGCTTGTGACCTCATCACATCAGTCTGAATATTACATCGGACTTCCTGTCTTATGCCACATGTTTTAAACTGAAACTAAATATGAATCTTTTTTTCTTTTTTTTTTTAATTTCAGTATGCAAATGATTTTTCTCGTATGATATTAGCAGAAGAAAGTGCAATAATTACTGTTTCTATCTTGATTTCCAATAAAGGAACAAAAAATTAGTACTTTTCTCTTATATTGCTTTATTTCATAAAGAAAGAAAAAGGACAGCGCAAGTTTATAAAAATTCTGCATATAATAAATTAAAGATATTTCCAAGAAAAGAAAAGATATTTCGAGCCTACATTTCGAAACCTTTTTTGTATAATAATGTTTATTTTTTATTTCTTTGTCTATCTTTATATTATTATTAAATTTTTTTTCCTAATTACATAGCAGAAATAATGTGAACGCTGGTGAGTGTGAATTTTGTAATCAAAACAATGTAAAATGTTACTGTAAAATAAATTTTAAAATATTTTTATTCAAGTTATAAAAAAGAGTATCAGGAAAAAATTTATATTTCTTATATAAATTTATTTCTTTTCGTTTTCGAATGATGTAGAAACGAATGAATAATATGTTCTGAAGTTATTGAAGAAAGCTTAACATTACGATTAAATTTTAATTAAAAAATTAATTAAAATTTAAAAGAAAAGGCTTTATTACTGAAGAAATAATTAATTACTGGAAAATTTGGTAGTTCTAGGTTAGCGGTCTGGGCCTATAGGGAAATTAGAAACGATTTCTGTCACATGCGCATTGCTGGACGCAGTTTACATAGTGTACAAATCTATAAACTTTATTATGTTAAAACCATCAAAATTAGTTTGCGAAATACCGATCAGGAAATTTAGAGCAAAGAATGACCCATCTCAGATAAGTTACTTGTTGCACAAAAGTAAAGGTAAGCATTCACTTAAATGAATTAGCAAAATTTATTGTACATCGGTTGTAGTTTATAGTAATGGAGATTGTTAATATTGTGAATAAATCACAACTGAGCGGTGAGAAATATTTAGTTAATTACCCAATGTGGATGGGCAAGTTTTAGATTAACTTTTATATTTTCTGAATTTTGTTTTACAATTCAGTTCTTTTTTCTGATTTTCGATTTCACTGACATATTATACTTTCATTTGAAAGACTTAGTAAATTATGCATATTTTAAGCATTTTTTTAAAGCACGATGAAAGATGAATCGGGGAATAGAACAATGTACGGAAGGAATCATCGAGACCCCCCCCCTATGGCTGCGGTGGCCTGGTGGTAAGGTCTCGGCTTATAAGCCGTAGGGTTTCAGGTTCGAGACCCGATTTCACCGAAGAACCGTCGTGTAAGAGGGTCTGTTGCACGTTAAGTCCGTCATGCCAAACGTCCTCCCGCTGGTGTGGTGTGGCGTGGAAAGGGGGTGCCAGCTCAGGTGTCGTCCTCGTCATCTGACCTCAGTTCAAAATTACGAGGTCCGTCCCAAAATAGCCCTAGTGTTACTTTACAACGGGACGTTAATATAACTAAACTACCCACCGCCCCCAAATATTTTCTTATTATATGAGCGAATTGCAATATAACATTTGAACGGATGACAATTCTCAAATATATACGGAAGACATTAAAAATATTTTGATTTTAATTATTTTAAACTGAAAATTATTTGACGAAAAATACAACAAATGGAAGTAGTAAGGGTCATTATAATATTTTCAAAGGGAAATCAGTTCCTAATTTACAACCAGCGAGTGGTCTCTCCCAAACTTTCTCACGTGCTCTCTCAAACTTATCAAGACATTGGTGTACAATAATTACGAAGTATTGACTTTTGGTTGAATTTAGCCTTTTTACTGAATCTAGCATGAAATCCTTGACGAGTGCTTTGAATATTAATCTCTCTCAGGCGAATAATATTAACAGAAAATATAATTTGCATTTTAGATGCATTTTCACCAATTGATTGAAACAAAAATTTGACTCACAACTACACGTGTAATCACAAAAAACTCATGCCAAATTTAGTATAATTAAATTATTGCGTTTTTCAGCATCTACATGTTTCTGGAAGTACAGACCGACAGACAGACAGTCAACCCATAGTTGGATTTGGCACAAAATTTGACAGGGTTTACATTAAAGATGTTAAATCTGTGTGCCGAGTTTTATCTAACTCTCTTCGTTTTGTAATTATCGCGTTAATTTATACTCGAACAGTCGAATTTCCTCTGAACAGATTTCACTCACAATTTGATAGAATGGTTGGTTGTTTGGATTTTTTTTTGGCGCAAAAGCCATTTTTGGCTAAGCTGCGCCAAGCACATGGTATGAAATGCTACTCGATTCACAATTTGATAGAAATCTGCACATTTGGAGTAAAGACCGTATACCAGATTTCAACTGTCTAAATTAGAGCGTTTTTAAGTTCACAGTTAAACAGACAGATAGACGAACATTTTCCAAAAATGCGTTTTTCGAACTCATTAAAGTCCAAAATTCCGTCAAAATTTAGAGTTCGATTTTTTGACGATTATAGTACTTTCTCTATACTATGTATACGAGAAAGTAAAAAAAAAAAAAAAATTGAGTACCGTTTCATTATCAAGATTTATTCATCCTTTTCTTTCCAACTTTAATACTTTGAACCTATTATCTCCTTGTTCAGAAATGCATCAGATGATTAATTTACATATATGTCTGAAGCAAATTCTTATTGCTTTTTCTATTTTTAGAATCTGAGACGAATGCAAAACTAAAATATTTTCCGAAATACATCCATGTTCATTCCACGAACACGAAGAGAAATAATTTACGATCTGTTCTGTGCCACGAAACAAGAAGAAAGATATTTTATCTGCGAAGTTCAACAACAGGCGTCACTACGGGGGTACAAAACTGATAAAATACGCTTACTCGAAAGCACTCTTCCTTTTCTTCAAATGAATTTAAATGCGAAATAGGGCGACGCACGCCGACACTGGCTGTAATTTGTCAAAGGCTCGCAGTGGATATAAAAGCGCGTTCCCGCTCGTTTATCACGATATTTCGCTGGGAGAAATGGCGAGGAATCGTGACCCGATCTCCGATCCGTTATCGCTCGGATCCCCTGCTTCTCAAAAGAACAGTTAAAAAGAGGCCGGGAGAGCGAGAAATACGATGGTATCTAAACAGATCACTAAAACGAATCAGCGGCCATCCGAAACCTGCAATCGACGATGAACTGCGTCAGATAAAACGATCAGGGATTTCAAAAACCGAGCTGGTGCTGGGTCGCCGTTTTGTACCACCAAATGCCGTGCATTATAAAAATTGATTGTTTTAAAGATTCAAAATCACCTTTTCACTTTCTCGTATATGTAGTATAGAGAAAGTATTGCAATAGTAAAAAAATTCGAATTGGAGATTTTTGACGAATCTCCACATTTTAGACCTCTCTGAGTTCGAAAAACGCATTTCCGGAAAATGTCCGTCTGTCTGCGACAAATATACTCAAAAACACTTTGATCTAGACGGATGAAATTTGACATACGGTCTTTATAACAAATTTGTAGATTTCTATCAAATTTTGTGCAAAATATGTTCAGAGGAAGTCCGTCTGTATGGCAGTTCGAATATAACACGATACTTTCAGAACGAACAGAACTAAATAGATAAAATTCGGTATAGATTTAACATATATAGCGTAGACAGGTATCCAATTTTGAGTTAAATCCAACAAAAGGTTAATCGCCTGTCAGTCTATAATTTCAGAAACGTATAATAGCGATCATTCAAAAACGCAATAACTTAAATATATCAAATTTGGTATGGGATTTTGTGACTAAAAGTGAAGTTTTAGTCAAATTTTTGTTTTAATCTGTTGAAAAAAACATGTCTAAAACAAAAATTCGATTCTGGATGCGATTAATACATGCCAATGATTAATCGCCAAAAAATTCGCCAAGAAGGAGACAATAGATTCAGTAATAATGCTAAATTTACATCTAAAATTAATATATATAATGTACGCCAATACCATGTAAAGGATTTTCTGGTATGTAAAGTTTGTTGGACAGTATGGGAGAAAATTTTGGAGATCATAAGTTACATTCTCTGTTGTACAAACCAACATAGGCTTAGTCTAAAAGCTTATTTGGAACTCGGTGTTCTGGGAGATATATGGGTTTATGTTGAAGATTTTATCGTTTTAAACTGCAACATTGAATTCTTTGTAATTTAGTTCTATTTTCACCGTTTGTTTTGCTCAATACGGCTAGTTCTGACTCTTGCGTCAAATTAAACTAACCAACCAACCGTGACGCATAACATTACAGCGACTAATAGGGGTAATAAATTTCCTTCCCTTGTCTGTTCTATTGGCCCCGAGTCCACAATGAAAGACTAAGCTAACTCAGGAAAGAATAAGCTTTATACAATCTTGGGAATCAGACGCTGATTCCGAAATAAGCTCTATTAGGGCATCGTAAATGTGATACGTCCGTCCGATGATGATTTAGAGAACACACCTGAAAAAGTTTGTCCCTCACCTCCATATTTTGCTACACGAAAAGAAAAAAAAATACTCGCATATTATAATTTCAATGGATAGTAAACAAGGATAGATTTTTTCACTTATTTTAGTCTTTTTATAAAAGAAAACTGAAATTTTTTTAAATCTGAAAATTGAAAGAAATTTTTTACTCGATGCGATATTTTATGTCTTGTTTAATTATTTTACGTTATATTTGTCTTTTATATTGCTTGATTGCAGCTACTTTTAAACATTTTTTTTCATATCCATGAGGAATTTACATATATTTTAGAACGCAATGACCTTTTTTTTCACATTTTAATTCTGTTTACCTAACATGTCTTTGGCACAGCAGAGCCAAATAAGTTGCTGGTTGCTGTAAACCCAACAACCGGTCAGCCTTATGTTAAAGAACTGAACAGAAATGATAAATGTGAATGATGCCCTTACCCTCCTTCCTGACCAATTTTGTATTAAGATTCGATATCTAGTGTAGCAAATCAAGTATTACTTTGGGGTTTTATTCCTTTAGTTTGCTGATTTCAAAATTTCATACAAATCTACAAATACTGACACATACCAAATTTCATTTCTTTGCTATCGCTTAAACATAAGACGTGAAAATGATCTTGCTGTTGACAGATATGTTTTGATGCAATTTAACTATTATTGTGATTAAATCATACGCCATAATTCATCTGTTGAATTTTTTAAAAAATATTATAACCCTCTAGCTGCAGATTTTTTAAAAAATCATATTTAGATGTAATATTTCCAATACAAGTTCAAAAATTTTAAAACGACAGATAACACATAAGTAACAAAAAAAAATTTGTTACTTATATGCTACCTTAAAACAGCAGCATACAAATCTTGTATTATTCCAAGAGTACTGTTGTCCAGGTATTTTGTGGGTCTTCTTCGTGGCCGTCTACATTGCGTGGTTTTAATTAGGAAGGAGTAATATTTTGTATACTCTATTGTATAATTCAATAGTTGTAATAGTAAAGCATAAAAGCATTAGACTGCGAAAATTACGAACATAGCAGAAAATATACAGATTTCCAATCGGCAGAAATCGCGGAATAAACTGTCGCAAGAATAACTACGCACACAAATAATTAAAAACCTATTGGACATATTTCTTCTAAAATTTATATAGATATACAATTTTGGTGGTTAAAATCACATATTAACTTTCAATCTTCTTGCTTACTCCTTTATGTTATCAGTTACATTTACTGATGGATTGACCGGCTGACAGACAGATAGATGCCTAAAAATTGGGTTCAAAATTTGATGCAGATTAACAGTTTCGGTGTAAATATTCATAATAAAATCTCTTCTTCGACCTTTGTGTAATTTTGAGTTGCAACCTTTACTTAAATATGAAGAAATAGATTGACAAGCAGCCACCCGTTTAGGAATTTTGTCTAAATTTTGAACCTGAGCTACAATTACGGTGATTAAGCCATATTCACAAGTATCAAGGTATTTGCTTTCCTGACTTATTGTATTCACAAGCACATGCTTGTTGAAAAAGAGATAATTATTGCCTCATCGAAAATCTGATACAGATGTGCAAATTGGGCGTAAAGACTACAAAGGAAAATTCATTAATCTAACCAGCTTCTAGGCCGCGGTGACCTGGTGGTAAGGTCTCGGCTTGTGAGCAGTAGGGTTTCAGGTTCGAGACTCGATTCCACCGAAGAACCGTCGTGTTAGGGGGTATGTTGCACGTTAAATCCGTCATGCCAAACGTCCTCCCGCTGGTGTGGTGTGGAAGGGGGTTGCCAGCTCAGGTGTCGTCCTCGTCATCTAACCGCG
Source organism: Argiope bruennichi (assembly GCF_947563725.1). Taxonomy (NCBI): domain Eukaryota; kingdom Metazoa; phylum Arthropoda; class Arachnida; order Araneae; family Araneidae; genus Argiope; species Argiope bruennichi. Next base: position 63,803,811 of record NC_079151.1, on the reverse strand, counting down.
GTTCAAAATGACGAGGTCCGTCCCAAAATAGCCCTAGTGTTACTTTGAAACGGGACGTTAATATAACTAAAGCTAACGAGTTCCTTTTTAGAGCAACTGTATTCACAAACAAACAGCCATTATTAAAAAAAAAATTTCTTGAACCAGGAAAATGTAAAATTTTTGAACATTTTGAAGTGGAATTTTTCTACAAATACATTAATATGAACATTCTGAAGACCGGAACACAAAAGTAAATTATATATTATATATATATTATTGCCGTTATGATTAATGTAATTATCATTCTAATAAAAATGAAAGTATGACTAAAAGAGTAAAAATCTTACCAGTATTATATATCTAATGTAAATTATTCAAATCAATGGAAATAAATGCAATGCTGTAAACTTTGCAATTCGTGATATTGTTGTACACTTGCACTTTCATTTGCGGAAAGAGATGCAAATAAAGATGCAGGTACTTTGGACTTAAGTAATTTAATTTAAAGATAATTTTTGCAATAAAAGTCACAATTTCAAATATGTAAGAATTATATTTATATAAATCAATACGCAATTGCAACAGAGCATAAATTATAGGATAAAATAGTATGACTCGCTGATATTTCATAGCGTACCATGCTTCATTGATAATCAATATTCATTGATAATCCATGCTTCATTGATAATCAATATCAATATTCAATTGATATTCATTGATATTCAATAACTCGGTCAACTAATATTAATTTTCTTCGGTGCATTTACCCGCTTTTTCATTTTATAGCAATCCAATTTCTGAAGATTTCCTTATATCACTAAAATCAAGCTCCACCGAGTCTTGAGACTTCGCTTTTCATAAAGAAATTTTTTTTGGCAGTCACCAGATCACAGAAATATCGCCAACTCAATGATCACCGCAGCAATATACTATTCTGTTAAGAAGTTTTGAACTGATAATGTACATCTACATGCTTTGGTAAGGGAATGCATCTAAATATAGATTGTTGTTCCCCAGATTGTGCGATTTCCATCAGATTGTTGTGAAGGTATAGAGCTAATACGAATTCAAGTTAATTGTTAGATATAAACATATAAATAATGTTATATACGGAAATATAATATTAATTCACAGAAATATCACATATAAAATGAATTTTTCACATTACAGCAAAATAAAAGAAGCAAGCACATTACAAAAATTTCGTAAATTGCCAATTTTACAATTGTATACTAAATATTACATGTTCACCAATAATTAATAAATATATTGTTTTATAAAAGCCAATTAAACATGAACATTGAAAAGTATGATTCCTTACCTGATAGCTGATGTCTAAAAAGAAGGACGATGCAATAGCATTTAGAATTCCAACCAATGTATCATTCTGTGTACAACTACCACCATAATTTGAGCCATCTGGTGATATAAATTACAGACCTTGCGAAAGTAAATTAATCTCTTATGGATGAAAAATCTCTACGGTTTTCAATTTCAATCTTTCATTGCAATGTGCATCTTTCTATAGTATTCCTTTGCAAATTATTGATTTTCTAAAAATGACTCCTGATTTCTATCTACAAAGCAACAACGGGAAACAATTCACTGACACACCAACTGACAAGGGTAAAAATATTTCTCAGACGAAACAGAATGGTCAACGGGTGACAGTGACATCATCTCCAAAATTGAAATTCTTATAAAATATTTCCTTATATAGTGAGAGCATATCATATTAAATGAATTAATAAAATAATTTCGCTGAATAAGCAGTCAAGCTGCGGAGGGCCAAAGAATATTCACGATAGTTTTGAGTCGACTTTTTAAAAATGATTGAAAAGCCAAACTTAGCCAATGTGTATTGCCTCACTACAGTAACGAACAACTAATAAGAAAGTCTTCCCTCACTATAATACACAGAAGTGTAGTAGAACAAGATCAGGTGCTTTGGCTAGTTCTTTCAAAAAACATCTGCAATTTACACAACAGCTTCGGAACTAAACAGCTTAGGATGTATGCATTCTGTATGTGCTTAGCAACTTATTTGTTTCAAATAAATTCAAAATTAACGAAAGGTTGAATAATTTTTAAATCGTTTTATGAATTGACTCTTGTGAAATTGTATTAAATATAAGTTTTTCTAGAAAAAAAATTTTTAACAAGAAAAATTAGAGCAACTATTTTTTCCGTTTCCTTTAATAATGAGAGTGGATGTAAATTTTCAAAAAACTTTGCTAATCACTATTCTACTCAGTAGAAAAGGAAGAATTTCTTTGCTACCTATTATATTTGCTATTCTTCTTAGTAAGCTTGAATAAGAGATAAAAACAATGTTAAAGAATTTTAGAATAACTAAGGTAAAAGAACAAGCAGAAGAATCAGTAATATTTCGTCTGAACAAGGAACAATATTTGTGTACAACTTATCTATTATTTCCATGTTTTACAATAAATAAATTATATCTGAAAATATACAATTGAAACACGGAATGTTTTAATGTTATTTCAGAATGGCTTTTAGTATTGTTGCATAGATATGATCCTATTACAGTTTGGTACAGAATAACTAAGGTAAAAGAACAAGCAGAACAATCAGTAATATTTCGTCTGAACAAGGAACAATATTTGTGTACAACTTATCTATTATTTCCATGTTTTACAATAAATGAATTATATCTGAAAATATACAATTGAAACACGGAATGTTTTAATGTTATTTCAGAATGGCTTTTAGTATTGTTGCATAGATATGATCCTATTACAGTTTGGTACAGAATAACTAAGGTAAAAGAACAAGCAGAAGAATCAGTAATATTTCGTCTGAACAAGGAACAATATTTGTGTACAACTTATCTATTATTTCCATGTTTTACAATAAATAAATTATATCTGAAAATATACAATTGAAACACGGAATGTTTTAATGTTATTTCAGAATGGCTTTTAGTATTGTTGCATAGATATGATCCTATTACAGTTTGGTACAGAATAACTAAGGTAAAAGAACAAGCAGAACAATCAGTAATATTTCGTCTGAACAAGGAACAATATTTGTGTACAACTTATCTATTATTTCCATGTTTTACAATAAATAAATTATATCTGAAAATATACAATTGAAACACGGAATGTTTTAATGTTATTTCAGAATGGCTTTTAGTATTGTTGCATAGATATGATCCTATTACAGTTTGGTACAGAATAACTAAGGTAAAAGAACAAGCAGAACAATCAGTAATATTTCGTCTGAACAAGGAACAATATTTGTGTACAACTTATCTATTATTTCCATGTTTTACAATAAATGAATTTTATCTGAAAATATACAATTGAAACACGGAATGTTTTAATGTTATTTCGTAGTGGCTTTTAGTATTGTTGCATATATATGATCAATCACAGTTTGTAAACATGCATTAAATATACTTAACATTTCTAATTCTTTGTATTCTTTAAAACTTCTATTTAATCCTTTAGATTCCAGAATTCTTGAAAATTACTTATTGTACAATATAGAATAAAAGTTTAAGTTACGTCTTAGCAACATCTAAAACCTTCTCTAAAGACAGACTTTTTAGCCATGAAAGAAGAAAGCTCTTCTACTTTTCTCAGGGGGTATTCAAAGATAAGATCAGTTTTTCCATTAAACATCGTTAATGTTATTTATTCTTATCCTTCATTTCAGTACCCCAGCTACAGGAAAGAAACTATTTCTTGTCACCTTATTTTTGGACCCATTGGGAAAACAAGATGTACAAAAAAAAAAAAAAAAAAAACTTCCATTGGATTATTTACATGTATTCTCCATCATTAGAAGTTACTATTTACAAGAAACAACATTTCCATATTTTCAAATGATTGGAAGATAAGATGTATGATTCATTTAAACTTTTTTGATTAATTATCCATGTCCACGGTATCGGCAATGGATATCTACCAGAAGGAGCATTCCCTTCATTTCAGGTTATTGGAAGATAAGTACCATCGTTACTTCAAACCTTCTGTGAAGTTTTATTATTTTATCCTGTACATAGTATGGAGAAAGTATAGCAATCGTCGAAAAATTCCAAAACGACATTTTGATGAATCTCCATGTTTTAGACCTTCCCGAGTAAGAAAACACAATTTTGAAAAATGTCCGTCTATCAAAAACGCTTTGAGCTAAACGGGTGAAATTTGGTATACAACTTTAAACCAAATTTGTAAATTTCTATCATACTTTGAGCAAAGTACCCTCAGAGAAAGTCTGTCTTTCCGGCTGTTTGAATATAAGTAAACATGATAATAACAAAACGAAGACAAACTGGGAAGCTAAAATTCGACACACAGAATTAACATTTATAATCTAGACACTTTCCGAAATTTGCCAAATCCAAACAGGGATAGACCACCTGTCGGTCTATACTTTCATTGATATTTAAACGTGATAACTCAAAGACATAATGACTTAGATATATCAAATTTGGTTTATGGTTTTGTGACTACAATGTAATTCTGTGTCAAATTTTTGTTTCAATCGGTTGGGACAAATGCGTCTAAAACACAAATTTGATTTTCGGATACTATTAACCACATGGCAGGGATTGATTACCAAATAACTCGTCAAGGATTATATGATAGATTCAATAAAAATACAATATTCCCGCCAAAAGTGAATATTTCGTAAATTTTGTACGCCAATGCATGCAAGACGTTCTCGGAGATAACACCTTTATTACAGAGTATGCGAGAAAGTTTCGGGAAGACTACATCCACTGGTTTCTATCTTACTTCCATTAGCAATCAATTATTATTCACTCAAATGACAATATGATATCCAACAGATCAGCTTTATTTAGGTAATGATATTCTAAGGGCTTAATAATGTAACATATGTATCAGCCCTTAAGCAAAGGAAACAAATCTATTGTATCCTTTAAGAAAGTATCAAATAATATTTAAAACTTCATCAAATAGAAAAGAGGAAGGTTGCCATTCAATGAAAATGAAATCCCCACTTAATATTAAAGTTTCCATTAGTTAAGAAAAAATTTTTATAAGGCATTGAAAGCATTTCATAATAATGGACATATAAAATACTTTTTGGAAAAGAATTCTGACTATTTCTGTAACTTAGACGCATTTTTTCTCATAAATAAATATATCAAATATCTGAAATAATAATGCAATCCAAAAACCTTCGCTCTGATAAGAATTTGTTTTAGAGAGAACATTCCTATATAGTCAATATCTCACCTAACGCAACAACATATGCACAAACAAGTAAGATAACGATGGAAAAAAAAAAACGCAGGAATTATTTTATTAGACGTAAACACATTCCTGGGCAAATGTCCAAGCATTCTTTTTCTTGTATAGGAAACATCTCCATAATAGTTAGCACAGACATTTTCTTTTTGGACGAGAAGGAATTATTTACCATGAGGGCTGTAAATAAATAGCTGCTGGTATATATCAATATGTTTTTTTAGTGAAAATATTTATTACACAAGGCTGATTATATTTCCGATGCAGCTTATAAAATAAAAGTATTATTCTTTCAAAAATAAAATAAACAATCTTTGAAAAATTCTTTGTGAATTCAGCAATTTAATATTACTTTAGACATAGGGAAAAAACACTTATGAATCGATTCATGCATTTTTTCTCGTTAAGATTTTTTCAAAGCTATAAAATGAACAGATTTTTTTTAAATGAGGAAATATGATTGTACAATAAAGGCGAAATATAAACCTTCACCACATTATCCGATGTGGTGATCCGAATTTCTATGCCCTTCCACAAGAAAAACGTACAACTATGATGGATTTATTAAATCCATAAATTTTCAATAAATAAAGAATTTTGGTCTCATAATAAGACAAAAACAATACATAAATCAGAAACAGAATAAAAATATTTTCTCCCCATTAGCATGAATTTTCATTATGGCAAATTCAAAACTGTATATTTTATTTAGATTTGTAAAAGATTTTTCTTTTACTTTTCTGGACAAAAGAATTTTAAGTTTTAACTGAAAATTTTACATTAATTTTTTCGATTTCAAATTTTTGAATCGTATAAACATCACACAGGAAATCAATTATTAGTTATTAAAAATATTTCCGGATTTGAAACAGTGGAAAAAAATTGTATTTTTTTTTTTTCCTTCTTTACGAACCATTTTCCCTGAAAAAAGGGATTCTTTATTCAAAGCCAATGAGAACTTTGGAAACGATTTTCACATAGGGATTTTGTTAGGGAATCTTTTTATTCATGTTCATGAATTCTATAATCATTTTAGTTATCTTACTGTTTATATACACTAAATAATAAGTGTGAATTTTCAAATTGAAGAAAAAAGAGATAGATTTTACATCGAATCTTTAAATTTTCTGTAGAAAGAAAAATTAGAATAGTGAATAAAAGTAAATCCACTGCTTGATCCCTGGATTGGAAAAAATAAGGTACTATTTTATATCTATAAGTCAATCTTTTGAAACATTTACGCGTTTTAACGTTAATAATCTTATAATATCCATTATAAAATGGATATTACTATACATTTCATGACATGATTTGGAGATATATTTCATATATAATTATTATGAAAAACAAATATGATTAAGGTACAGATTATTCTATTTTTTCTATATTCTTCATTTCATTTCTATGGAATAAAATCTTGTATATTAGATTTCATACAATTCATTATAAAGGTGTAACTCGTATCCAATGAACAGAATGCATTCTTAATTGGAAAGGAAATTAAGAATTTATTGGATGGAAATGATATCTATTGGATTGACAAAACAACATATATGAGATTTAAACTTTCGTATATTAGCTGATTTTTACATGTGTACGGAGCCGGCATCCTGACATGGAGATAGCGCGTTTTCTCCGTAATCTGTGCGTCCCGGATTCAAGTCCCGGTTCAGGCATGGTTGTTCTTCTGTGTTCTATCTGTGAGGTGTGTGAATGTGCCCTCCTGTAAAAAAGGGTTGTGCAAGAGAATGTGACGCATGAAGTAGCTAAGTCGTACTCTTGGTCCTAGTTGACGCTACTGAAAAAACAAGAGACACTCACTCGGCTTAAATCGCTGACAGATAACTGTCAGCGGGCTTGTAAAGTGTCATAAGTCACAACATAACAACATGTGTACGGTAATATTTTAATTTTTATTGGACAGAAATAACACTGAAAATTTATATAAGTTCTTCTATGGTAATTTTGTTAAAGAAATCCCTTTTAACATCTTAATTATTTAAAAAATTTAATCATTTGCATTTAATTATACATTTGTATTTGTAATTTGAGAATAAAAATTCTAAAAAATTATACACGTTACTGTATGGAATCGTAAATGTAAAAGTTTTTCTATATATCCAGGTGATCATTTGAAAATTAAAATATTTTTCATAAAATATTCTAATGACTTGTATCTAGATAACATTTTTTGAGAATTCATTTTTCTCAAAAAAATTCAGCTAGATAAAAATATAGAATTATTAAAAATTAAAAGAAATGTATAAAACACCGCTACAGTAACTATAAAATATTGTGTATTATTTAAAATAATATTTGAAATTGAAATTGAAATTTAAATTCATTCTAATTGTCTTGGTTATATTGAAAAATTAAAAATAAATGAAAAGAAGTTACATATCTTGATTAAACCTAGAATATAATATTTGATTGCATTTGGTTATTACTTAAAAAAAATAAATAAACTCCAAACTAGTTTAATTAACCTTTCTCTTATGTTAACTAAACTAAAAACTAACTTCACCTTTAAAACATATTTCATAGTAAAAGAAATTTTCTCGATTCAATAGCGGATTTAGGCACATTGTGTTAATAGACATATAATGAATCTCTTCCTTCAATTAATTCAACAATTTAGTTTCACATTTCACTTTTCATTTTAAAATTATATTTTTAGTGTAATTTTTCTTAATTATTTTAAATTCATATGTTTTTCTATTTACTGCTAATCGTCTCAGGAAATAAATCACTAAACTCACTCGCGAGGAGTATTTGTTATATGTGATTTCAAAGAAATCTTTTTTTTTTATATAACTCCATGTTCATGACTCCACCAAATTATTTGTCGTTAAAGCCATGCTATTTTAACTGTCGTAGTTAAGTTCTGTTTATCATGTAAATTAACCTTTCTAAAGGAAGCAGTCCCATAACATCATAGCAATGTTAAAAATGCAATTATTTGCTTCATCTGTCGTCTAAGTTTTGCGATATTGTAACCCCCTTTTTTATTTGTTTTGAAAACTACTCGGATATGAAGTATAATCTTTTTTTTTAACCTTCAACAATCGATTAAATATTTGATGAAAGTGGTTTGAATTTCAGGGCAATGCTGCAATCTATTTTTCGAAATCAGGCAAAAAAAATTTTAAAAAATTGCCATATGCAGAAAAAATTGTTCGATTATTACATTGGTATCAATAAAAAGATACTTTTTAAAATTTTGAAATAGCATAAAATATATTATTTTGCCGTGGTATGTTTGAAAGTTATCCTGGAAAACGCGAAACTACAGCGTACTTTTTAATTCATTAAAATTTCCGAAAAAAATCGCTCAGAGATACGTATTCCCATTCTCTAAGATATGCATGAACTAAATTTGGTAGTTGTAGGTCAAACGGTCTAGCTTGTAGAGCGACATTGGAGTTTTGAGGGAATTACTCCTACTGAATAAAACTAGTAGTTTTACAGTCAGAAAATAAGAAAAATAAAGTATTAGCCAAAAATAATAGCACTTACAGCTACAATTTATGATGAAATCAAGTCTTTAAAAAGTCAAGTGGAAAATACTTAAGTATATTCTATTTCTTAATAATCACAGCATCCCATCATATTCCAAGCAAACGATGCAGATAAATTACTGTGCATAAAGATTTCATTTAAAGAATGATTACCCCCGTATTTTAAAAATATTTATGCAATATTTAAATATCATTGATGCAGAAAAAATATAATTTCTAACGAATAATCTTATGGAGATTCATAGCTTCAATTTATCAAAAATTTTAATCAAATATTTTGATGTTTAATTTCTATCTATTTTATAAATTCTTATTTGCTTTTTATATTATAGCTTAAACCGAAAATAAAATAAGACACGAATAAAAAAAATATTTTTACGAGCAACTTGACATGAATATACTTTAATTCCCAATGAAAAGTTGCATATAACTTTGTAGTAATAGCTATACTCTATTGCGTAAAACATGCTTTTATCATAACAGCAGATTATATTTTGAAAATTTGTCATCCATAAGTTATTATTATCCGAGGCATCCCCTTATAAAATTCCTTTTTCCTTCAATAAATAATATCGTCTGTAAAAAAGGGATAATAAAAATGTACCCATTGTCTTAATGCGTTGCTAAAGCATCTTGGAATTTGAGGCAGGAAAAAGCAAAGGAGGAAAAATCCATTTTTTCCCCTCTATTCCTTTTGATCTTGTGTATCAGCCTATGAACCAAAAAACAAACCTTTATAAAAACATTTAAAAAAATTGTTTTAAAAAAGGCATTCTCCAATAACGGCATCTATTGTGAAAACCAACAACACTAACAAATGATTCTTCTGATGAAGATGCCGCTATGTTTATATCGTTTGAAGTCGATACTCGTTTAAAAAAGTTTTCAGCTGCTTCTATTTTGTGTTTCTGCTAAGCCCGTTTTTTGTTTGCTCGTTATTTTTTTCCTCTCTTTCTGTATTTCTTTTTTTTATAAAAACTATCGGCTGGATTCCACTATGATTATCGGGTCATTTGGCAAGAAAGCTATTTTTTTTTTCTTTGGTGTTTTTGTTAGAAGATAAGCGACCACTATGGTGGGATCTATTCTTTGGGAATAAGTTTATCGGTGTCGTGTTTGTGTAAAGGTCTTTATGACGTCACTGGCATGGGTGGAGTGGGCAGAATAAAATGATATAGTTTGTTTGAAAAAGACCGTAGGGGAAAACTTCACTTCTATGAGTGTTTCTGCTCTCGTAGAACTCTTTATTTATTTATTTTTGCTTTCCTTTTTGAGAATCGTCATTTTCTGACTTTGTCAGGTGTACAACAGAACACAAAAGAACAACAAAGTTTTCAACGTTTTGTTTTTTTAAAGTATTCTTCAGGAATTTTTTTGGGTTGATTTTCTTTCTTTTTTACATTTTATTGTTCATTTCAAACTATGATTTTAACAAGCAAGCAACATAATTTACTAGATGTAAAGGGTGTCCCAAAATTAACGCAAGATTTGAATTTGCACCATTCGTCATGCAGGAAAGTGTTGGCCACTTCATTAAAAATACTATCTCACAGCTGATAGTTTAGGGTTTGTAAAAACAGAGAGTTACACGATAGAACATGTTAACGCAAAATTTGAATTATATTAAAAAAAACTTTCTTAAAATTTTTATACTTTTATTAAACCGTAAAGTACACACGACAGAGTTATGTATGGAATAACACATATTGCAAATGGCCTCAGCGGCTTTGCTGGCACATACTCACTCTTTTGTCGAAATTTGCCATGACAATTTAGCATAAATGTGACTGAATTTTGTTGATGCAGTATTGAATTTCCTCCTCCAATGCACGCTTATTGGCATAGACCTTTCACTTCAAATAACAGAATATAAAGAAATCCATTGGTTTTAAATAACACTAGCTAGGGGCAAATTCTCAAATTTTTGAGCTATGGTTGCCAGACTTTCTTTATTTTTGAAATATTGTTCAACAATGAAAACGCGTTCTAGCGTGTAATGCTCCATTTTTACTAACCCTAAACTATCAACTGTCAAAAGGCTTCTTTAATAGAGTTGCAACACTTTACTGCACGAATGGTGGCAAATTCAAATCTTGCGTTAATTTCGGAACACACTTTATAATAAGAAATGGCTGAAAATGCTTCTGAACTTAAGAAATGAAAATTTTCTGAATTTTTGATTTGAAATCTTTCAAAATATGTTTCAGAAGTCTTTTTGTAAAAGGAACATTCGATATCTGTGAGAAAAATAATTTTTCGCTATTCTGTTACTAAACAAAAAGATTTTAACGATTTTATTTCAGACATAGCATAAGATTTGGCTAAAAAAACCCCAAAACGTATATTGTCTGTAACTAGAAGAAGGAGTGCTATTGTTTTTAACTAACCTGGGGAATTATTGAACACTTGCATAAATTTTTATACATCAAACTCATGTAATATCCCCGGCACATAATTATGATTTTCATTCATAGCTTGGCTTTGGCATGTGATGAGTGTGATGTAAAAAATGCTTGACATTAGAGGAGTCTATTTTGTTGAATTAGTAAATGGATATTAATCATAATGGATAATGGACAATAATGTATCAGATCTCTACGTGTTTACCCACCAACTCAACAAAACCCTACTGTTTTATTCTGTTCCTTCTAAAATGAGCTATGGAATCGCATTTTAACTCTCGTGTATTATGAGGAGCAAGAAATTAACTTTGCTATTTTCAGTTCGATTTCAAGAAATTGATGAAAAGAAAGTATTCACTCTACTTTCTATTCATTTTAAAGTCACTGGTTTTCCGTTTTCATCCTAATAAAGGGGAAAAGGAATATTGTTATAAAAAATAACAAATAGAATTTCTTAAATATTTAGTTGAAAGCTAATTTTTAATACAGGAACAGCTGATAATTGATATTATTCTTGGAATTTTAGAAGTCTTCAATTTCACTTTTCAAATATTCAGAAGTCTTCAAATATTCACTTTTAGTAATTTTTTTAAAATTTTATTTAAAAAACTGTTAAGTATGTCTTCATAGACACTCAATGGGGGGTTTTAAGTTTTTACCTCAAACATTGCTGGCAGAAAATAGAAAATAAACTACGAGAATGTCTGAATTTCAAAACTTCGTGTTGCTTTATATCCAAAAAGGAGCGATGCTTTTCTTTCCAAAAATTTTGAAGTCGAATAATATTTTTAATTCTTTGGTTACTATATTGTATACCACTATAAAATATAATCAAATAAACTGGAAAAAAATCTAGTTACTTTTAACTCACGAATAAAACATGCAAACCCTACTATTTTCCTCAAAACATTTTAATAGAGAAATTCTTTTGCTAAATATTAAATCGGTTTATTTATTAATCTTGTATAAATATTAATCTGAGATTTTAATAAAAAATATTCACCTGTATTCTTTACGATCTTTACACAAGTTGCATTACTTACATGGGATACTAAAAAAAATGGTGCATAAGTATTGGTTTGGTAATTCCATTAAAGTATTTGTATTTTGTAAATAGGCAATCATCAATTTTCATTCTAAAAATCTGACTCATTGCATGAAGAATCATCACAATCTTTGATTAATAATGACAGAAAATTTGTTAACGTTGTTCTAGTACAAATAATTGAGTAATTCATATTTGTTAAGAACACATGATTAAATACCTCTTAATTAGACTTAGTAAAAATCCTTGAATCTTTCATAAATTACTCCATTTTGTATGATGAAGCACATTAATTAGTACATGCACATTAACACAACACAAAACTCCTTTTCCTCAATAACAATGTTTTATTGCTGCTAGAAGCTGACAACTAAAATAAGTTAAAAATTATCAAAGTTTAGTACATATTATTTAAAGAAAAATATAAGCATAATAAATTAATCTTTTTCAATAAAATTATTTGCAAAATAGTCAAACGATAAAATTTCAATAACTTTGCTTGTTAACTAACTTGATTCAATTCAACAATAATAAATCTTTATCTAAAGTTTCCCTTGAGCTATCATTGCAAAAAAAATTGTAATATATTACTAATAATATTATAATATCATTAGATAAATTAAGAGCATTTTTGACTAATAAAAAATAATAAAATTTGCAATTAATAGAATTTCAATAAAATATATTAGGCACAAAAATTAATCAGATATTTTTTTATGAATAGTTCAACTATGCACAAACAATAACGTATAGTGAAAACTATTCAAGTTTCCTTGAAAAAAAAAGTCATTTTTTTTCTATCAACTCTCATTAAATTTAAATTCCGCTGGATAAAAATCAAGCTTATTTTTTATTTAAAATTCTTAAGCTTTTTTCATCGTCTTGTTAAAAGAAAATATTTTTCTTTCAAAGACATTAAGAAAATTGACGTAAGGTATGCAAGCTATTCGATGTTAAAGAAGAAAAAAATCTTGGAAAACAAAGGCGATCATACTGCGTTATCTTAAAAGGAAATAGCTCTTTTTTTTTCCAAGTTTTGAAATATTTTTTTCAAAGATGCAGCATAAAAAAATATTTTTTTCCTCTATGATTTCAAAGAGATGAAATTCACTTCTGAAAAGCAATATTATTTAGGGGCAATTTATATGGAAAATCCCTGAATAGGCTTTTAATAGAAGAATTTTTACATTTAAACTTTATGCTGAATAGATATGTACATATGTAAAATTAATATTGAAGTTTTTTTTTAATATTTTGAAATTATTCTGATTTCTTAGTAATAAGAATATTGATATGTTTTTTTAGCATGACAATGTTCTTCGACTGATTTTTTTTCCGAAAATTTCAAGACATAAAAAAATCGTTTAGATAGACGGCAATGGTTACAAGTTTCCAACAATTAATGAAAATATTAACAAGAATTACTTGGATATCGCATCGTTGTTTTTTTTAAATCTTTGTATTCTAAATAATTTGAATCATTGTCCCTAAGAAGTGTTCTGAAAATTCTGCCATAATACTTACTTATTTACTAGAATATTTCTCTAAATTATTTTGTATTTCATTCAAACTGCAACCGCTCATGCGCTGTTCTGTTTATTCTGTAATATCTTAATTTGACAATCTGTTTTTTTTTATATGATTATCTCTCCAAGTTGGCGTTCTATCTTTAAATTTGTGACTTGTAGCTAAGCCAAGGAAATTTTTTTTATCCTACTTCGGTATATTGCAGTAGTGAGCAGGTGTATGATTGCACCTGTTTATTGTGCATAGTTGCATGTATTAACCTTTGAATATATTCCTTTTTACTCACTTTTATTTATCTTCAAATGTCTCATGGTTTTTTTTTTATCAAGAATAAGATGTAACTATAAAGACGAAATTTTGTTGTTGTTTTTTTTAACCATTCCTGAAATGCCAGAATTTTGAAATTTCTACACTTTCTTATGTTAATATACTAATTCAATATTTTCATAAATTTTTTAAATAATCGGTTAATTTTTATTGAAATTTGATTTTACTTAAACCCGAAATGGTAGAATATTTGAGATAAATGCCATGAAGAATAATAATTTAAAAAGTAAACATATAGAATTTTAAATAATATAAAGAAAATTTCTACTTCTAATATATACTAATAAAACTCAAAATTAAGTATTTTTATTAAAAATTAAGTTGAATTTTGAGATTGAATAATTTTTTATGCCGAATCATCAACATAAAATAATCAATATAAAATAAAATAAATAAACATAATAAATCAGCATAAAATCAATATAAATCCTAATAATCAATGTAAAATATATCCTAATATATCCAGAGTTAAAGAACACTTCTTTAAACACAGAACCGTACTCAATTTAATATATGTTTGATTAAATGTGTTCCTTTTTATTTTTATACTATCTATACATATTCTGATTTATGCAATTGAATTTCCATTTTGAATCACAGCCATCTTTGATATGAAGATTTTTGCATCCATAAGATTTTTTTAATTTTCTATTTTTGAAAATAATTTTTTTAAATCTTTCCTTATAGTATTATTTCAATGTCTCATAAAATAAGTAGAACGCATTGATTTACAAAACAGAAAAAAAAATGATTTTTAAAAGTTATAGAAAATTCTGTATTGTTATATTTAAAATGAGTTATTTTTCTGATGAAATGCCCTTTTTTTTATTCTGACTTTCTAAATTAGAAGTTGAATTCATAGAACGTTACGCCATTTGTTTTATTCTTTCTTTGAAAAAAAAATGTTCTTTTCTTTCTTATCAAATGGAATAAATTGTGTAAATTCATCTGATATATATGAAAAAAAAATTAATTAAAAGTCATTTTGATGTTTTGTATTTTTCTGTTATGATGCGAAATTTGTCTCAAAAATGTATAAATTTTAAGCCATTTGTCATAGGTTGTCTTATTTCCTCATTTTAACTAAGGGAAAGCAAAATGTATAGTCTTTTTTTTCCAACAAGATCCCTATTTCTAACGATATTTGTGACCTTTCACGGTCAACTTGTTTGACCAGCTTATTGACTTTTTAATACTGTTAACTATTAACATGGAATACATTTTTTAAATTTCGCATTTTTATTTGATAAGAGTGTAAAACGTCACTGAATCAGTTTACTATAAATTGCTGCGCGAGCGAAGTAAATTCTGAAATAAAGGCAGAAGTGAAAATCCTGTTTCGAAGTTACTATTCAAAGAAAGAAATTTTTAAAATCTTAGTTTTAACATTTGCAAATTCTCTTGATTGAATGATTTAATGGATGAGTTTGAACTTTATCAGATGTATAAATGATTGTTAGAGATTGTATCAGATTAAATAAAAAAAATATATTGAAAATAAAAGGTGAAAAAACTATACGTAAATGAAATTTATAATTGGCAAAGGCAATTTTTTTTTTCAGTTTTAAGAAAATGCAAATATTATTTTTGTGAGACAATAGTTCGGGAAGTTATAAATACCCATTTATCTTAGCAAATCATATCTATTTCCTATGTGGCGAAGGTTAAGCCTACTTTCCTTCCGTTCGATTAAAAATTTGGTTTGGCCTATATCTATCATTTTGATTTCTTTTATCTATTCTATGGTTCGACTGAGCACAGGATACGGTGACGTATCGAGTTATACTCATAGCATTTCTAATATTGTACGGTTCTATTAATTAGCTAAACGAAATGTTGAATTAAGTGCAGCCGTCAAAATATGCAATGAAGCAGACGGGAGCATTCGTACCGCAGTTCGTTACTTTTAACTGCTGCCATTCGAGATTTCTGTGACACATCGTTCGCTTTATAAATATTCTAATAAAATTATTAAGTGAAGATATTTTAATTGAATAGATTTGATTAACTTTGATATTTTCCCCCCTCCTAAATAAAAAGTGGTAAATGAATGTTTGTCAGATGAAATTTAAAAATGATTACTTGATCCAATAAACATATGGATTATGGCCAGTATCCAAGTTTTCAGCACAGATTTTAATTAGAATTTATGTTCCACTTTGGATTTTGGATTCGAGACCAAAATACATCCACATTCGAAACTTGATTTCACTACATATGCATCATTTATATTATTTTATTATATATCATTTCAATCCCCAGGCGTTTGTTTAATCTGATGTCCAAAATTCAGTGTCCTTCAGTTAGTGAGTATTCGAAGTTGAGTGAGTTAATTCGAAGCTTAATGAGTATTAAAGCCATCATATACTAATGCATTATAGTCATCGTCTGACCATGTGTAAGAATTAATTGGGCCATTTCAAAATTCGTATGCAGAAATGTAACGTTAATATAAATAAAGTAAAATAATTTCTTTTAATTTATACCCAATTTTTATCTAAAAAGAAATTCTCTGCCTTTTCATATCGATTTCACTTCCATCTATCTATCCGAACAAAAATCAGAAAAGTTATAATAGTGTTCTTATTTTGATCCATCGGAATGCTAACAGATGGAAAAAAGATGGCCAATGAAAAAAAAGAGCCATGAAAGAATAGTTAGAGAGCGAGGCATAGACTCTTGTCTTCTCACCCTTTTCGAATACTTCAAAAACCGCAACAGACGAAAGTTTTTCCCATTGATTTCCAATAGAAGAATAACATTCTTCAGACCCGCCACAATCAATCGACTTTTATTGTCCTCTATAAAGGGCGGGCTTCATTATTTCTGTGCGCCGCCCCAGAGAATTCTTCCGTTTAGAGCGCACAGGTGGTTTTCTCCTTATCCAATTTCATGTCCACCATTCATCGGACTCCAGAGCATAAAAGCGCCCCAAGAAGCATGAGAAGAATTCGGAAGGCCGTTATTCTTCAATGTGCGAGACACGGAGTACCATTGCCATCTCTGCCAAAGAAGTTTCTAAATTTAACGCTGAACGATTCCGATGCCTGCTGGAATCTCTGGCAGAAATTAATGTTCATTGTTCTCGGCTGGAGCCAGAAGGGCTATTTCCTTTCACGTGCTGTTAATTGTCTCAAGGGGAAAAGACTACTTTTTAAGAAAATGAAAGAGGAGAATAAATTTCTTTGAAGTTTCTGGATTTCGGGAACAGAAAAAAAAAAATGAAACACATTATCTTTATTTATAGTCCTTAAATCATTTTGTCATAAAAAAAGTTTATGAGGATTTTATGATTGAAAATAAATTTATTTCTTAAATTTCACTTTTATAAGTAAGAACATTTTATGATTGAACTATTATATTTTGAGCAGATACAAGATAATCTTAAGAAACATGAAATTTTAATGTATTCTTTTGCATAAAAAACATTTTTAAGATGATGTAACAATGTAGTCTTTAATCTATAAAATGGAGTAATAATTAGTTGGTGTTTTGTTATCCTTGTTAGAAAAATCATCTGATCATTGCAACAAATTACATGACACAAGATTTATTATGCCGATTGGTCGCTTTCATAACCTTTAAAAGGTTTATAAATAAAGAGCTAATTATATTAAGCATTTCATATGATTTGTATCCCAATATCAAATTGAAATGGTCTTTAGCGATCAGCTGATCCGCTATGGATATTTATTAAATATAATTTCAGTTAAATTGTTAAGGTATAAGTTAATGTCCATGTTTTCTCCAAATGGTGAAGCATTAAAGCCGTAACATTTTAATTATTTCCTATAGGTTCTGTTCATTGGTACACAAGCCTTTCTAATTAAGACTAATCCCATGACGTCATACTGTTACTAAAAACTTTAATGCGCAACTCATTTATCTTCGAGGCGCTTTACACAATTAGCTGGTTTGCCTAGTGTTTTTGTTATATTTCAGATAAATCATTTTTGATAATCCAATGTGCATGATCCAGTCAAATTGTCTGACTTTAAAGCCGTCTTATTCGTCTTAGTTAAGTTATGCTTATCATTTCTAATGGAAACAATTCCATAACGTTGTAAAATGTTATGGGACTGTCTCCGTTAACAAAATAAAAATGTAAAAACGTCCGGTTCATCTATCTTTTAATTCCACGATAATAATTCCGCTAACATAATTTTTTTTTATTTGTCTTGATAAATACACAGATATTAAACAGAATCCATTTTCTATAGTTCTCAATAATAAAGAAAATCATGCGATTATGTATTCGATGAAATATTGAAAATGATTTGAATTTCAGAGAAATAATGTCGTCTATTGTCAAACAAATTTTTTTAAAAATTGACAAAATTCATTGAAAATTCGTACTCTCTATAAAATTGGTAAAATTTAAAAGAAAATTTTTCTAATTTTACAACGGTGTAAAATTTGTGCATTAATTATTTTGTATGTTATCGTTGAAAAATACAAAACCTCAGCTTATTTTTACCTAATTAAAGTTCTAATTAAAATTTTAAAACAATCACTTCGAGGTGAACATTCCCACCCTCCAAGGTATGTATGTACCAAATTTGGTAGATGTAGGTCAAATGGCCTGTGAAGCACCACACACACACACACACACACACACACACACACACACACACACACACACACACACACACACACACACACACACACACACACACCTGGCGTGAATTTGGCGCAAACATGCACATTCTTCCTCATTTCGAAATTTAGTATTTAATAACCAACATGTTGCGTTGAAAACATTTATTATATTTAAAATCTATGACATATACTTTACTAGCTTGAATTATTTTAGAATAAATTGTATTTTACTTACATTTTGAATAAAATGCGCATTCTTTTTTTTAACTATTATGTGAATTTCTAATTAAGTAATCGGAAATCTTGTAACTATTTTTTGTTAAGTAATTAAAGCAGTTTTTCTATTCTTATATGATGTTTTTCGTCTAAAGTATTTTTAAATAGGTATATAGAAAACAAGTCTCAGACTTAAACACACAATTTCGAAGTATAAATATTAGGAGGCTTCAGTTAATTAACTTTGAAAATCAGTTAATTAAGTACGAAAATGCCTATTTCTTTCGCATACAAAGACTTGTCTGTTTAGTGCATCGAATAACTGATATTTTAAACAAAGTTTAAATTAAAGAAGTTAAAGTAGCAATTAATTTAAAAGACAAAGAATATTTTTACATGTTTATATGTTTTGGATGTATTTAACGCTCTTCTGCGGATTCAAATAAAAATAAATGTCCCAATCAAGCTATGCCATCTGATTAGATAAAAATAGTAATAGTAAAGCAAGAAATAACACTCATGTTTATCGTTTTAAACCTGTGATTTTGAACCAAATGAATGATTTTCTTGACAGTTTAGTAAGAGGTAAACGAGAGGGGAAAAAATAGGTATTATCTCTTGCTACATTAACGAAATAATGCAAATCTTACAAATGTCTGTAAGCCAAGTTTTTGCACAATATCTTCTGAGGGTAAAGACCCCCTGAATACCCGAGGTCAGAAGTTTGACTTTTAGCTCATGCAAAGAAGAAACACGCACAGACTCGCTTGCACAACCCTTTTTCACAGGGGGGGGGGGTGCTTATTCACGCACCTCACAGATAGAACAAAGGGTAGAGAACAACCATGTCCGAATCAGGACTCGTACCCGAGATGCCTAGATCACGGGGAAGACGCGATACCCCTTGGCCAGGACGCCGGCATGCGATGGGGGTGCTGTGATTATTAAAAAAAGGGAAAATACATAATTGGAGGCTTGATTTCATCACAAATTACAAGCTATTATTTTCGGCTAATATCTTATTTTTCTAATAATAAAACTCATTTCAAGCAATAGGAATACTACCTCAGAACTTTCTCGCATATTCTCTAATAACAATGCTATCCCACCCACCCCACCTCGAATAAAATTATGGGTCTTGAGTTAGGCCGTGAATACCTTACATAACATTGGCAAATCATGGTTGCGAAATATTGATGTTTGGCTTGAATTTGGCATTTTTATTGAATCTGTCAAGTGATTCTTGGCGATTGTTTGACGAACAATCCCTAGCATTTAATAATAGATTTCCGAAAATTGAATTTGCGTTTTAGATGCATTTCTTTTACAACTGATTGAAACCAAAATTTGACACAAAATTACATTTGCAATCACAAAAGTCACGTACCAAATTTCACTTATTAAAAATCATTTTGTGTTCCCGCTTTTACATGCTTGTGAAAGTACATACCTGCTGGAAGTCAATCCCTTAACAGATTTAGTTCCAAATTTGAAAAGTATTCACAATTTGTTAAATCTGTGTACTAATTTTTTTCCCATCTATCTCACCCTGTTTTGTTATGTTAAATTATATTCAAACAGCCGGACATAGAGTTCCTTTGAAAGGATTTCATAGAAAATTTTATCGAATTCTACTAATTTTATGCCAAGTCTATAAACTGTTGTTGTTGTCGTCGTGTCTATGCATACAATGCTGGTGCAAAAGATTTGAGTCTTCCAAAAGCCATGGTAGCAAGATCTACAAGTTCTGGAGTACGATGACTATGGAGGATTTCGATTGGGGGTGCTCCAAGTTGAAAGTGGGAGTCTATATACTAAATTTCATGAGTCTAACTCTGAGCATTTTTTAGTTATTTTTTTACAGGAAATTTTACTGGCAAAAATGTGATTTTCGAACGTGGAAATTTACCAAAATTTCCAGTTTAATTATTTTTCTGACGATCACAATTCTTTATCTATACTTCGTACTCGAGAAAATAAAAACGGATAAAATAGAAAAGAAAAAATGGCTCCGAAATCTTAAAAACGCAAAAAAATTTCCATTAATAAAATTTTTAGTAAGATTTAACATTTTTTCAAATTTTTAATGAGCTAACATTGCATATAATGTTTAACCAGTTGAGATAAAATTTATTCTATCCAAAACATAAGAGCATTCCAAAAAGCACATCACCAACAAGAAAGAAAAAACATTGCTAAGACGACAATGATTCATACTACCGAGTATTATCCAATTTGCTATGACAACTCACTATTGCTTTAGTATCATATTCCAGAAAACACCGGCAACCACATCGTTTCATCTTACACGAACATTTAGATTAGAAATGGCCTGACAAACACTCTTCCATGTCAGGGTGAGGCTCCACCTCTTTGCACTCTCCTTACCACTGCCACCAACAAAAGTATGTAAAAGTATCCTCAGAGGCTTTCGACAGGCAATCAGGCAAAGCACGCACGACATGTTCAGTTAGGTACACAACAGACGCACCAATATCTGTCTCTCTGGAGGGTTGGGGCAATCACAAAACGTAGAATCCGACTATATGAATAACCAGAGGGAATGGTCGGTAGAAGCTGTTTCAGAAAATGGAGTAAAAGTATTGTATCCATTTCCCAACAAAAATGAGACGATGTCTTATTATATCTTCTAATGAGTATTACAGGTTAACAAAAAGTTTACCTGTTCGTTTTTCCCGTTAACGATACTAATTTATTTAGTATCTTTTTCTTAGACTTCAAGAAATTTATTTGATTTTTCGAGGAGCCAGTTTTCTTTCAGTTTCGATCTTATTAATCCGATTTTACTGTTTCTTTCTAAAACTTTTTTTTCGTAGTATTTATGTCATAAAAATAGGGTTTAAAAATGTTCGAGTATTTTTATTTTAATTGCATCATTGATATTTAGAGCTATGCATTTAAATTGCACGTTTAAACATTAAATGAAAATGGTAAAAATTTCAATTAATGCTTCATTTAAAAATTTCAAACAATAAGAAATTCAGTTTCTGACTATTTCCTTTAAAATAAATATAAATACTTACGATTTAAGATTATTAAATGCGTAGAGATCCTGCTAGTGCATCGCATATTTAATAGTCTTGAATGTATAAAAATCGCTCGAAAACAAATAGAATAAAATATGTTAAGTTTCTTCTTAATTTTTTTTTTATTTTTATTGGATGGATTTTGATAAAGTAAATTGTTGAATTATATAGAATTTAAAAGAAAAAGATGCTCAAAATTAACCGAAATTCTAAAGTATTCTGGAAAAGTTAAGCTAAATATTTTGTAGAATGTCGTAATTTCGAATCAATTCTATAAACTTTTGCAAACTTCTGTACTATATGAAGCCCAGTATGATCTATCTCAATTACTGAAGAAAATATACAGATTAGAAGATACTAAAAGTATAAAATTCTTATAAGTTCACAACAATAAAAATGGCAATACAAAATAATTGCACCAAAAAATACACAAAATATGAATTGTACTTTTTATATTTTAATATTTGCTGACTTATTATTACAAATTTGGCATCACCAAATTGGATTTTATATGTTCTCCAATGGAAGATCTTTCGTTATAATTTCAATAATATAAGCATATTATTTAAAATTTCAGAAAAAAAAGAGTAATATTTACTATCTTTTCAAAATATAAATTGATATGCGGAAAATACATTTGCCTTGTATATTTTTACAGCTTTGATCTGATTTCCATAAGTATATATATTTTTTACAAAATATACCTAGATGATGCATACAGTTTTAAAACCTAACTCTAATAAATCAATAAAGCTACTGTTATAAAATTAAAAATATATTTTAGTTCTATCATTATAAAGTTACAATGGTAAAAAGCCTTTTCACAATATTAAAATAATTTATAGTTGCATTAATTGATTCCTCCTTTTTCTGATTAATTTACTGAAAAACCTTTCATGAGTTCATGCCCTGTGTTAATAATTCAGCGGAAAATATTCATGACTTAAATTTTTAAAATTCACATAATCCTGTAAATGATGAAAATTTCTAAGACATTCAAACACAAATACCATTATTTTAAAACCGTGTTTGTTTTATTTATTCTACTGTTTATCAACTTCCATTTTTTTTAAATCAACAGTTTTTTAAAGGCAGCATAAAGAGGGAAGAGTTCTTTGTTACTTTTCAAAATATAAGTCACGTCGTTTTCTTCCATCCGAATAGCGTCGGCTGGTTGCCATGAAACTTTCCAGGCACGCATGCCTGTAAAGTGAAGTTGTCTTTATGTAAAAAAAGCTGCTGCTAAATCAGAAGAATAAGCCCAGAGATAAATGCGAGTCACGGTGGGTACATGCATGTATAGCAGCCCATCTCGGTTGGGTGGAAAGGGCCCTCGAAACGGAAGATTTATTTCGAAGCACATTTTTCTTCTTTTTTTTTTTTTTTTTCGTGTGCAGTGGACGTAGTTGTGAAGAACGGGATGTAAATATGCTTACTTCTGTGCAATTTTCTTAAGGGGACATGGAAGTCTAAACCTGGATTATTGTGTCAAGAGAGTAATTCGCTTTCAATTTACTTCTTAGGATTTTTTTTTTGGTCCAATTATTTATGTATTCGATTTTCAAAAAAAAAAGAAAAAAAAAATCCGTAGTTTTTTTTCGCTATGGATAAATGAGTATAAAAGAACTTATTTGATGTATTTTTCGATGCAACTATATATTTCCGTCGTCGTTCATATATAGATGGAAATGCGGATGGGAATCTTCCTTCTGTCATATCCTTCAGCGTGTTTGTCACTTCTCACTGCACTTTTTCGGAACTTGAAATTCGTTGCCCTTTAAGCAAAACCTTCAGTTAATGAAAAATCTCATGGGATAATAAAATTACATGGAAATACTGGAATGCGATGTTTTGAAAGGTAATTTTACATGAAGGATCTGTGTGCCAACGCATTACTGTAAAGTAGCTTAACTTTCTAAAGATCTGGTTGCTTGCTTCTCACCGAAACATGCCAATATTCAAGAAATTTAAACTTTTCATTGTTAATGGCATGTTTTGATCATGCAAACGAAGTTCTTAAGGGGTCCGACTACGTTAAAAACACTGGTTTTCAACCACATTGGCGAATTCTTCTTTTATTATTATTTCTTGTAGTTCTGGCTTTCATCTTTCCAAAATAGTATCTTCTAGGAAAAGGAAGGTCTGATCTATCATCCAGGATAATTTTAAACAATTTTTTAGCTAAAATATTTCTTTAACTTCAATTTTCTTAAACCTTAATTTTTATAAAAATTATCCATTGTTAACATGATATCTCAAAAACTAATAGAGCTATTTACATAAAAATTTCAGCGTGTGTTTTAAATACTGTGGGCAATGAAATGAACCAAAAGTTTTATTGTTGGTGAAATACTTTTTCATTTATAGGTGTTTTTAGAAAAATTAAGTTGTAAATTTATGGAAAAAATGTATATATACGTACATTTTTACCCATAATTTCTTTGCATCTCAAAATGTTTCTTAGATTTTTGTTCATTTCATTCATCATTATATTCTATAACTTGTGTACAAAGAAAAATAGGATTGCTGCATTACAATTTTGTGTAAAGTGTTAACCGTTGAGGTTAAATTTCATTAAAATTTACTACAAATTTTCCTATTTCTCAAAATATATTATATTTCCAAATAATTTTTTTTGTATATATAGTGTTTATAATTGACAATACATCTAAAAACCATAAATAGTTTTTAAAAAATAGAATTTTTCAAAAATATTGCTTCGAACGTAGTCGGCTACCTTAAATTTCTTCGGTAAACTTATTTGCAATTGAAGATAACCTGGCATCTTTCCTCTGAATTGAACTTGAGAATGCCGAACCTATATGTATACACTGTTGCACTGAATTAAGCAACAGTGTAAGTTAGTCTAAGGCAAGTTTGATGAGTCGGTAATATGATACTCTTCGGTTGTTTAGTGGAAATAACGCATTCATTTACAATTGGAAAAACATTTTAAAAATTCCTTCACTTTATGGTGAGGTATCACTATTGAAGAAAATCATTAATTAGCCGGAGGTATTTAAAATTCACGAAATAAAATAATTTTACGAAAACTAACAAGAAACTTGCCAACAGCTCGAATAAACAAAAATATGTACTTAATATTAATCTTTGATTGCAATGGCTTTGCTTACTGAATGTTTATTTTTTTGCAACTATGTACATTAAACCTGTAAATAATTCAAATCAACGAAATTAAATTTCGTTGATTTGAATTAATAAAGAAATTCAGAATAATCTAATTATCATAAATTACCTCCCATTTGATTATTTTCAAAATTTATATCACATATTAAGATTCTAATATATAATCAAATTTACTCTAAAAAAAGCAGAAATGAAAAAAAAAAATCACATTTTATTATCCTATTTAGCTATATTTTGGAACTTAATAAGTAATATATAATTCTGCTCTAAAACCTTAGTCGCTGTTTGCTATTAGTTGACTATTGACTTTTAACAAGATGCTTTTTACAGGAAAAAAAAAGGATTAAATAAAAAGCATTTTTTTAAATGAAAGTTAGTAAACCGACTGCTAAAATCAGCACTACTGTACGTTATAACACTAAAACATTAAAAAAAAATAATTCGAAACTCTCATAAAATGATTTTTGAGATTTATGTATATTTCATCAAAAAACAATAATATCTTTAAAAAGACTCAAATGAAATAAAACAAGTTAGTAAGTTCAGAAAAGAAAGATTTCTTATAAAAGTTTTAAAAACAAACTTTTCTTGATGTGCTAAAAAAAAGAATTCTTGTATTTCAACTCATTAAATTGATAATTAAGTTTTTTAAAAAATTTAATTGATTTTCAAAGTTTTTAATAAATTAAGTTTTCATTCCTAAAATTAAGTACAGAAAATGCACATGAATTAAGTATAAGTTAAAGGAACGATTTTTTTCACTAATAGATGAAAGAAACAATTTTATCGTTTTTTCTAGAAATTTCAGCTTAAAAAAATACATGGATAAATAACATATTTCATCAGAATAAGCATTGTTATTGCAAAATCAAATTGTCGTATGTCAAAAACTACACACAGAGAAAAGGTACTAACTTCATAAACAACACCTGAAAAATGGCAAATGACATAGTATATTATATAGCGATTTAGAATATTTTGTGACAGAATACAACATGGTATATCAATGATAGCAGATGATGCAAACCTATATCATTGTTATAGGTTATCAGGATATAAGTTACAGAACAATGATATAGAATGTATTATATCAATAAAACATTTCGGCAAATGTTATGTATGACATTTTGATATACCGTCGCAATTTGTGATCAATACTATATATTTTGGAAAATAGAAATATTTGCTTCTCGACTTTCTCATGTATTCAAGCAATATGGCCAGTTTAGTTCCGTATCACAGTGAAAGGAATGTATTCCAAGGAATACATTCTAGTGTATTCTAAGTCTCTTTTCTTTCAACTATTACTCCAGGGCAAGCACAACATGAGTATGTGGATGAGAAAAATATGCGAGTACTCGCTTTTCCTCGGAATATAATAATGGGGCTGAACTGCATTTATTCCATTTCTGATGCCAAATGCCTAGCTACTACGGAGGGGTCGTTGATTTCCATTAGGTAACAGACAATTGCTTTCGTGGAAATATAATGTTACTGTCATAGCGGTTCAGTCGATCTGTAACCCTGAACACCAAGTCAGGGAAGGGAGGAATTTTTATATTATCTTTAAATTCATGAATCCAAAATTTAACTTAAATCTACAAGCTCAGCCTTAAGGTCATGCATTTTCTTTAACTTCTCGCTGATACTTTGAGCTTTTGAGTTAATCTTTTGCCATTTTGAGTTTCATATAGAAATAAACATTCCGATAGACAAATTAAATTAAATTAAAAATGGATTTATTGCTAAAATTTAAAAAATCTACAGTTATAAGGATTTAAGTTTATTAAGTATCAGTGATTTAGATAATTTTAAGCTATGATAATTCAAAACTGCCCGTTGACGATTTTACTTCAAAAGTAGCCATAATTTTAAAATTTTGGTTTTAAGATTCCATAACAAATTTCATTTGTCTAGTTTGTTATATTCTTATGGTATATTGTTCACAGACAAATAGATATATATTATTCGAATTTTTTTTTCAGAGACAGGGAAGTTAAAATGTAAAAATTCATCATATTTGTCAGATTCCGTGCCAGAATTTTTGACGAATATTTTATTTTCTCTTCGCATCTCAACAATAAGGAAGATTCCAACGAAATGACTTGAAAAATCCAGAAAGAAAATTTATAAATTACTCAGTTTTTTTATTTTTTACTGAGAAAACTTTTCTGAAAGACGTAGAGGATGGAATTACAGAATATTTCCTTCCTAAATTTTGCATTAAATCAGCAAAATAATGAAATCTTGAAACATTTACAGCTAAAATATTCACCAGTAATATTTTGTACCATTAGTGTTTGAAAGAGGAATTATCCTATGTTAATAAAAAAAAATCATACAAAAAATGAAAACTGCATTTCTAATTGGTACATCAGTTTAAAAATCGCTAAATGGTGTTTTTAAAATGCATTATAACAATTAAATTTCACTTAATTTATCTCCTAGCCAGAGGGAATTTTCGAAAAAAAAAAGCATTTTTTTATCAGTCCATTTCTTTCTCAAAGTAAAATTCTTCATTCCAGAAAACGACGACGGACGAATAGAAAACCACTTTTTACAATCCTAACAAGAACCTCCATTTTTTCTTAGTTTTTTTTATTCGCCCATTCCTTTCCTAAGCTCTGTCTCCGTATATTGGTTAATTGTCCCTTTCCATTCTCGACCCCCTCCTACCCCCCGGTACGTTTACTTGAGCTCTTAATAAATCTGGGAAATCTTCGCAACGGCGATAATAAAAGAAAATCTCCTGCCCTCTGAAGTGAAAGATGGAGAAGAAGGAAGGCCGCTTCGAATCTGGTGGAAAAAACTCTCTCCCTCATAGAGCCTAATATAGGATAGGGCACGACTTCAAAGTTTAGTGAGCCGTGCAAGACTTTATTTTATTACACGCCTTTTTTCCACGACAGCCGCGAACAAATGGCGAGACTTCTGGTGTAAGTTAGAGAACACGTTTCTCTGGATTGCGAGTGGAATGTATATCGCTGCGAGCGAATTTGGACATTTATATTTATTGGTTAAGTTATACACAGAAATTTCTGTTCAAACTTAATTTTTTTTCTGCTTTCAAATTTTTATAAGTGAGTTTAAGACTAATCACATGAATGATTTGGAAATTTAATAGAGTTGACTTACTTGTATGCATACCATATTATGAAAACGGTGCCATCGAGTTTATACCATACATAAATTCTAATCGAAACCTGCCTCTCGTTAAATGGGCTCTTCCATAGGCTATTCCAAGCGCAGATGCAATAATGCTGCATTAATCAGAGGGCTAAATTTGTGTTGTAAAATTAAACCATGTTAGAATGCTTAGAATTCTGATAGAATGCATAGTATAATGAAAATTTCCATAGTGATGAACTGTTTACTAAAGGTTCTTCAAGAGTAGATTGCTCCGTCCAAAGTGAATGTAAGTAAATGAAACTGTCCCAGATATTCTAAGGCTTTCGCATTGCCTAACCTGCCTCTTGTTAAATGGGCTTGTCCATCCAAATCAAGGGAAGATCTAATGATGCTGCGTTGATCAGAGGTCTAAAGTTATGTTGTAAAGATATACCATACCAGAATGCTTAGAATTCCGATGGAAAGCATGGGCGTAATAAAAGTTTCATTGTGATGAACTTTTGTAAACCGAAACGCAATATAATATCCACCAGAAAGTACTAGACACTCTTCAAGAGTTATTGTTCCATCCAAAACATTAACATAAGTGCAACTGCCTCAGGTATTTTAGAGCTTCACACTGCTGATAATAGTTACTAATCCTAACCTGCCTCTCGATAAATGAATTCGTCCATCCAAAGTCAAGGGCAGATCTAATGATGCTGCTTTAATTAGAGTTCTAAAGCTGTGTTGTAAAGATATACCATACAAAATGAGGAGAATTCTGATGGAATGTATAATAAAAATTCCATCTCAATGAACTCTGTCTACCAGAAGTGAAAATATAATTGCTACCAAAAAGTACTAGAAGTCCTACAAGAGTTGACCGCTCTGTCCAAACCATCAACATAAATGAAACTGCTTCAGATAATTCTACAGCCTCGCATTCCTGATAATAAATATATACATAACAGTAATGGCTACCTCGTAGAACTATAAGGGTTTCAAATAAGCATTCATGCCTAAGATCCAATTATTACTGACACTTTCTTTAATGTTAAACAATATCATCTAAATTGCTATAATTATATAGCTGCTCTATTAAATTTCCGATTCTCAAAAAAAAAAAAAAAAAAAAAAAAAAAAAGGATTTCAACTATTTTATTGCACTACTTTTTATCTTGCGTGATATTTAAGGGACGATTTTGATGTCTTTAATTTCACTAAACCCTCATCGCTGAGTTTGATATAATAAGGGAATTCTCAGGCAAAATGAAAAGTTTCTTTATTAAATCTATAGATGGTTACTTTTTCTTCATACTTGAGAGAAATGAGGTGTGATATGAAGTTTATATCACCAATCCTGGTACAGATTAGAGTTAAACATTTCAAGTTTTCCTGATGATTCCACTTCTGTTTTTTTATGTTACCCAATGGGCGTAATGTGACATCACATACTGATTGTAGTGGAAGTTCAAACGTTATTATACGACTTCAATTTTGCCAATATCATTTAGTAATCCGCAACGGCTTTCATATTCTTCGTACAATGAGTAAACTCTTCAAAGAGTATGCTGATGATGTCTTAAAAAGTTAAGCACTTGTAAAACTTTAAATGTTTTCAAACATTTTATGTTCGCACGTTGAATATCAAATTAATTTAATCAACAAGTAATTCATTTATTAATTCATTTCATTTCCAACAAGTAGTTCAACATTAATTCAATCCATTTTCTAAGTGGAAATATTGTACTTTTAATTTCTCTTAAAGTTGCTCAATACGATAGGGTTTGTATTCAGTTTACTAATGTAAATGACAAAAATAAAGTTTCCATTTTTTTTCCTTTAATTACTGGGCTAAATTTTTTTTATATAAGTCTGCAATTTTGGTCTAAAGATCACATATCAAATATCTGATTATTTTCAATAACTGCACAGTCGTAAATAAGCCACTTAAGTTGTCATTAATTGTAGGCACGCCACTTGCTTAAAACTCTGATGCTGATCTACATATTTAATCAGATCGATTAAATCATATCAAATATCATCTACCCATTGCATTTTTAAATGATCGTGATTAAATGATCGATTCCCAATAACTAATTTATATCAGAGGAATTTTGTCCAAAATTTGATACAGATTTTTTAAAATTCTCTCACAAAAACTATTAATCGAATTTCATTCGACTAATTTTTTCCCTTTTTAAATTATTACTTTAACGGTTAGATACAGTGATATATCCAGTTCCAAATTTTTTAAAAAAAACCCCCAAAGAGCTATAAAATGAGAAATTATATTAAAATATCCAACAATTTTTTGACAAGTATAGAATTTTCTGCCTTCGTATGTGTGATTTTTTTTTTTGATAAAGAAAAACAATTGAAGTCATTTTTCGCTCACTCATCACGTATCAATTCCACGAACAAAGCTAATTTAATTTTTTGAATTCATTGACAGTATCAAAAGAGGGCGAAACTGACAGGGTAGTCACAGAACAACTTAAAATAACATGCAATTTGACATGAGCAGCTTTTGATATTACATGAATTACAGTTTCTCAATATGTAATGTTCTTCTAGTCAACTACAACTTTGTTGTTGACTTGAAATCAACATTTCATTGAGAAAGCTATACTGTGTGCTCGGTTAAATAATCCTGTATTTGATCTTAAAGTACACAAATACGATTGATATTTTTGTGTCAAATTTAATTTTAAACACCAGTAATCGATATTCTAAATTATGAAATTTTTGATAAAAGCGATAGAATTCGATAAAAATCTTCTCATAAAATTCTACAATACGGTCGTTCGTAATAGCCAACTTTAATTGCTGTTCAGTTTTGTTATGCACCATCTAATTGAAAAATTATAATTCTGTGAATAACAACGTGGCAACAAAATATCCCTTTCACTTCGGAGAAACACTGGCATTTCAAATGCTTTTTCAAAACCGTAATTTTCTAAGTGAAATTCTTATATTACAATTGAAAAATGAATAGCCTTCGGAAAACAAAGGCACAAAAGCCTCAAAACAGATGCTCTAAACATTTATCAAATGCCAAGTAAATAAATATTATTGCATGCAGTAACTATTTAATTTCTTTTCTTGAAAGCTTACAGACAACTATTGAAAATTCTAAAGAAATATGTGATTTAAAAGTAGGAAAAAAAAGGTTATCGAACCTAAGGGATCCATGACAATTTTTTACTATATAATGAATGAGTTTATCTATAAAAGGGAACAAATAAGATCAAGAAATAAAAATAAAATAATTCAAAGATATCCAACAAATATAAGCCATTATTTGACAACTGTTCATTTTCTTTAAATCTTTACCTTAGATGACATTTTAATTACAAAATTACTTATAAACAGTGCTTGCACATCAACGTCGCAATATTGTATCAACTAGAAATATCACTGAAGAAAATTTCAACGTTTGTTAACATTAAAATGCGTGAGCTTACTGCTACTGAGAATAAGACATAGGTTAATATATTATTTTTAAGATATTTTATTTTATAGCTTTAAAGAAATAAGCAAAACCAAAGCAAGCTGTAGTGAAACCAAAATCGAAAAGAAGATGCATTATGATTATGATTAAATGATGCATTTGATTACTAAGCCAACAATTAAACTAAAAAATAACACCATTCTCATGCATAATTTTATACTTTATGCGTTTGATTCAACTACATTTAAAACTAATAAATGAAACTGAAATGATTTCTAGTGAGACTTCGAATTCTTTGAGTATAACAATCATAAAAATCTTAAAAGTAACAATCGACTTTTATACTTTTTTGATAATTGCAGTTATATTTGTAATTCAATGTGTTATTGATGAAATTATATTATGAAATTTGAATGATTCAAAATACAAGTTATGGATAAAGAAGTTTAGGAAGCAAAAGCATTATATATTAAAATGTCTTCAAATTTTAGAAATAGCGGGGTGAAGGGTATTGCACTTTATTCACGGAAGACGCTGACTTATTAATGATGTTTAAATTAAAGTCATTATTCTAAAATTTGAAAAAAAAATGCTTTTTTCTGTTAATACCCTCTAATTAATTTTCCAAAATTCACCTATAATTGGTTTTCTAATTAAATTAACAGGAAATTGGATCTGTGCTTTGTAGTGGTCAGAAGTTAATCTTGAATCATTTTTCATCATTCAAATCAATTATCATTAATAGTTTTTCAAATTTTTATATGATGTAAAATTTGGAAGAGGCCGAGTTCATTTCATCAAGGATATTTTAAATTTATAAGAAGAAACATTTTTAAGCAAACAGGTGACTTGCCAATTATTTAATTTGGGATTTCCACCTGGAGAAATGTGACCCTTAAGAGAAATCTTTCACAACTGATTATTTACACTAATCGATGGAAGTATTCTTTCCAAATCTTTCTCTTATACTCTTCAACAAATGTCTTATTCCCCTTCTTCCCGATAAAATTCTAGGCCTTGTGTAAGATAACGAATGCCTTGCATGGTATTGGTGAACGATAGTTACAAAATATAGATATTTAGTATGATTCTAGATTTTTTACTGAATCTATCTCTGAAATATGTATTTTGAATATCTTTTTACTAGCCAATTGACACCAAAATTTGACACAAAACTTTAGTTGTAATCACAAGATAAAATCCTGAGTTTCATTGATATCGGTCTATATATATGAGTTATTGCATTTACGCGCATACGAAAGTACAGGCCAACAGATGGTTAACCTTTTGACAAATGTAGTTCAAAATTTGAGAAGAATCTACATTTTAGTTGCTAAATCTATATACCAAATTTTATTTATCTAGTTCTTTACATTTTGAAATTATCGAGTTCACTTCTAATGAACAGCTAAAAAGCAAGCCTTCTTTTGAATGAATTTCGTTCAAAATTGAATAGAAGTCTAAAATTTTAATCAACAGTCTAGCTTAAAATGTTTTTACAGTATCATAGTCACAGACGGATAGACTGACAGACATACGAGAAAGAAAAAATAAATTTTCAGAAACCTTTAGTTGCAGGATTAAAATAGACAGCTGTCTGCTGCCTTAAAGCTAACCAATTTAGGATGAAGTCGCTGCATCTATTTCTAATGTTTTCACAATTGAAGATATGCTGTCTGATTTATTCTATTTGGTTTTAATTTCAACTTAATAGATGGCGCTGATGTCGTTCAATTTATTTCGTACGATGACGAGGTACTTTGATCAAGCATTGTCGACGTTTTCAGCCTTAAACGCGGGAAAGTTAAATTTAGTTTAAGGTAGTGGACCTGACTGATAAATTTCTTCACAAAGTATTAGAAGTTTTTACCTTCAACTCTGCTTACATATTTTATTGATATTTTTGATTTTATGATTAAATGGGCGTTTCATAGTTTGGTTTCATTCAATTTTATTGTATTTTTGTTTTAGATTTTAATTTTGAAATAATATTTAATTATTGTTTGTTTTAATGTCATTGCTTCATTGATATTAATTTTTTTCCTTTAAATTCTTGGGATTTTCGGGTCATGAGGAGTCAATACTAGGACGAAAATTAAATCCCTTACAGAAAAAAATCCCTGTTTGAATCCCTGCCTGAAGATGACCCTTGATAAAATCTTCAGGCAGGATCCATCATTTCCTTTTTTATTCATGTTTTTGCAATTTAACCTTGATATTTATTTCTAATTTGGTTTAAAATATATACTTTTTTGCGTTTAATAGCTAATCAATAGAAGTTTCCAGGCCTTTAAAAGAATAAATAGGCGAACAGCGTTTCGTTTTTTGTATTGTTAGTTTCGTTCTTTCTCGCTTTCATAGGGATAAAATGACAGATCAATCATTCCACGCTTGAAGTCATGCTAAGAAAACTTAAGAATTTCTAATCCACATCTTTCTGTCACAGAACAATAATTTAATCCCACACGAGACTCTTATCCTTCTTGACTCCAAATTTCAGTCAGAGAAGTATTTGCAAAGGGAATAAATAAACTTCAAAGTCAAACAATTTATAAAGCTGAATTTATTTTCGGGAAAAGAATAGAACTATTTTCCTCTTAGATAAAAGCATAGTACTATCCCGATGGGATTCGAAGCTAAACTAATCTCTGACTCGAAATCAAACAATATTCCTAGTAGAACATTTGATTGGTTTTGAGCATTCAATTCTGAAAAATAAAGGTGAAAATTCCATTCCTATCTATATAAATATTACTTTCTCATATATGAAGTATATAAAGAAAATATATTGTAATCTTCAAAACATTTGAACAGGAGATTTCGACAAATTTTTGCATTTCAGACATCCCTGCTTCAGAAAAACACATTTTTGGAATTATATCCGTCTATCTGTGAATATGGTTACTCAAAAACGATTTGAACTACATCAATAAAATTTGGAATGCTGTCTTTACAACCAATTTGGAGATTTCTTTGAAGTTTTGAATGCAATCCATTCGGAGAAAGTCTGCTTATGCGTCTGTTTGAATAAAATTGAATTCGATAATTTCGAAACGAAGAGAGAGATGCATAAGATTTGGTACAAAGACTTAGTATCTAAAGAATAAATATATATCAAAAATATCGAATTCATCGCGAGGTTGACCATCTATCTGCCTGTACTTTCATAAACATGTAAACTGATAACTCAAAGATGCAACGATATAAATAAATATCTAAAGTAAATATTTATCAAATTTTGGAGCTAAATCCGTCAAGGGGTTGACTTTCTGTCGGTCTGTAATTTTAGACAATTGCAAATAAGAGCGCAACCACCCAGAATGCGATAACATATATAGAAAATTTGGTCTGAGGTTTTTTTTATGTATTTGTACTTTTGTAGGCAATGGTGGTTTCAGTCGGTTGGGAAAAAGTGTCTAAAATACCAGTTCGATTTTCCGTTACTCTTAACTCTCGTGTCAAATAATAACTGCCAAAAACATTGCCAAGGGTAACATAATTGATTCAGTAAAAATGTTAAACTCGCCAAGGATAACATCATTAATTGATTCAGTAAAAATGTTAAACTCGCCAAGGATAACATCATTAATTGATTCAGTAAAAATGTTAAACTCGCACCATATAGTAATATTTCTTAACTTATTACTCGCTCATGTTATGCAAAGCATTCGTGGCCGTACCCAAGGTCCAAAATTATATGCGTAGTAATGGGTATATAGCACCTTTATCAGGTAATATACGAAATTTTTTGGGGTGACCGCTTCTTTTAATTTTAAAATACTGGTTGGTTTTAGTGACTATTTGGTTATTGCAAATACTTTCGTGTTAAATTTGAATTACATTTCTTATACATAAATTGATATTCATGTTTCCCTGAAGTATTCGAAGCAAAAAATCATGCAAGACATTGAATGGCCTTGCCCCTATTCTGGGTATTAGGTACATGAGCATTTTCTAATGGAATTGAATCAAATAACATAGTGCTACTTAAAATGTAATGGTCTATTTAATCTATTGTTACGAATTTCCTGCGATGTGCTTAGAGTAAATTCAATAAGCAGAATCCTTTTAAAAAAAATAAATAAAGCTATTTATTTAACGAAGACTGCGCATTCAATAGCTCAGTCACCAGCCTACAGCTTGCTTGCTGTCTAAGGCTCCAATACCACTCCTAATCTTTCGTGCTTGTTTTTATATGCTCTCTGCCGGAAGTGACGTCACTAACAGGAAGTTATGTCATATTAGAAAAATCCAGAACCTTGGAGAGAATTCAAGAAATCAGGATCCCTCTAGAAAATTCTCTCTGTCGCCAAGGTTTCCAACTTCCGTCGCCAAACTTGGCGACAAAAATTAGTTGCCTAAACATCGCCAATGAGCCAATATCTCGCCAATTTGGCGACTTGCTATTGAAATACAATGGGATACATATAACATTCATTATCATAAGACAAATTACACCAATTTACAGAATTCGTAACACTATCTTCTAATTACAGTTGTCTTTGCTGTATAATGTCCTTATTTTTCTTATGCATCATGTAAACTAATATATTAACATTCTAACTAATATATAACTAACTAAACTAATATATAATTTATATATTAATACAGAAACATTCTTCTTTAGCTTTTAATAAAAACAGAAATTCAAATATTTAATGAAACAATGGAATCGGTTTTAATTTCATTGCAAAAATACAATTTACTTTTGAAAATTACGCAAAAAATATTTTTAAATCATAGTCAAAAAGCAGGAAAGAAACGAAATAAGCATTAATGAAAAGATAAATTTTAAAATTACATATTAATTTTTAATAAATTAAAATAAAAAAAATTCTTCGAGGTGCAAATTCTCGCCCTCTAATGTTTGTACAAGATTTTACTGTTTCCAGATCAAACGGTTTGCCTGTAGATCACTAATACACATGCGTGCGTGCGTACATGCACACATGTTTACTTATTAATAGTTGAGATATACTTATAATTTTAAAATCGGATGATTATTTCTGTAAAATACTGCATAAATAGTAACAATACCAGCAGAAAACCAGCAATAATCACAAACAACTCCCAAACAGTGACTTGTGTCTTTATTCGACTGAAACAGCGAAACGTGCAGATTTTTACGTGATTCTTCTCTGTGTTTCTCTTCTAAGCTTCACCATCCCGGACCATGGCTAAAAAACGCAGTAAAAACCAGGTTTATTATTCGCTTTCATCCGAGCGTCATTAAAACAAAACGATGAGAACAAAGCGGCAGAAGAAAAGACAAAAGAAGGGTCGGGGGCTGCTTTCGAATTCGCAGACAGAAAGAGAATATTCTAACATCTTAATACAAACGAATGACCGCAAGAAAATTAAATTCGTTTCAGAGCGCTTTTATTCAGCGGAATGTTTAAAGCAGGGGGTCAATAAAAAGTGCAGTGTAACTCCAAGTTAAATAAAAGCTGGTTTAAATTCAATTTCTCTTGGCGAATCTAGTTAGGGGGAGGGGTTTGAAGGGTACGCCAGAATTGAAGTTAAATGAAATAAGCGAGGAGAAATTTTTCTGTAGTGGTTGGTTCTTGGTTTCTTTCTTTTTCTTTTTTTTTTCTCATTCGCTTCCATGAATCAGAAAGAGATAGAAAACGGTTTATCTTTTCATATTTTTTGTTCATAATTTTACATTTGAAGGATATTGTTTCCCAACAGAAAAACTGTTTTTTTTTTCCCTCTTTTAAAAAATTCGTTTTATTATTTTCTTTTTGGTCTAGTGTGAATGTTATGCTGAGTAACAAAAATTTCTCACTTCGAAACAAAGAGTTTCACAAACTGAATAAATTGAAAGTTCAATATTTGTTCTTAGGAAAATTTTTGTGAAGATAAATTCAGCCAATTTCACAAATATTAACAATTTTTGATCAACAAACATCAATTAAAAAATTGGAATTGTGCATTTAATCATTTTGTATATTGATAATGAAACTAACATTAATTATCGTCAAATGTTATTCAATTAACTATTAGCAGAATGATGATTGACACTTATTCTGAATTTTAATCATACCAAATTTGTCATTCGTTGTATCAGTAA
Source organism: Argiope bruennichi (assembly GCF_947563725.1). Taxonomy (NCBI): domain Eukaryota; kingdom Metazoa; phylum Arthropoda; class Arachnida; order Araneae; family Araneidae; genus Argiope; species Argiope bruennichi. The sequence continues at coordinate 63,766,117 of NC_079151.1, read as the reverse complement.
ATAACGTATCATCAGTAAAATTCATTGTATCAGTAATATACAGTAAATAACGTATTTGGTTTAGTATAAGTTTAAAAAATTGAAGAAATGGGCCTATTTTTATCAACACTTTTTTATAGAAATTTAAAAAATTTTATTGATGTATATGCTGGGTTTGTAATCTCATTCTGTATTTTATATCATCAAATGTTATTAAATTAAAAATTGACAGAATCCTGATTATTATATACCAATTTCTTAGGGCACATCAAAAATGAGGATAAGAATCTTCCAACATGGTGGTTGGTTCTCACCACCCTGTTATGTAGAGTAATGGTATAGGGTGGTTAACCCCTGCCGATGAGGAGACATATCATCTATGAGTGGGGTTTTAAAATGGCCGGTGATGGTCCTTAGAACTCAACCATAGGTCAAGGCAATGCTTTTCAGATATTCTGGTTAATCAGTATCATTTCCGAAAACATTCGAGGCTGGGCGGAGCAGCCATTTGGTTACTACTTGTCAGCAGCAGCATAAATACAATAAGTAAATCTGGGAAAATACCAAAGCCCATATATGTGGCCTTGGTATTCCTAAATGTGTCCGACATTAGGAGTTATAATTACAAAGTAAAATCGCAATTGTAAAATTTTAACTGTAGAAAAGTTTTAGAAATGACTCTCACATTTATACATTTGAGTATAAAACACATATTTGCCTTATTTAAAAAAACAGTTTCTTAAACTCGGGTAGTTCTTAATAATAATAAGGATAAATATGAGTTTAATTTTCAAAGGGCCCCATCTTCAACATTTGGCTGGAGCCCTGTGGTGTCTAGTTACCGTTATTTTAAATTTTTAGAATAAGACTATATTTTAAATTAAAGAAAGATATGCCAATATTATTATTCCCTTTACTTAGCTATATTTAGTATTTTACTCATTACTTCCTAAAATTTTGAATTTTTAAATTAATTCTTCATTAGTTTGTACATTATGGATAAATTAATGAAGTAAAAGCAGCAGCAAAATGTTTTGTTAGAGAAAGAGGTCAGAAAAAGTTTTTCCATTCAAGAAAGGGGGTTACAGGAAGAATGATTCGTTGATGATCCTTTCAAGATGAAAATGTATCATCACAGACTTCCGCAACTTTAATTAAAATAATTTATTTTCTTGATCCAATTCAGCAAATTAAACATTTTTAAAAAGAGAAGTTTTATATAATCAAAGAAGACTAAATAAATATTAACTCACTTTGCAATTCAACTTTTCCATTACATGCATTTCACAGATATAAAAAAATTGCTATCAAATACCAACAAAGCATTTTATGATTTAGATATAAATGTGTATTCGCTCTTAAGTGCGCAGTAGATAAATTCATTTTTAAACCAAACGTGATATTTGATATAAGATTAGTACCATAACTGCTTTATGTTGTTCAAACTTCTATCTGAAAGTGAAGGTAGGAAAGATCTTGTTCAAATACACACAGAGAAAATAAATCATAAGGTATTAAATAAGGATATTTTGGAGAATCAAACACTTCAATTCCCATCAAAAAAGGATTACTAGATTTATGATCTTTACGTGACTATAGATATCCGAAGAGAATACTTGATTTTTGTATTGCAAGAGGAAACTTATCACACATTAGAGGGTTACGAGATGCTTTGGAACATGGAGATGCGCGTTATCAAGTTTAAACAAAGATTCGTTTACAATAAAATATATTTCTAAAGAATAAAATAATAAGATCTTTGTTATCTGTTTATTTCTCGTATGACTTATAGTAAGCATCAAAAAGTACAAAAACTTTCTTAGAAATCCCGCATGTTTGTAGAATTTCCGTGGTTACAAAGAAAAAAAAATAAAGAGCTTTTCCCAGGATCTTAGTTAGAAAAATTTTTATTAATGAAATTTCTTCAGTATCTGTTGGTGAAAATCCATCCAATTGCAACACATTTCTATTATCTATTAATACTATGCAAAATGTTAAAAGCGCAATTGTTTGGTAGTTCTCCTAGAATATTACATCAGAAAAAAACATAAGAAATAAAGCAGAACAATTAGTAGTCAACATATATTTGTTTTTAATGTTTGAGGTGGTATCCGTCAGCTACGATGCACGTGTGGAATTTTTTTTTAATCTTCACCCATGCTATTTACGCCACAGGATTTGAAAATAGTGACGAAACAAACGTATGTTTTCTGCTTTTTATACTCAAGAAGTACAAATCAAAGACAGTCAACAATTTTATGATTGACGTTCTCTTCACTTATTTTTCCATTTTTGCAAGAGTATAAGATGCTAACTTCGCGTTTTGTCACCACGTTGCATTGTAATTTATCTCATATTATGGTCAATTCACTATGCTCAAATACGATGTTTGTGTCAACAGTTGTTGACTTTCTCAAGTTAATGCAGAATAGAAGGATTATAGAGCACACCTTATACATGCATGAACATTAAAACACAAAATACAAGTAAAAACACAAATGCCAGTATGCAATAAAATATTCTATAAAGCAATCAGTTTAAAAGCAGACTTTTCATAATTTCAATCAGAAGCAAATACGTTACAAAATAGAACAAAACAAATTCAGAAAGGAAGTTAACTCCAAAAGCGGAATTTCGAAAGATCGAAACATGCACAATATTTGGAATTCATCGACTCTTTTCTTTTTTCTTTTTTTTTAGAAATATAACTTTTCAAAAGTTTCATCCGACTTCCTTACATAATTTCGAGGAAACTATATTATGTTTCGTGCGTTTTCTATGATTTATTTTCGAAAAATCATTGCAAACCTCGTTTTGAATTTTTATAAAATCACTGAGTTCAAACCTATTTTAGTATTTTTTTTAAAATAATGCTTTCTTTCTGCATTCAAAACCATGATGACACGATAAAATGAATTAATATTGAACTTTCCTGAGTTGTGCCAACAAATAAAAATTGGAAAAATGTTATTGTTGACATTGCAAAATTAATCTACTTTTTTTAGAACACTACTTGGCTAATTCAATTTTCCCTTACGCGTCCGTTTTAATTTTACACTTTACAAAGTATGCTTCAGAATGACGCGAGTCGAAGATTAAATTCTATTTATGAAACAAAAGAGAATTCTTTTTTTCCCAAACAAGCTGGTAGCAATCACGTCGCGAGTCAAGATTTCGTTCAAAAGTTGTTATTAAATTTACTTCGGGAGGTGTGATTAGCTCACACTCATCTCGTTACTTCGATGTTTCTAAATATATCGAAATCCCGTCAACATGCACTGAATAGCTTCTTTTTCTCCCCACCCCCGATATTTCCGTGCTATGATTTTGAATTTTGAGGGGTTGATGGAATTACAGCATCTTCATGATCAAAAGGGAAGATTCTTCATCATTGACTTACATTCATTGTGATTTATATATCTAATCCTTTTTTAATTAAAAAAAACTAGCAATATAGGAACCCGCAATTCAAAATCAAACGGAACCCAGATTTACAAATAGTATACTTCCTACCTGATCATTCTTTTTTTTATTTTTATATCTTTGAACCACATATTTACTTACATTCATTGTAGCTCGTCTATCCTAGTCTTTTTTAAGGTAAAAAAAAAGAAAAACTAGCAAGATGGGAGCCGTAGTAAATGTAAACTAAAATCACTATCAAGACGGAACCCAGATTTATAAATATAGTAAAAATCTAGAAGATGGGAACCTGCAGTAAATGTAAATTAAAATCACTATCAAGATAAAACCCAGATTTATAAAAAAAATTTAAAAAAAAAACTAGCAGATGGGAACCTGCAGTAAACATTTTAATATAAGTAAACTAAAATCACTATCAAGATAAAGCCCAGATTTATAAAAAATTTAAAAAAAAAACTAGCAAATGGGAACCCGCAGTAAACATTTTAATATTAGTAAACTAAAATCCCTATCAAAACGGAACCCAGATTTATAAATAAAGTAAAAAAAATAGCAAGATGGGTAAACATTTTAATATAAGTAAACTAAAATCCCTATCAAAACGGAACCCAGATTTATAAATAAAGTAAAAAAATAGCAAGATGGGTAAACATTTTAATATAAGTAAACTAAAATCACTATCAAAACGGAACCCAGATTTATAAATAAAGTAAAAAAAATTAGCAAGATGGGAACCCGCAGTAAACATTTTAATATAAGTAAACTAAAATCGCTATCAAGACAGAACCCATATTTATAAATATTATACTTCCTAAATGATTATATTTTTTAATTTTTATATCTTTCAAACATATATCTAGTTATATTCATTGTGGTTTGCCTATCATAGCCCTTTTTAAAGTAAAAAAAAAAAAAAAAAAAAAAAAAAAAAACCTATCAAGATGGGAACCTCAGTAAATATTTTGATATAAGTAAAATAAAATCACTATAAGACGGAACCCAGATTTATAAATATTGTATTGCTTACCTGCTGATTTTTTATTTTTTAAAATTTTTATATCTTTGAACTACATATTTATCTGTTTCTCGTAAACAAAATATTACTTAATAATGCATTTTAAAAGACCTAACTTCGAGAAACTTAAATTGAAGCTTTTTGCAAAATCTAACCTCGAAAGCTTGACAAATATTGATATATCAGACCATAAATTTGAAGAAAAAAAAACATTTCCAGAATAACATTTTACCATGTAGAATATTATGTAATAAATGCTAACTCAACTTATTATAATATTATTATCACTGTATATCCAGACTATAATTGATTTTATGGTGCATTCAAATTATGATTAGATGACATCTGCAATCATTTTCACTCACTCATCTCTCAGTCTGGATATGAACTACGCCTATTGATTTCTAACCTCATAAACGGTTTACACGTACAGCAAGAGAGTACCGACTCATCTTATTTTTACACTTTTAAGCGGCAATGAGGCTATAAATAAATATTGTAATCTTATAGAAAAATGATATGCATTTCATAAAACCGCAGTTATCTATAATAATTATCATTTGAATCAAAACGGCAAAACATTCACGAAATAGAAAGTATAATCTAATTAGATAGTAAAGAAAATAAACCAGTTAAAGGGTTAACTTACAGCGTTTGTCTTGAGAGTGAATTGCAAACACACAAAAATTGATCTTTCCGCCTGATAACTCAAAAATCAGACGATTTACATATGATTATGTGTAAATCACTAACTTTCTGTTTGTTGAATTAATCCTGTGCGTATATGGCTCGATACAGTTACAGTTATCATCTTTGTTAAATAGTCGTCAAGTTTCTCTATATGATTTAACCTGTGCAAAAACTTATTTATAAGGAAACGCATTTTCATCTAAAATGGAAATATTATCTACAACCTTCATCTAAGTGAGACATGCATCAGTAGGTCTGAAGATTTTTGCTGATATAATTCTAAAATTCGCGCAGCAATCTTTATCGTCAGAGACAATTCAGACAACACATCTTTTGACATAAATTAAAGCATATTCATCTGACAATATAAGATATATTAGATTCATCTGACAATATATAGTATCACATCATCCATCAGTTGTACTTTAAGCCACTGGAGTGTCGTGGTGACATGGTGGTAGGGTCTTGGCTTCGAAAACGGAGGGCTCAGGTTCGAGACCCAATTCCACCGAAGAACTGTCGTGTAAGCGGATCTGGTGAACATTAAATCTATCGGGGCAAAATGTCCACCCACTGGTGTAATGAGGATTTTTGGACATGGGGTGTCAGCTCAGGTGTCGTCCTCGTCATCTGACTGTGGTTCAAAATTACGAGGTCCGTCCCAAAATAGCCCTAGTGTTGCTTTAAAATGGAACGTTAATATAATTAAATTAAATAAGACGTTGGAATCCTTCTCTTTTTGAGCTTTTATGGTATTAGAATGTTTTAGCAATGAAGTTCCCAGTGCTTGAGAAACAACGTATCATGTCGACAATTCATCTGAAACAGTAATTCGAATTTGCTTTGCAATTTTAAATAAACAAGCAGCTGAAATTCTGTCAAATTCAAGAAATGACATCATTTTAAAGTTCATATTGTACGACTGGGAATTGTTGGAAATGGATAAAATAAAATTACATATGCTCTAAACTTATGGCAATGCTCTCAAATTGAAGAATTCCACATTTTTTTTTGTGGAAATCTTTCTAACGAAACAATAAATCTTCTTTTAAGGTGGGTTCACACGAGGCCAACTATTGCGCGCAATAGAAGATCACGCCAGAAAACCACGTGACTGCAACGGAACAATGGCAAATAGTTATCCCATCGGGACAACCATTTGCCATTGTCCCATCTACGTTGTCTCAACTCAACTGTTCACACGGGGACAATATAGGGACAACAGCAGAGAGACAACAATTGTGCGCAACTGTTTGCCTCGTGTGAACCCACCTTTACTTCTCACAGATGCGATCCGTTTTTATTTTAACCTATGAATTTTCAAAGTGATTTAAAGGTGTCGCAACACTTTGGATATTCTTCTACGATTCTGTATATACGAAATGCCTTGTCTGACTGCTACGCTTATAGTATTGGTAAGTACAAGAGTTTTGATATTTACATTATAGTTATGTATATATATTTTTAATAATATTTTATGTCAGCCATAGTAAGAACAACTTAAAAATGAGTTGAACATTATACACGATTTTTGCATCAAAATTAGAGATCTTTATTAATATTGGAAAATTACCGCCAAATGAAACATGTTCTTTACTTAAACACATACACTCAATCAAAACATTATTGGAACAAAATCCAAATCTCCAAGATTTTATTATATATATAACTTAGATATACAAATGAAACAAAAAAAAAGTATATCGTATATTGATAAATACAAATCATAGTAAGCAATGTTCATATGTATTATAGCATATCATGATTACAACTTAACTCCTATTTGTTAGATATATTGTTTTCATTAATTTTATGCTGCAAATAATCCCATGCATATTCAATGAGATCAATATTTGAACTCGCAGGGGTCTTAATCATATAAAGGCAGTGGTAGATGACCCATATCTTGAAATTATCAGCATTGTGTTCTTTAGCGTTATCCTGGAACTATTTAAAATATTTTGAAATTCTCAAATTGTTTTCACTTTGTTTTAAATTTCGCTTGAGAATGTCAAGGTAGACGTAGTTTTCCAATGTTTCATTTATAAAGTTTTAAATTCCCCACACCAAGGCTTTCCATGCAACCCAGATTAATTTATCTCCATTTTCAGATTTTGCAATAGGTTACAAAATTTTGATTTGCAATGATATGTTTTAAAAACTCAACTTTTTGCTTGTCATCCAATTCGAAAATGTTATATTTGCTTTCATTCACAAAAATGTCATTTCCCTTAAATTCTGTTGACTGCTTTATAGTTTTGTATACATTTTATCAAATGCAAGTCTAGCATTTCGATCTGCATTGCTGATTAGGACTTTCTCTAAGGTATTTTGCAATGATATTTGTTTTTTTAAACATAAATGAAAGGATATGCATATTTCTAAAAGCTACTATTAAATTTTAGAGTCAATTTTGCTGCCCTAGTTCTTGGATTAACATGAATTTGTCTCGCAATCCACCTCTCTATACATTCACCGCATGTTCTTGGACACCCTCTCCTTTGCTTGTTTTCAATTTTACTTATTTTCTTTAACTTGCAAATAATATTTAAAAAAATACAGGCTTACAGAATTTCAAGATTTGTCCTATACAATGAACCGATTTTCTACTTTTACAATAGCTTATCAGATTTCACACATCCACTGAAATTTGTTTCTTGATTTTGCTATACGAAATCTTTTCTACTGATATTTTATGTCTAAAATTATAGTTTAAAAGTGTAGTTAGTGGATTAAATATCATTGACGCATTATATATTTTTTAAATTTCTCATTTCAAAAGTGACCAATACTTTTTTCATAAATGTTTGCATTTAAATTTTATTTAATCGTTTGCACTCGGAAAAGTGATTTGATGTATAATTACTCACTCAATACAAAGACTTGTTTATTGCTTCGAAAAATATATGTATCATTGTTTTAAATTGAATTTCCTTGAAATTCTTAGTCTTCTTAACATTCTGTATGTATTTTTAGTAACCAAAATTTTAAAAAATAGATTAATAAAACATCAAAACGATGTGCAGTTTTGAATGGTGAATGAGATGTGTTCAAAGAGTTAAAGCACTATATATTGATTTTAAGAGACTTGAATTATATTTAAAAGATTCAAACTACAGTTTTAAAGTAGAGTAAAAAAACTTATATATGATGCATAAAATGTTAAAGCATTTGTTGATTAAGTTTGTTGTTATATTGTGATTAAAATGTTTATAAATACATGCTTTGCATGTCAGACTCGCAATACTTTAATAGCTATATCATAAGCAGAGTTGAGATTCTGGCATGTGGCGATAAGAATGTGACTGTACATACTTTTTTTGTATAAATAAATTCCCTGGATACTAGTAAAGGTCGACAGTTCATTCCTTTGCGTTAAGTGGTTGTAATTAGGCGCTATCGGTATTTGAAACAAGTGAGCAGACCACAGCATCTAAATACACAAAACGAAGAACTTATCGGTTACATCAAACTGTATATGCTAAGCTATATTTTCTGTTATGTGCCAACGAAATCTTAGTTTAGTTAAATAATTTCTTCTGTTTTCCCTATCTGTTATGTAGTATTTTATTGTATTACATTTGTTAGATATTTGTTTAATAATTTATGGGAGAAAGTTTTGGGTGATCCAAATGCCTTTTTTTATTTAAAGGGCGTGTTTTTAGTTAAAAGATATTTATTACATTTTCTAAAAATATTTATTTTTCTTATTTTGAAATGAATTTGAGGAATCGCTACAAATTGTGGTTCTCTCGTAGAACATGTTGGTTCAAGCCGCAAAGCTAAAAAAGGATAATTTAAAAACTTAAATAAAAAAACTGGAATTTAGCTTTTGAATTTAATTGGAATGGTGAGAACCAAGTATACTCTGCCTATATTCGAGCAAGAAAAAATAAATAATATATATATAAAAATATAAAATTGAGATTGTCAGATCAGTGCCAATGATTTTGTCAGCATCAAACATCATTGCCCGTCAGATTCTGTCTACTTTAAAAAGACATTTTAATATTGAGTGGCTACTCAAAACAAAATCGGATATAACGACCATCAATATATAATTTTAAATAATGTAAAGCTTTCGTATACACTCTTGGGAAACATAGAAATTGTAGAAAGTATCCTTTACTTTTAAGAGATATGAAAAGATGGAAAGAGTTTGGAATCACCGGCAATATGACAAGGGCATAAAAAAATATGCTGATACAAGGATCCAAATATATTCTTGTGATCAACTTTATGAATTATATTAAAGATACAGAGGTTATGTTAACTACTCAGAAATTGAATATAAATGTAGGCTTTACTGTTTTTGTCTTGAAATTTGTAATTTATAGTAGATTTTAAGGTAATTAATGTATTATTTTCTTATTTTATATTTTGTTATGAAAATAAAAGGAGTAAGATTCATTTAATTATGATTGTTTTTTTTGTTTATATTTATTTATATAGCAGAATTAAGTTCACATAAGTTAAATTCGTTTATATAACAACCCTTTAATTTGTAAGAAACCTTAAAGGATACCAAAAGAGGAAATTTATATCTGTAATTTTGTATTAATGTAATATATTTTGAGTAGAAAATGCTCACCGAAACTTTTTGTAAAACCAAAGTATGTATCCTTTATTATATTTTGTTTAATATGTCTTTTAGATCTATTAAATTATTATTTCCAACTTGAAAAGAAAGAAATGGCAATCAATTTAGATCCTATAGAATTTTCCCTTTTTGAAAAAAAAAATTACTTAGAACAATTATTATCGACACGATTATCTAAGATAAATACTTGCTATCTGAAATACGTGACAGATTTATAAGCCTGATAGGTTTATCGAAGTAGCCTTTAGCATCGTACTTGATGGCAGCACGTAGTAAAGTTTCCAGTGATTATTATGTAATTAATGGGAAAATAGATTCAAACTCTTTTTCAGATCTTGACTCTCAATTCACTCGACTGCTCACAATGCACCCATGTATGATGATTACTAACCGAGGGGAGATCTAAATGCAGATATCAGTGCGCTTCTGATCTAGAACTTTATATAATATATAATTTCTTGTAATACTTATATGAAAATTTGTTTAAAGACTATTTCAACTACATGAAAAGATTATATCTGCTTAATATTTAGATGTGATTGTTTAGAATTTTCTTCTTCTTTTTTTCGGAATATAAAAAAATATAATGATGGACAAAAAAGGAAAAGAAATCGAAATAAATATAGACCTCTCTGAAAAAAGAACCTTTTTTGAAATTATATCTGTCTATTAGTGACTACGCTAACTCATAAATAAAAAAATAAGCTAGAAAACTGAAATTTTGGGTGTGGTTTTCAAAACGATTTTAGATCTCTATAAAAATGTAAACAAAATTCGTCAAAATGTCTTTCTGCTTGGCTATTTGCATGTTAACCCTTCAGCAGAAATATGTATTAAAATGAATGAAGTATAATAAATAATTTTATTATCAGACTTGCAGAAATAAGAAATATATTTTTTTCCAGTCAATAGTATCTTCTCAATTAACTTTTAGCATTGGAATAATTGAATAATGGGATTCTTTCTTGAATACATGAGTTATGCCCTCACCTAAATTTGATATCAGGAATTCCTATAGAATTGTTTTAATTCTCTACAGAGATATAAATCTAAGAAATGAATGAATAATAAAATCGATTTGGACTTATTTTAAGATTATGATCCCTATTTAAGACGAAGTTTATGATGATTTAGAAGGCTGTGAAATTCAAATTAAACCCTTCATATCTAGATGAATTCTTAGACAATTATTAAAATTATCTCCGTGATCTCTGTATTTTCCTTGAGAAGGTTAGTGTGGGAAACAGATTATTCGAGAATGTTTCAGAAAGTATTCGAGTAGATGGTTTTCGTGCCATGTTATTCAGAACATTCATAATAAGACTTTTGATTATATAATTATAAAGCCACCTACTTTCAAGAAACATTTCATGATTTTAAAAAAACTTTGATGGAGTAATGTTAATTTGCATTCCGTTTTATAAATTAATATCTGTAAATTTATTTCATTTCAATGGCAAGATATGTTCCAAGCATAGAGCATTTTCTGTCCTTTTCGACAAATTTGGCACAATGAAGTAATTAACATTTTCAATAGGCCTTGGTATCATTGGTTTTTTACAAATAACTTTCCAAATTAAATCAGAATATCAAAATGAGAATGTCAGTCACAGCGTAGTACAAACCACTGCGTTTCTAATTTTATTTTTTATTACAAACTTTCATTTAAATATAACTACAGAAAATAATACCTCAGGTTTACAATTGTAGTTGATGATAAAATAGGTCTAGCTAAACCATCGAATGCATCAATCGTTAAGCTAACAAATCAGCCATCGATAACGCAGGCAAAATGTGGTTTAACTTTGAAGAATGGCAACAACTGAAGCCTAATAACCGATGCAATAATATTGGCTTTTCAAGTATGGGGAGTTATTGGATTATGGTCGCCATTAAATTAATTTTGTCACGTTCCTCTCGTGTGCATGTAAGAATTTTATAGAATTTTTATTTCATTTTTTTGAACATTTTTCTAAATAAAATCGTTTATTTTTGCAAATAATTTTTATCTATTTTCATACATGGTGGCAACATGTTTTTTCTTTTGGAATTTCCTTGATTATAAAAAGAGAATAACTAGATTTTCAATCGCGATGAGTTTTAGTGTCTTTATAATCGTTGTCTTATTAAACTACTAGCCGTCTTTGGTGACCAGCCAGTTCCCCAATCTTAATGCTCGTTAAAATTTTAATAATTAAATATTTTATGTAATTCCTACTTTAATAGCTTCTTCATCAAATATTTTAAAGCTTCAAATTTTGATAGTCATGTAATTCACTCATAATAATATAAAGTCCTTCAGCCATAACATAATATGTATCCCTCTAATTTTCTGTTAGTTCCGGTAGAATTTATGCTTAAAATTAAAATGGAAATGACTAAACTGCAATTAATATAATAGTATTTTTTACTGAAACAAAGCATTTTTTTAATAATATGATTACTGATAATAGTCACTGAGCGTTTAAACTTTATGGGCACTAAAGAATATCTTTCTTAAGTTATGTAATATCTCAAGAATTTGTCAACAAAATTTTCTCAGATTCATCATGAACAGATCGATTCATTAACAATGTTTAATTTTAAATGCATCAAACTTTAAGAAAATAACATGAATCGTTTAAAATAATCGGTCGAAAACAGGTTAAAAAAATCTACTTAAAAAACGATGTACTTAAAACTATAAGCATATACAAAAAATATATAACTAACATAAATACAATTTACTTACAAAAGCATGCAACTAACCTAAAAATAATTTAAATCATCCGTTGATAACGGTTGTCATGGCAACAATCAGAATGCGCATGCGTGAATTTTCTTCGCCAGCTCCGGTAACGCAAATGTGTGAATTTTTCTACGCCAGTTGGGGTAACGCTATGCAGATTATACATTTTTAATTTCCTTTATTCTGTGTTATTTTAATTCAAAAGTACTTCAGAATGTATCTGAAACATGGATTAATTAACAATGTTTAATTTTAAATGCCTAAAACATTAAGAAAATAAACAGAATCGTTTGAAATAATCCGTCGAAAAATATTAACCCTAGCCTCATTTCTGTTGGGAGAAAAAAAAATTGAAGTCTTACTCATTTGGCGGTGGGGAAAATGGAAGATTTTTTTGGCGGGAAAGTTAGTTTTTAATTAATAATTAAAATTCTAACTAAAATTTCAAAAAAAGGGACCCCAGGTGCACATTTCCGACCTCTAAGGTATACATGTACCAAATTTGATAGCTGTATGTCAAATGACCTGGCCTGTAGAGCGCCAACACACACACACACATTGAGCTTTATTATAAGTATATAGATTTGTCAACATTTTATTAGTTAAGATTACTTACCGCTATTAAAATTAATCAGAAATGACAGAATAAACTATACCACACAACCAAAGAATTCTACAATTCTAAAGGTAAGGATTTCACATTAGTTAGTAAATGACGCATTTTCTCAAGAGTATTTATTTAAATAGAATTACAGTTCTAAATGAATTAGAATTTTAGAAATAAAAGTAATCTGATGTATACGAAAGAGCTTTCATGATTTTCAATCACATCTGCAGGGAACTTTCTGTTAAAATACCTCTATTTCTTGAAACATTTTTAGGAATTTTTAAAAGCTTCTTTTAGCCTTTTGAAATTTTAAAATGTTACATATTGAATTGACTTATATGCTGTCATATGTTTTAAAATTTAAAATTTGTGCACTTTAGATTTTAGATGTATTTGGTGCTGCAAAAAAATTCACTATCAGCTTCTTTACATTTTGATTGCCGTTTGGGTTTGTTTTAAATTTTATGATGCGGATTTTATACTTACAGTGTGATTCAGTATTGATATAATATTTGATATATTTCATTTATTTTGTAATTGAATATATGAGCTTTGATTCTCTGCCATCCTAATTAAGGGCTTACATTCTCTGTGTAAGAATGTTTCTATGGGAAACTAAATAAGAGCTAAATTGGCCCAATTGCTGCTGATAGGGGCGTCTATTTTACTTTGTTTCTTCCCATTATTACAAACATCGTCATTTCCCATTTTTACTTTCTCGTAACGTAGTATAGAAAAAGTATAGTAACCGCTAAAACGAATCCGTTAAACTGTTTTAACGAATCTCCTCGTTTTAGATCTCCCCGAGTTCGAAAAACGCATTTTTTAAAAAAATGTCCATATGTCTGTCTGTGACAAAGATAATAAAAAATATTGTGGAGCTAGACAGTTGAAATTTGGTCTTAACATCAAATATGCATATTTCTATCAAATTTTGAATAAAATTTATTCACAAGAAGTCCGTATGTCCGGCTATTCGAATATAAGTTACCACAATAATTACAAAAATGGAGAGAGCTAGATAATTACAGTACACAGATTTAACAGCTATATTGTAGACACCTTTCAAGCTTTGAACCAAATCCAACTATGGATTGACTGTCCGTCGGTCTGTAGTTTTAGAAATCTGTAAACGCGATCATTCAAAAACGCAATGACTTAAATATATCAAATTTGGTATGAGATTTTGTGACAGCAAGTGCAGTTTCGTGTCAGATTTTTGTTTTATCGGTTGAAAAAAAAATGGGTCTAAACGCCAAATTGAATTTTTGGATATTATTAACGCATACTATTGATTAATCGCCACATAACTCTCCAAGGATAACTCAATGGATTCAGTAAAAATTGTAGAGGCCGCGGGGGCCTGGTGGTAAGGTCTCGGCTTCGGAACCGGAGGGTTCAGGTTCGAGACCCGATTCCACCGAAGAACCGTCGTGTAAGCGGGTCTGGTGCACGTTAAAACGTCCGGCCCAAATGTTCTCCGGCTGTTGTGATGTGAAGAGGAGGGTGTCGTCCTCGTCATCTGATCACAGTTCAAAATTACGAGGTCCGTCCCAAAATAGCCCTAGTTTTGCTTTAAAACGGGATAATAAAACTAAACTCAGTAAAAATGCTAAAATCACGTTAAAGGTTAATATTTAGTAACTATTGTACGGAAATGTCAAAGGATTCTCTGACATGAGCAATTTATTACAGAATATGCGAGAAAGTTTTGAAGAGACCACACAGGCTGATTTTTAGGTGATAAATACAATCTGCTTATAAGAAAAGGTTAATTATATAGATATTGGCATAGCGAAAAACATATATTTTAAATCTATTTCAAAATGCAAAGTTTAACTGCTGAAAAGAATAATGCAACTTCTTGTAGAGATTTCTTGAATGTATGAGTAAAAGTTAAGGACCAGAGAAGTACTTTGATACGAAATAAATACTCGGAGAGAATATGAAGGAAAAAAGTCTACATTTTCGATCTCTGACCGTTATTAACAGATATTGCCAATCTACTATCCACGAATTTTTTGAAAAGTTTGAAATTCAAAGATGAAGAATTAGAGAATAATTAATTATAGCAAATATAGATAATATTTAAGTATATAGATATATTAAAGCAGTTTTCAGTATATGATAAACTGCAGTGTACTGCATTTTCAAACTATTTCTCTGTAATTTAATTAGATTTTTTTTTATATTCTTGACTTGTACATATAATAATAACGAATCGATTGTTCTACGATCTGTCTGAACGGAAAGTTAAATATTTAGTTGTGATCCTCGTTATTTGATTATTGCTCAAAATTTAAGAAATCCATCTCATAATAATCTCTAAAACATTCAAACAAGACTCAAATCTAATTACAATATGAAATAATCAAAATTGGAAAAGGTGATAATGTTTTAGGATTCATTCATCTGACTTTATATAATTTTTAGAAATCCTTGGATGTAACAACGATTACGCGCATAAAGAAATTATAAAATGCACATGAAATACTAAAATAATAAAAATATTGTTATGAAATATATTTAAAATTATGAAATATATTTTTAATTATTTAAAACTTTTTTTAAAATATATCCAAGTTACAGTGAAACTTTGCACAGAAATAAAATTGATATTACTACAAAGTTAATTTTTTAATTTTAAAGAGGTTACTAAATTTAAAATAGTTAAAATGAAATGCCTGATTAAAATTTTAGCATTCTATTTTAGTGAAGACTTATAATGCACAAAATAACTATTTGTCGAATTCGGTGGCTTTAGATTTAATGTACGTTAAGTCACAATGACAGCTATATTGCTATACTGTAAGGATTATTTTGCTAAAAACCTACACAGAAAATCTTTAGAGGTGTTTCTTACAACTTTAATATAAAATAGTTGAAATAATTTCTTTCATTCTTTCCAAAACTGCAGATTTCTTTCTGTATGATGTTACACGAGTGGTGAGTCTACAGAAACTGGGCATAGCGGCAGTAATCGAGTTACTCCAGAAATAAAGACAAAAGGGCTTTATGTATAAAAAATTACACCGCCAAGTCTTTTTGTCAGAGGCATTCCATTCTCCTCAGACTGCACAAAAAAAAGTTGTTTTGCTTCTGTTGTCGGTTCTTCTACTGTCTTCTAAATATTTGAGCAAAGTATGTGATTACTGAACGCTGAGTTAGACACAAAAAAAAAATCATCTGAAATGTTTCTTTCAAAATATGAGTTATATTTGTTTTCCTTTTGTCTCTAGAATCTTCTATTTTGAAGCCTATTTATAGAAAAAAAATATTACTTGATAAAAAATCATAACTGCTCCAAGTTAATTAAATAATAAAACAATATCAAATGCAAATTATGTAATTATTTATTAAAACACAAGTCTAAATTCATATTCGTGTATTTTCCGTTGTTCAAAATAGAAAATAGCAATAAAAAAGAAACCACGTTCTTTTTTTGTTTGAGTATTCGACAAAATAATTCTTATACAAAACTAAAGTTGTTGAGATTTTAAAGTAAAAATAAAATTTTGTGCACGTTGATAAGGTTAAGGTTTTCTGCTTTTCTTCATTAATTTCTTAATTATTTTAATTCTTATTGAGCATCTCTTCCAATGTTTTTTAGGAATACATTTTTAATAATCTTTGTAGTTCTTTTAAATATAATTCATTGCCAGATGATTTTTCTAACATATGAAATTTTCATAGTCTGCTTTGGAATTATAATATTCTGATTTTCGATCTTGTGTGTGCATCCAATGATTGTGGAGATGTCTTGAATAGATTGAGAAGTTTTAGAAGTACTCAAGATAAACAAATTTACCTTTTGTCCCCTTCCTGTTTGCATTACAAGATGTCACGTTAAACATTTTTTTTCTTCTCTTTGCTATATTTTCCATAGAAGCGTGTAAATACCGATGCTTATTCATAGTTCGTAAATGAATACCTTTTCAATATGCGAAGCATTCATAGTTTTGATAGCGAGGCCATGATTTTTGCTTCTGAATGTTTTTAAATGGCTTCATATTTGTATACTGTTTCATATGTTTTCTATATCTATGTTGATGAATCAATAAAAGATGCATCAAGTTGGCTTCTTATAATACAATTCGAAATCTAAGTGTGCTTACAGAAAGAAAATCCAGAAAAGTACATATTTCACACTTGTGCATCTTTCTGCTTTTCATTGCTTATGATCTTTGAATAATACAAAGTTACTTTTCACTTAAAAATTTTCTAACTTTTGCTCAAATATTTCTTTATAGATTTAATTTTTATGTCATAATTATTTGTTTTTACTAAATTTCTTTATTTCGAAGATCAATTCTTAAAGTGTCTCCCTACTATTTGAGACAAAATTATGATAATAATAAACCAGCAAATTCTTGTTTCTTCTGGGGATATAGTAATAATATAAGGTTGAGTTACTTTCACTTTGATGATGAATGTTATTTCTGCAGGGAGAACCTGGGTCGCAGTCGATGAATCGAGGCATTTTTCCTCAGTTCCTGTATTGATGCCATTTTGATAATCATTCAGATGATTCCAGTATCTAAATAGATCACATATGTTTACAATTACCTAAATAATTGCTTATTTGCTATATTTCAACGAATGATTTCGATTAGTTTTTTGTAAATTAATCGCTAACAAATGAAATCGTATTGCGTTACCATAATAATTAGATATGTGTTTAAAAAATTTCATGCATTTAAAGTCTTAATAACTTTGATCAGTGTTACTTTATAAAACATGGATTTACAAGTTTTTGAATACAATCAAAGGCAGAATAATTGGTGAAAAATTGCAAACTACCTTCTCTTTTTGCTATCAATAAAATGAAAAATGCTTTGACATTTGACATTAAGGATATTTATATCGTTGTATAACCAATTATTAATAGTTTAAATAATTTGGTATAATTTCTTGTTTATTTGGTCTTGTCATGAATATTATTCATGGAATGAAGTTTTATTATGAATTATGGTATAAAAAAAAGAATGTAATCAAATGAAATTTAAAAAAAATGTTGTGAGCGTCGCAAAGAGACAGAATACATATTATAGCTCAATTATCTTTGGTTCTAATGTAGGGTCCAATTATGTTGAGTGCTAGCGATTAAATGAAATCGTTATAATATTATGAATTCTTGTAATCGGTAAAAAAAAGTATAAATTCTATTCTAATAGCTGCCTTTTATTTTAATAAAAACGTCATTAAGCTTTTTAAGCAGTTCAGATCACGATCTAAATCCAATAAACTCCCTCTAAATAAGCAATTCCAATTTGTCAGCATGTATATTTTTATTTTGTTGAGCAACGACCTAATTTTAGATATTCCTTCTAAGTATTTTCAACAACTCTTTCGAATTCATTTAACTATCGCATTGACACTTCAAATGCGCAGTTTGCAGCAAAACTTCATAAATTTCCTTAGAGATACCAGGAAACACAAGAAGAAAAAAAAATCTTGTTCTCCGCAAGAAACTCCTTCCTCCCCGTGATATAAGATCTTCCCGAAGCACATTTTTTACCCATCTACCTTTCCCTTCTTCATCCTGGTGTGGTGGTAACTATTTTCGAATTACCTCATAAACATCGATGTTTGCTTGGCCGTTGACTTACTCCACCATCGGACGTTCTCCCCTCTAAATCACTGAAACGAGAGAGACGGGTACATCGAAACGGCCTATCTTTTTTTTTTTACTCTCCCTCTTCCTTGCCTTATTTAAGGCACGGTGCTACTGCTGCTGTACCCTAGACTAGACTTTCATGTTTTCCGCTGGGAGAAAATGCATTGATTAGACTGCTCTGCTGCGGAGCTTGCTGCACCGATCTAATCTTTGAAAGAGTCTTTATATTAGTTAATGGTCGCCACGGAGAAAAAGCATCAATGAGATTTCGCTCTCTTTCCGTCCTTAGCCCATTAGCACTTTGGAAACACTTCCTCCAACCCCCCTTCCCCTCGTTCTCAGGCCCCGAAGCCTTCTCTTGCTACTGCCTGCACCCCTTTTCTTTCATTTTCGTCATTGAATTACGTCTTGGCGACGTCGACGCTCATTTCCTCAGATCTCTGAAAAGAAGGGAACTGATTTGCTGCCGCACAGGGTTTCCTCCTGGCTGCAATATCTATATTGCGCCTAGCTGCCGAAGAAATGCTGATAGCGCTTATTGAAGGCTGTGTATACATCTATATTTAAGGAGGAGGGGATCGCTTAGAGTTTTCCTTTTCATTCACTCATTCTTTTGCTTTGTTTGTTGTGGAATCTCATTCCAGATCGTATCAGTGACGAGAAATGGACTTAATTGTACCGAGGATAAAGAAAATAATATAGAAGCGCCAAGAATTCCCGGGCGAGCTCATTTTTTTTAAGGGTGTTTTTTTTTCTTCCATTTAATGAGGTAGTCAGGACTTCTAAGAAAGATTATGAGGTGGTTCTGAATCATTTATATATACATTGAAATGATGGTCTGGAATGATAAATTGCAAGTTTGTGGAGTTCTTACAATCGAGAAAGTAATTCAGAGAAGAAAGAAAAATATTTTATGGTCTATACAACATTTCTAAAAATCTTAATTTCATCCTATAGTATCATTCCGGTATGATTCTTTGAATATAAAGTTAATTGTAGTGCCGAAAGAACATTCACTTCATCCACAATTTAACATTTTATATTCTGACCAAAAAATCTAAACCAGGCAACATATATCTGATTTAGATTTTAAAAAACAGTCAGTCTTGGAAAATATTTTATCAAAATTAATTAAAATTAATTTTATTTTTTGTTTACATAGTTTGTCCGTTCTATTATATTTATTAAAATGCATTCTGAAATTTGCCTTTAGTTGGTTAAATATTATAAAAACCTCTTTATTTGGCAAAAATTTATCAAATTAAAATCCAACCTGATGATAACAGTTATAAGATCTAAGAATTCAAGAAAAAAAAATCATATAAATTGTTTCACATGAGCAAACGCTTTACAAATGTTACTTACGATATTTTTGCCAGGTCCTAACATTAAAGATGGAATTCTGGTATGCAAATATATATATATATATATATATATATATATATTTCGTTAAAAAAATGATTTTATAAAATATTTTGTCATTTGAGCACATAAACGACATTCGTTTTGGAAAATATTGACATTGATATCTTATATATTTCAGACATCTAATTTTATGACAAGAAAAAACCTTATTGATATATATTTTTGTTAAACTTGTTAATCAATATTTTTCCAAGAGGTTAGAAAAATAATGATGCAAACTGGGAAAATTGAGATAATAAGAAACTGCTTATATTATACTAAACATGAGAGCCAAAAAAGTGTTGCTTATGATGAGAATGTAACTGTGCAATAATAATTGAATTTCAAATGTTATCTAAAAGATGTATTTACTTAAAAAGTACAATGGCGTAATAACATTTTGGTTTCAGGTATAGAAATCTGATTCCATCGAAGATTCGTTGTATGAGAGTGCAATGCTCGTTGAATCTGACTTTGAAATTATATATTACAGCCATGAAAAATTCCTTTTTCCCACATTCCATATTTTCCATATGTTCAATATCATAGTAATTTCCAAGTGTAAATAACAAATGAACCATCTTGGAATCGAATAACAGTCATGCAACATTTTGATATATTTTGCAAAGAACCGAGGCAACTCACGAGCAAAATTTACAAAAAAAAACTTCTAAATGAGAAAATGAACACATCTTCCATTAAGATGACGATAATGTGAAGCATTGCTTCATTTTCTGACCTTGCTTCATCTGGACTCGAGCCATTTTTTATTGTTACTATATTATAAAGATTACTTAATGAGTTCCTTCTGTAGTATCAAAAGCATATATTCAGGTGACTTTAAATAAAATGGTGGAGATATGGATTAGGATAAAGGTAGATAACAGGATACACAAGGGTTGTTGAATTTTTTTTTATGTGTGTGTGTGGGGGGGGGGAGGGGAGATTTATCTGAACTTCAGAAGGACATAGGTTTTTGCTTCCTTATTTTTACAAATTAGACATAAACTGCTAAATTCAAAGTATTGCTGAAAATGGTTCTTTAAAGTTTCTAGTGAATGGTCCTTTCGGAATTTAGGTCAATAAATCATTTCTTAGAGACAACAAACAGTTTTAAATTTTAGCTTGTATAATTTTTAAACTCGGATCTTACCTGCGATAGGCAACAAAACAAATTTTAATGTATATATTTTTAGAAAGCTCTAATGATATCAGCGATCTCACTAAATAGCTTTTATCGTTCCAGTTTTATTGTCCTTAAAAATTGAGAGAAATTACAACAATGTTTTTTTTATTCCGATTTTATGAATGAAATAATTTAACCAGTTAACTATTTCGATCTCTTCAGAAAATGCATATCTAAACTTTCATGCACAAACACACATATATATATTATATAAATATAAAAATAATTAATTATATATATAAGAATTAAGCAATTATATAAATATATTAATTTTCATTGAATAAACTCGTCATAACGCAAAATGCTGTACTCTTTCCATCACAAGTATACTAACCAAAAACAGTTAACTGATTAATATACCAGCTTTATGCTGTTAAAGATTTCATAATTGATTTCTATAAATTGTGTTTGAATGAAGCAGTATATTTTACAGTAGAATATCTTGATCAACAATTTATAAAAGTCTTTCACCCAGTAGACTTCTTAATTTCAAATACAAATAGGGAAGACCTTTTTATCTTCTCTTTCTAAATTGAGAAATGAAACGTTAAAATAAGTAAATATTAATAAAAATTCTTGTTTAACTTAAAAACTTCAACCTCCCCATTCTTAGAAAACGGAAGAAAGTGTTATACATTTAACTGAAAGAATTATTAACTGAAGCGCGCATCTGCATTGCACTGCAGTAAAGAGAAACTTCCAAGCAGAGTGTTTCCAAAGTTTAATTTTCTTAGAAATGCTTTTGTTTTTCGGAAACGTAGGGCATTTGCCAAAATTGTATTCCTAATCTTTTAAGAGAACACTCCGGCAGAATAAGAAAAGAGAATTCCAGGGGGACATACTGGAGGATTCGGAGCCTAGGTGGCGTTTTCCTATTTCGAATATATCCCTTTCCAATCTAATACTGAACAGGTGTCTCTTTTAAAATAAGAATATCTGCGACAGAACGTTCAAACGGCACAATATCTAACTTAAAGAACTCGATCCGAAGAAAATAGCAAAAAGAACTGTAACTGGAGCCATATAGATATAAAAGTATTCGAAAGAATTCTACAAATTAGAGTGCTCCTTTTTCCTGATTGCTCTCCTGTTTTTGCTTTGAAGACAAAACAAAAGAGAACTTTTGAGATTCACAGTGGTATAGTATGTTTGGCTGGAAAAGTTTTGCTCCCGGAATTGTTTGTTCTATTTAATTGCATTTCTGTAAACTAATACCTCAGAGCTGTAAAATTTCCCCCTGAAGTTCATCCGGGTATTGTTTCTGCCTTGAGTGCCTGTCTTTTTATCTCGTGACTTTCTAGGATTTTTCTTGCTTATTACTAAGAAATGATATCTAGTAAACTGCTGTTCAACGTTTCAGGATTATTAAGCTAAAATATCGAATTGTAAGAATGAAAAGGAAAATACTTCTTTAAAAGGACGATTATTTATATAGCTTTTATTCCAGATTTTACGTCAAAGGGAAATAAAACATTATAGGATATAATTTTAACACTTTTCACTCTTATTGCATTTCTCATTCACCATGTAAGACGGTGTGTCATTTTTAAAAATTTTGATTGGTAAAAATACCTACTGAGTTGTAAGAATATGTAGATGAATTTTTCAGAGAAATTGAACTTAAAACAAATATACATATATTTTTTTTGGAAGTTAAATAAGGCCTTGCATTAAATGAATAATTATGCATCGAATTACTTTTCCGTGTCCAAAGGGTTAATAGTGCTATGACACTTTATTGTGAATAAATATCTTTATAAACGAAATTAAAACATCAAATATATAGCTTTACGAAAATTCCGAACTACTCTATAATTTTTCTTTATAAATGAAATAATACCGCCAGGATATTTGAGTTTATAAAACTTCCGAAATACTTCATAGTTTTTCTTTGAATTTTATTCCGAAATTCTATGAAGCACCAAGACGATTTGGGAGAAAATTTCTTTTCAATTTATTTTATAGTTAGTTTTTAATTAATTAAAAATTATATTTCCATAACTTGAATTTCATACTAATTTAATATTTCCTGATTCAATATTGCGGAAGAATGCAATATAAAGGTACCCAAGATAAGCTCAGCAAATTAAATCTAGAATATTCAAATTCAAAGAAATATGTCATAAATTAATAGTTTGAATTTCTTTAACATTATTATTGCCTTTTAACTCATAATTTGTTTTGAGATTTTTTTTAAATACTTGATTCATAACTTGTCAATTTGCTTTTAATTGTCGCCAAAGATTAAATTTCTTATTCAGATTGGCTATTTTCATGTCATGCTGTAAACACATATAGCAATTACCATTTAAAATGTTTCATTAAATTTTGTCATTCTTATATCATTATTTTATATATTAATATTTAATAAGAAGAAAATTGTTTTTCTAGAGTTTAAAAAAATTATTTGAGAATCTGTAATTTTTCTAAGTTGCAATATATTTGAGCATTTTTTTTAACAACAGATTTTCTCATTTTGATTAAAAATAAGCTCGAGACGATAAAGCCATTTTGCATATTCTAATAATTTATATTGAAAAAATTTGCACTGGAAAACTTGATAATTACCTTTCCTATTAATTTATAGTAAGTTTTAAGTACTTCAAATTTATTCACAAATGCTAGACTATACGAAACATTTTGATTAAGAGTTTCTATGCAGAAATTAAATGAGCAATAAATTTTCATTAGTAAAAAATATATGGAATACTTTATTTTTGAGTACATGAAATACTTTACTGAAAATTAAAGAATGCATGGTATACTTTAATTTTGAGTCATACTGGGTATGTTCTTCTAGTATAATAGTGATAAAAAACGAAGAATGAAGAATTTCTATCAAATTACCAATCTTCATTCTTATTTCAAGTGTTTTTCCCCTTAGTTTTAAGATTCCAAATCCAGTTTAATTTAGTACATTTTGAATGCTAACGCAACTTTTTTTTCTAGATGTTAGGCAATACCAATAGAAAAATTCAATACCGCACTAAAGAATTTTATTCGGTATTTTTAACATGGTAAATCGGAAAATAGCGAAGAAATAATGTTCCTTGCAATAAAATATCTAACGGGATATTACATCATAATTCTTGTTTCAATGCAAGGCGTATCATTTTATTTTTGGTGCTTCGGTCAGAAATTTAAAAATAAAAGTGGATTCAATTTGAGACTGTATTAAAATCATTTTTACTATATATTACATTGAAAGGAGATATTAGAATTTAGAAATGTTATTCAATAATTTTAAGTGTTCTTCATACTGGTATTGATATAACAATATCGAAGTAGTAAGAGATATTATCTTATTATAATTATTGATATTATGCTTCATCAGATTTTTTTATTCTTGATTCAAAACTTCTCATTACTCTATCTATTACACATGCTTGCAATTAAATTTAACTATAAAATAAATCTATAAAACTGAAGGAGCATGAAAATTAATTGACTTTTAATCACAAAAATGAAATTCCAAAGGAAAAGGAATAAAATGAATAAAAGGAATAAAATGAAAAAATAGCTTTTAATTTAAAAAATAACTGATCTTTCAAAGAATATCCGCTAAATTGTCTTGGGATTTTATGTTAAAAATATTAAAAAAAGACATTGATTTGACAAAAAACTTCGCCGGTATTGTGTGAAATTTTAATATTAGTAGGCTTGAAAGTAGACGAAAGTGTGCTAATTCTTAAGAATAAAGCAGTAGGAAACCATCTGCAAATATTGTTCTTCTATTATCTTTATTGATTGAAAGCAAATTTATTTATTTGTTAATTTACCTGTTATGATTATTATTTGTTAGTTACAAATTTATTAATTTGTAGACGAAAAATAAATATAACCTTCTGATATTACAGCACTTACTATAAATTGCAAACTATTTTTTAAGCATGACACTATATTCCGGGAAAGAAATTAAAATGTTCAAATATACAAATATGGAACCATTTCTTAAATTGAAATGAAATTGATTAGATTTCATGGAGTGGATCAAATTAGGAGTAATAAAATCAAGTATTTATACAGATTTATTTATTCAAACATATTTTCTATAATATTTTTTTAAAATCAATTCAGGACATTTCTACAATTATTTATGGATAAAAGTTTGAGGAAGAAATAAAGGCACGTATTTACAACACAGTACCTTTAAATTACTTTTGTACACTTTAAATTTTGTTAATCCTTCAAAAGTGAGAAATACAAGATATTCAAAATTATTTCGAGTATTAAATAAATTTATCTCGTTGTCATGGTTATGAAATATAAACAGGTATTATTACTTTAAAGGGATCTGACATTTACAGAAATTGAAACACAAATGGGAAAATTTACTTTTTAAGAAAGATGGTGCTCACTCTAATAATAATACACTGCTGAGAATTAAATTTTCATTTCTAACACTTTTGAGAAAATTTGATAAAAGAGAGTGATTTGGAAATAAATATTTTATAATAGATTACAATCGTACTAATTCAAAGATATTTATTTTCTCTTAAATAAAAAGGAAATACTGCCATCGTCAAAAATATTTGAACTCGATATTTTAACGAATTCCAAGGTTTGAAAACTTCCTGAATCCAAAAAACACATTTCTGAAATTATATTTGACTGCATGTCTGTCTGTGAATACGGTAACTTGGTGTTTTGAGCTGGATGGATGAAATTTGGTGAGTGGCTTTACATAAAATTAGGAAATTTCTAGTAAATTTCAAACAAAATCTGTTTGAAGCACTTTGTTTTGCTCTCTAATGCAAAGGAACACAGTACCTATAAAACGTAAAGAGCTAGATGGACAAAATTTAGTGCACAGATTTAGCCTCTAAAGTGTAGATCTGTGTAAAATTTTCAGCCAGATCTGTCCAAGGGTTGACTGTGCATGAATTTGTCCATTTTCATGTGCATAAATATAACTAAAAAATTCAGCAGTTTAGATAAATGCAGTTTGATGTATGGTCTTGTTGCTTAACTTATGGTTCTTGAATCAAATTCTGTTATATTATCTGGTTTCAATCGATTGGGAAGAAAATATTCAAAAATGCATACTATGATTTTTTTCCATTATATTACGGAGTATAATACCCCGGCAACTCAAAATATGGAGATGAGAAGCTTATGTAATGGTAGTTAGTACTCGCCTTCCTGGTAGGTACAGAAATGGTGTGCAGTGATTATACCCTACAGATAATGGGACGTGTCACCGACGGGAGAGGTTGTACCATGCCCGGTGATGACCCTTACTACTTCAATCTTAGTTCCCGTCAATGTTGTCGCGGCACCCAGTCATTCAGATATTTGTGTATCTCAAGACGATTGAGAGTAGTCAACTATGTTTACTACATAGCCCAAAGTGCTCATGGTCAAGACTCTAAAACTAACATTCTAAGTATTTGTTGATTTAACGGTTATGCAAAAAGCCCACAATCTTATGAAGCGGGGAAAGGGAATAGGTCATTATTAAGTTGTATATGAGATAAATCTTAGGACGACAACTCTCGCTTTTTAGATATCTGCTTACCATTTTCAATGCATTCAAATTCGGAAAAGTAGACAAGATTTTGCTCATATTTGATCCAATCTAGTTCAGCTTCTGCGAGTTCAGTTGCAGAGTAAGCTCCCAATTCAACTGGTAATTTTTTGAGTTTGTTAACGAATCTTTTAACTAAAACTGCAATTTTTAGCACTCTATTTAAGTCACTGTATTTAGTTAAATCTGAAACAAATTCAGAATCATACGCAGCACATTTACATTGAGAAATTACCAGTTGAATTGGGAGCTTACTCTGCAACTGAACTCGCAGAAGCTGAACTAGATTGGATCAAATAAAAAAAATAAGCAAAATTTTGTTTACTTTTCTGAATTGGAATGCATTAAAAATGGTAAGCAGATATCTGAAAAATCGTTTTCCTTATAAACATATTATAGGTGTGCCGTCTAGCAGCGAAAATTCGGAACACTCGCTGATTTTAATTGCTTTTGTTCAACTATATATGCATAATATTTGTGTCTGAGTGTATAAAGATAAATCTTTATTTTAACACTAATTAATTTCGTAATTTTTTTTATCTTAATTTAGCCCATATTAACTTCATTCTAAAATGCTCTTCTTATTTCCTGATCCGATTCGAACGATTTTATTTCATTACTTCTAACCTGCGCTTCGCTAATTGCTGATTCTATGATTTTCATGCCGGGAATGAAGGGAAAAAAATCCTTAAAGCTGCACATCTTTTTCATAGATACCTAATATTCTCGAGCCTGTCACACGCGCAGCAAAAGAATCCTTATCAGAATTTCATAATATCATTGAAGGGACAAATTTGTTTCTTTTGCGCTTGTGTCATGATGTAGACTGACGCATTGTCTTTTTTACTTCTTCTTTGTAAATATATCTCCTGCACAGAATAAGTCAACCATCTAACTCTTCGACCCGCCCGAAGGCACACGGATTTAAACCATAAAACTGAATGACCGGACCG
The DNA here is from genome assembly GCF_947563725.1 of Argiope bruennichi. Taxonomy (NCBI): domain Eukaryota; kingdom Metazoa; phylum Arthropoda; class Arachnida; order Araneae; family Araneidae; genus Argiope; species Argiope bruennichi. Next base: position 63,738,388 of record NC_079151.1, on the reverse strand, counting down.
CCGCAACAGCAACATTGGCGGGAACTGTGTTTGAGTCCTAAGGGCCGTCACCGGCCACGTTACAACCCTCCCCGAAGGAAGTACGTCCCGTCATCGATGGGAGGAGCCAGATCCCCCACCTATTAGTGTATCCTCCAGGGTGGCGAGATCCAACCACCATGCTGGAAGCATCTCATCCTCATTTCGAGGCGCTCCCCCGGGGGTCCTGTACAGAATAAATTGAAGTTAAATTTCAAAAGTGCTTTTTTGGCCATGCATCTGCAAAATTATATATTCTTAATAGAATCACAATTCTTTTTCCATGCAATGGAGAAATTTTTTCTATGCTTTTCATCTAAAGTTGAGATAATATAGTTCAGTCCCGGAGTTCTTCCCAGTTACTTCATAAAATTTATATTGACATCGCTAAATGCTATTAATAATAGTGTTATTTCTGTAAACCTACTTGGAATTAAAAACTAATCGCCTGCAATGGTTGCCAACTATATTTTGAGTTTTTTTTTTTTTTTAACTATCATTTCTTTCCTTCAAAAGCTTTCAACTTTAATCAAACTTATTGCAAAACTTTGAATACTTCATTTTAAAAATCAGAAACATGTATGGAAAAGTGTCTGGGTCCCGGTTACATCAAACTTTACTTTAAAACTCTGTGGTCTTTATAAATGATTTGAAAATTTATTCAAGTTCGAGAAGCTGTGTTTGCTTTTTACCGACAAACGATTTCGAAATCTTAGCACACATAAACTCGAATTAAAATATTTTTTGATCCAAAGATATTTCTGATATTCTGCTTGCTGCAGTTGGTGGGGATCTTTTGAGATCAGATAGTATTAGTAATTCATTTTTTGAAATTCTTAGTTTTTCTTTAGACAAATAAAAAGTACATTTGATATCCAGGGATATAAATGAATAATTTCTGAATTATTTAGGATCCTTTTGCTTTGTAAATTAAGTAAAATGAAAAATGAATTCAATACCTTTTAACTTTATTTTCGGTACACATATAAAATCTCTTCGTACTAACTGACTAAACTGAGTAACTTTTCCAATTTTTCAGAATTTTGAAATGTATTTTTATACCTATATATAATATAGAAAAATGTCACAGTACAGTACAGCAAGTGTCCAATCAATTATACTCGATATAATTAAATAAATATACAAGAAATTCAAAAGGAGAATTCAAAGGAAATTCAAAATTCAAAAAAATTCAATTCGATTCTGCAACTGAGTATCATAAATGTTTTCACTGAATATCAGATATGACTGTTTAATTTTCAGAATTCTTATTTGTTATATCGGAAAGTAGATGCTTTGATTTCTAAATATTTTTTAGCATACCTTCATATTAGAATGCAACTTGAGATGCATGACCAAAAAATTATTTCACCAATATGTTATGCCGCCAAGCATTTTTCACAAATGACGATGCTTTAAATGCATCGAAAATTGAGTTTTCGTATTTTTCAGTTATCGTGTTCCCGCACTGAAGACCTTTAGAGTGTTATATGAATATAACTTTATATTTATAGTACTTTGAAACGTTTAATTCCTTGAAATTACAAAGTAAAATATTTTAGTAGCATTTTTCTTTAAATACTCCTATTGCACATGTTGTCTGTTTTTTCGTATATAAAATGAAGGCAAAATTCATAATTTTGAGAATATTTCTAATACTTCTAATTAACTTGTCTTATTTCACATTAGTAAAGATGGAATATTGTATTGGGTTTTTCACCTATTTCCTGATGTTCTATAACTTTGAAATTTTGGAAAATATTTTTTTCTCAATGATAGTATATTTTCCTATTTTCAGAAATTCATTAGTAGTTAATCGATTCATTTTATGAAATCTTGATTGCATAGAAAGTGGCGCAATATCGCAGAAAATTCGAGGAACGTTGATTTCAACATTCCACAATATTTGCGGTTGTAAACTAAAAATTGGAACGCAAAAAGTAAAAATTAGTGAAATATAAGTGTATTTTTCAACAAAACAATAAAAATGCTTTTTTTGGTATCAATCTTATTAAATTTATTTTATCTGATTTTTTAAGAATCGCATTTTGTTCATTTTTAAATACAATGAAATTTGGCTGTGGATTCTTACATAAATCTTTCACAAGCACAAAACGTGACGCACATCTAAAACCATTCTCCACAACTAGTGAGGATACCGGTTAGAATTTGAAAAGGAAACCTGTTAGATCTTGAAAAGTAAATTTTGTTATCTAAGCCCTATCAATTTCCATCATTAAGTGCTATTTAGTTCAACTAAATTTTTTGCACCCTCTTTTAACCCTTTAAAGGGCCATTTTTTCTAGTCATATTATGTTAAAATATTTTTAGGCTTGAAATTAGAATAAGAAAAGGGATTCATTTAGCTTATTAGATAAATTTAATTTGATGAATTAATTTGGTTAATTAATAATTAAGTAACAAATCAAGATACATCATTTTGTGTGAGATAAAGAACTGAAGCATCTAAGTTTCTGTCTTTCTAAAAAAATTTGTCAGAACTTATGCCAACCTACAAAATTTCATACAAATATTGATAAATTTGGTGGGAAGCATACTTCCCACAGCCCTAGAAAGGGTTAAAGCAATGTAAAGAATGTTTTGGTTCTCTATAACACCCGAACCATCATTACTCTTTTCGAGCTTCCACATCTCTCTTGCGGGAACCACGACATTTGAAATCGGGGATCAGTGACTGCTTGTGGAGAGAGAGTTGCTTGGAAAAGGAAGCAATGCAGTGTATCCTAGTGAGACGTTCATCTAGGAGTTAATGTGAAAAAAGAATGGAGTATCTGACAATGTTTCTATTGTAGGAATGGACAAAAAAATGGAGTGCATGGCATTGGAGGGACAATGACTGCCGGGCTTAGACATAATATAGTATTTAGAATTTAACTAGCTCTTCTATAAATTTGCAAGTGGTATGCCGCTAAAAAGTGTTATATGGAGTGATTGTAAAACAAACAAAACAAAAAAGATTTTTAAAGAAAAGTTTGAGGTGGGTCATAAAAACAGCATTACAAAACCAGCATAATCGCCCAGCTAGGCGACCATTTCCGTTTGCAATACCGTACTCAAAGTAAATATCGGCCAATTCGCATTCGTAAAACGATTCATTTACCATCTACAATGATGCAGCCATACTGCTAATTTTAGGAAGTTATATGCAGCGCCACATATAGATTTCAATTGGTTTTCTAATGCCTTAATGATTTCTATGGATGTTTCTCTACCTCTCTTCCAATTTTGCTCCTGTATTTTTGAAACCCTCTGTTTATTCAATAAAAGGCTAGAGTCGTCACTTAGCTTGCCGGCACAGACATTGCACATATATTTTTACCGCAACTTTAATATAGCTTGTTAAAATAAAAGGCTATTTCAATGTTCACTTGATAGTTCAAGCTTTTGTAAATTTACATAATAACTATCAAAAATAAAAAGTTAATTAAATGGAATTTTTCCCCGAAAATGAATCCTTTTCGAGTTTTAAGTTTTAGCAACCAATTCGTGGACAAAATACATTGCTTCTGGCTTTATTGCAAATATGATTGTCTGCAACACACTTGAAGTTTTAAGTTCAAATGAACGCATTAACGTGAACTCAGACATTGACAACTTTCTTTAAAATTTAATGGAATGCTCTGTTAAATTCTATTAAAGATTAATCAATAGTTTCACTTTCAGGTTCGTGCGAGAGACAGAGAAAAAAAATATGCATTATCGATCATTAAGAAAATTTCGAAAATTATTGAATGGAGGTGGGTGGGGAAGACAAGGAAGACGGAGTTGAAAATAATCTGATTCTGACAGCTCATTTGTGTCTTTGAATTATTATATAGATTAATCTTCTAATTAAAGTTAATAAGTAAAAATAAAAAAAATTAGTACGCACAAATTTAAAAAAAATTACTGTGTTTAAAATATGTTGCTATCAAAATAATGTAAGTTTTAAAATTATTCACTGCACTTGAAATGAATTCAATGAAATATTGATCAGTAAAATTATGGAATTAATTTTTTGTGCAAGATGGTCTTTTATTGATCTCTAACAGAGGTAATTTTTTTACTAATTTTATTGTTTTCTTATTTGATAAGAATAACAGTTTCTGCGAAAGCACATTTTAATCATTACATTTCATACCTTTATTGTTAATATTGCACAAAAAAAAATCAAAAATGCCTCCGTAGATTTTTAGAGTACAGGTTCAATAATAAAAAACGACGCTTTATTTTACAAGAAAGTACAAATAAACATAGCAAAGCGCAGCCAAACGTACAAAGGAATAACATTTGCAATAAGCGGCAGCACTACTCACTTCAGATCATCTGAGCAACTTCTATTCAGCTACTAACTTTTACAATTCCACTTTTTATAGCTTCTGTGATAGGGCTTCGAATGTTATAGAAGAAACGTCGGAGTCCTTCTAGAACCTTTATTAAGATTCTGAAATACCCTTGACCCTTCATTTTTGTCACCAAATTTGTTTTTAAGTTTGTCGTCAAAGCTGAGGATTATTGACTGGGCAAAGCTACTATATCTATGAAACTACCTCCCTTACTAGGAAATTACTGAGCAAGAACGCAATATTAAATGTTAAAAAGCAACCTATAAACTAATACACCGACACTTTAACTACAACCACTTCATTACCCTATTTACCTTAGCGTCCATTTTGGTTTTTGGCTTCTACCTGGCTTCCAGTGGTGATATGAATGGAATAACATGACATTGTCAATTTAGATGACAATATGCCATTTGTTTCCCCTTACCACCATATCAACTTTATCCAGCAGCTGATTTTTTTTTCTGAAACTTTTTCCATATTTCACGAATTATAAAAATCATTATCCAATGTATTTCCAAATGCTGTCTTTTATAAAAATTGAAAGTCAGTTCTAAAACACATAAATTTTATTGTATTTAAGATATTTATTACATTTTTAAATCAAAGCAAATTAGTAAACATGAAGATTCCTCCAGATTATTAACAATTAGATTTCTATTACATAAAAAGTTGCTAAATATCAGAGAATAATTTTCTTCTTCGAAAGTAATACTCTTTTTTTCAAATTGTTGATTTGATACTTTAAAGATTTTGTTACTTATCCCAAATAAAGCTCTGTTCATCGCTTTGATTGTATCAACATTTATGCTGTCAACCAAACATTTCGAATTAAACGATTAAATAATTCGATGATTTAAACGTGTTATCGGATGCATTCTGTGAGAGATGATTCAAGCGGAATTGAATACGAACTCTGAACTGATGATACGTAATTAACGGAAATGACACAGTATACCTTGATTAACAGCATTAATTATGCAACTCTCGCCTACAGCTTACAAATTTTCAGATTAATAAATTCAACAAGTCTTCACTGCTGTAAATACTTGAGCATCTCAATAAATATGTCACGTTAAATCATGTTTAACAGCTTAATATTTATTATGGTCGAGGAAGTCTGAAAGTAAACGCATACATTAGCAAATTTTAAAAGTTCTTGATTTATGGTAGAGGGAAAATCTTTTGGTAATTGACGTGAAGTCAATGAATCATTGCAACAACTCCTTATAGTAAAAGTTGCAACAAATAAATGATATTTTTAATGTTTTTGATTTCAGAAAAGAATCTTTAACTTATGCAGAGATTTTAGTCGAATGAAAATTACAGAATATTTTCATAATTTTAAGGTGAATGTTTGTTTCCATGTCTTATAATCAACTTTGCAGTTTCTTCACGTTTTCTTGAAATTCGTAATTGCAATAGTCAAAACAGAAGGAAAATCACTTTAAAGTATAAAAAAATATTTCAAATTTGCACGTTTTTGATATTTGTAACTATATTTTCCGAAAATATTGGCTCATAAAATAAGGTAGGTGATTACGTTAAAAAAAGAATTATTTTTCGGTTATTTTACGAAATTATGATTTTTTTATTTTGATATTTTTAATATTCGAATAAGTTTTTTTGTAAAACAGTTAGAATTTTATTTATAAATGTATTTTTTGGGAAGTTACTCTGATTTTCATATTTGAATTTACATACATTTTAATGCTATTTTACATCTCCAAATGCTATTTTCTGAAATTCTAATCTTTGAAGAATTTTCTTACGAAGAACCTCATAAATTGAAACCTAATTTATATTTTTTTTTTCAAATTTGGCATAATATTTCCTTAACATCTTCTGTAGTTCCTGAATTAGAGAATAAGTAATGCATTTATTTGGAAATATTTTATAGTTTTAGTTCTTCTCAATCTGAAAAAATTAAAAATATCGTGTTATTTATCAGTTGAATCCCAATATTTAAAGAATGAATATAAATATAGCTTATTTTTTAATTCAGGAACTAGATAATATATTTCTTAAGCTATCTTTTAAAATTTTAAGTAAATAATCGGATAAGACTTTGACCTAGAAGATTTTAGCTTTATACCTTTTTGTCCCCTCCCCTTCCCGAAAAAAAACACACACCCTTTTTTTAATTTTCAAAAACTTTTGCTATTTAACTGGCATATTTTGCCTTCAAAGATGTCTTTTTTTTTTCAATATTTTTCTTGCAAATATTCAAAAATGTAACTATTTTTAAAACGTTTTTAACATTTTTCAAAATTCTGACCGAATGTAATCGCATATTTTTAATTTTCACATTATCTTAAAAGCGAAAAAAATTATTTTAACTTCCTTATAATTTTTCTCTAACCATAAAGAAAATTAAAATTTAATTTGATACAGAATTTGAACAATAGTTTTATTAAGATAACGAAATGCTTTGTTCCATCTCAATCGCATAGTTTTGATAATATTAAAATTAAAATAATTTCTTTGATTCTTAACTCCAAAAAAAAAAACCCCTTTCCTCTTATTTCGTATTATATGCACTTTTTAATTTGCATTCGCAATAATTTGTCGTAGACTGATTTCCTTAAATTCATATTTTTCAGTTTTAATGATTAACTAGATGGAAATTTAAATAAATGCAACCAATAATAATAATTTAACAGTAGGTAGGGACGAATAAGATGATAGCCAGAAATCTTTAATCCATTAGAAAATAGCAAAACAAAATTGGCTTTGAAATTCCATTAAATTTTGCCTTTTTAAACATTAATGAAATTAATTATAATTGCAGTAATCTCTAATGAATGACGCTTGCATCACTTGGTGTTCTTATTAGCTTGGGAACAATGCTATACTGCAAATATATCATTGTGGATTCTCTTATAACAAATCAATCATAAAATAAACTTAACCACTTACTTAACATATTGCTATCTTAACCCTTAAGATCACCACACGGATAGGAAGTAGAAATTTATGATTTCTATCATTTGGCCATAATCTTAATTAACATTACTGAGAAATTCATGATTCGATGAGACAAGGAATTGCTCGCTGCAGTCATTTGGCTATTGGTGGTTTCCTGCTTTTACATCAACTGAAGGATCAATTTGGATCTTTCACCTGAAAAATCCCATTAGAATGTAATTTTCTCCCATATATAGGATCCAAGCCAATTCAAATTTATACCTCAGGGTACCTTCGATAGAACCCTGAAATATAGGAATGAGAAATCGCTAAGATGTGTTTACGCTTCTTGCATTTTACAACAACAATGATGGTTGGTTTCTGACAAGTTACCTGGAGTTTGGTACATGGTTGGCTACTTCGTAACTGACCTAATACTTGTATTTATATCCCCGATAGGTCATTCAAGTTCACAAAACAGTAAAATGATTTTGAACCATATCTCACAGATGATTTATTAGATGATCCAGGATCACAATGACAAATAAAATATGTAACATTTTCCCTTATAATGAGCACATGTATTTTGTTAAATTTGCTAGTCTGATATTTTAGGCTTACCACTATCATTCCTTCTGGTTATCGTTACTAAACTGTATGATTTTTTTTTTCATTTATCGCATATGAACCATATGGAAAGACATTTCATTTCAAGAATTCGATGAATTTCGCTATTTTTGATTTATCTGAATTAGCAGAGTATTAGAAAATATTTATGCTTCATTGCACATTTTTTTTTATACTTTAAGAAAAAATTTGGACTTTTATTTTAGTGACTGAGGTTACAGTTCTGTTCAGTTTCTTTTAGATAAACTTTATTAGAAAATGTTATTCAATTCCAAGTATTATAAAGATTTTAAAATATGCTTCAATTATGCAAATCAGGTATATTTTCGTTTCAGAATAGTTTAAACTATGTGCTAGTCATTGTAACTGACTTCACCTGCATTTATCTGTTTCATACACTGGTAAATAAAATTGCTATATTCCACCCCTTAAGGTCTTCAGATGTTTTAAGATCCTGAACTGTAATTAAGATTCCGAATAAACAGGAAAGCTTTCAAGACTCATACTGGATTTTTTATAGAATGGAGGAGTATAAAGAGATTTTTGTGGTATATTTGGTATCTTATGGGAATAATTGTATGTAATTAACTACTTCAATAGAAGCTTCGGTTTATCAAATGTATTTCGGCAATCCTGACCAATTTTTAAACAAAATTAATTAACAAATCAATTTACATTGCATAAGATCATTTATAATGTCACAAAAATATATAATGAGTGCATTATATCATTTTTTTAATTTTGAATAATTTAAAATTGAAAAGTAATCGAAGTGTGAAAAATTTTAAATATTTTCTTTTATTTAAATACCTTTCAGATTTAAATAAAAACTTTTATAATCTTCAGATTTCCTTTTTTTTAAAGTTTATCTTTGAGGTTCTATTAGCTAAATTGTTTATACATGTTCTTTTCCTGAAAGTAAAAACAAGAACTCTTTTGCTACTTTTCTAAATAGATAGCGCGAGCCTGTGTACTGCATTAACTTTCGAAAACATACTACTTTCCAGAATCAAGATCATTCAGATATGAAACTTATGTAAATCCACTCGAGAAACGGTGCGTGCAGATTTAGAAAGTCATCCTGTATGTAAACAGGTATTTGATGTGGTAAACATCGAAAAATTGCGTGAGAGCGTTCCATGAAACCCAAGAAGGCACCCTAACTGGGTCGGTATAGATTTGTTGACTAATACTTCAAAGTATTATGATGGAGAGATTATTGGAAAAACCTCGCCTTCTCTTTAAAAGTTTTGCATGGAAACCATGTTTTTACATATTTGTACTCTTTGTGATATGAATGCATATAAATCGATTTCGGAATGCTTTTAAAGGTAATAATATGCAACGAAATATTCATGGTGTTTTTATTCACTGGACCATTTCCCCCCAGTTCGACCGCTTTAGTGTTTATTTTACGATCGTAAAATTCTTTAGAACGAATTTCTAAACATTTCAGTTATTATAGATTGGATGTAGTATTATTTGAAATTGGAATATTAAGAATCTGATTATTGCTTACTTGTTTTCGAATACTTTTCATGTTTTATTAAATATTACTGTGATCAAAAATTATCTGGAATGGTAGCGTTCAGTAAAAGATATCAATTCATTGCAGCGCCTTCAAAGTAATTTCTTCCGTCTGCAATGTACTTCTATCAATGTTTCTTTCTGCCATCAAAACATGCCTCAAAGTCTTTTTCATGAAACCTCTTCAGTATTCGTAGCGAATTTTTTTTACAGAATTAATGGGCTCAAACCTATAATCATAAAGGAATTATTTCAACTGTAGAAATAAAAGCTTTCGTATTCACTTTAGTAAATGGAGTTTCGAAACTGTACTCCTGAAAGGCTTGATTAAAAAGTACGAATAATAGTACTGTGAAAATTCATATTACCTTGTATCCAAGTTTCATCACAGGTAATTATGCATTACAAAAAGGAATCACTTTTAGAGAGTGAGTCTCGGTCCATATTAGCACGTTTTTGTATTTGGATCAAAGTTTGGGAAAAATTCGAAAAGAGACACATCGCAACTTTAAATGATGTTTTAAAATTATTTGAAAGAACTAAATGATATAAAAAAAACTTGTTCAATAATTTCTCTTGTTGTCAAACCATATCTTAAACTTTAGCGATATTTTGATCATTAATTGAAGTAGACGGTCTATCAGATGGCGGATAATTTAAGACTGATTCTTTTAACCTTCAGCTGCTTATCCTGCGATTTCCGCACGCTGGCAATCATTTTTTACTTTTGCATTCCTCATTTTTCGCAGTTCCGAGCGTTTATTTTTATAATTACAGATTTTCATAACATATTATTATCGTGAAACATATAGTATCGGTTCAATTTGCTAGGAAAATATTTGAATTTATTTGCAAACATTGCATCTAAATAATGATTTAAAAAAATACTCAGTCCGAGGGTTAAATATTTATATCAATCAAATACTGTTGTTTTAAATAAACAGTCGTCTGTAAAAGCTTTTTGTAACACAAAAGGCTTTTGTAGCAAAATTGTAATTGTAAAAACAAAATTGAATGCATATTTTTTGTTTAGTAAAATTCGCCATTTATAAAAGTCAATAAAATAAAAATTCTGACCTTAAAAAAAATGTATTTTCAGACGATAAAAGTAAGTTAATTCCTCACGATTGCCATTTGTTTATAGAAATCCTGAAAATACTTGATAAAGTTTGAAGACAATATCGGCACTAGATGCATTTAAAAGGAAGCGTTTCTGATATGTTTTTTAACACAATTGTTGAAGGTTATGCTTTGAAATCTGAATATGTGTCGCCATATTTTTACTTTTTCGCATACAAAATATTCACAAAATGTTATATCGCAAAAACAAAAAAAAAATTACCTCCAGATTTTGATAATTTTTCACATTTTGGATCACTTTAAGTTAAAAGAACCTTGTTTTGTTTGTTTTGCACTTGTGTAACCTAAACTATATAAAGCATAACTTAAACTATATTACACTTCAGGATTCCTACCCTTCCATATTTGATCAACTTTTAATCACCTAGCCTTACGTTTTCAAGGCACTGGATTATCTATTATCAGATTTATTAGTTAAATTTTAATCAATCAGAGACAGTATAATTCGATACAGAAATTTTAAAAATACTTCAAGAATTCTTACCAAGATCCTATTCTCAATACAAAAAGGTGTCATCTAATTATATAATAAAAAGTGCTCAGCTGTCAGTAAGTTTTTTAAAAATTTCTATTCCAATATTCCATATTCTAACCTCCAAAATAAAAGCACATTTAAAATTTTTTATTTCTCATATTTACTTGCAGATGCCAAACTTCATATGAAATCAAATTTTAATTAGAAATGAACTGATTCATTAACAATTAAAGTTTGAAAATGTTAAAACACTGTATTAAGATTAGTAACAGACTGCTATACAAATTTTCGATTTCAAGAGAAAGAGAGATAAAAATTGATTACGAAGTTCGCTATGTTAAGTTAAATGAAGCGGATAAAACATCATGGTGTAGAGGCTTCTTAAAGTCAAACATTTCTACCAGAATTATAGTTTTTAAATCTCTCAACGGTAAAGAGTCAATTTACATGGCTTCACAATCATATGATTGACACGTTCAGCTCTACCGACGAGATATCTCGTCTTTCAGATACTTCCAATTACAGGTTTCTATGGATTAAAATTTGTCTCTTATGCCAGTTTAGATAGTTTGAACTTTCTAATACATATCTGAAGAATACCTTTACTTTTTCATTTTTTTTTGTTTAAAAAAATGTCAACAGCCGGAAGAATTGATATTTAAATTGGTATCTCGTCGGTAGCGTTGAAAGTATTAAAGAATCTACATATAATTTACAATTTTAATGCAATTTTTTTGCAGTTTTCTTCTTGTAAAGTACATTTGAATTTGAAAATTTGTTTGATTTGGTGCACTTGGAGGTATTATAATACGACCATTAATTGATTCCATCATTTAGATGCTACAAAAATTTGATGTTGGTTATAATCAAACATAGAAAAACCGAAGTATGCACTTCTAAGATATAAAAAAGGTAAGAGAAAATTTCTACAAGAGTTAAATACTTTCCTTTAGACTTAAATAATTTTGCTTCAATCTTGTTTTAGAATTTTATTTTTACTGTTTGAATCGTACAACATTGCAAAATGATCCTTTTTCATTCAAAATATTTCTATATTTATCCCGTTTTTCCCTTTATACATTTATGCTGAACGGTAAGAGAGATTTCCATTAACATACACTCATTTCAATGAAGATTTAAACAATCCTGAGGTATTCAAAGCGTTACTTCCATAAACGGTTTGATTCTTCATTTGAATATATGAATCTCCATTCAAGTTTGGTCTTTCATTTTCTGAAGATTACAATAATTTAGTATTATTTCAATTTTAAAGATTAATCAGACTTTTAAAACAATATTTAAAATGTTATAGTTTTGAAGCAATCGAACGTTTAATTACAGAAGCAATCAGAAAGTCTTGAAAATTCTTTAAGATTCGGTATCACTGCCTTAAATAATAATTTATATTTAATTAAATGGAATAATATATAAGTAAAAAGATGTATGATTGTTTTTTTTCACTTATCTTACAGTAATAAAAATATTTTATTCTAAAAGATTATTTTAGATAAGTATTTCTTTTTCTTCTGAATATTATCGATATTTAACGATAAAAAACACTACTGTGAAATAATTTTATTGCATATTTCTGATTGCATTCATTACCAGTCATTTATCTACATGCAATGCCAACATTGCATTAAAAAGCTTTGCTATTAAAGCTCTTTACCTGAACATTCAGAGCTTTTTGTGTACGTTCTATCGAATGCTAACAATTCAATCATATTAACATATTAAGAAGTCTAGTAACACCAATTGCTGTACGAAGATGAAACAATTTCGAGTAATCTGGAATTTCAATATGCTGTTGTATAAAAGGATGAGAATTGATTGGAAGAATATTTCACAGCAGTTGTAGAAGTCAATCGTTAATTAACATAGCTTTGTAAAAATGCCGGCTATTTGTTATGTTGTAGGCATGCCATATGAGCTGAACGAACAATCATGGGGAGGTATCTGTGGAAAATAATATGTAATAAAAGGAGGAGGGAATTAAAAGTTACGTAAAACTTTATCGCTTATGTTTATTGCGAACGACGGGTTATAAAAGTTGGCCAAGAAACATTCTGGGAGCTGATTAAAGCCACTGTTGCTTCAATGAACAAGTTATCATACCAATTGTCAAGTTTTAGCTATGGAAAACTCGCGCAAACTCTTGCATCCTTAAAAAGTAACGGATATGATATGTCTTTTGAATATAAACGTTATTTGATATACTTTTTCAAGAGCAAAAGAATCGCATTTGTTTTATCATTGCCACATTTCGTAAATGAAATAATGTCGATGCTTTCTGGACACCAAGTTCACACTGTAGAGACGCTTCTTCCCAGTTTTCAACTCCTTTGCATGCAATGACGTATGAGAAGGAGGCCTGTCAGAAGTACTCCTTCAGACAGGCGCACTGAATAACTGAATTTTTAGTTTTAAATCCGAATTTAAGTGAAAGTATTGTGTAATTTTAAAATAGAAATGATTCGTTATCCCAAATACAATTTATATTATTATAAGAATTCAAATAACGATCAATATCCCAAATAAGATAAGTCGTATAATTAGGAAGATAATCCAAGAAGTTAAATAGAATAATAGTGAAAACAAAAATGTCTTGATTAGAAGATGATTAGCCGTTATTGTCCAATAGTTTGGAAACATTTCTCTCCTCATTATTTTCCATATGACCTCTGATTATAAGATTTTTTTAAAGTATGACATTTATTTTATCAAAATTAGTGACGCAAACATTCCTCGTCGTGTTAAGAATATTTATGCAAACTCATTGCACTCGGCAATAAAAAAAAAAGCTATACTTTAGTGATTATAGATCCATATTTTTAGTGAAAGGAGGATATATGGAGTAAGTATATTAAAATTTATGTGCAGTCATGTAATATATCATCATAAAATCGAAGATAAATCTATTGAATATTTGTCTACTTTTCGTTTCGGGAAATGACTTTTGTTTGTCTTTTTTAGATCATTTGAATTATCCTTAGCTTACTTTTTCTCATTCAAAAATGTTAAACACCTAGGAAAATAATTATTAAATTAACAAAATCTTAAATACAAGATATTAACATTTCCTTATGATATGTGCGTACATTTCATTTCAAATTTACTTTTTTTAAAGCATTAATTTGAACATTTTTTTCTTATGGTATACTAATTTCGAAGAGTAAAAAATATAAATAAAAAAAAAATTCCGTCTTTTTCATTCGAAGTTCACTTTTCTATGGTTTCCACCCCTGCAAAAATCGCTTTTGCTACATTTGGAAGTAGGTGTTAAGCAAATTGGAAATCTTTACATTGGAGAACGAAGCAGTAAATATTGAATTAAATAATTACTTTTAAAATATTTAAAAATTTTTGATCTTTTGATTGCTACTTAATACTTATCATAAATTAAACTAAATTAAAAGAAATAATCAGTATAATAATTATGTGCATAGTAAAAAAAATATTAGCACCATAAAAGTGGCTAATTAAATACGCCTACGATTAACAAAACAAATATTTGATCTTCCATTCTGATTCGTCGTTAAATATTTAAACTGCTATTCAATGATTAAGTCAACGCCATTACCTAAGAATTTTAAGGAAATACAATTTATAATAAGATTATTAAAATTATGTATTCTATGTAAGAATAAGGAATGATATACACTATGAAATATATTTTATAGAAAATATTATAATACAACTGACTTATATTGTCAAAGGCATAATCCATAGTAAATAAAAATTCTAGAATAAATATATAAGTAATTTGAAAAGAATAATTTAGCAAAGGTAGAGTTTAAAAAACATTTAATTAATCGAAAGAAAAATAATTTTGCTCTTAAAATATTTCTAATTGCGAACATTAATACAAATATTTCTAACAGCAAATGCATTCTTTTCTATTTGCATATTTATTTTAAAATTAATCTCTTGGGTAGATTATAATTATCAAAAAATTCATTGAATAAATTTTGCTAATTGCCTTTATCACAATATAAATTAAAAACATATATTTTAGGGAAAAAAAAAATTGAAACATTTAAATTGAATTATGATTTTAATTGAAAAATTTATTTAACAAAATAAATGTAAAAAATCGTCATTGCGCTATCTATAGTGGTTAAAGCAGAGCTTCTTTATATGAAACATAAATTAGTTATTTAAATTCGGTGATAAAATCTTTGATTTGGGATATTTTGTTGATTCGAGATATTTTCTACATATATATATATATATATATATATATATATAATATATATATATTTTCTTTAAGCTCAACATTTGTAGCAATAGAAAAGTTAAGAAATGACACTTTGAAGTTCGGGACGTTTGCAAATCAATGCATATATCCATACAAAGAACTTTTAAGTAGCATGATTGAACTTCAATGATTACAGTTCAAATTTTATCAATATATTCTTAATACTCTTTAAAAAAGACAATCGTTTGACAACCAACAATTGACTAAAAAAAGTACAAAGTAAAGTGTTCGAAGAATTTAAATTATGGTATGCATATGCAATCTTTTATGAAATGCATAAAAGATTGAAGAGAGAAAGAATAACAATTTGAAAATGGAACGAAATGTTTAAAATGCAGCACTCAAAGATAGATGTTTTGACTGAAAATAAAACAGTAAAAAAAATGTATAAATATTAACTATGTCCTCATATCTTTATCCCAGTTTAGTATATCTGCCAAATCATTTTGTATAGTAAGATAATTGATTCATGAAGGCCTAGTATAAAATTTCTGAGAAATGCTATGAAAATGAAGTCTATTCGACTTGACGGAGACAATGATTACCCTTGTGAAGAACTGACATAGATGCTTAAAAAATCTATTAGGAAATATAAATATTGTACTATGAGTGTCTTACATTGCATAATATGCCAGAGGATACTAATTTGGACAATAATGTAAAAAAACCAGTTCGTCTGGTTTCTCAAAAGGGGATACTAGACACCTGTGAAACGCACAAACACGCAGGAAAGTGACAACTGTCGTATGAGATTTATAGTAGTTGATTTCAGAAGTATACGAGGAGTGATATAATATGCTGCCATTCTCCTGTTCCGGTGCCTATAACAACGAGTTTTCTAACTAGTTAGATAGACATGAGATGGAAGAAAAAGAAGTAAAAAAAGAAAGAAAGAAAACAACAAACCTTTCATGGAATCTCCATAAAGAACCCCATCGAATTCACATCCTGGACAGTTTTAATTAACTTACTAACAAAGTAATAGAAGCATTAGGGGAAAAAATATCTAAAAACAAATGGTGAGTATAGGTTGAACTTACTTATGCAGCCTCCCTACATTTTTGAGGCTATTGACTATGGATAAACGAATTAAAGGTTACTAAGTGAAAGGGAAAAAAGAAATGAAAATTGATAAAAAATTAGAAAAAAAAACATTGCATAACATTAATTCAATCGGATGTGGCTTCGCAACAGGATTTGAGATCTTTAATTGCTGTGGTTCAAACGCATTTATGAGCAGTTAAAATCTTAGATATTTTTTTAAAAGAAGATACTATTAGTTTATAAATTCATTCATAATTATGGAGTAATAACTTTGTACTAAAAAGACTAATCTTGATTGTATACTAATAGAAATTATTAAAAAAACAATCACATTCGTATGTACAAAAATGTATGGAATATCTACGTTAGTGTCAGCTGTTCGTTAGTATATCTACTGAGGACTACTTTTTAGAAGTCTGTAGCTACTAGCTCGGTCCTGTAGTTTCGCTTTTCTCCTTTTCTCTGTAAAAACAGGGTTAGTTGGCTCTGTAGAATATTACGGTTACGAGGAAAGAATTTAAATTGATTTAAATGTGTGACGCTTTGATTTTCGTCATTGAGTGGTCTTGAAGAGGTATTGATATTTATGAATACGATTTACTATAAGCAATGATCTTGCCATGAGAAACTATATTCATTGTTACTCTTCGGTACCATTCTTTCTCGAGACTAGTTTCTGGCTTTCTCATGTACCATGAGAGAGCAGGCATTTGATGGAATATTGAATTGAGGATTCTATCACCCCACAGCTACAGGAAGGTGAATCGCCTGATCAAATCTGTGTAGGTATGTCGAGAAAGATCCACGTTCTGCGAAGAGCAGAACAGTTGGCCGCATAAAGAGATGCACTGGCCTTATGCTGAATTTTGACCTTTTCTTATTCTTTTTATTATTTTTTCGTTATCTAAATGCGAAGGATGTTCTTCAGATGACACAGTATAATTCAAACTTTATTTGCACTAACCGCTGTTTCCTTACCGTCATAACCTACATAGATCTTGATTCATGAAACGTGAAAGTAACGGGATTTGAAAGAAAAGTGATAATGTATCTGGCACTAGTCGCTTATTGGAGCTTGAGGAACATGAAGCTAGTATACCTTCTCTACTGTTGACATAAATAGTGATAGGATTTGATGAGGGGAGTGAGATTGAAAATTTGATTGCTATATTGGGAGTGCTAGAGTTCAGTCTGGAAAACCGAATTTACTAGTGATTGCCCACTAGTGTGTCATGACTACATCCTGCATGACAAAAATATGCACCTTCTCCTCTAACTCCAGATTTCGATGCATTTCTGTAAATCTATTTCCAGAATTCTGTAACTCACCGTCCTCAATGAGATTTTATATGTTTGGAGATGTTTAGAGGGGTGTGTCGACCAGCCTGTAACTCTATATTCATATTCATCTGGGTTAATATGTGACATATTATGTGCATGTAGCCTGTACAGTCGGTCATTCTTGCTTCTATCTTGAGCTGGAGGTGCAGTGGGGATAGCTCAAGGAACACCTGAAATACTGATGTAAACGTGGCCTGTTAAGCTCTTTTAATTAATGGAAGAAGAATCTTGACGAACAGTGACAGTTTACATGATTCATTTTCACAATATGACGTGTATACTTGATAATTGAGTCCTTTATAATTCTTTTTTGATTTTAAAGATTTGATGCTTAATTGAAGATAATTCCTTAGGCTACAAATTCATGGTGTGAATGCTTTAGATAATAATCGAAAACACAAAATTTCTCAATTTATTATTATGTTGGCATAAAGTTTCGTTTATCAGAAAAATCATGCTCAGCATTTACAATGATCATATTTGGAATGAAATCTATTCTCATACGTTTTCTTATAAATACCAGCATAGATTTTCTTTCATCGTCTGCTTTGGTATCCATAGCGATTTTCTAGCTGATCTTCTTTATTGATAACAAGATATTTAGCTAATGTAAAGTTTCATGTTTTCTCACTTTATTTTAAGTTGTTCGGTCATCACATGGAAAAATATGTGAGTAATACATGATGAAAACTTGGCGCATCTACAATCATATCAATCATGACTGAACTTTTATCGAGAACAGATGAAATCATCATTACCAAACTTTTACCAATCTTAGGAAACAGAATATTTTATCAGAGGATGGCAAAGTATTCATCCAACAGATGTGGATTCTGTAAAAGATTCTGAAGACAACAGGCAAGAGTCTTTCAGATGATATACCAATCCTTAATTCATTGGTGTGAACTGCTCAGATACACCTTCTGCCGCTACATTGATTATTTCACTGATATCAATAAATGTGATTGTACAATTTAATTTTAACTATATTCCTTTTCACAATTAAAAGTGTTATTTGAATTTCTAGATTTACCCTATTCTAGTGCTAGGAATTGAATACAACATTATATTTCATAATAAATATTGTCTTGATGAGTAATACTGCTTGCCTTATATTACCAAAACAATATACAAACGCCTTGTATATTACATTTCAAAATTATATATATAAGAAATTTCTTTTTCTTCTGTACTATACAATTATATCCAAATGTGTTTATAACTATGATGTAAAGTATCTTTATCAGTTTTAGTAAGGACACTGACTTAAACCTCTTTCTGTCGTATTCCTTTGTCGTACCTAGTGATGCAGAGCTGTTGCACTCAAAGCAGGGGGAGGAAGGGGCGAGAAAATAATAAACTTTCCGCATGGAGTCGTAAAGGAATTAGAAAAGAAAACGTTCTAAGAAGACACACCTACGGGGACGAGCGGAGGTGGCATTTCTCAAGATAACGAGAGAGAAACACCGGATTTTATTTTTATTACTTCAAGTGCATACAAGAGAAAGAAAAAGAAAGCAATCAATAGGAGACTCTGATTTTCTCCAGAAAAATAAGGCCAACGATGGTTTATTTGTTCTCGCATGAATATTAAGGGACTGGAGATACTTTCTCTTTGCAAAGTGGGCCGTAAAGTACACTCCTTTTTAAAGTTCGATACTGTAAGCTGTGTAATGAGGTGTTTCCCCCCCCTCTTTGATAATGTTTAAAGTTTTGTTACTGAATTGGAATTAGAATTTGATTAAATGCCGTGATAAATTACAGAGTAATTGATAAAAAATGATCCGGAATGATTATTGGGAAATGAAAAATTTCTCTTTTACGATCCTAAAAGCAATTTAAGAAAATAATGCTTCACTGTGTGAGGCATGCCTTGATTTAAAAAGAAATAATTTTACTTTCAAAATTCATTTAACGTTTCAATTGAAATTTATTTTAGTTGTTTTAAAAGAAAATGGTTTTAACTGGTTTGGAAAGGTCTTGGCATAATATTGCTTTCTTAAGTGTTGTGTATTCTAGAAAACAGCGCTGTAATTATTTAAAAATATAAAAATGCATAATATTAAATTTTACGTAAAATTAATAAAAGAATTGAAAAAGTTTATCAGGGCAGTATATCCAATGTATTTTATCTTCAATTTATCTGGCCTTAAAGATTCATCGCCAAAAAATATCCTTTGCATTTTGTTTTCACAGAAGATAAAAGTTTTGAGATAAAGTAAAGAAAAAGAACCTAAGCAATTAATTTGGTATCGATAAGTTCGTGGGTTTAATACGATTGAAAAATTTGTAACTTTAAAACTTTACAATTTATTTCTTCCGATTTATTTTTTTAATGGCAACATTTTGAGTTACTCTGCATTTATTAATACATATGGCATCTACAGAAATAAATCGACTCTTCAACACTGATTTTGTAACTTATCAATTAAGTCCTCTAAAATTCTTAGAGCTCATTAAGATATTTTTTAAAACATCAGATTGTAATGAGGTTTCCATGCATTATTTTTCAGAGGCCTTATGTATTCATATGATTTCTCATAAAACTTAAACGTTAATTTCCATATGAAAATACGTAAAATAATATCGATGCAAAAACCTGTTAGTTAAGTGTAATATACTCATAAAAGCTATCAAATATCGTTCATAGAAGGAAATATTTAGATTAGAAAATTTAATTAGAATTTTGGAGAAAATTTCTGTTTAAATTCAAAGTAAGTCAGTTAATGATAATAATGATGAAGTAAAATCGAAGTGAAATATTTTTTCTGAATTATGCTCTAAAGCAAAATAAACAAAAAAAAAAAAGCAGTAGCCAACTATGTGTAAATTTATCATATTTCTTGCTTCTTAATTTTTAAAATTTCTATGTTAAGTGGTCTTTTTAATACAGTCCAAATACATAAATAAAAATTGCCTTTTATTAAAGGATTATTATAAAATTTAATTAATTTATTTAATTTATACATTATTTTTTAATTTATATTATAAAATTTAATTTTTTATTATAAAAATTACCTTTTTATTATTTACCTTTTATTTATTTTATTTTATTACCTTTTATTATTTTATTAAAGGGCTTTTTAAAAATATTGATTATATTTTATTTGAATTACGCTTTTTATGCGTAAGTTACTCATGCTATAACACGAGCAAGACACTTTGAAATTTTGAATTATATTCATACAGCTACTACAGAGACAAATGATCATTGCTACCATTGTATTCATTGTGTCTTCTCACCTACTCTGTTATTTTTTATGGTATATCTAACAATTTAAAATTTCGAACAATAAAAAGTTTAAAATTCCTTTAATCAAATAACGTGTTATCTTAATTAAAAGATGATGACAAAAAAGGAAAAGAATGTTAAGTATAATCATTAATATAATAATATATATGTACCCTACCATTTCGGCAGACTTGTGCTTGCATATCTACCAAAAAGCATTTGATGGAATTAAGCAAAAAACTAACTTTAATGAAAAGGTGGCTGAAACGCTTTTAGATATCAAACTGCGTTACAGGAAAAAACAGGAAATATAATAAGGGGTAATCAGCAACATTTAACTCGGCGTGCCAAATGAATTCTAAATCTGCTTACCATGTTCCTCGTATTTTTTTAAAACTTTGGATAAAAGCATTCAATTAAATATTTGTGGAGAGAATGAAAACGATTTAAATTTTACACAATTAAAAAAAGCATAGGCACAAACTATTTTAAAGACCATTTTTTTTGGAAAGAAATTAAAAACTCTGACAAAACTGTATAATAATTAAAATAGTATCATTGAAAAAGAAATTTTCGGAAGATAAATTAAGAATTGTTTTCTAGTAGTAATAATATTGAACCAAAGTTATCACCCCCAAAAAAACTCACCACAATTGACTCATTTTCCATTAAGTGCTCTAATAAAAATTAAAAAATCGGTCGGAGTTGAAAATTATCATTTTCTAAAATATCTCACAAATGAATATAAAAGCTCCAAGCTCCATGTTATGTTTGTTTTAAAGAATGCCATTTCCCTTACACGCACACACATACACTAACAGAAATCTATTTTCTTAATTACTTAATTGAGTAGAAGACTGTTTATAAATTATTTTTAAATGATGACAATTTAAAGAATATTAGTTCTAAAGCTGTTTAATAATTTTGCATTTCCCCCCCTGTGACCTTTATTATCACAAAAATGACAATAATTAATGGACTCATTTTGCATATGCTTTGATGCCTAATATTGAAATATCGGCAGCCAATTAAGAAATTGGTTTTCTAATGAATTTAAATGAAAGTGATTTTAAATTTTAAACTCAAAATATTTTAGTGAATTCTACTTTATTTTATAAACTCCTCTAAATGCATCACCTTAAATTATGTATCTAGGGATTGCAATACCGGACCAAAATTTCAATACCGGTATTCGGTATTTTTTAAATCTTAATACCGGGATACCGGTTTTAATACCGGTATAAGAAATTTTAGAAAAGGAAAGAAAACACAAGTGTTTCTTTGTTTTATTTGCCAGTTTTGTTAGGGAGTGTAAATATCACAAAAAATAATTTGTAACTTATAAATTATAACAGTATATAATCACAAAAAAGTAAAGAAACATCTTATTTATTTAAATCACAAAAAAAAAGTGTATCACTATTCAGTCTGTGGTACTATTACAAATTTTTGAAATGTGATCTTAAAAAACATAATGCATCAATTGTACTGTCATTAAGCCTGAAAAGTAATTTTGTGTAAAAATTACCAGCTATCGAAAACGCTCTTTCGGCATCTACGCTAGTTGGTGATACTGTTAACAATGCTCAATATACTTTTTCCAAGTATTTACCTCTATATCTCTGATCTTCAAATAAATCGATTTCTCGTCGGATGGTTTTAGATATAGCTGATTTCTGTATTGTATTTTGGTTTGTTGATTTTTTTATCGCTAATTTTAATTTTTGTTCAAGAGACAATTCCTTTCACATTAGTGCTATCAAAATCTCCGATAACTGTACCGAATTCTTCTGAATGTGAATAGGTTTGTGGGTAAAAAATTTTAAGAAAATTTACTTGAAACTTAATCAGATTTGAATTGGTAATTTTCTTTTTTTCTTTTTCATTTTCATTTTTAAAATCACTATAATTATGTAAATACCATAAGTCATTTTCTATTTCGGTATGCCTTTCTTCTGTGCGGTTTTTTAATGTAATATATAATTCTTCAGATAGTGATGCGTGCTGTTCTTTCAGTGACTGAAACATGAAATTTATAGTTGCATTAGCTGTGAATAAATCAATCTGCCCGACATAATGCCTCAATAGTCAGTTTTATTGGAAGTAGAGCTGATATAGTTCTGGATATTAAGTCAAATTCACTATCTGAAAAATTAATTTACAGGTTTAAGTCGATTATTGCTTTTTGGATTGAATTTCTCAGTTTCAAAAATCATTCCATCATTAGGAGTAAACTATTCCAACGTGATTTAGAATCTAATATTAACATATATTCTGCTTTATTTTCAGTTAGTATATATTTAAGTAATATATCCTTTTTATAGGGGAACGTTTAAATATCTTAACAATTTTTCCAACTTTATAGGAAGCAATTCTTCATAGGTTAATATTTCATCCTCATTAGCGATATCTTCTTCAACAATTGCATTGTCATTATCTTCATTGTCAATATCACTCTTACTCTTACTTTTTTTAAATTTGAAATCCGAAGTTTCTATATCCCCAGTATTTGGATTTTTCTGTTCTTTATTTTTTTGGTATAATACATCTATTACTCCTAATTGAATTCCATGTGCATAGCACAACTGCTGATTTGCATCAATCAACTTTCCAACTTTTTTCATAATTGTTGCTCCATCAGTCGTTATGGATACAATATTTTCATTCAGGGATAATCCATGTTTCGCTCATTTAGATTTAAGCAATTCATTAAGCCATTAATTAGCTAATTAATTTCAGCCGTTAGGGAGACATAAAAACAAAAACGTATACTATTTTGCTATGTTCGCGATACTGAACATAAAATGGAGACAATTTAAAACATTTCTAGTAAATACCGAAAAACCGGTATTTAAACTTGTGAATACCGGTATTACAAAATTGTACAAATGGCTCAAAATACCGGTATTCGGTATCCCGGTATACCGGTATTGCAATCCCTATATGTATCTTAAGAAAGCGCAATCTTTTCAAGTGTTCTTGCATTTAATTTATGATGCGCTCTAAAGTAGAATGCGAAAAGAGGTGGAAACCGAGGTTCATGAGGATGGAGTGGGCGAATGAAAATTCTAGAATAAATAATGTATGTGTTTACTATTTCTACTTAGTCTTGAGTCGTAATATTCTTTTCAAGTCTGTTGGATTTTATTAGTTATGAAATTATTTCTGCTTTTTACAACAACGGAACAATAAATAAATAAATATATATATAAATAATATAATACACTATACTACAAAAAGAGAATTTTAGAAGCAATTAGTGAAGGAAATTCAAAGTTAAAAATTAAAAGATATAACTAATTTTAAATTATTAATTTTAAGGATATAGTTAAGTTTTTCAAATTGCCAAAAGATCTTTCTTGATTACATATAATTAGGGATTGCAATACCGGTATTTTGAGCCATTTGTACAATTTTGTAATACCGGTTTTTCGGTATTTACCAGAAATTTTTAATTTCTCCACTATATGTTCAGGTATCGCAAACATAGCAAAATAGTATGCGTTTTTGTTTTTATGTCTCCATAACGGGCGAAATTAATTACTAATTAACGGCTTAATTAATTGCTTAAATCTAAATTAGCGAAACATGAATTATCCCTGAAAGAAAATATTGTGTCCTTAACGACTGATGGAGCAACAATTATAAAAAAAGTTGGAAAGTTGATTGGTGCAAATCAGCAGTTGTACTATGCACATGTCATTCAATTAGGAGAAATAGATGAATTATATCAAAAAAATAAAGAACAGAAGTATCCGAATATTGTGGATATAGAAATTTCGGATTCCAACTTTGAAAAGAGTAAGAGTGAGAGTGATATTGACAATGAAGATAATGACAATGTAATTGTTGAAGATACTGCTAAAGAGGATGAAATATTAACCTATCAAGAATTGCTTCCTATAATTTATAAAGTTCGAAAAATTGTTAAGATATGCAAACGTTCCCCTATAAGAAGGATATATTACTTAAATATATACTAACTGAAAATAAAACAGAATATATGTTAATATTAGATTCTAAAACACTTTGGAATAGTTTACTCCTAATGATGGAACGATTTTTGAAACTGAGAAATCCAATCCAAAAAGCAATAATCGACTTAAAACTGTAAATTAATTTTTCAGATAGTGAATTCGACTTAATATCCAGAACTATATCAGCTCTACTTCCAATAAAACTGACTATTGAGGCATTGTGTCGGAGGGATTCTAATTTATTAACAGCTAATGCAACAATAAATTTCATGTTGCAGTCACTGAAAAAACAGCACACATCACTATCTGAAGAATTTGTATTATATTGAAAAATCGCACAGAAGAAAGGCATATCGAAATAGAAAATGTCTTACGGTATTTACATAATTATAATCATTTTAAAAATGAAAATGAAGAAAAGAAAATAACCAATTCAAATCTGATTAAATTTAGAGTAAATTTTCTTAAAATTTTTTAGCCACAAACCTATCCGCATCCAGAAGAATTCGGTTCAATTATCAAAGATTATGATGTCACTACTGTCGATAGTGAAAAGGAATTGTCTCTTGAACAAAAATT
Organism: Argiope bruennichi; assembly: GCF_947563725.1. Lineage (NCBI taxonomy): Eukaryota > Metazoa > Arthropoda > Arachnida > Araneae > Araneidae > Argiope > Argiope bruennichi. The sequence goes on along the minus strand of NC_079151.1, from coordinate 63,712,920 downwards.
AGAATTAGCGATAAATAAAAAAAAAATTCAACGAACCAAAATACAATACAGAAATTAGCTATATCCAAAACCATCCGACGAGAAATCGATTTATTTGAAGATGAGGGATTTAGAGGTAAATACTTGGAAAAAGTATATCGCGCATTGCTAACAGTACCACCAACTAGCGTAGATGCCGAAACAGCGTTTTCTACAGCTGGTAATTTTTACACAAAATTACTTTTCAGGCGTAATGACAGTACAATGGATGCATTGTTTTTTAAGATCACATTTCAAAAAATTGTAGTTGATTGTACCCAGACTGAATAGTGATATTTACACTTTTTCTTGATTTAAATAAATAAGATGTTTCTTTAATTTTTTGTGATTATATACTGTTATAATTTCTAAGTTATAAATTATTTTTTGTGATATTTACACTCTCTAACAAAACTGGCAAATAAAACAAAGAAACACCTGTGTTTTCTTTCTTTTTCCTAAATTTCTAATACCGGTATCCCGATATTAAGATTTAAAAAATACCGAATACCGGTATTGAACTTTTGGTCCGGTATTGCAATCCCTACATATAATTCTGTAAAATCGTTTTCTAAAATCTACTTACCCGGTTAATCGTTATGGTAGAACTCGGTCAGCATTTGCTTATATTAAAGGATCTATTGGTTAGATGCTGATAAAAATTTATGAGTGTTTTATCTTTGAGAAACTTTACCAAGAATTTTATCATAAAATCCTTTTATTTTATTTCCTTATTAATAAATTACTTAAAAAAAAAATATCAAGTTTCGTTGCAAAACAGAAACTTAAAATAATTGTTTTCATTTTCTCTTTTTTTAAGGTTGCATTTATTAATTTATGATCAACTGCTAAGGAATGTTTTTAAATCTAACTATATTTTCAGACGCGTAGAAAAATTCGAATTTTACTTATGCATTTCGTCGCTTAGTCTAACTTGAATGTATGGGTGTTCTCTAACGCTAATGTTTTGATAAAATATGAAAGGATATTTTGGAATGGTCTTTCATATTTTGAACAGGATTTTTGATTAATACTTGAGTTAACATCCCTTCTTTAAAGTCGTTGGCAGTAGATTGATGGTAGAACTTATAGGGACTTAAGTTTCGAATCTGACCTCTTCAACTCCCAACCCGAGATTTTATTCGTATTACTGAGGTTGTTCGCATTTTTGAGTAATAAATATGAAAAAAAAAAAGAAATATAATTTTTTCCAGTGTTATATTATGTGGTTACTTTGACTGTTTAATGCAATGTATATGTTTGTAAGTGCTTTCTTAACATTTCTTACGATAGATAATTATTTCCAATGTGTTCTCTATTGTTTGTAACATGTTTTTATTTATGGTTTTCAAGCAAAAAAAATATTAAATATGACTACTCAAATGAATCCAAAATGTGATGCATTTATTTGAAAAATAAGAGAAGGGAATTAAAAGTTAGATTCGTCGAGTCATATATGATTCTAGGAGAAAAAAATCGTATTCATCATAAACAGAATTCGATTACCTGAATGAATTTTTATCATAGAAATTGCATCTTATATGAATAATCAGAAATAAATCTTCTAAATTTTTAATAAGGCATATAGGAGATTTCCATATTATATAGTGAATATTTACAATGATAACACATTGTTATTCGAAAAATCGACCAAAGTGTACAAAATCCTGTTTTTTCAAATGACAAATTTATAAAAATGTAAGCAACGGAAGAGGATATTGAAAAAACAGTTTTTAAAACAATGTGGTAAACTGAATTCTTGCATATGTTCTAACTAGTTCAGTATGCTCCTAGTGTTACTCGGCCATTCTTCACGAATGGTTCAATGATGAATAAGATAATCAAATAAATTGCACTTATAGAAGTTCTTAACATAGCACTTCAGAAAATTCTACACTTCTGAAGCATGGCAGAAAATCGTAACTTCGGAAGCCTATTTATTTAAAATTCTAAACAATCTGAAATCAGAAATTAAATGATATGTTTGATAATTTGATTAATATTAGCTAGGTTTCAATTAATATCTAAATTAAATATCTCACATTGATATTTAAGAAAACTACTATCGAAATTAATAACGAAATTATATATTTCTTGCAAAGTCATTTATTCTAATACTCATCATTTATTAAATCATCTAATTTCACTTATCTTTTAACTTGCCACTGGATTTTGATTTCTTAATCCGTTATGCATTTTCTTCCTAAAAGCGTCCAGCTGCTGTGGCCTGGTGGTGAGGTCCCGGCTTCGGAACCGGAGGGCTTCATGTTGAGGCCCGATTCCATCGAAGAATTGTCGTATAACTGGATATGGTACACGTTAAATACATCGGAGCTAAACGTCCTCCAACTGGTGTGGAAGTTGGGAGGGGGGGTTTCCAGCTCGGGTGTCATCCTCGACATCTGACAGCGGTTCAGAATTAAGAGGTCTGTCCCAAAATAGCCCTTGTGTTGCTTTAAATCGGGATGTTAATATTACTAAATCTAAAACTCTAAAAGTGTCTTTCTGACATAATGTTGATAGATGCCTCCTTATGATCAATTTCTAATGGAATCGTCGATCTTATTATATATGATTCCAATAACCCACTATTTCCAGTTTACTGCGCAGAAATAAACGCATTGTTAAGTTTCGTATAATTTAAAAAATATATTATTCAGCATTTAAAGCGAACTGGTAATGTTATTTGATTCTGTCTTCTAGTGGTATTCTCCAATAAAAATGTGCATCAAAAATATATCAAGAAACACTTCAGTCTTTTTTTCTTACTGTCTGAATAAATATTAAGTATTTTCTAGCAAGAATGTTTTTTGAACACCTCTCACCCATCTCCTCTTGACTTTTTCTTAAACTCCAGTTCTTCCGTATTTCATCTCTATCCCCTGATCGTTAAAGGACACGGCTATATCTAATGCTTTGGTTATTCCTCGGCCTTAACTGTCTGGCGGCCTCCTAAGCCCATAAGAAATGTATGGAAGTGCGAACGAAGTAAAAATCCTCCTGGGTCTTTGGGAGGTGATAAGGACGGCGAAGGTGCAAGACTTGGTATCTCAACCCCTAGAATCCCCAGGGGAAGGGCAACCGCGGCCGCAGAAACTAAGTTTCTTCAGATCTTCCATGATATTTTTCTTATTCCTTTTCCGGTTCGAGGCAGGAGGACGAGACGTCAACTTTTGCAAAGTTTTTTCCTCTCCAAAGTCGTATTCTTTAGATGAGCTGTATAATTTAGAATGGGGAAGGGGGGGGGAGTGAAAAAGTGAAACGCTTTTGTTGGAAGACGGAATATGATCACAGCGTTGTCAAGAGGAATAATCTATAAAAAAAGAACTTTGTTATTTTATTTTGAAGGAAAAAGGAAAAGAATTGTTCTGAGATGTCTGAAAAGAATTTTCTTGCATTTTTGCTGTTGTGAAACGATGGCGGCAGTCGAATTGGCTTGATCTTTTTGCGGAAGGTTTTAATATGTAGTATTTTGCACATACTCTAAAAATTTAAATATATGTTATGATATGCGGTTTTAACGCATATTTATCCTCATATTGTGTAAGAAATTGCTGCCCTCTAGAATGATTAAAATGCATAGAAAAATTTCCACAAAGCAAATAACTCCAATTGTAAATCAAGCTAATAAGAGGTGATTAATAGTAAATCCTCACATAAATCAACCAACTCTTCTAATTTTTCAATGTAACTCTTAGCAAAATGAATCATTGTTCAGAGAAATTTTATTAATCGGAATAAACGTACTTGCTGAAAAATGTCTCTTATTAAAGTGGAAATGCAATATACTTCTTATGAGTAAATAATGTTTCTGCTTTTTAAATTCACGTCAAATCATTTACCAATTTGGCACCACTATGTACAATTACCGGTAAAAACCGAGTAATCCCGATGGTGTATGTGGAAATTTGTAGAGGAAGGTGCCAACTCAGGTGTTGTCTTCGTCATCTGACTACGGTTCAAAATGACGAGGTCCATCCCAAAATAGCCCTAGTGTTTCTTTAAAAACAGGACATTAATATAACTAAATTAAACGGTCAAAACCGATCATGCATGTTGCTTCATCATGCTGTTCTCCTTCATGCCAATGTTAGGCTTCACAACATGAACATTGCTTACCAAACACGAAGTTTCAAATGTAGATTCAATACTATTTCCCATTAAGTCTTGATTCATAATATTAAATTCTATTTACTTTAGAGAAGCATTTCTTTCGATTAATTCTTGATAACTTCTAAGAAGAGACTAAATGAACAGAGACGTAAAATCCACCTAGTTGCGATGCACACGCTAGTCCTGCTTTCTGTTGAAAGCCCATTTGGTGGTTGTGCTGAAAAGTGCTTTGTTGGATTTTAACTGCTATTTTAAGACTTGTTTTCGTAAACTTATAATTTTTACTAAATTTTTATGAGTATATCGTTTAGTATATCTTTTTAGTATACCATTCACTTTATATAGTGCACAATAATTTAGTAATTCGATTTGTTTTTACGAAGGTAAGCATTTTGGCTATTAGTAATTCCAAATAAAGCTAACATAATCGAAGTAATGGTCAATTTAAAATGTTTGAAAGTGGGATAGATCCACAAGAAATTGCAGAAATGACAGTGCTAATAATATATGAAAAATATTTACCTTTAGAGGCTTTATACTCGAAGAGTTTATGCGCAGAACCGCATTCTTAATATTCAGAGCTACGGAAACTTCAAAGTAGCATTTGGAGAACTCATTCAAAAGTATATTTTAAGATTATTATTTGGCGGCGTTAGAAATTATTGCGACTGAGTAGTTGTCAGATATGCTACTAAGTGGTTATCAGTGTCCTTTAGAGAAGTAACCCTTATTGAATAAATGTGAGAGGACCAATTCGTCTATAGTGGTGGCAAACGGACTTTTTTGATTCATAGAATTGGCATTTTGATTATGCTTTCCTATGTAATTTTTGTCCGATTCCTTTTTTATATCTTAATTCTTCTAAAATTATGTATAGTGAATTTTGAGCTTTATATTATTGTCATATAGGCTAATTTTTTTAAAGAAACGAATAGCAACAAATAGCTAAGTGCTAGTTTCTGTAAAATATGTCGCAACATGAATTCTTTATTATTGTCTACCAGAAAGAGATTCAATAATTCTGACTATTTGGAGCAATAATATTTCATACTGCTTATCAGGCGCATTTTGTTAAAATAGGATAGAAAAAAATACTCCAAAAATAAATAAGCTGAGAAACAGTATTATCAAATAAATATTAGTGAAATACCTCATATTATAAATGAAGGATACCATTATTATTTATGTTTGGGTTATCTAATAAAAATTCTAGACAATGAAATATTTGCTGTTTTGTACAACTGTTTGCAAAAACTTATTCTTTTATTTGAATGATAGTTTAACGTATTTATTTGTAAAGATTAAAGAACTTTATTATTATCTTGTTTCTCTAGTAAAACATTTATATCATATAATATATGAAATATATATATTACCGATTTGTCATTCATGTGCTACTTTTTAATGCAAATCCTGATCTTGTGTACATTTCCACTATATTTTTGTTGTCTATGTATATGTATTTTCATGTAATTAAAGTATCGTTATTTAAAATGTCTAAATTTGCCACACATCCATTGCACTGGACTTAGATTTTTAGAAAAATCTTCCTTAATAATATATGCTGATGCAAATATTAGCAACATTTTGATGCAGATTTGATTACCAAAAAATACTGGTAAATACTCCAATAAGTTTACATCCAAAGAAATGCTTAGCATTTACAGCTTTTGTTTGTAATTTAATACATTAAGCTTTATTTCAGTGAGTATAATAACTCGTGTAATTTGATTTAACTTTTGTATTGAAATAAAATTTTTACAGTAAGTTGAACCAAAAATGTAATATTTTATGAAAATAAAAAAAACTTATATTGCTTAACAATTTATAATTTCCAAATTTCTAATATATCCATTATATGCTTACTGAAATAGCCATTTATACAAAAACAGAAGGCATATTAATTTAATTAAATAAATTGCAAAGTATTAAGCAGAAATGATTTAAACTAACCATAATCCTGGTTGCAAAAATAAAGTTTAAAAATAAAAGAGAACGTCTTTTCAAAATGAAATATCCATTACAGTTCTTTTTCTTTTTATTCAGATGATGATGATGGAACGCCCGGAGGAGTAATGCAGTAACAAAACATTAATGATTAATTATCATACAGAATTTCTGTTTTAAAAATTCATTTCTGCGAGTTTTGAATGGACATATTTATTACATTTTCGTGTTCTTTTTTTTATCGTCTGCCGGGCGAATTCCATTCGAAGCTATCAGTGATCAAGAACTCATTCCAGCGAAAAATATAAATTAGCGTTTTCTATACAAAAGCCTTCATAAAATAAATGTTTTTCTCGCAAATTGCAAGATGAGAAGCGAAAAAGCTTTTAAAACCCGCAAACGAAAAAGAAAAAAAAATGGAATCGGAAAGAAGTGCAGATTAAAAAATCTTAATTAGTTGTGCAGCATTAATGCATTTGAAACAAGCCAATAATAAATATGGAAGTTTTTTTTTCTTCTCTCTGGCTTCTCTGTGCAGAGGAGATTCTTTGATTATTCAACAAATGTCTCGAGAATATTCGGTCGGCTTATGTTTTCAAGCATTTAAAATTTTGTTTTGGACTTATTGTTTCTTTCTCGTTTAGAATAGAAATTTCTTGATTTAATTCAAAGTGTGATTTTTTTTTCCTGGATTATTTCTATTCTTTTAAATAAAAGACTCATTGATCCTGTTTAACAGGCTTTGTTATTGAATTAAAATTTTAATTTTATAGATTTCGGAACATTTGTGTATAACCCATGAAATATAAAACACGAATTCTCATTTCTTTTGGTAATGCTTATAGGCATTTTTAATGGTGCGTTTTAAAATAATTGGTATGCGATAGTGTTTAATTTTCCGAATGAGACTTTCTGTTTATCAATAGTCAAACTTTTGTTTTGGTATATTGCTGTACGTCTTTCTCCTGTTGTTTGAGAGAAATAATTACTCATTGTTAGTAAAATAAAACGTACATTAAAAACAAAATAGTGATAATTTATAGAAATCGATTGAATGGAACAGTTATTAGATTACACTTGCTGGATAAACATCCAGATGTTTAATAACTGAGCATCTGTCACACGGCATTTAGTCATTTAATTCATGACCTTATTATATGAAGGTCATTTCAGTCAATATTCTTATTTTCAAGCGTATTTACTACAAAGAGATGCAAGATGTTTACAGAGAACTGATATCATTGTTTTAAATTTGTCTGATGATTTGAACGATATTGTAATATCCTCTATCAGTATTGACTATAAGATTATATACATACAAATGTATGCGATCTCACATCACATCTGCTAAAATAATACAATTTCTGGGTCAAATTGTCATCTTTTTGTTGAAATGCTGCATGACTCTGGGATAAAAACATATATTTAAACGTTTCAACAAATCTCTGGAATTTGAATGGCCTCTGAGTATCAAGATTGGTTGATGTTGTAGCATACTTTTAAATGTCTATGTTGTTCTGTGTAATTGAATGTTTTTGATATTTGTGCATCTCATGGATGTAATCATAATATTCTTTTTATAACAAAAAAGGTTTGCCTTTGTTTTTGGGCAAGAATTAATTAGAAATGTTATTTTAACTAATACATCATATTTTCTATTGTTGAAATGCCATAAATTAAAATTTTTAATGAAACGTATCCTTTCTTAATTGCTGAAAAATGTTATTGGGGCTTTTCCAGATTTTTTAAGTTCTGTCATCGATTTCACTTTATGGTTATGAATGGGCCATTTGACAGCATTGCGTATATTTATTTTCTTCATATATTAATACAGTACTTCTTACAGTACAGGATATTATTAATACAGTATTTCTATAGAGTTATTCTAACTGTTGCAATGATTTAAATTATGTGATTTACTTTTAATCGTGTTTCAATGAACTTTTGTGGAGACTTTTATAATTTCGTATTAACAGTGTACTAAACTCAAAATTCCAAAGGCAAATTAAAAAAAGTTTTTAAAATCATACAAAATAAATTACATTTAAATGAGAAAACAGAATAAAAACATAAGACTGACAAAACAATTTCAAACACGAATAATATTCAGAAATTAAAAAAAAAAAATGTAAAGAAAGTAAAGAAATGTAAAAGATCATCCTAATAATACGCTCATTTTGTATGGATTATGATTCCCCATGAATGCCTTTTAAATCATATTAGAGAACATCAGAACCTCAAATCACCATATTGCAGAAAAGGATGGACTCTTACTTTAATATATTTATCTCGGCCATGATAATATTATACTACTGATGATTGGAGCATCTGTTCTTGAATGCAACACCTGTCAGACTCATAAGTCAGACAAATAAAGATTTTTCGTATTTATTATCTTTTATGATAGAATAATCAATGCCGTACTATTTGCTTTAAGTATATCAACGAGAATTAGGATTAAGGTTTGCCCTTTTTTCCCCCCAGTCTTCACACCATTCAATTTTTTCAATGTTTAATATAAAATCATGGATTAATAAAATATTTATCAGCGATGTTCCACTTTTTTATATATTCCAAGCAATTTAGAATTTTTGTTCTAGAAACTTCCAATGCCAATTTTTGATTATTTAAATACCTTTTGGCAACTAATTTCATAATAAATAATGAAGCATCCAATAATCAGCCATGAATGTAATATTACTACTACTGATGATCGTTGCATCTGTTCAAAGATGCAACACCTGCCAGGCTAATGAGTCAGACAAATAAAGATTTTTTTTTTGTATTTATTATCTTTTATAATAATATATTCAATACCGTACTATTCTGATATTTTGTTTTAAGCATATTGTTACAAAATTCTCAGGTTCGTTTGGATAGTGGAAGTGATATGCTGAGGAGAACGCTCAATCAGCAGGCGGCAGAAGAAAAAAAACAACGACGTTTATTTACACGAAGACAGGACAGCACAAAGACGACGAGTACACAGACGACAACTATTTACAGCAGAGACGAACACAGTAGACGACAGTAGCACACTTCAGTAGACAGCAGCACAAGAGGCGGATAGACAAAATCCAGCCTGAGAGTGGTTCCTGGGAGCTTCGCTCTACCGTCTCTCCAACGGCTGAACTTCTCGCTTTAACTGCCGACTCGCTACTTCTCACACGACTTCAAATACACAATTCTTCGCAGCTTGACAGTGCCTGTTTTTTATCGTTCCGGAGGCGGGTCTAGAATCTTCCAGACAATCAGGACGTCTCTGGGTGTATTTCGGTTCCTACTGGATGGATCGTGAAACTTCTAGAACTTTCCAGTATGATCCATTTTGTCGCCAAAGTCACCAAATTCATCGCCAAGTCGCCAAATGATTGCCAAGTTAGTCGCCAAGCTCTGAGTTCATTGACACTTAGCACGCACAGGACAGATCGCACATCCTGTCTTTCTTACGATGACACTAGTCGTACTGGGAAGCAAAATTACAGGTTTGTAACAATATTTACGAGAATTAGAGTTGAGTTCTACCCTTTTTTCCCCAATCCTTAAAGTGTTAAATGTTAATATAAAATCATGGATTAATATAATACTTACGTTTATCGACGATGTTCCACTTTTTTTTGTATATTCCAAGCAATTAGAATTTAATTTTTAGAAACCTACAATGCCAATTCTTAATTATTTGAATAAATTTTTGCAACTATTTTTATCATAAATGGTGAAGAATCCAATAATTGCGAAGCATATCAAAAAATCTGAGAATCCAAATAAGCAAGTGGCTGTAAAATATTTAGTATAAAGATATTAAAACATCAAATTCCAAAGGATAAAAATACATTTTATATTTTCTCCCTTTTAAAAATCCTTTTAGTTCATCTTTATATATATATATATATATATATATATATATATATATATATATATATATATATACAGTTAGGAATTTCCCAACATTCTTCTAAAACTCTTTCCAATTCATTGGCAACTTTTAAGTCCCAGAAGCAACCGAGGTTCGGTAATAAAAATGAATGAACTCTAGTCCCTGGTATCTTTTATCACTCTCTTATCACCATTTCAAGAAATAATCCCATTCCACGGACGTTAGTCAGTTTTTGAAGCAAGTACCTGCTAATAAATAACGCCGGAAGGACTAAGGACTGTCTTTTTAAAACTCCACTTAAAAATATGCGCTATCTTCCGAAAGTCCCCTGCAGTTAACGCTAAGGCCATTCTCACAGAAAATCGATGCTAATTGTAGACTAGAAGATTTAAACGTAGGTTTCCGAGTTCATTATTGAGGAAGGGCCTCCCAGGGGCCTTTTCTGACATAGAGTTATCTTTCCATGGTAGGAAGGTTTTGTGCAAGGCTCTTACTCCGTTTCGGAGCTCGTTTTACATTCTAAGTTCATAAGATCACGAGCATTTGCATAGTCAAAAGTGGCACGTCGTTGATTTAGAAAATCTTTCAAGTTAAGTTCTGAAAGAAACTGAACAAATTCTGTTTCTTTACCATTTTTAAAAGAAATTTTTTGTATAAAAGTAAAGCCCTATTGCTGGATAAAATTGGACTTTTCAGAAAGAAGCTTAGTAGAATAAAGAAGAAAATGTTAAATTCTGTTATAAATCTTGAGAAAAAAAAATTGTGATATTTACACATTATAAACCAAATAAAAAGAAAAGTTAATTTACAAATTAAAGAAATTAATTATGAAGACGATTTTTATCAATCGATGGATTACAAAAAAAAAAAAAAAAAAAAAATGGAAATAAAAATTTAATCTCTAACATCAATTTAGACGATTTTTTAATTTTTTATCAATCTTTAAACAAGAAACAGTAAAGTGTATTAACTTTTTACGAAAGTAAAAGTTAATCGCTTTTCAATAAAATAAATTTTTGTTCCAAGTTGAGCTTTGCAGTTTACTGTATGATAATATTAATATTCGTAATTTGGAATAAGCAATTAATCTTTTTGAGAAAGGGAAAAATCATTGTTGATGAAATCTTGAATAATTGTTATATTTTCTTTGTTTTATTTTGATGAATTGATATAAATTTGAAGCATTGCCATCAATTTTAAAATCTAGAATTCTAATGAAAACTTTAATTTCCTGTCCTTCTCATATAAATAAAGTCCGTATATAATATTTAAACATTTGTGATAAGGAAAAGAAAAAAGCAAACGATAAGAACCAATGTCTCGTCAATCATGAATTAAGATTCTCCATTATTGCTTCACACTGATATGTAGAAATGCTTTAAATCCAAGAAATAAAATTTTTAAACTGTGAATCCTGATAGTAATTTAAAATCACGATTATGTGATTCTAAACTATATTTCACTATCAGCATTTTGCAATTTAAACTAATTTGAATTGTAGATCTATGGAAAAATGTTTCAACTCTTCATGCTTGAAATTAAAATCAATATTCCAATTGACATTTTCTAAAAACAATTTTTACTATCAAAAAATGTTGATCTAATAATTCAAGTAAAAAGAATGCATCTTATAATTCAAAGTATATTATAGATGAAAGTATCTTTGATTAAAGAAAGAAAACACATTTTAATTATAGACAGTCAGCAACTAAAGATTCAACTAGATTTTAATGATCTCAAATTTCCTTTTACATAAATAGTCAACACATTTTTTTTAACGAAGTTTAATAGTTTAAGATTTCACGCATACTTCAGAATATTCCAAGTCTGATTGGACAAATTTTCGAAAATTAAGAGGATATTACCAAATATTACTACCAAACAAAAATTTAATTATTAAACTATTCTATTTCAAATTAAGATGATGTAATAATTAGAATTTTAGATATGATAGACACCATTAATGAAATTCATTAAATAATTAATCTGCTATACCGTGTTAAGCATTTGATGGTATCAATTATCTTTCATGTCTCTACTAAATTCAAATAGATTACTCTACATTATTTGATTCAAAAGGCTTCTCGAGAAATAATGAAATAAATTCCTTTGCAATAAATGCTCCAAATATTATGTCTCAATTAATTAGGAGTAAAAATAAATTTCGTTCTCCAATGGGTTAAGATTAGTAAATCGATATGTTTATAAAGTATAACTTAATTATATTAAATGCTATTTTTATTCTCGGGAAAATAATATTCTAATATAAATTATCAGATTTCTATTTAGTACAAATAATTCAAAACCTTCTATGTAGTACCATTTAATACTAAATAGAAGGAATTTATTAGTACCATAGAAGGAATTGTAGTAGTACCATTTTTCCATTTAATAAATATGGAAAAGGATTATTAATACTAGTTATTATATTGTATGATATGTTTTGAAGCAACAAAAAAATGAGATTAAAGCAACACATTCCATCTTAATAATTTGCGAGAAAGAATGCCGAGTTAATGAAAGGATTCCTTGCCATCAAGTTATTTCTGCGATACTATTCAGTGTCCTTATCTATCCATTGCACAGTTCCAACAACAAATTGGTGTCTTTAAAGAATAATCCTAGATAAAATCTTCATTCCCTTCTCCAAATCCAGGAGCAGTAAATACCCGATCTTTCCCATTCATCACTTCTGTCGAAGCCCTTCCAAAAGAAAAGAGGAATAAGCAATAAACAAGAGATTCCGATGTCCTACTTGCTGCCAGATATCTGTTCCATGAAATGATTCCGAAATTAACTTCTTCGACGAGCCTTTACTAAAGAGATTCCCGAATGAATGGAATCTTGGAGAATTACCATGGCTCGGATGGCAATGCCACTTCCTCCCCTACCTGATGTCTTGGGATTATATGCGAGGGTTTTTCCGGTCATTGCGCGCGTGGCCCAGAGGCAAGTAATAAGGGCCTCTTGATCAAGTTCTGCGGACAAAAGACTTCAGTTCTTTTCTCAATGACATCGTCATAACGATGACTGAATGGCTATTGGGAGGAAGATTAAAGGAAATGCATTCCGGTATGAACTAAGTATTTTATCATCGTAATTTGGAGGTAAAATGGCCGCTTTTGGAAAGGTTGGAATATAATTACGTAAAAGAGGAAGGAGAAAAAGAAAAGGAAAAAGATAAATATTTCCGGTATCGGATGGCTCCTGGCAGAGCAGTCTTCAGATCTTAAATATGTATTCTATTGTAGCTCGTATCATAAGATGTATTTGCTAACAACTCAGACAAGATTTAAAAGGGAATAAAAATATTAAATAAAAATTCTTTCCTCTCTAAAATAGAAGAACGAGAAGGAAATGATTCATAACTCACTGTTTATACTAAGATTTGCCATTTATTTCCACTAATAATAAAGATTGTGTGTGTCTGTGTATTGTGTGTCTGTGTATTGTGTGTGTGTGTGTGTGTCTGTGTATTGTGTGTCTGTGTATTGTGTGTGTGTGTGTGTGTGTGTGTGTGTGTGTGTGTGTGTCTGTGTATTGTGTGTGTCTGTGTATTGGAGCTTAACAAAGCAATCTATTTGACCTACAGATAAAAAAAAAATGGCACTTATATATTTTAGAGGATAAAAAAGCGTGCGTCTGAGCGATCTTTTGAAATTTTAATTAAAATTAAGCTAAATTTTGATAATTTTTTTCCTCTATAACTTCCGAAAACATTATCACAAAAATAATTTTTGCATTATCTTAAAATTTAAAAAAAAAAAAACGATTTTTTCAATGATACCGATATTTTACTATATAATTTTTTTATTTATTTTTCATTAATTTTCAAAATTATTTTAAGTATACCTTATAACAAAATATTCCACTGTTTAAGTGTAAATCAAATCGTTTTCATTTTTGCTATTAATTATCCATCCTGACTTTTTCCCATTGCTGATGATCAATAAATGAAGATTCATTTTATTTTTCTGTATTTAATGGTTTCCAATATAAAATATGCTTTGACTGAAATTTATAAAAATTAAATGAAATAAAAGTTTAATTTTCAAATCAAGCAAATATAAAATATTTGAAAAAAAATTGCTGCCATTTTTTGTGATGTATTTGTATGTATAAAAATATAGGAAGAAAAATAAGGAAATGTATAGACCAAATGAATGGTGTAAGGCAGCTTCTAAAAAAGCATGTGTTATACGTCTTTTGAAATGTGAAGCCTAAAATTATTTTGCTGATTGAGCCATTAAAATCAAATTACTCAAAGTATTTAATGAAATGTTTAGCTACCATTAAACTGGGCTGACAAGTTGACTATCAAAGTCGGCTAGTTTAAATAATTAAAAGTTGCATTATAGAAAAATTATTACTTAAATATTATTTAGCTCCATAGTTATTAATTCATGCATTTTATACAAATCTTAACGCTATATTTATAAAGTATTTGAACGTTTGTAGTTGTAATGAAATAAAGTTAAAGAAATCCAAAGAAGTTGGATAAGGTGATCGCGATAGCCACATAACTAGATTTCACATCTAGTTTTTAAAAAAAGATATTTTATGATTTTATTATTAGTCGAAAGATAACCGTTCCTCTGCATAGCTAATACGCGCCTTTCGTTCGTCTTTTTTCAAAGTGCTTTTCTTTTGTAAGTATATGCGGGCAAAATTTTTAATTTTTAAATCTTTCATTTTTTAATATTTTTTCAAATCTATACTGCTCTTTCGTAACGTTTAACAAAAAATTGTTTTTGGACATTGTGTCCTAAAACAACATACTTGTGTTTGTTTATATGTTCCAAACATTCCTTCGAATTACTGTAAAGCATTGAAATCTGTGTATGCTTTTCTGAGGTTTATTTCTAAGAACAACTGTGATATTTTATAACTTCAAAATTACGTATTTTATGAGACATTTAATTAAAAGAAAAAAAGCAATAAAATTTCGACGTTTTCGATCTTTCTTTGTTTAATAACTACTGAAATGACTAAGCAATTATTTTATGATTCTATAAATGTCGTATTATATAAATATGTTATATAAATGTCCTATTTTTAAAGCAACACTAGGACTATTTTGGGACGGACCTTGTAATTTTGAACTGTGATCAGATGACGGGGAGTCACCTGAGCTGGCACCCTCCCTCTCCAAATTTCCACACCACCCCAGCGGGAGGACGTTTGGCCTCGACAGATTTAACATGCACCAGACCCGCTTACACGACGATTCTTCGTTGGAATCGGGTCTCGGACCAGAAACCTTCCGGTTACGAAGCCGAGACCTTGCCACCTCCGCCCCATTCTTAGTAATAGGAGGGAGCAACAGAAGAGATAGTAAGCGGTGCTTTTTCTACCTGGGACATTAACATAAAAAAAAGGAAAGAAAATGCAAACTCAGAGCAGGAATTATTTTATTAAAGTGAAAAACAAGAATTCAGTGTGAATAATCATCTATAAGTTACTTCAGTGGAATCAATTCACTTATAAGCAAAAAATAAAATGTGTACATACTGCGAAAGTGAAAACCATATTTTAGAGTTAAGATCAAAAGAAAGAAAATTTTATCTGAGTTTTAACATTGGCAAAAATAATGAATATTATTACAGCTTATGTATCCAGTTAATTTTTTAATTTCTTAAAATTAAAAAAAAATGTACGTTATTGCAATTGGTAAATAAAAAATGTAATTTTTCGAGTTTTAAAATAGTATCATTGTAATCTGTGTGAGATAATAAACTATGTTCCAAAATTAAGGCAAGTTTTGAATTTGCCACCATTCGTGCAGAAGTGTGTTGGCAACATTATTAAAATAATGTTTGATAGTTAATAGTTTAGGATTAGTAAAAATTGAGCGTTACACGATATAACAACGTGTTTCCGTTGTTGAATAATATTTCAAAAATGAGTCTTGCGGCTGCAGTTCGAAAACATGAGAATTGTTCTCCTAGATCGTGTGATTTAACACTATTGGATTTCTTTTTATGGGGTTATTTAAAGTGAAACGTCTATGCCAACAAGCCTACAGGCATGCCTGCATGCATTGAAAAAGGAAATTCAAAGCTGCATCAACAGAATTCAGCCACATTTATACAAAATCGTCATGGAAAATGTCTACAAAAGCGTGCGTATGTGACAGAAAAGCCGTGGCGGCCATTTGTCCAGTGTTTTATTTCATACATAAACCTATTTTGTCTACTTTACGATTCAACAAAAATATAACAATTTAAAGATAGAGAACTGCTTTTTTTAAAAATTTAATTTAAATTTTTGCTATCGAGTTCTATCGAGTAACGCTCCATATTTTACTAACTCTAAACCATCAGCTGTCAAGTGGTTTTTTTAATAGGGTTGCCAACACTTTACTGCTCGAATGGTGGCAAATTGAAATCTTGCGTTAATTTTGGAACACCCTTTAATTTCGAAAAATACAGTTGAAAAGCATGAAAAGCTTAGTTTTTGGTCAACATATTTCCGTTAATAATTGGGCTTTTGAAAGTTGATAGTGATCTTCTTTTCTTAAAGAGATTATGTGTTCAATTTCACTATGATCCTACTAAAACTGTAGATTTATAATATTTTGTACATGTAATTTTTCAATATCACAGATGTTTAGAATTCTTCCATTTATTTGTGCTTAATATATTATTCTAGTACATTGTACTCGATATTAGGGAAAAAATTATGCAAATACGTGTTATCAGTATTTGTAAATAAATCTTTCTATCCTATTGGATAAATTGTTTGTTTGAATGAAAATAATTTTATTGCGAATAATCAGATTTTACCAAAAAGCATTGAGCTTTAAAAAAAATGTGTACCTGTACACAACTGAATTACAATGACTATACGCCCCCTCACATCTTCTCCTTTAAAAGGGAAGCTGTGGATGTTTGCGGTGCCACGCGCCTTGTCCATCACCATAGGAAATGACCCACCACGTATTCTGGGCCGATATCGCTTTGTCTGCCGGTCTCGGGGCCAATATCGGATGTGGGCTGTCTAATGGAGGCAGATGATGAAAGTGACTGAGGTCTGGACGACACATCAAATTCCAGAACCCTCCCTGCCCACGCATTCCACCGAGTTGACTTAGTTACTCGGCATAATTAACTTCGCACATCTCTCTAATTCATTACGTCACAATTATGGCGATTCACTTTATTTCTAAGTGGCTCCTCTGACGTGGATTCTGGTATGTTCCAGAAAATGCACAGGCACATTTAATTTGCACTGATGGCCGTCTTCTTTGTGGCTTTCTCTGCCTCTCCTCAGGTAGTTAAGTGGGTGATATGCTGTTGTTTTAATTAGGGAAGTATTTTGCAAAACTAGTTTTAGAAAGTTCTTGGCGCGTAATTATTGGTAAGAAATGCTGATGAGGTTGTCTTTTCAGTTCCAAGAATTTGATGTCTTATTAATGTTTAATATTCCTTTCTGTGAAATGTGGTTATGCATATAATATTTGGTAAAATTGGATAGGTTTGGAATTTTATTGTCAAGGAAAATTTTTAGGAAGTACATTTAATCAATAATATAAGAAAAATAGTTGTCTTGGTATTGTGAATGACAATGTTTAAGGGATGGAATAGGCATTTTCTGTGCATCTCTGATTTTTAGAAAAAAATTGTAAAGAAATTGCCAAATCTTAGTCAATCAAAAATGCGCAGGAATCATAAGTCTTATCAGTTTTAATCAATAAGTTGACCTTTTAGACTATAAACTTTACATCTTTGTTGGCTCATCATAGTCTTTTGCAATGAAAAACAAGATAAAATCTCATGATTGGTGGTTTACAATAAACGTAAACTAATGTCTACTAATAAATAAGCAAGCGTGTGTGTATGTTGGCCTTCTATATGATTAATCATCTGGCCTAGAGCTACAAATTTTAGCACAAATATACTTTGGAAAGAAAACATGTTTATGCAAATGTTACATGTTCATACATGTTTAATTAAAAATTAAACAGGATGTTAGCATAATAGTGATGATATATAAATTATGATTAATCATTAATTAAAATCATCTTTCTAATTGTAATCCATTTTTTTACCCTAATTTTAATTTTTGATAAATATGCTTAAAGCTAATTTGCAACACTTTTTTTTAATGTTGAAATAAAAATCAAACTATTTTTTAATTCAAGTTTTTAATTTTCATTTCTTTTTTTTAGTTAATGGTAATTTTGTTTATTTATTCATATTCTTTAATTAATGTAGGTTTACTATCTGCGTTTATTTCATAAACCTTTTTGTTAGAGATGGAAGCGGAGCCCTCTAAATATTATTTAAGTTATAAAATATCCCCGCTAAGATGAATGATTATTTTCTAATTAATTTATGAGAATGCTTTAATTAAGATAAAATGTCGTTAAACGTAATATTTTAATGCCAGAATAAACTGCATATTTTGTGTGAGGAATACGAAAGTAACGATGATGCGATTAAAGTGAAATTAAATATTAGATAATAGAGGAAGTTATGCCACGTCGTTTGATGCATTCCGGAATGCTCATATATATAATAAACGAAAGATATGATTAAATAATACTGTTTAGATATCTAAAGTGATTAATTTGTTACAGAATTAAAAACATAAATTATGAGTAATAGATGCAATTGAAATTTGAATACGTTCACTAATCATGATTTGCGAGTTGATTATTAAGGATTCTTAAGGATGATTTGCGAGTTGATTATTAAGGATTCTTAAGGATGATTTGCGAGTTGATTATTAAGGATTCTTAAGGATGATTTGCGAGTTGATTATTATTTCACCATAAAAGATAGTGTTTTGATATAAGTTTAGTCTGGATATTTAAAGAAAATTTCAAAAAAATATTTACAATTTTGATAAAGTTTCGACATTTTTTTTCCAGCATTTCTTAAAAGTTTCTAATAAGTTTCAGCATATATGCAATTCGTTGCTTCGTATTTTTACCATAAATTATTTTTGAAGGAAAATAAAATCGTTTGCGAGAACAAAAGAGTTTTTTCCCTTTTTTTATATTTTAATGATGTTTTGATATGACAGCCATCCTTACCCAGTAATGGCAGTCTTGATGAACGCTTGTTTTATTTTGTCAAAAGTCAAAATATATCCACTCGTACTTGAAATCGGTATTTTCTAAAAAGAAATAATAAGAATAGAATAAAGGTGTACAGTTTTGATTAGTGGAGTGATATATGGATAATGGAGGAAACAAACCAGAGGCAGAGGGGAAATGATGAGACATTTATTAAAAAAATTTTGTTAAATATATTTGCCCTTTTTTTGGTATTGATCCTGTCTTTACACAGATACAATCATTCAATTCTGTGGTTACAAGCTGATATATACTAATTTAATTTTCGTCAGTTATTGAAATTGACTGAATTTTAAAAATCGGGAACTAAATGAAATGACTCTCCATATTACAAAATATCATAAAAAGACAAAATAAGTTCTGTTCCTTAGTTGTCAAGAGATGATAGCCTATTATAAATATTTCTCATCAGATGTTTATTTTTACTTTCACCTATTCCAACTATAGAGAAAGTATTGTAATTATCAAAAAAATTCGTGCTCGAGATTTTGACAAATCTTCACACGTCAGACCTGCAAGAATCCGAAAAACACATTTTTTTGCCATTTTATCTTTGAATACTATGACTCAAAAATATTTTGAGCTAAATTGATGAAATTTGGCATATTGAAATATGTACTTTAGACAATTTGCAGAAAAAAAATTGTAGACAAGATTCTATTAAATTTTGGAAGGAATTTATTCTGAAAAAGTCTGTATTTATTCAAGTATGATTATAACTGATAATTACATAATGTAGAGAGTTAAGCACATAAAACTTGGTACAAAGATTTAATGTCCAAAATGTGAATTTTTATCAAATTTTGAGGTTTATCTACTAAATGGTTTGACCATTCTGTACTTTCGCATGCATATAAGAGCAATAACTCAAGAACTTAGTGACTTAAATCAATGAAATTTAGTATGTGATCCTGTGACTACAACAGTAGTACGGTGCCAAATTTTGGTTTTAATACGATCTGTAAAAATACGTCTAAAATTCATATTCGCATGAATGCTTTATAAAAATATTAGATTCAAACAAAATATCTATATTTCGTAACTACTCGCCAATGCTATGCCAGACATTCCCCTCTTCAGTTTCATGTCGGGGGGGGGGGGAACACGAATTTCATTAGAGTATGCGAGAAAGTTTAAGAGAGACCACTTCCTCTAGTTCCTTGAAGATAAAGACGAAGTTTAATGAGTTTTCATGGTAGTCTAGTGCACCATCAAACTTTTACATATGCTATTATATATAATCAAACTATATAACCAAACTTTACATATGTAAAGTACTGGTTAATATTCACTTTCGGGTATCTGAAAGAAAAATCTCTAATATGATAGTAATTTTAGCTGTGTTAATTAAAAAATGGATTTTGTAGACAGCTCCAAATAATGAAAATAACTACCTATTTACAGGCAGGTAAGGCACAAATGCTGTGTACAAATGATGAAACGTTTTTGAATGTTACTTTATGTTTAAAAATACTACGGCTTTTTTTTTTCAGCTTTTACTTGGGAAGATTTATTTCGTTAAATCAAGTATGAACATTTTAACAGTGGGAATATTTCCCGAGTCGTAATTTATTTATTTATTCAAAATATACAACTATCTTTTACAATTATAAAACTGGTCACATAACAAGGATTTATTGATGAAATTGGGAGAAAAAAATCTTGCCTTATAACTAACTTATGTGTTGATTTATCAAGAATTTATTTATAATGATTGTTTCTGTTCGTCATCAGTTTATTTGTATTCTTTTGTTTTACCATATTAAAAAAATTGCATACATAAAATGAAAAGAAAATTGAAATTTTATTTAATTGTAAATTGCTTAAAATTCTTTCAACAACTCGCAACAATTTCACAACAAAAAAGAAATACCAATGAAATTGTTATTCAAGATTTTTATCTGTTGAAAAGAAATAATTACTAAAAGAGAGCTCTCTAATTATTTATAAGAATCTTACAGTTATAAATATTATCAGAGCTTATTTTTTCCTTTTTGAGTTTTTGTTTATTTATTGGAGGATGTGAAGAATGATATAGAGAATTGTACTTCAAATACTGACATTCTACAAAATTTTTGTAAAATAAATTTGTAAAGCCCCCCCCCCAAATGCATCACCTTAAAAATAATAGTTTATAATATGTACAAAATTTAAATACTATTGATATTTTAGCATTCAACGTTTCCTCTTACTGATAATACGTTTACAGCCAGCTGTGTCGTCGCTGTTGATTACTAAACTCCTCGAGAGAGCCAGATGGTGAATCTTTTCACCTGGGTGGTCTCGCATCTGTTCATTAGCTACAGTGAAAGACCACATGTTGAATTCCTCGTCCAAGAGGTATTGACACCTTCAAAGAGAAAGGGGTGTCCAAACATCTGGATGCTAAATGTTTCTCATTGTGAAAGGACTATGATAACTCCGTGTTCCAGAATAGTCAGTTATGAAAGGTACATCATTAAAAGGACCTTCCCACGGCCCACTGGCGCCGCTGAGGGAGTATACTGCTGAACCCCGATTGGTCGAAAGAGAGCTCAAATGACCAATGTAAATTAATAGGCGGAGATTGTCGCCGAAATAAAGTGCGGAGATTTTTTTTATTGAGAGGAGAAGAAACGAATTGCAGGCAGACTGTTGGACTCCGCCCACGAGTTCGGAGTCCGAGAACTACCCCTGGAGTGGTCGTGTTGACTGACAACCTGTTAGTTCCCTGCGGTGTTGTTTCTCCGTATTGATGGAGAACTGAATTTCAAGATAAACATTCGACTTTTGTGTCTCCTACTACAGGTGCAAAAACTATTTATTTAACCAATATTAGAACAAGTTGTTCTTTTGTATATATAGGGCTGTAAAATAAAGAATTGTCTGGAAATTCTGCTTTATTTGATCAGTCTTGATCAAGATATTACAATATTAATAAAAAGCACTTTGTTTGCACAAAATGCCCAATATCGTTGTAACAATATCTTCAGGTTATTAAAAGACGTTCAGAATATGGATCAACATCTTGGAAATATCTTGCAATACCTTGTGCCGATAAAACAATTATCATTCCAAAGTTAAAATATGCGAATTCGTTTTAATTTCAGAATGCTAATAAGCAATTGCTATGAAGAAAATGTAAATTCTTGTATGATTAATTTCTTAAATTGATACCAAATGTTATCCACTCTATAAGAAATATTGTTCAATATACTGTGAATTCAGATAAATTGCACATTTCTCAGTTTATTCAATTCGTTATATAGAAAATGACAGTAATGTGTTAGTGGTATGATAAATCAATGTTTTCAATCAATTGTGTTGCATTTTGCAATACTTAGATAACTCTTTTGATGCAATTCAAAGCTTTTCTGAAAGTGATACGACGACTACAAAGTTTGTCGAACAGGCAATTCATCATCTGATTGCAAATTTATATGAATTTACTTAAAAGCAATCATTTTAATTTGCAAGTCAACTCGAGTTCCCAGAATGACCGCCAAAGATACTCAGTAATCCTTTTACATCAAATAGAAATTTACATTCGATAATTTTGAAATACGGTTAAGTATTTCTAACCAAACTATTAGACCACTTTGGCTGGAATTTAATCTTTTATTACTGGGCTTATGGTGCTGTGATATTATAAGAGAATTACCGAGGAAGCCGTATATTGCAAAGCCGAGATGATAACCGCAGCTTCCATTTCCAAAGGAAGTTTTAGACTTCCTCATTAGGTTTCAATAATTTAGTGACGAGGTCATATTCCCTGGATGATTTCTATTTAAGCTAGAAACGGAAACTTTAATTGCTGACATAAACTCGTCTGGGATAATCTCGTAGATTCTGGCTTCTGTGCTGTAATAAAACTGTAACTTGAAAGATAATTACAATGCGTTATGGTTTGAAATAATAAACTTAACACTGGATGATAGTGAGAGAGGAAATATGATTTAGTACTTGTTTCATATTTTATGGCGATTTTAGCGATTCAATCAATCAAATCTCATTTTCTGTTTAGGAGAGCCTTCATCTGGCCCATAGTTAGGTGAAAGGAAGAATTATCTTATTTCATTTTGGAAAGCAATTCCATGAATTTGGTCGCTGTCAAAGATAAATTTCATTTTGTAACTGAATTTTAGACAATAATAGCAGTGAGGGAGCAGATGCTATACGAGTTGCCTTGGTAACGGATTTTGTAACTGAATTGGAACATTAGAATTTTATTTCGTTTTAGAGAATTGAATGCATTTCCTGTAATTATTCAGCATCATTTCATTACCTGATTATGTCACTTTATGTACGTTGGCTGTACTTATTGCTAAGAGCAAGCAAATAAACGCACACTTTAAAAGGAAGAGCTCTGTATCGTCTGATTACTTGAAAAGAAGTGAGAAATTTCTTCTGAATCTACTCAAATTCCTTTAAAGGATCATTTGAGATTTCTTTAACCGTATATTTTAAAGAAAAAAAATAATGACAATGAGTGATAAAGATTAATGGTAAGATTAAGCAAATTCGTTCCAATGCATTTGTTATTCCATGAAGAATTCTTTAGCTTTGAATTAAGATATAAATAAGGTACTGAAGAGAAATAATTCTATCAAGATAATATAGCTCGATATCTTCTCTCCTGGATAACGCCTACTCTGCGAACTTACAGTGCCGAAGGGATGTTTCTGTACGGAATAGATGAACTAAGTCAAGAGTATATACTCACGAAGGAGTGAAGGTCATTTCTCTTTACCCAGCTAAGTAAGCAATCTACTTTTCTGATATTCCAGGTCTTCAGAACGATTAAAGCTGCTCCTTTGCTACAACCATGACTTTTGCAGATTTTTGAATTTATGGGATGATCAAACGGTAAAATATTTTTACGGAGATTTGCTAGACTATTTGGGATTAATAGCAAAATAGCAACAACTTAATATTTTTTATTGCAAAAAGCATTCTATACGCACTACATTAAATTTTTAAAAGAAAAATTGGATTATGATTTAAAAATATTTGAATTTTAGTATTTGGAAGCTTGGGTAGTTCTTGTAGTATTTTAATATTATAGTAAATATTGGATATGTTGTGAATCAAATCATTCATGAAAACTATGTCTATCACTGGAATAGTTTAATATTTAATTAGAGTAGTTATTAAGTGATAGGATGAAAAAATCTTTAATAAATGGCATGCCACGTTTTGTTTGTCAAAAGCGAGCGACCTTGGAAATTTAACTAAACTTTCCTTTAATAAATAAATAAATGGAATTACCAATGACGCACATGTTATTTTTTTTAATTTCGAAATTGCGATGGTCTGAGAAGCAAGAAATGTGATCTTATTCATCAATGTTGCAAACTACTTGAAAGAAAATCATGAATTTTAATTAAAATTCATGATTATAATTCTTGTTACAATAATAATTTCTTGTTTTATTAATTGTAAATAACAAGTAATTTTATTGCAAAATATGATACTAAATCACTAAATGCATTTTTATGCATAACTAACGATGAAGACAAATTTTAGTAACAGTTGTGCTAAATAAAATTATATATATATTTAAGGTAATGATATAAACACATTTGTAAAAAAAATTATATCGGCGAAAAATGAGTAGTTAAATAAAGCACTTTCCAATAATATGGAATTTTCTGGTTTACAAAAATATGGAAGAGAATTTGGTGTATTTTCGTTTCAATACTACTTAAAATCATTCGAACTTTCAGTATAAGGCGCATGTCTCCCCATTTATGTGGGATAGGATTTTTTCATACGATGGTAACACGTAGTTCCTAGTAGCGCTTATATCTTCTCGACGATTGGCAACTAGAGAAAAGCGAACAGAGAAAACTGTTAAAAACGATTTGAAAGCATTGTTGGCGATGTGATTTCTGGTTTAGAAATTAGAGTAAAATGGTCAAATTATTATTTCTTTAATTGTTTTTTGTTCTAAATATTGTGCACGTCTTTTAAATTTTAATTAAAACTATTTTAAATCCTATACACTTCGCTTTTAATCAGGCTTGATTATTATACTCAAACCCACATTTATAAGTTTCATAGAATAAAATGATGAACTAAAGACGTTCTAGTTGCTATAATGCTAATGTCTCGATTCTTAAATATTCAAGATAAATGAAATGAAGATTAAATTGTACCAAAAATGGATGCAGGTTTTGCCAAAAAAACCGTTCTTGGGAAACATTTTATAAAATCTTTCATTATAATGGAATGACATGATCCAAAGAATTGCTTGAAATAGGTCAAATCGTCGATTGCAATTAGTGAGAAATATAAGACAAATTATACAGTTATTAATAATGAAAGGGCGAGAAAAATATTTAATTATTATTGGCCAAATGGGGTAGAATTGTTGTGGAAATGAAAATCCAGAAAAGAGCATACCGTGTATTATTTTGGATTTCTCTGCGTGTTTCTTCGAAAATATTATAATAATTGTAGACATATTAAATTTATGTCACGAAATCAACCAACAAAACTGAATTCTTGATTCAGAAAGATGAGTACATTCTTTTATATGTTGGGACAATAATCTTTTTGTTTCATATATATTTTAGTAGTTAGTATTTGGTATAAGAATTGTTATATTGTTTTGAACCGCCACAGAGATATAGTTGTCTTTTGAGAATGCAATGGAAAATGGTGATTACAGGATATGAAAAGTTAAGTATTAAAAAGAAATATATATTCTGTCGTGTCTTAATGAAATGATTGTTTAAAAACATTATATATTTTAAAACTGTCAAAATGGCACTTGATTCTCAGAAAGATGGCTTATATAATACATGATTATCTAATTTAATACTATAAATATAATTGGCATTTCGAAAGGCTCTCAAACAAATTACGGTTTACGTTAATATTTTTCAAACACAAATTCCTAAAGATAGTCATAGATTAATGTAATTATTTCTAAGTAATTTCGATGTTCAATGACATATCAAAGATCGGTATTTTATATCAAACAATAAAAAATTCTCTTTTTGATATATATGTGAAAGTTTTTATAATATATTCGCTCATGTGACAAAAATATTTACAGTTTTGGTTTCTACACGCGAATTAAAAAAAAAAAAAAACTTTTATTCTATTTATTCCTTTGAGTTCCTTAATTCTTGTGTTTAATAAATATATTGATGGACAAAAATTCCGTCAACAAATACGTCTCCAATTCGAGAGAGATTCGCAATTTTGTTATTGAAGTTCGCATGCCAAATATTTATATATTGTATTCTGTTTTTAATTCATCATGTACAAAGACGGACAGACAGACAGAATTCCGATGTATTTCACAGAAACAATTTTTTTTACATACTTTTTTTTTTTTACTGAACTAAAATTTAGAAATAATATTTCAAGATTATTTTCAACTTTTTAATTTCACATTTGGAATCAATTATTTTAATGTTTTAAAGTTTCTTGAAATAAAATTTTCCTAATTCATTACCGAATAATAAATTCATAAGTGGCGCCACCAGGTAGCGAATTTTATAAATTCGCTCACCGATGGCGCCACTTGTGTAAAATCAAAATTTAATTAAAAAGAATGGGTTAACTGTTATTTAAATTCAGAAAATATTAGAATAGTTTATTTTTATTACGTAATACTTAAATGAACAAAATTTCAAAATTCCAGTTCATCAAAAATAAATAGAAAAATCCGTTACAAAACTCCAACTTTACAAATCTAAATATGTGTCAAAAAATAGTTTAGTAACAATTAGTTTTTTTGGACATAGTGAGGTCTCAATCTGAAGGTCAAATGGCAATAAATTATCTTCTTCTTCTACGGGAAGTTGCAAAAATATTCCGTTCTGTTGTTGAAAAAAGAAATCAGTAATTAACACTGCTTTGTAAAGAGAAACCAGCCGCACAAAATTGAATTAAAAAATATCCTTATAAGTAAGTCATGCACATATCCTAGTTGCTTAAAAAAAGGACTACTATTGCTCAGGACAAAAAATAAATTATATCTGTCTGATTTACTTAACCAATCAACAGAGCCAAGACTCGCCAAGCTTCCAGCTGTTTTGACAGCCGAAGCTATTTATACAAGACAGACGCTGAATTTCTAAAACCGTATCACGAGAATCGAAGGATAATGAAATAAAGGGAGCTTCCAAGAAAACATACTACTATTTTGGATAGGAATTTTTTTCTCGTTTTATTTTCTTTTACCGTTCCTTTCTTTTTGCTGAGTCCTGGTGTTCTTTTTTCGTAATTTACTGTTCTGGTTTGTCCATGACGTCTCACAGAGCATGCGCAGAGATAATTGAATGACACCCATTAGTCAATTCAAGCTACGATCGTTCTTTTCCATTATTTTCGCAGTTTTTCACAGTAAGCTTCTTTTTTGTCGTAGAAAAATATTTCTTTTGTTTTCCCTACTATTTTTCGTTCTTGCTATTCCTTCTTCCGATTTCTTTCTTTTTAGCTTCTTGTCCTATTTTGATATAAAAAATGTGTCCTGATTTTTTTAAGAAGTTGATATCATTTCGAATCTGTGCTTTTTTAAACCAAATTGCAACGTATTTGTTGCTTTTCTCCTTTTGTTATCTTTTTCTTCCTTTTTTCGTTTTAAAAAATTGTGCTAGAAAAAAACAGATGAAATATAAAATTTCTGCAACAAATTTCAACCTGCGGGAAAAAATATCTGGAACTGAAATAATGGACGAAGTGGAAGGTTTGTGACTTAGTAGATAAAAAATTCAATAGAAGTAATTCGCAATGCTTGGTGCTTTTTTATATCTTAATTATTTAGTAATGGAAGTTATATCTTTTATAAACATAGAGGTTTATAAAAAGACTAAAAATTTTTTTTGAACTGTTAAACTATTTATAATTAAAACTGAATCTTTCTACAACTGACTATATCTGTTATAACACAATTATAAGAAACATACATAATAGAAAATATAACGCATAATAAGCCAATCATTGATTAATATTTATCGACTAAATTATATCACTATCGTTTAGTCGATAAGCACTTAGTCAATGGTATTATTCTTGATAAATCACTAATATAATAATTCATTTAATCAAATTTACATTTTTGCAGTTTTGAATATTCAAATTTAAGAATTTAAAAGGGGCATTATAAAAGAAGAAAATAAAAGCCGATCTGAAATTTAAATATAACAAATAAGAAATAAAAAAGATGAAATGAATCAATACAGATAATTTATTACGATGAATCAACTATGAAATATAAATTGAAATTTACTTTTTCCTATTGATTTTATGCTGTTTTTCTTAATACGAATTTCAACATTTCATTTATATATAATTAGTAATTTAATAAGAATAAACTATATATTTTGCTCTTGACATTTTAGGTAGAATAAATTTGATTAGAAAAATAAAGATATTAACAAGAATTAAATTGCCACGCGTATTTGATATTATTAGAAATTAATTTAAATTTATTACACTGAAAATAAATAACTTGTTATTTTAACATTTGGTTGTGTCACACATTCTGACGCCGTCATCCGAGAGTGTTTGGCATCTTTTCCAATATCTACAGAACCTTTTGAAAAGATAAGACAGTTTTCTGTATTTAAACAATCACACAAAAGATTGACGACTCTCTTAAGGATTTCAAGAACTTAACCAAGCCTTAAGATACCACAGATCTTTATTCTGTTGAGATTACTTCGGATTTACATCGGTAAATAGACACTCCACCACTCACTCTACAATAGTTTGCGCAGTCTCTGCAATCTATTCATATTCATTTTCTGACTTAAACATCTTTAAACCTCATTTTAGACAAGGTTTTACCAGCGATTGTATTTTCTTTTGTGAAAATGCAATACTTAAACAGCAGTTCTACTTAAATTTCGTTGGGAAAATAATTATTTCAGTTTCTGGAAGATATATAAACATTATGCTATTAAAAGTATGTGCACACTTTCGGATTCGCACATTTATTTTCATGTAGAGTTAAGAAAAAAGAATTTGGACAATGAAAAGAATGTGCTTGAATTCACATTTTACATTGAAGTTCTTGTCATAAGGTCATTTAGAGGACAAAAGGAAACCGCATGGGCGAAATATAGCATAATTTTAACAATTGTACTTGGGAAACAAAATTATTAGCGAAAAAAATGACTTACATTTAAACAAATGAATTTTCTTCTTCCACAATTTCTAGCGGATCCTTTATAAACCCTTGTGAAAGAATCTTCACCGCAAAACATATTAAAGTATATTCAGTATATAGTTGAAGTTTAAGGACAATCCTTTCTGTAGAAATTGTAATATATAAATTTATAAATCTAAAAGCGCACGGATATATTTTATATGGTGTAGTTCAAGATGATGAAAAAAATTGGATTTTTAACCAATATTTCAACAAGAAATAAAGATTCACAATGTAAGTATGAAGACATAAACAAACTGGAGGTAACAATTAAAAAAAAATACAATTTTTGCGTTGAAACAACTTCCAAGATTGATGGCTGATATTGACGAAGTAAAATACCATGTAACCTCAAACAGTTGTAATGGAAAGAGCTTTCAGATAGATTTTAATGGAATTGTTATCAATGTAGCTTTTCTTTAATAGCATAAGATGAAAGACGATTTTTTCTAACTATGCAAAAACCTTCTTTTTTTATAAACATCACATTTTTAATTTAAACTGTTTTGTTCATTATAAAAGTAAAAATATATCAGAACAAAAAATTCCCGTCGAGCCACCCATAAAGAATGCAACTACTTCAATGACGGTACCCTCATTAAAATTCACATCTTGACAGTTAAGATGTACCGAAACCAGAAATATATCTCAGCAGAAAAAGCAAAGGGGTGCTTATCCGAGCAAACAAAGCACTTACAGCAAGTACAATTCTCGAAACAAATTTTACACTAGTCAAGATAGTTTTTGCAAAGACATATAAGAGAGAAAGCTGACGAATGAGTAGTGTTGAAAAACGGTAAAAAGAAGAACGAGCAAAGAAAAAAAAAAATTATCCTTTTCTGCTGATGTTAAAAAGCGCTAAAAAATTCTCCCTTAACTTCCGACTTCTACTTCCAAAGCCTTTCGAATGTTTTCGTGGCGCTTTCTTTCTTTTACTTTCTTTCTTTTTTGTTATCATTGCTTTCTACCTACTCTCTTTGTGTGGCAGACTCGGTATCTTTCCTTCCACACACACACCACATTCTTCACGGTTTTCTTCATCTTTTTGCCACTCTCCATCGATCCGTTTCGGACGGGGTTTTCTTCTGGTTCAAGTTAACACCATTTTGTGTCCTCATGAATGTGCCTCTCCTCGTGCCTCCTCACCCCCCAAACTGGTCTTTTCAGCTGAAGCCAATAGGGATGTCATAAAGAACTGCGATGTCAATCTCGTGAAAGAATGATCAGATTCAAGGCTTTAGAATCTTTGAACTAAAGTTCCATGCTCTTTGTTTCTATATTGTAATTCCCGGCATGAATTTCCACCTGGGATAATAAACAAAGATTCTTTCTTTCTATATTGTAATACTGGCATGTATTTCTATCTGGGATAATACAGATTCATTAGTAGAACGAGCGGTTTGATTAATCGGATTTTAATTGAAATACGATATCAATCTCGTGAAAGAATAATCAGATTCAAAGCTTTAGAGTCTTTCAATTAAAGTTCCATGTTTTTTGTTTCTATACAGTAATTACCGGCATGCGTTACTATCCGGGATAGTAAAGATACATTAGTAGTACGAGCGATTTGATAAATCAGATTTTAATTGAAATTCAATGTTAATCTCGCGAAAGAATGATCAGATTCAAGGCTTTAGAATCTATGAACTAAAGCTCCGCTTTCTTTGTTTCTATATGGTAATTACCGGCATGCATTGCCATCTGGGGCTAATAATGATACATTAGTAGATCGGGCGGTGTGATGAATCAGATTTTAACTGAAACACGATGTCAAAATCTATGAGTTTCTGTTGACTCTGAATTCTTCAGCAGACAGGCTATGAAACTCCCAGCTTCGTTTGAGCCAGAAGATAATATAAATGATTTCAGGGTAGCATATCATTTAATGAAAACATTTTTCTGGATGAATTCAAATAGGATGATGTAAGGAAAAATAATTTCACGACAATGAAAAATTCATCCTAACTTTATTTCTATATTGGTTGCGTTTCAACATAATTTTATATTTATTCGCTGGAATAAATCCTAAATTTATTTTTTCTATAAAATATGTTATATACTAACTTTATATCGATCCCATTTTCTCTATGAGAAACAGATAAAGAAATACTATAACGAAATCAAGAAAGGAAATTTGCATCCAAGTTATTTCCCTATGCACTTAGTAGCATTTGATGTTTCCTTTCTTAACCAATTTATTTTCATTGTAGATCAAATGTTTCATTGTTTTTTTTTGTTTGATTCATTTAATTTAAATAACAATTTTAAATCAAATAATGCGCTACAACCGACTAGCCTGATGATCTATATTTGAGAAAGAAATTTGATAATCCTTGTAAATAATAAGGAGCATTCATATTAAATAAACATATTAGAGAGACTTAAATTGGCTGGTTTCTTGCCCAAACATGTTCATACTTGTATTTTTTAATATGTGAATAAAAGTAAGATTGAATACGTATAGTATTTCATTGAATTAAATTAAAAGAAAAACATTTTAATAGAAAAGGCAATACCCAGTATTTTTCACAATTTTTAAGTTCAAGGAATACTACACAATAATTTAATTTTTTTAGTCATATTTATCATCTGCAGCGGTTTTTTTTTAAATATTCAGATTTCACAGACAATATATTCGTAGTCAGATTGCTTTTGAAATTGATAAAAACCTATGAATTACCGAATTTATAGATGAAAGTGCTAGCATTCAGAAAATTTTTAAATCTGAAGATTTATCAATTTCTCAAAGTTAAATTTTTTGACAACTGCAATACTTTATTCTTTGTATACCTCATATATATAGAAATATAAAAATCAATTGTGCAGTCTGCGCAATGATATAAAATAATATTTTATAAAATAAAATGTATTATATTTTTCAAAAGTAATTTTTTTTTATTGAAAAGTTTACAATAATTTATCTACGAGATTTTGATTCAAGCCTGTGCTTTCTTTCGTTGTATTTTCAAATGAATGAATGCAATCATATATCTTGCTCATATGCATATAAAAGTTGTTTTGAAATAGAATTTACTTGTTAAAATTTTTATCTCAAGAAGTTACATTTCTAACCGATAATACAGACGTATCATATTTTTTTTCTGGTTGTCTTCTTCAAATATTTGCTTGTAGTTTTTCATTGTTCTTGTTCTGTTTCATTCCAATTTTCTCCGAAGCGAAATTTCAGAAGGAATTCACAAAATAAAGATCATTCCCGACGTAAAGGTTTGGTAAAAATCAAAAGATTTTTCTTAGTTTAAGTTAAACAAGTTAAGTAATGTTTCTCTCGTAGAATTATAATTATTTACTTCAATCCAATCGAATTGTCATGAAAATGTAGGAAAAAAATATATAGCTGCAATTTTATTTGTATGAATTGTTAATTTGGCTATTCAAAATAGGCTTCTAAGTTTGCACCCATTTATAGTACCATGTAAAGGTAGATGAGCCGTGTTTAAATAAAGTTATTTATCTGGACGGAAAGGTTTAAATCTAAGTGTTTGATATTAAAAACGCTATAAAAAAGCAAATTTGGAAAAAGATTTTTTTAAATGTTAATTAATTTTTTGAAATTCCACTTAAGTAAGAGTTATACACAAAATAAAACTGGTTGAAATTTAAATCCATATCCTCATCAGCTTATGAAAAATTAGAATTTATCGAAGAAGAAACGGAGTCGTCCAAAAATGTCTGTAAATACTTTTTTATTTGTTTAAATTCACGTACTGAAAGAATTTCTATTCAACAAAAATTATACTATGATTCCAAATGGTAACATAAGAGTAAATTAAAAAAAAAAAGGTAAAAATTTTGTTTATTTTCTGAAATATCAAGCCTGAAATGATTTTCTGATAATGTTTGAATTCGCGAAAAATTAATTTTTAATGCTTTAGAAATTAATTGCCATCATTTTCTTTTAAAAAGTAATTTCAAAAGTATTTTTTGGAAAAATCGACCTCTACTTAAAATCGTAGAATGACATTTTTAAAATAGGATAATTCTGATTATGGAAAAGTAATCAGAAGTATTTTTGTTCTTTTTTGAAGATTCTCTTTCTATCGATAATGTCGAATTTTTCAAAAAATAACGTGCATATTGATTTGAAATTTTGATCAATTTTCTTACTATGTAACTTATCCACAGAATCTAAAAAATTTCAAAAAATTTTGATAATTCTAAACTTTAAAAAAATGAATTTTTTTTCAAAATTTCTATTTTTTAAAATGGACTTCTGACTCAGTTAAATACGAGTTTTATATCTCATTTTATAAATCTTTCACTACCTAAAACATTCTTAAACTCAAACTTTTTCGCTTTAATGAATAATTTCTTTTTTATTTAAACTCGAATCTTTAACTTTCACTTCTTCTCCTCTTATCCGACAATATATCCGGATGCAAACTTTGTATAGCAAACTCAACAACTTGATCCAATAAAATTGCTGCTTTCTATTTTTTGCTTGTTCGTGTAGCAGTACAATTTGTCTGGACTATTTATTCTATTTTGAAATATAGTTAAAAAGGGCGTTATATTGTTGCCAATAGCTTATAAAAATAAATGTAAATTTCAAATTTTCGAATTTTTTAAGAAATTTTGGTTATTTATAAAGTTGATGGTCAATTCAAAATGGTTGAGTATGTGTAAATTTGTGTAACTGAAAGAATTCCTTAAAGTTTTAAAAAATTCACTTGAAGATATTTAATATTTCTTATGAATGCAACTTGCACATTGCCTATTATTCAAAATCAGTGGCGAAATTCGAAGAGAAGGTAAATTGCGCGTTTTTTGCTGCTAAACTAAAAATTATATATGTCTCCAGAGAATATTATAATTTTTTAATATTATATTTTTATTTTTAAATTATTAATGAATATTTAATAGTTTTCAGTACGGGAAATGAAGCGTTCCAAATTTATTACTAAAATTTTTGAAAAGAAAAAATGAGCCTAGCACTCTCTGTTCCTGTAAACCATGCTGCAATAGTGATTCTATATGAAAACATTTTCAGACACTTTCCTACATTTCAGACAACCTACTTATATTTTTAATAAAGATGGAATTTTACTAACGATTTTTCACTCTTTCCTGTTTTCTATATAAGTGATATTGTGTAAATATGTTCTCGACAAAATTATGATGTTTTGATATTTTCAGAACCTAATTAGTGAATTTAAGTAATTAATTTAATTAGAGTTTGTGTCATTTAAGTGGCGACATCTTGTAGGGAATTCGTGAAAAAAATGCATTAATATATATAATTGTGAAAATTAGAGAAAAATGAAGACATAAAATAACAAAAAATCTTTTCAGCGCACTATAAATAATTTTTTAAATGATTTTTATCAAATTTATTAATAACACTGTGTTTTTAATGTGCTAAAAAGTAGGAATATTTTTAATTGCATTATTCCCGATTGTGTAGCTTTTAATTTATTATTCACCATTCTTATAATTGGGAAATTTTAAATAATAATTTTTTTCTCAGATTCTTATGCCAATTAGAACCAATTGTATTTCTTAAAGTAATGTATAGCAGATATTTAGTTTTTGCTTTCAATAATAAGATTTGAACACACAATCGTGCAAAGTTTCAAAATTCTAGAGCCTCAAAAAGTAATTAAGAAAAATTGATTATAAAATTCTAACAAACATGTCCTAAAATGAAAGAGTGCATGGAATTAAGCAGTTCTCCTTTTAATGATCTAAAAAGAAAGTCTCTAATGATAAAAAAAAAAGAAAGTTCTAACTTTATAATTAAATGTCATGTTAAGAATTCAGAGGAAATATGACAATGCTCGACTTAAATTTCATGAAAACTCTACATATTTTAGATCTTCATAAAAGAAGAAAAGGACGACTTGTGAAATATTACAAAAATAATTTATCTTGGATGTTTGCTTCCTGATTTCAAAAGTAACGCTCACATTAGCTCTAATGACGACGTAAGTATTCCTTTTAACTTAAATGATGAAAAAACACTCTAGCAAGGTTTAGTTTCAGTGATTATTGTTTTCTATAACCAGAAAAAAATTATAACTTTTTAAATCCTAAATTTGCTTACTTCAAGATACTTATTAACCAGTAAGCATTTTCTTGCTGCAAGCAAGCTGTTGAAGAATTCTGTAATAAATTTTCCTTTACTGATATTTTAATTAGACTTCACTATAAAAAATATTTCCTGATTATACTTGGTCAAGTCCATCTACTCAAAATATTTATTATTCCTAAATATTATAGCGATGGCTATAATATTTAGGAAGTGTTTTGAAATTTTTTTTAATATTTCAATAATTACATTGGATGAAATAAATATTTAACTTCGAATAAAAATGTGCAAAGTTTTAAATTATTGCTAGGTAATTAAATTTTTGATTTTTTTTTTTTGAAAAGTATGAACAAATTTGCTTAACTCTTTAAAGGGCCATTTATTTCTAGTCATATTAATTTAAAATATTTTTAGGCTTGAAATTAGAATAAGAAAAGGTAATCGTTTAACTTATTAGCTAAATTTAATTTGATTAATTAATTAATTTAGTTCATTAACAATTAAGTAACAAATCAAGACGCATCATTTTGTCTGAGATAAAGAACTGAAGCATCTAAGTTTCTGACTTACTAAAAAAATTTGTCAGAACTTATGCCAACCTACATAATTTCATACAAAGATTGATAAATTTGGTGGGAAGCATACTTCCCACGGCCCTAGAAAGGGTTAAAATTAAAGTTGAAACCAATTTTATTACTTATGAAATATTTAGTTGTGAGATTTTCTTCCATTATTGAAAATATAGGATGAGGATTTTGTTCAGTGTCTTTGCAGTTTACTTGAAGATAAGGCATGGGTTGTGCCTTAGCCGGCAATGGTCTTATAACTCAACCACAGTGTGGCAATCGCGGTGGTCCGGCCATTCAGTTTTATCTGTGTGCCTATGGATAGGTCGGAGTACTAATAAGTAATCAGTGATTTTCATCTACTTAGATCTATCCGATATGATGCTTCTTTCTTGCGCTGGATTTCAAAGTTCCCTTTTAAAGTAGAATAAATTTATGGTCAGAAAACAAAAAAATGAAAAATTTTTCTCTTATAGCAAACGAACAGTAATAATCTTGGAAAAGTTAATTTTAAGTTGAATTTCTAAAAGAAAAAAAAAAGAAAACTAACTAGACAATTAAGCTTGTTATTCTTTATAAGAATTCATTCTACCACGTATTAGAAGAAATGCACAATTTTGAACAGTACCAGAATTTTATGGGTATCCTTTATATTATTACGAAAATTGAGCAGATGCATCCTTTTGCAATTAGAAAAATTCGAACTTATTCTAGCACTTCTATGTTTTAGTAAATTGCTTTTTAAGTCATCAAGTTGTCGTTTTTTGTTTTACTCTTCAAAAGATGATCACAAGTCCAGAAAAGTTGCAATATTGCTATCCGCAGCGTGAGTACAGAAGGGAAAGAATTAAAATGTGATTGTTTTTGCAAGATTCTTACAGTATAAAGTAATCTTAATGAAAATGAAAGAATCATGGATTATTTAAATAACCTATACATGTTTTGATTCATCCATTTCCATGTTATGTGATTCTTTTAATACTAGAAAAGTTGTAATGTAAATATTGGGTTGGCAACTAAGTAATTGCGGATTTTTTTTAGAAAATCAAAGACAATTTTTTCATGGAACTAAATAACTTTATTCTGTAATGTATTGCCCATTTTGATGAATGACCTTTTGCCATCTTTCAGGCAGCATCATAATCCCACTTTCATAAAACTTCTGGTTTTTATTAGCAAAAAACTGAATCAGGTACGATTTGACATCATCATCATTATTGAAATTTTTACCATTCAAGGAGTTTTGTAAAAATCGAAACAAAAAGTAATCAGATGGTGCAAGGTCAGGACTATATGGTGGATGTGGCAAAACATCCCAACCAAGCTCCAATAATTTTTGCCGAGTGACCAAAGATGTGTGTGGCATTGCATTGTCATGATGGAATACAGCACCTTTTCGATTTGTCAATTCGGGCCGCTTTTCTTCAACTGCATTGTTTAATTTCGTTAGTTGTTCAATGTAGACATCAGAATGGATCGTTCGGTTGGGTGGTAAGAGTTCAAAGTAGATAATTCCTTTGTAATACCACCAAACTGATAACAAAACCTTCTTTTGATGAATATCAGTTTTTGATGTTGTTTGAGTTGGTACACCTGGCCTGCTCCACGATCTTTTCCGCTTGATATTGTTGTAAACAACCCATTTTTCATCGCCAGTTATCAGTCGTTTTAAAAATGGATTATTTTCATTACGTTTCTTTAGCAAATCGCAGCTGTTAATGCGTTGCGTTAAATGCGTTTCTTTCAGTTCGTGAGGAACCCATGTATCGAGTTTTTGAACATAGCCAAGTTTTAAATGATTTTCAGTGCATGTATGGGATACACGAAGCTTCTCTGCAATCTCACGTATTGTACTGTGACGATCCGAATCGATTATTGCTTTGATTAGGTCGTCATCAACTTCAACTGGACGACCAGAGCGTTTTTCATCTTTGAGTGAAAAATCACCAGAACGAAATTTGGCAATTTTTGACACTGCCGTTCTTTTAAGGCATCGTCACCATAAACAGCACATAACTTTTTATGAGCTTGCGATGCGTTTTTCCCTTTGCGGAAATAAAAAATCAAAATATGACGAAAATGTTCCTTTTGATTTTCCATTTTTCAACGAACGCCAAACGAAAACTACGCAACCGATCAAAAAACTTTTTTTTACTGATTGACAGCTGAATTGCCAACTATCGAATAACAAAATGTGTTTTACATTTGTACTAAGTCTGCAAACCTAAAAATTCAACTTAGCCATCTATGAGTGAAATCCGCAATTACTTAGTTGCCAACCCAATAATTTGAGAAAAATATAAATATTTTTCCTCTGCAAAGTTTCTATCGCACTTTATGAATCGAAATCTAATTATATGCAGATGCATGCTCCATTCAATTATTGTCTTTCTCACAAATGTGATTCCTTGTAGTGGAAAAACTCTTATATATTTCATGTTGTAGAGATTTCATTTTCAATTTCCAGCGATGCTAATCATTTTATATAAAGGGAGGATAACCATTTTATATAAAGGGAGGATAATCCTTTTGTGCTGTAATAAACTAAACCACTGCAACTTTGTATCTACTATTGACGATGTTTTAATGATATGATTTGCTGGTATATATAATCCTTTATCTTATCCCTAAATTTGTCTACAGGGTTAAGCAATAATCGCAAATGCAATCATGCAATTGCAGAACAAATTATCAATCAAAAAGGGCACCAGAAAGATGAATAAAGGTAAGAATGCGTAAAAATGTAGTGAATATAATTTTAGTTACCATCCAGTGCACAGGTAAAAAAATCTTTTTTTTTTCAGAGTTGTTTTTTATTATGTTTGCAACTCTTAGAGGTTTGCTGATGGGTCAAAGACCACATATTAAAAAGTTAAGTTTTGCATGAGCTGTTAGTTGAATATAAATATATGCATAATTTGCACCAGTGGGAAGGGTCTCACATTCGTATCTCGCGTATACTCTAATAGAAGGGGCATCACCACTTGTCACCCAGTACAGGTTTTGGAAAAGGTTATGAAAGTAGGAGTGCTCACATTTTTTATTTTCAGAATCCCGTGTGGCGAAATCTTATAAGCCAGTTAACAGCTACCCTACACGAGCAATTGATTTTGTATTGTGGTTATATTACTAAACTGCGAACCACAAGGTCCCAGGCTCTATCCTCGCTCATCCCAATCCGCCACATTGGTGACCTTGGACGATGAACCTTCAACCTTCTTACAGCTGTTATGGCGCTATCTACCCACAGCAAACCAAAGTCGTCAGATTCACTTGACGCAGCAACACAAAGCCGCCAGACTCACTTGGCGCAACAGCAACCACTCATTCACAAACGCTCGCCATAACGTTTGGCGCAACTCAAAAATGGGTACAGGCACATTAGACTCAACAGCTAATACATCACCACTCACATCGTTCGTCTCAGCTCCGACTCACTGGAGGGAGAGTCTGTAGTGATTAGCTTATTAGCCAGTTAACAGCTACGCTACACGAGCAATTGCTTTTGTATTGTGGTCATGTTACTGGGCTGCGAACCGCAAGGTCCCAGGTTCTATTATCTCTAATCGCAAATTCGCCACACCCGCATAGGAGAGCTGCCTAATATAATAAAGAAAAATAGATATATATGTTTGATGTCACTATTTTAGACCAACTGAAGTAAAATTCGATTCAATACTAAAATTTTAGTAACAAGATAACCTGAGATATTTAATCTATGCTAATTGT
Source organism: Argiope bruennichi (assembly GCF_947563725.1). Taxonomy (NCBI): domain Eukaryota; kingdom Metazoa; phylum Arthropoda; class Arachnida; order Araneae; family Araneidae; genus Argiope; species Argiope bruennichi. Next base: position 63,673,392 of record NC_079151.1, on the reverse strand, counting down.
TGCGTTTTTGAATGATCGTATTTGCATGCACCCTAATGAACACACCGAAAGATAGCAAAAATAATTTTATTCAAAATTTAATACGAATTTGCAATTCAAGTGCTAAATCTGTACAATAAATTTTATTCTTATAGTTGTTTACGATTTCTACTTATTGTTGTTACTTAATTCAGACAACTAGACTTTCTCTGAATAAATTGTTTCCTACATTTGTTAAGAAATATAGAAACTGCTTTTAAAGTCGCCAACGTGATTTCGCCAGCTTAGCTTAAAATTTTTTCGTGTTATTGTGTTTAAAGACACAGGCATGAGTTTTAAAAATATATTTTTCGCATTCAAGGAAGACTAAAACATGGAGATTCTTCAAAGTTTCACAGAGTTTGAATTTTTTTGATGATTAAAATAATTTTTCTTTGTAAATTTTTAGGCAAGAAAGTAATAAGTATACGACAAAATATATAAATATATGTAATGATATTTTAATTCTAATTTCAATTTAATTAATTAATTTCCAAGATTTTATCTTAATTTTGCCCATCGTAACTTCATTCTAAAAATATTCTCTTATTTCGTGACTCAATTCCACTTTCGATTTAATTAATCCCTTTGTAAAACTAATGCGCCATCAGTACTACGTATCAAATGAAAGTGATACTTTTGCCCTTATCAGAAATCAAAATATGCATTTCATCTGCACATGGTCGGAAATCCTTGATCCTATTGATTATTTGTTTCGTCCCTTTTTTTCCTTCTCCACTTCTTCCTTACTTCTGCTTTTGTGCCGCATTGCGTCTGCTTGTAAATAAATTGCTTTCCCGAAATGGATATTAAAGAGAATTAAAAGTACTAAGTTTCATCTATATCTTCAAACCTGCTTTATGTTGCAATCAAAAAAATATTACCTATTATTTAGCCGACAGGATTAAAAAAATATTACATATTATTTAGTCGACAGGATTGGAAATCCATTATAATAAGCATCTGACTGACAAGTTTAGAGATTTGAAAATAACGCCAAGTAAGAATATCTATTACTTCCCAAAAAGTAATTCTGGTTTTAAAAGCGATTGTTACGAATGAAAAATTTGTGAAACGATTTCTAATTGCCAGATGTTTCCGCTTCTGTAAAAGTTTTTATTCAGTTATGCTAAATAGATTTAGCGAACTATTTAAAGCTTTATATTTAGAACTTCAAGAAAAAAAAAGCCTGTCAGTTACATTACTATCATTGCATAGTATTGCTTGTTTGAAAATCTTCAAAATGAACATCCCATCTGGCAAAAAGGGCAAGTATTTAGAACCGACAATAATGAAGTGTTTAGTGAATTTTTTTTAACACGTTGACTGTAATGTCACTCATATTCGCGTGACAGCAAAAATTCTCAGTCATTGTATAATTTAATCCGAGTATCAACATGTGAATCGCCTGTGATTCATACATAATATCTAATTAGATATTTTCTTCTTCCCTACAATTAAAAGATAGCAAAATAAGTAAGCATCTTATTAGTGATCCGACACAATCATGGCAGCGAACGCTTTAAAATTAATTTCGAAACTTAGCACAGGGAAATAGCATTTTTACAGATAAATGATAAATGCTGCTTTTAAATCTATACTTATAATAAAGCTCAGTGTGTGTGTGTGTGTGTTGGCGCTCTACAGGCCAGGTCATTTGACATACAGCTATCAAATTTGGTACATGTATACCTTAGAGGTCGGGAATGTGCACCTGGCGTCCCTTTTTTTGAAATTTTAATTATTAATTAAAAACTAACTTTCCCACCATAAAAATCTTCCATTTTCCTCACCGCCAAATGAGTAAGGCTACAATTTTTTTTTTCTCCCAACAGTCATGAGGCTAGGGTTAACATTTTTCGGCGGATTATTTCAAACGATTCTGTTTCTTTTCTTAATGTTTTATGCATTTAAAATTAAACATTGTTAATTAATCCATGTTTCAGTTTCATTCTGAAGTACTTTTGAATTAAAATAACACAGAATAAAGGAAATTAAAAATGTATAATCTGCATAGCGTTACCCCAACTGGCGTAGAAAAATTCACGCATTTGCGTTACCTAACTGGCGAAGAAAATACACGCATGCGCATTGTTCTGATTGTTGTCATGACAACCACTTTCAACGGATGATTTAAATTATTTTTAGGTTAGTTGCATGCTTTTGTAAGTAAATTGTATTTATGTTAGTTATATATTTTTTGTATATGCTTATAGTTTTAAGTACATCTTTTTTTAAGTAGTTTTTTTAAACCTGTTTTCGACCGATTATTTTAAACGATTCATTTTATTTTCTTATTGTTTGATGCATTTAAAATGAAACATTGTTCATTAATCGATCTGTTCATGATGAATCTGAGAAAATTTTGTTGACAAATTCTTGAGATATTACATAAATTAAGAAAGATATTCTTTAGTGCCCATAAAGTTTAAACGCTCAGTGACTCTATTATCAGTAATCATATTATTAAAAAAAATGCTTAGTTTCAGTAAAAAATATTATTATATTAATTGCAGATTAATCATTTACACTTTAATTTAAAGCATAAATTCTACGAGGAGAAACAGAAAATTAGAGAGAGACTGAAGGCCTTTATAATATTATGAGTGAATTATATGACTATCAAAATTTGAAGTTTTAAACTATTTTGCTGAAGAATCTATTAAAGTTGGAATTGCATAAAATATTTAATTATTAAAATTCTAACGAACATTAAGATTGGCGAACCGGCTGGTAGCCAAAGGCGGCTAGTTTAATAATAAATTTATAAAGAAATATCTTTTTGTATATTAATTCTTTTGAATAATTCTTTTCTTAAAAAGAGGGTGAGAGAGAAATTGAAGAATATTTCTTCTCCTTAATAATTTCCAGAAGATCACTTCAGATCTACCTCTACAAATGCAGATCCGTCTCCATGTAACAACTTGAAATTTAAAATTATTCTGCGATCTAAACTAGATTTCCCGTCTGATTCTTCGAAATGATACTCATAAGCACTTCTGAGAGCTCGTCCGCATCTAGTGGCGTAATGGTGCCAAGCAAACCTCCGCCCTTGTCACTGTCCTCCCTATCCCGGGTAAAAGCCCTGAGAGATTGAAGTCGTTTTGCAGCGTCGCGGTGTCGGATTAGGATAATGAGAGGGAAGGCAGGTATGTGACAGGCAGGGGCTAATGCGGGATTTGCCCGGGGCAAAGGGTGGCTGCAATGGTGACCGCAATAACAGGCGATATCACTGAATGATTGAAATATCTGGAGATTGCAACTAGCAATTGCAGATCGTGCATTAGCCTGCGAGGAATTTCGCCCCACTTGGAATTGTTCCCCAAATAATGGCTGTGCGAAGGTGAATTTGATTTCTTTTTGGATTTGCTTCTGAAATTTCGTACTGTAATATTCACTGATGATTATTTCTGTATACCGGTATTTGTTTATTTTGTGCCAACTAGGGTTCAATTTTTCATATTATTTTAAGTAATTTTCTAGAAGTTTCCTTTAATGGGCACCCTTTTTAAAGAATTTTAAACAAAGAAATAATAAAGAGGAAGCATCTTTTATTAGGTGCTTGCATGTATTTTGATCCTTTTTTCACTTTAAAAAGCCATTTATTGAGAAAAATTGGTACAATATATATTGCCGCATTGCAAAGAGGCAATCGACTCTCCATGGCCGAATGATCATAGCACTGGTCTCTTAATCAAGAGATCGTAAGCTCGAATCCCGCTAGAGACAATGCGATTCACAGTCTGTGTAAATATTTAATTCCTTGATTTTATGTTTTCCTTTATGTCATATTCCAGAAGATTCTGGACATTTCTTTAGTTTCCCAGGCAAGTGTTCTGGACTTTTCTTACTGTCTCCAGAAAAGTATTCTGGAACTTTCCCTGCTAGTATTAAAACAGAAGATCTGTCAGTCACTTTCTTCTCAGTTCAGAGTTGAGTTAATAAATTGGTTTAGCTCTACTTCTTGTGTGTGTTATTGAGTTCCGCACTAAAGTATGACAATACGTGACAATATCAATCAAAATATTTTCCATCATTTTCTACAACTCTCCCCCACTTTTGTCCAATAAGTCTTGCAGTTGATTGTTTTCGAATTTTTTGGGTCATCCAGGCCATTCTTTGTCATTGACATCGAAACCACCACTCTTAAATCGTTGAAACCAAAACCAACAATTACCATGAATTTCTGAAAGTGTCTGATGGACTTCGGCAGCAGATTCCTTCAAATCGAACAAAAAAAAAAGCAATGATTGCCGAAAATGGAATTTTGAGTGTTCCATGATTGGGATCTTTCTACAGTGAAAAACTCAACAATACTAAATGTTAAAACTTTCAAAATGATAACAATAAACTAATATTAAATTGGTAAAACCCAAAACCATTGCCGTTTATATAGATATTTCGCATGTTTACCAATAGATATCTCAGATTAAAATACATGCAAGCACCTAATATATATATTAAAAAGATGATTTGTTACTTTCTTGTATACATAGTATAGAAAAAGTATAGTAATCGTCCAAAAATTCGAACTCGAGAATTTCGACGTTTCGAATCTCCACGTTTCAGATCTCCGTGAGTTCGAAAAACAAACTTTTGGAAATGGCCCTTCTGTCTGTGACAAAGGTAACACAAAGAAACTTTGAGCTGAACGATTGAAATTTGGTATACGGTCTTTACACCAAATTTATGGATTGACCAAATTGTGCTGACAATTTGCTATAAAAGGAAGTCTGCCTATCTAGCTGTTCGCCTATAAATTAGCACGATAATTACAAATCAAAGAGAGCTATACAGATGAAATTCGGTGCACAGAATTAACATTTTCAGTACAGACGCCTATTAAATTTTGAGTCAAATCCAACAAGGGTTTAAACATCTGTCGATCTGTATTTTTAAAAACATGCAAACGTGATGACTCACAATCGCATTGATTTAAACAGATCAAATTTCTGTGGTGATCAGTTCTGGTGACTACAGGTATAGTTTTGTGTCAAAATTTGGTTTCAATTGATTGGAAAAAAAACGCTTTTAAAAATCAAATTCTGTATTCGGATAATATTAATCTCATGTCAGGAATTTATCGCCAAAAAAATACGCCAAGGATGCCATGATACTTCAATAAAAATACTAAATGCACGCCGAAGGTTGGTATTTCGTAACTTAATGCAAGGCGTTTTCTGGGATAACACCTTTATTAAAGAGTACTTGAAAAAACTTTCGGAAGATCACTGTCGCTGGTTTTTATACAAAATGTAACCTAAAATATGTAGATACTTTGAATAACTATAGAGCACAAATTAATACGTTTTTTAAAAATTCTTTACTTAAATATAAACTATATATGTAACAATATCAAACAAGTAATATATATTAATGCAAAATAATACAAAGAAAGAAACTTACACATATACAAATAAATATGTGGGAAGCGCTGACAGATCCCGTATCCTGTATGGCGCCATGCTGGCCATGTTGCGTCACGTCATTAATCACGTGATGCTTTCCCGCCATTATTGGCAGACGAGAGTTAGGCAGTGAGACTGCAAGACGTGCAGCTCACGCTCATGTATCTTTTATGTTCTATGTAGTAATGTTTTGTCCTTTGTACTTTAATCTTAATAAATATATTTCAAATATTAATGCTGGTCGTTGTCTTTTCCCACATTTTTGGGGGCTCGGCCTTTCTCGTGAATACCCCTAGCAAATCCCGCCAAATTGTTGAAATGCTGTGGACGTTAGTACAATTTAAGACGTTAAATTGATGCTAAGAATTTTGATAAGAGTGGATTTTTGCCGTGGATATTTTAATGGACGTTAGTGCACGTTTTGGATGGATATGATTCAAGTGGAAACGTTAAAGGTTCAAGTACTTCGTGTTCTTGTGCAACTGTGCTGACATATACTGGCTGCTTTAAAAAAAAAAGGAACTTTTAAGAGTGAATAATTCGACTGCTCCCAACCAGGTAGGCGCAATTTTTTCCCAAGTTTGTAATTTATAGTATAGTACGTTACTTTATTCCATTCTCCCTTTAAATTTTAATCCCGAGTGAATGTGCATTAGTTCTGTTTTAATTCATTACAATGTCTTTAAAACTAGGCGATATTGAATTAATCGCTAACTCCCTTAAATATGCAAAAACTAATTCCGTAAAATTGCTTAACTCTGTGTTAGGTTACAGTAATTTTGACCATTCTTCTCGAAAAAGAATGAGAAATTTTGAAAGATTTGTAAATTTAGATGTAGAAAAACATAAACAAGAATTGCTGAAGATTTTTTCTTTATCTGATTTTATCTCCGTTTCTAATTTATTACACTTAGAAGTAACTGAGACCGACAAAGATGCTATGTGTGAAAATATTTTTAAAGCCCTAACAAATTTAAATGAATTTCAGAACTCGCTAGATATTAGTTTTTTATCGGAAACAGAAGAAAAACCTTTGTCTCCTCAAAAGGTTTCTCAAACCGAAACTTCATCTATTAATAACAGCTCTATGAGTAATACGGGTAATAATTCTTCCTTCCCCATCCCCGTAACTTCAGACGAAACATTAATAAATAACAGTCAGGCATTAATTACTGGCGCCAAAAGGGAATCACTCGAAAATGATCCCTCGAATAAACAAACGATGAATGAAATAAACCTTCAGTTTTGTTTTTTATTACGCGATCTCTGTGGTAGTAGCAGAAACTTCACAGGAAATGATTCCTATTCGATTAAAAGTTTTTTTTATGATGTTGAAGAGAATTTTTCTCTTTTTCCTTCTTTAAGCGAACAACAAAAATTAATCTTTGTAAAGAGATTAGTTTCCGGCGCAGCTAAATCTTTTTTATTCTCTCAAAGAAATCTAAATTCCTATCATGCTTTTAAAAGTGCATTCATTAATGAATTTTCCGATAAAGTAACTTCGATTGAAATACATAAACAACTAGAAAGACGTAAAATGCGCTCGAATGAAACTTTTATGCAATATTTTATTGCCATGCGTGAAATTGCGAATCAGTCTGAAACCCTTATTGATGAATGTTCTGTTATTCAATACACAATAAATGGGATACAGGGTTCTCCTTCTGATAAAATTATTCTTTATGGTGCAAAATGTTATTCTGAGTTTAAAGAAAAATTACGAATTTTCGAAACTATCGTAAGTGCAATGAACGCAAATAATTCAAAGATGTCGTATTCTAGATATGCTAATGACGGCCAAAGACGTGATAAAATACATAAAATCCCTGTCCAACAAAGAGAATCAAAATCGAATCTTAGTAATCCGACTAACAGTAAGACGCGTTGTTTTAATTGTAACGATTTTGGACATATCTCAAAGTCTTGCCCTAATCGTAATCGTGGTCCTAAATGTCTTTCTTGTAATCTTTTCGGACATAAATCTTCCGATTGTCACCGTACTACTCGAAATGACAGTTCTACCCCACGGGATAATGTCAACACTTTACATTTATTGCATTCTCCGTCGAATATGCATAAAGAGGTTGTTATTCTTAATAATACACTTTCCGGATTAGTCGATACTGGTAGTTTTTCGACACTTCTCAAACATTCTGCATGGATTAAACTAGGATCGCCGCCGTTGACGAATAACAAGATGACACTAACTGGATTCGGTTTTCCCCAAACTAAAATAATAGGTTCCTTTGAATCTGAAATTATTATTGACAAACAAAGTTCTCCTGTTTTTATTTCTGTGGTACCTAATAATTGTACTACTTATGACCTAATAATAGGTTGCGACGTAATAAATCAGGCAAATTTGACAATTAAACCTGACGGTGTCGTATTTTCAAATATTTCTAAATCTGATGATCCTGTTGAAACTGACAGTTTTATAATGGCTATTTCTGCCGAAACTCCCACGTTTGATATAGGTCCAAATATTTCTAAACAAACTCGCAATGAGGTTGAACAGATTTTGTTAGCCTATAAACCGAACAAAACTAAAACCACGAACATCGCACTTGATATAACGCTTACTGACGATGAGCCAATTTTCCACTCTCCTCGACGTTTACCCTTTGCCGAACGTGATATAGTAAATGCGCAGATAGACGAGTGGTTAAAAAATGGAATTATAGAACCATGTTCTTCACCCTATGCTAGTCAAGTTGTCGTAGTTCGTAAGAAAGATGGAAAACTAAGAGTCTGTGTAGATTATAGAAAATTAAATCGTAAATTAGTTAAAGACCATTATCCACTACCATTAATTGATGACATTTTAGATCGTCTTCAAAATGCTAAAATTTTCAGTACTCTCGATTTGCGTAACGGATTTTTTCATGTGCCGGTAAAAGAAAAAAGTCGTTGTTACACCAGTTTCGTCACAAATACAGGTCAATTTCAATTCCGTTATATGCCATTCGGTTTAAGTTCATGTCCTCCTGTCTTTATGCGATACATAAATGCCGTTTTTCGTGATCTTATTGCAAAAGGCATTGTCCTCCCGTATATGGATGACATCGTCATTCCCGCAAATAATGAATCTGAGGCTCTCGAACGCCTTAACACTGTTCTAAAAGTAGCTCGCGATTATTGACTAGATATAAACTTTAAAAAATGTCAATTTTTGCATAGTCAGATTGAATTTTTGGGTCACGTAGTAGAACACGGCAAATTGCTCCCTTCACCCTCCAAAACTAAAGCCGTTCTTAATTATCCTGAGTTAAAAAATGCAAAAGACGTACAACGTTTTCTAGGTCTTACGGGATACTTTAGAAAATTTATTCCCTCATACTCTACTATAGCAAAACCACTTAGTGATCTTCTTCGTAAGGACAGCCCCTTTCTATTTCAAGCTCAGCAAAAAACTGCGTTTTTACGCTTAAAACAGTTACTTTCTGATAAACCCGTTTTAACTATTTTTAATCAAGGCAGTCCCATTGAAATTCATACAGACGCGTCAATTGATGGCTTGGGGGCAGTCCTACTACAAAAATCCAAAGATGATAACAAATTCCATCCAGTGTATTATATGTCCAAGAAAACGTCTGACAGCGAAAGAAAATACACCAGCTATGAACTGGAGGTACTCGCCATTGTAGAAGCTTTTAAAAAATTCCGAATTTACATCCTCGGATCACACTTTAAAATTATCACTGACTGTAATGCATTCGTCAAAACGTTAAATAAAAAAGAAATGAATTCCCGCATTTCGCGATGGGCATTATACCTTCAGGATTTTGACTACGAAATAGAGAATCGAACCGGTTCAAAGATGACTCATGTCGACGCTCTTAGCCGAAGCCCATGCTGCATGATCATTCAAGACTGTGTCAATCTTCAAATTTTCAAAGCTCAACAGACAGATGAGCATATTACAGCTATAAAAGCATTACTTCAAAATGCACCTTACGAGAACTACATAGTCAAAAACAACATTTTATATAAGAACTTAGACGGAATCGATTTATTTGTCGTACCTGATGATATGCAGGCCAACATTATTAAATCCTGTCATGAACGAGGCCATTTTGCAGTAAAACGCACGCAGGAAATGTTAAACAAAGAATTCTTTATTCCGAACTTGAAAGAGAAAATTGAACGATGCATACGCAACTGTGTAACATGCATTCTAAATAACAGAAAACGTGGCAAATTAGATGGCACTTTGCATCCACTTGACAAAGACGATACTCACTTTCATACATATCATATTGATCATTTGGGTCCTCTTCCCAGCACTTCTAAGAAATATAAGCATATTCTGGCGATCATCGATTCCTTTACGAAGTTTGTGTGGCTTTACCCGACCAAGTCCACCGACACCGCTGAAGTTCTCAATAAGCTCGAATGCCAAAGATCAGTTTTCGGTAATCCTTCAAGGATTATTACGGACAGAGGTACCGCTTTCACATCTACGTCATTCAAAGAATATTGTGAACATCAGCATATCACCCACATTGCTATTACAGCTGGACTTCCTAGATCAAACGGTCAGGTAGAAAGACTTAATTCTACTATCATATCTGTACTCTCCAAGCTATCCATAGAAAACCCTGAGAAATGGTATAGCCATGTTGCTTCCGTTCAGCAAATTATTAATTCTACATTTCAACGAAGTATCAATTCTACTCCATTCGAAATTCTGTTTGGAACTAAAATGAAATCTGAGCATGATATAAAAATCTTCGAAATCGTCAACGAAGAGATCCAGTCTGCATTTCTCCAACAGCGTGATGAGCTCCGTAAAGATGCAAAACAACAAATCCTCAAAATCCAAGAAGAAATTCGCCGTACCTACAATCTGCGTAGGAAACATGCTCAAAAATTTCAATTGAATGATCTCGTCGCAGTCAAGCGCACTCAATTTGGCCCTGGTCTGAAATTGAAACAAAAATTTCTCGGACCATATAAAGTGATCAAAATTAAAGCAAACGACACATACGATGTTGAAAAGTATGATTTCTTCGATGGACCATCAAAAACTTCAACTTGTGCAGAATATATGAAACCATGGTCCAGCAATATAGAACATATCACTTGAATTGTGTTTCAAAAGAAAACACTGAACACTACTTAAAGAGAAAGAGAACTATTTTCCTTCTTTTTGTGTGTGTATATTTGGACGATATAGACTTTGATTTTTTTTTCTCTGTTTATTTTGTGTTTTTATATTTTTATATGTTCAACACTAATATTATTTTTATTTTTAGTTAGTTATTCGATATTTCCAGTGCACGCTATTGTATTGCTATATACTTATGCTGTCACGGATGGTATGACTATTTTATTTGTTTTATCTTGTGAATATTTCAATTTTACATATTATTATTTTCCTGTATTTGCTGTTTGTTTTATATATTTACTTCAATGTACTGTATACCATAAGGCGAGGTCGCCTATCCTGTCATGATGGCCGATGTGGGAAGCGCTGACAGATCCCGTATCCTGTATGGCGCCATGCTGGCCATGTTGCGTCACGTCATTAATCACGTGATGCTTTCCCGCCATTATTTGCAGACGAGAGTTAGGCAGTGAGACTGCAAGACGTGCAGCTCACGCTCATGTATCTTTTATGTTCTATGTAGTAATGTTTTGTCCTTTGTACTTTAATCTTAATAAATATATTTCAAATATTAATGCTGGTCGTTGTCTTTTCCCACAAATATATAATTTTGACATTAATAAAAAATACTTAAATGAATTCAGGACCATCCTGTTCAAGACTCTGTTAATGATTCTATAAGTAATAGTGTTAAACGTCGCAGTTAGTGTTATTTCTCAATAGATGTTTTTTTCTATTCGCTTATTGTCGCTTGCCTTCATTTAAAAATAATATACATAATTTATCTAAATACACACACTAAAAAAGTCAGCCCAACAAAATATGAGTTTCAATGCTACCTCTTTATCTTAACTATCTGCCCATTAGAAATTTATTAAAATATATCTTCATTTCAAAATAAAAATGCAAAAATCGTTTGGTGGAAATATCATTCTTTAGTCTCAGATAGAATTTGATTGCCTGGCATAATTCACTTATATTGTAAAGTTTTAGAAATATTATTCAGTGATCTCAAAAAAGAAATGCCAAATGAATCTAGACACTGCCAATCTACTCTACTTAGTTAATTACTTCTTTTTAAAAATTCAAATTGTATTTCATTATAGTACGAAGATCCAGAAAATTAAAATTGTGATGATTGATTAAAAGATTATATATGAAATATTTTTTCTAAATTAAGAATAAATAAAAATATTAAAAAAAAGGATTTTACTAATTATTTAGATTGAGGAAACTGTTCTATTTTTTTCTTTTGATAGCTGACAAAATTTATATTGGAATTGATATAAGTTATGAATCATTTATGCGTGATGTTAATTATTTATGTGACAGTCATTTAAACCGAGTATTAATTTATTTTACTTGACTTAATATTCTATATATTTTCTTTACAATAATATCTTCATACCTTTAGAGAAAAAAAGAATGATTTATCCATTTCCAAGTTTTATCACCTGCATTTTCAAGACAATGATACCAATAAAGGTGAGAAAACCAGTATTTTTTTTTTATTGTTAGAGTAGCCGCTTTTGACTATCAGTTGGTTCGCAAGGATTAATAGTTGCTAAAACATCATTTAAATTATTTCGTATAACTTGATCTTAAGAGCATCTTGAACAAAATATTTTGAAGTTTCAAATTTTGATGGATATAAGATTCATATTATTTTAGAGATCATACACCATTCTGTTCATTTTTCTATACATTTCCTTAATTTCTGTTTAAATATTTAAACATCTACATATAGCACAAGAAAGAGTAGAAGTGTGTAAAAATGAATGCACTTTAAGAAAACTTCCACCATTGCATGGTTTTGAAAAACTTTATATGCAAATATGACAATATTTGAAAAAGTTTATTGAAAGTATGCTTTACACAGAAACATGGAAAAAATAGCGAATGTTTATATCTTGGTGATCGACTATGGACAAATCAAGCACGAAATATTAGTAATAGAAGGCAAACAGTATGAGTTTCATTTCTACAATGAAATAAATATAGTCTTGTAAAATGTTCTTAAATTATCGCTTGAAAATGAATTAAAAAGGGAAAAAAAAAGTATGGTAAACAAATTGATATTATTGAAAAGACAGTTTTTCAAAAAAGAATTTAGGGTATGAGAAAATTATTTTTGTACAATAAGATTCTCGAAAATTATCGAGACAAAAAGCGAGAATTTTATTTAATTAAAATAAAAGAAATGGACCGGAGTTGCTGATTCTCAGTCTCCGAAGTAGTTATGGGCCAAATTTGGTAACTCCAAGTCAAACAGTGTTTGGCCTGAACAGTTTCAACACGCACACACATGGTCTTTATTATAAGTAGAGATAAAAAATGAAGTTTTTATTCAATTTTTTAAAAATTGTAATTTATTTAATGATTTGAAAGAATCGTAAAATTTGACCTCTTTAACTTTGTATTGGATTAATTATTAAATGATATTTATCTAATGATTGTCTTAAAAATGTTATCCACTTTGATATTTCAAGTTGTGAACTTGTTTATAACGATGAATTCTATATTGTATTTTATTTTACCATCTTGTATATACCAAAATGAATCACATTTCTGAATTGATAAAATATATCTTGCTTCCTCTCTTATTTTCTCAACAATTGTATTTGTATAATATACCACGTATTAAAATTTCATTAAATCCTAAAACATTATAAATAGATGTTATATCTGAATTGATCCCGAAATGTGGAATTTTACGAAACAAGATAATAAAAGTATTAAAACAGGAACTCAAGAAAGTGGATGAAGTCTGCTAACATGAAATAAGACTTTAAATTTCGTAAACTCCATCTCACTTAAATGAATAGTCTACACGTCAAATTAAACTTTGAACACGAATTCGTTCTTGGAAAAGATTTCTAAGTATATGCTGAATTTCGGACGACATATTTTCCGCAAACATTAAATTTCTCTCCTTTCTCTCTGGAGTGGATAGATTTCTATATATGCATCGTCCCCAGGAAGTTTTATTCGTTCAGAATTCTAAGGAATTGTTGAAATTTCCTCTTCCTAGAATTGTTCAAAGAGAAGCTATTTCTTTAAGTTTCGTTATTTGGTATTATAATTACTAAATTGTATGTTATGGCGGATTTCCAACTAGCAAACTACGCAGCCGCTTAAGGTTAGTAGACTGAAAGAGCCCATTAGCAAATCAATTAAAAGATTTTTATTGTCCTAGTTGTCAATTAAATAAGTTTGTAAGGATTACAAATTCTACGAATGATAAAAATATTCTGATAATATTAAATCTTTATCGTATATAATTAGCTAGGCTCTTTCATGTTTCAGTATATTTCTTTCCCTATTATAATATTTATGATTGCGAATCTTATTAATATTGTGTACAAACATGAATACCGGTAGTTTGGAAACATAATAAATAAAAAGAAATAAATGCATTTTCACAAAGCTAATAAATTGAGAAACATTAAGTTAAAATAAATCAATTGCATGTTAAAAATGCGAAACTAAGTTGACTAACTATTAAACTAAGGGAAGTGGTCTCCCAAAATCTTTCTCGCATACTCTCTGATAAAGGTTTTATCCCAGAGAATGCCTTGCATAGCAGTTACGAAATATTAACCTTTGGCGTGAATTTAGCATTTTTTCTGAATCTGTCAGGTGATTCTTGGCAAGAATTCTGGAGAATACAGGTTGATAGTATCCGAGAATTGAATTTGGGCTGTGTACACATTTTTCCCAATCGATTCAAACAAAATTTTGACACGAAACTACACTTGTAGTCACAAAATCACACGCAAAATTTGATATATTTAAGTACTTGTGTCTTTTAGCTATCGCTTTTACATGTTTCTGAAAATAGAGACCGACAGATGGTCAACCTGTGTTGGATTTGGTTCAAAGTTTGATATGTATCTACACTATAGATGCATTTATGTGCCGAATTTTATTCATTTAGTTTTCTTCGTTTTGCAGGTTTGCGCCATTAAAATCTAATCAATCAATCGCTTTGCAGGTATCGTGTTAACTTATATTCGAACAGTCCGATACATAGAGTACTTCTGAACGGATTTTGCCCAGAATTCGAAAAAAAAAAAAAAAATCAACAAATTTATGTAAGAATTGTATACCAAAACTCATCCGTCTAGATCGAAGCCTTTTTGAGTTATCTTTGCCACAGACCAAAAAACTTGTTTTTCGAGCTCAGGAAAGTCTAAAACATGGTGATTTGATTTTTTTGACGATCACACAAAACTTATCGAGAAAGTAAAAAAAGAACCTCATAATGTGCCCTGTCTAGGGCCTCCAAATATCTTTTCCGCCATTGATTATAAATGACATCAGTTTTGAGTTAATAAAAAGTTAAAAATTAAAAAAATGTATTTTGTAGTTTTTGGTATTGTTAGGTGGGCCGATTGGCAATATTAGATAGTGAAGTGCTAATTGCATGGCCGGATAAATACTTTTGTGAAAGTTCTGCAATTATTTCTTTGAGAGTAAATCGTTCATTTCTCATTAATTTTTGTGCACGATTTTGCATTTTAAGTTGTCAGAGGTTTCAAAGAAAAGGAATTTTACCTATCCTCATGTGTGCTTTTTACATTAACGACATTCCTTCTTAGTTCGTCTATTGAAAAATATTTTTTTCTTTTTTCTTTATATCCGCCATGATAAAGAAATCGCATAAAAATGGAGCTCTGAGTATTTAAATTAAAAATGTGTCACAAAATGTGAACATTTAGTGCCACAACGATCTAATTGCTTTGGTGTTTAAAGCAAGCGATACATTCATGACCGGTCGAATATTGCAGGTGCATGACCTTGACACACTACGAAGGAATAAATCAAACATAAATTTAATGATGGTAAAAATTTACAAATGCATTTTTCGGGTTCTGATTTTTAACTAATTATGTTGGTTAAAACGGAATGCAAGATAATGAAAGTTTACCATGTATGATTCAAACATTTAAAATCTGGATGGGTTTCAAATATGCAAGCAATACCCCGACCTAGCCAGAAGCCATGCAGGAAACTTGATGGGGGCTCCCGATGAGCAACCCCACCTAGCACGAAGGAACAAACTACACTTGATGACACTTGCAAACAATAAAGAATCCTCTAGGGAAAAAGCTTATAGGTACAGAAAAAAAGAATAGAAAAAAATTACATTTTACACTACATATTAAATTGCGAAAAATTAAAAATGCATAAAATATATTAAATGTACTTTAACTGTTTACTTTAGGGGATAACTAAAGTCAAGAGCTTTGACAAAATGTCCCTAACAGAAGATTTAATGGCTGGAATTTTTATGAGTTCTTCGAAGTCAAGAGACATCCAATTTCTTGGCCACCTGAGTCTGTGTTCTCGGTATAGTGCACGAGTTTTGATCACTTCATTTATAGATCTTTCTTGGGTGAAACACTGACAAGTTGAACTTCTGTCAAAGAAGCGACTTTGATGTACGGAAAATACAGCATGTCCAGTGCACTCTTGATTAAGATAAAAATCACCCTCAATTCGATTAACAGAAACGTTTTTGAAATGCTGATAGGCTGTCCAACCCTCCCCCCCCCTTTAATGGAATCATTTCATCTCTCATTCCAATACTCAGTTATTAATTTTTTTAGTCTCATTTCTGAATCGGATTTTGAATTCATGGAGTGATGTTTCTTGGGTTTCTAAATTTAAACTTCCTTGGCTAGTGTATCTGCTTTTTCATTTCCAATGTACCCCTGATGAGCTCTGGTCCAGATAATTTCCAAATTTATTCATTTTGGAAAAAAAAAATCTGTAAAAGATATAACTAATTTTTTTTAATTGCATCGATTTATTTTTAATTGCAAATAATTTAGAATATGAAATCTAAATAAATTCAGGAATCGCAAATCTTAATGCAGAAACCGAGGGAAAATACTCATCTTCTTTTTATTTATACCTAATTTCAATATGATGTAATTTTTTTTCAAATGAAATCCCGTTATTGCTATTATTTAGAATTGTTTTAAATAATGAAAATCTGTTCTCATTTCAAATATAGTTTAAGATTCACTAACTTAATCAATTATCACTTAATTCCCTTAATTTAATTTCCCTTAATTTTCCAGAATTGGAAAATGACATTTCCGCTGACAGAAACATATGATGCACATTATGAAATTATTTATTAATTCAATCATTCCTTTGGATGATAATATTAAGAAAAAATAAAAAAAAATGCAATTCTTTTTCCTTCACTATTAAAAATAAATTATAAAAAATCTGAGATATTTAAAAACTATCAACATTCAGTTCAAGACCGATATTGATTTCAAATAACTGAGTTTGAATCGGATTTTTAAAAAAGACACATTTTTTAAGACCAATTTCAGTTCTTTTTAAAGGTATTTCGGATCTGAAAAGAGCAGCAATTATTGATCCCGATAAAAAAATTTTCTCTTCTGGCTGATCATTCAAACTCAGTCTTCTCATTTGATCGATAATCGGATATTTTAAATATTTTTCTTTAAAAAAAAGATCTTATATTCGAAAACTTAGAGGATCGATTAAGATACTCTCGATTATCTCAATTTATCTGGTCGAGATTTTTAGAATGCGAAAGCAGCATCGTGGTTGCCTGATGTTTAAACCTCAACATTATAATTATAAAGATAAATTTCAATTTCATAATTATATCTGATTATTCATAAGTATATCCCGCAATTCAGAGAAAAATTGGGAAAGAACTTAGTCACTGAGTATATAAAATCTTGATTTGTGCATTTTTTTTTTGCAATAATTTTTATTAGTTGCATTTTCGAAATAAAGCAAGTCTTTGTATTAAAAAAAAGCTACAAAATTCTCGATTTTCTTTTATTTTTTGAAATCATTCTAAAGGAATTCGTGCTTTTGCTAAATTTCATATTATCCTATTGCCTTCATTAATTAGTCTTATTATACATAACTCCAGCATTTTAACAGCATGTCACTTATTAAGTATGTTCAAAAACATTCAATTTTATTGTACATTCCCCACGATCAATTTTATTTTTAATTTTTTTTAATATATTAAGTTTTCAACAAATCCACAATCAACCTCATAAAATTTAATCAAAGGAGGCACACGTCTTAAGTTCAAAGAAATTTTGCAAAATATTAGGTTTATTTTGAAGTTTTATCTGCTTATCGAGAGTCAAAATATGAATGAATTTGAGTATTTCATGACTGTATGATTGAGATGACATATTTTTTATCAATAAAAAAATATCGTATCAATAAAAAAATCAATAAAAAAATATCATATCAATAAAAAAATCAATAAAAAATATCATATAAAAGTAACTGGCTTGAAGTAAAACTTTAACTAAAAAAACATAGACTGAAATGAAAGATAGTGAAAAATATTTCCGTTTGTTGTTTAGAATTTGATAAAAAGCAATAATTCTACAGTGGCCGATTGCACGTATCTTCATTCCGACCGTGAGAAGATTTTATTACGAGCATATCTTACGCCCTACATCGAACTACTGAAAAGTCAATTGACATCTATTTGTACCCAAAAAATAAAAATATAAACATAATTGTTTCATCAGCAAACTGTATGATTGGATTGGGCATAGACTCTTTGAACAGAAAAGAATTTATATTTCTTTTCAGAAACGAACTATTTCACAAAAAACTAAAAAGGGCAATAAGAAAGGGATATCTCATCATAATAGTAAGTATTAAAAAATTATATATGAAACAGTGTGGATTCCATCCATTACAGAGGATTGATTGCAACTCAAAAATAAATTCTGAATTATCAAGGAAATAATTTTTTTACTGTATCTTGAAAATAGCCAATCTCAGGGACTCTGTCAGGGAAAATAAGGACTCTATTCAAAGCAATTAACCGGATATTTTTTTTTTTTTTTTTTTTTTTTTGTATTACAGAATTTCAAATTTTGTGATGCGCATTTGAGAACAGGTAATTAAGGAATTTAATCACTTGAGACTGAATTGCTCAAATGACTAATATTAAAGCATTTAAAACAAAAAGAAAAGTCTGTTAAAATGATTATTTTTTGCTTGATTAAGACAAAAATTATTATATTTTTCAACTTTACATCACTATATTTCAACACAACTCTAAATTTCATGCTATTTTAATCATTAACAATAAAATTTTTGATTTTTCTTTGTTTTCTTTGCAAAATTTAACTTACTAAATATCTTGTTATTTCAGTCCTCGAACTTCACCTATCATTCCAAAATCCCTGGACACTTCACAGTCAAGATATGTAGAATGCATCACAAGACTGTTTGTTTTGTTCCTTATATATATATACAAACAAAACAAACAGTCTTGTGATGCATTCTACATATAATAGATAATTTCTATGAGAAACATAATAAGAGACGATATAAATTCATTGAAATTACATAAAAAGGCAAGTACAATAACTGTCGTTTAATATGATTACTTTGGAATGTTAGAATTTCAATAACATTAATCATTGGATAACAATAGCTTCAATAAATTCAATTATATTTATATCAGATCAAGAGAAAGAAAAACACTTACTACAGAGATATTTGTGATTTATTACAGTAGCAATAAAAAGTTATCAATTGTTACCTATCGATATTATTCCTTAATAACTCATTTATATATAGTTTGTATTTATATTGTTTTTTAAAACTTTTCGAATCATTTTCTAAGTAACATTTCAAATTATCAAGCTCTTGACTCATTTTGACTTCCGTTTGAAGGCTTTCTTGAACACATTCAAAGAATATGTTCAAAAAAAGAATCATCGGCGTTTATTGCTTGGTTTTGTTCACAAAAATCTCAACGAGTTTAAAAACTTCATCTGCGCCGCTGATGAGTCAACTTCATCTGTGTTGAATCATTTTTAACTTTAAACTTTCATAGATGTTAAGAATTTGAATTTTGTCTTTGACACTCAATTCCATTTTCTTTTTTATCCACATTGCTTTCATAATTCAATTGCAGAATCTGTTGAATTTGACTGTTCAACATATTTCTGCTAGAACAAATGCTCTTAAACTAATCCAGATCACTCTGATCTATAAAAAATGAATGTTCCTTATCCCATAAGAAAAACCTCCCCATATATTTCCTTATAACTTTCAATCGCTGTTTGAAAATGAAAGACTAGTCGATTATTTACTTCAAAAACTAATGATAGTAATAGTCGCACCTAACGAATATTATCGGATACATTTGAATACACAGTTTTAGTGCCAGAAGATTTTGATAATATACAGCGAATGATTACATCATCCACGACCATTAAGCGGAGCCGATATTCTATTTTTTCATTCGATTTCTTTTTCATGAAGAGAATAATTTAGTGAATTAATATCGAAGAACACCATGAACTAGTAAGAATGCTTCGTTGGAATCAATAAAAAAGATTTAATTATTTACAGTTCTGTGAAACTAAATGAATGAATATAATGTTCTTATAACATATCATGAAAAGGCATTTCTGAATGGTTCGAATTTTCAAAGCGATGGGGAAAATACAAGAAAATCACTCTAGACGCATTTTTGCAAAGAATGACATTTATTCTTAAAGTACCACAGATTTTTCTTGTACATGTGTCGTAGAAAATGTCTATCCGTCAGAACCAATGCCAGGTTGAAGTTTTTTTATCAATCAGATTCGTCCTCAAGCAAATATTTCCCTTAAGAATAGAGTACATATGACATAAAGAGACGAAAGAAAAGCAATATATTTCCCAAAAAAGTCTATTCCAAATACGTGAAAATTGGCGAGGGGAGATGGGGTAAAAAATTCAGCGAGGGAAAGGAGAACGTCGCCGAGATCTTTTTGCGAGTAAAATTTTTCTCCTGTTCGGATCAATTTGGGGTCTTGTTAGTTGAAGATGGAACTTTCGCTTTGACAAATCCAGTGAAAGAAATGGGTCTTTCTTTTTTTTCGGTAGACGGCCATTGCAAGAGATAGCAGTGCATCTTTGGAAGGAATTTTTATAGTTCCATTAGAGGTCCTCTGCCAAAGAAATGTCTTTTCAAAGCTAACTGTAGACTGTCATGGTATAATAATGATGTTATAGCTTGGTTGAAAATGTTTGTGGATTTCAAAAATACCTAACATGCTTTACCTTTTGGAAAGAAAAACTGAATATTAGATACGATTCATTCATTTATTGAAATGCATTACTATCCGAAATAGCAGCAGCAGCAAATATTCAGAATTCAGTGGAAGGATTTATGTTTAAGTTCTAAATGGTAATAATACGCCAGGTAAATTTAATTATGTATTTATGTTTATGATTTTACTTGCTATTCAACTTTGTATTTCATCATTTAATTTTGAAGTAATTAAAATATTCATGATTAAATCAGAGTTAAGTGAAAATAACAAATGCATAAAAAAATTAAGAAAAAGAGATTAATTATCAAGCAAAACTGATTATTTTTCAAACTCTATATTATCTTATATGCATCATATTAATTAACTTTTGAATCATATTTATGAATCTGATGAAATTAATTTAATGTTAAGTTTTATAGTAATTTGTAATCAATGCATCGCTACTAATAATGCAGATGGGTTTGTAGGCTTTGGCATTTTATTGGGCAGACCGTTTGACAACTGGCAAATATATATTCTAACATGTGAAGATTTTTTAAAATTTTTATTAGAATTTTAAAAATAAAAATTAAACTAAGTTTTCTCGTTTTTTGGAGATACTTTCGAAAGCCTTAAAACTCAAAAAGGGTTTTTACATAATATTAAAATTTTTTTTAAATATATTTTTAATGATACCAGTTTTTGTCATATATTTTTAAAAACTATAACTCCATTAAAAAATTATTTTAAGCGTATTTCACAACAGTGTAATTCATTATATATATAAAACTCAAAGAATTTCCATTTCTTTTGCTAATATTTCATTCTTCCTTTTTTTCATTGTTAATGATGAAAGTATGAAGTTAAGGTTAACGAGAAATAACGAGAATATTTGTTCGAATTTATTCCTTCATCCGAATGTAAAATGAGGGAAATGCCAAAATGTGACAACAGATTTTCAAGAAATGCTTAATCAAATTGTTGAGGCTTTTTGATCTGCTGTATACATAGCTTCAGATTCTTTCGAAAAATAGTCCATAATTACCAAGGTGTAACGATGATCTTCAGATGTTAAAAACAAGCTTCACAATTTATAAAAACAGCTCTTTCAGATGGAGCATATACATAGTGTTGTAATCGTCTCTTTGGTTTCACTTCAGGTTCTCAGTCATTACAAACATATTTTTTTTTGCATAATTTTTCGACAATATGCATGCAGATGTTTCGAATAAAATCGTTTTCTAATTTAATTTACAAACATAATGCCTTCATCACACCGAAATAACTTCTACTAGGATTTCTGGAGTATCGAATTGTGGGAGAACAATTGTCATCGTCTTGTTTTCTCATAGTGATTTAGTGGCCTAATAAGGATGATACCTGAGGCATAATATTATTTTTGGGGTCGAAAATCGTCAAAAGGGCTTCAGAAAAAGCAAATGGTCCCCGAGTCATAGCATTATATTTTTCCCCTTCATGATATTTCATTTTAAAAAGTGATACGATGATATTTTTCGCTACGCAACAATCATTCTGCCAATTAGGGTACATAACCACTTCTCTGAAACGATGGGAATCGAACAATTTTCATTATTACTAACAATAGAAATGTAGGATCTCATATCTTGCAAAGATGTCCGAGCTGCTTCTTCTATTTTCTTTTGAAAAATTGGTTTGAAAATATCCACTCTTCATTTCATATTAGTTTGTTTCAATTTATATCAGAGCTTTTTATTATTGTTTGATATCAATAATAATATTCCGGGAAGTGTTTTCCTTTTTTATTTAATTCCTGTTTGATAAATATTTGGTCCTTTTTTTATTAGAATTCTGTTTATTATTATATATTGTCTTTATTATTTATTTAAATTTTTCACCTTATATTTTTAACAGCAATTTTTTTTAAAATATCAGTTATAATGCATGGACTACAACATATTAGAAAATGATCATAATTTGGAATACAGACGAAAAAATTTGTTCATAGTATTTCTGTTTATCAGTTAATATTAAAGTCAATAAAAAAATTAAAACTGGTATACCAAATAATAAACAATTTAAATAGTTATGTAGATATAAAAGGATGAAGATTTTGATTACACATAGAAGATTTGATTACACATTAAAAGGCTGAAAAAATTATTTATGAATTGCAGAAACGACGCACGGGATCTTTCCACATAGAAACGAGGAACAAAAACTAGCCACAAGATATAATTCTAATACATACAGCTGGCAATCTAAGAAAACACCGTATTAGCACTGATTAGTAGCTATGTTAGAATTTTGAATGTTAGTGTCTCCCATGCATTCAACAAGATTAAAACGCTGGGTTTGTTTTTCACTTTACACTGTCTAGATAGGATCACAAATTGTCCTGGATCCTTCCAGAAAAATGGAATGATGACAGAAAATTGCCAAAATCTATGAAGATGGCTAAGAAACACCATATATCCTCAGATCGTCTCTAAACGAGCTCTTGGCTTGTTTGAAGTTCTTTAAAGTCAAGACCTTCACAAATTTCGCTATTATTTTATTCTTAAATATTATTTGCTGAAGAGCTCTCTTAAATTTATTTTTCAGGAAGAATATTTCTGTTTCTGAGAAGAAAGAACAACTGAATAAAGCATGCATGAAACAAAGATAAATAATATTAATAATAATTCTTGTTTATAGCAACATAAATATAATTATTTATAGATGAGATTTATAAACGTGAAATGGCAACAAAGCATTACGTAATAAGTAGTAATATCAATAACATTTTTAATGAATTTACAGAACCGATTTCATTACCGATTTGTACTACTTTGATTTAGATTTATCAAATAAAATTATTGCCCTAGGCTTTAACTTTTGTTGAAAATGAAGTAAGAGTTCTATTAAAGCGCATCTTCACACCTTCACATTCTGAGACTATCAAATAGGCATATTGAATGTATATTTTCGAAAATTAAAATCAAAAATAAGTGGGTAGGCATCTAAACAAGTAACATTAATATTGCGATAATGTGTTTCTTTATGCCCATATGCGTTTATAGCTCGTTCTTTTTTCAAATATTTGCAAGAATTATGTCTCAAGCTTAGAATTAAACTAGTATAAATACATTCTACTGGTGTATTCATTTTCCTTTAAGTGTCATAAAGCTTATTTTCCGAAAATGTATTTTTTTATGATTTAAAGAATTAAAAAAAATTTCATTCCTGAATTTTTATTGTCTTCTAAAAGATGCATCTTGATAACTTTGTTAGAAGACATAGGTATAAAAAGAAATATATAAAAAGATTTATTTTTAGGACTTTGTAAAATTGTTCAGATGTATAGAAAAGGGTGCAAAGTTTGTTAAAAGAGTGGAAGACTTTTTATAGTTAATAATGCATCTGAATATCTTTGGAAATAATGAAGGTAAATGACGAAAACTGTTCCTGTATTAAAAAAAATTTTAGGATAAATTTTTTTAAGAATAGTCATTTTTTAAAAGAAATTCAAACATTTGTGAATAAAACTATTAAATAAAAGTTATCAATTTTAAAAATATTCTGTGAAATACATTTCGATTCTTAGATAATTTTGTATCCATAAAAATTATGCATTACAAAAAGTATTGCCAAAATATCAATTCTGTTAAAAAAAAGGGGGGTGGGGTGGAATTGTGAACTTCGAACATTAGTGGAAGGATAGACATTTTAAAAGGATAAAAAGTAAAAGGATTAAGTGTTTATAATGATATGCTCTGAACTTATGGAAAAAAAGTAATTATACCTTTTATCTGAGTAACATTAATTGAATGAAAATAAAACTATGTCATTGAATTATTTCTTGATATTTAAAACCATTTAAATATTTTATGTAGTTATGTACCCCAAAATTAATGGGGAAAACCTTTCAATTTGTAATTAATTTTTAAATTAAAAATCTATTTATAATTTTAAAAAAAATTTAGTGAGCATCAATTTCTCAAGATGCGAGTACATGCCAATTTTGATGTCCAATGCCAAATTTGGTTTCCATTGGAAAGTGCAATGATATGTAATGCATAGCGAATCAAACAATTCTTTTATCTAACATGTGTCGTTTATGGATGTATATCAACTAACAAGCATTATTAAGTCGAAAAAATATTTTCCCTTAATTTATTATGGATATCATGAGTGCAGTATTATATTGTCTTTTTTAATATCAACGAAAAACTTAGTTTCGACTTTCAGTATGAGATGTGCAACTTTATTTCAGCTTTATTTATTATAAATTTATTTTATTATTATAGCGCAGAAGGAGGGAAAATAGCTTTATTTTAATCTAATCCCTAGCAAATCTAGCGTTCATTTTATTGCATGATATCTCATAATAATTTTTATCTCTTTGATATAATGATATCTCATGATATTTCTTAATAATTTTTTATTATAGTACTTTTATCCCATGATGGCATCACTTCAATAGTTGCCTGATTATGACCATTTTGATACGATGTAATAGCCAGTGAAGTTAACTAATGTTATTTATTTATTACTTATTTGCTCTGAAAATTTCCGTGAGAACTCAATTTAATATTCTTCGACGGGTGCTTGTTTTTTCTAGACATATTCATTTTTTTTCTGTTACTTTTGAGTAGTTCTGTAAGTTTCATCGATTTCGATATTCTATTACATACACTTACATTATAGAAAAAATTATGAATGTAATTTAATTTTTATTTTCAATTATCGTCTGCATCGTCTCGTTAAAAGGATTTTTTTTCTGGCAGTTGTGTTTTAAATCATTTTTAAAGTTCAAATTTAATTATGGGTAGAAATGTTCAAATTTAATTATTAGTTATCGGAATAGAAATTAGTTTAATGTATTATATAAATTAATATGATTTGTAAATTAATGAGCAATAAAATATTTAATCGTGATTAAAGATAAAAAAAGAAATTGAATCTTTACACTGAGAGCTTTACCAGCTTCTTTATAGTGCACAAAATAATAATAATAATTTTAAGGGAAAAAAATATGATTCTTAAAATCAATTATCTGATCAAAGTGATTACAAATATTTTTTTTGTATATCCTTTAAAAAATTATTTTTAACTTTATTGTATCCCCTTATATCTAAAAATTGCAAAGATTTGTAATAAATGGCGATAAGCAAATGGCGCTAGGGAAAAGTGTGTTGTGTCTTTTTAAAAAACCTTAGAAAAAAAATCTACTGAAATAAAACAATATAAAAGTAATGGCCAGATTGGGCTTTGAAAATGTATGAGGCCGAAGGGTAAATTTTTCGGTTACAGAAAGAGTTCAAATGTAAAACTGATATTAAAAAAGTGATATTAAAAATGAAATAATGGAGAAAACTAAGCGATAACACAACAAAGAAAGATAACAAAATATAGAAATAGAACAACAACCAAAGACAAAACACTCATACATAGGGGACTGTATAAAATATAGAAACGTTTAGAGAATTTGGATTTGAAAAATTCAAGGAAAAGTGCAGGCAAAATGCAAAATATCGGAGGTAGTAAAATAATTTAACAAGGACATAAAATAATTGAATAATTCAGTGATAAGTATGCAACCCACCGGCTTTGAAAGAGATGAGCGTATTTTTTTTCATTAATTCAAGAAGCTTAAGCTAATTATTTTGCCATAATTTCTACTATGGAATATTTAAAGCAATAAGGTAAGCATAAATAACTCATTTTTTTCTCAATATGTTATAAAATAAGTATTACTAAGATGAAGGTTTAAACTATGTACAGTATATAAGAAATATATATTTAAGATACCTGATAAATTATTGATACATTATTTTAAACATTAATCAAAGAAACAATCGCCCAACATCAGTCACCGATACAATTTTGCCAACTTTTATTTTATATAGAATTTAATAACATATTTAATAACATCAGTATATATCAATAATAATCGCCTGCCTCCCCCTTTCATTTTCAGAAACTACTTCTTTGTACATTCTCAAAAATAAAAAAAAGCCATGGTAGAATTCTTCACCTCCAACAACTGTACAGATTCCGTCAATTTTTATTACATTTGCAAGTTCATGACGTATCTAGATACATCACCTTGATCACCTGGGTTGAATCTTTCACTATTTTTGTGAAAAACCGCAATAATGACATTTTGAAATAAATACACTTTGTGAAAAAAACCCATCACTCAACCCAATTATTGTTCCGATTTCGTCCATTTTTATTTCATTTGAAACCATTGAGAATAAATACTTTATCAAAGATTTTCTTCCATCCTCCGCCTTTCATTTTTGAGAGAAATGGTAAAATAAAACTTTGAAACAGCCTTCCCCAGCCTCAACAATAGGACCGATTTTGCCGCTTTCTATGCAATTACGCTGTCCGAAAGCTTTGAATAAACAAACATAATTAAAATAGTATTTGTATTAGTTGTAATAAGACGTTGTTTAAAATTACTGAATTAATACTACTAATATTCTGAGCGAATAGCTGGTAACGGAAAGCATCTTAACAAGATATATTAAAATTATTGTATTGTTGATATGTGATATTCGGCAATAAAATAAAATATTGAAACTCTACAGGAAATAAATAAATAAAATCAATGATAAAATTCATCTCAAATGGATTACAAAAACAGAATGAAACATTACGTTGCTTGTGCAAACACCCAAAAATATTATTATAACACGAGCATAGTCCAATTTGCAATATGTAGAAATCATTGTCTGTGTTCTAATCATGGGTTCCACAGCTACCCATTAATTCCAATGGGCTCTTCATGCGGAAGGAAAATTCAAATGGATCGAGAATGGGCATTTTCAATTTAGGACCGTGCCTTCCAAAGCATGTCCACCTCCAGGATATTTCTCGTCAAATTTCTATCGCGAGTCCCGTTGCTATGGGAACGGAGTTCGGGGATGGGATATGTCGCTTCCGCTTTAGAACGACGCGCTATTAGTTTCCTATTCGTATCAGGGGAAGCCTAACTACACACAGAATGCATTTATGCCTTGAACAACTATTTAAAAAGTTCTGCTGGCTTTGCCAGACATAGGAAAAATATTGAGGGGAGGAAAGATTTCTTTAAAGTTATCGGTCCCATAAAATTTTACACCCCGATGAGCTGATAGTTTTGCATAAGAAGTGTTTTGGAATAAGGTAATTTTAGAAACATATTGTGGACGCTGAAAAGGAACTATCTTGGGTGAAATATTTTGACGATGAAGATTCATTTTGGGGACGGTGGGAAAAACTTTTTTGGCCGTTGCTCGGAACCAAACCATTTCAGAAAGTTTATAAAGCGTTTGTTTATAAATGATTAAATCTTTTCTAAGATACTAACCTCATTTTTTTTGTGCTGAAGAAAAAGAATTCGTTATTGGAATTATATTTCTATACAGCATGTTACAGGTTTCTTTTCTTTAAAATAACAATAAAGACAGTAAAAATCTTCGATGTAACATCTTTCTCGCTACATTGACAAGGGAAGCAAAAGAGAATCCAATATGTTGTTCTATTTTTATCTAAGAAGTAGGCGTTATTTTACAAACTAATTTTTTATTAGACAGAAAGAATGTTTCGATAGAATTATTATTACTCTAAAGGAGATTCTGATGAAATAAAAACAAAATAGATCTTCTGTAATGAACTTCAATTTAAGGGGTTTTGCTATAAATACAACGTCATGTCGAAAATGATTTCATTGCTTGTCCTTTTAATTTGTTTCAGAAATAGACAATATTTTATAAAATCACCGTTCTTCAACTTGCCTTTTGTGAAAGAAATATTTTGAATGTCAAAAATGAATCCGAATTACAATATTGTTTTTATGTAACTTTAAAAAATGTCAGTGTATATAGTAGGAAAATTTTGCCATTATTATTCTTTAGCGGCGAATGTTTGCCTATCATTTTCTATCTGTATATCTTTGTCTCTGTGTGTTAGTTATTTACAGGGTAGATCATTTGACTACAGGCGTTATATAACATATTTCGATTCCTGTCGGCTAAATATTATGTAATATTATTTCGTTTGAAGCAGAATGAAGGTTTGAAGATTTAGACGAGACGTTGTATTTTCAATTTCGTTTTATTCTATTCCGAGTGGCGCAGGCATGATAATTTACAAGAAGGCGCAGCGCGGCACAAAAGCAGAAGCAAGAAGAAGCAAAAAGGGCGAAACAAATGATCACTAGTCTTATATAGCATGGGATTTCCGGCCATGCGCCAATTCAATACATGTGGTGACCTTTGACACCTTTTCAAGGGCACCAAAGTGATCACTTTCATTTGATACGTAGTACCGATGGCGCATTATTTTTACAAAGGAATTAATTAAACCGAAAGTGGAATTGGATCACGAAATAAGAGAATATTTTTAGAATGAAGTTACTATGGGCTAAATTAAGATAAAATCTTGGAAATTAAATTGAAACTAGAATTAAAATATCATTGCATATTTATATATAATATATTGGAGGGTGGGAATGCTCATCTGAGAAAGTTTTTTTAATGTTTTAATTAGAATTTTAATTAAAATTTAAGAGAGAATTTTCCGTATATATAATATATTTATAATACCGTTTTAAAGTTTAAAAAACTGTCTTTCCAATGACACTAGTTACTATGAAATTCTTTAGTCTAATATTACAGTTATTTCTTAAGATATTATTTTTTTTAATTCTAGAATGCATAACTTTATTTTTTTTCCAAAAACATGTATGTGTTTATATCGTTGCACATAATTAAAGAAAATTATTGTAAAAAAATTGTAAGTTAATTTATTTTTGAAATTTAAAAAAATTAAAATGTGCTAAATATTTACATTATGAACTAAACAATATCCAGCGATACAAATTACATTATAACAAATCCGTAATAAAAATAAAAGTCCCCTTTTACCAGTGTCTTATTTATAATGGGAAAATAAAAATATTTTGACAGTATTTTTAACAGTAAAACTCTTAATACAATATTATATCTTGGTATTTTCCCAAATTTCCAATTAAAATCTAATCCGCTGTTGCCATATACCGGTCTTTTCTACAAATGTTTTTCAAAAAGTATTTAAAAAAGGATCTCTAAACACTCAGTCATGTGAAGCTTATAAATGGGAAAAATAATGTAGTCAATGTAGTCACACGATTCACTGTAGGATTAAATATCTTTAAAACAATGATCTCATAGTTGTGAATCAAACTCCGATCATTTTCATTGCTATTACTAATATTTCAATCTGATTTTTTTTCTCCCATTTTTGCAGTTACTGTATGAAGGTTCGGCTTATTTTTCCATATTGAATAGGATTTTCTTTAAAGCATGCATTTAATATACGTTTTGAATGTTGTAGCAATTATCGCTAAAGATTAACTGTAAAAGTAAGGAATGAGGATTTTTAAAAGAAAATCTTTTTCATTTAAAAACACATTTATACAATCGTTTGGCTTTTTGCATTCTTAGTGAAGTAGGTTGATATTTTATTGTATCAGAAATTTTTACTGATTAATCTTCTGATAATTAAATAATGAATATATCCTGTACCCGATACACTGTACAGGATATATTCATTATCCTGTAATAATCCAAAACTTGAATGTTGAATAATTCTTCTTTGTCTTCTTGTATTTTTTACAAACATGCTTCGATTCAGCAAGCATATCATTGGATTAGTGTAAATTTAATCATTTACTATTAAATAATGTTCTTCAAACCTTAGGTGAAATGAACAGAAATTAGATAAACGGTCATAATTGGATAAAAAACAGCAAAATAAACATAAAACAACAGTATCTATATAACTATATAAGGCTTCTTAAAAAGTACTAACTACGTGATTGCTAAAATTCTAAAAAAAATACTTCGCTGAAAAAACATTAATATTAAATAAGTTACAAAAGTTAAACTTGAAATTTTATGTAACCAATAATTCCAGTGAGCTAGCTGACCACTAAAGGCAGATTTTGTATCTACAAGTATCTTCAAATAATATCTATTACTAATCATATAATGGATGTTTCAAATATGATGCCCAGAGAATAGAATTTCATGATTTTTCTATGAGATAATTAATTTAATAATGATTAATCTGGATTTTATGATGTAAGATTTGGTGTCGAAGCATTTGGATTTCAAGATGTATATAACTTGAATAATTTTTTTTTTAAATTTTATTCTCTTCACTGCTTCTATGATATAAGTTTTTAATTGACTTTTTTTTGATGACGTCAATACTTACAGCAGTTTCTTACTACAAGGTTTCTTTACCAATTTATACTTTCAAAATAAAATTTTTCTTCAATAAATCTTTAGAGTTCTTTCAAATACATTATTCGTCTACAATGCATTTCACAAATATTTTATAGAACTTCAATTCCTATAACTGCGACCATGTTGGCTGTACGTGATTTGTAAATTTGATATAAAACTTAGTTGAAATTCCATTTCACTTTACTTTTCATGATATGCAAATTTTTACTAAATGGTTTCACTTAGAAACACAAACGACTCACTGTCTAGACAGGAAATGTTCTGTTATCTGAATCCTCTTTCTTTTCGAATGATTTCCTGTGATTCAATTTTCAAGCTTTTCAAACATGTTTCAAAATGTTTTAACCTTTAAAACAAGTCTGAAGTTTTGATTGAAGAATTTTATTTTATTTTATTTATTTATTTATTATTATTATTATTGCTATTTATTTCGACCAGCTTGCTTGTTAGGAATATTGAATGTGTTTACTGATTTTTTTTTTTTTTTTTTTTTTTTTTTTTTGCTGCTTGTGCTACTTAATTTTTCTGAAGATATATATTACATTCAAAAATCTAGGGGGAAGAATCTGTTCCTGAATTAATCTGTAAAGGAATCTGTCAACTGTAATTGTCATAACTATAAGGATAACTTTTAACTATTATATAACCTTTTGTCGTAACTATAAGGAAATGTAAAAACATATGATTAAGTGATTTCATGAAACAAATAGATTTTTGATTTCCATTTCAAATATAAAAAATAATATTGCTAATTTTTTTAAATACGTTTAAAAAGTTAGAACTAAAGAAAATAATCACATCATTTTTAAATTAGTATTATTGATTTTTTAAACTTTATTGTATGCAATCCCAAGAGGGGCACATCGTAATCGAGGATAAGAATATTCTGGTATGGTGGTTGGTTCTCGTCACCCTTGTGGAACCACACGAAAATGTGGGGGTCTGGCTCCTCCCATCGATGACGGGACGAGCTTCCTCTTAGGGAAGGGTTCTATCGTGACTGGTGATGGCTTTAGAACTCAACCACAGTTCCCTCCAGAGTTGCTGTTGCGGTGATCCAATCATTTAAGTTTTTCCGTGTGTCTTCCAGCAGGTCAGAGTAGTCAATTTGTGATTACTTTCTTGTATACGAAGTAAGGGATACAGACACTAGTTGTAACAAAGGTAAGTTACAAACCACAAGTTGTGCAGTGGTTTTTAAAATTTTAAATCAGAATTTTCGTTTAACATGATTTCACTGATGACCCTATCACATTACCACAATCAGTACTCAGCCGAAAAGGACAGTGAGAAGTTGTGGATATGTGCTCCCTTTTAGTTAGTAAAGGGAAAAAAGGAAAAAATATTTCGTAAATTTTGATTTAAGGTAAGTTGGTTGATTTTTGTAAAAGGGCTTTTACTTATTTACTTTATTTATGTATTCAGTTTTTTTACTGACTGCAAAATTTTTTAATAAATCAACAAAAATATTCGAAATTATGCGATGAGACAAGTTGTAATAAAATCTTGAGGAAGGTTGTAATATATTACCGTTTGCGAGATATATCTTGATTTGTATTTATTCATGTAGTTAGGCGCTCTGCTTTAAATATTAACATTCACCTTCAAAGATCAAATTTCTAAGACTCCTTTAATAATAAAAAATTTAAACTAAAATAAAAATGACTAACTCACCTATTTTATAAAGAAACAATGAAAAATTAATATGATAGCATAATTAATAAGAAATGAAAGCAAGAAACAAGGTTTAAGAGTGAAAAACCTAAGAGATTAAATTAAAGAAAAAAAAATGGATAAAGAAAAGAATTTAAAACAAACATTGATATTCTGAAAACGGGGTAACGTCTTGCTTTTTATAATATTATATTATATAAGCATCTTTTTATGAAGTAGTATTAGGATTATTTGGTATAGACCACATACTTTTGAGCAATGCTCAGATAAAAGGAACGGTGTTTGGGCTGGGAAGGGGGCTTTCACCCCAGAAACATTTTGCACATTCCAAACTCACTTGAACGATGATTTTTCAGCGAAATTAGAGTTCGGGCCAAGAATATTCCTTTCTCAAAACAAAGGAATAACAAACATGTTACCGCTACATCAAATTTGATCAAGGAAAATGGTTTAATGCTTAATTTGCAAAAATGCGTGCAATAGAAATTAGTCTAACAGTGGCTACAGATTAACTTTTATGTTGGCAGGTTAAATGATTTTTATCTTTATTTTACTGTAAATCCCATGATGTCATTTGTTACTACTATGCCAAATAATAATAATTGCAAAATGACTAATGTACTTTCATTAAGAAAAAAAGTAAAAAAATATAACTACTTTGAATAATGATACACCTGTTTAACTTGCGCCTTATCGGAGATAATTTGTAACAGCCGAATAATTTTGAAAAAATATTTCTGGTGTTAAAATTTAAAAAAAAAATGTCTAATGTTTTGTTGATGGATTTTATAAATGTATAATGAAGCTATAAAAAGAGTGATTGCAATAAAAAAAGCGAAAATATAAGCATTTTTTCAAATATTGTTGCATCTAGTCCCTATCCCCGATATACAAGTATTATAAGTGTCAAAAAATTCGAGTACGAGATTTTGATGAGTCTTTGCCTTCTAGACCAATCTAAGGCCGAAAAATAAATTTTTGGAATTGTCTGTCGATGTGCTCGATAATATTTGTATTTGGAACCAAATCCGACAAAAAAGTGTCATGTCTGTATTTCACAAGTATATAAATGTGACAACTCAAAAACAGGATTATTTAGATATATGAATTTCGGTATGCGATCTTGTGACACTAATTGCAATTCTATGTCAAATTTTGGGTTTAATCTGTTGGGAAAAAAAGTGGTTCAAAATGCGTATTTGGTTTTCTTATACTTGTGTATTAAATGCATTCCATCTATTTATCATCAAAGATCCCAGTTTAATAGGTTCTTAGGTAAATATCGTTTGCCAGTAGCATACGTGCTAATAATATTGTTCTCCAGTGTTAATAATACTCAAGTGCATTTATTAGAGAATGTGTCAGAACGTTTCGGGATGTTCGATTCTGCTGGTCTTAAATTTTAAGATGAAGCAAATGGTGTTATTGTATCACCACATCTTTAGAAATAATTATGGAATTTTAGGATTTTTTAAAATTAAAATTATAACTAAAAGAGAAGAAAAATGTGGCAGAATATGTTTCTGCCAAATTTCATAACTTAATGGCAAATTATCTGTTCTTTAAAAGCAAACAGACACACATATAATAATATATTATTATAATACATTATTTGTCTTTGAAGCTCAAGTTATTCGTCGAAAATATTAATATTGTTTCAGTTGAATTTGTTCTCTATAATTTGATATTCATCAGTTCTTCAAAAAAATATTTCAGATTGAAGTCAGATTGTAACCGTATTATTTAACTAGTTCAACACTTTTTCTGAATAAATTAATTCAAAAATTAAATCAATTAACTTTTTCAAAAATTTAAAAATAGTATTTATTTGAGAAACCTTATTTTGGGAACAAGATGATTTATAAAGCAACGACTCTATCGTAAAAATATTTATTTTTTGCATTTAACCGTTTCTTAATCTTTACTAACAAAAAAGGATAATATGTGTATGTTGGCCCTATACAGAGCACTTTGACTTAAGAGTGCTACATTTGGCACAGGTATACTTTGAAAGAGGATAATGTGCATCTTGTAATAATTTTTTTGGATAAAATTTTATTACTTATCAATAATTTTGTTTCAAAATTAAGATTTCTCAAATAAGTATTATTTTTAAAATCTTTAAAGATACAGATAGAGTCTGTTATTTTATTTTATGCATTTATCAAAATAAATTCCTTAAGAATCACGTACTTTGGTATGTTATTGATGCTAATATTGTTTTAAATATTCTTTAGAAACTATAGTTCTTTTGATGTGAACACAAATTTCAAATTATGCATTAAAAATAGTTGGTTATATTGGTAAAATTATTACGGTAATTGCGATTCATATGTAAAATTTATTTCTTTTTTAAAAATTTAGAATATTAGGATAAATATGACTCTTTTACGACAATTGTGATGCTAATTACTCACTTATGGAAATTATTTACCTTTTATGAAACCTATTTACTTATGAAAATTACTCTTTCATGGTACTAAAAATGATAAACTTTTTATTTAATTTAAAAGGAAACTGAAATTCGGTAGGATAGGAAATCACTTGATTAATTATGGGTTTGTTGTTGGAATATATTCAATTTCTTCAAAGTAACCTATTTTAAACTACCTCTTTAAAATACATATCAGATGACTTATTTACTATTTAAAAGCCTAATTTTGAAACTCATTTTATTTCAATGATTATCCAATTCTGTTTTAAGTTATAATACCTCTAAAAATATTTGTTGGGGTTTCTGTTTTTTAATTTTTAAAGCTTCATTTCTAAAGTTTCTTCATCTTTAAACTTTAACCTTTTTTAAGGTATTAAACTATTGAATAAATTGAATATTACATATTTTGATTATAATTTACACGCAATGTTATGTTACAACGTTATGTTAGTTGATATATAGATTAAATTTTAAATTCTGATACCTATTCAACAGTTAGGTTAATAGGTATTGCAGTGGTTGCATAAAACTAGTGGTAGTGGTTCACCTAAACTTTCTCGCAAGCAGTCTAATAAAGGTATTGTTCTACTAACTGCGCATACAAATTTGGACCTTGGTCGAGGCCGTGACCACCTTGCATGGAATTGACGAACAATAGTAACGAAATACTGATCTTTGGTGTGAATTCAACATTTTTATTAAATGTATCGCGTGTTCCTTGACGATTTTTTTGGCGATCAATCCCTATCATTTAGAAATAGGTAAATGAAAATCAGATATATGCTTTGATGTGTTTTTTTAAATGATTGTAATCCAAATTTGACACAATACTACAATCGCTATCGCAACATTGATGTATTTAAGTCATTGCATTTTTAGATATCATTCTTACATGATTATGAAAGTACAGATAGACAAAGGGTCAAATTTTTTAGGAATTTGGTTGCAAATTCGGTAGGTATTTACAATTTGGGTGCTGAATCTATGCTCTAAATTTTTACCACCTCCTTTCCTTTGTAGTCATTATGTTAAGTTATATTCCAATAACTAGACAGATAGGCTTCCTATAAATGCTTTTGCTGAAACGTTGATAGAAATCTATAAATTAAGATTAACCATCATATACCAAATTTCATTTATCTAGATGAAAGCTTCTTGAGTTATCTTTGTTACTAATAAGCATAGTTCAAAAAATGTGTTTCACGAACTCACGGGGCCCATAAACGTAGAAATTCGTCGAAATCTCGAGTTCGAAGTTTTTGGCGTTTATAATATTTTCTGTATATTTCGTATACGAGAAAATAAAAATGATCTGCAATTACATTTTTTCTATATAAGCGACATTTTCTATCCTTATACGTTTATAAATGACTCATTTTATGAACTTTTTTTGTTACAAATTATCGATGATTTTTATTTTGTCACATCGTATTTATTTATTTATTAAAAAAAATAATAAATGAATATACACCTTTGTTTAATTTTGCACTTTTACAATTAAAAATTTCTTTATTTCTTGGTTAAAATAAAACTAAATAACTTTATGAAGACTTATTAAAACAGAAATAACTTTATCATTTTATGTGTTGTACAATTCCAATAAGAAATTGTTCTACGAAATGATTGGCAGATGAATCTCGCCGTTTTTCCCACGAATTATAAAAAAAAGAAAGTATTGTAATCATTAAAAAATTTGAATTCTAGTTTTTGAAAAAATCTTTACATTTCAAAACATTTCCGAGTCCGATAAATAGATTTTTTTTAATTATATCTGTCTGTTTGTGACAGAGATTTTTTTAAATTATATTCTGTCTGCTTGTGACAGAGATTTTTTTAAAATTATATTCTGTCTGTTTGTGACAGAGGATTTTTTAAAATTATATTCTCTCTGTTTGTGACAGAGGATTTTTTAAAATTATATCTGTCTGTTTGTGACAGAGGATTTTTTTAAAATTATATCTGTCTATTTGTGACAGAGATTTTTTTAATTATATCTGTCTATTTGTGACAGAGATTTTTTTAATTATATCTGTCTGTTTGTGACAGAGGATTTTTTTAAAAATTATATCTGTCTGTTTGTGACAGAGATGGATCAATGGATGCTCAGTTTGAGCGATGAGATTTGGTATGAAGTCTCTGCATGAAATCTTTAGATCTCTATTAAAATTTGGTCGAAATCCTGGCGAATTTTGTGTATTCGTATGTACATGAACATGATAATTCAATCACACGAAGATTTATAGAGATGGAAGTTGGTTTATAGCCTTATCATCAAAACCGTAGATTTAAACTATATCGGGAACTGATTCTGTCAAAGAAGAAATCATTTTTTTTTGTCTCAAAGTACGTCTTTATAAGAATGATAATTCAAAAGCGAAACGATATAGATAAATAAAGTTTGAAGTGTGATGCTGTAGCCAAAATTATAAATTTATGTCAAATGTATGATCTAATCTTCGAAAAAAAAAAGGCCCAAAAGGAAATAAAATAACGTACAATAATGTATCGCTGTACGGAGAAATTAGAAATGAGGGTGAATACTCACGCTTGTGTACTGTCGTGATGCTTGAGAGTTTTTCATAACGTACAATAATGTGTGACTACAGGAAGAAATTGGAAGTGAGGGTGAGCATTCACGTTTAAAAATTATAGTGACGTTCGAGGGTTTTTCACTTTTCTCACAACACTACTCAACTTCACTATGCGTTCAGAGGATGCATAGCATAATAAAAAGAAAACCAAAAAGATGCTTCTAAATTGTCAAAGTATAAGAGGAATCGAAGGGAAGGTATTGCCATTGGTTTTAAAACATTTTAAACTGCAAATTTACCTTTATATAAACTTAAATATTGGAATAACTTGGCAAAGGATAGAGAGCGAAAACATATCCAGAATGAAGACTCAACAAATGATGAGAAACAGTTTATTCAAAAATCAAAATTCTTGTAACAAAATGTTTTATTTTGGCCTAGACATTATTCTTAATGTAAAAGATGTAAAGTAGAAAAAGTAAGTAAAAATATTACGATGATAAAAAAAAAAAAATCTTTTTTTCGAAAATTCATTTCAACATGTACTACTTAGTGACATATTCATCAAGACAGACGGATTGAATATTTTTTATGATAAAACTCGCCGATGGAATTTATTAAATCAACAAAACTTCTATTGAAAGCTTTGAAATCAAAACATGCCAACTTTACATTTTTTTTTATACATACGAACCATTCCGGATATATCAGATGGATGACGGCGAAAGTAATACGATCCCGTTTCGCCAAGCATCGTGCCCGGGAATGATAGACAAAGCCAGAGCGACTTAAGGGCCTCAAATGCCTGACTTCGCCCTGAATTCTGGGTCTGAATTATTCATGGGATTATTCTAGGTCTGTTGTGGGCACATTTCCACATCGCGATCGGAATAGAGGAATCTTTGCAGCGATCCACTCGAGTTCTACGCAATTATTCCAGAAAGCGTAGCTTTCTACCGCGCCAAATTGAATTGAACTGCATTTCTATAATACGTGAGAGAACCTTCGTAGATCGTGTTTACCATCACAATTCTATACATGGGATGGCATCTGGCACGCTTTTGAGGTAATCTGGCGCCAAATCAGGCATTCGCGTTTGAATAGTCAAACTATTGTGAGATTCCATAGAGACTAAAACTATAAAATATATTGGGAGATTCGATAGAGACAACTCAAGAAAAAGTAATCATTCTTATATATTTACATAAGGATTTTAAGTATGTTTGTCTGTGTTGTGTCATGAAAGATAAAATAATAGGATTTTATTCTTACTTTCTTTTGTGATATGCGGATAAATAGAAAGATTCGTCAAAATATATTTGATTTTTAAATCTTGAGAATACTCCATATTTTAAGACTTTATAATTCCGATTAATTTGATTTTGGAATTATGTCAGACAATGCTTACAATAACTTAAAAATTAAACAAACAAGGTAGAACCACTGCAAGAGCCCTGGGTGCCAGATTTGGTGCTAGGACAATTTTGGACCAGGGAAATTCTTTAATTTTGCATAAGGGGCGTAAAATTGAGAAATAAACGTGTTAAGGATTTAAGATGTTTTACGATGTTCGTATGTTGAAAAAATAATAGTTAAAATGAGTTTTTAAAAATTGCTATTTAATTTAATGCGATTTTGAGATTATTTATTATTTCCTTCGGTATGAATTAGTTAAAATTACAATAATTGATTATTACTTGTCTAAAAATAGTGAGTGTGGAGATGATGCGGATTACTTGTTTGTATTGATTTGATTTTTTGTTTGATCGTGTGTGTGGAGGAAGAAACATTTATTTCATTAAAGAACACTAGATTAAATCGTAAAATTGTATCTAAATAAAAGCATATTATTACAAGGGTATAAAATTATTGTAAAAATTTTTTCAGTTAATCAGTTAACAAAATAATTATAAAGTAGATAGTTTGAATACGAAGAGCAAATTAAGGTGTATGTACACACTTGAAACTTCGAAAATCGTTCAAAATATCGAATATTTTTTTATTGCTTAATAATGTTCTCTAATCCTTTAGCTTTCAATCGATACCAAGATGTTGTCAATATTCGAAATATTTCTTGAGTTATATTTTTCTTGAGGTGCATTCATTAAAAACTCTAGTTACAGATTTTTTAAAACTTATTTTATGAAGAATGATATTTTCTCACTATGTTGCTTCATTCAAATAATCATAACTCAACAAGAAATGAACCAAATACAGTTACTTATATATCAAAATAATCTGCATGAAATAGCGGATGTTTTGTGCCTCAATCAAAGTGATATTTATAGAAATAAATTTTTAATAGCTCTTTAAAAGTTAAAATGACAGAAAAAATCTCGCTTTTTCTATTGATAATGAATGAAAAAATTGTTTAAAAAAACTATATATTTTTATAACTTGATTGAGGCAGACAACATAAAGACTAATATTAGGCATAATTTTCAACTAGAATTGTGTATCTGTACAAATTAGAATTTAAGATATCATGTTTTTTCAAAAAATAGGCTAATTAGCTCATTAAATATTAATTAATTAATAATGAGTGTAATATGGTTTTTTCTCACTGAAATGAGTTTAAACATATATTAATGACCTACTGTGAAAAAAAATTGGATTTTTAAATTTAAAATTAAAGAAAAATCTTCTAGTGTGTACGTACACCTTAACTGCTGAAGATGCTTTTCACAATTAAACTAAGCAAACATACTACCATTTTGTAAAATAAACAACTAATATAAATTGAATGAAAAATGTAATCAGGACAACAAGCTATAATTTTGAACTATAAATAATTTTATTATCATAATAACAAGTATAGAAATGACTGATGTAAGTTAGAAATTAATTAACTATTTCATTATTAAAACAAAAAATTTATATTTGATATATAAATATATATATTATTATTATTAGTTATTTGAATGACACATGATCCTAACAGTTATTTTAATAATTGCATTTATTTATACTTTTTCAATTTAGTTATATCGCATAAAGGAATAATATAAATTATCAAAGGCCACA
Source organism: Argiope bruennichi (assembly GCF_947563725.1). NCBI lineage: Eukaryota > Metazoa > Arthropoda > Arachnida > Araneae > Araneidae > Argiope > Argiope bruennichi. The sequence continues at coordinate 63,632,882 of NC_079151.1, read as the reverse complement.
GATTCATTATTATTAGGAGAATTATCAGTTTTTAATGAAATACACTGTTGAAAAAATATATAATTTTATAAGTTATGGAAATTTTTCAAATAATTCAAGTACATTTAATAAGTCTTCGCTAAATTGCCATACTTAAATTTTCAAAACTATGTAAAAAAAAAAAAAAAAAAAAAAAAAAAAAACTTCTTTTGGCATCCTACAATGAATACTTCTGACTTTTTTTCACATCAAATAACAGCACTTTGTTCACAGAAGATATGAAGAAAAATTGAAAATTATTAGTGAGAAATAATTCAGTTTTTCCTTCCCTATGCAAAATTTGGAAAATTAGGATAAATGTTGCTGCTGAGCGTCGAAATATCACGACAAATCTAATTCTAATATTAATAATCTTATTATAATCAATAAGATTAATAATGCAGAGAGAAAAAGAAAATCTGATATTCGTAAACTATAGAATCATTTAATGAATTTCCGCTGCTGAAGAATAAAGAAAATTCGCTATTACAAAAAAGCGATGCTTTTGCAAATGAAGAAAATCGAATGATTTAGATTTGATAAGAGAACGAAATAAGTTTGTCGTCAATTTCAATACTGGAAGTTACTGTTGTGAATCATATTTCGATATATTCTTAAAATAGTCATATTTAAATGCGTTTTTTTAACTGAGGAAAATTACACAAAGGAGTACATCACTGAAAAGATATTTTTTTCAATTTTAAGATGATGTACAAATTATTTTTGTATGACAACTTTTCAGGAACAGTTTATTTCAGACAGTTTAGCCCTTAATACAACAAACGAACATACAGACAATTAGTACACACATGCTTGCTTTTAGTTTTAATATAAATAAGTTCACAATAGCCATTAATAGGATAACTCTTTCATCTAGAGTCTTGGCCTGGAATCGCAGGGATTTAGGCTCGAGACTCGATTCCACGAAGACCCGTCGAATAAGCCGGTCTAGTGCACGTAAAATCCGTAGGAGCCAAACGCCCTCCCACAGGTGTGGTGTGGAATTTTAGAGACGGGAGGTGCCAGCTCACGGGTCGTTCTCGTCATCTAACCACAGTTCAAAATTACGAGGTCCTTACCAAAATAGTTAATCTGAAAGGCACCATAAAGACATATAATAAAATTCTTTAAAATAATTTTATAAAGTTGTTACAAAAGTTTTGAGCAAAAGTTTGTTAAATTGCTCAGAGAATTTTTGATTCATTACTATTATAATCAACTACAAAGAACATAAAAATGAAACGCGAATAATTGTTTGATTAAAAATTTTGATACTTTAGAATAATCAAATATGCAATCTATTAATCTCATTAGGGGTGGCAATAAGCTTGTTGTTAATAAACATAGAAAAGTGAAGTGTAATATAATTTTAACTGCTCCCACAAATTTTAATTATAATTTATTAAGTGCCTATGAAATTTCTATATTATTTATTCTTTACAATTAGTTTAAGTATTATATTTTGATAATTAAGATGCAATTATTAGGTTAAACTCTAATTTTCCTCTAAGCACGGAAATACGGAGGAATATGAAATTGCTATTTTAAAAGAAAAGGTGGATGCCGCATTTTTGTTATTCAAATAGGCGTCACTTAATTTAAATAAGTCTCTGAAAGTTCCAGACTTAAAATAAAATTTAAATTGTTTATTGCTTCCTAGTTTTGAATGATATTAAGCTACTTCAGAAATGGGAAAATTTTATTAGTAACTGAAAAAAAGTCAAAATTATAAGAAATCAATATAATTTATGGTAAAATTCAATAAAGAATAAAAAAGTATTATTTAAAAAAATTGGTATTAATGGAATGAATGAAAGTAAAATTATAAAAGCTGTATTCTATTTTAAATATAGCATATTTAAAATATTAAAAAAGTTCTATATTGTGATTTTGAAATCTTTGACTTACAGAGTAAAATCTTGAAGTAAACTGCAAATGTCCCGGAAGTTATGTTTTGCTGTTCGATGTGACATCTGTTTGTGCATTCCTGCATTGGTGATGATAATAACTCAAAAAGGTGAGATATTAATTAAATGAAATATTATGTATTATATTATTCTAAGAACTATTCGTATTGTGTACTATCGTGATTGATTATTATTGATTACTGATATTGTGTACTATATATCGTGCACTATTGTGATTGATTATTATTGATTATTGGTATTTTATGCTATATATCGTATACTATTGTGATTGTATTATTGATACTGTGTACTATTGGTAACACAATTGTACATTTATATCAGATTTTGCCAATTAATCACCTGGAAAAGTTTTGAAATGCGTATACCATTCTTTGAATTATACTATAAAGATAAACATAAAACATGAATTATTGCACATGCGAATTCCAGAGGAGAACTTCCAGTTATAATAAAAAATTAATTTTTAAATAGTTAAAATAAAGATCAACGAGAAAATGTAAAATATCTTTTCTTTTTTATAAAAATATTATAATAAAATGTAATACCGTTGCTGCGATGAACATAATTAAATTATTCTTATGATAACATAATTAAATAACTCTTATGCTGAGCAAAGGTTTTACGAAAATAATGTTAATTCGTGAAGATAAAAGTTAATTTTTTTAGAATATGCTTTCGAAAATTCTGGATTAAATTATTTCAACGATTTAAAGCCTAGATTATTAAAATCAAAAATTTTAAAAACTAATTCAAAGAAGTTGGTTTTTGTCAATTTTTAAATCTGTTTTGGAATCAAATGATTGTATTTATAATTCACAACTGAAGCCTTTAATAACAGCAAACTTTTATAGGCAGAAACATCTTCCCACTTTTTGACAAGTAAGGAGTACCATATTTGCACAAAATTTCAATGAACACATTATATTTTTGTTTTACAGTGGCAAATATTATTACTAACTATCCTCAATGATATTTTTTTCCCTAATATGCTGCAAAAAGCTGTTATAAGGATGAAAATAAATGTTGTAAAAAGCTGTTTTATATGGATGTTTAAAACTAATTTTGAAAATTTGTTTATATTATAAAACAAATTACATGGAAATAATATTTGCATCTCTTACACGGTAATTCACTTAAATTCAAAGTAGTTTAAAAATGGTTTTGTGCTATAACTTGCACCAAAATGATTGGGTAAAAACATCAACATTTCAATGAATTAAAACTTCATTTAAGATTTTAAAAAACAATTTCTTATATATAAACAGTTGGCTCTAAATCAGTAGAACATCAGGTTTTGGATTATTTCTGCATCTTGCATTATAAAGAACAGGCATACTTAAAAATATTATTTTGTTAAAAGTTTCTGTATAAACAGAAAATGTATGTGTGTGTTTTTCGCCACAAGTCATTAGATCTGCCAAATTCCGTACATAAGATGAGAATGATTTTCCTCGAAACGATATTTTTAAAATGTTAAATAAAATTTCAATTAATTGAAAACTACACAATTTTTTATGTTTCCCACCCTAACACCTAAAGATACTACAACTCAAATATGAAATCGTTTTTAAATTTCAAAACTTTTTTTAATTATATCAATTTAATCTCCGTGTTACTATTTTGAATTTTTAAATTTTTAAAAGTGTATCGATATAATTTTCTCCGCTTTTAATAGTTTCATCAAATATTTAATGGTGTTTTTTCTTTCTTTTTTTGAACGTTAAGGAAGAAAGACTCAGTTAATTAATTGTAGTTATTATAACACAGTTCTCAAAAAGATAAAAAAACGCGCGATTTGAATTAGATTATCTAAACATTTAAGTTATAAAGGTCTCTATGATATCACAGAATTGGGTTTCATTAAGCAAATATTCTTTGTTGATAGAATTATGAACACCAAGTTATGCGCAAAAAATTCACTTTAAACTTATGACAATCCTTAGCGAACCATCTGGTTTCGAAAATTTACTAATAGTAGATAATCAAACGCAATATTTCTAAAAGGGTGAAATATATTACCTGATAAAGTTGCTTTTCATTTTATTAGTGCAAAAGAATCACAAAATTAGTTAATTTTAATTCTTTTATTAATTGCTAAAAAAAATTCTATCGAGAATTATATTTATTAGCTGATGATTTCTCAAAATATAATGGTACATTCACTTTCATCATTCCAGCATCTGATCTGAGGAACTATTTTCCATTATAAATAATCCTTTTACATGCATTAAAATACTTTAATATGATGAAAACAGAATTCTCCGTATGTAACAAGTATCTCCACTGATAAATAGGAATGGGATACTTGTTACTTGCAAAGTTTGTAACTAAATCATTCTTCGCGGAAATATCGCCTCTGCGAAATGAGATATTGTTGAGAATTAATGGTCATTTTATTCCGACATTAATTATTTAAATGATTGGCTACGCAGCGAGTTGGAAATCCAGTATTCTCACGAACTGAACTTCAGAGTCACGTCAAACTCGGCATATGAATAATTCATTTGAGCAACAGAATGATCTGCTACGGATGGAGAGACAAGTTTCTGTGTATTTGCCGGATGAAGAATTTATCTCGGATTTTCTCTAACAAGTTGAATGCATTGATGACGCAACTTCCGAAGATAAATCATAAAAGTGGTGCAGAATTTTATTTAAGGTATATAATATTTAATAGAAGGTAATGTTCGCATATCTCAGTTTCAGTGTCTTTTGATTTGAAGCTAGTAAGAAGTAAGCGATTATAATCTGTTGGAGATTAACTATGTCATTGCCATTTCTACCAGCTTTGACCTTGCCATACATCATTACCTACTGTTTCAAAGAATAGTGAAAATTTGTACGTACTACGGTGGATGATTGCTTGCCAATCTGTTCTTCATAATATGGTTTTCACTATTAAAGAAAAAACACTCCTTAACGTTTATTGTAGAAAATATATAAGCACAAAATGTAAATAAACTTCAAAGGAAAAACACTCCTTAATGGATATAGTAGAAAATATGTAGGCACAAAATATAAATAACCACCAAACAAAAAACACACAATGGATATTGTAGAAAATATATTATCACAAAATATAAATAACCATCAAAGAAAAAACACTCCTTAATAGATATACATAGTAAAAAATATGTAAGCACAAAATGTAAATAATTTATTTCATTTCAAAAAATTAGAAATTAGATCAGCTAGCTATGCCTGTTTCAATTATGAAGAGACAAAAATATACTTAATACTAATATTTACTTGATCCAGAATTAAATGTGCTTTGCCCAAAGTTTAGAAATATTTCAAAGACTAGGGCTGTTTGATTCATAGGGTAGGAATATTGAGACCTTGATCCAAGAATTGATGATACTTGATACGAGGGAAAGAATATTTCATTCAAGAAGAGGGCTATTTGACTCCTTGGGGAAAGTAAAGGTAGGGATTTCAGAATATATACTAACAAACCTATTGTCGAAGCGACGATCATATTGTTCACTTTTAGCTGTGTCCAATACAAATTATCGATGTATAATTATATTTTGAATACACTTTATATTATAAAATAATAATATACTTTAAATAAAGGCAAAAATTATCGTAATTTCTTTAATGTAAAAGAAAAGAGTAAATATAATTTTTTTATTGGAAGAAGAGAAACTGTTTTGCACATTTGTGAAATGGTCATAAAGTTTATTTGATTGATCAATAATATTCCAATTATAAAGTGAATATATATTAAACACTTAAATATCGTGAAAAAGGCAATATGAAAGTAAAAGATGCTAAAAAGACTGTAGAAACAAATATTGGACGATGCAACATCCTTTAATTTATTTGCTGCGCATTTCAGTTGCCATAATTTATATATCGTTACAGGCAAGTTACTGATATTCGACAGCATTCAACAGAAACCACATAGAGCTAGTATTTTTTTAAGACAGCCTGGGTATATATGTTCTTACTCAATTACTTTCATGCATGTATGTTTTCTTGATCGGCAGAACCCGGCCTGATTGCTGAACCAAAATCCAGAAGGATCTCACCTCTTTGGTGTACACTTCCACAAAGAATAACACATAAAATTGATAAAATATTAACATTTTCTGAAATCTCAAATTCTCACGTGATATCAGTCAATTATTTTAGAAGTATCCAGTGCTGCTTTCTTCACTGACTTTTACATTTCTCTATTTGATTTGTTAGATTAACGTCACATTTAAAAATTATTCGAGATCTACTTTTAAACCTTGATCAAAACAAAGCTTTTGTTAGAATTGCAATGTTCATAAGTCCACATTATAGCACAAGATGCAGTTAAGTTGCAATAAATTCCCACTATGAAATAACGACAGAATTTTTTTTTAATGATAATTTTCAACCATGGTCCATGACTATATAATACCTGCGGGTAAAACTTCAAGAATAGAATGGATTGTTTGACAGTAGAAAGATTTCGACCTTGGGCAACGAAAATTTACATGCGTATCAAAATATTAGATATTGTGGGTCTTGAGTAGAATTAGATCTCTACTGCCTGCAAACCGAAAAGCTCTTAATAAAATTGGGCTTAAAGCTGAATTAAAATCTTCTTGAAGCGAATATTTACTATCACGTTATGTCTTTTACCCACAGAAACGTATGTTACTTAACAAATATAAGGGTTGCAGTTCAATAAAAATTACTGATGCTTTCGAAACATTTTCATTTGCTAATATTGATTACATTTGATTTGTTTATTTACAAAATATAAGATCCGAATTTGTACAAAAACAAAGTTTTCTAGGATAAAAATGAAGCAATCCAGTATGGTAGATTTGTCTATGAACAATAATAATTTTTAATGCAAATTTCTGAGATTAAATATCTTAGAGTTAACATAAAACTTTGATCAGACCTGACAATATATTTAAAATATCAAGTGCATTTTTATGTTTTTATTTTATGACAATAGTAAACATCTAATTAACTTATAGATGCCATATCGTCTAAATAATGGCGCAAAAAAAAGTTTGTTGATGTTTATTACATTAAAATAGAAGCTACTCATATTGAAAATTCGAGTTTATGTGAATATGAAATAAGTCTAAAAACGTTACTGGATATTTGCCAGCAACATCTGTTGTTTTGTATTCAATTATGCAAATCTAATTTAAAAAGTCTTAACAATTTGTCCTTCTAAATTCAATTACAAAACAACTCAGCAAAAACTTTTAAATTTTCTTTGAGAAACGAAATAAAATTGTTTTCTTAGAGACGATTCATATTTCTTAATTATTAAATTCATAATAACATTTTTAGATCAATTAGTAAACAGATACTTGGCATCCACGCAATAACTATTAATATACCAGGAACAACATTTTGCCTTCACTTAAAATATTATTTTAAATATTTAATGGGTTTTACCGAAATAATTGAATTGTAATTATTTACTATGTACTGACTGAGGACTTCTACAAAATTGCAAAAATAACTTTACTTAATGGAAGCTAAAATTCGAGATATAATGAATGTTTTTTTAAAAGGAACCCGTATTTTCTAATCTTAATACAAACAAAAAAAAGAATCTAATGTATATCGAAAAAAATATTTCTTGATTGAAATTTCGGCTATGTCAATCCATTTTGATTGGATTCATTAAATTTATAAGACTGTATAAATCTTTTTTTTTTAGTCAGCTGCAACAAAATATAATTAAATATTTTTTTAAATATATTTCCTTTTATTTGAAAAGAGTGTTCATTTATTCTATTCTTATTGAATGAATACATCTTAGCTTTAATTAAGGAAATTAGAAAAGTAAATATAATATATCAAACTTTCTAAATTCTACCGCGTAATTTTTTAGATTTATAGTCCCATTTAGAAGTTATATGATGGTTTCTTCTACGAAGAACCACATAATTTGAAACAGCAGACTAATAACACAGTATAGCTGAAATAGTATAGCATTAGAGTCCTAATTACTCCACTCCAAGGATAATTGAGAGCACTATCCTGTTTCTCAGGAGACGAAAATGAAAATTTAATCTTACTCTAAATCCTTATAGCTTTTAGAATCTAAGACATATATATTATTGCAACTATCTTGCAAATAGCCGATGTAGAGAATAAACAACGACGTTCAGAAAAGTTTTCGTCCTATTTTTTTTTTTTTTTTTTTTTTTTTTTGTGTACGGTTGCAAATAAAGTAAACAAAAGTTATAAAAGTTCCCAGAAATAAATGGGAAAAAGTTTGTCGTCATTCTCTGGAGTTCCTGCCTTAAAGAAGACTAGGTTTCTCAATGATGAATGCTTCTTAGTGAGTAATATTCTCACTGATCTAGCTTAAACTTCTGAAACTCTTCAATGTAATGATATTTTCACAAGTCTATTAATTAACCAAACAACAATTCACAACAGGTTTTCCAAGGGACAATGTCTCAAACTTGCAACCCTCCAATCTGGAAGCCTAGAATTTCCCACCAAGCAGCATTAGTTTTTTCAAATTTTTTGAGATTAACTAGGATAGATTAATATTACATTTTAAAAAGGAATACTAGTATTGAATTCGAGAATAATTTTGAATCTTGAACAGATGATAAAGTAGATTTCTAAGACAGTAACATAAACCCCAAGCTTCACAAAGGCATTTAGTATCGCACACTGACTACTCCAAGTAGCCCTAAGACACATGGATAAAATTGAATGACCGAACCACCGCGGCGGCAACACTGATGGGAACTGTGTTTGAGTCCTAAAGGCCATCACCGACAACGCTACAGCCCTTCCCGTGGGAAGTACGTCCCGTCATCAATGAAAGGTAGTCAACTCCCACCTTTTTCTGTACCTAACAGAGTGAAGAGAACCAACAACACTACCGGAAGCTTCTCATCTTCATTTTTGAGGTGTCCCTCCCCATTGGGAAAGAGGGGATTGGTAAAACAATCTAGAACTAGATTAGTGTTTTGATGACATATAGCTTTATTTTTCATTCTTCTTTCTAATTTTTTATTTCTTTGTCGATGGCAAATGAACGACTGAAGAAACTATTGCTCCTCTTCTTGTTTTTTCTCTCCACGGGTAGCAAAGACCATACGTGAGACTTAAAGCGATCATTGTTATAGCAAACATACTTTATAGTTTATCAATAGTTTTAGTCACCTAAATAGTTCATCTAGAGACAGGGTGACTTTCTAGGACTTTATATTAAGGTTGGTAGACATTTCTAGACTTTACTTCAACCTCATAAGTTTATGAGCATGAGTTAGAGGAAGGAGATTTAGTATACTGCAGTATATCTTTAGACTGAACGACTTTGAGACTTGAAATCGATTTTCACTCTGGAGACTTTTTAGAAAAATCTAAAATTTCATTTCGAAATTAAGAACAACAATTCATGTAAACATAGGGATTTTCACCCTTTAAAGGCTTTACTTCTTTTTTATCTAATTAGATTACACCTTCTGAAAAAAAGGTATGCGTTTTCTTATTGATTTAATTAAGAATCTGCAGAGCAATTGAGGTATTTTTGAGTTATGTGTCATTTTTCTATTGAGTTAAAGCTTCTTTGAATGATTTAGTTTCAGTTTGTGAATTGGGAAGCAATGATTCGAGGCTTGTATGACATACGTACTTGATGATTAAGAGGTTAAAGGGATTTAAAAGTGGGTTTTGTTCAATAAGTTATTGAAAGAAAATGATTTTGAATGACTTTTTGAGTGATTTTTCATAAAATCTATTTATAATTTTGAAACCTCTATTCTTTAAATACCTAGAATCCAAAAAGTAATTACGCGTCAAATTTGGCACTTCTATATCTAACGATTTGTCTTGTTAAATAAGTTGAAAGGATTTTGCATTATGAATATTGCAATTTACTTATACTATACTAGCCTTTAAATATGGTCAAGCCGAGAATAAAGCAATAAATAAGTGCATTTGGGAAGGAACTTCATATACACCAGCAGGGGTGGTCACCCCAAAACTTTTGTACTCTTCAATGAAAGTTTTAATCAAATCTTTCTATTGAATCTATCATATGGATATGTGTATTGAATACCTTTTTTGTAGATCGAATAAAATCAAAATTTGTCATGGAACCAAGTTACTACATCGAATTTCATTGATTTAAGTCATTTCGCATATGAGTTATTGCATGTACAGGCATCCGAGAGTGCAGACCGATAGACAGTCATTACTTTGACAGATTTGTTTCAAAAAATAATCATATATATATAAATTTATTTCGCGTAACGGCTGCAACGATTTGGATAATATTTTATATTTAGATAAAGTTTTGCTTTTTAAGTTTATTTATATAGGGGCTGTGGTGACGCTTTATATGACAGATAACAACTACGAGACACGAGTAATTACTTTTGTCTTGTGGTCATGTTACTCGGCTACGAACCATAAGGTAGCGAGTTCGATCCTCGCTATCGCCAATCGCAACAGGGCCTTTTCTTAAAAAAAGCGATTTTGTACAAAAAAAACAATTTTTTATGATTAACTATTATAATAAGTACATTCAACTATCGCTTCGAAGTACGAGCAGTACAGTATAGTGGTGAGAATAGAAAGACGTGTTTATTGTGGTTCCTCTGATCGAGTCGTATTTTTTTTTTTTTTTTTTACTTATACATTTATATTTAATATATTTGCTTTTTAAGTTTATGTATATAGGTGTCTTTCCTGGAAAAACGCTATTTTACACAAAAGAAATCCATGTTTTTTGAAACTCACAATTACAGCGTTTTTCTATCTGCTCTCATGCTGACAATGCCATATAGCGCCAGCTCAGACCGATTTCACCATGGTAAAAGCGAGTGTAAGTTCAAGAATATAAGGATGGTGAATACTGTAATATAGCAAATTGCTTCGAATAACATGTTAAGCTAAGAGCATTCAAAATTTTTTTTTTATTTAAATTATCAGCTAATTTGTAGGTAAGATTGAAAAATATTCAATCAATATGTGATTCGTATCTAAATATTTTCCTCGTAGGAACACGATTTTACACATAAAAAAAAACTTGAAGTTCGGTTTTCCAGATGTTCTATATTTTTATTTGCTAAATATGAATGCCAAATTGTATTTACCTAATTCTTTGTGTTTTAGAGTATCGAGTTCACTCTAATAGAACAATCAGGTAGATAGACTTCCCGTGAATGGATTTCCTTCTAAATTTGATAAAAATTTACAAATTTTGTCGTAATTTCACCCATTTATTCCTCCTGAAAGTGTTCTCAGATATCGTGTTCACAGAACGACAGACAGACAGACAGACAGATAAATAAATAGATATAATGTCAAAAAATATGTTTTTGGAACAGCGAAGTCTAAAAGGTAATAAAAAAAATCGTCAAAATCTCGATTCCAAATTTTTTTAATAATTACAATAATTCCTTTATATTCCATATACAAGAAAATAAAAATTTATAAAATAGTTAAACTTTTTTCTACTGATTTTTTTTATTTGTAATTTCGAACTTTCATTCTTTTTCCTTTTTTAATACGCTTTACACGCATCCGATTTTATCGAATTTTATATCTTTTGGTGCTTTAATTTTGTTTCAAAGGGGATAAAAAAAAAGACCATTTAAATCCTTAATGCATGAATGAAGTCGTTAAGTCGGCTAATTAAGGAAATGTGAACATTTCTAGAACTGCATAACGATTTTCACGATTTGGAATTTCAAAATTATTCTTAAGTTTCAACTTACTGCAAGAAAAGCTTTCAGACGGACGATTTTTCTTTTAAAAGGGGTTCTCGTAATTGATTCCGGCACGCCAAATGTGAATTACTGAAGATATCGAACAGAAGGAGCAAAAATTTAATTTTTCTATGAATTCACTTCTTTTTAATACAAGATTCCAGTTTTAATGAATGTGAATTAATTATAAATTTTTCTTGAATAATTCATTCTATAAATGTATTTTATTTCCTATTTCCTAGGCGTTTAGAAAAAAGAATATTAATCATCGAATTTAACATCAAGTATTTTCAGAACTTTAAATTCGAGGTAAATCGTCTATGTCTTTTTCTGTACAGTTTTATTTTTTAGCTAAAAGATATTAAAAAAAGATCATTAAATTCAGCATACTTGAAAATCATAGAAAATGAAATATAAGATGCGTTTTATAACAGACTTGATTATTAATGATTAATTTAATATTTAATTTTGATTTTAAAACATTTATTTTTGTCAAATTTCCTTATGTATTAAATTGCTTCTGAATGACTCAGACCTTAACGCTGTTCAAGTTAACGTTGTTGACACTTTTAGTTTTTCACCCTGGGATATACCACAGTTTTCGTTTTTGAAGCCTTTCACTGGATTCGATAAATCATTAACTGCTGCAGTTGTTTTCCAACAGGTCTTTTTATATCATCGCTATCGGTATTCTTCCTTTGTGCTAATTTTCACGGATGACTCAAAATAGATGGTTATGCTAGTTGCGACGTCATACTTCCATCTGATACACTTAGCCACCGTCTGAATAACTGCTGCTCAGTTTTTACTGCTGAGTTGGTGGCAATTTTCTGCGCTCTTCAGAAAATTTCATCCCCAACTCAGCATAAATTTATTATTTACACTGATAGCATGAGTGCACTGAAGTCACTTTCGCATCGCCAGAATCGGATAAATCCGATTGCCATTAAAATTTTGTTCACTTTGCGACTGCTTCAGAATTATGAGTTTCAAGTCATTTTCTGTTGGGTCATGTCGGCATCTTGGGAAATGAGAAGGCAGACTTGGCTGCAAAATCTGCATCGACTTCTTTGAGCATGAGCCTTCCCTTTAATGATGTTAAAAGGTCCATTGCTCATCATTACCTGGCAAAAATCATAGGATCTGCAGATTGAAAATAGATTACATTTTATTAAAGCGGACATTGTTCCTTAACCTGTTCATCCTATACGTCAGATCGATGTTAAATTGACATGTCTCCGTATGAGACATACACGCTTTACACACAAACATCTCGTATTTGGGGAAAATTTGCCTATGTGCAACAGCTGTCAAGTTAATTTCACTGTTAGGCATATCTTAATTGAATGTCCTGTCTTTAATTCATACCGTGCTCGTTTTTTTTACCTTGTATTCAACATTAAAGGAATTGTTGGGTAAAATATATACCACCCAAATATTTTTAAATTCTTAAGAGCTATTGGCGTTTTTCCTTGTATATAGACTTTTTAATTATTCTGTTTACGTTGAACATTCCTTTTTGTGTTCTTGTACATTTTATCATTGTTTCAAATTCTCATAAATCATAGTTTTAAATTTTAAAATGTTACAATCATTTTCACACCCTTTTCTTCACGAATTTTTTTCTTTACATATCTGTGTTAATTAAATAACTGGACATTTTTTTTAATATTTTATCCTTTTACCATAGGATTGGCGCAGTATGGCCAAATATGGCACTTGCGCCAATAAAACACACAAACCAAACCATAATTATCAATTAAAATTTATATTTAAGAATTAATATATTTCATATTCATTCGACTAATGCAGAAAATCATTTACTACATGTCATGTAAAAATATATTCTTTCTTTTAAAAACTTATCCTCACTATAAATAAACTTTTTCTCCAAATTTAAATACAATGGTGTACAATTAATCGTAGTAGATCTTTATACATACATTGAAATAGATGTTTATATGTGTAAATAAACATAGCCATTGTCATTGTATTTATATTTTAAATATGATAAACAAAAAGATTTACATGTATCGATTACAATCATGAAAGCGATATTGCCATAAATAAAATATTGCATCGCAATTTCAAACTATAACTGCGTAAAAGTTTAGAATTCTAGTACATCAGGAAATGGTTCAGAATCTACTAAAATGTTCCATTCTAATAGTTAAAGATAGTTAAATAAAAGAGTATAAAAATGTTAATCATTATTTCCTTTGATTTTATTAAAGCCTTTCACAATATGAAAATGTTCACCAGAAAATGATAAAATCGAAAATCTTATCAATATGAGAATGTTTAGCATGAAATTGACGCGAGAAAAAAACATAATTAACACTCTTAACATTTAAAATATTATTGTGAAATTAATATAGAATAGAACGTAATTGCTACAGAATGAGCATACAGCTCACGAATTTGATAAAATGATTATGATTGGATGCATTACTAATGACACAAAAATATACTATTGGAAAAAAAAAACGCATAACTTTGGGAATATAATCTTATTTAGGAAATCAGTAAATTTATCAAAAATACTTTTTTTTTACGAATATGAAGAAGTCGAATAAAAGCTGTCAAAAAATGGCTTGATTTATTTCAAGTCGAAAATCTTCACAATTTGTCAATAATAGTTTACTCAGCAATTGATTGGCGACCAAAGATGGAAGAATTGATATTCTGAGTAATCAAAATAACACCGTGATATAGAAATCAAGATAGAATAGAACAGAGTTGTTAGAAAATGGAACGAGATCTGGCAAAATAATTACGATGATTGGGCGCCTTACAAGTGAAACAAAAGAATGGCATTGAAAAGAATATCACGTAAAACTGGGAGAATAATCTAATTATTGATAACATTCGGAGCCGAACAATTAATGGTTTTCGTCAGCGTCGCTATCAGCGAAGTAGTGAATACAGAAAAGATGGATAGATCAATGTACAATAGAGTTTATCCGGTATGTATCAGGAGTGATTGTTAATGAACTGGTTTCTGACTAGAGCTTCTATCTGAGAATCTTTCAGTATACCGTCACAGTTCTCTAGTTGCTATCCAAGACACATTATATATTAACTTGTTGCAGACAAATTTTCAACTTATGAATCAGATTACTTTTTCAGTAAATTTTTCATTGAAATTTGTGTTAGTATGGTAGATACTTCTGTGGCGCAGTAATATGATATTAAGACTGAAATGTTACTGCGGAGATATTTGAGATTTATCTTTTAGTGCAGTTTCGTGTATTGTTTTGAAGTAAAAGCAAGTTATATATACAAGTAATCAATCCAAAGTAAGAAATATTTTGAAAACAAAACTAAATAGTTTTGGAATCGCAACTAAAAATTATTTCTTATTCAAACTAAAACCTAAAAAGGAACAGGAAAAGCACCATAGTATTTAGAGAGCGCAAATGCAGCTACTTCTAAAACACAGATGAATTGAAACAATAGTAATAAAAACCAAGTTAATAGGGGGAAAAAAATCAAAATTAAACCAAAAAAAAAGAATCGAGCCTGAAGACTTTCTCAAGGGTTACCCTCAGGCAGGGATACAAAAAAAAGGGAATTTTTCCGTGAAGAAATGCAGATTAAACAGTCTAAAATCGATTCCTCGTGACATGAAAATCCCCTGAAATTAGGCCTAAGAGATATACCATTTTAACAGAAAGGAAAATACAAAACAATAAATTATAAGAATACGTCCACTAATAAGCAAAAATACAATAACAAAAATAACATAAAATATAACATAACATTCCTATTAACTTGGTTTTTATTACTATAAATGTGTGTGTGTGTGTGTGTGTGTGTGTGTGTGTGTGTGTGTGTGTGTGTGTGTGTGTGTGTGTGTGTGTGTGTGTGTGTGTGTGTGTGTGTTACTGGCCAAATTTCAGATAAAAGTGAGCATATTTGGAGTGACTTGGAGCTGCTTACCAAATCGATTAATATGTAATTAACAGTTATCTAAATATTTGAGTGATGTATGATGTTAAAATATAAAATTATTATTTCATAGAATCTATATAAGCACAGAAGATTTTCTGCAATTCGGCATTATATTAATCCGATCCCAAAGTACAGACTGGAGGAAGAGCGTTAAATGCAAAATAAATCGTTCAACGATTATTTCAGTGCTCTTAGTGTGACGTAATTGATGAGATTTTGAATTATAATAATATTTGTAATGCAGACTGTTCATTCATTTAAAAAACGTAAGCATTTAACATGCACAAATCTGAGTGATGTATGGAAATATATGCACTAGATTTTCTGCACCTTCTGCAAATATTTTACTTGCACTCTCTGGACTAGAATACACGTTTCCAGGTGATTGTTGAATTCATTCCAAATATTTTGTAGCAACATCCATTTCATGGTCATCACTGAAGCATTGATTTATTCCCTGAACTTCTTCATTTTTCTGCTAGACGTGAGAGTACATAAACGAAGTGCGCTAGAAGTGAGAGAACAAAAATAATGCACTTCCAAAAAATTACTAAAGCATTTAATTAGTTGACCTGACGGGTGCCAAAGGACTAAAACGAGGTCATCCTCGCCAACACGCACAATCCAGCGATACTGAAGTCCATCGTTAAGGTATCAGCGAGTTTGAATGATTAGAATGGCAGCCTTTCCTGATGGAAGACAAAATCTATGGAATCATGAGCTAATTGTAAAAACTACCGTAACTACAATATTACAGATGATTTGCACCAGCTCTTCTTACAAAACAAGAAAAATTGCTCCTTTGTCTGCAAACCTATGCAAGAAAATCTATCTTTGGATAATCTGTTATGAAAGTTACAATTGTACATTTCAATTTTCAATGCCAAAGAATCGTGCATTATGACGATGCATGCTCCTGAATAAATGAAATGCAGCTTCATCTCTTTATATAAACTTGGCGGCAAATAGAATATCGAGTATTTGTATAATATGCAGAAAATTTGATGAATTTGCGATTAATTTCCATATACCAATTATATTTGTATGTGTAATAGTTTTGAATATGAAGCACTTTGAAAATGAAGAGTGTTTTGTCATAGCCTTATATTGATTATATTTAACATATTTTTTATTATTTGATACCTTTGTATTATCAACTTAGATACTGCTATTAAAATTCTCTTTCTAAATGAATTTCTTCTAATTCGGCAGTTTACCGTTTTGATATTTGTTGGGATACTAAAGGTATTTTTTTGTTCAGGCTTCTTATAACTGAAATTCTACTTATTCAGAAGCTACAGGGCCAGTTTCTATGACTCCAAATAAAGCCAAATTTCATTGATATGTAGTACATCTTCATATGAGCTAGAAGTCAAACTTCTGCCCTCGAGTGTCCAGGGGGTCTTTATTCTCAGAAGCTACTGCACAAACTCGGCTTAAAATCGCTGACTTCGTCATTGGGCTTGCCGATAACAAGTGTCATAAGAAATAACAACAAAAGTGATTCTTTCTACAAAAATCGAAAAAGTTCAAAATTTCATTAACAGGTGGCGCTGTGCCAATATGTAAGGCGCATTTTTGCAGATTTCTTTTGGAAACAGAATAAAGGAAAATTTATTTCATAAACGGTAATATTAAATTTAGTTAATTCAGAAAGCCCTAGATCCGGATCTATGGTTCTGAAAAAGATAGAAAAAAGGAGATAATTTCATGGGGTGCAATCTGCGCCAATAAAAATAAAAAAAAATCCTCTCAGCATCAACGAAATAAAGAAAAACAGCATTATGCATGTTCAATGAACTTTTCCATTCTCGGAACTGCGTTTTTTATTGCATAACGTAAAGTGTCTTGTGGAATTGAGCGGATATGAAGCTTAATACTATTCCTCAGATCCGAGATCGTTTGACATCACACTTTAGACAAAGAGTCTTTCAAAACCCACATATCTAAAAATTGCATGGCTTGATATCAGGTTAACGCTGTGGTAAAAACGGTAATTTGTTAATTCACAAAACTTGAAAACAGATTGAAATATCTTCCCTCATTTATGGAATAATAGGTTCTGTAAGTGTTGATTCCTCAAAAAAAAAAAAAAAAAATGGCCCTGTCATAAATGTAACTGTAAAATCGCTGTTACTTTAGCCGCATGCATTGGAACTCCTTCAACAACATTAGGATTCTCTTTCGCCAAAATCCGACAGTTGTGTGTGTGTGTTCGCTTGTCTGTTTAGATAAAAGTGTGCTTCATCACTCAAATCAGAATATGCAAGAAAATGTAGTACAAATGTTATTACCCTGTATTGATTATTGCACTCTCTGATTCTTGAATGGATAATAGCGTAAAATTTGAGGTATCACTTTTCTCACCTTGGAGATGGAACGTGTCGATTTCATTTGCAATAGTTGGAACACTTACATTATCATATGACGAATGGTTTGTTAAATCTACGGCAGCAGTAGCAAATATCTACAATGCTAGAAATGTCCACTCAATTTCGTCTTTTGTCAAGAAGAATGCAGATTCTTTCTTTTCCCCAAAATTGTTTAATTATTTTGTGAACGCCACGATTCTACATGGCCCTTGTTTAACATTTTTCTGTGTCCGTAATTCTCGAAAAGTTGCGGTTATTTTGAGAAAATAATTTTTCGAGAAGATACTTTTCTTTCAAAGTTACCATTTTCCACAAACCATAGATTCTAATGTTTTTCAGAAACAATAAACTCATCCAGTATCAAAAGAATGAAAGACACACTTTTTTAGCTTGTTCTAAATCGTCAGTTGATTCGAAGCACATTTCAGGGTTTTGAAGGTGTTCCGTTACTGCCATTTCTACATTATTCGTGGAATATTTAAATAAAAAGATGTTGTAATTTTGTGTGTTTTGTTTGAAAATCTAGAATTTTGTGTGTTTTATTTGAAACGATTTAAATTGTTAGAATGAATCTGAAACAATTTACTTTTACCAAATGAGAAATAAATTTTCTCTTAAAAAGCGTTTACAATGGACACGACGCCTACACCAGGAGGATCACGGGACCTCTATTGGACATTGGCAAATAGCTGTCCTAATTAGACAACCATTAATTCTTGTCCCATTCGGATCACGTGATGATATTAAGGTAGGTGCGACCTTTAATTGCTAGCAATAGTTGGCCTCGTGTGAATGCTGCTTTATTTATTTATTTTTTTACAAAAAATCCGCCAAAATTACTTTAGTATTGTCACAGTGCCATCTATTGGTAAAAGTTTGAACTACTTTTAATGTTTTATTTTTTGTTGAGTGCAATTTTTGAACTGCATACTAAGGAGGTTTTATTTCGTTTGGAACATTGGAACAAGCTCTAGAACCTTCTTAATAGGCAAATTTTATTTATAATAATCTTGCATATGGCTTTCCAACTGAATATTGAATTCAATATTGTGCATAATTTAGACATTATTTTATCTATTATTAATAATAGTATTATTTTGTAATCTTTAAATGTAATTCAGGGAAGATTATATCATTGTTAATAAATTTATAATAATTTGTATCATTTTTTTCACTGAAAACTGAATTGCTGTCTCGTTTTCTGAATACTATAATATTGTAATCAACTCTATTTTATACGTTGTCTTCACAAAGAGAATGATCAAATTATAAAAATTTTCATTCGTAGAACAGTCTGCAACTTATTATAATAATAACATTGTATATAAGAATGCATAATGTTAGTGTCTAGACGACCGAGATTTAAATATTTAATAAAACATATATTCGTGCTATTTTTTTTTCTCTATTTCTGCTTGTAAAAGGACGTCATGAGTCATATACTTCATATGCTTTGATAATGGTAATTCCATCCATGTAGATGACAGAAATTCTCTTAGAAATATATATTTTAACTCTCTTTTTAGAAAAAAAAAATTCTATAAAACATGTAATAATGTGACTTTCAACATGAAAATAATTAGTTTTAAAATAATACGTCTGATTTTTTAAAAAAAATTACAAAATTGAAATTGTTTTGGGGAAATACGAGTGGAATATTACTTTATTTTGTTTCAATTAAAAACCACTGAAGTGATACTAAATCTCAACTTCTTTTACTTGAACTTGTCGTAGAAAAATGTAACAATTTAAATAATGTCTTTCGCATCCTCCTTGTACCGGAAAATAAACTTCAAGATATTTGTGTTCCTTATAAAATGTCAAGTATGGGTAAATCCTATATAGAAATCCTATCATTCTCAAATTTCAATTCTTAAAGTGTATTTTCCTATTGCATATATCACGATACTTAGAGTTATAGATATTACTGATTCTTTTTAAGAAGGATCTATTAGGATTCATATTATGAATCTTCTGGGTGAGATTCTCTAGTCATGTAGAAAAGTCGATAAAATTCTATCTAAATATGATATTATAAAAAAATTAAATGATTATTTTTGAGCATTGTTTAAGAAGTTTATTAAACATTTAATAGGTTATTTGTTTTATACTACCTCAGGCCGGTTAGGGTTTTTCATCTTTTCATTTTTAAGTAATCTATTGTGGCGGATTGCAATCAGAGAGGATAGAAACTGGGACCTTGTGGTTCGCAGCCCAGTAACATGACCACGATACAAAAGCAATTGCTCGGGTAGCGTAGCTGTTAATTGGCTTATAAGCTTTCACCAAACTATTAAATTTATGATAAAATGTTTCTGAAAAGAATAAAAAATGGAGATATTGTGAACAAATGAAACTACTGAAATCACATTTTGAATTAATCTTAGTTTAATTTTATAAAGTTATCTCTTTGACATATTTTATAACTTTAAGAGAGCAATTCTTATATATAAATTTATTTCGTGCATCTTGAAAACGGCTGTAACGAATTGGATCCCATTTTATATTTCGATAAGTTTTCGCTTTTTAAGTTTATCTATATAGGTGTCTTTTCTAAAAAAAAAACACATAAAAAAATAAAAATATTTTTTATAACTAACTATTACAGCTTTTTTCTATCTGATCTCATGCTGGTAATGTCATACAGGGCCGTCTGTGTCGTTTTGTGGTATTTGTATTGTTGCCATAGAATGATAACCTATTGGTAACTCAAAATTTTGTGAGGGCGTTATATGGCATTATCCGAATACGAATACGTTCGGCTCGCATTCAATATCAAACGATGCATTTATTGTGTTAACCAGATGGAATAACATGTTAAATTGAGTGCATCTATATATTTTTTTTTATTTAAATTGCCATTTTATTTGTAGGTAAGACTGAAAAATATTCATATGTAATCAGTATGTGATTCATATCTAAATATTTTCTGCGAAAAAAACACCTTAAAAAAAACTGTCGAGCGAAACTTGGTTTTTCTGGTACTGTATATAAAATGACTAATGCGAGGAGGAGCTTAGATCTTTAGCCCGACTCGGGTGACGTCGTCATCATATAACCATGTTCAACTCCTACAATAAACCTAGTCGTATGCCGAAATAGGACGTATATAGGACTGAGTTTATTCTATAAATAATGAAATTCTGCTATATCAGTTGGTATACACAAGTTTACAGAGTGTTTGTACTATAGTATTTCATGAAATAAATGACAATTCAGTCATAAAATTCCTGCTTTGCTAACATGAAATAAATCGTTTAATAAATAACATGTTATCAAACAACAAATTTAAAATAAAATTTTAGATTGTTTTCATAGATATCAGTTTGTAAAGCTAACTTTTTTATCCAATAAGCTGAATAGTAGTACATAAAACAGTGGGGTTGTGCAAGCGAATATGATGCGTGAGTAGCTAAGACGTACTCTTGGCCCTAGTTGGCGCTACTAAAAACAAGAGACGCTCCCTTGGCTTAAAATCACTGACTTCGTCAGCAAGCTTGTCCATGGCAAGTGCCATTATAAACAACAACAACATAAAACAGTAATTTTTTTTAGAAATTCTTCAATATGTATCTTTTGTTTCTTAATACTGTGACGAATAAAAACCAATTTTAGAAAATGTTTGAAAATGTAGAGCAATGAAAAAGCAATAAGGCTCATACTTTGGCTTTGAAAATGAGGGTCATATTGAAATAACTTTAATGGAAATAAGGAATACCTCACTTAAATTTATACGTCACTCCAACTTCCTAAAATAGATAATTGTATGCTACACTACCAATAAATCTTTAATAACATAAAGAGAAAACTTTAAATAAATGTGCAAAAATTTTTCGCCAAAATACAACTCATTTTTCAGTTTCAAAGTAGGAAAGAAAGTAAGAGTGGATCTTCGATGGAACAATATAGTTTATTTCAAATTTAAAATTCAATTAGTTCTCATAGAAAATGTAATCTAATGAAACACTTTTGTATTAGAATATGATGTTATCGTTATTAATTCAATATCAACAAATTAAATGTACTAGGATTCAAGTTCTTTTCAATATAAACACTAGCTAAATAAGCCGCATTTAATTAGATAGCAATGAATGTATTCAGTAATAAATAACTGTAATAATAAGTCCGTCGTGCTTTTAACAAGAAAATAAAACAATCGTCTGAATATTGAATAGCATTGTTTGATTAAATTCTTTACGATTCTGCAGAAATGTTTTGTGTGATAAATGAAATCATGCATAAAATTTTCTTAATGAACAAGAATTAGAAAACAGAGGAGAAAATAAATAATCAGCCTCATAAGTGAAATGAAAAATTACATATTATTTATATTATTATTCAAGAGTTTAAGGGGTAGAAAATATTTTTAGTCTTTTCTCAATGAGTAATAGAAAACTTAAGATTAATTCAAAATGTTTAAATTAAATTAACCGTGTATTTTGTGCTTTAGAATTAGCGACGGAGTTACGTTTAAAGTTATTTCCATTGTTTCGAATCTCCAGTTTCTACTTTCTTTCATTTAATTATTTGTTATGAATGTTATTATTTTTTGTTTGATAATTAGTTGGAATTTGTAATATATAAATATAAGAATCTTCTCATATTACTTTTTTTTTATTCATGATACGTCATTTCGTTCTATTTTGTTTTTTTATTTTTTTGTTCAACTGATTTCAATTTAAGACCAACGCTGGACTGAATTTTGGGAATTATTATCATTCCATTTAAAAAATTTTAAAACAGAAAATGCGGCAAAAAAAAATTGATAATTTTGTTAACCCAAAATCAACAAATTATGTGGAGATTACTAGGATGCAATGTCACTTGATATAAGTATATTTATATTTAAAATAATCAGTAAAACAAAAGATGCAGTCACCTGACTATAGCCACTGTCGCTATTTCAAATTTTATATTAAAATTCCTGATGCTTCACTTATGGTCCCTTGTCCCTTTCGTCCTTGAAAGATATCACTAAATAAAACTTTGGCAGAACCCCTAGCATTAGCAATTGGACTGATTTTATTAATTTTCCCCAATAATTTGCAGACATTTTATTCCTATTAGATATAGTTCATCAAAGTTGATTTACATGACTAAATTAACAATGAGATAAGGGAATAAATACTACTTTAATTACTGTTAATATAATCAGGGAAAAGATGGTCGCCAATAGTGGTTAGTTATTATTTAATACAATTAAGACATAAATATAGAAGAAATTGTGCCGACAAATGTGATACATGACCATGAAAGCGTTTACTAAACTAACGATGGTCATGTGGTGGCTAGGTTTGCATTTTGGAATTATATTTATTCTACTAATAAAGATGAAATTGCTTCTGTCCAGGATGCGGATGGATGTAAAATAGTAATTATAAAAGTTTACAATTGAAAATAATTACAAAATTTTCAGTCATTATATTCGGATGTTATTTCTAAATATTCATTGCGATTATTTTTCATTCATATCATACTTGCCGTCTTTGACGACTAGAAGTTTTCTTATGATTATTGGGTGGGGGAAAACTTCAATAAAATATACGAGTAGTTAATTTCAATTAACCCTTTCTAGGGCCGTGGGAAGTATGCTTCCCACCAAATTTATCAATCTTTGTATGAAATTATGTAGGTTGACATAAGTTCTGACAAATTTTTTTAGTAAGTCAGAAACTTAGATGCTTCAGTTTTTTATCCCAGACAAAATGATGAGTCTTGATTTTTTACTTAATTATTAATTAACCAAATTAATTAATTAATCAAATTAAATTTATCAAATAAGCTAAATGAATCCCTTTTCTTATTCTAATTTAAAGCCTAAAAATATTTTATCATAATATGACTAGAAAAAAATGGCCCTTTTAAGGGTTAAGAGAATTTCTGTTATTAGTTCATTAACAAATTTAGCACACTACAAAACAAAAACAAATAGTCAAGCTTAAAATACAAAAATATTTTTTTATACATCTAATTACATAAAGAGAAAGAGAAGAAGAGAAGTAGGTAAACTATTAAAAAAATCATCCTTACTTTTCAAGATAAATTTATCTGTCATTGCTATAGCTTACTAAATATGAAAAAAAAAATCGTACTAAATATTCTATTTTGGCTATAAAATATGGATGATAAAAATGAAATGAAGTATTGGTGTTAGTATTAAAAACTATTTGAATTTCATTACAACAGTGAAAAGAACTGTTTTATATAATTAAATTTTTTTTCAAAAATATTGAAATTGGAGAAAAGAATTGAACAGCAACTAAATTAGTATTACAGGAAAAGTAATGTTTTTGAATTTTCAGATGGTCAGAATAATTGTTTTCTACAATAATATTTAAAAAAGGTTGCCATCAGAACAAACCAAAATTTCAATTTTAATTAATTAAAATTTTAAAGGAAACAAATGTATATTTATAACCTCCAATGTAAGTTTAGGGGAAATTTTCAAAATCCAGGCTTAGCGATCTACCCTGTAGAATTTCAGCAATGTACACACATGCATTAGTTCGTAGAGATTATTTTATAGTGTATAAAATATCTCTGGTTAAGTTTTTAAAGCGGCGACTATAGTGGAAAGAAGATTTTTTTTTTGAGAAAATTGTTAATTTCTTGATGTTTTTTGTCGTAAAATCTTTAGAATTTTGGTTCCAAGTTCATTCTTCGTGAATTTATATTCATTTTTATATTATATATTTTATTGCTACTTTGCATCTTTAAATGCCATTTTTCCAAATTCTAAACTTTGGCAGAGTTTTCTAAAAAAAAGTTTCATAAATTAAAATTTAATTCTATATTTTCTCAGTTTCTGAATTAGAGAATAAGGAGTCTATTATTTAGAAATATTCTATAATTATATTAATGCTACAAAAAGTGAAAAAAATATTCAAAATCTTATGTTATCTATCAGCAAAACCTCAATTTTTAAATATAAAATAGAAATACAGCTTATTTTTTTAAAGTCAAAATTGAAGTATATTTTTATATACATTTTTTAGAGTATTTGCATTATTCTGAATAAATCGTTTGGTAAATTTCTAAAATGGAAGGTTTTTGCTTTATACCTCCTTTTAGAATCGCAAAAATTTCATTTAAAAAACATTCTTGGCATATTTTGATGTATTCTAGTAGATTTTGGTTTCATAGTTTTTTTTTCAGTTTATTTGAGGCGAAAAGTTAAAAATGTAATTCAATTAAAGCGTTTTTAAAAAATTCATCCTGAACTTTGTCATATTCTTTAAATTTATCTGTTTTTACTGTCATAATTTATAATTTTAAACATTGCTAATAATTTTTCCAAGTTCACTAAATTATTTCCATTTATTGATTTTTCTTATAGATTAGAGGCCAGCAGGGTACTTAAACAATCAATTCGATTCATTTCCGTAGCTAAAATGTTCGCATCTTTTTTTTTTTTTTTTTTTTTTTTTTTTTTTTACTTTCTAGTTCCCTTTCTTTCTCTTAAAGTCACTAGGAATATATATTTAAATTCATAAACTGGTTTCAAATGATATATATTATTATTTAGTCAAATTTTAATGTATTTGGAGCATTTTTAGCAATTTATTCAAATAAAAAAAAGGTAATACAAAGAATCAAAAACTTTTTCTTATTTCGTGATATTTTATCATATTTTGAAAGCTTCTAAAATATGCATAGAAATGTTTTTAAATAAATCAGTTTTTTACAGAAAAAAAAACGAAAAATATGCGTCTATCTTATAGAATGATAATTATCTTGGATAATAACAACGGGAATGAAATTTTTCCTTGGCTATCTGAAGATTAACATTTTTAACATAATTTAAATGAAATTCAATAAAATCTCTGCTACAAGTTAAGTTTGAGTTTAATAGGTTATTTTTGATGAAAGAAATAGTAATAGTAGCATTTTCAATGCCTTATTTCTGGACTGATGATAAATTTTGATAGAAATCAGCAAATGTTAGTAAGTTTTCGACGCGCTTAATCTAGCTACTTGACTAATCTACATTTAGAAACATTTTTCAGTGGAAAAAAATTTGTCTCACAAATTTCTTCCGTTAAGAGAATATTTTAAAAGCAATGTAATTACATTTTGCAGTTTTTGTAAATGAATATTCTGTATGCATAATGGAAAATTATAACTTTTAATGTTTTTGTTTATCGAATTCACAATTTCGTTGTCTAGACATGTAATATTTCAGAAATTGCATTAAGCAAAATATGCAGACTCCAGAATGGAAATATGGAAATAATAAAATGAAAACTTCGAGCAATCGATTGTTACAAAGAAACTCTTTTAAGGGAATATACTGAATATAAAATATTTATCCTGAAATAGTGAATAATCTTAAAAGATAGGAAATATTTTAAATCATTTCATCTAGATGCTTTATGGCTTATACAAAACATACTATTTAGTTTTTGAGTTACATGAAAAACTTTTGCATCTTCAAAAAGCCACTGTATTATTATTCAGTTTACAAGTAAATTTCCATAAGATACTTTGTCACATGAAATTTAAAATGGAACATACTTTTACTGACAATAATTTAACATAGAAAAATAGAACTCATTGAAGTCTTTTATGATAAAGCGTTTTTCACAACATTGCTAAAAATATATTTTCAAAGATAATGTTAAATACATAGTGCATCAAATAATAGCGAAATAGCTATTTCAGCAAAAGAAATTCTAGTATTAATTAAAAATAATAATAAGATCAAAAGTAAATAAAAATGTTTGCTTTTAATTTAAAAGATCCGTGATAATTTTTTTTACTATTATCGAATTTTATTTACTAATACAAAATGATTACAAACCTGATTGGTTCTAAGAAGATATCGCGATTAATTCAAAATAATATTTAAGAATAACTGATCGATTACTTTTTATTCGTGTCTTGAAATCAATAATCAATCAATTGATGGATCAATCATGTTTCGACAATTTTCATTCCATCTTTCAACATAAAACATGTCTAAGATGAAGGAATTCATTTCTTCAGAGAGAAAAAAAAAAAGAACAGAGCTTTGTGACGCCATGAAATATAAATAATTTTTTCTTTTAATATTCTTAATATCTGCTTTGATACTATTATTTTATTATAATTCAATTCTTTAATTCTTCCCAATGATTGTTTTTGTAGTGTTTCCGACTGAATTTTCGTTTCACTAATAGAATTCATTCAAAATAGTTGAACTGTTGTCATTTCTGAAGTAGCAAACTGAACAGATTTTGCAATTTAAATAATGCTAGCTTATTCAAGTTGAAAATTAAAATCCTTCGATTTCAATTGCAAATCCAATAATTTTATAATTTTTAACGAAGAATTTTTGTATATATATATATATATATATGTGTGTGTGTGTGTGTGTGTGTGTGTGTGTGTGTGTGTGTGTGTGTGTGTGTGTGTGTGTGTGTGTAACATATTTTTGGTTTAAGTAGAATGCAGGTTCGAAGCAGTGAAGAGACTTTTTAATTTCGTTTTATTGTCTCTCGAGAGGCAAACATTATTTTAACAATAAGGCAAAGCGCAGCAAAGAAAGCAGAAGGCAAAAAATGGACGAACAAATGATCAGTCTTATATAACATAGGATTTCTGGCCAGGCGCCAATTCAATACACGTGTGACCTTTGACACCTTTTGAAGGGTACAAAAGATATCACTTTCATTTGATACGTAGTACTGATGGCGCATTATTTTTACAAGGGGATTAATTAGACCGAAAGTGGAATTGGATCAAGAAATAAGAGAATATTTTAGAATGAAGTTACGATGGGCTGTAAATTAAGATAAAGTTTTGGAAATTAATTTTAATTAAATTAAGAGTTTAAAATATCATTGCATGCATATTATATATATTTCATGTATCTCGGAAAGGGATCTAGCACTTTGAATCAAATTTTGCGTTTAGATAAAGTTTTGAAGTTTTATATAGGTGTCTTTCCTGCAAAAACGAGATTTTACACACAAAAAACATTTTTTTTTTAAATGCCTTTTTCTATTTGTTTTTTTTGCTGACAATGTCATATAGAGCCATATCGAATCCGATTTCACCATGGTAAAACTGAGTGTAAGTTCAAAAATGTCAGTAATGATAGATATTATGGCGGTAGGCCTAATTTTGGCGGATGCCAGCGAGTAATAAATTCGTCGATAGTGAACAATTTGAGATTAATGGACTTAATCCATATTAATTATAAAAATAAATTTATTACTATTAACACTCATAATAAACGATCAACAGTTACAAGCAGGGTAGAGTGCCGTATTTTCGAACAGGATATAGGGGGCGACGCCATACATTGAAACAAGAAGTAGCAGGTGGTACGAACATCCCGACCCCCATTGAAATACTTTCAACAGATAAATGAATACAAATTTGGGAACATAAATACAATAATACATGTTAAATCAAATGAAATATAAGCAGAAAAATTAACAAGTAAATGCAAATTCACTAATATATATGTAATACAAGAATAATAATTAATAATTAGCACATTTTTTTATACAGTAGGTAAAATACAAACATCTCTGATATTACTTTTAATATTTTTCTGTCAGGAAGTTTAACATTCAATTTTATCTTTTCCAGAAAAAACGTCTGTAATTCTACCTGTAATCCATTTGGTACCTGGAAGGAATTCATTTTTAACTAAAACAAGATTGCCTATTTCAACATTATTTTTGATAAATTTCCATTTGCTCCTTTCTTGTAAATTATTTAGGTAATCTCTCTTCCAAATCTGTTGAGATAATCGAATGACTCTACCATTTTGATAATGTATTCCCCTTAAAATCAATAAATTGAGGTTCTACTGTAGCGATAACCGGTCTGCCAATTAAAAAGTGGACAGGAGAAAGAGTCTCAAAATTGTCAAATTCAGAAGAATGTGGAGTTAGAGGGCGTGAATTTAACACAGCTTCTATTTCAGCAAGTGAAGTGACGAATTCTTCAAAGGTTAAATTTGAATTTCCAGCTACACGTTTTAGATGGAATTTGAAAGATTTCACTCCCGATTCCCACAATCCAGCAAAATAAGGAGATCTAGGAGGAATTAAATGCCTCCTAGATCTCCTTATGATAATATCTTATAATCATTAAAGTTTTAGCATTCTACTTGGTAACACTATAGGACATTTTTCATTGAAAGACAAAGAGTTCATAACCATGCATACAATATGTTCATCATTAAAATAACTACTTAATGATTCATCAGGAGATTTAACTAACTCACATAACTTTTTAAATTCTACATTTGCGCCTAGAAATGTTTTACCGTTATCCGAGAACATTTTAGAACTCTTACCCCTTCAACCAAAGAACCTTTTTAAGCAGGCAATGAATGCTTGGGAAGTAAGATCAGATACAAACTCCAAATGGATCGCTTTCATAACCATGCATACAAATATGAAGACATAAATTTTATTCAGTACTCCTTTACCCTGGTTTTTATATTTTACCAAGAATGGATCACAGAAATCTACTCCATAGTTGTTAAAAGGAAAAGTGAGAGTTACCCTTTCTTTGGGTAAATTACCCATTAATTGATTTGACATCACAGGTTTATTTTTAAAACAAATTATGCAATTGTGAACAATTTGGCGCGTTAGATTTTTACCATTAAGTGGCCATTATTTACAACGAACATGGTATAGCAAATTGTTAGCACCAAAGTGAAAGTATTAATTATGATAATATCTTATAATCATTAAAGTTTTAGCATTCTACTTGGTAACACTATAGGACATTTTTCATTGAAAGACAAAGAGTCTTGTAATCTACCTCCAACACGAATAATATTATTTTCATCAATAAAACAGTTTAAAGAAGCAAGTTTGCTATTACAAGGTACAGATTCACCTTTGAATAAATTTTTAAATTCACTAGCAAATTCTATTTTTTGGACAGTATTTAATAACCATATCTCTGCTCCTGTAAGCTCCTTTAAGTAAAGACCCAGTGATGCGTTTATCACTTGGTGACTTGGCATTTTTGATGAATCTGAAAATATAACTAAGAATTCGAATTAATTTACAAAAGTTATTAATTACAGAAGCAATCTTATGAAATAAATCAATTTCAGCTGATAGCAGCAGAGTTTTAGTTACAGAAGTTTTAAATTCCTTCTTAATGTCATCAGTACAGTTGTGAGAATGTTCAGCATGTACAAGCTTTGAAGGATCGGGGCCCTTCCACCACAGTTCACTCTTAACTAAGTCTGGGGCATGCAAACCTCTGGAAAGGAGGTCAGCTGGATTATTTTCTGATTATATATGTTGCCAAGAAAAGTTTTTAGTTAATTCTTGTATTTTTGCCACTCTATTAGCGATAAATGTCTTGAGAAGGTGAGGAGAAGTCCTTATCCAACTTAAGGCCATTGTGGAATCAAAATACAAGTTATTTCCTGAAGATCAGACTTCACTGCAGCGACAACTTTGTTTACTAGCTTGGACAACAGGAAGCAGGCCGAAAGCTCCAACCGGGGAATGGATAGTCTTAAGCGGAGCTACCCTTGATTTACTACAAAGAAGGTGACAGTTTTTGTTACCACTCTTGGCGTGAACAGAAACATATACAACAGCTGCAAATCCCTTTTCCGAGGCATCGGCGTATCCAAGAAGTGCAATTTTTTCCGGATGCTCTAATAGAACAAATCTTTAAGTTTTTCTAAATCCGGTAAGAAATTGGAAAAATGAAGTCCATTCGTTGGAAACTGCTATAGATAGTTTCTCATGTCATTCTAATTTAAGTAGCCATAATTTTTGTATGAAGAATTTGGCTTTGCTTATTACAGGTCCTAAAAGACCAAGAGGATCAAATAGGCGTGTGATCTGAGAGAGAACATCTCTCTTCGTGAAGATCGAATTGGTAGGAAGAGAAACTTTGAAATAAAAGGTACTTGAAGAGCTATTCCCCCCAAAGACCCAAAGTTTTTAGTTTCATCAGATAACTGATTGAAATTTAAATCAGGAGACTCACTGTTTGAATGTGAGAAACACCGTTTGTGCAAGCGCATTCCTGCACTTTTTAAAAGAAGAATAAGTTCAGTTTTTAACAGTTCAAGTACTTGGATACTGGAGCATTCAGTTAATCTTTCATCCAAGTAAACATCTTGTAGAACAACATTAGCTGCAAAGGGAAAGTTGTCTTTCTCATCCATTGCAAGTTGCTTTAGAACTCGCGTGGACAGGTTACATGCGGGTGTTGTTCCATAAGTGACCGTTTTCAATTTATAAATTTGAACTGGTTCATTTGGACCCTTTTTCCAAAGGATTTACTGAATATGTCTCTGTTAGCGATTTATTTCAATTTGTCTAAACATATGGCATATGTCACAGCTAAAGAAATAACGATGTTTACGCTCACGAAGCATTACAGAAAATAAGTCTTCTTGAATTGTACCTCCTTTACACAGAACATCATTGAGTGAGATATTTAGATTAGTTTTTAGTGAACCATTGAAAACTACACTTGAGGGACGAGCGCGATTGCCAGATCTAAGTACACCGTGGTGTGGAAGAAAGAATCCTTCATCCGATTTTATTTCATCAAATTTAAAATTTCTTCCATATAATCTAAAGAAAGATATTCTTCAATAAATTCGATGCAAAGAACTTTTAATTTGTTATCACGATCTAGACGTTTCCAGAGTTGATCAAGGCGTTAAGACGCAATGGTTCTAGAATCCAATAAATTTACATTTTTTTCGATATTATGTTTGAATGGCAGCGAAACAGAATATCTACCACAAGATTTCCTAACGTGCGTTCTTTCAAAATGATCTTCACAGTATGAAAGTTCATCATTAAATTTACTTTGCACTTCGGAAATATTTTCTATTTCCCGAAAAGAGCGTAAGGTATCATTTAAGTTACTTGAACCCTTTGAAAGGAAACATTGATTTAGATAGCAAGATTCATCATTATACGATCCTTCGACAATAAATCCAAATTTAGATTCTACTAATTTGAAGTTACAGTTAGGCAATTTTATTTGGTTTGGACCAAAAATATCAAAAAAGAGTTCACTTCCTAACAAGCATGAAATCTCTGAAGGTTGATTAAAATCTTCATCCGAAAGAATAAATACAACCTGTAGGAATTGTCAGTTCCGAAATATTTATCTTTTTTGAAGGATGTATTTTTATTATCTCTGGAGAGAGGAAAAAGTCAACATAATTCAAGTGAAATATATCATCCAAGTTCGAAACAGCTGCCTTTGCAAAATGATTAATTCTTGAAACAGAATTATTCAGACCTTGTACGGTGGAGTTGGTTTTTATTTTATTTAATCCTAACATATCTGCTGCCTTCAAAGTTAAATAATTATTTTCTGAATCAAAAGTCGAATCAAAAACGCAACGAAGATTTATTTTGCCCTTTGGACCATGAATAAAAATCAGAGCAGTATTAAGCAATCCTTTGCTAATAGAATCGCTTTGGAAGCCAAGGTCACTGATTATTCAGACGCTTCGTTTGCTGCAGGAGAATTTATTTTTTGATTAGTAATACATTTGTCTTCACATAGTAAGATATTATGCATTGCATTAATATTTTTGTTTTTGCAGTTTATACAGAAAAAAGAATTGGAGCAATTATTAGAATGATTTGTTGACAGACAGCGACACATACATGGTTTAATTTAACAATTTTTTTCCTTTCAGGAATTGAAAGATTTTTAAATTTATCACATTTATATAAAGGATAATACAAATTACATTCATTCATGACGCATTTTTTATTTTGCTTGTTTTTAAATAAAAAAAGATTTAAGCCTAGACGAATTATTATTTCCACTGACAACGGAAGTTATTTTACCTTTTGCTTGGTTATTTCTTGTCGAGAAATCCGGTTTAATAACAGATTCTAGTTACATGCATCTTAATTCTAAAAATGAAAGCAGTTTTTCTAAACTAGGAACTTCAGTTGTTATCAGATTTAATTGGAATAATATTTGAGATTCCTTATCAATTTTATTATTTAATACATGCAATATTATAGCATCAAATAAATGATTATATTCAAATTTTAGATTTTTTAAACATCGCATATGATTTCTAACAGCATCGATTAATGACCTAATTTGTGTAGGATTTTCATTATGCACTTTATTAATCGATGTCTATTTTTTAAGGCATTCAGCAGAGGATCAAAAATATCTTGATTACTTTGAATTAACGCTGCTTCGTTTTGTAATAAACTTTTCAGATATATCAGTTTTTGAGTCTCATCCAATGATGGGTTGTTTCCAATAATATTCATAAACTGAGATTTGAACAGCTCAAATTCTTGAAATTTTCCACTAAATGTAGGCAAAGGTAAGACAGGTAATTTAATATTTGCTTTTGGAATAGTGCAAACAGTTTCGCTTTCGTTTTCATATTTGGAAAGAAATACGAGAAGGCTTACATTCATTTCTTGACCATCTTCTCCCAATTCAAGAGTAACTTCTAAAACATCTTTTAAATCCACATCATCAGACAGAGCACATAATTCACATTTTATTTGATCGAGTCCTCACAGAATATCGTTAACTAACTTTAGCTTAGTGCTAAGCTGTATAGTATCCTTTTTGGAGTCATCGAAAGGTTGGAATTTCTTGATGAAGGTTTCAATCTTATTAATTTTAGTCTTAAATACGCCTCTTTGACGATTTAAAGTCGTAAGCGACATTTTATAAAGCTATATATCCGGAACGTGGATGGACCAATTTTTATATGGCGGTAGGCCTAATTCTGGCGGTATGCCAGGAAGTAATAAATTCATCGATAGTGAACAATTTGAGATTAATGGAATTAATCCTTATTAATTGTAAAAATAAATTTATTACTATTAACACTTATAATAAACGATCAACAATTACAAGCAAAGTAAAGTACGTCTACGCTGTATAAGTAAGACCGGTAAAGTGACGTATTTTCAAACAGGATATAGGGGACACCATACATTGAAACAGGAAGAAGCAGGTGGTACGAACAATAGATAAACTGCAAATTGAATACTGTAATATTGCAGTTTGTTTCGAATGCCATGTTGAACTAAGTGCATTCATGATTTTTTTTTTATTTAAATGACCAGTTCATATGTAGATGAGTTTGAAAAATATTCATATGTAATCAGTATATGAATCGTATCTAAATATTTTCTCCAATATATATATATATATATATATATATATATATATATATATACAAAAAAAGAAAAAAAAATGCTGAGTACTATTTCTGAAGTACTATTATCATTATCCAACAAAGTTGTCGAAAATACCGTGCTTTTTTCCCTTTCCGTAAGATTTTTTTTCTGACAAAATTATTCATAGCCAATGCGAAATATTCATTTACTAATCTTCCCCATATAGTGATTTTCATTGGAAATTCTTTTGTTCTATTCTCTAAATTTTATTTTGATTCTTAAACGGAGTTCATACGAGAACAACTATTACAGGCAATAGAAGGCCACGCCTACGTCAGAAAAATCATGTGGTCGCAATGGGACAATGGCAAATAGTTGTCCTGGAGAGACAATCATCTGCTATTGTTCCAGTGGGATCACGTGATGTTCCTGACGTAGGTGCGACTTCCCAGTGCGTGCAATAGCTGGCCTCGTGTGAACGTTGCTTTAAGGACTTTTTATTTGTTCGTAATGTAGCGATGCATTATGTAATTATAAATTTTTTTATGATTGTTTTAGTTCGTCTACAAGAAGTAATATAGAAAATGGATAATAAAAGTGAATTCGTTCCTTGAAGCCCTCATAGAGTAAAAATCCTGAATGCTTTGTAGCATTTATAACTACAATAATTTTTCTGAACAATGTTGAAAACTATCAGCAAGAAACGAAATTTATTGCAAATTGTGCTTTTGTTTAATCGTATCATCATGAATAAACCAGAACTGACTGACATATTTAGAAGAAGAAATAAAAAATATCCGATCATCATTGTGACAAGCTGAAAACAAAAATCATATGATTCGAAAAGTTTTTACCAATGATTCGAATTCGAAAACTGACAAGTTATAGCTTGAAAGTAAATTGGGTGTTGTGTGTGATATATTGTTGA
The DNA here is from genome assembly GCF_947563725.1 of Argiope bruennichi. Classification (NCBI taxonomy): domain Eukaryota; kingdom Metazoa; phylum Arthropoda; class Arachnida; order Araneae; family Araneidae; genus Argiope; species Argiope bruennichi. Next base: position 63,597,878 of record NC_079151.1, on the reverse strand, counting down.
ATATGGACACTTAGAAGTCGGAAGATTATAATATACATGATGCTGAAAAATTATCAGATGCAGATCTCCAAATTTTGGTGCCTTACAAGAAGTAGATGGAAAAAGACTAGAAGATATCATGGTAAGTTTGCAGAAGTTACTTCTAAATTAAAAAGCAGTTAATATTTCATCAACTAACTGCAGAATCAAAATTCTTGATTCTCGAAGTTAGCGAGTATGAAATTACCGGATTTCAAAAGTTGTATTGAGACCGGTATCCGTTTTGAAAAACGAGTTGATAACTTAATCGAAACAACTTTTCTTTGAATTATAAACCAGAAATGACCTTCCAAAAGTCAACCCAAAATCTATCAAAATGGAAAACATTCACCTGACACGTTAGTAATATTCTAAATAAAAAAATATTTGAAAAGAAACGCTTGTTTCTCAACTCTACTGTTATGCAAATTATAAATTTTGAAAAATTCTTATCTGAATCATCTAAAGGTCTCGGAAACTTAGCTAACGTTCCACATGATAAATTTAAAGCTTTAGACGTTGTTATAGACTTTGCTATAAAAAGAATTCAGCTTCCTCATTTTGAAGAGTATAGTCCTTCAATTTGATAAATTAGTATGAATCAGCAGCTATTATAATACTCCTAAGTTTGTTTGTTTTTCCGAAAAATGTAGTCATTGAAGTCAAATACAATATTAAAAAATCGGACATGAGTAATTCTCCTGTACTCACAGTTCATACAGAACTCAAAGCTTTGAGTGTTAATTTAAGGTTGCAGAACTTTGAACTCTTTAAAAAGATGTTGTTTGGAATTTATGCATAACGTGTGCCATTTAAAAAATATGAAAGAACGAAAATGAATTATGCAATCCTCTGAGATTAGATTTATAAGAAGTAATTTGAATTTTTTTCGCTACATTTTTGTATTGACTCTATATCGCATGTGATTGAAAAGGCGCGTTACTCTCATCATGACAAGCGGACTTACTGATCTAATTTAATAATAATTCATGTGAAACTCTTGTGAATTAGAAATTTTAATATGAAAGTTTACAAATTTTTTCTTGGTTGATTATTTAATGGACTGTTTTTTTATGTATTTCTTTATACCACATTTCCTAAGCACTGTAAACACATCGAAATACATTGGTTTTCGGAAAACGTCATTCGAATTTTTTTAACTTATTTTTTTTTATATAAAACCCATTAATAAGACATGGCAATTTCCAAACTTGATAAATATTTATTTTTAGAACCATTAATAATGGTTCTATTAGCTTTTAATATACCCACCAGAGCCGCGATCATATAGTACTAAATCTGTCACATGAATTTAATTTTCCGACAGACATCAAATGCTAGACAATTTCTCAAGGAATCCTTAACATGGCAGCCGTAATATAAGGCAGAGTTTGTAAGTTTTTGTATTTTAAAAATATCTTAATTTTGGAATAAAACACATAGTTTAAATTACATCATTTACATTACTATTCAACCTATTCAAAATTCAAACAGATTCTTTCTGCTTTATTCTAACTACATATATGCAATATTATTATATACAGAATATCCGAAAAGTACCTGTACCTTTTAAAAACTACGAAAAGAATAAAATCAAAGATGGGCACTTCTATTTTCTGTATTCGATGAAGAAATGTGACTTTTTTTTACACCGTACAGTACATTTCAGTTCAGTATGTGTATTTTCAGTATTCAGCATGAGTATTTTTCAGTATTTTTAAAAATCATTATTTATATGCTAGGTTTGCAAATAAGTTCAGATATTTTTCAAACAAAGTGAACTGATACTATGCGTTACACTAGAATAATATGATATAATAAAAATCTGTAATCGTAAAAATAAACACTCTAAACTGCGGAAAACGCGCGATGAAATAGAAAATTGACTGATTGCCAATCCACGGAAATCGCGTACTAAGTAGTTAGGGTTAATTATACTCAACAATTCAGTCAATAAGCGCTTTTCCATCCAGGGTTTAGGGAATTGTGGAAAAAAACGACAAACCGACATAATTTTATTTTGAATATATTCTTAAATAAATGGCAACTGATTTCTATTTCAGGTCATTCGAATTTGACATTGTACATGCGTCACAGATTTAAATTCGATAAACCATGGTTAATTTATACAAATTCCCTCCTGAAAAACCGTATTAAAATCTAAATCCCCACTCCAAATGACTTGATGCCATTTGATATTCGTATTATTATAAAAATAGATTATTAATTCAATTAAAAAAAACTGATAGAACATACCTTTATGTATCTTTTATTGATTTTTTAGACTAAAGATTTATTTTGGACGTTCAATACAATAAATTACATAGGGAAATTAAATCACTTAAGTTATCCGGTAAGATGACAAAAAGCGCCTTTGTATTTATGTATATTGGGTTCCAGTTATACATTAAATGCATACAATTTTAATTGATTATGAGAGAAAGGCTTGGCAAATAACTATGCGAAAGAAAAGTATGTAATAAAAATGCAGTTTTCATATTTATTGATACAAAATTGATATAAAACTATAAATATACAAAAAAGCAAAGTGGAGTTATTTGTTTTCATAGAATTCATCGTACAGCTTAGCGATATTTTTTCTCCCATAAAATTTCTACAGATAATAATTGTAATAACATTTTTTTAATAACAAAATAATAACATTTTTATTCCTAATTAGAATACGTTTATGATTAAACTATATTGAGTCCAAAATTGGTATACTTTTTTATTTTGATAGTAAATTCTGGTCTTAGGTGTGGGTTGCTTTAAGTAATAAATTCCTTGAACACACATCTTTCGTCAGCTCCTTGCCGAGAGATTCCAACAATCTACTGACATTTTAATCACAAACTTCTTAATGTAATTACATAGCAAGACTTATAACTTTTATTAAATGTGTAGTTTCACCAGTTCCTGGCTCATTTTTTAAAAGAATAGAGAAATTTGCTTACTATTTCTGAATTTTTTAACTTTATTATATTCTAAAAAAATAATCAAAGTAAAAAAAGAAAAAATAAAGTAAAAAAATCCCATAATTTCGAATTCGCGTAAGTCTATACATTCCAACTACCAAATTTAAGTGTTTTACGGTACACTATACCATTCTTCGCCTGAAAAGAATTATCTGAAAATTACGTATTTTAAGCACAGCTTACTTAATGCAAAAGTTTAAGTCCGCTCTCTAAATAAATAAAGGTTTATTCTGCGAGCAGAAGTCGAAAGTATCGGGTATTGGGGACACGCAGGGATTTCATCCTCCGATCAATGCGCGGCTTCATATCGTTTTGTTATCAAAGAGGCTATTCCCTCGTGCATTGTCCCGGGACTACGCGAATACGGTCAATTGATCTGACATCAGCGGAGGCCTCGATTAAGTTTTACGGCCCCTTGGCAGCTCCGCTCGCGCGATCTGGGACGGAAGACTTTTCAAAAACTTCTGCCACATTAAAAAAGAAGTATCTCTTCCCTACATCTCTGACGTCATTTATTTATTCTTTAGCCCGAAAAGGACGGGTTTGTTTTTCGGCGAGTAAATTATTCACGGGATAATAAAATGAGGATTTCAGTTGATGATGCTATTTGGTTGTTTATTTATCCATTTTTTTTGTGTGTGTGCAAACAAAATGGTAGATTGTAAAGAACTAAGCCTTTTAAAATGATTTTGGAATCGGGACTATAAAGATTTTATGCTTTTCTTTAGGGTAATGTTTGAAGCAAATTAAAACTTGTTCTCTGCAATCTTTAAAAAGGAAGTCATGAAATCTTCAGACTCGAATCTTCGTTTCGTTTCCAATTATTGAAATGGGAAATTCGTTTATCAAACCGTTCGTACGTAGAGTTAAACTTACATAAAATAGTCATTTTACTTCATGTAGATTGAACCGGCAAAAATTAGGAATTTGAGAATTCGGTGGAATTTTTATAGATAGAAAATTTATTTAACAGAACACAGAATAATAGAAGAGAGATCAAATTTTAAAGATTTTTGAGTCTGAAAAATCATTTTTTGAATTATATTCTTTGTTCAAGGCTTTCAGAAATGCAAAATATAAGATACATAATATCTTGTGTGCCAAAATTAAAGTTTTTTAAAGAATTGTGGCAAAATTTATCAAACAGAAATGGGCATCTTAACTCAAAAGTGCAAAAGCAATTTCGGGATATTTATTTCTAGAATTAAAGTTCTAACCTAGTTTTAGGACTATAACGTTAATTGTCTGTTTTTTTTATACAAAAGTAACATGTCCTGTGTTTAATTTTGGATTAAATATTAACATTTGAAATAAACTAAAAGACACATTGAACAAGATTAATTAAACTTGGTATGTGGGTTTTAAACCAACATTCGTTATCATTATCAAGTTTTGAAGCCAATGATTTCATAGCGAGCAATCTAAAATACGTATTAAATTTCCTCATTGTGCCAGAAGCGAAACATAAAACTCTCTATAATATATAACTGTACGAGAAAAGACACCCTCTGTCGTACACTCCTCTTTTAGAAGTAGCATTTATAATTTTTTGATAATTAGTTTTTAATACTGACTATCTACTTTTTCTGACAGGGTAAAATTTATTTCAAATTAAATTTCTAATTCAATTTACTGCATACTAATCGCCTGTTCCAAGCAACTGGTTTACCGGGAATATGTCATATTTAACTTCAGATAAATCATTTAGATGTAACTTCATATCTCTGATTCATCCAAATTGTCTGACTTAAAGCCACGTTATTTTAATTGCCTTAATTAAGTTATATTTATTGTACACATAAACCTTACTAACGGAGACTAGTCCCATAATATCATAGCGATAATAATACTAGATTTAAGAGACCCTGACATTTTGACGGATTTCGAACTTCAAGAGCAAAATTGCTAAAACCATAACTATTATTCTTTTTTAATTTATACTGGCGATTATTGGTGTAATGAGATGAGTATATGCACAAACTAATTTCCTCCTGAGCCATGAAATTACAGAATTATGTATGATATATACCTATCTGTAGAGATACCCGTCAAATATAATGGGTAAGCTAGTTTCCTAATAAATTGTTATAAACCGGATTTTTGATTCTTCATGAAATTATATTTCTGGTAATAAATGTAAAAGTAGTTAGAACGTAAATATTAAATAAAAATAATAATTCAAATGGCGTATCTTTGAATGGCTTTGAACATGAAAATGATGAGCCTAGAATCTCCAGAACAAGGGATATGTCGACCCAGTGGCATGTACAAACAATATGAATGTTTTAATTTAAAGAAAATACGTAGGTACAAACACCAGAAAATTTACGAGTTTATCAAATCGAAAGGTTTCTGTAAAAAAAGGCATAAAAAATGTCCATAAACCTAATGTTGAAAACATAAATGACCGGTTAATTTGTCTTTTAAATTTCATGGTATTGTAACTTTATTTTTTTATTCCTCTTTTAAACTATACAGATAACAGATTCTTAATGTTTTTAGCTTTCAAAAATTGAAGAAACTCGATTAAGTGTTTGATGAACCAATTTAAATGGTTTTTAAAACATTATTTTTGGACAACAGTATAATCTAATTGTGAAAATTAAACAAAAGATTTTTTTTTTTAAATTTCTAAAATTCAGGGAAAAAAATTTCACAATGATTAAATTGATATCATTAAAAAGATATTTTTAAGTTTTGAAACGGTGTAAAAATTATTTTTCTGCTATAATATTTTCGGAATTCTCGCAGATAAATAGCAAAATTTAGTTTAATTTTTAATTAATTAAAATTCTAAATGACCCTGTTAATTAAAATTCTAAGTGTATTCCAGACATCCACTCCAAGGTACTCATTCCTCCAGGGTGCTAAACTGGATAGCTATTGGTCGAATGGTCTGGCCTGTGGAGCACCAATACACACTCGCAGACACATATATTCATCTTTATTTTTAGACTAGATAAACAATTATGAAATAAGAAGAATTTATAATATTTATAGGAAATAATGGAAATCTTTGATGACAATAAAAAATTATTCCTTTTTCTAATAAAAACTGACAAATAAATCTGTGTTTATTTGAAGCCTGAAATTGATTGGCGAAATCAAAATTTCTATTAACAAAATCAATTTCAAAAATTAAAAAAAGCTACATGTAAGTATGTTGTATTACTTTTATTATTGAAAATTAAACATAAATTATTAATAGCTTATAAAAACAATTTTATTTTAAACATTCTCATGAATACAGTAATATAAGTTTGCAATTTTCTCAAAAATGCTTTTTTCATGATTAATTTTTAACGTGGTTAGAAAATTAAAACGAAAGTCTGATGAAGGTTATCTTTCTTCAGTTACTGATTAAATGCCAATTACATCTACCAGCATTTTGCACTCGCATATTTTAAATTTGAGGTGATAAGAAAATAAACCTTCTTAACTGAATTTAAAACGATTTTTTTTAGTATTTCGTTGAATTACAACAAAAGTGCAGTCAGAACGAAAAAAAAAGGCAAATTTGCATAAAATGGACATTAACTCAAAATTAAAACGCAATTTAGTTTCAGATACTTTAAGAAGTAGCGGATTTCAAACTAAACAGACTAGGTTACCGCATAAAGCCATTAGGCTGAGATTGAACCTCGAGTAATTTGATTACAAAATTATTTCCCTAGTTGCCAAATAAGTTTGCAAAATAACACATTCTGTGAATGTTAGAATATTAGGATAATATTAATGCTTAATTAAGCGTAATTGGACATGCTGCTAATATTTCATTATGCTCACTTAGTTATTTTTATAAATGTTGGACATCTGCATCAGTAATTTAACATTCAATAGGAATAAATATGAATTTCAAATATTCTGGAACCATAATAGACGGAAACAAATACATTTTCACAAAATTAATAAAATTTTAACATATAATAAATCATTAATATATTGAAAATGTGCCGAAAGTGAAAAAAAAACCTAACCCTTTCTAATGCCGTGGGAAGAATGTTTCCCACCAAATTTATCAATCTTTGTATGAAATTATGTAGGTTGGCATAAGTTCTGACAAATTTTTTTAGAAAGACAGAAACTTAGATGCTTCAGTTCTTTATCTCACACAAAATGATGCGTCTTGGTTTGTCAATTATTAATTAACCAAATGAATTAATTAATCAAATTAAATTTATCTAATAAGCTAAATGAATCCCTTTTCTTATTCTAATTTCAGGCCTAAAAATATTTTTAAATAATATGACTAGAAAAAATGGCCCTTTAAAGGATTAAATTGTATTATCTTATAACAAAAAGGGACTGCATAATGTGCCGTGTCCAGGACTGCTAAGTATCTAAACCCTTCATTGATTTTAAACATAAAAAACAAGATATTTGAAGAATTTCTTTTAAAAAATAAAATTGATTTTTAAATCTATAAAAAGATGTTTAATATTATATGATAAAAAATTTCATTTATTGCAATGAAATTAAATTTTTTATTGATGACATAGTTAACATCACGTAACGAACCTCTTCCAAATCACTTTCCTCTTAACTCTATCAGAATAAGTTGTTCAGAATGTCTAATATTTGTCATAAACCTATTTATTCATCTTTTCATTGCTCTCCGGAGCAATTCCAGTAATTAATGTGACCATCTTATCAACCTTAATTTTTCGAATGACAAAGTCAGTAGCTGTAAAAGCTCTGTACTAATTGATTATAATGCATTAAAAAAAACTTACAGAATTCGATTTCCTTTTAAAAATTTCTGTTGAATAGGCATAATTGAAATTCCTTGAGCGCGTTGATAAATGCAATGTAATTTAATCTTACTTGACAGTTTCGAACAAAAATTGTTATAAAATTAAATATCTGGCGCCAACATGATATAAATTTAATATGAGACTCCAATTCAAACTTTTATAAACTCAGGATTATTCACTGAGGTGAATAAATTGTCAATCATGGTGAATATGCAAAATGACGGGAAAAAGACACAATTCAATTCGAAATTGTTTTGTATTTTTTTAATTCCAAAAGAAAGGGCAAGCATGCAATTAGAACTTATTTAATGGTAGATTTTTTAAATGCTTACAAGCTGTTGTATAATAAGATTTTTATAAGCAAATATGAGTTTAAGAAACTTACAGGTAAAAAAAACTAAAAACTAAAAAAGGAAAGATTCTTCCACCTTTCTTTCTTTTCTTTTTTTTATGTTTGAATACTTGTTATTTTTGATCAATTTAATAACATTCTGAATTATAAATGCAGATAAATGTGAATTTATTACATATATAGATAGCTAAAATAGAGCAAAATTTGGGAATTACATTGGCCATTGATGCATCAATAACTTCAGCTATTTATTATAGGATTTAAGCTCTTGTTTTCAATTTGAAGTTTGCTTGAGTAAGAATCTTAATAGCATGAACGATATTTCTAATCTCTATTTATCAGCAATAGATATTTTGTTAGTTTTCCGATTCAAAATTGAATGGGATTAATAGGAGCAAGAATGTTTCAAAATGTGACATTCGTAGAGATAACTCCGTCTTGTCTAAATACTCAAATTCACTGAATGATTCATTCAATTCCAACTGTTCCAACAAATGAGACATATTGGATGATGTGGAAGCGCCTCCATGGACAATAACCAAATTCCCTTCAAACCCAAGATGTGACATACGTCAAAGTAATTCCGACCCTCGAGGTATACGTAGATACGATATGGCAACACAACATCTTTTAAATTTAGAAATATGATACGAAACTGTGTGGAAAGATATTGTCTGTGACAAAGAATACTTAATTTTATTTGTACGGCTGCCCATTTCTCTAATTATAAGTAAAAAGGCACTCAGCAATTTAGACCATTCTTAAAATTACCTACAAATATGTATAACCTAAACCGGCTACTCTGTCCACGCAGAAAAACACAGAAAAAACGAAATCACACAGAAAAACCTGATTGACTGGATCGCCTCGACAACAACATTGGCGGGAACTGTGGTTGAGTCCTAAAGGACCATCACCGACCACGGTACAACTTACTCAATGGGAAGTACATCCTGTAATCAAATAAGAGGTAGCCTACCATCATAATTCCTGTATCCACCAGGACTGCGAGAACCAACCACCATACCGGAAGCTTCCCATCCTCATTTCTGAAATCTAGAGAGAACCGGCGAGAATGCAAATATCTATAAAAAATCCTTTGAGATTTTAGCATAATGTTATTCCATATATCAAATGTTCTATCAAATATTTTTATCACTATAGCTTAAAATTTCAGCAACTTAGACTAATGAAATTGGATATGTCACCAAATTCGTAAATATGTTTCTGTATCATCAAAGGAATAGGATCTTCTTTCACAGATTATTCATTGTTGTACGTTCTAAACTAGGATTTGCAAAATAATAATAATTTACCCAAAAAGTAGTGAGACTAAAACTGTAGATTTATCTCAATTATCAGAATAATTGCAGGCTAGTTGAATATGTATTCAATCATTATTCTCTCATTGAAAACGCTTCAGTACTTATTGCTATTTATTATTTTACTTTGGTCATTGCATAAATAAGAAAAAGACAAACATTATTCATAAATAAGAAAAAGATGTGAAACTGCAATGACTAAAAATGTGTTTTACACGAACGTCATTTAATAAAGCAAGAAATTTGCTGCATTTATATGCATGCAACCAAATAATTAAATCAACTTGATCGGTCAAATGCGTCACCATATTGGATAAATGTCCCACTCCCAATGATAAATGCGAAATAGATTGATCATCTTGAAGATCTTATAAGCATGATTGACAAATAAATGCATTATACAGACGAAATGCATTAATAAAGTAGACGTCATGTAAGTAATACATTATATCTAGGAAACTAATCAAAATGCTATTTGACAAAACTAATTGATTATACAAAAGGCAATATCCTAATGTAAATTTTCCTGCGGGTTCTTGAGTCTCCGGTGTATCTAATATCGACAATCAATATTCGATTAAAAAGAAAGATAAAGCAGAATTAATTAGAAGAAGAACGATGCATAGAATTTAAATTTTATATAATTGATTTTCAGAAAATGTAAGTCAAAACTATCTGGTAGGTCACCGCGGATGCACAGTTCCATAGTCAACGCAAATCTCAAATTAACATAAGTTTGTTTGCCTGTGTCAGTGTTCGAAGATAATTCTGTCAGAAAACTTAACAGGGAAATGTCAAAACGTTAATCTCTTAAAGCAAAATTTAGGTAGAAAATCTGTACGTCTTTACCTGTCCTTACTTATTTGTTCTATTTATATTTATATATTTGTAAGAAAATACAAAGTACTTATTATTTTACGTCGTACATTTTATGGTTTCTTATATTCAACTTATCTTATTTTTTATATTCTTATATCTTGTAGATTTTTGCGGTATTGTAATTTCACTTTTTTATCCGCCTCGTAAACAAGACAATTAAACAGAATCCTTCTTTAACTTTAAATAAGGGAAGAAAATCACGGGATGATATAGTTCATGATACAATGCAGGTGGTTTGAACTTCAGAGCAACAATGTAATCTGTAGTTGGATACTAGGTAAATAATATTTTTGAAAAATTTCCCAAATTTTATTAAAAATCTGAGCGATTATTCAATTAATAACATCAAAAAAAGATAATTAAAAAAATTTGAAATGCTGTAAAGTTTACTTTTGTACAATATCATTATTATCAAGTTATTGCGGAAAACCGCCAAAATTCAAGTTTTTAATTAAAATGTTTAAAAAATCGCCCCGAGGTGCACATTTCATATCATATAAGTAGTACAAATTTGTCGTCATCGATGACAAGTTTTTTTGCCAGGAATATTGGTTATTTTTATTTTTTTAGATAAATCGTTTAGATATAATTTATCTTCATAATTCCACCAAATTGTTTGACATAAAAGTCTATTATATTAGTTGTTTTATTTAAATTCTCTTTATTATACAGGGTGTTTATTTAGTCCCGGACCCATTTTGATGTTTAATAACTCATAAAATAATAAAGATAGATTAAAATTAATAACATAAATGGTTAAATAGACTCGAAAAGTTTCATGACCCTTGTCAATGAACTTCCACGTGTGCCCCCTTCGTCTCACGGAGAATATCAAGTCGATAGTCAATTTCACGCCAGGTAGCGGCAAGCATGTCGGCATCCACAGAGCCTATTGCGGTTGTAATTCTGCCTTTAAGGTCATCAATGTTCGATACTCTCCTCCTGAAAACGTTGTCTTTTACAAACCCCCAAAGGAAAAAGTCCAGCGGCGTTATGTCAGGTGATCTGGGTGGCCAAGGAATTGCACCTCCTCGCCCAATCCATCTTCCTGGAAAATGGTCATTCAAAGAAGTACGAACGATGGTACCCCAATGAGGTGGCGCACCATCTTGTTGCAAAAAGACATGTGGCTGAAGCTCTTCTAGTTGTGGAAATACGAAGTTTTCCAACATGTCTAAGTATGCGACTGATGAGACCGTCTTTTCTGTAAAAAAGAAAGCCCCAATGACTCGTGTATTAGTCCGCACCACACATTAACCTTTGGGGAATCCCTTTGTGCCTCACGGTATTCATGGGGGTTTTCAGATCCCCATATGCGCACATTATGTCGATTAACAATGCCAGAAACAAGAAAGGATGCTTTATCGGAGAACATTATGCGCTTCAGAAAATCAGCATCATCTTCTATCCTCCTTAGCATATCTGTTGCAAAGGCCATCCTCTTAGACCTATCGTTCGGTTCCAAAACTTGAACAATTTGTATTCATGAAGTCCTAATTTTTTCTTAATAACCTTGTACACCGTCGAAATTGGCATATCCAATTCTGTTGCCGCTGATCTCACAGATATTCTAGGATTGTGTAAAAATGTCTCTCTAACACGTTCAACATCAAAATCACTTGTGCAAGGACGTCCGGAACGTTTCTTATCTGCGATACTTCCATTTTCTAGAAAGTTCTTTTTCCACCGCAAGATGCTGTTTTTGGATGGAGGATCTTTTTGGTAAATTCTTCTGAAATTTCTCTGTGCTTGCACTATCGATTTCATTTCTATGAACCACCATAAAATCTGTGCTTTCTCTTGTGGTGTATGCATTCTCCTTAATATCCGCTCGAATAAAACATCACATACAAAAGTACTACATAGAACAAACACATCAAAAGTAAACATAACATTGCAATAGTTGCAAAAAACAAAAGAGAGAAAAATGCAATTAATAAGCAGACGATATTTAGAAAAGTACAGATATTTAGAAAATGAAATTATCTGAAATTAACCAAACGCGCAGACGATATTTACAAAAGTAAAAATATTCAAACCTGAAAAGGAAAATATATGAGTTATTCCATCAATAAATGCCATAAGTTTGTTTATATCTTCCTTATTTTATGAATTATTAAACATCAAAATGGGTCCGGGACTTTATAAACACCCTGTATGCATGAACTTTTCTTATGGAGGCAGTCATCTGTAAAAAACTATAAAAAAGCAAATGTCCAGTCCATCTCTCTTCTAAATTTGGCGCTATTGTAACTTCCCTTTTTTTTCTGTCTTTGAATTTCATTTAGAGAAAAGTTATTATTGGAATTAAGTAAACGAAATTTTTTTTAAAATTATCAAAATTTAGCGAAAATTATTCCTACGATTATTAAATTAGTATAAATAAAAATACAATTTTTATATTTAAAAAATTTAAAGACAATTTAAAATGGTGTAAAATTCATTTTTGTGAAGTAATACTTCGGAAGTTATCGAGAAAAAGCTACTAAATACAGCTTAATTTTTAATTAATAAAAATTCTAATCAAAATTTGAAAAAAAAATCCCTTCGAGATACACATCCCATCTTCCAAGGTTTATATATATACACTAAATTTGATATTTGTTCGTCAAACAGTCTTACCTGTAGAGCGGCAATACGCACACATGCACGTAGACGTGACATAGTAGAGATTATTGGCTATTAGCAATTCAGATTAATTACAATTAATGGCAGACAAAACAAAAAGCAGACGAAGTATCAAAAATTTGTATAAAATTTATTAGGGAAATTTGTACTAAGGTTTTTGAAAATGCAGCAATTTTGAATATCAACCATTTTTTCAAACAATATTTTGTTCATATAATTGAATAAATCTTTATATAATTATTGAAAAAAAAAATCTCTTTCGTATAGAATACTTTATTATATGATGTACAATTTTTCAGTCTGCATTTATCAACCAAATTTGTTAATTTCAGTCCCAAGAAGTTTATTATATTTGGGAAATCTTCCGGGAAGAATGAATTTGTTTAAATCATGTAATTGTTCCGTTATCAAATAAGGAATGATACAGACATAAATCTTGCTTTTTTTTTAAAGATTTTAAAATAATTTCAATTATGAGTGAATTAATCAGAGTAGATAGATCTCAGACCAGAGTAATAAAAGTAGGTAAAAAAAAGTGAGATTTGGAATTTAAAATAAATCTCGTTTATAGTTCTGTATTTCTTTTTTAATGAAATGTTTGATTCTAAAAATAGATAAAATCATAATTAATGTAATTGTTTTTACACAAATTAAACTTTACAAATTTCATTCACGCTAGAAGAATAGTCAAAGTCATAAATTAAATGCTTTGCATATCTGTCCAAAATATGCGAAAGAGGATATTCGAAAATGTTTTTCCATTTATATTCAGTTCAATATTTTTCCAGATTCTATTTAAATATAGTTCACATAATTTCAAATAATTCACGTTCAGTCTTCAGAAAATTCTACTCAAGAATCTTTTCAATGACTTGCAAAAGACTGAATTAAAGAAGTTTCGAATGATCAATTTCTAACTTGGTTATAAAACTTAGATATCATTTAAAAAGGAGGACAAATTTCAATGAACATATTTTCGAATAATGCACATTTTTGATGATAGATTACATATTCTAAGAGATTTGAAAATTGCAAATATTGCTTATTCATTTAAATATAAAATTATAATAAAAAGAACGAAGGAAAATTCCTCGGAATTCAAACGATTAAAAAAGGAAAATACAAATTGCAAGATCTCCTCGCACTTTTTCCTCTTGAAAAAAGATAAATATTTCATGGAATTAAAAGTTAAAGAGTTAATGAAGCACATAAGATTCATATTATTTCTTAAGGATCGCTTTAATATTCATAGAATTCCATCCACCAATTATTAAATTACGCACGCTTCATCCATAAAAAAACCCTGCAGAACCCTAAGTAATATAATTAAAGAGGAAACTGTTCCGATCCTTGCCGAGATTAAAAATAAAAAAAGAGAGCTCTTTAATTTAATACTCCTACTTAATCAGCATCGTAATTAATTTATTAGACGTGTCAGCTTGAAATTTTAGTCACAACATTGGTTGAATGATAAGTTCAACCACTTTACACGGTGTTCAGGTAACTAGAAAGTTAATTACGGATTCTATATTATTCAATTACTACACCTTATAACGAATAGAATTAGTCTGGTTATACAAATTAAGATGGGAACGATATTTTTTGTTATCTTTTCATCGCATTTTATTTTTGGATTTTCTACTTTTTCAAGTTTGGTTGGTTTCTGAAGCCCCTTTTAATTTTGATTCTTTCATTCAAAATTTGTAATTTGACTTGAATAAAGAAAGATTGCTTTTGGAATCAAGCCATTGTATTCGTCTGATCTTGTGTAAATGAATATTTTAATTCAAAATTTGAGTGAAATAAGTGGATAATATAATACTAAGTGGATAATATAATATAATGTTGGATAATATAATACTAAGTGGATAATATAATATAATTTTGGATAATATAATACTAAGTGGATAATATATAATTTTGGATAATAAGTGGATAATATAATATAATGTTGTGACCTTCACAAAAAATAGATTCATATCACATTTTAAATCAAATCTAGAAGACAAAAAAATAGTGCTCTATTCGATTTTTCAATCGATTTTTTAAATATTTCTGTGATGTTTATAAAATCTGCTGGGTATTTATGAAGATTTCTATAGCCGTTTGTTTTAAATGAATATATTATATTATAAAAATATATTATATATTATAAAAATCTCAGCTATTGAATTCATTTATCAATTGCTGTCAAGGAAAATATAGCATACATATCTAATTACTGTGTTTATTCATGAGAAGTTACTATTCCATCAAGTGAAATTTTGCATATATTTATTTGACAGTGAATCACCTGATTTAAAATTTAAAAACACTATTTGGAAGTCTGGAAATCACATAGCAAAACAACTAAATAATCAAGTTCCCATTGTTATTTTTTATTTTCTAATAGGATTGATAATTTCTAATTAGCGTAAATGTAAATTTCTTTCTATTATGGTATCTCACATTGTAAAATAGTCATCATCAACTATACTCACGATAAAAAAAAATCATTTTCATTTTTATTACATATGTTATGAAGATGACTGCATTATCTGACTCTATCACTTTATGATCGAAGTTCTAAAAGTTGGTAATGATTTTAATGACATTTATTTTTGCATAACTATCATTCCTCGAAATAAAACGGGAGTTTGGTATCTTAAGTCTTATGTAGAGAGTACCATTTTGTTTCTCTTTATGTTGGTCACACAAACCGTAGAACACATATGAAATAGATTTTCTTCCCCGTATTTCTAGAGGAAACTGTGCCACATTTGTGTTGTTTGGTGGGAAAACCGATTGTAAAATTCTTGCTACAATGGTACAAAACATATATTTCTTAACTCGTATTATTCAAACAATAATACGGGTTAAGGATGCAAACAGAATGCCCTTTTTCTTTTTTTTATTCAAATTTATGAGTCTTATTAGTAATTATTCATTAGACATTCGGTAGGAAAATACTAGTGTTAAGTCTCCAATTCCTGATCAATTAGAAAGCTGTCAGAATCATTCATGATATTATGTATTATATACGATATCGTGTTAAAGTCGTACGGTGCACTAGCGTTCATTTTATACAACTTATTTAGACAAAAGCAATCGCATTAGAAAACATTTGGTATGAAGACTTGAATTTCGATAAGTTTACCGTGGAAGCATTTACTTCAAAATGCATATTTATCTATGGCAGGATCCTGTGTAATTCTCTACATAATCTTCTGTTGAAAAGAATGCAATTATTAAATATATGATGTCCTTAATTTAAGAGCTCATTAAAACATGAAACTCGTAAGGTTATTCATTTAAAATATACTGAAATAGATTAAAGAAAGCCTGTTGCTATTGTAACTGACATTATCTTCTGTGAGATGTGCAAAATTAGTTTTTTTTATATGTTTAATAAACAATAAATTTGTTTCCTAAGTAACTAAGAAAAACAATTCATATTTATGATAATTGTGCTTTCTGCAAACAATCATATTTTCGAAACTGATATCAGCATAACAAATTTATTAATAAATTCACCGATGTTGATAAATTATACAATTTATTTATCATATTCGTTTTCTGTTTCAAAAATTTTGATAACTCCCGGAATCATAGATATATTTATGATAAAAGAAATGATTTTGTAATTAAGGCATACATTTTCATTCGGTAATAAGCATAAAGTATATTTACAAATAGATACAGACCTCAATGCAGTGTATTGCATTTGAAAGGAATCTATAATAAAAAAGTTAATGAAATCTGTAATGCCAGACTCAGTTAAAAACATTCCCATCTCTTTGGTGACTTTCAATATGGGATTCGTAAACCCAAATTCGTTAAATTCTTCAGTGTCAACTTAGGCAGGAATTTTTAAATGTTTAAATTTATTAATCGTTGTAGAGATATACCCAAGCATAAATGAAAAATAGTTATGAGATATAAACTTCACATTTTGTTTGTATTCCATTTTTATGCCAGATTGTAGCAAAAGTCAATGAACGGAAGTTTGCAATTTTTTTTTTATTTATTTATTCTGATTCATATTATTTTCAGTTCAGCTAACAGTTATTGTTAATGTTTTCTTTTAGTATTATTTTTATTTTGTA
Organism: Argiope bruennichi; assembly: GCF_947563725.1. NCBI lineage: Eukaryota > Metazoa > Arthropoda > Arachnida > Araneae > Araneidae > Argiope > Argiope bruennichi. Next base: position 63,580,865 of record NC_079151.1, on the reverse strand, counting down.
TTTGGCATTGCTCTCTTAGTGGATCACTAGTTGCTTTAATTCGGTTTTAATAAATAGTTTTGATTCGATTATTCAGGAAAATAATGGATAGAAAAGACAGCGCTACACTAAACAAGACTTTTAATGTTGCAATATTTGCATCTAAAATGTACTACAACTATTTTTTTTTATTTCTTAAGCACAGCCAATGTGTATGAGATTTTTTACAACAGCCTTCGTTGGCTAATTTGTTATAATCTGATCTAAGATATCGTTAATAGGATAACAACTCGTCTAGATAGATGTATCTCCTAGTTTTTATGTAGTTATCATCTGCTGATAAAACAATTTTTTTTTCATCAGCTGATGATAATTACTGGTGCAAGTTTAGTTTTGTTCAGAGGTTAAATAAGATAAATAACCAACAGGGTGTTGTCCCCTCTATTTTTTAAATATAATAGCAAAATATGGCATTTTTTTCGCTTTATGGTAAAATAAGAAAATTCATGCACTCGTTTTCATCTCAACACTAAACCTATCAATTATATAACATTATTTTACGAGAAGCAGATATAGTTTTGAAGACAGTGAAAAAACTTTCGATTTCGTGACGTCGTTTTATTTTATTTTGGAGAAGCAGGCATATGTACAAGCGATGAGCACACACACAACACAGAACGACACAGAGAGGAATGAGGAAAAAGCTCTTGGACATTTTATCCCTGTTCCTATATAACCTGAGAAACTGATAGGGAAAATATTTCTTCATAGTGCTAATATATAATGAAATTTCGATAGGGATTTTCGTTACACTCGCCGACAAGGCAGGGGAAACACAGGGAGGTTTTAAAAAAGAATTTGTCTCGTTCAGCGGTATTTTGTCCCTTCACTCGGAGTGTAGGAAAGTTAGGCTTTTAGCCGATTCAGTAATTTTACAAGGCTCTCTTGAATTAAGTAAAGAAAGTGGAATTGGATCACGAGGTTAGAGAATATTTTAGAATGAAGTTAATATGAACTAAATTAAAATAAAATCTTGAAAATTAATTAAATTGAAATTAGATATATATATATATATAATTTCTACCAAAGATGGTCAAATGACTGACCTTTTCAAATAAATGTTATATTTTTATCCATTTGATTATAAATAATGCAGAAAGCATGTTCAATAAAACACGAAATAATTATCGTTTAATAATTAGGAAACATTTTATTTTTGTGTTTTAGGCAGATACATTTTTAAAAAGAAATCTAGAAATTGAAATTGAAAAATCAAATGTAGGTCAATAATTTACATAGATATCTTTATTCAAATTAAGATGAATTTATTTGTCACCTTTCTTTTCACAGATCTTTCCCTTAAACATTTTCCACGATTATGTTTTTTACTTATAGAATAAATTTTTTTTTCCAATATCCAATTAGACATGCATTTCGTCTTCAGAATAGTTTTATTAAAAACTTTTCTATCAACTAAATTTTGCTGCTATTTCTCAATCTATAATCAATTGAAATATTTCGAAAATAATATCTCACTTATCATATAGTAAATACCTTCAATGACAATCTCACTATAACATGGAATCATTCACAATTCCTATCCAATTTACAATTTTTCTCTTAAAGAAAATGGCATCAATATTCCTTTATGAGTGAATTATCCATACTCGCCGCCTATTGCTCGCCAATTTGCGGATTTCTTTTCCTGCATTACATCATCCCTTGTTATGTAAGTAAATAAATTCCTGCAGAATAAAAGATTTATTTTATCAAAACTTGCTTTTTTAACTAAATACTTTAAGTCTTCCTACCCATAAACAATTGAATTCTTCCCAAAATAATTCCAATCATAATATAAAGAAAATAATATCAACAGCAATCTTTCAAATGTATGCCAGTTACCCATAATTATCCATTATTCAACTCTAATTTATAGTTTCCATTTCCTACGAGAGATTACCTCTTGTAAGTCTGCGAGTTCTCGGACAAAAAAAGTGAATAAAGACCCCAGGCCTCTTTCAGGCCGATTAAAGGATTGCTTTTATCAAAATTTGTGTTGTTGCTTTTTTTACTAAATGCTTTAAATCTTTCAATCCATAAACAATTGAATTCTTCCCAAAATAATTTCCCTCATAACATAACAACATCAACAATCTGCCAATTGTATGCCAGTTATCTATAATCATCCATTATTCCACACTCATTTACAGTTTCCATTTCCTACAAGAGACTACCTCTCGTAAGACTCGGACAAAGAAAAGTGGATAAAGATCCCAGGCCTCTTTCAGGCCGAATAAATGATTTCTTTTATCAAAATTTGTGTTGTTGCTTTTTTTACTAAATGCTTTAAATCTTTCAATCATAAGCAATTGAATTCTTCCCAAAATAATTTCCCTCATAACATAACAACATCAACAATCTGCTAATTGTAGGCCAGTTATCTATAATCATCCATTATTCCACACTCATTTACAGTTTCCATTTCCTACAAGAAACTACCTCTTGTAAGTCTCGGACAAGGAAAAGTGGATAAAGATCCCAGACCTCTTTCAGGCCGAATAAATGATTTCTTTTATCAAAATGTGTGTTGTTGCTTTTTTTACTAAATGCTTTAAATCTTTCAATCCATAAACAATTGAATTCTTCCCAAAATAATTTCCCTCATAACATAACAACATCAACAATCTGCCAATTGTATGCCAGTTATCTATAATCATCCATTATTCCACACTCATTTACAGTTTCCATTTCCTACAAGAGACTACCTCTCGTAAGACTCGGACAAAGAAAAGTGAATAAAGATACCAGGCCTCTTTCATTTCATTGAGGCAGGTGCAAAGAAAAAGCGAGGGCGTCCCTAAGAACTTCCTGGATATTGGAAGGAAATTGGTGGTTCAAGTCGATCCGGGAAGAGATTTGTGAGGGGAAATTGCGTTTCAACCCTCCGCACCGTTTTGCATAATGTTAAATCCGTCTCTCCAGCTGCAGTGGAAAAATAAGCTTTACTGTTCCAGAAGAGGAAGATTCTATTTTATCGCGCCACAGCGTGGCTTACTTTTGGATTTACTCAAAGTATTAAACTCAGAATGAGGCTTATACCTGGTTTAATATTTTTTCGTTTGGCGTTAGAAAATAGGCAAGTTGTTTATCGCCAAATGATTGGATTTTAAAGATTTTGTTCTAGTTTGAATGTTGTGAATTATTAATTTTTTTTGTTTCCTTTAATCTTGCATTAAAAGGGATTATTAAATGTCTCATATTAAGTAAGGCAATCTCAACGATACATATGTTTTTATCTAAAGTGTCTTTAATTTTCATAATCAAAGTTTTTATTTCAAGTTAGTGAGGATGAAATACTAGAAAAATAAATTTTTCATCCAATTTTTAATGTCCTGGGTTGTAAAATTTTGGACAGTTGCCTGTTTTTGATGGCAATGTACTATTTTTGTATTTTTAGGGTTTATTCATCCACTAATGGAAGGATTTCGTTTAATTTTATTTCAATGCAGAGTGCAAATTTGTAGTGAGTGCATGAAATAATGGAATTTACAAATACATAATATTTAAAAGTATTAAATATATATAAAAAGCTAAAAATAAAAAAAATAATTAAATAATTTTTTAAAATTTTTATTATTTAATTTGATTACTGTTTACTATATTTGTTACTATACTACTTAATTTATTTTTGATCATACTATTTTTTAATCTAATCTAATTTGAACAGGACTCACTTTTTAAATATATGTCTTATTAGTTAAATAATTTATTGGCTATAAATATAGATGTGTATTGCTGAAATTTTTATTATTAAAAGGAACACAGTGTGTTCAAAAACCTTCTTTTAAATTTTCGTAATCTCTTAAAAATTTACCTAGGGAAAATATATTTATAAGATACAGAATATATATTCTTGTATATATTTTTATTGTGCAAGTTCTCTTTAGCATGAAAAAAAATGAAAGATTTTCAATAACTTCTTTCTATTTTTTTAATTGAAAAGTGAGGCAAAGCATAAACAATATCAGCACAGTGGAGAACAGGAGTTATGTCATACAGAACAATATTTAATTTACTTGTATGTTACATTTCATGCGCTTAACTATGCATGACATTCATTTGAATAACACGTACAACTATTTACTTATCAGTTAACTATTATGTTACAGGAATTGATTTCATGTGAGTTTCCAAAACTTTGTTACTGTTGATAAGAAACGACTACAACTCATACCAACATATGTGATTAATATTATCACTGTTTCTGTGATTTTTATCTGTGATTAAAAAGTAATTGCAGTTGTTCAATTAAAATTCATTCTTATTAGAAATCATTTGGGAACATTTATGAAATATTTTCTCGAATCAAATATTCATCTTGCAACACGAAGAATTTGATTTAATATTATCGTTTAATAATAAATTTGTATTTAATCAGACAAAAATGTCGACGATTCTCATTCATCAAAATAGTAAATGAAAGTGTAGAAAAATATGCATTAAAATTAGCTTCTGTATTGCAATTCATGGAACAAAAACGTTTGAAAAGTTTCGAAGAATCGTTAAATATCGTTGTTTACAGAAACAAAAGTGAGATATATATGAAATGTTTTTAAATATTCCATACATTTAGTCTAATCATTATATAATGTAGCCCTTGAAAGGCATTGGATTAAAGAAATGAAATTTCTTTGGTAAATAGCGAATGAAAACTTTTCTCTTAATAGTGCATTGAATTGACTTTAATAGCATTTCTCGCTGTTTTTTTTTATTTCCCTTTATAGGAGATTTTTGCGAGAATTCATTTTTGCTGCAGTCATTTAGATAAACCTATATTTTAACAAGAGCACAATGTATTTCCTATTATCGCCTATTAAATAGTCTTCATACAGAATGCTACAAACTGTTTTGCTTTCAGTTGCATGATTCGGCAAAAGCTGGCGAACATTATGTTTTCTTCACTTTTTAAGTTGTGACTAATTTATTATTTTATTCATTGTTGCTACTGATGTATTTAAATAGTTTAAAATTTCGTTTCTGTATCGGTGTAATTTTTTTTGTTACCATTTTTAGAAATATTTGAAACAGTATGTATCTTTTTCATTTGGTATCTTCTTTCCATCTAAAAATAGCGATAGACGGTTTTCCTTTCCTGATTTATAATATTACTTATTTCGTAAACAATTTTAATACCATGCATTTCGTTCTATCTTGTATTATGGAATAGGATTATTTCTCCTCAAAAAGGGTCTCCAACTCACAGCCTGTTTACATGCGATATTTTAAAAGAAGTATAAATTCGAAAATAACAAACGATATTACAAATAATAAACTGTTGCCAAAAATGTTATTCCAAGCATTTATTTTTTCTGAAAATTCTTTATGAAAATTGTTTAAAAATGTGGAAATAACATGTATAATAACCAGAAAGGGCACAGTGAGATCTTTGCTTACTACTATATTTGGAGCTGTCTCTTATTTTGGCAGAGTTAGAAGTATATCGAGCAAAAATTTACTATGAGGGCATTTTTCATGAAATTTGTTTTGAACATCGGGAAAAGGAAGATAAAAATGCATTTCAATGGCAGAAATTGATAACTTTTCTTTTATTATGACATTCCTGATAGTTATAAATTACAGTTGTAAATATTAGTTTATGTAATGAACATTTAGCTTTAACTCACAAAAATGGAAATTCTTTTTTTTTATTTGTTTCCCTTAATAAAAAATTTTTACTCCAAGCTAGGGATTGCAATATCGGACCAAAAGTTCAATACTGGTATTCGGTATTTTTTAGATCTTAATACCGGAATACCGATTTTAATACCGGTAGTAGAAATTTTGGAAAAAGAAGACACGGGTTTCTTTTTTTTTTATTTGCAAGTTTTATTAGCGACTGTAAATATCACAAAAAATAATATATAACTTATAAATTTTAACAGTATATAAAGAATCACAAAATGTTAAGGAACATCTTATTTACTTAAATCACAAAATGTAAATATCACTATTCAGTTTGTGGTATTATTACAAATTTTTGAAATGTGATCTTAAAAAACATAATGCATCAATTGTACTGTCATTAAGCCTGGAACGAAAGTTTGTGCAAAAATTACCAGCTGTCGAAAATAATCTTTCGGCATCTACGCTAGTTGGTGGTACTGTTAGCAAAGCGCGACATACTTTTTTAAAGCATTTACCTCTAAATCCCTCATCTTCAAATAAATTTTAGATTAACTTCGATTTCTCGTCGGATGGTTTTGAATATAACTGATTTCTGTATTGCATTTTGGTTTGCTGAAATTTTTTATTTATCGCTAACTCCAATTTTTTTTCAAAAGGCAATTCCTTTTCACTATCGACATTAGTGTCATCATAATCTTTGATAACTCTATCGAATTCTTCTGAATGAGCATTCTGCATTGTTTGTGGGTAAAAAATTTTAAGAAAATTTACTATAAACTTGATCAGATTTGAATTTTTTAGTCTCTTTTCTTCCTTTTCATTTTCATTTTTAAAACCATTATAATTATGTAAATACCGTAAGATATTTTCTATTTCGGTATGTCTTTTTTCTCTGCGATTTTTCAATGTAATATATAATTCTTCAGACAGTGATGTGTGCTGTTCTTTCAGTGACTGCAACATGAAATTTATTATTGCATTATCTGTTAATAAATTTGAATCTCTCCAACATAAGGCCTCAACAGCCAGTTTTATTGGAAGTAAAGCTGATACAGTTCTGGATATTATGTCGAATTCACTATCTGAAAAATTAATTTACAGGTTTAAGTCGATTAGCAGGTTATTGCTTTTTCCTGCTGCATCCTGCAGGTTATTGCTTTTTGGATTGGGTTTCTCAGTTTCAAAAATCGTTCCATCATTAGGAGTAAACTGTTTGGAGTAAAAAAAATTTCTAGTAAATATCGAAAAAACGGTATTTAAACTTGTCAATACCGGTATTACAAAATTGTACAAATGGCTCGAAATTCCGGTAATCGGAATGCAATCCCCGGAATGCAATGGTATTGCAATCCCTACTCCAAGCCTTTCAATGGAAATTCTGGAATGTTTCGTATAATAACAAGATAAGCAGTCATTTTAAATGAAGCTAAATCAACATTTGAAATGAATTAAATTAAAAAATTTAATTTACATTTCATTGTCCATAGGCTTTATTAAAAATCTTTTTTGCAGCTTTCATTGGGGTAAATAAAGTACTTAATTTTTAGGATTTAAACCTGAAAAAAAAACTATATATTTGTAAAACTTACAATTCTATCTATTTTTTTCAACTATTAATCAAAAAAATTATTAGCGAAAATATTATTTATACTCAGCAAATATTTAGGGAATTTCTTTATTATGTTTTTCTCAAATTAACTCGATATTATTGTGGCAAAATTTTTTGCTGCGATATTTCCATGGATAAATATCAGGAGTTAACTAGAACATATGATATAGGTTTATTTATTATTTTTTTTTTCACAAAACTATTTGCAAATTGTGTCTTGCGTAAATATTTAAGGAAAGATAGGGGGAAACTAAGCGAATGCGACAAAACAGTGTATTATTATGTTTCCACAAAATGGGATAAAGTGGGTTTTTTTTTTAAACAAATGGCATTGTCGTCAAATCTAGATATTATAAAAAAATGTATCACGGTGAAATTTTGTAGTCGACCATTGAATGTATCAAAGGATTTCCTTGAGTATTAAATTGAGTAAATGAGAACTATATAATATGAGATAAATATGAGAATTATATTTCGAACGTTTCAAGAAAAGTACATGTGAGCAGCAAAAAGAGTTGCGATGGCCTGGTGGAAAGATCTCGGCTACGGAACCGGACGGCTTCAGTTTCGCGACCCGATTCCACCGAAAAACCATCGTGTAAGGGGGTCTGGTGCACGTTAAATCCGTCCGGGCCAAACGTCCTCCCGCTGGTGTGATGTAGAAGTTTGAAGAGGTACGGGAGTGGGGAAGCTCAAGTGTCGTCTTCGTCATCTGATCGTGGTGCAAAATTACGAGGTCCGTCTCAAAATAGCCTCAGTGTTGGGCTAAGCGGGACATTAATATAACTAAATTAAACGTGATCAGCAAAAAAATTCGATTCTAGATTTTAACTAAACTATTTTACCTAATTTCGAAATGAAAAACTATCCCTTATATCTAGTCATACCATATTTATTTCACCATTTTGCAGCTGAATCTATACATTAGTTTCTAAAAAATTTATACATTAGTTTATAAAAAAAAATCTACATTAGTTTATAAAAAAATCTATACATTAGTTATAAAAGTATTTATCACATACGTATTGAAATCTTAACTCATCATACACAATGAGAATTTACCTTTTACGATAAAGGCGCCTTTCTAGAAAGATTATATTTTCAAACGAACTAAATTCAAACAAAAGAAATTCTGTTTCTAGATGAAAAAAAAACTATACCGCACAAAATCGTAATAATAGAATATACCCTAAACAGACAATATCATGTCTATTTATCGCAGCATCTAATCGTGTTCCGCCATGACTATTTTACGTAATTTCGAAATGAAAAACTATCCCTTATATCTAGTCATACCATATTTATTTCACCATTTTGCAGCGGAATCTATACATTAGTTTCTAAAAAATCTATACATTAGTTTATAAAAAATCTATACATTAGTTATAAAAGTATTTATCACATACGTATTGAAATCTTAACTCATCATACACAATGAGAATTTACCTTTTACAATAAAGGCGCCTTTCTAGAAAGATTATATTTTCAAACGAACTAAATTCAAACAAAAGAAATTCTGTTTCTAGATGAAAATAAAACTATACCGCACAAAATCGTAATAATAGAATATACCCTAAACAGACAATATCATATCTATTTATCGCAGCATCTAATCGTGTTCCGCCATGACTATTTTACCTAATTTCGAAATGAAAAACTATCCCTTATATCTAGTCATACCATATTTATTTCACCATTTTGCAGCGGAATCTATACATTAGTTTCTAAAAAATCTATACATTAGTTTATAAAAAATCTATACATTAGTGTATAAAAAAATCTATACATTAGTTTATAAAAAATCTATACATTAGTTATAAAAGTATTTATCACATACATATTGAAATCTTAACTCATCATACACAATGAGAATTTACCTTTTACGATAAAGGCGCCTTTCTAGAAAGATTATATTTTCAAACGAACTAAATTCAAACAAAAGAAATTCTGTTTCTAGATGAAAATAAAACTATACCGCACAAAATCGTAATAATAGAATATACCCTAAACAGACAATATCATGTCTATTTATCGCAGCATCTAATCGTGTTCCGCCATGAAACCTATTCTTACTCACTTATCTGCAACCCTTTTTTTATAACCTCATCATATAAGAGACATACCATTACTGATAGTGAAAAATAATCTCATAAAGCACGGATATTTTACGGATTGACCGACATTATCGCTGCCCGGCAGCAGACTCGCTAAATAATTGCAAGTCGGTCCGAGGGTGGAGAATTGGAGAGGGGGATGGATTCCGGTTGTGACATTGTTTCATCCCTCCTCCCCCCAATTAACCGACGATGCGGAACTCATTTGGTCCTCCCTCGTTAATGTTTATTGATTTGTGAGAGAAATAATTGCTTCGGTTCCGTAATGCCCGCTTAAACATGCATTAAGCGACCCTGCTCATATTTGCCAAGGCTTTCAATCCGTTGGAGCCATTTCCACGGAAAGGTCTTCCAGCTAAATCCCTACTGGATGGTAGTTTGCGCTTTGGTTAGAGCTTTATTGGACACTTCCTGGTCTCTCCGGGAATCGCCAAGGCATGTTTTCGCTGACTTTGTCTCGAGATGGGCGTTTAGTTAACGCCAAACAGCGGAAGGTACAATGCCGTGGAGGGTCGTTCCACTTCTTGTCGACAAATATCGATTATGTCTCGCAGTGTCCAGTTTGGTTTTCAACGGTGTTAGCCTTTGGGGCAAATTGTGTGCAAATGGTTTATCCTAGTTTGTGATGACTAGCAGAGGTTGAAAAATAATATGAATTTGGTAAGCTACAGCTTTGGGAGATGTAAATTAATTTAAAAGAATGTTTAACTTGTTATTATTTCACATAAGAAGCTTTGGCGATAATAAACATTTGGGGGAGAATATTTTATAAGGTCTTCTTGAAACTGCAGATAAACGTTTTAGAGAGAATATCTTATGAATTCTTCTTAAAAGTGCAGATAAACATTTTGGAGAGAATATCTTATGTCTTCTTCAAACTGCGGATAGACAATGTGGACGCAATATTCTATAAGGTCTTCTTAAAACTTCAATTCGACGAATTGATTGAATAAATCAAGCCATAATATTTTGATCTTTCAATAAAATTCTACTTTTATTTTAATAAGAGGATCTTGGCGGTTTAATCGTAATGTCTTTGCTTTGTAAGCGGATGGTAGTAGACTTAAAACTATTTTACAAAAGATCTCTTGTATAAGTGGATCTGAAGCACTTGAAAACTGTCGTCGTGGATAAATGTCTCACACTGATGTGGCGGAGAGATTTATTCTAATCAATTGATAACAGGTCGTACTAATGATGTTCGTATCAGAAGATACGAAATTCACCTTTCAATATGCACATTTATTAAATATTCTAGGTAAAACAGTCAGCAGACTTTCTAATAAGTAAGTAACTAAAATATGTCTAAGTAATTCAAGATATCTAAAATATTGCCGCATTGAAAAGAGGCAGTCGACTCTCCATGGCCGAATGGTCATAGCACTATTCTCATAATCAAGAGATTGTAAGTTCAAATCCCTCTAGAGACAATACGATTCACAGTCTGTGTAAATATTTAATTCCTTGATTTTATGTTCCAGAAGATTCTGGACATTTCTTTAGTTTACCAGACAAGTGTTCTGGACTTTTCTTACTGTCTCCAGAAAAGTATTTTGGAACTTTCCCTCCTAGTATAAAAGCAAAAGATTTGTCAGTCCCTGTGTTCTCAATTCAGAGTTGAATTAATAAATTGGTTTAGCTCTACTTCTTGTGTGTGTAATTCGTTCCACACTAATGTATCTACGTGACAATATATTTATTTATTTATTATTGATTTTTATAAAGCTGCTAGGTCATATCACAAATTCTCTAAAATTCATTCTCATCGCAAAAGCCATGTTTTTAGAGATAACCTTGAAAAATTAAAAGTGTTAAGACAAGTCCCGCCATTTTATATAGACAAAGATTCCAAATTCTTAAGAAAATTCATTCTCCATGTTAAAGTTTCTTATTTTAAGTATTCAAATTAAAATTCATATTATATGTAGAATACAACCTATATGTATTAAAACTTATTGTAAGTTATAACGAAACTGGTAGGTGGCGCTGTTGTTTCAGGAATGGTAATGCTCAAATAGAACACTTGAATGAAGGCCGCTAACCTTAATGCATCATATTTCCTTTGTGTTTGTGTCTACCGTTGCATTTAGTGTTGCGTCTGTGTTTTTTTTAAATGTAATTATTTTAAAAATTTGCAATTATGACACCATTTTCTGATACAATTGATATAACTTTTGATCCCTCAAATTATGAAAATAAAGGTAGTAAATGAAGTGAAAAAAAAACTATTGCAAAGAACAGATATGAGATAATCAGACTGTTGTTTTTAGCCTTTTGGCTGGCTGAAACTTTGCTATCCAGGTTTACGAAGGTGGTTCCAAGGGCGTGAAATCATTGTCAGCTAATTTCAAAGGAGTAATGTAAAATATACCCAAAAGTGCTAAAACGCTCTACGGCTTAAGAATGGGATTTTTTAATTGCCCAAATATAAGCTCAAATTTTAATGGATAATAGAAAGAATAGCATTTTAAATAAATATATATGTAATGATATTTTAATTCTAATTTCAATTTAATTAATTTCCAAGATTTTATCTTAATTTAACCCATAGTAACTTCATTCAAAAAATATTCTCTTATTTCGTGATCCAATTCCACTTTCGGTTTAATTAATCCCTCTGTAAAACTAATGCGCCATCAGTACTACATATCAAATGGAAGTGATACTTTAGTTGCCCTTGACAGAGGTCAGCGTATGTATTCCATTGGCGCGTGGCCGGAAATCCTATGTTATATAAGACTAGTGATCATTTTTTGTCGCGCTTCTTTCTTACTTCTGCTTTTGTGCCGCGCTGAGTCTGCTTGTAAAGAAATTGCTTTCCCGAGATGGATATTAAAGAGAATTAAAAATACAACGTCTCGTCTATGTCTTCAAACATGCATTCTGCTTCAACCAAAAGAATGTTACATATTATTTAGCCGACAGGATTCAATCAAATAGTATTACATGTATATATTTTTAAAAAATGAATCCACATATTTAACTCTATTTAGGGATAGGATAAATAAATCAGAAATTTTAACTAAACTAAACATCACTTTACCCAAAGTTTAATAACTTTTGTTTCAATTCTAATTATTGATTTATAGATTTTCAAAAGAAATAATTGGTTCTATTCCATAATGTTATCTTAAAACACATCAAAGACCCTCCTCATATTTATCAGGACTTTCAGTCCATTAGGTATATTCCCGAGAAAGAGCCTCTACACCAAGCCTCTTATAAATGTCAGTTTGCTCTTTCGGGTAATATGATTAGACCCTTTTTGGTCTCTACGGGGATCACGACGGTATGTTTTCGCTGACTTGTCTATAGATTGACGTTCATTTAATGTCAAGCATCGAATAGCACAATACCGTTGAGGGCTTTTCTATTTCGTTTCGACACATATCGATCCTGCGGAATGTTATCCGTTTAATTTTCCCTGGATAAGCATGTGAGATAAATTGCGATGCTGCAACATCTAAGACCACAGGTAAGATGAATGAAAAAAATAAAGCTAGAAACCTGAAGTACTTATTAAACTGCTATATTTAACCTTTAACCGAAAGAAGAAATGGAATATTTGTATTGCATTTGAGAAAGTATCTTAATGTGAAAATATTTCAAAGAATCTTTTAATTTAAAATAAAATTTTTGATATTTACCAAATTTACGGCTCATGTAATGTAAAGTTTCATATTTAGGTTATAGAAAATGAGCGCCACATATAATGAACGGGTTCCACCTATATAAATAGTTATGTGTCAAGAATTAAGATACAAATAAGAGAACATGTATCCAAGCCGCCAACATTAAAATCTTATAAATAATAAATTGATAATTTATTATTTACAAAATTTCTATTTTTTATGTCTTCTGCATTTGTATGATGTTTTGCATTTCTTATGATTTCTGCATTTGTATTATGTGAATATCTATTGTTAATACATCTAATTAGTAAATATAGAATACAATAGAGGCACTCTAAAAACCTGAGATCTTTCCTCTTATCAAAATTTCTGACAGATTTAGTCTTAAAAGTTCCTTCTGGTGACATTAAAGAAGCGATATGCTAACAGCGCCACCTAGAGTCGAAATTCACGGTTAACATTCTTTACGTTGAAAGCTTACAAGAGATAATGGAAACAGAGTAAATTACTGTAACTGTCGACATTCTGACATAAAAGTGGAAAGGTGAGAAGGTCCAATACTTTAGTAGCACTCTGTTTTTATCCGGTGAAATAAAATTGGAATAGAGCAAAGAATCGAAAAAAGAGGGAGAAAAGAAAGCTGCAATAACAATGTGTGTTGTTGTTTCTGATGGCACTTGCCATGGACAAGCCCGCTGAATTCGAAGTCAGCGATTTAAGCCGAGAGCGAGCGTCTCTTGTTTTTAGTAGCGCCAACTAGGGCCAAGAGTACGATTTGGCTACTCACGCATCACATTCGCTTGCCCAGCCCCTTTTTACAGGGGGGTACATTCATATATCTCAAAGATAGAACAGATAAAGAACAACAATGCCCGAACCGGGACACGAACCCAAGAGGCCCAGATCACAAGGAAGACGCGCTATTCCTATGCCAGGACGTATTTGAAAGGAATTGCACCTTTTGTTGATGCTGTTAATTATATTTGATAGCCGTAAAATTTGCCTTAATAACATTTATCGAAATTGATTGATTGGTTTTGATGTATATAATGTTAAAATTTGAATTTTGCAAGCACGCATTGGAAAGGAAAAAATTTAGAATGTAAATAATATTTAATGATTAAAGAAAGAAATGATTTACAGAAATAACCGAAAAGAAAAACCAACAATTGTTTAGACACAAAATACTTAGAGCAAATTGTGAGAATGCAAATTTATGATACCAGAAATAATTGTGTTATATGAATTTAAGATAATCTTGAATTTGTATGTTTATGTTATTTAAACTGTACCTGCAGTATAATGAGCATAATTTTTATAATTATGGACTAAATAAACTAATAAAAATTGCAAGTTAATGGAAAGTATAGCACAAATGAGATTTATACACGAGTCAATACCATATTGTAATACTTAGTCAAAATTAAATTACAATAAATCTTTAATTGGTGAGTTTGCTTTTTTATTATACATCTATAAGCCCACGCTTCATTATTCGAGTAGAAAATTCGATATGATCATCTTTTTTTCTGAAAACTTACTTCCAACTAATTGTGTTGCAAAAAAGCAACATTTTTCTATGCCTCGGTTTTAACTACTGGTTTTTTTTTAAATATTTATTTTAATGAAATATAATGTTTTAAGAATATTTAGTTTTTTATGAAAGACATTTCTTTTGAGAAGAATTATTTTTAGAAGACAGACTTTGTTAAATAATTTGAAAGCATGTTCTAAAAAAGAAATAACAATGTGTATATATATACATATTTAAAAAGCCATCTTTTAAATCGTTATTATTTAATTCTCTGAACGAAAAACTCAAAAAAATGAAGATTTCATCAAAAATATTTCAACTCCATTTTACATTCTAAATTAAATTTGTGTAGTTATATAATTAAGGACTGCCTTTAATACATCAAAAATCGATTTTACAAGCACTTTTAAGAGTATTATCTCATTTCTAATAAAATAAAAATCTAACTAAATGAAATTAAGTAAATTAATGTCACCGAAACATGCTTCTGATTTTATTTGTATAGTTTTGAACTTTTTTCTTATGATATCACCATAAAAAAAGTCTTTGTGTAGCAAAAAAATTAGAAAGCAGAGCTTACTAATTTCAAATAAATTCGTAATAGAATAAAAGAAATGCGAAATACAATCCCCTGAATTTAATTAAAGGCAAAAGAATTAGAATTAACCTCAATACAATTACAATTTTATCAAAATAATACGCAGTGTGGGGGGGGACATGGCAAAAACAGAAGAGGGAAATTTTATTTGGGATTCTTATAAAAGTTATTAGCAGAACGAGAAAAAAAAACACAGAAAAGAAAAACCTAATTTAAAATTATATTTGCATTGAGACATAATAAAGAAAACTTCACATTTGGCATCGTAACGAAATTAGCATGATTGAATTATTTCTTACAATCTCGCAAATCCCGGGCAGAGTATTTGATCCAAACTGGAAACTTTAATTCTTTTGCGGTAGAAATTAAATTAAGTTGAACTTTTGAAACTTGGACATAACTATATATTTTTGAATAGTTAGATTTAAATATCAAAACATTTCATGCTCTATTTTTCCTTTTAAAATTTTTTTTTCTTGGGAGATGAATTACCAAGTTTTGGAAGTTATCCGAGTCCTCTTGGAATGATGCCTGTCTGGGCTTAACCGTAAAGTAATTAAGAATATTTTACCAATAAGTAGGTGGTGGAAAATTTTGTTTGTTCACAAATAAAGAAAGCTTCAAAAACACATGAGAAACAGATGAAATTTCGAATATAGTTGGTCTTTATTCCAAATTCTAAGTGATACATCAGAAAGAATAAAGTAATCTATTATCACTTATAACTTAGTGTGCTGGATTTTCGTTAGCTCCAGTTTGGCGCTCAGCCAATTGATGCTTTCTGTTTCTTACCGCCATCCAAGATGCAACTTTATGCTCTTAGTTTGTTTCCTTCAACTTCTTTCAGTATCAGTTTTTGGGTTTCGCTTTCGCATTTAAGTTGTTTTGATGGAAATACAGCTGGTTAATATACATTATCTTTCTTTCCTAGATATTATCTAATTAAAAAAGATACGTCTGTAATTTTCTAAATTCAATTCAGATAATTGTCTGCTTTGGTTATTTAAAGTTAAAGCTGTTTTCTAGAAATCATTTCCAAATATATACAATTGAAAATTTTGTTGTTCTTCTTGTTTCTGAGAAGAACTACAACTATCTGATGGATGACATAGTGAATAGATGCAAAAATTGCACAATTGAAATAATTTTTGCTAATATATCACCTAATGCATTATCTGACAATAATTAAAACGTTTTAGGTATTTTAGTGATTTTAACTTGAATTAAATATTTATATCGCATAGGATTCCAACACATTATTAAATCAGATACTTTGAGAAAAGAAAGTAATGCATATGTGCTTCATATGATGGTATCGATATGCACTATGTCTATGGATACCCAAGATTTGTCACTAACTTGAAAAACAATTTCCAAAAAAAAAAAAAAAAAAAACTCCCAAGACTCAATGATATTGAAATGGTAATTCATTAATATACTAAATAATGCGAAAGGTCACCCCCAAATTTTTCCGCATACTCTTTAATAAAGATATTATTTCAAAGAACGCCTTGCTTGGCAGTGGCGTACAATAGTTATGAAATATCGACTTTTGGCAGGAATATAGCATTTTTATTGAATCTGTCGTGTGATCTTTGCTGAGTTTTTTTAGCGATTAATCCTCGGTATGCAATTAAAAGAAGCTGAAAATTGAATTTGTGTTTTAAACACGTTTTCCCAATCGATTGAAACAAAAATTTGACATTTGTAGATTTTTCTAGAATATCTAGTAATTTATGAAATTGAAAAACTTATCTTTGGAGTCTTAACAATCAATTTTATCAACGAAAGAATGGACACAGAATTGGAGCGGGGTGAGTTTAGTTATGAACTATGGCGACTGATCAAGGTTGGAGGTTTTCTCTTGAGGCGATAGCTTCATCGTAATCATTCAGTGATCTCGTGTGAGATTTGTTGCTCGATAAATTTTCATAAAACCCGGATGCCACAGTTGAATAAAAGTTTATCTTTTTTAATATTTCATCTTATAAAAATTAATAAATGAACTATTGTTATCAAATCCTCACACTTTTAATAATATTGTATGCGTGTATTATTTCTGGATTGTATACACAAAAATCCAATTGAGAAGTGAATATGTGGTCGATAAATTTGTTTTTAAATATTTTTAGAAATTTTGCAGACAGAATTGAAGAACTTTGTGAATTTATGGTTGAATTTAAAGATAAATATTTTACTCATTGAAGCTATATGTAATGGAGATTGTAACTGCCCCAAGCCCCCGAGGGGTGTCTCGTAATGGAGGATAAGCAGCTTCCGGTATGGGGGTTGGTTCTCGCCACCCTTGTGGGTACACGAAAATGTGTTGGTATGGCTCCTCCCATCGATGACGGCACGTACGTTCTTAAGGAAGAGTTGTAACCATGACCAGTGATGACCCGTTTTCACTAGAGTTCCTCTTGCGGCGGTCCGGTCATTCAGGTTTTACCATGTGCCTTCGGGCGAGTCCGAGTAGTCAGTCTGTGACTATCCCTCCCCCCCCCTTTTTTTATTTTTATCAACCTCCTTCACAGAAGTCAAACTGTTTACATACAATTGTTGATCTTATTTAATGAAACTTTATATTTAAAAATATATATCTGAGTAAATATTTATTTCACTTTTATAGAGATAATCTGCTTTTGCCATCTCCAAATTTAAAAAAAAAAAATTTATCCTATATTGTGCAATTTTTTTCTATTTCAAATCTATATTTAGAAGCTTATTAAACCTAAATATTGGATCTCATTTTATAGGACAATGAATGTGCCATGTTAGGAAGTTTATTATTCCTTCTATTCAAATTTTAACGTTTTCTTGTATTTGCTAACTTAATATTAAAAAAAAAAAAAGAGATGAATTAATTGCAAATCGTACGGTATTTTCTAAATCAAGGGAAATATCATCAGTTTGAATGGCCCAACGTGAACGACAAATATGAAATATAAATTTATAGTTTATTGATGCCAGTATTGCAGTAGTTTTTCTAAATAATCAATGGTTTCATTCGAAATATCAACGACATCGTCTCCAATATAGTTGGCTTTTAACAAAATGATGGAAGAAAAATTTCTTTCCTACTTCAGAATATCTATTTTTGTAGATTGAATTTTGCTCTCTAACTGCATTGATTGAGCTGCAGGTATTCCAAACCTTGATCGGTTTTCTAAGGACAAAGTTGGATCGATAAAGCATGGTCGATCAACTTTATCGAACAAAGTTGTTACCTAGCTATATTCAAATCAAGTTACATATATAAAAGGAAGATAAAATACCTTTTTGTATGTCTCCCAAATTGATATGGAGTTTTTACAATTGTTAGATCGAAACTGTCAATCAGATGAGCAGATGTTAACAAAGTACCTTTTAAAATAAAGCAGGCAGTCTTTCATACAATTAGCCTTTAGAATTAAATAATGTGTTATAATACTGTTACGAATCTGTGAGGCGGCTTCCCAGCATAGTCGGTTCCATGGGAGGTCCCAGAGCTTGGCGACAAACTTGGCGGCCATTTGGCGACTTGGCGACGAATTTGGTGACTTTGGTGCCAAAATAGATTATACCCGAAACATCGAGAATTTTACCGAGCCGTCCAGTAGGAACGGAGATACGCCTCGAGCGTTCCTGATTGGTTGAGAGGCTTCTAGTCCCGCCTCCTGAGACCTATAAAAGGAAGCACCCGCCGCTGCCGGGCAGTGGTGAGTCGAGCGGTGAATTGAGAAGAAGTCGGAAGCGGCAGAACAGAGTAGGGTGAACCAGTGGTGAATTGGGTTGCGAACCAGTAGAGCCGGAGAGTAGTTGGAATCGACAGAAAGAACTGGACTTCCAGAGATTAGCGGAGCAGCGACTGAGTCAAGTGAGTGCTGAATTAAGTTGTGCCCTACGGTGTGCATTAGAGTCTGTTGTGTGCTGTTGTCTGCACGTCTCGTCGGCTGAAGATAATTCTGTGCTGTATATAGTCGTCGTCTTTGTGCTGTCCTGTGTGTCTTCGTGTAAATAAAGGTCGTTGTTTTATTTTCTACTGTCGCCTGGTGATTGAGCGTTCTTCACACCATATAAGTTCCACTACCCAAACGAACCCCGGAAATTTCGTAACAATACTTTATACTGGCTACAATACATGTGATTGTACTCTCATAATATAGTGTAGTTTGTGTTTTTTTTTGGTAGTATATATCGCAAAGTATCTACACCCATCATGCCGTAGAATCTAGGGTGAATTGAATGAATCGGTGAAGTGAATGTCGCTATAGCATTCTGGTGGGAATTATGATTGACCAGTGCATGACCATCATTGGTGGTACGTACTTGTATTGAAAGTTCGTACTACCTTCGGAATGGAAGTAACCAAGACATTACATTAGATGTATATTATATAAGTTAAGATTATTGTGAATTATAGAAAATTGATTAATTGATGGTTATGGTTCGATTACTAGTAATAACTCAAACAAGTGAAATTCAATATACCACAAAGCTTATAACTTAGTATTTGAATGCGATCTGTTTCAGTAATTGCTCAGCAATCGTCAATTGTTATTTACCTTGAAACATAATTAATTATGGTATTTCACATCTACTCAGAAAATGAAATAAATCAGAAATTAATTCATTGACAGATAGTACAAACGTGTCTCTTGCTTTCTTCCGTGAGTCATTTTTAAATTTAAAGATTCTTTTTGCAAATACATAATATTTCTTTGAACATTTTTTATCATTTAAAAATAATGCTAGCCGCCTTCGGCGATCAGTTTTTCATACATCATACTTATAAAATTAATTTAATCATGTGAACAACTTTGTGAAATATACTTATCAAAGGAAAATAACGTACTACTTTAAGCAGTAATTGCACAGGAAGCACAGAGCTTTTTGACTGGACCGATATGTTTATGAATTGGCGAAACTGATTCATTTGTTGAAGATAGGTGATTTGACAAGGAACTGTTCTGCAATATACTTTGAAAATGAAAGGTGGTAAGGGGCAGAAGAATTGATGATATGGCAAATGATAGTGAGTTTTCATTTGAAATAAAAATAAGGGAAATCATTACAATGATTGTGATTGTAATCAAGAATTTCCCCATAGAAAGAGCACCGTAAAGTAGTGTTTTGTGAATTTTTGTAAAAAATAGAATATGGAAGTGTTGTTATTGATACCATATGTAGAGGTCATAAAATTTTATTTGAAATAAAAATTAGCAAAATCGGACCAGTAGTTGGGATTGAGATGCTTGTCATTTTCCCCTTTTATTTTAAATGTATCGTGCTATTACTTTGATAATCAGCCATACTGAGTTCCATTTAATCTTACTTCATTTGGTAAAATAATATATTTAGAAGGGGTGATGGATTTGTGAAAAATATTGTTAACTCTCTGTTACAGCTAAAAATAAACGAAATTAATTATTATGACGTTATCACCTGGTAATCATAATAGCTCGTCATAATATATTTGATAACATATTTACATAATATATTTCATGACATATTTACATTGCGTTGTGATAGTACATCATTTTTATTTTCTCCAAGGTGCTTATTGGATTCCATATTTAACATGTAACATCATTTTCATTTATCAATAAAGATGATTTGCAATTATCATTATCAATCAATATTCTGATTCTATTGTTTATAATAATTTCTGATTTTAAGAAAATGTGATTTTTTTTTTTAATTTGTATATTTTGATCAATCGCAACGTTTTTACAAATTTTCCTAATAATATACATATCGGCAAGGCCAGAATATAATTACTAGAACGCATTAAAAGCTTGTCCACCGCTAAAAATTGAAAACCTATCGACAGTAATTGAGCTAAAATGGAGCTCCCATCGGATTGGTCCTTAAAATGCTTTAATCGATGACGCTAAATGATATCGTCACGCTTGTCCTCCAATAGCTCTCAAAACTATTACACTTGACTTAATCACTAATTCGATACATACATCACCGACTCAGAGGGAAACAGAATAACAGAGTTCC
Organism: Argiope bruennichi; assembly: GCF_947563725.1. Classification (NCBI taxonomy): domain Eukaryota; kingdom Metazoa; phylum Arthropoda; class Arachnida; order Araneae; family Araneidae; genus Argiope; species Argiope bruennichi. The sequence continues at coordinate 63,559,726 of NC_079151.1, read as the reverse complement.
GTTAATTGGTCTAATATGGAAGCAGGTTTGCCAGAAATAACTCGATTAGCGACTACAAGGAATAAAAAAAGTTTGAAACGAACGGAACGGATGCGTTTGAATCTGGTGTCAGTGTAAAAAGTTGGGTTTTACGATTAATTGCTTCTGCTAGAAATTATCGTATTCAACCGACTGTAAAGTTATTGAATTAATCATTGAGTTGAAATGAAGGGAAAAAAACAGTTTGGATTCCCATTTTCAGTTTGTAATAACTGCAAAATATGATTAAACCCTTTTTTTTTTCCATCCTTCCTGGAGGAAATCAACATTAGTTTTTTTTGTTTCTTTTTTAATAATTTTATGTTGATTTTAGTGTTTTCAGAAGGAAGTGGATGTCGCTTGATCTAAACGTTTTGGGGGAAATCTGAAAAGTATGTTTTGTTTACTGTTACAAGCATTTCTTTTTCTTTCGGGATCGATGTAAGTAGCATGTTAATTAATGTTGAGTTACGATTCTTTTATTTGAAAAGCTATAAAATGTCCGAGTCTGCCTAGGACTAGACACATTTATTTCTGTGTTGTTTATGTGATCTTATCTCGGGTTTGCTATGTATAATCTGTGCAAGTTATATCTTACAGACTCTTTTTTTTAAACTCATTTATGAGGATTTTAGTGTTTTTGGAAGGAAGTGAGAGCGCTTGAGCTAAACGTTTCGGCGGTAATCTGAAAAGTATGTTTTGTTCACTATTTCAGACTTTTTTTTCCTTCTGAAATTGATGTAATTAGCACGTAAATTAAAATTGACTTACAATTCTTTTATGTGTAAAGTTGTAAAATGTCCGAGTATACTTTGGACTAAACACATTCATTTTTGTGTTGATTCTGTGGTCTTGTCTCGCGCTTGCTATATATAATCTGCGCAAGCTACATATTACGGACCTATTTTCTTGCTGCCCCCGAAAAAATATCAGAGGGTGTTGAATTATCATTCGTATTATTAAATATACTACTTACATCAACATGCAAAGTCCCGAATTATATTTTATGTTAGTTCAAGAACTCGTTAAGATATCCGACTAGGTTAAAAACATAAATTTGTATAAAAATTCGCATTCGCATTTTTTTTTTTTTTTTTTTGCAGTTAAAAAAAATAGGTATTTTGTGTTTCCAGTAACATATTTATTTTGCCTGTATGTCAGGGGTGGACAGACGTCTTCAGGGTACTGTCTATTTCTAATTTTTTCAAGACGTTCCGGCCCACCCATTGTCGTAGGTATACAATATTTATTATAACTCAATAATAAATACCGAGTATATACTTACAAAAATAACTACAAACATAATTATTATATAACACTAATATAATAACATCAAATGATGTATTTCATATCAAAAAATTCAAAATACATTAACAAATAAATCATTTTCATCTGAAATTATTTCTCGCAGTTATAGTTAGTAGAAGACTTCGGCTACATGCTGTCCGCCAATTTCTCGGTATATGATAACTAAGTGTTAATATTGTCCTGGATTCTGTGAGTGGTTATCTGTGAGATGGGAACGATATGTTTTCTTATTTATTCATTGTTGGAAATGCATATTCACACAAGTAGGTAGAAACTAAAGAACGGCGTTGAATGATAGGCAACCTTTTTTTAATTAGTATACGTCCATTAGTTTCCAAAGTTATTCTTAGATTCTGAACAACGTGATTTTAAAATGATATCATTTTGAAGAAAAAAAATCGTTTTCCTCAAGAGATAAAGTGAATACAATGATCCTAAAATGTTTCTTTTACTATGCCCTTCTTGTGTCTTAGCAAAAACGGTCACCTCAAATTATTTGGTGGACCACCAGTCGATCGTGATCCACTTAATGCCCGCCCCTGCTCTTTTTTAATTAGAAGTCAAGTTATAACGAATTATTGGCATGTAAGTGATGCTTATTTATAAGCATTTAAAAACTTTAAATGCATTTTCCGAAGGGTTTTTTTTTTTTTTTCATAACTCAACTGTACGAGTATCGTCAGATCTCAAAAAATAATCAAGATATCTTAATGAAATTAGATAAATTAATTAATGAGTGCTCTTTTTGTTATGTAGAATCTAATGAATTATGGATTTGATTTTGAATGCTCTGGAAACTGATATATGATTTTTTAATGTAAATATTGCTGAAAAAATTTCCAAAATTTCATTGATAATTTTATATATTGCACACAAAAATTTTATTTTTGAATGTAATTCTTAGATAATAGTTCGTTACAATCTAAGATACGTTACACATGTAATGTTACAACGAAAAATGAGAAACTGCAAACAATTTCTTTCTCTAGAACAAACCCAGTTTTTGTAAATAAATGCTAAAATTTACATCAAAATGTGCCTTTTCTTTAAATCGTACTTATATATTTAAATAATTTCACTTTTATTCAACACTTTATCCGTGTATTAATAAAACACATCACATAAACATTAATATATATATATATATATATATATATATTTGAAAATCTCCTCCGAACTTAGTCGCATACCCTAAGTCTATATTCGGAACTGGTCTTACAGATGTATTCGCAGTATATCCGTTCTAATAGTGACTGACCCATTGGCTAATTTATAAATCGTTAGTTTTTCAATCGAAAATATATACCTGAGACTATCTCTAATAAAGTTGGTGGGTGTGTTCTTAAAAATTTTAATAAGAATTTTGGTAAATCAAAGGTAAAAAGATTTTGGTTGTTCTCTACATTAATTTCCTAAAATATTAAATAAAAATTATTTTTACCACCATTTTAAAATTTAGTTATTTTTTAATGATAGTGATTTATTGCCGTGCCACTTTTTTCCCTTATTTTTGATAATTTTTTGTTTAAAAAAAATGCATGCTTTTTAATAACATTATTGCTCAAAAATTAAATTTCCATTCAATCATAAAACATTTAATTGTATGATTTTTTTTCATTGTAAAAACAAAAGAAGAAAGATTTTGTTTAATTGATACACTGTTTAAATGAGGTATAAAGTGAAAGTGAATTTACATCATTTAAAAAGGCAACATAGAATTGAAAGATAGATGAAACAGAAACCTAAGCTTTGCTAAAATTGGGATTCCATGTGTCCTTTGAAATGTTTCTTGTGTACCCTAAATAGTATATGCGTAAGGTAATTAAACTAATACAGCTTTTAATGTCTATCCTAATTTGATGCTTGAAAAGGGTTTATTGAGAAGACCATAAACATCCATTTATATTTAAGACATTTAATTGAATTTAAATACAACCTACTTACTTGACGAGCCAGTTGGTTGTCAAGACGGCTAGTAATAAAAATAATCAACATATCTGATTATTCACATATGGAAGGTATTAACGTTTAATTAGGAACTTTAGACGAAAGCCTACTCACAATTACTAAAGTGTTATCATTGGATAATATTAATAGTATATGGACATGCAAGTAATCTATACTTATATAAAGCTCAATGTGTGTGTGTGTGTGTGTGTGTGTGTGTGTGTGTGTGTGTGGGTGGGTGGGTTTTGGCGCTCTACAGCTACCAAATTTGGTACATGTATACCTTGGAGGTCGGGAATGTGTACCTTGGGTCCCTTTTTTTGAATTTTTAATTAGAATTTTAATTATGAACTAAAAACTAATTTTCCCGTCAAAAAAATCTTTTCATTTTCCCCACCGCCAAATGAGTAAGGCTTCAGTTTTTTCCCCCAACAGTAATGAGGCTAGACTTAAGATTTTTTGGTCGATCATTTCAATCGGTTCTGTTTATTTTCTTAATGTTTGATGCATTTAAAATTAAACATTGTTAATGAATCGATCTTTCAGATTCATTCTGAAGTACTTTTGAATTAAAATAAAACAGAATAAAGGAAATTAAAAATTTCTAATCGGCATAGCGTTACCCCAACTGGCGTAGAAAAATTCACGCATTTACGTTACCGTAACTGGCGTTGAAAATTCACGCATGCGCATTGTGTTCTGATTGTTGAAATGACAACCATTATCAACGGATGATTTAAATTATTTTTAGGTTAGTTGCATGCTTTTGTAATTAAATTGTATTCATGTTAGTTATATATTTTTTGTATATGCTTATAGTTTTAAGTACATCGTTTTTTAAGTAGTTTTTTTTACCTGTTTTCAACCGATTATTTTAAACGATTCGTTTTAGTTTCTTAGTGTTTGATGCATTTAAAATTAAACATTGTTAATTAATAGATCTGGTCATGATGAATCTGAGAAAATTTTGTTGACAAATTCTTAAAATATTATATAACTTAAGAAAGATATTCTTTAGTGCCCGTAAAGTTTAAACGCTCAGTGATTGTTTTCAGTAACCATATTACTAAAAAATACTTTGTTTCAGTAAAAAATATTATTATATTAATTGCAGATTAATCCTTTCCACTTTAATTTAAAGTATAAATTCTACGGGAGCTAACAGAAAATGAGAGAGATGCATATTACGTTATGACTGAAGGCGTTTTTAATATTATGAGTGAATTATATGACTATTAAAATTTGAAGTTTTAAAATATTTTGATGAAGAAACTATTAAAGTAGGAATTGCATAAAATATTTAATGATTAAAGTTTTAACGAACATTAAGATTGGTGAACAGGCTGGTCTCCAAAGGCGGCTAGTAAAAAATAAAGAATTATCAAGCGAAAAATGAGATAAGAAGGTATTAGAGTAATAAAAAAGATCAAAATGACACAACACAATAAAAAATTGCGAATGGCAATAAATTAAAAATTTTTATAAATTTCTAAAATTTATCCATTTGACATTAAAATTATATTCACAAATTTTTTAAGTTCTCTAACTTTCAAAATTTTTTATTCAACTGTAAAAATTGTTGTTCATTGAATTCTACATTAGAATATTTATAATGAACTTACGATCATACAAATATTAGGCATTACATGCATTAAACATCTAAAAGCTTTTGAGCATGCAGGCGTTTCATTAAAAAATTATAAATAAGAGCTTTCTATAAAAATTATCCGTACGTTTAGCTAACTTATAAAGAATTCATATTAAAATTGATAGTAAAATTAACTATATATTGGTGGCTATACATTTGTCTGAGTTACTAATTTATTAATAATTTGAGTGCTGGCAACTGACGGTAATTTCTAATTAATAAAAGAAAAACATGCTCTGAATTTTTTTATAAGGTTTCATAATTTTTTTAAAAAATTTGTTGTAACATAATTTGCTACAAATATTGATAATTTTCATAGTATTAATAGTTGAAATCGTGTTATTATATATGGCATAATAAAATAACAATATGGTATAAATGGATTGGCTGTAATTGAAAGACTGCATATAACATGATTTTTGTTTAATCTCATAATATTTCTCATAATTTTTTCCAAATGGCAATTTAACATTGCTGCTTTTCGTTATTTTCTTTTCCCAGAACAAAAATAAAGGATTTAACGATTGCATAAAAGAGTAATCATTTAAGTTTTTATTTAAATTGTAACACTGGCACTTTTATAAAAATAAAAACAATAAATTTCATTCTACAACATAAAAACCTAAAAAGCACACTTTTTCAAATTAAAGTTTCCAAATCTGCTCGCACTTCTGTTTCCTGTAGTTGTTGAACAAAGCAATAACTGCCAATTCTAATATCCAACTTGGCCGCTTTTCCTTTAAATTTTCCAATATCAAATATTGGAAAAGAAAACTTTTCCCTTCCCAAAATTATCAAAAAGAAAAGGAAAAAAAAGCAGCTAATAGCATCTCGACTCAAAAGTTCAGCATTACAAACTTCTTTGGTGCGCTGGAGCTTCTGGAAAGAGCCCTTTTCCAGAGCTTTTAACTCTCCGGCCCCGGCAGCATGTCTTATTTGTCCTGTGCGAAAATTGTCCTACTCTATTACGTGGGCCTTCCAGAGAGGGGAAATTGGATGTGACAAATCACTTTCGCACTCTGTAGCAGGGAACATCAAACGATCGAACTGAAGAATCTCGACACGCCTAAAGGCGCTTTACCACCCTTCTCCTACTTTAAGAGGTGGGCTTTATTGTAATTCTTCGGTAGAGGGGAAAGTTTGCGTTTTAATTGCAGTAGATGAGAAATATATCTACAAATTAAATTTTAGATGTTTGAAGTGCTTCTGAGTGATTAAGTTCAGAGAAAACATGTTTACGTAGAATATTTTTTTAATGTGAAACAATTAATATAAACCGTGAATGTATTCAAATTTATTTATCTTCAAATTTATTTATGTTATTGAAGGTACTGATTAAATAACATTTGTAATATTACTTTAATTCATATATTATGAATGAATTAACTTTTTATATATCCAATATTAACCCGAAATTGAAGACATGAATTTCCCCAAACGGCCATAGACATCGAGTCAAAATGACTCCATTGTTATTTTTCTTTTTTGGTCTTTTGTAAACAGTTTTGGAATTTATTTTGGAAACACACTACGTTTTGGAAATCTTGTAGTTAAGAAAAACATTAAAAATATTTAAAATGATAAATGTTGTAATATTAAATGTTTAAAAGATGTTATTAGAAAATTCTAAACAATATTTTAATGAGCATTCATTTTTTTTAGATATTAAGGAATTACACTAGTGTTAATAACTGTTAGAATTTAACAATAATTGTTAGAATTTAACAAACAAAAATGAAGAATAAAATATTTAAAAATAATATTTTAAGAACATTTCTTTATTCTTTTTGCATTATTCAAATTAAAAGCAGTTTCAGAGACATGGAGTCAATGACTCCATAAATGACAACAAAAATTTTGAAAAAGAATAAATCGGTTATACTAATGTATTCATAACTTAGACTTTTGAAAATATACTGCTGAAAAACCAGCTTGAAAGTACTTAGGAGAAGATCGTATTCAAGGACAAAATAGCACATGATAATTAAAGTTAAAGAACAACGCGGAGTCATTTTGACTGCCGTCCCCACATACAGGTTAATGACATTAATAACATTTTCATATATTTCACTAATATTAATTAGTTTAATTTAATTTATACGGTATTATTCACCCTTTAATTTAAAATAATTCGGAAAAAAACCCAATAAACCAGGGCGACTCACTGAATCGATTTCAACAATTATAATTTCATATGAGAACTCACTCTTTAGATATGTCAGCATTTGTCACTGATCTTTAACCATCCACCAGTTTCGGGAGAAATTTTAAAGCCTTTACTTTTTTAGATAATATCTATAAGGACGAAAAAAATTGACAAAATTTCATCAACTCCAATTATAGCATCGATTTCATCAATTTTTATTTCATATGAAAACTCAAAATCTCCAGATATGTCATCATTTGTCATTGATCCCTAACCAACTACTGTTTTCGCCAAAAATTTTAAAGCCTTTACTTTTTTATGTATTATCTATAAAGAAAAAAAAATGGACAAAACTTCACCAACTCCAATTATAGCATCGGTTTCACCAATTTTTATTTCATTTGGAAGTTTGATATGTTTATATATGTTACGGCCAAAGCCCGAAATTGGCCGGCCAATTCACGTTTTGGCCAACGTTGCTGAAAACTTACCGGCCAATGTCCGATCTTTTCTTGATTTCAGGCTTTGGCCGACCCATTCGCGAAGTGGTTTGGGACAATCGACCAAAGTAGGAAGAAAGAAATCAAGAGCAGATTGTTTTACACACCGTTAAAAATGAGTACTTCTGTATACTGTTTTTTTAAGTACAATTGTTTCAGAAATTAGTTTAAATATAAGTGACACATCTGAGTTAAAAATAAGCTTGTAATATATAAAAATATGATATCATATTATTCTGTTCTCATATTAAGGCCTTAATAGAAATTATTCAGTGAACGTATATACTGTAACAACGTGATAGCGTGAAGATTATTAGATTTGCGCCCTTCAAAATGACGAATTATATCTTTAGCAAATGCGCTGCATATCTTGTATGAATACAAAGGAAATTTAGTACTCAATTTGTCAATTACCTTTAAGGGTAATCCTGAGTCTTTTTCTGCTTCATAGACCTAATGTTAAAGATCCCAGATCACATTGTCTCCCAAAATATCGCTCCAAAAAATATGATTTTTTTTGCAAAGGCAAATAGCAAATATAAGGGCTAATTAAAACAAATGAAGGAAAAATAGTTTTATTGTTAAATTATTCAAAGACATTTCTTTGTTGGCGCCATCTATCGAATTTCACCTACAACATGTCCTTATTTATGTTTTATACATCGAATAACTATTGACAGGACCTTCTTAGGAACGTGGCACCCTCTTTTCTATCACGTGCACGCGGTCACACCGGAGGCGACAGATGTGCCGCCTACCGGTCAATCTACCATTATCACATCGGGTTTTGCCCAAGGATTCCCAGCCACTTCGCGAAATGGCCAGTCAAAGTAGAATATACAATATTAATTGCAAGTACTTCGGATTTTGGCCAAACCTCTTGGCCAAAACGCGAACTGGCCGAACTTCGGGCTTTGGCCATAACATATACTTTATAAATTGTCGCCTCCCCCCCCCTCCCTATTCTCTATTCTTCTTTTTATGGGGATAGGGTAAAATAAAATGTTTTCGCTACTGCCTGTCTACTGAAAACTGGAACGAATTCGGCAATTAATTTTCACAATTTCCTAATAAAAATAAATACGCCAGTCATCACTATTGCCAGTTGTTTCAAACTGAGCATTAAATATAACTTTATAATGCAAACAGCAAATAAAAAATTAATTTTATAATTAAATTGAATTGCACATTTAGTGAGCGAATACGGATTAGCTCCATGGGGGAAAATATCTAATGCCAGGCTACTACATAGAAAGCGTATTTGTAGGAATATTGATATAGGTTTGAAACTATATCATCACTTCAACAATAACAGCAATTCATCAATGATGATTTAATGTAAACCAGTGCGGGTGTCTCCCTGAAATTTTTTTCTAATAAATAGACTTGTGTATTAATAGCCGCATGCCATTGATGAACAATAGTTACCAAAGATGTTATGAGCGATTAACCACTGTGTTTGATCAATACATCAACACCCGAAAATCAAATTTATATTTTGGGCACATTTTTTCCTGTTATTTGAAGTCAAAATTTAACACAAAATTAGAATTGAAGACACCAGATCACATAACAAATTTCAATTCTTTAAGTTCAATGCATTTTTGAACTATCGGGTTTACAAATATTCGAAAACACAGACTGACAGACAGTCAAACACTTTGATAGCTTTGGTTCAAAATTTGATAAAAATCGACATCTTACCTAGTAAATCTGCGAACCAAATATTATTAATCTATTTCTTTACTTTTCGTTGTTATCGAATATAGTTGTACTCGGACAGCCGAATAGACAGACTTCATGTGAACGGATTCCTCACAAAATTAGAAAATCACTGCAAATGTCCGTATGCATAATTTCATGCGTCTAGCTCAAAGAATTTCGTCTCCTTTTTTTTTTTTTTTTTGAATTGTCATATTCATAAATAAATAAATATACTTTTTTTTTTTTTTGTACTCATTGAAGCCCGAAAGTGGATTTCGTTAAAATCTCGAATTTGTATTTTTTGCCAATTACAATACTTTATCTTAGCATACTTCGTATATGAAAAATAATAATAATAATGCTACCCACAAATAAAGGAAAAAAAGAAAGGGAATTTTCAAATCCGCAGGAATTTTTTCTTAAAATAGATTTAAGTGAAAATTCTAATTTTTGTATTAAAAATCAAAGTGAAAAATTATTGTTTTAAATATATTATTATGCTAAGTGGGTAAACAAATGGTTGTAAATATTTTAAACTTTCATTTACAACGTAACAAGGAAATATGATATTATACTGAGATATAAGTAAATATTCAGCCGTAATCCTAACAAAACGCAATTTTGCTTCTGACAAAACATAGTTGTCAAGTTCTTTGGCAGTTTGACTAATGATCGCGTGCATTCATTAACACTACTAAAAGCTGCCACATCCGAGTTTTATTATTAGATTCAATAGATAACTTCTGTAATTATAAACTTTTGTTAGAAAATTAAAGAACATCGTTCATCATTTTATGTGAAAAACTTACTGCAAATGTAACCTCTTGAATTCTTTTACAATGATTAATGTTGCAAAACTGATTTGAGAACATAATAAATGCACAGTTTGTAGCGTGATCAATTTGTAAATAAAGCCTAACTAAAATTTAGATGAAGCGATACAAATATCATGATTTGTATTAAAATAAAACATTGTTTTAGAGTAAGGGTTGGCAGATTTTTTCACTACTACTAATTTTCTAATACTTTTTCAGGGTACGGTGGTCTATTTCTAATTTTTTTCAAGTTGTTACGGTCCACTCAGTGGCGTAGGTCCACATGCAATATTTATTATACTTTAATAAAAAATACGGAATATGCCCTTACTTACGTAACTACAAACATTATAATAATTGCCACTAATATAATAATATCAAATAATGCGTTTAATATCAAAGAATTAGAATTACATTAAAAAATAAATCCTTTTTATCTGAAATTAGTTCTTGTAGTTATAGTTAGTAGAAGACTTCGGCTACATACGGTCCTCCAATACTACGGTATATAATTACTAATTTCTAATCTTGCATTGGATTCTAAGTAATCATCTGTGAGACGGAAAGTGATATCACTGACTCTCCGACTCGCCCGAAGGGACACGGATAATAAGTACTGAATGACCGGACCGCCGCTACAGAAACACTGGCGGGAACTGTAGTTGAGTCCTAAGGGTCATCACTGGCCACGGTGCAACCCTTCCTTAAGCCGCGGTCCAACGGCCGGATGGTCTTCACAGATGTGGTCATAAAACTGTCACCCTTCCTTCGTGGTGCCACCCCCGCCTGTGGCAGCGGACCCACGACCAGAGAAATCTTCAGACGGCACGCGTTCCCCTTTCGACCGCTCAAAACCCTCAGTCAGTTTCTTTGACTCCCTCCCCCCCATAGCCCAAACAAATTTTCCGGCTTTTTGATGTTTATCCATCTACCGACATTTTGCGGGAAACTACAGGCGTACCGCGGGCGATGGGGGAGTGTGGTCCCCTAGTGGGTTGGATGTCAGATTTATGACCAAATCCGTGAGGTCGCAGGTCGTTGGACCGCCGCTTTAAAGAAGTAAGTCCAGTCATCGATGGGAGGAGCCAGACCCTATTGTTTCATGTATCCTCCAAGGTGGTGAGATCCAACCACCATGCCGGAAGCATCTCATCCTCATTTCAAAGTGTCCCCAGGCGGATTCTGTGAGATGGGAAGTCAACCAACTGACTCTCCGACCCGCCACGAAGGCACACGGATTTAAACCATAAAACTGAATGACCGGACCGCCACAACAGCAACACTGGCGGGAACTGTGGTTGAGTCCTAAGGGCCATCACCGGTCACGGTACAACCCACCCCTAAGAAAGTACGTCCCGTCTTCGATGGGAGGAGTCAGATCCCCCACAGGAGTCAGATTTGTGTACCTTCCAGGGTTGCGAGATCCAACCACCATGCCGGAAGCATCTCATCCTCATTTCGAGATGTCCCCGGGGGTCTCTGTGAGATGGGAATTATATGTTGTCTTAATTATATGCATCGTTGAAAATGCAGATTCACATAGATAGGTTAAAACCACAGAATAACTTTAAATGCTATGTAACTTATTTTAAAATTAGTTTACATCCATTAGATTCCAAAAGTTGTTCTGAACAACGTGCTTTTAAAATTGTCATTTTGAAGGAGAAACAATTAGTTTTCCTCAAGAGATAAAGAGAAAACAATGTTCCATAAATATGTTTCTTTTAGTATGCGCGTCTTAGGTCTTAGTAAAAGCTGTCACCCTAAAATGTCTTGGTGATCCACCGGTCAATCGCGATCGACTTTATGCCCAACCCTGTTTTAGAGTATATTTAAAACATTTTAAAAATTAATAAAATTAAAGGAAAAATCTTAAAGAATTACGCTATTAAAATAACAATTTTATTAGATAGGCCATGGTATAAAATCGCTTTTCTACTTTAATATGTTTCATAGTTATCGTCAAAAAGGGATAAATTTTCGGTTAAATTTAATTCATTTTAAATGTATTTGAAATTTTAAAAAAAATTGTTCAAAGTTTGCGTATTTTACAAAATACATCTGTGCTATAATTGATGGCTCTAATTCATTCGTTCTTATACGCAAGTTAGGGCTGCGTTGGCCTGCTGGCAAGGCCTCGACTTCGGAACCGAAGGATTTCAGGTTCGTACACCGAAGAACCGTCGTGTAAGCTGGTCTGGTGCACGTTAAATCCATCCGGGCCAAACGTCCCCTCGCTGTTGTGATGTGGTGAGGAGAGGGGGGTGCCAGCTGAGGTATCGTCCTCGCCATCTCATCATGGTTCAAAATTACGAGGTCCGTCCCTAAATAGCCCTAGTGTTGCTGTAATACAGGATGTTAATATAACTAAACTTATACATATTCACAAATTTTTTTTCTTCTTCTTCTTTTTTTTTTTTTTTTTTTCCTTGCTAAAGATGAAGATTATCTTTTTTTTTTTTTTTTTTTTTTTTGTACACTGATTTATAATTAAACACGACAAAAATATTAGCAATATTTTCCTGCGAGCACGATAAAAAAAACTAGAATGCTAAATATATAAGGTAAAGGTAATAAATATAATGAATAAATTAAGGCTTCAAATGTTAGTTTCGAGAAAACAAATAAAATTTCTCATCTATCTCCAGAGCGAAATAAAAACAAAGTGATGAAAATATATCCAATTTAACATAATTTATTCCATAATTTCCATCATTTCCGTGACAAATGTATTCATCTTCACAGACGCGCTTTAATTTTCCAAATTATTCATTTCCTAAAGCGTCACACAATGTAATAATTTCCCTTGTATTTCACATCGCTTTCAAAAACGTAATTTTCTCACTTACTTATTCCTTTGAAACTAATGAAACAAAAAAAGAGGTTTTTAGAAAACAAGGAAGAAATATTAACGTAAAGAATAACGTATTTTCTTCAGAAGATGCGTTTGGAGCTTTAAAAGAGAACAAAAACAAAACAGAAAAAAAGCATGCGAAAGCATCGAATTTTTTGAAGCATGGTCTCACGCATTTCTTTTTGCTGCCTTTTTTCTTGTTTAAAAAATGTTGCGAAAACTAATTCCATTCTGTATGTGAAACTAGAGAGGAGGCAAAGCGTAAAGACAGACAGAAAACTAAAAAAAAACATAAAGAAAAGGAAAACTAAAAGTACTTTTCGTAATAGTTGAATTAAATCAAATGAAAAAGGATTCTTTTAAAAGCTTTTGTTTCAGTGATCTTTGACTCGGTATAGGAAACGAGATTCTTTTTCATTTTCGTCACCGCTTCGTATGAGACTTTTAGGGCACGTTTCTGGATAACAACCTCAATCGGATGAATTGTCGGGAATTAGTGCATTGTGTTTGGCCTTTTTTGTTTTTTCTTGCCTCCTGAAAGCCGTTTACAAAACGTGTGTGTGCCGTTACTTAAAAGGAACTTTTTGTTTATTGAAGAAAACGGGGCAGTGAGATTGAGTGGAGTTATTCGAATTCCTTCGAAAGAATTCTAAAATACAAATAAACGCGATTTAGAAAACTCAATTCTTGCATTAAACTTTGAAAGCAACGTTAAATATTATCTGTAGAAAGTTATATGTCAATGAGTCTTTCATTAATTTCTTTTATTATTTTTTAATTGGGACGTAAATATAATTATTCTCTATATTTTCTGTTTCAAATAAATATGTTAGAATAATTAGCCTGTCACTGAAAATAGTTAATTGTAAGCTAAAAGTGGAAGGGCGTTGTGTATTTATATCTTTTAAAAATTCAAGTAGAGAAATCGACTTAGAGTTAGTCAAGTTAGAAATCGACTCTAAATGCACATTTTGAGATTTAATGATCTTCAAAATGTTACGGAAAAGTAATCTTGTTTTTCTATGAATAATTTTGTTTATCTTTTATTACATATTTACTTATTTACCGGTATACTTTTTATTTATAATTAAGGTAAGTTTTTAAAATAGTTTTTTCCAATGCGTAATCACAGTCTTAAAATGAATGGAGGCCAATGTATAAAATAAAAAATTGAAAGTATCCAAAATGATCAATAAAAAGATTCAGAAAACTTCATATGCAATAATTCTTTTAGATATTCACTTTTTTTCTGATATCTAGGTAAACTTTTGCAAATACTAAATTTTTTTTACATTCGGAAACGTCCAAATATACATAAGCCATAAAGAAACTAATTAAGAAAATTAAAAAATTTTAAACAAAACCAACAGATGAACGGTTTTCTGCTATTGCGCCAGGAGCTGTTTCACCCTCAAAAAATGTTATTTGGGGGGGGGGCGGTAAAAGATTTGGTTTCTCCCATTTTTTAAATTTTAAATACAGATAGACAATTTTTTACTAATATTTTCTCATAAGAAGTCTTCATAATGAAAAGGATTTTAGAAGACAGCAACATTTATAAAGATAATAACAAAAGGAGAATGTGTTTGTATGTATTTGATCCCTTTCTATAGATAGAATGTTTGAGCCAGAATTACTTTATTTAGCACAAATATACTTTAGAAAGTAACAATGTGCACGTTGAACTGTTTTTTATTTAAATTTTAATTAGTTTTTTAATTAATTAAAAATTGAGATTTTGGTGAGCTTGAACTTTAACTTCCGAATAAAGAAACTATGTTAATTCAAATAATTCCCCAACTATATTAATGTATATAGCTGTTATTTACATCATTTGAAAATTTATTTTTAATAATATCAATTTATTTTTATTTTTGTTCTCTGCAAAAAATACTTGTACAATTTTGATCAAGAAATTTCATTGTTGCAAATGAAATTCAAAACATTTTCAGTATTTCATCAAATATTTAATCGCGTGATTTTCTTCTAAATCTGTAAGTTCATAAAGAAAGATTCTGCTCAATATCTGCTCAATACATGAAAAATTTTTTTTAAAAAATAACTTAAAAATAAAAAATAATTTGAAATAGGCATGGAAAATGATTTTATAAGAATTATTTTTATTATATACCTTTGACATCAACAAACAAAGATATGAAGTTTCTAAAAATGCAGTTTTAATGTCTCAATTTCATGTTTAAAAACACCTTTTTAAGCAAATGATAAACATCAAGATTGTATAAGTAATTTAATTGAAATTAAATTAAAAGAATCATAAGTAAACAGAACAGATAGAAGTTGCTAACACAGTTAATTTGATTTTTTAAATACCTTGTAAAAGAAATCATAAACATAAAGATTTTAGAAGAAAATATGAAACTATTTTATTAAAATTTAATTGTATGAGAAATACAATTGAAATAATTCATTTCTATTTAATTAATTCGCGACAAAAAGTATCTAATAATTATTAAAGATGCCAATGAAAATTTTTTTTCATTAATATCTTTGGGAATTAAAACAAATAAAACATGAAAACAGACTTAATTCTTTTACAAGAAACTCAGAAGTATCAAGAAATTGCCTTCTTTGCGACTATTTTCGTTCAATTTATAATTTGTATCGGAGATTGCAACTACTAGTTTGATGGCATAAACATTATAAGAAAAGTACTTTCCAAAACTGCTAAAATAAATAAGGATTTTGAAATAAAAATATTATAAAAAGCAATTATGTTGCGACTTAGAATTATTTTGAAATATTTTATAAAAATATTTAACATCAATTCTTTGACCTATTTAATTAATTTTCAAATGATTAAGTGTTATTGGAATCATAAATTGCTATTAAGAAAAAGAAACTGTACTTTTTCCGCATTGTGGATTTAAGAAATATTACTGAGAATGCAAAAACAGAATTGTAATTCTGCATTTGCATCAGATTTTATATTTATGCATTGAAGTATATTTTTAGACTGTTGCTTTTCAAGCTGGAAAAGAAAGAAAACGAAATATTAAAAAGCTTTTGTTGTTCTTTAGTTCCGAAGAGGAATACCTTCCCATCGATCATCCTTCATAACGCTGAGTTAGTGGGATGGCAGGAATTCAAAAATACCGAATCTTGGCTGCACATTTTTCAAGAGAATATGAAAAAAAAAAAAGGAGAGAGAGAGAAGAAGCATTTGAATTTCCTTACACATATATCAAATTTTCTTTATTTCGCTCTTTCTTCAGTTTCCACCATTGTAGACGTACTTAAGATTTGTCTTAAGAAAATATAGCCTTTGGGAATTTTTAGTCTCAAATGCGCCGGTCGATACATATATTTCAATGTAAAGGATCGGGATTTATGGCTTATTTTTCACTTTTAAACAGACTTCCAACGAATACTGGATTTTGCTTTTAAGTGACATGACTGATATGTGAAGAGATATATTAATTTGAGTTATAAAATATCCAGTGATTTATTTTTTATAGGATTGTGATATATGGATTTTTAAACAGTTATAGCTTAAATTTATATATTAATCGTTATTGATAGAACTATGCAAAATATCCATTAGAGTCCTTTTACATCACCTTGATCTGAAAAAGACGACAGTTATTGTCTCCATCCTGGTGTATAAGTATTGTAAAAAAGTCTGCAATAAGCTTAGCTATTGGCTATAGCGCCACCTGGTAACAATTAACGGAGTCAATTAGTCCTGGTGGCAATTAGTCCTACTTCGAAAAGAGTACAAAATATGGTGGTCTACAAAAATGCGTCATGTGTTTGATTTCGTACAAAAAGACACACTGAGCGCTATAATGCTAAAGAAAAAAATGCGTAAAATGCCCTTTTCGGTTGCGATTTCTTACACACTTATGTCAGAAATGCATTAGAAATAAAACAAAACAATTAATTATCGGCAGGTATTCTTTCGACTTGCACTAACGACTAAGTTTCGGACCGACGTTCATTATTGAAAAGATGATCTTTCGCATATATAGAATATCGCGATCAAACAAATGAGTGTTTCACTTATTTTGTTCCTGACATTACTGCAGTCAAGACTTCTTTTCATATAATCGAAAAAGTTTCACAATTTTGTAAATTGTTTTTTTTTTTTTTTCGTATTTTGAATATGAGTATTTTTCGTATTTTGAGAGAGGAAAACACAAAACTGTGGTTTGCCACCAGTTGCCGTTGAAACTGACGCACAATGTAGTTTAAATATAAAGACAGTATAAATAACAGTTTTATGGCTAATAGTTTCGAAAGAGACAGATAAAAACTTTCTTGGCGTTTTAAGAATTGATGTTTTAACCAAATTTTAGATTTTGTAGAGTTGATATAGATCTATCTCTTGTCATGAAGAATACGTGAAACAAAAATTGATTAAAATTGGATAAAACTGTAGATTTTTATGAATGAATACATAAAAAAAACATTATGAATCAATCAATTACCTTCGGCGATCAGCTAATTCACTGGAGATACTGGTTGAATTCAATTTCAATTACATTATTTCGATTTAATTTTATGTCCATGATCCCTTCAAATTGTCAGATATTATAATCGTGTTATTTTCATTGTCTTACATACGCTCCGCTCATTGCTTGTACAAGAACCTTTCTAAAGGATATCAATTCTATGACATTATAACGATATTAAAAATATAAATGTTTGGTTCATATATTTTTCTAACTATCGCTTCATTGTAATTTCATACTTTTATTCGTTTTGTATTTTACACAAGTATTACTTTCTTCTTTAGCTTTTACAAATGGAAGAAAATCACGCTATTAAATATCTGATGAGAAAATGAAAACGGTTTGAATTTCAAGAAACAATGTGACCTCTTGTTAGAAAATACACAAAAAATATTTTTTAAAAAATGACAAAATTGAAATTAATTTTGCGTGGCAATAACATCGATATCGTAGAAAAGGAAATTTTTAAAATTATGAAACTGTATCGAATTTATTATTGAGCAATAATATTTTTCAGAAGTAATCGTGGGTTAATTTTTAATTAATTAAAATTCTAATTAAAAATTTCGAAAAGAAATTTGAGGTGCACCTTCCCATCCTCCATAGTATATATGTGTCAAATATGGTCACTCCGATCAAATAGTCTGGCTTGTAATGCCCCAAAACGTATACACATTTCCCTTTATTATTAACAGAGACTTGACTTCTGGTTTCGAAAGGACATGATGATTTGTTTCGGATCTCATTTCGCCATCTTTCAAGGTTGTGAAATAATAAGGGGCCCTCGAACCATAGCTCTTCGCCAAACTTCTTAATCATATCAATAGGTGATGGTTTAATACTAATGTTGGGTCTTCATTGGATTAAGCTTCAAAAATTGTGGCAAATCCTTTCTAAAAGTCAAGATTCCGTCGCTTGACTGTAGCAACCTTCAGAAATGATAGCTTATAAATTATGACCATTATGTTCAACTGAAATTTTTTTAAAAAAAATGCTTTATTGCATTTTTAACGTTTCACTATCAAAAAAAATTTATATGAAATTTCATAACAGAATCTCTAAGTTAAAAAAATTAAGAAAGACAAAGAAACAGTCACTCACCTGTAGATACTGGCCTATTTCACCAATAATTATTTCATTTGAAATCTCATGATGTCTGGATTCGAAGTTATTAACGTTTCCACCCTTCTATTTTGAGAAATATTGCAAATTAAAACCTTGACACACTTACAAAATAAAAAAGAACTGAGCCATTTGGCCATTTTATTTGTTAGTTAGTTCTGTTAATTTTCATGCTAATTAACAATCAGAATGGCATTTAGTGTAATTCATCAAAATTGAATAATGTTGTTAAATTAATGTATTAATATCTTGTTTGGATTGCTAGTCGTCGAAGTTGACTGGCAAATAATTATTGTTCAATTTTATTGTTTCCAGCTATAATAAGCATAAAATGGTGAATAAAAGTTAAATTATTTAAATATAAATGCAGTTTTTAAAGAAAAGGTATATTTTGATGTAAATTTTAGCATTTATTTGCAAAATCTAGAATTGTTTCTAGAGAAAAAAGATAACATTTTCCTATTTGTCTTTGTAACATTACATGTGTAACGTATCTTAGAGTATAACTAACTATTATTTAAGAATTATATTAAAAAATAAAACTTTTTTGTATAATATACGAAATTATCTATGAAATTTAGGAATATTTTCAACAATATTTATATGAAACAATCATAAATCACGTTTAAAGCATTCAACATCAAACAAGTAGTTCATTACATTCTGTATAACATAAGATCACTAATTAAAAATTTCATTAAGATATTTTAATTATTTTTTTAAGATATGACGATTCGTACAGTAGAATTGTGAAAAAAAACTCGTTCTTCAGAAAATGCAATTAAAGTTTTTAAATGCTTATAAATTAGCATCAACTTAAGTTTCAATAGCTTGCTATAATTTGGCTTTTAATTGACAAAATAAAGATATTACTGGAAACAGAGACTTACCTATATTTTAGAATTGCAATAAATAAATAACTAAAAATGCGAATTTTCATCCAAATTCATGTTTTCAACCTAGTCGGATAGCTTAATAGAATTTCTGAATAGAAATGAAATGAAAACAGAGAGGGCTGTTTTCGTAATTTTAGGCGAGGTTTTATGTAGTATACAAAAAGAAAGTTTATTAAATTCTATAATATAGAATATAATAAATATATTTTAGAATAAATAAATACAAGTAATGGATATTTTGCATCTGAGGATTTATGATACAATGAAAAACAAATTTTGTTATATTTTTCTCCATTTTTTCATCATTATAAATTCTAATATTAAAATTGCTACTTGAAGTAAAAATAGGAAGATATTTTTAATAAGGTTTATCTAGATCAAACATACATGTTTCATTATCAACTACAAGCTCTGAAAGCTTTCACTTTTATAAATAACCTTTGATACATCTGGCAACATTCTGAAAATAATCTATAAATAGATATATTTATTATCTGTGAATTCTATAGAAATTTCAAAAGGAAAAAAAAAACATTATAGTATTTATCATATTTTTTATTACTTTCTAAGAAGTATTCGAAGTATATAAATTTAGTATCAGGATAAATTTATAATTTTAATTAAAAAGATGCATCAAAATATCTTATAAAATAGTATTAAATAAATTTTTATATTATTAATTCTTGTCTGTATTATTAATAAGCATAAAGTAAAGCGAATAATTTATTTCTATGATATTATTTTAAAGAACTTAATTGTAAAATTCTGCATGTATGCATAAAATGTTTGAAGCGCACGTTGAAACTATAAATTATTACAAAAAAAAGTAGCTAAATTTGTTGTTTTTTTTCTGCAATTTATAGAAATTTAAATATCGTTTGCAATAAAAAAATGACAATTTATATAATTTTATGTATTTTTTTACACAAACGATTTCCGTTTGAGAGCAAAACGATTTCGAATCCCTCTCAAAGTTAAGAAAAATGATGCGGATTTTGTTATGGTGACTGCAAAGAAAAGTGTAAACTAGTTTCCAGAAAAGACATTTTAGTCACTCCTTTCAAAGTTTACATATGGAATTCTGGAAGAAAAACGGAAGGCCTAGACATATTCAAATTTGTCATGTTTTGCAGCTTTTCTCGGGACGATTCATTCTTTGGAATATTTGTAAATATTTTAAAGACATCAATTTCTACATTTTTTTTTCAATAGTAGTAGAAATGGATGTTTTGTAATGCTACATTACCTTCATTTTACATTTTGTATTGCAAGATTCTGTATAAAATAGATTTGTTTTGAAAATATTCTTACCTGAAGCTTGGAGGATGATATAAAGGAAATTGCTTTATAGACATAAGAAACTGACATTTAAATATTACTTTTACATTATAAATATGCCATTTTACAATATAAGGGATATTGATATCAATATTTTGCATACTATTCAAATCAATAATTTATAGAGGTATGAAATAAAGAATGTGTTAAGAAATAGATACATTTATTTTCGTTAATATATTTCACAAATAATAGTCAAAAGATGAACACTTTTAAAAAATCAGTTTTAATTTCAAAATTTATATGAACTTTTTTATGATAAACTTTCGTGTTTAAGGATTTTTAAAATTTTAATTTCTAATATATTTGAGGAAATATACGGATATTGTTTATTCTTTAAAGAATACTTCTTTCTAAGTGGTAAACGCCAATTTATAAATAATATTTACTTTGAACATGATCCAATAGCTCATTTTAAAACCAATATAAATAGCTATATACTTCTAGTTTAAAAACACTTCAAATAACTTAAGGAATTATTTTATGCTCTTATAATTAAAAAATTACGACATTTTCGAATCGTTTTTTTTTTACGATATCCAATTTCTATTAGTAATTTTTAATTAAAAAATATTTGACACTCTAACATTTTAAACAAAATATCCACTCTTTGGAAATTAAAACTCACCGAGTTTTGAATATTTGAATTCCATTATTTTAGACCAATCAAAGACCGCCTCAAAAAAGCTCCATGAAATAATTCGCTATTCATCTTTGAGAGAGTTACTGAAATGTCTAAACTCCCCTTAAATAATAACATTCAAGACTTCATAACTCGTCCAATTTCATTTGCAGAAAGATGTTTTTTTTTTTAAATTTAAAATCTTAGTGTCAAAATTTTTTGACTAAATATAACTACTAAGACAGGGAAGGAACATATTTAAAATTCATAATTCTTTCTGTATTACATATATTAGCTAAAACAGCATAAAATACAATTCTTTACGTCCATTCAAGCATTTTTCCAGTTGATAAAAATGTGATTATCTCTGAAAGTTCTGAAATTAGCTGTTGGGCCACTGATTAGATTTAACATCTTGTATTTATTTGCTAAAAGTCATTAAACACAGGTACTGCATATGCGAATAAAATGTTATTTGGAGGTATTAGCAAATTCAGTATTTCTGCTATAGGAATATTCTTTTTTTAATTGTTTTAATTTATTTCTGAATATCTAATCGTTTCGCACTCGATATTATGAAAGGTTAAACTATTTTTCGAAATGTTTCTGTATTTTGATGCGTATATAAGCTTAAAATGTATAATAGTCTTATCTTGGTGTAATCTAATGTAATGTAGCCTTGGTCTCATGATAAGATCTTGAGTGCTGCTTTCCAGCGCTTTTTAGCGCTTTCTTCAACGGTCCAAACATATGAAAATTGCTTTGAGCCAGGTCTGAACTATATGGCGAGTATCCTAGCAATTCGAATCCACACTTTTTGATTGCTTCGGCCATCCGTTGGGCAGAAAGTGGCAGAGCGTCATTTTGCTGTAGAATGACTCCTTTTCACAGTTTTCCACGACGTTTGGATCTGAATAATTTCAGCATGTTGAACACTTTCCAGAAACAAAAAGATAATCACAGCTCTCATTTTCTCCTTGGTGCAGATCGACAATGGAGCTGCCATATGTAATGGTCTGCTTCATACCAACAACTAACGGGGAAATAAGAGTGGCACATTACATAGAACTACACTTATTCAGCGCTGGATACTAGCAGTTTCACCAAATCCTGGAAAGAGAAATTGCAAAATCCCCTTTACTTTTTGACTTACCCTCGGAAATCATTCTATGATTCATTTTTAGCCAAGTGTTCTCGGTTTATTTATTTCACATGCGAAGAACGCAGACGATTTTAAACTTCCTCATATTTGAAAAAATTAATATTGTCTTATTATTATTGTAGGTTCGAATTCAAAATATGTTTACTAAAATTATTGTAGCCCATGTCGGAGAAAAAATATAAAAACTGCCAGGATATATTATCTTCAATTTACCTTTCGCAGAGATATTCTAAAAAATAGTTGTTTGAGAAAATTGTTAAAGCAGGCTCAGAGAAACAAAATAAATAAACTTTATTTAGCAAAGAGGTCGACAGCGCTGATAAGATTCCGTTTTACACTTTCGTGTGTGTTATGTACTCATAATTCTTACTTTTGAGCTTATGATAATCTTCATAATATGAGATTCGCATGCTTACTATGAAAAAAATTTCATTACTGTTTAGATCGGTATGATACATAACTTGTTTGAAGAGACTGGTGAGATTCTATTCTTTACTGTAACTTTGCTGCCCAAATATTGGTGTATTATAGCAAATAGTTTGTTATAGTTTTATGTCACAACCCCTCCCCCCCCAAAAAAAAATCTATTCCTACCCTCTTAATAATTCAGAACTTGTGTAAACGCCTTCTAATTCAATAAATGGATTGTGAGCCACAACTTATTATTATTGGCTGTAAATTAATGCAAATTGGGACATGGTATTTCTAAGAAAACACAGTAAAAATATTTAGGTAATGTAATTAATTACATATCAGTATCAGTAATTTCTTAGCCCCGATTTATAACAATAATCTAACAAATTAGTTGTGACTTTTTGCTGCGTCAATTTTATTTTCGGCAATTTGCCGCATAAGATTTAAACGCAGCAAAATCAATAGCTAAATTCTGAATAACCAAATCAGATCAGAAACTTTCAAACATTCCTTTTTACTCTTGCATCTCAATGAAAAATAATTATATTTGAATAAAAATATGTTTCATCATTATATCACCAAAGATTATAATAGATGTATCCAAAGTTTAATTTTACACACATATCTTCTTAGACGCAATCCATAACCTGTCTGCTGAATTTGCTGTATTTACAATCATTTTTTTAAAAATAATCTCTGAAAAAAAACTCACTTTTTTCTCTAAACGAATCTTAAGTTACAAAAAAATATTATAACATTTCACATACACAAAATACACTTAAAATATATCTTCATCAAACTTTTTACTTGATATAAGCATATTAAATATTTCTAAAATTATGAAATGAAAGTAGCATTTCCAAATATATTCTAATCTAATTCATATTCAACCGCTATTAAACTCTCAGCATCTCCCTAGCACATTCGTTCTCCTCTTGCAAAGAAAGATTAAAGAAACTTTTCAATGACGGAGTAATTCGCTGGCACGTGCCCAATTACCCCGCTCTCCAAGAAATGTGCAACGACTTTCTTTCCCATCAGAATCCTAATCAGTATGTAATCATTCTCTAATTACTTCAGGAACTGCGAGCGGGAGTCTTCATCGTCGTCTGATAAGTGAATTATCGCCAGTCCATGCGTCTGCAGGTTCACTTTGTGCAGTCTCTAAAGGGTTGAAAATAAGAGTAATCATTTGGACTGTTAAATGCTTTTTGGAACCACTTTCCGTTATTGCCGCTCTCTAATTTCGATGCATTTCTCAAAATGGTTCGTGTCGCTCTTGATTCTCATCAATTTTGGAACATAATTGGCATTCTCGGCCTGCAGCTGTAGAATGGGTATCGCTACCGCTGTAAAATTTTGCAAGCTTTTGAAATAACAAATTGTCAGACAAAAAAGTTGATTTGTCGAAGAGTTATATCTTTCAAAAGGCATAAAAGAAGGTATTATTTATTCATTAATGTGATGTTTAATAGATTTTTAAGAGCATGGCATTCTTGAGGAAGAAAAGTATTTTGTTCATAATAAATCAAAAACGAGTTAACAGAGAATATAGAGTGATATGGTAGTTAATAGAGAACATGTTATTGCTGAAGATATAAAATTTTTGTAAGTTTCTAAAAAGTTGAATCATACGCTATAAAAGTGGTTTCTCTAAAAATATGACATTCAAAAGTTAATATATAATATATTATTGATTAGTGTACTACTAAACATATTTTTTTAAGAGCAGTACATTCATAACGGAGAAAACTATTTTGTGTATATCAAGTTACAATTGAATTAATGGAAAATACAGAAAGTCATAAAATAGTTAATAAAGAGCACGAGTTTCTGTGTATCGAAATATGTGCATAAAACACTTCCACCTTGTTACCTCGTGAATGCAACAATTAGAGAATTTTCATTGAATTTGAACTAGTGGGTGATATGATGAAGGAAAAATGGAAATCTCAGATAAATTCGTAAGTGGATCATCTAGCTCAAAAATTTTAAAGAAGAGTTTGAAATTTTCAGTTTAGAAGAATTTTTCTTGCACTTCGAAAAAATAATATCCATATTTCGGCTTGTTTACATTGATAAAATTTTGATCATCCACAAGATATTAATTTTTTAAAAGTATATATATAGTTTCGGAAATATAATGAGTTAAAGAATAAGATGCAGAATTTTTCTGAAGACTTTTCATCGATTCTTCAGTATTTTATAATCATAAAGACAATCATTCAAGCAGAAAACCTTGTGGTTTATAACATATGCAGAATACGATTCTCCGTTGTTACTTTATTCCTAAGGAAATAAATTTCTATTGAAAACTATACGTCTTTTGAACCATTGTTCTTATTATACAAAACTAATTCATTACTTTTAGAAATATGAAATAGTGTTAGAGATTTTAAATAGGGATTATTGGAAGTTTTGCTATCTGAAATATATTTCATCATTCAGTCTTGTTTGTTGTTATATAGATTACAAAATTAATAAAATAAGGTAATGGTAAAAACAGAATGCACATTCTTTCACTTTTCCTTTAAAAAAAATTCTGATCAATTTTGCTGCTCTCTCAAATTTCAATTTTCTAAAATTCTTACCTGTCTCAAGATCTTGAACGAAAAGTAATCTCGTCCCCCTCCCCACCAGACTGAATGGGAGGACCTGCTTTTGCAAATGGACCGAAGTCCTTTGCAGCTATTTTGAACTAATTACGAGCTATGGCAATGCTCCTTTGCGCGACTGGAAATGAAATCCATAAGCTCTTATCTTAAGAAACACTCGTCTTTGATTCATAATAGGAAGCCCTAATCAAAAGCTAAGCCGATTTTCCCCAGAGGGGACGTGCTCTTTTACAGATCCAGACTTTCAACTCGGAGAACGCTATTCAGAAAGGGACGATCGCTTACCCTTCTCATGTTCGACTAACTATAGGAGAAAGTTTAAAGATTATCTCAGTCATTATGGTACAAATTTGCTTCAATTTTAACAGCCGGCGAAGTTAGTAATACTTGTAAAGATCAGTGTTATGCTACTTTGAATATTATCATGAGTGACTTGTTCTCCTTTGCTTAGCTCTGTTCATTGGGCTGTAACAATTTCTTTGATGAACATATTTTGGTCAGACAGAAAAATAGCTGATCGAGGCCCTTATTGTTATAAAAATTTCGAAGATGACATTTTATCTAAAAATACATATCGCCTTAATTGATCTATTATAATTTATAAAATTCTTAACTTTATGTCAGTAAGAGTTAATTATCACCTTTTAGCAATGCTAATAATTTATCAATTAATTAATATTTTAGCAGATCTTTCTTTGCTTGGCCCAATCCAGGTATTTTTTTACCATTATTTTACCTTGGTAACAATGGGCCGCTATGGCCTGGTGGTAAGGTCTCGTCTTCAGAACCAGAAGGTTTCATGTTCGAGACCTGATTCTAACGAAAAACCGTCGTGTAAGTGACTGTAGTGCACATTAAATCCATCTGGCCAAACGTCCACTCGCTGGTGGAAGTTTGGAGAAGGGGTGAAAGCTCAGGTATCGTCCTCGTCATCTGACGGCGGTTCAAAATTACGAGTCCGTCCCAAAATGCTGCTTTAAAATGGGGCGTTAATATAACTAAACTAAACTACTCTGCTAATATATATATATATATATATTTGATTTTATTGCATGCTTTTTAAAGACTGATAATATTAATGTTCATTTTTTAACTCGGACCATTCTGAGTTATAGAATCTTTTTTATAGTATTTTTATTGTGAAAAACTACAACTCTACTTTTATTGTTGTCCTGATTTAAAATAATCAAACATCTTTCCGTGCGTGGGCCATAGAAGTTTGGAAAAGCTCAGTTTTTTTTCCCATCATTTAACAATAGTTTAAATAGACGAGGTGTCCTACCCAAAATAATCATGATATTGTTTGAAAGCAGTTATTAATATCTGTCTGAAGTCTGGGAAGGGGACCAAATCAATGTCGTCCTCATCGTCTGATCGAGGCTCGAAATTACGAATCCGATCCAAAATAAACTTTGGCTTGCTTCAAACAAGTCATTAATATAACTAAAGCTAACTCTGTATCGCTTTTAATAATAAAAGCATGTATGTTCGTTGTTGTTCAATAGGGCAGACTCTTTGAGCTGCCAAATTTGGAGCGGATATGTCTTAGAGAATGGTAAAATGTCCATCCGGCATCATTTTTTATTTTAATTAATCAAAAATTAGTTGAGAAATTTGGGTTTTACCACGATAACAACCGAAAATATTATGGTAAAAAAAATTAATTTTTGCATCTTTCTCTTTAATGATATCAACTTCCGTGCTAATTTTTAGAATATTGCAATTTTTTTAAAAAAAATTGATTAAATTGTAGAACTGGTAGTTCTAATTACTACACGGGAAAACATTTTTATAAATATTTAAAAATTATCCTGAATAAAGTTAAAGTTGAGGATAACTTTATAATCAATAGCAACAAAGAAGTTCCGGATTTTTTAAAAGCTAAAAATATTAATAAACTTAATACTTTTGATTTTGAAAATTTTTTCCAAAGAAGACACTGTTATTACCTTTAGAGTTTGTTTTAATTTTTTATATTTCATGATTTTGCTTTTATACGTATAGTATTTAATATAGTAATCTGTCTCATGAAAAATTAATAGATGTCGGTATTTTTATATACCTCGAATATTTAAATAGAGATTTTATTACAAAAAGAACTGACTTAAATTTTAAAAATTGAATATTTCCGAAAATTATATTTTTAACGGGATTAATTTTTATAAACAAGTAAAGGGAATTTCAATGGGAACAGTTTTTTTCAAATGCTTTAGCCAATACTTTTGTACTTACAATGAGAAAAAATTGATTAAACATAATTTAATAAACGGGTGAAAATATATTGAGGATTTATTTTTGTTCAACATAGATAATGCTAATGTTATTATTGATTGTTATCCCAAAGATTTAAGTTTAACTGAAATGAAAAAAAATCAATACAAAGCCACCTATCTGGATTTAAAAATAGAAATTTCTAATGGTAAAACTTTAATGGATATTTACGATAAAAGTTTGAATTTAACTTCAAAGCAATTAGTAATTATCATTCTAATTTACTCTCTAAAGTTTTTTTTATTTGATTTTCTAACAATTTAATAGAATTTAAAAAAAATGTTATAACAAAATTTCTTATTTGGAAGCAACAAACAATCTCATTAAAATCTTAACTTCTAATGATTTTCCCAAAACTTTTGCAATATATAAGTTTTAATAAGAGAAAGTTTGTCTATTTTTTAACATATAATCTATTTTTTAACAACAAAATATGTTTTCTAATTTATTCTTTTCGGGGTTTTTAACTCAATAGATGGCGCTGAGATCGTTCAATATATTTCTTATGATGAAAGGATTTTGACCAAGCGTTGTAGGTGCATTCAGCTAAAAACGCGGGAAAACTGAATTTAGTTTAAAATGATCTGCGCTTACAGGTTTATTTTCTTCATAAAAATTCTTAGAGTTTTACTTTCAAGTATTATGTACTTTGCTTTTATGTTTTAATGATTTTATTATAGTTTGGTTTAATTCAATTTTGCTGTGGCTTTGCTCAGATTTGAATATTGTAATAATATTTTAATTATTATTATTTAGTAATTTATTGTCTTTGATTTTTGATATTATCTTCAGAAACCTCAATTTCTTGGGATTTTTGGGTTACTAGGGGTCAATATTTTTGAACGGAAGTCAGACCCCTCACAGAAAAAAATCCCTGATTGGAATCCTTGCCAGTAGGTCACCTTTAAAAAAGTCTTCAGGCCAAATTCATCATTTCTTGTTGCGTTCCATTTTTGCTTTTAATGTTTATTTCTATTTGGTTTCTCAAATAAATCATCTTTTCAATTACTTTCGAAGTAAGCATTATGCTTCTGTTATTTCCTTCAAATTTGTTTTAATCCAACAATTTCTTTTTAAAGAAAATAACACTCGTGAAATAAATGAATATAGTTTAATACATTTTATTACTGAAATCAATAACTAAGACTTCCTTTTCGCATGTATAAAGTAGATATTTTCAATACTGTATCGAATAATTTTCTGATTACTTATTTTATGGATTTTACGTAGAATAAATGATACTAAACAACATCAGTATTACATTAAGAATAAAATTTACAGTTTCATAAATTGAAAACTTTATCTGCTTATACATTACAGGGTGTCAAAAGAGTTTTAGATTAAATATTATTTTTAACTACTAGTATAAGGGCATGAAGTGTAAACAAATACAAAAGATAAGCTTCGAATTTTGAATTTCTCACAGTCAAATGAGCTTGTAGTTAATAAGCGTTAACTAACGCTCTGCCCTTCATTTAACATATTATTATTTTGATCATAAACATAATATCCATATAATGTTGAAGCTTCATGATATGTTTGGCATTAACTGTCACTGGATCGCTAAAATTTTCATAAGAATTCTATCAGAAATTATGATTTTTATAATTTATAGCCGCAATGAAAACAAAATTTCAGGTTCGAACTTTATTATCCTAACGCAACTTATTATTTTATCAGGAATGTTTATCAGTTTGATGGCCATATTGCAATAACGATATGAAGCTCTAAAAAAGAATCTTGTTAGAGGATACAAAATTGCAAATTTAATCATGGTTAAATAAAATGACTTTAAAGGATTCATGTCATTGTTCACGCTTCTTTTATCAAGGCGAGAAAAAAATGAGTTGGCGGTAGACGATAATAAATGAATGTTGATCTAAGACAGATTTGAGGTTTGGCTAATCGCTTAAAGGCAAATTAATGATCCAACTTTCCAACCGATTTATGCAAGCATTAGAATAGCCGTTCATGTAATGAGAAACATGGGCTCCGAATGAGTGCGAAAGTTCATTATCTTGCGTGAGAATGGTAGAAAGATAATAATAACAGAGAAGCATATACAGAAGAATAAAAATAGAGCTGTTTGGAAAAAGATGGCGAATTGCTTTCTTTACAATGTTTTTGTTCGTTTGTTTATTGTTTCTCTTTCTTAAAACTGACTCAATCGTTTCAGATTTCGGCATTTTTGTCATGCATATATTTTTACGTATTGAATGTACAGAAATAAACTAAGAATTAAAATAAATGCTTGTTTTTCGTAATAATGTAACAAAGTTCGTTTTTTGTTTCGTGGCAACGGTGGCTTAGATGTAACAAAATCTTAAGGTGGGTTCACACGAGGCTAACAGTTGCGCGCAATTGTTGTCTCTCTGCTGTTGTCCCTGCATTGTCCCCGTGTGAACAGCTAATGGTTGTCCCGACGGGACAACCATTTGCCATTGTCCCGTTGCAGTCACGTGATTTTCCTGAAGTAGGCGTAACCTTCTATTGCGCGCAATAGTTGGCTTCGTGTGAACCCACCTTTACTTCAGAGTAAAAGGAATTGAGATAGAATCCAACCAATGGTAAGTTATCTAAAAACTGTTTTTCTTTTTGTTTGGTTCTCTTAGAATATATCTTTGTTCAGCTTTTTCAGTTTCTAGAGCTTTACAAACCTAATATGTTCTTCGCATTTATGTATATCATTGTAATCTACATTTCGAACAATAAAAGCTACTCGTTTATATAAGCTACTATAGTCTTTCAGGATGTATATTTAAATATATATGATAATAATACAGAAATTAAATATGGTGTAGTTGATGAAAAGTTAAAAGTGCATACAAAAATTATATAATGCAAATAAAATTCACCGTAGTGGAGTTTTAAATGTCTTTTTAAATGATTTGATATCGCCTTTCCATTTTCTTTATATTGAGTAGAATTTTTCACCTTGTACCGTATTTAAATGTTTAGGAAAATAACCCAGATGTGAATCTTGAAAATACACTTTTAAGCTCATACTACAGCCAAAGTTCTTGATTTTTCTTATCTTCTACCACAATGTCACAACCGGGGTCTTTTTCGTTCCCAGGAAAGCTAATAATTAGTTTTAAAAATTTCCATGCTTTTCTTTTTCGTTTGTTTCCATTTTAATCTAAAAAGTTTCACCATTTTTCTTATTTCTGTTCATACAAACATACTTTCCATCAATTTTAAAAAAGATAAACATGGGAAAGGATCACAAATATATTTGACGCATTCACCTTATTATGGTAACAGCCTTGACAAATTGTGTGTGTGAAGCAGTGGAAGTAACGCCTTTTTTTGGGCCAACCAGACTTTGAATATTTTTAATATCATTATCTAAAGTCTTCCTGATTGGTCATTATTCTTTCTCAATGTAATGTTTTCTGTCTCAGCTATCCCATTCACAAACAAAGGAGGGAAATTTCGTGCGTCTTTTCTGCTGACCAAGTAATGTAGAAATATCTTTCAGATCACCGCAGACTGCCCATTTGTGATCTGAACAAATTAAGGATGAAACCAACATTTTCTGATGAAGATTGTGGATTGAATTAATTTCTTCCCTCTTATTTAGTAGTTTAATACACCAATTTACTATTTTTAGTCCATATGTATGTTTATATAGAACTCATATAAGCAATATGTTTTTAGTCCGAAATATACTAAATTCGCAAAAAATAATTTTGATATGGAATAGAACTATTCGCGGTGCGATTGTTTTGAATTTTTTCATTATTCTTCTAATAATCTACATTCATAAAAACTAAAAAAAATCATCACTTATCTTATTGACTATTTTTTCATTGCAAACCTGTACTATTATTTTACTTGGGAATGAATATTTTATTACCAATCAGACGAAAGATGGATAAATGGTGAGATATTTCCGAAAATACTTCTCTTTAAAAATAGTTTTAAAATAATATGAGAAAAGACCAATGAGAAATTTTTAAAAACGGTTCGAGATGCATACATGACTCTGCTTCCTCATCAGGAATCTACTTACTGAAATAATGATTAATATTTGTCTCATTCTTCTCTTTTTATGACTTTTTGAAAATAATGTTTTGAAATATGGATTCCACATTGCAATCTAAGACAGTTTGAGGTCATTGCTGTCTCAGTTTCAGAACACAGAGGGTTCAAACTTCAAAATCCGATTCTTTCAAAGATCCGCCGCGAATGTGAGTTTGGAATATTTTATGTTTTTCGTAGAAAGTCAAGCCTTCTTTGGCTGTGGTTAGGGATTGTAATACCGGACCAAAAGTTCAATACCGGTATTCGGTATTTTTTAAATCTTAATACCGGGATACCGGTTTTAAGACCGGTAGTAAAAATTTTCGAAAAAGAAAGAAAACACAGGCGTTTCTTTGTTTTATTTGCCAGTTTTGTTCGAGAGTGTAAATATCGCAAAAAATAATTCGTAACTTATAAATTATAACAGTATATAATCACAAAAAAGTAAAGAAACGTCTTATTTATTTAAATCACAAAAAAGTGTAAATATCACTGTTCAGTCTGGGATACTATTACAACTTTTTGAAATGTGATCTTAAAAAACATAATGCATCAATTGTACTGTCATTAGGCCTGAAACGTAATTTTGTGTAAAAATGACCAGCTGACGAAAACGCTCTTTCGGCATCTACGCTAGTTGATGATACTGTTAGCAATGCGCAATATACTTTTTCCAAGTATTTACCTCTCAATCCCTCATCTTCAAATAAATAGATTTCTCGTCGGATGGTTTTGGATATAGCTGATTTCTGTATTGTATTTTGGTTCGTTGAATTTTTTATTTTTATTTATCGCTAATTCTAATTTTTGTTCCAGAGACAGTTCCTTTTCACTATCGACATTAGTGTCATCATAATCTTTGATAACTGAGCCGAATTCTTCTGAATGTGGATAGGTTTGTGGGTAAAAAATTGTAAGAAAATTTACTATAAACTTTGAATTGATTATTTTCTTTCCTTCTTTTTCATTTTCATTTTTAAAATCATTATAATTATGTAAATTTTATAAGACACTTTCTATTTCGGTATGCCTTTCTTCTGTGCGATTTTTTAATGTAATATATAATTCTTCAGATAGTGATGTGTGCTGTTCTTTCATGATTGCAACATGAAATTTATTGTTGCATTAGCTGTTAATAAATTAAAATCTCTCCGACATAATGCCTCAATAGTCAGTTTTATTGGAAGTTGAGCTGATATAGTTCTGGAATTCACTCGAATTCACTATCTGAAAAATTAATTTATAGGTTTAAGTCGATTATTGCTTTTGGGATTGGACTTCTCAGTTTTAAAAATCGTTCCATCATTAGGAGTAAACTGTTCCAACGTGTTTTAGAATCTAATATTAACATATATTCTGTTTTATTTTCAGTTAGTATATATTTAAGTAATATATCCTTCTTATAGGGGAACGTTTGCATATCTTAACAATTTTTCGATCTTTATAAATTATAGGAAGCAATTCTTGATAAGTTAATATTTCATCCTCATTAGCAATATCTTCTTCAACAATAATATTGTCATTATCTTCATAGTCAATATCACTCTAACTCTTACTCTTTTCAAAGTTGGAATCCGAAGTTTCTATATCCACAGTATTTGGATTATTCTGTTCTTTATATTTTTGGTATAATACATCTATTACTCCTAACTGAATTCCATGTGCGTAGCACAACTGCTGATTTGCACCAATCAACTTTCGTTATGGATACAATATCTTCTTTCAGGGATAATCCATGTTTCTCTAATTTAGATTTAAACAATTAAGCGATTAATTAGCTAATTAATTTCGTCCGTTAGGGAGACATAAAAACAAAAACGTATACTATTTTGCTATGTTCGCGATCCCTGAACATATAGTGGAGAAATTTTAAAAATTCCTAGTAAATACCGAAAAACCGGTATTTAAACTTGTGAATACCGGTATTACAAAATTGTACAAATGGCTCAAAATACCGGTATTCGGTATCCCGGTATACCGGTATTGCAATCCCTAGCTGTGGTGTAGAAATCTGGAGTGTAGTTGAACATCCACAGTCATATCTTTTTAAATGGGTAACTTCTATATGTGCCTTATTGAGTTTTTACTGGTGCTCTTAAATTAAATGATATGACATGTTATTGGTCAAGCTGTTTTGTAGAAATCTCAAAATTTCGAAATGCCTTATGATTAACAGACTGTATATTAATAAACTTTCTTGATCGAAATTAATTACACATGAAAGAAAAATCAAATTTTCTCCAGACTTACAATTTTTTATTTTCTTTAAGCCACTTTTCATAATTCTTGGCAAGTAAAATCTTTGTGTTGTCTATTTCTGAAAATACCATTTGGTTTATCTGGCCACGGTGTCCTATTGGTAAGATCATTGGCATTTTACCAGAGAACATCTAGGAATTTCTGTCTCCAGAAAAGAGTATTCGGAGTTCAAAACCGAATCACACCAGTTATTTGCAAATTAACAATTTGCTCTGGTGCATATTAAATCTGGCATCTGGAGAATACATCATCAACCAATTGGCGTGATACTTGAAGAGAATATTAAAAGCCTATGTATCCCTCTCACCGTCTGGCCATGGTTCAAAATTACGAAATCATTCCAAAAATGATTCCTATTTTTCTTCAAAATAATACTTTATTAAATCAAATCAATGTAAGGATCTTTCTCATCATGGAGATCAAAACTTTGGATTTGCATTATCGAATTTCTTGTACACTTCTATCCATCGTTGAATAGAACACTTGTATCCATTGAACAACAGGATACTAAGAAACAGAAGATGATATTTAAAATGGGTAACATGTGGATTTAAAAATAGGGTTAGAATTTCGTACTAGAAGTGAAATTCTTTTAAAATAGAAATAGATAATTAAAAAATAATTTTGCTACAAGTTATTCTTGCTACATATAATTTACTAGTATAAAGAACTATTTTCATGACAGTAGCATCTGTTTAACTCTCTGTTAGTAACAATATCTAATACTCTTGGTTTTCAGATATAGAAACTCTAACTTTTGGCGCATGCGCCAGTTAATTTTGATATCATCAAAATAAGAGTAAAATGAGAAATGAAAGAAATATTTACTTATTTTACTTAGTGTAATATATAAAAAATATACGTTTCAAGTTAAAATAAAATGAAGCAATTCAAACAGAAAACACAATGAATCAATTTAAACAGAAAACAAATACCGACAACAGAAAACACAATGAATCAATTTTAACAGAAAACAAATACCGACATCAGAAAAAAAACCATTTAGCTAAAAACTCGAAAACAAACGCCCATTTTCTCTGCTTATCATCCCTCTGTTTGTAGAATAAAATCGCCCAAATGCATTGGCCAATAGGCATTGGCTCCTGAAACGAATTGTAGATACGCCCCCAGTCTAAATCTGCATTAAAATGCATTTTGATTTGAGTTTTTATACTGAAAATTAAATCTACATTGACATTAGAAGTAACTATAGTTATATAGGAAAAATTATAAATCCAGGAAGATCATATCGTAGAAAATATTTTATAATCACTACATACATTGTGACCATTTAAGGATGAAAATGCCCGCGTCCTGGCATAGGAGTAGCGCATCTTCCCCGTGACCTGGGCTTCCTGGATTCGAGTCCCGGTTCGGTCATGGTTGTTCTTCATCTGTTCTATCTGTGAGATGTGTGAATGGGCCCCCTGTAAAAAGGGGTTGTGCAAACGAATGTGATGCGTGAGTAGCTAAGACGTACTCTTGGCTCTAGTTGGCGCTACTAAAACGAGAGACGCTCCCTTGGCTTAAAATCGCTGACTTAGTCAGCGAGTTTGTCCATGGCAAGTGCCATTATAAACAACAAGGAAGAAAATAATAGTGTTACCGTAAAATGCAAATAATTATAATGGAAACTGGATACGAAGTAACATGAAAGTGATAAAGTCTACTGGTAAGTTTCGAATAATCTTTTAATCACGCTTTTGATACCTTCTTTCCTAATTTTATTTGATTGTTAAGAGTACATGTATATCTGGTGTGTATTCTTTAATCGAGTCCTTTATTATTAAAACAATATTCTCATTTAAGAAAGAATTTCCGCTTTACCAGTGATTTCAAGATTACGCGAGTGAATTGTAGAAAGTTCTGCCTGCTTACATTTACAATTTTAAATATAATTACATATAATTCAGCCTTTTCATCACCCGCATCGTTTTCTCCGAACCCAAATAATTCTTTTCCCTGAGTGAATTAACAGATTCTACGAACCAATCTGATTTGGCAAGATTTATTCAAAGAATTTGTTCCCTTTAGCTGCCATTTTATTAAATGATTTTCCGAGATAGTTCACATGTCTGACTTGAGGTTTATACATTTAGCTTTATTTTGGAAGCATGGATTAGGAAACAATCTTTATCAATCAATTTTAAAGGGAGGGTGGACTCTATTAGGCATTTTTGCGAATTATTCACTCTATTATGAAATTTTTAGGCGTATGTATTGAAATATAAAAACGTCAAATTCCTTTTCAAAAAAAATTTTTGAAACGAAACATTTTTTACAAAGTAAGATATATAATTATTCTTTTTAAATTTCAAAATATTCTAGGTGTCTCAATTTTTAATTTTTTTTTCTTATTACCCAATAAAAATCTATTTGGAATAAAACCGTGTATGATTTTATAATTCCAATTAAATGCTAATTTTTTTAGAAATATTTCTATCCACAATTACTGAATTTTGATAAGAATTTTGTTTTTCGGTTCTAAATTGGCTTTTAACTATCTAAAAAAAACCTTAAAATGTAAGATGTATTTCCTATTTACTTTTAATGTTTAACAGAAATCTTTATTATCAATTCTAATTAAGAAAATTATGACACCTGGAGCGTTTCAAATATATATTTAAATCTAATTTCAATATCATTTTGAGGAAAGTAATTAAAATGTGCTTTTTTAATCTTGGCATTGAAATATTCAATTTTTAGAACACTATATCTTATAACACTATTTTAGTTGAATATAAACATATATTTTGGTGAAGAAACGATAAAAATAAAATTTCATGTTTCTGTTCATTTTAATTGTCCACTGTCCTTTTAAACATCTTATTCATTTTCCCAACTATTTAAGATTTTATTTTATAATGATTGATTTGGAGCTCTGTGCAAAACGTCAGATAGTTAATGTAATTGCTGTATGATCAGCAGTACAGTACCAAAGATAGTCATGTTTATAGTAATTGAAAATAACAGCAAGTCTTCTTTACATTTATTTCTTGCTAATTATGAAAAACAACTTGTGTTTAATAAATAATGGATTTGACGGCAATACTGCCAATAAGTGACTTCGGAGATTTTTAATTTTAGCAAAATCGGCTCTATAATCTTGAAAAAGATGCTAAATAGATGCAACAACGGTGAATTTCAGTTCTCTTTGAAAGACCGTTTTTTTCTAATCATGGTATATTTAAATATTTTAGAATTGAGATTGGATTAAGAGAAGTGAATCATCTAGCTTAAAGGATAAATTCAGTTTGGTTAATTAATAATTAAGTAACAAATTAAGACCTACTATTTTGTGTAAGATAAGGAACTAAAGTATCTAGGTTTCTGCCTTATTGAAAAATTTATCAGATCTTATGCCCACTTACATAGCTTCATTTAAAAATTGATGAATTTGGTGGGAAGCATATTTCCCATGGTCCTAGAAAGGGTTAATCTAGCAAATTTTCTTTTGGATAAAAAAAACTCAAATTTCTTTATCTTCTAAAATGAGCATTGTTAGTTTGAAATTGGAAGTTCAGGAAAGAATTGGAAGTTCAGGAAAGTTTGAGGAAATGTAATGTATAATTACATCTGACGGGATGTTTAATTTTTTTTTCAAAACACTGATGGGTTTTGCAGGAACTACAGGAAATAAACGTAGCTGTAGAAAAATAAATAGTTGAAATTTCTGTATTCTGTTATCTCTTCAGAATTCAAACTCTTTTCTTTTGTCTAAATCTTTAATTCATACCATCTCGCGCTTTTGACGAAGATTTTAAGCCTTTTAACCTGTTTAATTTTCGAAACATTTAGAAGATTTTGATCTGAAAAATGATGCCATCATCTGTAATTATAATGGATGGATTAATATCAAGTAGAGTATGATTATTCTAGTATATAATAATATATCTGGCATGACTATTGAGAATCGTGTTATACGAAATCAGTGGTAGAATTTTATTATTTTGTTATATATTTTTACATTCAATTAGAATTTGCTGTGTTATTGTAATAATACTCACGTTTCAAATTCACATGCATGTTAATGTTTTAAGAGTTAAGATGCAGTCTTACTAAAATAATCAATTTGTTTATTATTGAGAGTTTATTTATACCTAAAAAATAATTTGCAATAAATAAAATGAATTGCACAGTTTTTCTTGATGTAAATAACTGTACATATACAATAAACATAACATTTTAGCCTATTTTCTGGATCTATGCAAAGTCAAGCTCAATAAATCCAACGGAGTGATAATTGAGCAGAGGTCTCAATAAATCCGTCAGTGATTTCTCTTCAGGTATTAAATTGTTAAGAAAAAATATCTATAATTCAAAAAATTACATTTAATTGTAAAACTAACAAAGTATCATACATTTTTGTCGATTCTTTCCTCTGCCAGCTTAAACATATTCTAATAAAACATTTTAGAAAAATAAAGTTAAAATTATATCCTTCTCTTTTTTTTTTTTTTTTTTTTTTTTTTTTTTTTTAATATTTCCCCATTTGATTCCACATTTGTGAAAAAAAAAAAGTGTAACAAGAACGAACAAAGGTAACATTCCTCATCTACATTTGTCTGTTTGTTAGCAAGTGGACAAATGAACATATAATAGGAAGCATCTAGCCGAAATACCACTTTTTATTTTTTTCATATACGACACATAAAGAAAAAATATTTTGTTAGTGGGGGTAAGTCAACCATCTAATTCTCCGATCCGCCACGAAGGCACACGGATTTAAACCATAAAAACTGAATGACCGGACCGCCGCAACAGCAGCATTGGCGGGAACTGTGGTTGAGTCCTAAGGGCCGTCACCGGCCACGGTACAACCCTCCCCGAAGGAAGTACGTCCCGTCATCGACGGGAGGAGTCAGATCCCCCACCTATTAGTGCACCCTCCAAGGTGGCGAGATCCAACCATAATGCCGGAAGCATCTCATCCTCATTTCGAGCTGCCCCCCGGGGGTTTGTTATCGGGGAGAAAAACGAACTCTACATTTTGACGAATCTTGATGTCCAAAAAACATATTTTTGGCATTTTGTATATCTGTCTCTAAACAATATAATCACAAACGTTTTGCTGAAATTTGGTATCTGGAATGCCGACCAAACGTGTAGATTTCTATCAAATTTTGAACGAAATCCTTAAATAAATTTTGTTCAAAGGAGAGAAAAAAAGGAAGAAACAGGAAGTTTATCTCTCTGGCCGTTCGAGTACAAGTGAACTCGAAAACTACAAAACGCGACGAATCTGGTAAATAAAATTTGGTACACAGATTTAGCGTCTAAAATATAGATAATCACATTTTAAACCAAATCCCTTGGCCCCACCTGTTGTGCTCATACACATAATGCATGAGTACGACATTTGCAATACATAAGTACGACATTTTGAATGTAATTTTGACGGCAATTACTCGTACACATAAGGACTTAAATCATTGAAATTCGATGCGACTACAACTGTCGTTTCGTGTCAAATTTTATTGTCAATCTGCCGTCAAAAAGGCATTCAAAATGCATACACTCTCGATAGATTCAGTAAAAATGCTAGATTACCGCCAAAGATATATATTTCGTAACTAGCTTTTGCGGCCTTATCCATCGTCCCGACTGCTCCCGATTATTTTGCTTATTTCAAAATTTTAGTTTAAAAATATCGTTAACTGGAAAAAGAAAAATTTCTAAATGCTTTTGACTACTCATAGGGATTTTTTTCCAATAAGCTATGAAAAATCCATGAAAAATCGAGACTTTTTGAGAATAACTATTTTTCACTTTGAAGATGCAAATTATTTATTAAATGTACACCTGAGAATATCGGTTCATCCTTCTTGAATTGCAAATATTGACACCAAAGTACAAACAACACGAATGCCCGACTTTTCTTGCAGTAATTTACAAAAAATTTATGTAAAAGGACCAATGGCATTTTTCTTTTCTAGTTTTATATCTTTGGATTATACTCTTACAAGAGATACTGCATTTTGTGTTAAACCTCATTGAATAGTGAAAAAACACAATACCTCTCTGGTTTGTACTTTTTATCTTGGTATAGTTTCATTCAAAATTTGATATATTTACAATTTTCACGTCGGATTCTCATACCAAAATTGAAATTTCTAGTTTATTGTGCCTATGAATTTTCTTGACCATATACTTAAGAATAGATGTACCGACAGACAATAAATCTTATAGGAGATTTTATATAAATTTTGATAGAATAGCAATCCTATAATAAACCGGGAAGCAATATCTCACCAATCTAGTTCACAGTATTTTTAAGCTATCATTCACACGGACCGACAGAGTGATAGACTATTCTCTTGCAATTTTATCCAAAAAGGGATACAAGTTTGTAATTTCTGTTTAAAGATCATAAATTAAAGCTTTTTTCCATTTGCGATTATTGTATTCATCAATAGACAGACATAATCTTAAATATGTTTTATTTTCTGGACAAGAGACAAGAAGACACTTAAACATGAAGCTCAGATTTTTGATTACTTATTTGAGAAATAAAAAATATATTTAAACATTGGATAGAACAATAAATAATGAATGTTTTTTTTTTTCAATTTATTTTTTAAATACCTCTGGTCATATGCTGAAGAAATTAAACTTAATTTTAGCATTCACAAAAATATGCGATTGATTGTTTTGATGGATATATGATTTTTTTTTTTTTTGAAATTCCTCAAAATAGTAAAAACACAGTTTTAAATTTTATAACAAATTAAATAAAAAATATTAAAATTATAGAAAAATTGTGATATAATTTTCATTAATAAAATGTAATTTTTTTTAATTTTTAGACGGGGTAGAAAATGATTTTTAGGTAATATATTCGTAAAATATACCTGAAAAAACTAAACACGTGTTTAATTTTTAACTAACTAGTATTTAAATAATTTTATTCTATGACCCTATTATCAGACAAAAACTGTACAAAAGACACAAAAATCTTCATCTTTATAAATGTAGATGGTGTCTATGGAAGTATTAAGTATTTAAAATTCCCCACACACACAGTGAGCGCTATCGAATAATCAATTCTAGAAATTCTAAAAAGGCACCCATTACTTTTAATCTCGCTGCTAATTATCAAATGGTTAGATCCTTTCTGCATATCCGCCGACGGAAGGCAACTTTCCTCTGATACAATGGTTCTCTTTTCTATGAGTGCGGCAACTGATAGAACAGAGGGATGCACGGTGCCTGAAGGGATCATTAATTCGGAATTTGGAACCGAAGTGAGTTGCTTATTTGAGTGCGATGCCGAACAGTGGCCGGATTTCTTTGAAATGCGCATAATTAGTATTAAAATGAGCATGATTTTTGTTCCTAATGCGGGGTGGGCATTGTACTTGGTAAAAGCTGCGACGCATTTAGTCTTTTCAGCTGTTAATCAGCCGCAAAACAAAACTGAACTGGAAGGAATGAATTTGGGTATCAATGAGGACATTCTTCGCCGAGCATGTGAAAGAGAAATGCGGTAAATGACGCATTTGGGACTTTGCCATTAAAATTTTATAGTTGGTGTGTTGGAATAAATTTGGGGAATGTAAATGGGGACGCAATTCAACTGCCAATGTAGTTAAATTATATATTTAATTATTCGAAGACTAAGATGAGATGAATAAATATGTTTTGTTGGTGTTAATGCTGCTATGAAATTTAACATCTATTTATGTCCACCCGGAATCTCAAGCAAATGACTTGCGGTTAGGGTATCAGATGGACACTAGGTTATATGTGAGGACTTGTGTTCTGATCAGAATCCAATCAGTACGATCGTTACCAAAAGCCATATATTGCTAAGTCTGGACTACCTTCGATTAGACAGATTCTCATCAATGTCCCACTGTCAGACATTCTCCATTCTTGTTGTTGTTGGCAACTTTGACAAGGAAGTAAAGCATGCCACAAGGAAAAATCAAGTTCTTATTGAAATATCAGTGCAATATTTCTAAATTTATATATATATATATATATATATATATATATATATATATATATATATATATATATATATATATATATATATATATATATATATATATATATATAAACAAAATTTATTTTTTTAAATACTAAATTTTAAGGATAGTTTTCTCATTTCAAACAAAACTCAAGATATTACTGACAGTCTCTTTTAACATTTTATGAAAAATTTCTTCAAACAGATTTTTAGAGAGTGCTTTAGAATTATTTATCTCATATGATAATAAAGATATTTCAATTTTTGTGGTAATCAAGACATTATAAAATCCTAGTATACAAGTATAAATTCCCATGCAGTATATGCTCAAAACTCAACTAGTGAAGCTTTAGTGAGTTCTTTCCAGCAACTATAGCCATTATGTTTAAAAGGTAATTCAGTACACTGTATTATCTTTTAAATGTTATGTTAAACTTTGACTTAGTACGATTTGATGCTGATCTGTAATACGTTGAAGGACGGTCGAAAATCTCGGCCGAGTTCTTGATAGACCATTCAGCACAAAGGAGGACCGCAATACTAACGTAGTGAAAATTTCTGTAATTACATTAATTCCTTTCTATTGGAAACCATTCTAATTGGGCAAGTTGTTGCCTCATCATAATTTTTTTTTGTTTTAAAAACTCTTTTATGCCTGAAATTGTTAACTGTGAGCCCTGTTCCATTAAACGCTATCGACGGACAACTCAGATTTTTTTAAAAACTCACTCATAATAATCTAATCGAAATTTCATAAATTCTTATGAAATATATGTGATGTGTGTAAATCTACACATTTAGTCCTAGCTGTCTAGTTTCACAAGTTACAACATGCCGTCCTCAAGAGTGCATGAGCCGTACTGATGTATATTTAGTTTAATTTTAATAGAAAATTAATGAACTTGCTAGTTTAATTAACATACTATTTTAAAGTAACACTTGGGATATTTTTGACGAATCTCAGAATTTTGAATCCAAGAAAGATAACAAGGTTGAAACCTAAGTTTGCATCTCTTCTTCAAACTTCAATATATTATCAACGAGAAGACTTTTGATCTTCGAAATCATATTTAACCTGCTTAAGGATTGCATGCATGGTGTATCTTTATTGGGATTTTGAGTCTGAAGCCCTCCGGCTTGAAGTTCTAGACTTTACCACTAGGCCATCGCGGTCCACTGAATTATGTAATCCATCGACTCGCTGGCATTTGTATACGAATAATTTCACAGGAGAGATTGGACTTTGGAGAAATATTGAATCTTTCCGTTCACATGACAAGAAATAGGATGTATTTCAACAACATCAGCCAGACCACAGACCATGGAACCACATTTTTAGTACTTGAAGGAAAAGTTAACTTCACATCATATAAAAAATTTGAATTTATTACTATAAAAGAATAAAGAATTGCATGTTAATCAAGTCTCCATCGTCTATCGAGAATTGCCCCTTTTTTTCTGGATAGTGAGTACTGCTCTTTTTTAACATCGATATTAATGCGGGATTCCCTCGTATATAGACGAAGATATGTCAGTTTTAAAAACAAAATGGTAAGTGACGATTTTGTCTCTACAGAGGTGTGTGTGTCTACAAGACTTTAAAAATGTTCTTGAAGAATACTAAATGCTTTTCATTACACCTTTTTTTAAATTTAAGATTTGTAAATTGTGCAATCGGGCAAGATAAAGTCCAGTGTCAATATTTCGAAATCCAAAAACTTTAACAAATGTAACTTAATTTTTTTTTTTTTAATTATGCAATTTTTTAATTTTTTTTTTCAAATGCATTTTTTAAAAATATCTCACAAAAATGAATTTACATTATGCTAGTACTCAAAATATTCTCTCCAATGATATCAAATTCATGTCTGTACAATTTTTCCCTAGTCTTAATAGTTTTTTTTTTTTTTTAAATTTTACTTGATACGCAATTCGAAACAACATCTTTTACTGTCACGATAAAATTTAAACTAATTTCATTGATCCATTCTTCAGTCATTGTGCTTTTGTTCAATAATTTTTCCATCTTTCATCCTATGCTTTCATTAATGTTAAAATTGTAAAATTGCTTTTTTATCATATGAGAAGATGCTGCTTTGGTTTGAGGTTTTTGAAGCCTCAAAATGCGTAGGCAACAAATTGGCGATTTAACGCTTTTGAGCATCAATTTTTCGCTTTTAGGGTTATTAGATAATAATGCAGAAGGTTGTCACATTTGGCGATTTATCGCCAACTAAAATTGCAATTTAATTTCCAAATTTTTGTAAACATTAGTTCTGAAGTAGGATTTTCACCTCGGAATTTATTTCGAAGTATATGTAATTTTTAATTTGCG
The DNA here is from genome assembly GCF_947563725.1 of Argiope bruennichi. Taxonomy (NCBI): domain Eukaryota; kingdom Metazoa; phylum Arthropoda; class Arachnida; order Araneae; family Araneidae; genus Argiope; species Argiope bruennichi. Next base: position 63,515,282 of record NC_079151.1, on the reverse strand, counting down.
CATGCAGTAAATTGTAGTCATCTGATATTATGAAATTGAAATTTTCAATTTTATCATATAACAAGGTGGAACTTTAAATAAATGCATTTCAAATAATTGATTTAACATACAATAAAGCCAATTTTCCATTAGAATAAACTAATTAGAAAATTAGTATAATCATGAAACGCTATCTAATAATTCTAAATATTATTATTATGTAAAGTCAATATAAAATGCCTAAAATTGAAGATTTTATATTAAGTTGAGACAAAATTTTAAAACCTCGTATCAGGAAATACATTAAACATATTTCACTTTATTTTTAAAGAAGTTGCGCTTTTAACATATTTTATTTTATATAATAAGAAATTCGATATTCCTTATAAATACTATACAACTGTAGAAAGCCAACCTATCGTCCAGAAAAGGCTTTAAACTCTAATGGAATTCTTTTATTTAAGGAATCGATTATAAAAGTCCTTCTTACTCGCGAAATAAAAGTTTTATTACAAGCGCCTAACAATTGAGAACCGAAGAAAGTTAGGTGTTTAGCACTTAAAAGTTTTATTCTAAAAGAATGTGGAAGACTATTAGAAACTTCGACAGCTCCTCTACGGCAAAAGAGGAAGAATGTGATTACGCAACGTTATTACCTAGATATCTTTTTTTTTTTCTTTACCAGTAAAGACCAGAAGACTTAAGAATGCTTCACAGTGATATTTGAATTCATATTTTATTAGAAAATAATGTCAGAAAGTCACTTTAGATATGAAAAAAAATTATATTATTTAAAGAAAATTCATACTAAAGACTTTCTATGGAATAAATGAAAAAAGCAATCGTTTTTAATGTTGTTTTTTTTTACTATTATTGGCATATGGTGACTGTAAGACTTCAGTTTGATTTTTCAATTCTATACGTATTATTTTTTATTAAAGAAACTGAACAATACGACCTATAAACATGGAAGTAAATAAGACTAGAAGCCATTTAAGGAATATAAAAAAAGCAATTACACGAATAAAAATATTTGTTGAAACTAGCACAAGATTTATTAAATCTGAGTGGTATTTAAAATATTCGGAAATAAGTATTTTGTCAATGGATTAAAAATCGTCAAGCAACTTTTTTGTTATATATTCAATGTTTAACATTTTGAAAAATAAAGTTAAATTTTGATATATAATATTTAAATGTATATTTACAGTTAATTTAGATAAAAATGATGCACAGTTAAATAAATGATGAAAATGATCAGTTAAATGATGTTTTCAATAACATAGGACTTTTCAAGATCAGAAAATGTGAAATTTTTAGAAATACTTGCAACCAAATGCCGACTCTGGGTGGGATGACTTTGTGCTTTATCTTTTAAAATATTAAATTCCCGCTTGTTTACTATTCTGTGCTGCTTATGTGTTTATGGGTATTTTTTCCCTCCTGGATTGTTTTATATGTATTTCAAACTTCTGTTGTAAATTATATTAATGAGATTATTCCATTTCAACTTCAAATATCTGACGCTTTTTTGGGTTGTTTGATTCGACTAGAATTAAATAAATAAAGTTGTACTAACTTTAACTGATATAAAGAAATTAATTTATATCATAAAATCCTTTCAAATTGTAGCAGAACATCTTTTATACTTGGAGCGAAAATATCTTCAACTGAATTATTTCTAATGCAATGCCTGAAAGTTCGAAATACTAAGAAACGTAAACCTCAAATGATTTATTCATTTCTAAAACCAAATTAATAACTCTCAGTATAGTCATATTGACCTAATATGGAGAATGCCATAAAAGTTTTCACTTTTGTTTGCTCAGTCCTTATTTCATTCTCCTATTGCCATTTCAAAACATATGCCATTGGCAATGCACTCGTAATAATCTATTTTTAATCTTCCCGCCGTTTTCTTCTTGATTAAGATGGACTTATTTCGTACCAGAATTTGTTATTATCAGAAATGAAAGCATTTCTAAGGAAATGAAAATAATCTATACGAGTTAATATATATATATTGTAATATCTATACGAGTTAATATCTCCGTTCTTGTTCGAAATAGAAAACAAGCTATTGATAGCATCTTTATAATTGTAGAATTTGACAAAATATACAAAGTGAAGGTTACCATTATATTAAGGGGAAATATTGATTATTATCGTTTAATTCCAGTCTTTCATGTTGATTTGTTAAACAAATCTCTATTTCTTCAAAAAAAAATGAGAATTTTAACTTGGAAGTGTTTAAGAAAAAATAATAAGGAATTAAATAGAACTATAATTTAGAAATAAGGAAAGGATTATTTGCCACAGAACTAAAATATGTGCTGTTCATGAACTCTTACAATAATACCCGGAATAATTACAATGATTAAGATTTAATATGGCAATAATAGCGTATAGCAAAGTGAGAAGTATTGCACATATCATCTATGGTTACCATCTACTCATAGTTGCAAAATAATCATCCACATCCGTCTGTAATGCAGAGAAAAGTTAATATCACCGCTCCCTGCGTTCTTATTGGATGTGAAATCATAACTGCTGTTTTGGTATATAATAATTGAGGCGGGTATTTCTTATGTTTGAATTGATGGAATTATTGATGTGAGAATAAACCTATGCGTGTCTGAATAAACAGCAAAGATGAATGAGCTGAGGTCTGAGATTTTTACTTTTTAAAAATATTTTTGAAGATTTATTGTTAATATTTCCTTTCAACATTTTTTAAAATTTTCTATTCGGTATTAAATTTTTTTTTCTGTTAGTGTGTCGCCTTTATTCCAATCCGATTTTAGAGATAAGTTTTGATTTGAATGAATATTATGAGTTACATTATGAATGGAGAAGAACCAACTGCAAAAAAACCAAATTTATAATTTATATTTGAAATGTAAAACAAGTTCTTTTTAATGTTCCTTATGCATTATGAGATTTCCTACAACAGTTTTGGTTAGCTGATCTGTGATAATGAGATGTTCTAACCACCAGAATAACAGCTCGTCTAGACGAACACATCTTCTAGTAGTTGTATGAATGAAACATCCAGCATCGTCTGCAGCAAAGACATTGACAATTATTTTTTCGAGCCGAAAGCAAAAGCTCATTTGCACAGATATCTAAAATGTCCAAAGAAGGAATTCATAAGACATGCAACTAGATTTAGAGACGATGATGACGCAACCGTAACTAATTCCCGAATTTGAAACAATTTTACTGCCAACCATACAATGCTTAATAGTCTTTTCATGATAAAACATCACTGCCATCAGACAGAGACTTTATAAATATTCTCTAGTAATTTCGTAATGATATGTATCTCAGCCTCCACCCTGTCTATATGTATATCAGTCTCCCCCTTGTATGTACTCGAACACCTTAGACATTCAGTGAACAAATGAAACAATTGAAATACAAGAACATTTTCGATATCTATCGAAGATCTCATCTTAATGACTTCTGTTGGTACATACATGATCAATGTTATGGTATGAATCATTCTGCAGGAGAAACAGAGATTATCATTCCGACGAACAGTATGGATTGTGCAGAGAAAAGAATAACAATTTAAGTCAATCCTTGAAGTATTTATTCTTTACAAATAACTCGTACTGCATTATACTGTTACTTGATCTTTTATCCAGTGATGGATCATTATAAATGAATGCTTCCTCCTTCTTCTTTCAAGTATAAATGGATTACAATGATAAATTTTTTAAAAAAATATCTTATAATTTTACATTGTACCAATAAATATATATGTAATGATATTTTAATTCTAATTTCAATTTAATTAATTTCCAAGATTTTATCTTAATTTTGCCCATCGTAACTTCATTCTAAAATATTTTCTTATTTCGTGATCCAATTCCACACACTTTCGGTTTAATTAATTCCTCTGTAAAGCTAATGCGCCATCAGGCTACGTCTCAAATGAAAGTGATACTTTTGCCCTTATCAAAGGTCAAAACATGGCGTGTGGCCGGAAATCTTATGTTTTATAAGACTAGTGATCATTCGTTTCGCGCTTCTTCTTTATTTCTGCTTTTGTGTCGCGCTGCGCCTACTTGTAAATAAATTGCTTTCCCGAGATGGATATTAAAGAGAATTAAAAATACAACGTCTCGTCTATGTCTTCAAAGCTGCACTCTGCTTCAACCAAAATAATGTTACAAATAATGTTATGTTAATATAATAATGTTAAATAAATGTAATGTAATGTTAATATAATAATGTTAAATAAATGTAATGTAATGTTAATAATAATATTAATGTTAATGTAATTTAGCCGACAGGATTCGAAAATATTATATATGTATATAAATATATATATAATATATAGTAACCAAAAATATTAGCAATAGGTAATTAAAACCTATAATTGAAACAATCTAAAATTAAAAATATTTTGGAAACGAAACCAAATTATTTCGGAATCGCAACTAAAAAATTATTTCTGATTCAAACTAAAACTAAAAAAAGGACATAAAAAGCACCATAGTATTTACAGAGCGCAAATGCAGCTACTACTAAAACACAGATGAATCAAGACAATAGTAATAAAATCCAAGTTAATAGGACAAAAAAGGATAAAAAATAAACAAAATAAAATAAGAATCCGGCCCGAAGGACGACCCTTGAGAAAGTCTTCAGGCCGGATTCTTATTTTATTTTATTTTTTATCCTTTTTTACCTATTAACTTGGTTTTCATTTCTATATATATAATATATGTATATAACTTGGCCTATACATTGTTTAAAAATTGCAAAGATATTGTTTAGCTATTTTTTTTAAAAAAAATCAGTCATGTTAGTTTCACACAGCGACAAAAATATCAATTTTTATAATGCAAGCTTTTTTGTAATCAAATACCTTATAATAACAAAAATAGATTTTTAATAAAGTATTTTTCAATTTTAATTAACAAGGTAGTTATTAGGTATATGCGGTTTTGAGGCGTAAGAATCAACTGTTGCTACACTGCGCCAAATAAAAGATGCTAATACAACTATTTTTAAATGCTTACATGCTATTATTCAAACTGTTAAAATTTCATGACGAAAAAGATCCAAACAAAAACGAGCAAGTTCACTAGCAATAGTATTGTTAAAATTTAAAAAGTTCTTTTCAAATATGTTTATAGTTAAAATATCAAAGGAAATTTAAAAACTCAAAAAATAAAAAAAAGGAATAAAATAAATTCGTAAAAATTTACTTATGGATCAAATGGTAAGGAAAGACATAGAAGTTTTTTTTAAGAATTTGTTATGAATAGGGGTGCTTAATAATTGTTTATAGAATGTTTTAAAATCTGCCTGTCTAGATGGGCTTTTTAAAATTCTTTGTTTGAAAGTAAAATTTGCTTTAGGGGTGGAAAGAGTTCCAGAAGTCACTGTCCCTGAATGTCACTGTCTAGACTGTGAATTGATTTGAAGTAAAAAGGTTCAAATTCTACGTATATCGTAAAGATCAATTTCTCATGATGTTCTTTTGTGACTCCATTTGCTTTTTCTACCGATTTTGGCGAATTAATTATTTGACTAAATGTAAGATCAGAAATATAAAAAGGAAAAGTTCTCCAAAATTTGAAGGCTGCAGCGGAATCTTTCGTATTTCCTGTTAAAACATATTTGGCTATTTTCTTCTTTTTAACAGTTTTTAAAATCTGTTCCATCCTATGAATCAAAAAAGTGCATTTGAAATATTAAATATCATGCTATTGGCTGGGAGAAATTATCGTAATAAACTCCGAAGAGTAGTAATATATTTTGTCTCATTACATGTTAAATCGGATGTATTTTTCAACGAAGAGGCCTAAGTAATTCAAGGAAGAAGTGTTTTAGCTTTAACAACTCGCTTGACTTCGTTTTACGACATATGTTATTTTATTTTAAACGTGTTACTTCCTTTTAAAACTTCTATACAGGATTGAAATTGAAAAAATATGTAATGATTACTCTTACAGTTTGAATAATTTTCTTGTGCATATTACTGGTTATCGTGACCCTGTCCAGCCCAAAGGATGCAAATAAAGATCTTGCGACATGAACTTTCCCTGTGGCCAAAGCGCTGATACTTAAACCAACGCAGAGAATTAAGATGGACTGCATTACGGTCAATTTTATATGTGACATTTTTATTACTTGAGATTATTTGGAAGTGTTAAATGTCAAGACTAAATATTTGATGTCAAACTTCATTTTCCGTGTAGAAATTCGACGAACATGCATAATTCCGTGACTTTCCAATTCTTTAGTTATTTCCTCTGTTGTGTCATTCGACACTTCTCCCAAAAAATAACACTTATCGAAGAAGTCCAGGGATTGAACTTCTATATAGGATCTCATTTTCAAACTTTTTGGAGATTGAGTTCTTGATACAATCTTGATAAGTAAATAACTGATAGAAGTTTATGCAAGAAAGAATAAACCAATATATCCAATTTTTTCCAAAAGAAGGGAAAAGGAGAGAAATGTTCCACTTTTAGTGGGAAATTCTTTTCATAATAAAAAAAGAATCGAATGATTTTACATTTGTATACATATTTCCCAGTGCCCACCAAAGGAAATTTTTGCTGCCTATGCAAATTCTTAAGATTATTCCTGGCGACATTTCCCACTACAGAGCCTAAGAAGAGAAGATAGTTACCAGCTATCAGTACTCTAGCCTCAGCATTTACCTTCAATATACTCGAGGTTTATTTACTTAGATTCATCTACAGGGACGTTGTTCACCCTTTATACCAAGTTTCAGAGGATAATTTTTTCACTTGACCTCTGGCAGATTAGCCACAAAATTATCCAAGCTACTATCTGAATTAATACACTAGGAACTAAAGTGCACCACCCTTGTAATGGATTGCCACACAGTGCCAGCAAGTGCGGATTTTGGATGTATATGAGAAACAAAACGAACTGCAAAAGCTTCTAATGGAGAGTTCCCCCGTTTGGCAACGAGAGATGGAAGCAGTAGACATTAGAAGGAGTTCAGAAGGATAATCTTAAAGTGAGTAAAGATCCCTGGAAGCCTAGGATTGGGACACCTGTACTCATTTAAAGAAGGTGAGCTGTTGAGCCATTTAACTGACAAAGAACAGTGTGAACTTTGGCACGGCATATCAGACTGAAGCACAAATTTGCAAACTGCACATTTTATCTTTGAGAGAAAGTGAAATAAATTTATAATATCTTATAATACTGATAAAATATTTTCCCCCGCAAAGAATATTAAACTAAAAAAGAAGGAAAATTAAAGTGAAATGAAGCAGTTCCGAAAAATGTTAGAGAAAGGAAGGCCTATTCCATATGTGAATTGCAATAACACTTAAATATATTTGCTGATTTATTTTAGATCATAATTTTTAAAAATTGTCGATTACCTGGTGCAGTTAACATAGTACTCTTTATAAATTGGCATTTGGAAATATAATTTAGAAAATAATAAATTTTATGGTTTCCTGCCATTATTTTACATTGCATTATTACACAAAAATCATCTTTACACCATTTTAAATTCCAAAATAAGTTTTTTTCAGTAATGACAATTTTTTCAATACCAATTTGAATGATTAAAAAAAAAATATTTAAAGTATATTTTATTGCAATATAGTTTGCTATAGTTTGAAGATTTATACCCACATTTGCTTCTAGAATATTAACATAAGCACGTTATTGATGTTATATAATTAAAAGCAAATTTTTAAAATTAATTGAAGAAGACGAATCAAACTTAATGATAAAATCTAAAAATATGATACTACAACGTTTACGGTTAAACATTCGAATCCCCGTTAAATTTATATTTTGCTGCAATCTTTCCAGATAAAACATCAGAAAACCGAATTAGTTATCAGGCAGGGCATGAACAAGCGTAAAGTAACATCAATACATACAAATGAAATCCAATATGTCAAGTAATAAAAAAAATTGCTTTGTTGATACCGTGTATGAAATTTTTATTTCAATCACCTTCTGCAATATTAACACAACCCATGAAATGATAATCTTATTCTTAATCTATTCTTCAAATATCCATATCTGTTTTACGGGGGGGGGGCAGATGTACTTCGATATAAATCTGCACTTTCAAAGGCCCAATTTCTCCCTATCCGGAATGGGTTGTCTTACATGCATATGTCTACCGTGACACACATTCATTTTTAGGGTAATATTTCTGATTTCTCAGGAGATTTTTGCATGAAGACAGCTTCACTGTACAAGCACGTGCGCTTAGAAAATTTTATCTTCAATCGGTGCTATTCGGTAAAAAAAAATTGATTTCAGTTTGGAAATGGAATAGGGCTAAACCACCTATTTTCTTTAACAAAAATATGACATAAAAACTTGCATTTCAACTAAAATTTTGATGATTATTTTGATGAAAATTTTGAAAATGATTTCGATGTACGAGAGTCCGATTTTACTTGAAGGAAATTTCTTAAGTGCCAAGGCTTTTTAGAAGTGGAAATAATTCCTTAATAAAGTTTTCACTCACAATAATGAAATATTTTTCTTGGACCTGTAGAAAAAAAATACTTCTGCTATCCATTTCATATAAATGTTGAAACATGGCGATTATTAATTTTCGAAAATCAATATATGATACATTGATTACCAAATATGAATGAAATATAGTGGAAAATAATAAAACAGGAATCATTTTTCCATGAAGATAATATGTCAGAATTCAAGAGTTTATTCATTATTATTGTAACAGCAAATTTACATACATGATATAAAAACATACTTAAGGTGCTGTATTCTATATAGATATACATATAATATGATATGATATAACTAAAAATTCGTATAGATGAGATATAAATAGTTAAATTATTACTGTGGATATGATTTAAGTTTTCGTAATTCGGAAATATAAATGTGTTCCTTTTGCAACGTTTATAGAAATTTAAAGACTTGTAATGCATAAAAAATATATGGAATTCCTCAAGAAATTTATTTCAAAAATCGTATTCTCAATTTCCTATTTCTTCGTTATTAAATTCATAAAATTTACATAAAATATTTATTCATCAAATAATTAGCAAATATTGATTTAAGAAGCAATTAAAATATCTTCTGGGAACACATTTGCATCAGATTTCTTCTATATTAAATATAATTTATTCAATGATAAATATGATAGTTTTTTTATCAATTAATTTGAAGAAAATCAATACAAAAACTGATTTATAAAAAGCGCTGCAAGTTATAACGCGGTCTCCTATCAGTTATTATACCAATTAATGAAAATAAATTAACTTTTGTTTTGAAATTTTGATTTCTTTCAAAAAAAGATGAAAGGACGGACAAAGGGATAAGATTTTAAATGACATCCAATTAGGACAATATTAGGGTAAAAAAGTTCAGAAGGAAGAAACAAAAGCTAATAAAACAAAATATTGGAATGAATGTAAATTAAAAATCAAAAGCATGATAAAATTTTCTCAAGATAATTTAATACCAAATTAAAATGAGGGAAATAAGTCATAACATAAAAGAATTGTCACGCGCAAATTTTGCTGGATCTTCTAAGATATAATTAAAAAAGAAAAATCACTGTATCGAAAAGATTAATACATATTTTATTAATATGACTAAAGAAACAAAAAGTGAATCGTTTTTTTTAATCAAACGTATCTTTACAGAATAAATTCTATTTTCTAAGAGAAAGAACTTTGATTCCTTAAAGAAAGCAACTTTCCAGTTTCTCCTAAAATATGGTACGAATTGATGAAATTCTTATTTTCTTTGAGAGAAAAAAAAAGTATAATTTTTTTTATTTATTTATAAAATGTTTATAATACCGAAACGTTGATGACTTAATGCACTTAAAATATGTCTGTTTGAAAAAGAATAAAGATAAAAATAAAACCCAAAGAAAAAATAAAAGGGAAGACATAAAAAGTATTTCAAAACAAATCGGAATCTTTTCTTTAGGACATCTCCCCTTAATTCTCTGTATAAATATATATGGATTATGAAAAGAATATTTGAAACCCATTATGTTTTTTTTTACTTTCTCGTATGCGAATTTTACAAAGAGAAAGCATTATAATTGTCAAAAAATTTGAGATTTTGACTAATATCAACATTTTAGATCCCTTTGATTCTGAAAAACAAATTTTTAGCATTATGTCCGTCTGTAAAACAGAAATCAAAACCATAGGACCAGACAGAAGCTACAGATTTTTGATTCTACAATGTTTGTTTATATGCTTATTCATGTCATATAGATGTTTACATTGTTATTCATCAATTTTTTCTCTTCAGTTAGTAATATCTATATAGTTTATCCACATCTAACGGCCTCAAATATATAAACAGGTTGTGTACATAAATATCAACATTTCTCTGCCAATTCAACCCATTATCATCATTTGTTATTAGGTATTCTTGTTCTCTTCATTTAATTATTGCTTCGCCATAACATTAAATATAGCTGTGCAGGATCTGACGCCGATGGGATTCTCTCTGTAGATCTCTGGATGGTTTGCCGTTTCTTTCTTTCTTTTCTCCTCGTTTTTTTTTCCCTTCCATCTTGTGCTCATCCAACTGGTTAGATAACTCAGTGTTATGTTATGTGAACACGATAACGCAAAAACTTCTTTGAGACTGACAGAGGAAATTTAGTATGTAGTCTTTAAATCAAAATTGTAAATATTTTTTTATCAATTTTTGAATGAAATACATTTACTGAAAATTGTCTTTCCCTCTGTCTAAGAACAAAAGAACATCTAAAAAGGTAGATCCATATCAAATTTTGCATCAAATCAATTTTCAGGTTGAGCATCTATTGGACGCATTCGCATGTGTGTAAACGCGATTGCTCAAAAATACAACTCAGATAAAGGAAATTTCCAATGTGATCTAGTAATCCAAATTGCAATCCTTCATCAGATTTCAACTGCGATCTTCCAAAAAAACAAAGTGTTCAAAATGAATTCTCAGTTTTATTTTCTGCAATTACAGATTACATTCCATCAATAAAATATCTGGACATGTCTTATTGCTCATAAACTACAGAAACTAAATTCAAGGAAAATGGCTTTTAACTTGGAAGTATGGCACCTTTAAAAATATCACTTCAAAGGGTTGTCTACATATTTTTAATTACATAATCATCAAATTTTCAATTTGAAATCTCGCATTCTTTCATTCTTTAAATGATTCCGAATAATAAGAAATTCTTATGCTTAAAAGTTTCAACGAATCGATTCAAAATAACAGGAGATATATGCAAGCAATACTCCCGACCTAGCCAGAGGCCATGCTGGGGGGGGGGGGGGTATCGCTAATCCCACCTAGCACTAAAGAACAAATGACACTGGTCACTTGCAAACAACAAATGACCCTTTAAAGAGAACGCATATTGACCCAGAAATAAAATTTCATTAACTGTGAAACATTAAAAATGCATTAATTGTACGTTAACTATTTTCATCAGGAAAGAGCTAAAGACCAGAGCTTTGACAAAATGTCCTTAATAGAAGATTTAATGATTAGGATTTTTAAGAATTCTTGGACGTCCAGAAACATTCAATTTCTTGGCCAGTTGAGTCTGTTCTCGCCATAGTGCACAGGCTTTAATCACGTACTTTATAGAGCCTTCTTAGGTGCCACATCGACAAGTCGAACTTTTATCAAAGAAACGGCTTTTGTGAGCAGAAAATATACATGTTCAGTATATAGGTAAGTTAAAATCACCTTCAATTAGGTTAATAGAAATGCTTTTAAAAGTTCATAGGTAGTTTTTCCCCGTGATGGAATTATTCCATCTTTTCTGTCAATCTTCAATGATTAGTTTTTCAGTGACATTTTTTAGTTGGATTTTAATGGATTTATAACATGAGACATGGAAAGATATTCTATAACAGGAGATATACAAAAATAAAATTTAAGAACTGTTTTAATACATGCAGAGGTGCACATAGGTTACTTTATTATTAATTTCTTTCTTCCAAGTTTACATTTTACTCGCTAATGTGGTAACATTGCTCAAAGAAAGCTCGACGTTTCTTTACAGTTTCCATCTCAAATAAAGAGGATTAATTCATACATTTATAAAAAATATATTTTTATTGCAACAAACATTTGCAATTTTTCAGTTTGGTAATTAATTTCAGAATAACAAGCAGTGTAGGATACTTTTTTGGAGGACAGTACAAAGCGCTCATATGTTGGACTCTGAAAATAAAAATCTGAGCATTCGTGGTGTTCACAGCTTTGAAGACCATAATTTTCTTACAGGAGATTGGATGGGATAGCATTTTTATTAGAAAATATGCTACTAAATCGCTTCAGGAATTCTATTCCCACTAAATTTACTTTAAAGTCTTTAGAATATGTGTTTTTTTTCCTTAGCTTTCTAATATCAAAAAAAATAATAATAAACTATTGGTCCCGCCCCCCATTATATATATATATATATATATATATAATATAAACATTATTTTGGTTGAAGCAGAGTGCAGGTTTGAAGACATAGACGAGACGTTGTATTTTTTATTCTCTTTAATATCCATCTCGGGAAAGCAATTTATTTTTAAGCAGGCACAGCGCGGCACAAAAGCAGAAGTAAGAAAGAAGCGCGAAAAAAATGATCACTAGTCTTATATAACAGAGGATTTCCGGCCACTCTCCAAAGGAATACATATGCTGACCTCTATCAAGGGCAACTAAAGTATCACTTTCATTTGATACGTAGTACTGATGGCGCATTATTTTTACAAAGGTGTTAATTATTTTGAAAGTGGAATTGGATCACGAAATAAGAGAATATTTTAGAATGAAGTTACTATGGGCTAAATTAAAATAAAATCTTGGAAATTAATTAAATTGAAATTAGAATTAAAATATCATTACATATATATAAAAAGAGGGAGAGAGATAGCAGGATTTAAAAAAATGTGAATCAAAAGCGCTTGATGAAATAAAGAAATTCGATATACTATTCTGATAGAATATTTTACACACTATTTTGCGCCTGATTTCACTGGCACATCCAAAAAAAATGCTTTCAATCCCTTCAAAAATAAACTTATTTACAATCCCTTCTTCAACCAGCCGTGTCCATGTCGCAAAAAGAAGAATGTGCTTCGAAATAAATCTTCACGTTTGAGGACCCTTTTCTCCCTCAAACCGAGATGGGCTACCTTACATGCATATGTCCGCCGTGACACGCATTCATTTTCGGGGCAATCCTATTGGATTCTCAGGAGCTTTTTTACATAAAGAAAACTTTACTTTATAGGCATGCGTGCCCGGAAACTTTGATCACACCCAGCCAGTACTTATTCGAAAAAGAAAATGACGTGACTTTTATTTAAAAAAGAGCAGTAAAAAAACTAGTTCAATTGATAGACAGCTCCACAAATCAAACAGCAGTAAAAACAAACATTGTGAAATAGTATTGTTTACGTGTAAATGCGATTTCGCTTCTGTGTGTTTCAAAGAATGCTCTAAAAATGTAAATTATTGTTTGATATGAAAATAATGTTTACGCAAAAGAACGTGTTCTGCAAACTCTATGCCGTAAAAAAAAATATATTTTTATTTCTTTGTGTGTAAGTGACCAGCGTTGGTCGGGATTAAAATACTTTTCTATTTATATTAAATGTAAAATCTACTTTTGTATAAAATATTATTGCAGACAAAATCTTCATATCATCTAAAATGTATTCTTGTATCATTTAAACCAGAGGATTTTAAAAACCGCCAACAGACAATTTTCTTCAAGTTATCAATACTCTTTTGTATATACAAACTTTAAATATTTTCCGAACTCTGTATTATACCAAAGATTTTACTAAATATTTGGAGATAATTAATTGAATAACTAATTTTTAATTATTAAAAAATATACAAATGAACCAAATTAAAATTTGTTCCTGTTATAAATTGTCAATCGTTTGGTTTTAAACTCTTCTTTTAATTTTTTCCAGAATTCCGCTAATATGTTCTGGCAACATATGTATTTCTTCATATGTATTCATGTTTTTCAGATTCAAAAAGTATTGTTAAAAATTGTGCATAGAATTAATTTAAAAACTTAAAATTAGCAAATTGTGAAGAAATTAAACTTGTGTCTTCTAGCTAATTTTTTTTTATTTGTTTGAAAATACTTCAGAATTCTTTTAAAATATAAAAACTGCAAAAATTATTTAAAAAATAAAATAGAAATTTTCAAAAATAAAGATAGGGTAATTCACCGCTGCCTAGCAACGAATAATAGGTTGATAGTATTAAAATCATCATATTGAATGAATTGTATAAATTTTCTTATTTCAAAATCTTCATCTATTCAGTTATTTATTAAAATTTAAGAAATTAACGAAAAATGAAAAAGCACCGCACGGAAATGAAGTTGATACTATTGAAAAGATTTTAAAAGATTGAAAGAATTTTAAAATGCAGTGTTATAAAAATATTTCCTGTGGAATAATTTCTTCCAAAAATAATGTGGAAACATTTCAAGCTCCATTTAACTTTATTTAATGCTGCTTTTACCATTTTCGCAACTCCGCTAATTATTTAAGCGAAGTTTTGAATTAAGTGCTGCTATTTAAAACGTTCAAGCATTGGCACTTTGTTTATATTTGATTGTTACCTATCAACAATAAATAAAAAGAGCGATTTCTGTGCCACGTATGTCAGCGTTATATATATATATATATATATATATATATATATATATATATATATATATATATATTACAGTGGCTCAAAAAATTGAGAGTACACCTTACTTTTACTTCATAAATCCGATTTTCAATATAAATAACACATTACCGGGAAGTGCAAACATGATTTTATTTTTACACATAACAAATGGTTTAATTTAGGGTAAAAATAAAGAAAAATCAACGAAAAATTTCTATAATGAAAATTTTCAGAAGCATTTTAAATAAACATACGCAGAATTTTGCCTCAAAAAATTGAGAATACACCAATGAAATTTTTGCAATATCACGCATAGAAATAAAGTATCACTATTAAATTGCATGTCTTTTGGCTCTTATAATGGCCTCTAAACGTCATGGTACCGATTTGACCCATTTTTGGTGGTATTTGAAGATATTTTACGCCATTCTTCTTGCACCACTTGTTTTAAATGGGTTTTGTTTCTAATTTTGTGTCTTTGAACGTCTTTTTTGGGTATGGCACACAAATATCCAATGGCATTGATGTCGGGGTACTGTGGTGGTGTGTGTAACTGCTATTTACAATGAAAAAGACACCATATTTTGAAGTTACGTGTATTCTGTTTGGGGTCGTTGTCTTACTGGAAAATGAAATTTCCATCTAAACCCAAATTTTTAGCACTTTCCTTTAGATTTCTGCGAAGTATATCCAAGTAAGCCGTATCATTTATAATGCCATCTAGAAAAATTAAATTTCCTACCCTGAATGAAGCCATGTAACCTCAAATCATCACGGAGTCACCATCCTGTTTAACTGTAGGACGTAAAATTTTTGGATACAAAGCAGTATTAGGCTTTCTCCATACAGTAAGATGGTTGTCACTGCCAAAACTGTTGAGGTTTCATTCATTACTAAATATAGTTTTCTTCTAAAGGTTATTGGTCTTCAATGGATGAGTTTTTGCAAACTTCAAATGCTTTTTCTGAATTTGCAAGCTGGTGAACGGTTTCTCTCTAACAATGCTACTTTTATATCCAGCTTGTTTAATGGCATTTAGCACAGTTTCAGGACTTACACTTCTGCCTATGATTTGAAAAGTTTCTGCAACAAGTTGGATGAACCATATGGTAGCAGCAATCTAAAGGAAAGTGTTAAAAATTCGGGTTTAGATGGAAATTCCATTTTCCAGCAGGACAACGACCCCAAACAGAATGCACGTAACGTTAAAATATGATGTCTTTTTCATTGTAAACAATAGTTACACAAACCACCACAGTACCCTGACATCAATGCCATTGAATATTCGTGGGGGATACTCGAAAAAGTGGTTCAAAAATACAAAATTAGAAACAAAACCCATTTAAAACAAGTGGTGCAAGAAGAATGGGATAACATATCTTCAGATACCACCAAAAATAGGTCGAATAGGTACCATGACGTTTAGAGACCATTATAAGAGCCAAAAGACATGCAATTTAATAGTGACACGTTGTTTCTATGCGTGATATTGCAAAAATTCATTGGTGTATTCTCAATTTTTTGAGGCAAAATTCTGCGTATGTTTATTTAAAATGCTTCTGAAAATTTTCAATTTAGAAATTTTTCGTTGATTTTTCTTTATTTTTACTCTAAATTAAACCATTTGTGATATGTAAAAATAAAAACAAGTTTACACTTCCCGTTAATGTGTTATTTATATTGAAAGTCGCATTTATCAAGTAAACGTAAGGTGTACTCTCAATTTTTTGAGCCACTGTATATATATATATATATATATATAGGGTGTTCAGTAATTATTGTCGGGGTTTCCGTACCTCATAACTTTCAAATAAAAAATATTACACAAAAACCGATTAAGTATTCGTAAATTACAACTCAAAGAATTTTACGTGGCAACAATACGATCTTAGCGCATTTGCAGTCTGGGTAATTATGACGTCATAAATAAAAATGGCGACCGTGCAAGAAAAAGCAATGTGTGTATTGTGGTTTTTCGAAACTAAATCAGTCATAACTACTCAACGTCGCTTCAGGACCACGTACAAGAAAGATCCTCCTTCGGATAATTCTATCAGACTCTGGTTAACACAATTCAGGAAACTGGTAGCGTTCTACACCGAAAGGGAGCAGGAAGACCGAGCACATACGACGATATGGAACATTCTCCATAACCGCCTTCAACTGAATGCCTACAAAGTGCAAATTGTGCAAGCTTTACATTTTAATATCATTAATAAAATTCTTTGAGTTGTAATTTACGAATATGTAATCGGTTTTTGCGTAATATTTTTTATTCGAAAGTTATGAGGTACGGAAACCCCGACAATAATTAATGAACACCCTATATAATGTTTGAGGGTTTCTCCAAATTGTAAAGATTCTTTTCCGATAGAAATATTGATGGTAAACATTTCATGTATAAACGGGAAACGTATTCACAAAATGTTGTTTAAAGAATTGTATAACAAAAATTATATGGTTTTTGAATTTTTGTTAATTTTTAAGTGAAACTACTGTGCTATTGCGAAAAATATTGCGAAAAAATGTGTAGCTTGTTCATAAAATATAGTTTTGGGAAAAAATACAGGAAAAACTATATGAAAATACGATTTCGATTAAGGATTTTTCAGGAATTTTCTAAGTTCTAAGGATTTTTTGTGATGAAAAATATTACTAGTAAACTTTTTATGCAGTAACTCGAAGCATGTTTTTTATTTTAAAAAATGCTGGCCAAACCGTTCATCATAATTCATGCTTACGTAATTCAGTCTCTATATCTTCTTCATAGCGTTGTTAAACAATGTGAGCTATAACAAAAAAATGGTTTAAAGACTGCATATCGAATTTCGTACAACTAACTCAATATGTTTTTAAATAAATGTGTTCACATATTTAGGATTTATGTACAGACGCACATAAATCCTAAAATATGTTTTTTTTTTTTTTTTTTTTTTTTTTTTGGAATCGGGGAGATTTAAAACATAGAAATTATCAAACTCCCGAGTTCCTATTTTTTTGACGATCCATTATTTACACTTCGTATAATAAAAAAAAGTTGATGAAAAACAAACCACGGAATAAAAATTATTAGTTAATATTAATTCGAAGAATAAATAGAGTTACAGGAAACAAAGAGAATAAAGGTATGAAAGTAAGAAACAAAACTATGCTAGAAGAATGTTAAATCTGAGAATCAAAGCAAAATAAAAAATATTAAGGTGTATTTATTGAATACAATTAAAAATCTCTAACTTTACTAAGAAATTTGTGGAAAAGATTAAAATCTATAAATATGTAACACATTTTCAAAGTTTCAAATAATTTTTTAATTTTTTAAATAAAATTATTTTACTACTCCCTAATCAATTAGTGTAACAATGGAAGAAAGTAATGATTTGTTCTTTGAATTTTCTCTGTAAAAACCTTTACTTTTTGAATTTAATTATTATTGATAACAGAAATTTTTATTGTGTCAAATTCAAGTATGATGTCAATGTCAATTGTGGTTTTTATTGTGTCGAAAGTCATATTTATTAAAGAATAATTTTATGAAAATTGGAATATCTGATAACATTTTCAAATATTTCTTTAAAAAAACAAACAAAGATAAAAAAAAAATTAAAAAAATGTAAAAATATCGAAAAAGAAATTTTGAAAACAGTAAATAACTTGTACCTTAAAATGCATGTAATTGGGGGGGAGGGGAGAGTTGCAGGTATTTCTGTTATTGAGATTCAAAGCTGTTTGAATAATTTTTTTAAAATTCAAATTTAAAAAATAAAGTGTAAACTCTCATTGAATATTAAACCAAACAAATGAAATCCAACTGGTGAAATAAAAACGAATTATTTTACAGCTAAAAATTTACATGTTTTGACTACCATCAAATCTTCAGAGAATTGTTTCCTAAAAAAAAAAAAAAAAAAACATGCTTATTTGCAAACCCAATTTTTTTCAGTCGCAGGGTCTATTTCGAGACAAAAAAAATCGCTTTGAGATAAATCTGGGACCTCTTTCCCCTCTATCATTGATGGGCTGCCTTATATGCATATGCCTGCCGTGACACGTATTCATTTTCATGACAATCCTTCTGGTTCTGCTGGAGCTTTTTTACATGAAGACAACTTCACTTTACAGGCACACGTGCCCGGAAATTTTGATGACACCCAGTCGATGCTATTTCGGAAGGAAAGATACGTGACTTTTATTTGGAAAGGAAATAATTCTAAACCATCTTTCTTTTAGTGAGTTTAAAAAAATCGTTGATTTTAAAAAATTAATTTATACGATTTGATGGAATGCAACAAGTCCAATCATGCTATAAAGTAATATCGAGGATATGATGCTTTATGGTTAATTCATTTATATCTTTAAAAAATTCTTAAAACTGCTGTTTAGTTTGTTGAGCTTTATTAAGATTTATGGTTAATAGGTGTGTGCCTTATACACCTATTAACTATCAATTAATATATATATATATATGTGGGCCTTTATTTGTTTAATTAAAAGACAATAAATTAGTAGTTGTTCCCAAAAGTAAGATATCAAAATTACAGATACGTAGACTTTAATTAAAGGCAGAATCCAATTTTTGAAAAGTTGCAATACGCGATATAACTAATACATTTTTTAATGAGGAAATAAATTCATGAAAAAATGCTGATAAATGATAAATCAGCATTTGAAGCATAACTTTAAAAAACAGAACTACATGTAATTAAGTTGGTATAGAATTTCTTTAACAAAAAGAATTTTATTATTAAAAATGTCTATGTATTTAAAATAATCAGGAAACCCAAGTAATCGGATCTCCATCAACAATAACAGATCAGATCTCGCCAATTTTTATTTCATATGAAAACTCATGATATCTAGATATAGCATCAATGATCGCATGCTCCTTAACTTGCTTATCTTAAAATAAATATTTGACAGAGGCCCTTCTTCAATAATTGAAACGATTTCGCTAATAAATTTCACCACTTTACAAATATAAGTAACAAATTACAACACTTTAAGATCTTTTTGCAAATATAATTTTAAATAGTACTTTCTTTCATTGTAATAATATGTAGTTCATCCAAATTAATGCAATTTATATGATAAGTGTACAACTGTTCGCTCCAAAATTGGATGGTATTAATTTAAAATGTATTTAATTTGAGGAATAGAAAAGTAAAATCTGCAAATGTCTAACTTGATTGAAAAAAATCAGCGTTTTTTTTCTTTCACTTTCTGATATGAAAATTTAAACATGATAAGCTGAATTTAAACCATTTGACTTAACTTTTTTTTATGAATTGAAAAGATTGAATCAATAATTCGTTTCTGAGATTTAAAAGCATAATACAAAGATAATTAGAGTAAAAAAATCAATCTCTGGAAAATATTTTTAATGGATTCGAAACTTGTTACACATAACTTGTGAATTGAAATGTCAATTTTTTTTAGATATACTTTTTTGAATAAAGTTTAAAATCTAATAAATTCGGCAAATATACTAGAATCAAAGCAAAATTTCAAGCTAATTTTTTTTTCTGTAAAATGCAATTATTTCTTAATTCAGAAAATGATTGAAGAAAATACCATTTTACTTTTTAGCTTATTATAAAATGAACAGCTTAAATTTCATTTACATCATATTTTATGACATGAAATTTTATAATCATTTGAAGATGGCACTATCCCCGAAAATTCATCGAAGCATCGATATTTTTTATTAGCTCATATCGTAGCTTGAATCATTCTAAATATAATTGCCAAATTTCAAAGGTGTATCGTTATTTTTATTCAGTTATTTAAAAATTTTCGACGCATGACGGCATAATAAACAGTTACCATACATATTTTTCAGATAATTTGTTAGAAAAAGAGTCGAATATCTATTGTATTTCAAGGCAGAATTATGATTCAAAATTTAAGTTAATATATTTAAACAAATTCCTTAATGTGATTTTTCATTTTTTTTTTTTTTTTGCAAATTTTATCTATAAAAATGTTTTTTATAGAAATAAATGTTTTAAAGAAGGCTTTTTTAAAATGGATTTTATTTTTCTCGTTTATAATTAGAGCTTTTAAAGTGTTGAGAATTAAATATTTTTGTACATGTTATTAATTTATGTTCCTAGCAGAAATGTATAAGAATCAGCTGTTTAGTGAATATAATAATTTCCAATTAATATACGTTTTAGAAGCAATTTTTTTAATCACTCGAGTTCCGACTTTACTGTAACTTTAGTTCTTTTTTCCCACAATTCTTTTCTAAGCGATGTAAGTTCAAAATATTTTCTAACGCCTTCTCTCTCTCTCCTGATTTCTAATAAGCTCGCTGCGCCGTGTTCGCCATGGGTTTGGAGAAAGAATCTTCATCTATACTTATAAATAAAGCTCAGTGTGTGTGTGTGTGTGTGTGTGTGTGTGTGTGTGTGTGTGTGTGTGTGTGTGTGTGTGTGTGTGTGTGTGTGTGTGTGTGTTGGCGCTCTACAGGCTAGGTTATTTGACCTACAGCTACCAAATTTGGTACATGTATACCTTAGAGGTCGGGAATGTGCACCTGGGGTTCTTTTTTTTTGAATTTTTAATTAGAATTTTAATTATTAATTAAAGACTAACTTTTCCGCCAAAAAAATCTTTTCCACCACCAAATGAGTAAGGCTACAGTTTTCTTTTCGAAACAGTAATGAGGCTAGGGTTAACATTTTTCGGCCAATTATTTCAAACGATTCTGTTTATTTTCTTAATGTTTGATGCATTTAAAATTAAACATTGTTAATGAATCGATCTTTCAGATTCATTCTGAAGTACTTTTGAATTAAAATAACACAGAATAAAGGAAATTAAAAATGTCTAATCTGCATAGCGTTACCCCAACTGGCGTAGAAAAATTCTCGCATTTGCGTTACCGTAACTGGCGTTGAAAATTCAAGCATGAGCATTGTGTTCTGATTGTTGACAATATTATCAACGGATGATTCTTGATTTAAATTATTTTTAGGTTAGTTGCATGCTTTTGTAATTAAATTGTATTTATGTTAGTTATATATTTTTTGTATATGCTTATAGTTTTAAGTACATCGTTTTTTAAGTAGTTTTTTTAAACCTGTTTTCGACCGATTATTTTAAACGATTTATTTTATTTTCTTAGTGTTTGATGCATTTAAAATGAAACATTGTTAATGAATCGATCTGTTCATGACGAATCTGAGAAAATTTTATTGAGAAATTCTTGAGATATTACATAAATTAAGAAAGATATTCTTTAGTGCCCATAAAGTAGAAACGCTCAGTGACTCTGTTATCAGTAATCATATTATAAAAAAAATGTTTTGTTTCAGTAAGAAATATTATTATATTAATTGCAGATTAATTCTTTCCTCTTTAATTTAATGCATAAATTCTACGGGAACAAACAGAAAATTAGAGAGATACATATTACGTTATGACTGAAGGTTTTTATATTATGAGTGAATTATATGACTGTCAAAATTTGAAGTTTTAAAGTATTTTGATGAAGAATCTATTAAAGTAGGAATTGCGTAAAATATTTAATTATTAAAATTTAAACGAACATTAAGATTGGCGAACCAGCTGGTCGCCAAAGGCGGCTAGTAATAGATAAAAATTGGATTATATCTTTAAAATTATGAAGAATCAAGCTCGCTAATGAATTCCATAGCTACTTCCTGAAATCTTGTATATAACTGTTAAGATTAAGATTTACGAAATGTTAATCTTTCTCTGATTTTTCTTTTATAATTTCATTATGCACACATAGAATTTCATTGCACCAAAAGTCGAATTTTTTAATAATAAATTTAAAATAAGTTAATGAATATATATGTATTTTATTTAATTTCCTCAAGCATACTTCATATACTACATTCCGCATCTATAACATCTGATCTAGGAGTATGAAATTATTCATGCCCGTTTTGTAATACATGTTTGTAAAACTGCGCGTATGATTAGTTCTAATATGTTTGGTAATTTTCAGCTTAAAAAGGTTTGAAAAAATGAATTGAAATTCTTCAAATATTTCAATTTTGTAATTTGAATTTAAGTTTTTGAAATTAATACAATAATTCTCAGTGTTGTTTTGTGTGGGATAGCTATTGATTATTAACTTACTAGCAGTACCCGCACAGCGTTGCTTGTGGCATAACATTCAAAAGGAAAATTTAGCTTTAAACTTAAGTCTAGTCTCCACCCGATATGACATGGGCAGGTCACGCAACATCAAATAAATATAAAAATATATTTAGAGATCATCAAAAATAACTGCAAAACAATTTGTATAGCACACATTCCGAAATATTTAGAATGTTAAAAAAGGTAAAAATATGATATGTTCATAAACAAAACAATGCACTAAAAATATGCAGTAGAAAAGCTATTTTAAAATTTAAAAATATACAAATAAGTCATTGTACCCACTGTCCCACAGTTGTTCACCAACTCTGTATAATCTGATATGAAAATAAAATTCAGCTTGCTTCATAATATTGCTTTGTAAACTTTATTGGTTAGGCTATCACTTCACTCCTTTTGAGATTCGTTCTGTCTCTGTAATTCAGTTGCAGTGCGATTTAAAGAGAGAAGCTTACTTCGCTCAACAGAAGACTCTCCTTCCCTTAGTGTGAATATTCTTTCTCTGATATTCGCTAACCGAACATTTCTTTTCTCTACGCATATTCTTTTCAGTATCGCACAACAAACGAAGCGTTTTGACATTGTATGTGCTCCGGTCAAGGTTGAATTTCCTTTTTTTTTTTTTTTTTTTTTTTTTGAGCATTTGCAAATACGCAGTTTGAGGTTTTAGCACATGCTTGGATAAGTTCACATATATTGCTGTTTTACGCATGCGCGAATAGTAGTAGGAAAATAATTAAAATCGTAGTTATAAAACTCCTTTTTTTTCTATGACTTTAATATATTAAAACTTTCCCCAATAAATGCCTTACAAAATGGTACGAATATCTCCAATATCAGTTAAGTATTTCTCGAGTTTTACTCTTTCAAACATATAGACGCTTTCAGGAGATTTCATTTTATATTATGTTTAGATAATAAATATTCAATTAAAATCCTAAAGTTAAAAATAAGACAGATTGTTTATATTGTCCCACACTGGCTTAATATAGTAAGAAATATGAACTGTCTGTCAGAATTGATTGAAATAAAATTATAACTTTGACTCAAGTTCACTTTTATTCCCTTAATCAAGAAATTTGAATATTTATCAGCAATTTCGATTACCGATTAATATTCAAACAATAATTCTTTTCGACTGCCGATTATATTTAAACATAAAGCTCAAGCGTAAATTGTGTTTTTAGTATACATATTTACCAAGTCCACTGACTGAACTAGAAAATAACTTCTAAAAACATCAGAAAGATGTAAAAAAAATCGATTTCAGGAGGGAAAAAAATTGAAAGAAAGAAGTATCATTCGTCTTTGAAAAGAGTTTGTATAGATTTTTACATCACAAAAACATCAAAGGATGCATTGAAGGATTTTGGATTAAAGAGGAAAATATTTTTGCTTCATTTCTTGCTTTTTCATCAGGATGTAAAAACAAACTTCCAGTCAATGGTTTTGTCGATTATCAGGATCATTTTTCATTTTTGATAGTAGCTTTCATTGACTCTATAAAGTGCTCGAAATCGGAAAAATAACCGAGAATATTCCTGCATTGAGGCTGGGTTCATTGTTTTGCTGATATCAAAAAGGAAATGCATTGGGTCGTTCATAACTTATTAATTGTGTTTTAGTTATCTCAGATGAATGGAAATCTGAATGCGATGAGATCCGGAAAAACAGTCGTTTATAATGCTGAAAAAGATATGCCAAAAGCAATCGATGCATTTGCTTTTGTATTTTGTGAACCATTTCCGACTTGGTATTTCAGTGCAAAAATGCAAAAATTATCTTTGACTTTAACTGTGTGGCTAAATTAAATGTTACTATTTTTAAATTTTTTATTAAGATTCCTTTCAAAAGATAATGCCTTTATTATAATGTGTGTGTCTCTGTATGTGTGTGTGTTGTGTCTCTGTATGTGTGTGTGTTGTGTCTCTGTGTGTGTGTGTGTCGCTTCTATAGGCTATACCATTTGAGTATTAGTAAGTATTTGTATATTAATCACATAATTGGGTTTTTTTTTACCCCCAGTCATTTTTTAAAAATATTTTAAGTGTATTTATAATTTGCAAAAATAAATTTCATTTTTGAAGTGGACACTTAAATTGTTTTTACTAATTACTACGATTGTTTTTTTTAAATTTCGTTCACTGTTTTTGAAAATTATCTACTTATCAAAAGTAATTATTTAATGATGGCTAAAAGTATTGAAAAAAAAGAACTGTTATGCCCTTTTATTACAAGCGATTATATGTGATCATCAACTCAGAGCAGTCAACTAATATAATAAAAGTGTTGCATATATTGTAATAATTTATGCAAAATTAGTTTTTACATTAAAATATACATGGAAATATTTAAATTCCTAGCAACGCCGAGTATATCAACTAGTTATTAATGAATTCAAGTTGACTTTTTTTCAACATTTTTATGATTTAAAAGTGTAAAAAAAAAATGTTTAATGAATTTCAAAACAAAAGATTATAAATGTGATGGCTTAATTTTTTCAAAGACCAGCTCTCAAAATAAACTAGAAAATGTATTGATGAACTTTAGATAAGACATTTCTGTTTGAGATAATGGATAATTTATTTTTATAAAGGTAATTAAAGACATGCTGCTTTAATGCGTAAAAAATTTTTAAAAAATGACAATAATGACATGTTAATGAGGACAATAAATTATAAAATAATAAAAATGACAAAAACGAATATCACCTCTGAAACATCATCATGTTAAATAAAGTTTTATATCAAAGCATTATTTGCAATAAAAAAAAATCTTTTTTATTTTTTTATATTTGTTGTTCTTAATTTTTCTATTTTCTTACGTTCTATTATATTAAGGAAAGAAATTGATAGAACAGAAGATTTCAAACGAATTTTGAAACACTTATTAAGATTAAATATAAAAATGTATGTTAATAAATTGATATTAATGAGAAGTCAATTTTTTTTTTAATTTGAAGTGATGCAAAAAAATCTTAGATTGCTATCATGCTCTAAAATTAATCAGGAAAAATATTAAAATTTCTAGTATTTTTATTAATTAAAAATCTTATAAAAACGTGAAAAACTCGTTCTTTGTAAGCTCCTATTTCTTGGAAAGAACAAAACTCATAATTCAACTGTCTGGATTGTAACGTCTTTAGTTCTGTTATAATATTGTATTGATACGAAACACAATCGTTCGAATAATCTCCAGTTGTAAAAATTCTGTTAAAACCTTAACCTTTGGTTGCTAAAAGAAACTATTATCAGTTGATAAACTGGCAATAGTATTAGTTTTTGCCAATTTGTATTTCATATGAAATCTGAGGATCTCGAGATATTCAAAATAAACAAACCAGCTCAATAATTGCTGATATGCGGATGAATGACCCCTAAATATGTTAAGTATTTCCCTGTCTCCCCTTACACCTAGGTTTCTAGGTATATCTCAAAATAAGTCCATGAACTATCTCTAGTTTCAATAATGAACCGATTTCGCATTTTTATTCAATTTATTTTGTCATTTTATATGTGTTGCTAACGTATCGAAATCTTCTATGTCTAATAAGAAATTCTAAATAGTACTTTCATTTGTTGTGATACGATGATCACTTCAGAGAGGTTAACTTTAATAAATTAATGATATTAATCTGGTAGCTGAACCTCTAGTTGCCAAATGAAACTATTGCCACTTTACCGATTGGTTGTAAGGCTTCGGAGGTGGAGGGTTTTAGGTTCGAGACCCGATTCCACCGATGAATCGTCGTGTAAGCTGGTCTGGTGCTCGCTAAATCCGTCCGAGCCTAACGTCCCCCCGCGGCGTGTGGTGTGGCGTGGAGAGGAGGGGTGCCAGTTCAAGTGTCCACTTCGTCATCTGACAGTGGTTCAAAATTACGAGGTCTGCCCCAAAATAGCTCTAGTGTTGCTTTAAAACAGGATGTTAATATAACTAAACTAAACTAAAATCCGATTTTGTCAATTTTTATTTCATACTAAGACTCGGGATTTCTAGACATCCAATATATATATATATATAATATAAACTCGACCAATACTTGCGGATAAATAACGCCTATGTGTATTAATGGTGTTTCCTTATCCCCCATACCCATCAATTTCAAGGTATATCTCAAAATAAAGACACAATCTTCAATCCCAATATCTGAACCGATTTCATCAATTTTATTCAATTTACTTTGCCACTTTGTGTGCATAGCTAACCTATCAAATTGCCCTATGTTTATTGTGCAATTCAAAATAGTACTTTCATTTCTTGTGATAAGATGATTTTCATCAAAGACTCTCACTTTAATAAATTAATGTTATTAATATGGCAACTGTACTGTATTAACTGTAACTGTATTAATATGGCAAGTTAATGCATTTTTAATACATATATTTAGGTTTACGGTTACAAAATTTCATTTTTAGACATCAAAAAATAATAAATTATTTGTAGATTATTATTTAATGCAACCAATGTCGTTTATTATCCTGTGAAGACGAAATAAGACGTCAAACCATAAGAGGCAAACCATTGATTCGTCGCTAGCATTCACCCGACATCGACCGTTACATCATTCTGGTAGATGATAAGATAAAGGACTAAGTCAATAGTGTCATATTAATTAATACGCGTTCGGATGCTTTATTATTATCAGTCGGTTTCATTGAATGAAATTTCACTCTTCAGGTTGCTCATAAATAAACTTAGAAACAAAGGAATTTCTTGTGAAAAGCTATCTAGAAAATAAATATATCTTTAACAAAATAAAACAAAAAGATTATTGACTTAAGAAAGATATAGCTAAATTTGTCTCTTATAAAAATAAAAAATAGGTTTATATAAAATAAAAAAACAAGGAGTTTGAGGATTGGATTATCAGAAAGATGCAAGTTGATTCGGTTTGATTGATTAAAAACTGATTATTAAGTTGCACTATA
Organism: Argiope bruennichi; assembly: GCF_947563725.1. Taxonomy (NCBI): domain Eukaryota; kingdom Metazoa; phylum Arthropoda; class Arachnida; order Araneae; family Araneidae; genus Argiope; species Argiope bruennichi. The sequence goes on along the minus strand of NC_079151.1, from coordinate 63,487,578 downwards.
GGAAACTCGTAAGTCTGAGTCATATTTAACAACATCTGAAATGGGGTAAATCCAATCCTCAAACTTCCACACCACAATAAAGTGAGAGCATTTATAGCTCGTATATACGGGCGCTACTGTTTTGGCATTATCACTTCAATTAATATGGAATCTAAAGAACTGACTTGGCTTAGATTGAATTCAAAGCCAGCTTTTCGGTATTAATCAAAATTGAATTTAATATGAGGAGATTTAAATGCTTGAGGACCGTGAATTGTCTGAGGCTGAAAGCAGATGATTATTTTTCTCACTTCCCTATAAGATTTAGCCAATTTCAAGCAAAATTTGATTCTAAATTCATTTTATCCCACGTTTTCTTTTGTAAACTTAAGTTTTATATGTAATGCGGCAGCCTTAAGGAGGTAATTTTATAGATATGTTTTAAAGTTTGAAATAAAAGTTATATTTTATATTTCAAGAAAAATATGTATTCTAACCAGTTGGAATGGTTGGTCTCTTCTAAACTCTCAAATAAAGATGCTATCGCCCTCGCCCGTCAAAACATTGCGAACTGTGAGTAAGTCTGATGGTGGTTAGGTGTGTGCCAAAATAGATATTATAATGGTAAAAATACTCGTAATTAAAATAAAGGAAATTAGGATTTAGATAGCTGTCAAAAGATTGGCCATTCCAAAAAGAAGAGTTTAGACGTTTATGTGTTGAGTGTAAAGGAATCTGAAAACAACCAAAGGAAATTAAAAGATGAAACAAGAAAAAAATGAAAACATAAAAAGAAAACATGCATGGGTTCTGAAATGACACAAATATTTGAGTCTACTTAATATTGCATTATAACAGTATCTATCTATCTAATATATATATGTATATGTAATGATATTTTAATTATAATTTCTATTTAATGAATTTCCAAGATTTTATCTTAATTTAGCCCATCGTAACTTCATTCTAAAATATTCTCTTATTTCGTGTTCCAATTCCACTTTCGGTTTAATTAATTCCTCTGTAAAAATAATGCGCCATCAGTACTACGTATGAAATGAAAGTGATGCTTCCGTTGCCCTTGTCAAAGGTCAACATGTATTCCATCGACGCTTGGCCTGAAATCCTATGTTATATAAGACTAGTGATCATTTGTTTCGCACTCTTTTTTACTTCTGCTTTTATTTCGCGCTGTGACGGACGTGTCTTGTCCGCGTCTTTGCTTGTAAATAATTATGCTTTCTCGAAATGATTATTAAAATTAATTTAAAAATACAACATGTCTCATCAACATCTTCGAACCTGCATTCTGCTTCAACAAAAATAATGTTACATATATTTAGCCGACAGGATTCGAAATCCATTTATATATATATATATATATATATATTGGTTCAGTCTTAGATAAAGTTCAGTCTCAGGAACAAAAGACGAGGAAGAGAGTTGATATCGCATTTTTTCTCCTTATGCAATACACTATTTAATTTTAATAACACTGCTTTCTCTACGTATATTCTGGAAAACTCAGGCAGTGACAGAGTCCAATTTAATGTCTGCTACTGCAGGAAACATTTTTACACTTGAAGTCTCTAAGAGGAAAGCAAAAAAGTTTCACATTAAGATATAACCTACAAATTGTTCCTTTGTTTCTGCAGTAAAATAACATACGTCTCCGAAGGAGGAGTCCAAAATAAGAAATAGTCCAGAAAAGGGAAAAAAAAGCAAGAATATATTATTATTCCATTTAGGAAACCTGTTTTCATTGTGATGCCAAAAAATCCAAGGCAGCTTGAACTTCTATAATCAATTTTTGCTTGATAAAATTTGGGACATATTTTATTGCGATTTAACACATTTTTTTAAATGATGAAGAATTGGGCAATAAAAAATACATAAGAGAAATGTCAACAGAATCATCACTGCTTTTATAACTACAGTTTCTCAAGCTGTATCTCTTAAGATAATGGTGGCAAAGTCTGTGGTTTATAGTTAATCGAGCTAAATATTTATAATCAACGCATCTATTTCTTTGTACTCGAGAAAAGATATTTAAGTAAAGCCTTCCACGGCATTGGTGAACAGTAGTTACGAAATACTGAATAATAATGACAAAATCGCATTCCAAAATTCTTTTATTTGAGAAATTCGATTTCGAGTTATTACGCTTTCATGCATGCGAAAGTACCGACAGACCGACACCCTTCGACAGATTTGGTTCAAAATTTGTTAAGAATCTACATTTTAGATATTGAACCTGTATTCTGAATTTTATTTATCTCACTCTTTATATTTTGTCGTTCTCCAGTTCACTGCGCGGCAGACGGATTTTCTCTGAATTAATTTGCTTCAAAATCTGATAGAAATCTATACATATGATATAGAGTCTATATCTTAATTTTAATTTATTCGGTTCAAATCGTTTTTGAATTATCACGTTCACAGACAGACCAAAAATGTGTTTTTCGGATTCATGGAGATTTGAAACGCAGAGATTCGTCAAAATTTCGAGTTTCAATTTTTTGACATTATACTCTCTATTTTTAAATTAATGCATAAAAAAAGAAAAAGCTGTATATCATTTATAATTGCCAAAAACAGAAGAGTCAGATATTTTCAAATGTTGCACTTAATTTGAATTTTTACATGTTTTTAAAATCTATATTTCACTTATTTCTGAAAAGCCCTAGATAAAACAATATTATGATATTTTCAGAGCTTAGTTATCAATTATTAATATAATTAACATGGTATTCTTTTATACAATGTAAAGAACATTTGGTAATAAATTTAAGGATAACCTATTCACAAAATTCATAATTAAAGCAATGAAAAATAAAATATAATTATGATAAAAAGTTAAAAAAATAACAAAATAAAAACAATTTTATAATGGAAATTTTTAATAAAATGTTTCTTTTTTTTATTGCATAGGAAATATTTTTATAAAAAAATCGTTAGTTCAAAATAAAATCTCAAAAGACTCAAGCGATGAAAATAATACAATAAAAAACAGTAATACAATAAATTAAAAAAAAACAATCAATTATTTATCAAAAATTAAATGTATTATAAATGTGATAAAATTCCCATTTCATTTAGATATTTATATCAAAATCTCTGTCTTTTATTATTTTGGCATTTACGTCTATATTGCTGATGAAGGAATTCATTTAATATGATTCCTTTTCAATAAAACCGCGCCATCCATAAACATTATCACATGTTTCTTTTGATGTTTTGTATTTGAGTTTAGAGTGTACCGTTCGGATCCATCCTTTATGTTATTTCTTTCAATAACCAGTTAGCCCCTAACCTAGAATTCCTGTGAAAACATGCTATCTGCATAACCTCCATATGTATTGATTTCCTTCAGAAAGAATTAAACCTTTCCTTTCCAACTTTGTATTGCTTTTTCAATTGCAATACATAACTTCCCCTCTGGATTTTGATTTTTAAAGTATCAATAAAACAATAACCGCTCCCCAACTTGGAATACAAAAGATAAAATATTTCATCATTTCCTGGTGGTGAAGGCTCAAAGAAGTAAAACGATATACAGTAAGTATTAGTTTCGTCTTCATGATTATCATTTCATTCAAACTATATTTTTGGATTTGTAAATGGAATAGTTTATGTTTTAGACATCTCTTTGTTCATTAGAAATGGCTTTCCTTTTTTTCTGTGTCTTTTATCTCTGAAACTTTCTTTTCCGAATTATCTGACGTTTGATTGCTTCAATTATTTCGTTTAATAGTTTGCAGTTGTACAGATAATAAAGGAATATCTCCGTTTGTGTATGTCTAAAGCATTTAAATTTGCTTCAAAAATACTTTAGATGGCGCAAATATTTTGAACATTAATCAAAAATTATGCTTTAATTTTGTATTTTCTTGGGATAATTTCTGAAAGTATTATAACAACCAAAATGAATTTGCGCCAATTTATTCGAAAAATTGTGTTTTTAACTACATTAGTTGGATTATCAAGTAAATTTGTTTCAGAATTTCGGCAATTTTTAAAGGTTTTTTTTTTTTTTTTTTTTTTTTTTTTTGCATAATATCCAATGGTATTTTTCATTGTTGAAATGAAGTTCAAGCCGTTTTCATTATTCCATCAGGTATTTAATAACATCTTTTACTTTCATTGTTAAAAACTAAAGAAGAGTAGTCTTGCTGATTATATTAATAGTAAATAATGCGAGATAAAAAAAAAAGTTAAATTACATTAGCACGAATTATTACGCTCATTTAGTAAATTACCCAAACAATTACAGTACTACGATATCAGACAATTTGACTTTATTATTATGATGACTCATACAGACAGTAAAAAGAACAGGCATAAGTTTACTAAAATTATGTAACTTTAATATCTGTCATATTTTTCGAATAACATTATATAGAAAATATCGCAAATATCAAGTTATGCATAAGAAATTTAATTAAAATTAACGCAATCAATATTCTAACAAGCCAGCTGATTGCCAAAGATAATTAGTTATAAATATCATTAAAAAAAAGAATCATGATTGCCTTTATATGTTTTTATTACTTTCTAGTAAATAAAAAAATGTAAATCATATTCTATTTGAAATATATTTTATTGATTCTTGAATTTATCAAATCTATATTTAATAATAATAAAAAATAATATTACTTATTGTGTGTTGACGACGACTGCCAAATTTCCATGACAATAAACCATACTTTTTTGCATTTTGAATTTTTCTAACCAACAGATCTTTAATGAAAAAACCTTATGGAATTTATTTTAACTGTTTGACATTTATTGGATATCGTCAAAATTTATCGTTTTTTGTTGAAAGTTACTTTATGTGAATTACTCCAAACGCTTTTTATTGAAAACGATTATCTTGATATATTTATTTCTTCTTTCAGTTGATATGCGTTAAATTTTGTTTTTCATTATTTTGAACGTTTAATAGTAGACGAGCCATAGCAATGGGATTATATTTATTATTTTGTTTATAGAGATAAATTGTGTTTTTAAAAATCAATTATATTAAAGTCGTTCACTGAGATAAATGCATTTTTGCTTCTATTTTTTTATAGAAGCTGCAATAATGTATGAGAGTTCTATCGATCTAAAAGAAATGTTTTGGCATTTATAATTAAAGTTAGAATAATCTTCCATATTTGTTATTATTTATTTCTTCTTTATTAAAACAGGAATTCAATTTTATTTATAATCATTAAAGTAAATGGAAGCTCTCTTAATTAAAGTAATTAGTATTATTCTAAAGAATGACTTGTTAGTTATATTTTTCTTCAGATAATCCTCTACAAATAAATCAATTATTAAAATTCTATAAGTTGAATATGATAGATTCCTGTAAATAAATAATTTAATGATGTGTATGCTATTAATAGAACTCCTATAATAATATCTTTTACAGACGTTGTACTTATTTTTAAGCCCTGCAGTTTCTAATTAAACCTATAAATGCAAGCAATAACAGGTTTTTATAAATTAAAAAAGCGACCGATTCTTTCTATAAATAGATTGAGAAATATGTTTTTGATTAATTTTAATAATCGTCAAAAATGTTTTTTTCTCTTTATATGATATGAAATAATATTTAAGAGGCGTAAAAGCGAAAAAAGATATCCTATTAAAGTTGTATTTTCTATTTTAAGATTGAATAGTAGAACTAATGAAAATAAATAGAGAAATAATAAAAACTCGATTTAATATAATTGAGCAAATCAGTAACTGACTAAAATTTTTAAAAAATGATATTGCACTAAATTATACATCTAAATCTTATTATCTATATTTATTATCAAATATTAAGAAAACAAAATATGTAACAGAATTATTTCCTACAGAAACGATTGTATCTCGAGCAGCGATGACTTTTAGGATTCAATTTTCGTCACCATTCTTATTGGGAATTAGGGAGTAGTAAAGACAAAAATGTAACGGAACTTGCATCTTTATCATGATCAGAGGAAGCGTTAGGACACAAAATTACAATCTTATTTCTTGAATTTATTATCAGGAATGAAAATGAAAAAAAAAAGTATTGTAGGGTTTTACTATAGCCAGTGGTGGCCTTTAGCACTCGAAATTAATGTTCTTGCTTTACGTTGTCGCACTGACGGTCATTTAAACTGATCCAAATGCCAAAACAGGCGGGATAAGGTTTTTTTTCTTGTGGAATTAATTTAAATTATTAATAAATTAGTATATTAAATATAATAAATTGTTAATAATTAATGATTATAATTAAATTATAATAAATTATTTGCATTATTATAATGAATTTTAAAAAAACATTAATTAGAAACGTGTATCTATAAAAACTAAAAGTATTCATTATTTTATATTTGTGACTCAACTTTCAGTATCTGTTTTGAGTCATTATTTTACCTCTCTTAAAAGGATTTTTCTTGAAATTTTTATCGATCGCCTGTAAAATTTTAGATCTTAAATAATTTATATAAAAATAATAAAAATAAATATAAGCTACTTTATTCATTTGCTTATGTTAAGAATAATGTATAATCATTAAAGTAGCAAAATATAACAATTCTTATTTCTGTTTCCATATTTTATATTCAAATTTTTACGACTTTATTCATATTTTCCTCCTTTTATAGATTGAAAATGGTGATTTCTTTTCTTCCTCATTTTTAAATGCTCTTTTAAAAATATATTGAAAAATTTATGTTTTCTTCGTAGGGAAAAGTTTATAATTAAATAAATGTCTGTTTCGGCTTAAATGAAATCATTTTCATTTGAAATCAACACTGACAAAACCAAATATAGTGGACAATTAAGATCTCGTTATCGCATTGTTACTAATATTATACAAATATAGTGGTAAACATTTTTCTTCTTTTAGAATTTCTGTTTTGCCCACAACAAATGATAAAAAACTTTAAGATACCATTTAAAACATGAGGATTTCTATCCCTAACACTTGTGGAATAGATAACAGCTTTAAGTTAGAATGAATGTAATAAACAATCCCTTGAATTAATGACTGCATCCTCTGTAATGATATTTTGTTCTGAAAAGTTATACTAACTAATGGAAAATTGGCGCTTATTTTAAATTTCGGTGCCTTTGTCGTATAAATTGTTAATATTTAAATTAGCAGTTGAAAGGAAAACTCCAGAAAACCGCCTTCCAAATTTTTCTTAAAAATGTGAACGAAAATTGCACAAAATTATTAATAAATGCGACATTACTCGCTTTTACAAAACACAAATGCACAAATTATTACATATAATCTACTAAGCTACCTTTTAAATGCCCAAAGCTTAATTTTGTTTTCAAATGACTTAGCAAAATGTTGAAAATGAAAAAATGAAGTTTGAAATTTATAAAATTACACAGATTAACAGATTTATTTTCATATGACAATTCCCTTAGTTAACAGCATTATTTTGAAGAAATACTTTAGTGTTACGATTTCATTTCTGAACAAATTTTTGCTTAAATGTTACTAAAAATGTTTGTTCTCTTATAAATATTACATTATATATTATATCCTTGTATTTCATTATCGTTTTCAATTTCTCATGCGCAATTTTGATGATAATTTTTATAATCCTTTCACCAAAACAACTATCCTTTATCGTAGAACTTTTTCTAGAAGTTTCAAAAAATTATACATACAATTCTAAAGAATATTTCCATTTAAGGATTCCTTGAAATAAATGAATAATTTTTGAAATTGTTTCTATTCGATCAAAATAACAAAAAAGCACACCGAGCAAGATGCTTGAAATTTATCATGTGGCCCTAATACTAAACTGCAGCATTTAAACTTTGAGCTAACTCATTACAAAAAGCGATTTCAAAATAAAAATTTGAACAACACTCTTATCCAAAAAAAGGCTAGTTTTACAAAAATTTCAAAGGATGTGCTTTTCATTCATATTTAATGCTGATAATATAGATAATGATATAATTCTTTTCATTCGTAATAATTACATATATTTTTACGTAATACATGTAAATATCACCACATTAGAATTTACATCCAAAGAAAGCAATAGATATGTTTTATTGAATGCGATTGCTTACATGCAAGTTTGCATTTTGAATATATTAAATGTATTTTTTGGCTACATGTTATCACATCTGTTATTACAGATCATTTTTAAATTTTAGAAACTAAACAAAAATTAGATACATGCATTTTTTTAAATATTTAGACAAAGTAGTAATACTTTTTCCTTTGATGGTATTTTCTCAATTACTTCAAAAACACAAAATCGAAAACAGTCTCAAATCGTGACTGGAAACATCATTTTTGAGTCTTTTCAGGTATTATATAGATCATCGGTTAAGGTGTTCAGCAGATATCATTATTTATAACTCATCATTTTAAAGGCCATTATTATGAAAAATTATAGTGACAAATCTAAGAGAAGCCTCCTCGATATTTTTCAGAAATCTCTATTCCGAACTAGGACAACAGAATATTTATTGAAGATGGGGGAAATTCACAATTCCTGCGCACATGTGTGTGTGTGTGTGTGTGTGTGTGTGTGTGTGTGTGTGTGTGTGATTGATTGATTGATTGATTGATAACATTATTCATACAGTCATCATTAGAAGTTTAGGAAGATACAGGGATTCTCAGATGATAAGTTATACAAGATGTTAACGATCGTTTCCACTTCTATTGGTTAGCCAATCCAAGTACACGATTATATCATATTTTAATTAACTATTGTTTATTTTGTATTTTGTACGCTTCTCTTCTAAAAATGGCTTTCGCACGTATTCCTATAGAAATATTAAAAAGCTTTTTTCTTCTAAATAAGGATTCCATATATAATCTGGGATCAAAATTAATTTCTATTAAATATTATTCAATGTAACAGTTTCCAAATATATTGATAAAATTCCTTGTAAAAGTGTATATTAGTATTTTTTCAGTAAAAATTTATGACTGCGAAGTTTTGTTTTCGTAATTTTTGTTTTCCCGACAGTAACTTTTGAAATATTATCCGAAGAAAACGATTTTATGTCGACCTAAAATATTGAAAACATCTATTCAATAATGTTTGTTAGATAGCATTTTTTTTTCATGGCTCCACAAACTGAATATTACTTTAAAAATTCATTTTTTACAATAAATTTATTAAAAATTTATTATTTACAATTCATTTTTTTTGTAAATGTATATATATTTCTTTTGGATGAAAGCAATATTCTTCTATACTTATAATAAAGCTCAATGTGTGTGTGTGTGTGTGTGTGTGTGTGTGTGTGTGTGTGTGTGTGTGTGTGTGTGTGTGTGTGTGTGTGTGTGTGTGTTGGCGCTTTACAGGCCAGACCGTTTGACCTACAGCTACCAAATTTGGTACATGTATACCTTGGAGGTTGGGAATGTGCACCTGGGGTTCCTTTTTTCGAATTTTTAATTAGAATTTTATTTATTAATTAAAAACTAACTTTCCCGCCAAAAAATCTTCCATTTTCCCCACCGCCAACTTTCCCGCCAAAAAAATCTTCCGTTTTCTACACCGCCAAATGAGTAATGCTTCAGTTTTTTTTTCTCCTAACAGTAATGAGGCTAGGGTTAATATTTTTCGGGGGATTATTTCAAACGATTCTGTTTATTTTCTTAATGTTTGATGCATTTAAAATTAAACATTGTTAATTAATCGATCTTTCAGATTCCTTCTGAAGTACTTTTGAATTAAAATAAAACAGAATAAAGGAAATTAAAAATTTCTAATCCGCATAGCGTTACCCCAACTGGCGTAGAAAGTAGTTTTTTTTAAACCTGTTTTCAACCGTTTATTTTAAACGATTCGTTTTATTTTCTTAGTGTTTGATGCATTTAAAATTAAACATTGTTAATGAATCGATCTGTTCATGATGAATCTAAGAAAATTTTGTTGACAAATTCTTGAGATATTACATAAATTAAAAAAGATATTCTTTAGTGCCTATAAAGTTTAAACGCTGAGTGACTCTATTTTCAGTAATCAGATTATTAAAAAAAGTGCTTTGTTTCAGTAAAAAATATTATTATATTAATTGAAGATTAATTCTTTTCACTTTAATTTAAAACATAAATTCTACGGGTGCTAACAGAAAATGAGAGAGATACATATTACGTTATAACTGAAGGCCTTTATAATATTATGAATGAATTATATGACAATCAAAATTTGAAGTTTTAAAATATTTTGATGAAGAAGCTATTAAAGTAGGAATTGCATAAAATATTTAATTATTAAAATTTTAACGAACATTAAGATTGGCGAACCGGCTGGTCGCCAAAGGCGGCTAGTATTAAATAAATTCTTTGTCTAAGATTAATTTATGTATACTTTAAATTACAATAAGGAAATTCAAATACATGTTCAGAAAAAGGCTCATTTCGAACTTGTCCAAAATTTCTTATAGGTTCGATGTTTTATAATAAGGACCAGTTTCTTCCAACTAATCTAGGTCATTTTATTGGGTATTGGGTGTTTTCTTGACAAAAAAAATGTAATTTCTTTTCATTTATGTGTATGTTTTCAATCGGGAAAATAAAAATTCAACAGAAGACTCAGAATTTTTAGGCAATTTTTGCTTTCTTGCAAATGCAAAATATTGTAATCTTTAAAAATTTCAATCTTGATTCTATTCTATTTTGACCAATACTCACTTTTCAGACCTACCTCTATCCAGTAAACATATTTTTGGGAATATATGCTCGTCAGTCTCTGGTAACTTCAACGCTGGCATAAAAATTGGCATGCGCCCTCTTTCAGGAACTCTGCGAATTTCTATTCAATTTTGTACAAAACTCATCTTTGGGAAATCAGCCTGCTCATTCGTTTGTAGCAAATTGGATTGAGCGAGGATAGAACCTGGGACCTTGTGGTTCGCTGCCCAGTAACATGGCCACGATACAAAAGCAATTGTTCGTGTAGCGTAACTGGCTTATAAGCTTTCACCACACGTCCTTCACCATGAAAACACATTAACTCGATCAAAGGGGGTGGATTCACGAAAATTTCTCTGATTAATAACGGTGTTGTTATCCCCCTTCCCAGTCCTGCCTGGGCAAAGTCGCGAATGCCATAAATCCTCACAAATGTATTTTCAGAGTCCCGCATGTAAGTTTTCTTCTTCGTACTATCATAATGAAAACCGTCACTTCCGTATTATTAACAGTATCCATCAGAGAGCAATAGTCACAAAAAAGTCTGTTAACATCTGAGCTTCGGCGATTTGTTTCGGATGCGGTTTAGTACGCAAGTAAGAGAAAACCGAATATGTATTTTGGACGCATTTTTTTATGACCGATTGAAGTCTAATTTCTAATTTTAAATACAATATTTTCTCTTCGCATGCGAAAAAGTAAAATGTTAGAGAGATGAATCCTTATCCTCTATTTAAACTTATAATCTCGATACATATCAAATTGTGGCACAACCCATCAAAGGGTCTATTAGTCTATTTCAAAAATATGAACGCAAAAACTCAAAAACTTAAATATATACAAAAAGACTGGCCACATGAATTTAGTACATAATGTTTTCCCGAATTCTGCAAATTTTTATTAAAACCAATTGGTAGGTACATCTAAAACTCACATCTAATTTTTCTTGTAATATGAATCATAAAAATGAGTCATATTGTCAGTAACGTAGAAAATCCATAGGGGAGAGTGTTTATCTTTGGGCAACAGCAAAATTTCACGATAAATAATATCTTGAAATCTCAATGAAAAACTTAACTCATCTCTTTTCATTTTTTATCGCACCAACAATTTGGAAGTATTAAAAGGAGTCCGTATATTTTTTATCACTTAATTTGCGAAGGAACGAGAGTCCCCTTTCGCTAAATAATTACAATAATCTCTCTTGCTATAGCAAGTGGCAACATTGTCTAAATGTTTGATATTACAAAATTCTTTACGAAACAATATAAGGCCTTATGTGGTCACAGAAGAAAGGATATCAGCGTTAACATTGGCAACATTTTAAAATTTGAGCATTTAATCGCAAAATACGATCCTGTATTTCTTGAACCTTTTGTAAGATTTAAAATGGGTAGCAAAATTTCAATCACTTATAAATCACGAAGTTCTAAAAGAATTCATTATAATTTTGAGAGATATAGTCCTCCAACATATCATCAGACAAGTACAAATAGGTAAATATTATTCAGTTGTATTCGATAGCAGTGCGACAACAATGGTAGAGTAATTTATATAATAAATGGCATTTTTTGTTAATTTCCAGTTACTTAAATACTTAATTAATTATATGCATTGAAAATGATATTATTCTTTTTCATGTCTTATATAATAACTGTGCAAAATCTGGCTGAATTTATCCCAGGTATTTAGGCGGAACTATGTTACATACATAACCAAAATGATTTTAATTTATTTCCAGATAGGCTATATTATATTTTTTTCACAGAAGATGGCCTTCAATTTCTGAACGGTCCCTGAGAAAAAAAGTGAAAATCTCAGAGCAGGGGTCGAAGATGAAATTTGCATCGGCTTTCTGAAATCCTAAAAACCGATTTGGGGAGAGTTTTAATTTCCACTTCTGGAAGTCGGTATTGGAAATTCGAGATATTCGAAATAGACTTCCGCAAGGAGGGAATAGCTTCATGATAAGCTGGCAAAGAAAAAAAAAGAATTAAAATTCAACCAGAATGTCTGTGTGGCTTTTCATTTTATTATTTCCCCAAAAACTGAATATCAAGTGAAGAAGATACCGCCATATTTGGATTTTGATATTTTATTTGTTAATTCTTACCCTTTTTGGTAGTTATTTGAACTTTCAAAGAATTTAATTCAAATATAACAGCATGCTTGTAAATATGCTTGCGAACTAAAGCTAATATTGAGCAATTTTTGTCAAAAAGTTCAAAAACATGCAATAAAACTACAATTATTTAATGTTGCCATACGCATAGTAAAATATTATTTTAATACAGAGTAAAGATTGAGATGTAATCATGTTTATCAGAAGAGAACAATCCATTGCAATTTTCCATTCATTGTAAGACATGTAAGTAAAATTATTATTATCAAAACAAATCAAACTTCAAGATTCTTTAAACAATCCAAAGCTGGTTTATAGCTAAGACTAAGAAAATCCATAATTATTTGAATCTTTACTAAAAATAATTGCTATCAATATCTTTAAAAGCATAATTTAATTGTATTTTAAATATAAAAAATTATTTTATAGACGATATAAATTATTTTAACAACAATTTGTAATGTTGCCTTTCACAATGGATTGCAGTCTTCAAAGAACAGTCTGTAAATGCATTGTTACTTTCTAGTATTGAAAGTGAAAATATTGTAATCGTTAAAAAATTCGAACTCGACGAATCATCACGTTTCAAACTTCTCTGAGTTCTAAAAAACATACTTCCAAAATTAATTCTCTATCTTTCTGTCTAATCTTACGATAATTCAGAAACACTTTGAGCTGGACGGAAGACATTTAGTATATGGCATTTGCTCCATTTTTGTAGATTCTATCAAGAAAAGAGGAATTTTCTATTCAGAGGAAGTATATCTATCCGTTGTCCAAACACAACAACTACAAAACAAAGAACTTTAGATGGATAAAATGTGGAATACGCACTTAAAATATAAGGTTAAATTCAAATTTTAAACGAAATCCGTTGAAAGATTGATCAACTGGAGGTCTGTCCTTTCACAGAAATGTAAATCCGATCATTCAAAATCATAGAGGCTTAAATATGGGAAATTCTCTATTTGATTTCGTGATTACAATTGTAGTCATTTGTCAAATATTGGTTTACATTGGTAGGAAAATATATGTTCAAAATATGCATTCGGTTTTCTGGTACTTGTATTTTAATTGAATCCCAGTGTTCAATCGCCCCAAAAAATTAGCCAAAGATCCCATTCTAATAAGTGTTTTTATAACTATCGTTTACCATACTGTTATTAATGTATAAATACAAAGAATAATCATTCCCGTTGGTTAAATAATAAAGCTATTAATTCATTTTTATATAACGAATGGCTGATTATTTTTGACCATCAGGACAGTATTCATTTCATCACATATTTAACATTATGGTGACTTTTGAGTTTAATTTTCCATTTCTGATAAAAAACTGCCATACATTTTAATGTGCTTCTAGTTGACTGACATTGTATTCATATTCAACAGAGATCTCTATTATTAGTATTTGGACATGGTAAATTTCATTCATTTTGCTCGTTATGTTTTTAAGTTATCTTGATATATAAATGAATAAATGTAAGACATTCTTCCCAAAGGCCCATTTAGTTAAAAATTAAAACAAATAAACCATTTTGGTATGAAGATTGCATATTAAACTTCTTCCATATAGACATCTGCATTGTTGATGTATTCTATTCACAGATATACGAAATGACAGCACAATTTAGAATCAAACATATGAGAGAATTCATAAAATATTTGTTAAAATTGGCATTTTATGAGTAAAAGCCATACATAAAAATTCTCTTATCTAGCTCGTTTAGTTCAGTTATATTAAAACCCCGTTTAAAAGTTATTGGATGAAATTTGAAATTTTCAAAATATTATTCAATTAATGTGGTAGATTAACTCCTCTCTAAATTTCGGTCTCACTTTGGTATAAGGAGATTTGAACTTTAAATTTAATGTATATGAAATTCATATTCATGATAAAACTTCTGTAAATAGTTTAGAATCTAAAATCCACTTAGATACTTAAGTCCTATATTACGTCCTTCCATTTTTGAGTCATTGTATTCCCACATACATTAACATTATTCCTTTTTTTTGGTGTGGGGGGGATCTAAGATGACTAAAGAAATGAAAGTTAATTAAAATCTCAGAACCGAATTTTTTTTATACAGGGTGTTTATAAAGTCCCGGACCCATTTTGATGTTTAATAACTCATAAAATAATAAAGATATAAACACACTTATGACATTTATTGATGGAATAACTCATATATTTTCCTTTTCAGGTTTGAATATTTTTACTTTTGTAAATATCGTCTGCGCGTGTGGTTAATTTCAGATAATTTCATTTTCCAGTCTAAATATCTGTACTTTTCTAAATATTGTCTGCTTATTTATTGCATTTTTCTCTCTTTTGTTTTTGTCAACTATTGCAATGTTATGTTTACTTTTGATGTGTTTGTTCTATGTAGTACTTTTGTATGTGATGTTTTATTCGAGCGGATATTAAGGAGAATGCGTACACCACAAGA
This sequence comes from Argiope bruennichi, assembly GCF_947563725.1. NCBI lineage: Eukaryota > Metazoa > Arthropoda > Arachnida > Araneae > Araneidae > Argiope > Argiope bruennichi. The sequence continues at coordinate 63,472,379 of NC_079151.1, read as the reverse complement.
GAAAGCACAGATTTTATGGTGGTTCATAGAAATGAAATCGATAGTGCAAGCACAGAGAAATTTCAGAAGAATTTACCAAAAAGATCCTCCATCCAAAAACAGCACCTTGTGGTGGAAAAAGAATTTTCTAGAAATTGGAAGTATCGAAGATAAGAAACGTTCCAGACGTCCTTGCACAAGTGATTTTGATGTTGAGCGTGTCAGAGAGACATTTTTACACAATCCTAGAATATCTGTGAGATCAGCGGCAACAGAATTGGATATGCCAATTTCGACGGTGTACAAGGCTATTAAGAAAAAATTAAGACTGCATGCATACAAAGTTCAAATTGTTCAAGTTTTGGAACCGAACGATAGACCTAGGAGGATGGCCTTTGCAACAGATATGCTAAGGAGGATAGAAGATGCTGCTGATTTTCTGAAGAGCATAATGTTCTCCGATGAAGCATCCTTTCATGTTTCTGGCATTGTTAATCGCCATAAAGTGCGCAAATGGCTCTGTGGATGCCGACATGCTTGTCGCTACCTGGCGTGAAATTGACTATCGACTTGATATTCTCCGTGCTACGAAGGGGGCACACGTGGAAGTTCATTGACAAGGGTCATGAAACTTTTTGAGTCTATTTAACCATTTATGTTATTAATTTAAATCTATCTTTATTATTTTATGAGTTATTAAACATCAAAATGGGTCCGGGACTTTATAAACACGCTGTAGTTCAACATTTTTTTCAAGTATACTTCGTATTGGAGAAAATAAAAACCAACCGTTTTTCTGTGCGATTCAAATGAAGCAGCTTTGAAATAATTCTAAATCATACTTTTCAAACATATATTTTCACAATTTTGTGAAAATATTTTATACAATTTTCATCATTTTATTTTTCAGTATTTAAACATATTTTCATAATTTTATGAATACAAGCTTATAAATACTCATCCGATGATAAAAAAAATCCTTTCAAACGCGAATAAACAATACTGCTAGCCGAAGTTAAATTTATTCCTTCAAACTTATCATATCTTATTATTCCTTCAATTTATTCCTTCAAACTTATCATATCTTATTATTCCTTCAAACTTATCATATCTTATTATTCCTTCAAACTTATCATATCTTATTATTCCTTCAATTTATTCCTTCAAACTTATCATATCTTATTATTCCTTCAAACTTATCATATCTTATTAATAACTATTTAATTGTATTGCAATTAAATAATTATAAAACTAGTTAGAAAATTCGCTGTCAAGACTCACCACCGATATTTAAACCAACTAACTAGACTCTTTCTTAACTATAATAGAATAAGGCTCTTCTAATTAAACTGATAGTCTGGTACAATTACATAGTAGAAGTAAACCTTAGGTGAGCCTAGCTATACTCAACGTATTTAACAGATAATGCGTTTTTAATCAGTCTATTACGGAAGCAGTCAAATTCATTTGATATTGCTTTTTAAAAAGATGATTTAGGTTACTTTAATTCAAATCTTTTCACTAGTAATAAATATGAAATATTTTTTGTTTAATTCAATTAGTTTGAAGAATTCGTTTCCACACTAATAATAATTTATTACCTCAAATACGACACTGAATCAATTTAATTGTAGCTCTTATTTTGCTGATATTAAATGTCTGATGTGAATTTATGTTAAACTTATATGATATAATTTCCAAAGCAAGAAACATCTTGAGAAGGAATATTCTGTTGTTAAATAAAACAACACTATACTTTTCTTTTTGTAAATAATATTTTAAAAAACAGGATACCTCACAGGCCAAAATGCTTAACTGTCGGATCTTTTCTTTTAAATGTTTTATATAAATGTAATAAATAAATATTTGTTTTCTAAAATATTACACAAATGTAAAACAATATTAGAATATTTACGTTTTTTTTTTTTTTAAACTTGACAAAGTTTTTAGGCTACCATACTAATAATGATAATTTATCAAGCAAAATTCTTATTAAATAAATCTTTAGAATGTTTTACAGAATAAATTTTCGGATCTTCTTAAGAAATAGGAGCTCTATAAGAAAGGTAATTTTAAAACATTAGTCGAAATTTTAGCGATTTTTCTCAATAATTCGGAGAGTTTTATCGCATGAAAACCACTTTTATACTACTTTAAAATCCAAAAAATTAACTTTTCAGTAAAATAGTTTTTTTGTATTCATTTAAAAAATTAATAAATTTTTAAAAATATTTTTATGTATATTTATTACATTTTCTTTCATTGCTTTAATTATTGAATTTCTTATGGGACATATTATAATAACATTAAATGCATTTTCATTATGAAAGATATTACTACTCTATAATAAAAAGTAAATTTTAAAAATAAATAAAAATGAACAAATAAAAAATAAATCATTATCGATGTTTGGAAATAGATTCGAATATTATTAATTTCTTTTTTCTTGCAGCTTCGAAAAAATCCTTGAATTATTATTAATAAAAAAAAAACATATATTTTTGATATTCTGTTTTTTAAAAAAAGCTTTTTAAAAGAAAATATTTGATTATTCAGACCTCATGAAATGTACTTATATACTATTTCAACGAATAAGCCCATAATGAAAAGGCATATGCCGAAGTTGATTTTGCAAGGCCATAAATGGATGCCTTTTCTTGGAGCCTTTGACTTTTTCCCCAGACAGACATCCGATGATATCGGACAATCTTTCCAACCGTTGTCTCCGAGAAAGAGTGAACTCAAAAGAAACGGCAGAAGAACGAAGCGAAAATTTATTGTTTTTCCCCTAGGATCTATTTTGAACTTTTTACCGAAAAACCTGCTACTGTTCTGATGTAAACACCCAATACAATAAGGCTTTACTTTTTCTTCAAAGAGTTTGTTCTTCAAATCAGGTTTCGATTACGAAATCGGATGTAAAACTTGGAACAGTTAATTTTTCATAGTCTGGAGCAAAATAAAATTTTAATTTATACTTTTTTGATGAAAATATTTTATCATTCTTTTTATTTAATATTTTACACCACATTGAATAAGTTTTCTGGTGTACAACGTGAATAAAGAAAGTAAGGTAACTATCAAAGAATTCATTTTTTAATTACAGAATTCACCCCGTTACTACAAAACTAAGCTGTATAATTAGAGATTATTGTGACTTTTTATTGTGATTATTATCTGGCTTTCTCTTCTGGATGCTATGCTCATTAACTATTCAGCTTTTGCATAAGAAAACAAAGGCCAACAAAAGTGCAAAGAATTTTCAAATTGTTGATAAAATCCTAGAAATATTTTCCATTATTTCTTTTAATATTTTTTAATTTCCAAGGTAATGTAATATTGTGTTAAAATAACTATACATAAAGGGTCTTCCTCTAATTTCCTGTTTGATGCATTCTGTTGAGTAGTGCTAAACTGGGCCTATTTCCCTACATTTATGTGTTGTCTTGCTGCATCCTTCCGAATCTGTAGAGGTATTCAGGAAATCTTCTATGTCCCTATATAATTTTCACTATTATCGGATGAAATAACTCTCTTTATAATTTTGGTTCCGGTATCAAAAAATGAATTCATAGGATTTTTATTCCCATGTTTTGATTCTGATATTTTAAACCCCTGATTTATTCGTTTGTATTCGTATTTAGTAAATGCCACTGGTATTGATAATTTTGAATCCAGATCAATTGATCACTACATCCAAATGATTAGAACATCTAAAATGCTTCAAAAATAATACAGTTCTATTAATGTACCAAGACATCAGAAACGCAAACAACACAATATCATTTGAAGAATTCATTTCTTTTAATAAGAAACAGAAAATGTTTAGGATTGAAAAATATTCATAAATATTTAACTTTTTATGCTTTCTTAAAAAGTCGTCCAGACTTTGTTAAGCATTCGTTAGATGTTATACATGTTAAGCATTTGTTAGATAATCTTTTCATATTAATAATATTTAGAAAAAGATTCAACATGGATTGATGATGGTTTCTCTTCTGGATCCTCTTTATCACCATTATCATCATGCTGTGTGCCGTCATCTCTTCGATTCATCCGTGTTCAATTTGTAGCTGTCTTTCTAATTTTCATCAACGTTCAACTAAACCCTTGTCTTTGGAAAGGTCTGCTGGCTTTCCAATGAATCAAAATCATCTTCTTGATTGTTCCTGATGAAACCGAATGTCAAACCATCTGGGAATCGAAACTGATCGCTATAAAGGAATTGGTGATCACTAGAATGTGCAGATTTCCTGTATATTTAGTACGGGAGATCTATTCATCGCTATTTTCATCATATTGTGACGACTTGGAATGAGCGAGGATAGAACCTGGGATCTTGTGGTTCGCAGCCCAGTAACATGACCACGATACAAAAGCAATTTCTCGGGTAGCGTAGCTGTTAACTGGCTTATAAGCTTTTCACCACAATATCAACCGATTGATCGCTATATCCGTAATTAATGTAAGCGGCGATTGCCATATGTAATTATGAAATTTTGTCTCTGGGATAGATATTCTCCTTTTTTCAAAAACGACCTTCCTATCTACACAAACGAATGAGATCCATATATTTCAAAATACAAGTATGTAATAGTACTCTGTATTTTGCAAAATGTGTTTGAACGTGATGTAATACACAATATACGAGAATTATAATTTATGATGGTAGGGATGTACCTCCTGACCAAAGTTGATGATCAATATCAAATTTTGGTTGATTTGATTTGATTTAGTGGAGTTTTGTGGCGCAAAAACCATTCTTGATTATGCTGCGCCAGACGTATGGTTTTAATTAAAACATTGTTTATAAACTCTAAGCTAATCATAGTAATAATATATAATCATAAACTTCTTAGTATTTGTCATAATTTGTCAATGTTTGTGTTTAAAAAAAAAGTCTTATAATTGAACCATTTTTAATCAAATTTTGGATAATAACCATTAACGGTACAATAATTCCAGACAATAATGGTCATATTTGCAAAAATATTTCAATTCACGTTGAATGAAAGTTTTGTATGTTTATTTTACTTCTACACTTATTTTATTGTTCTTTTATAAAATTCATGTTACTAACTGTAATAATAATGCTTACTAAATCGAAATACGCTCATAAGTATGTGAGGTTAATTAGTAATTTTTTTTAATTCGAATTTTCGTTAACGTAATGCCAATTTATTGATAAAAGCTAATTTTTTCCCTGCACGCGTAACGTGTTCGTGCAGGGAATTTTATTTTTAATTTTTACTAAATAAATAGTTGGAAAATATAATTAATTTTTTTAATTTATTAAAAATTGAAACTTAATTTATAGGTTAAAACATTGATATCATTGGGAAGATTATGTTTTGAGCTTTAAGATAATATAAAAGTCATTTTTGTCCGATATTATTTTTATAGGTTTTCACCTAATTTTTAATTAATTATAAATTTTAAAAATCGTTCCGAGATGCACATTCCTGACCTCAAGGTATACACGTGCCAAATTTGGTAGCTGTAGGTTAAATGATCTGGCCTGTAGCATGTCAACACACACACACACACACACACACACACACACACACACACACACACACACACACACAGACAGAGAGACAGAGAGACAGAGAGAGAGAGAGAGAGAAACAAACAAACAGAATACTTCAGTAAGAAATTAAGACTTCAGGCTTAACGTGCGATAATGTACTTTTGCACAGTTAAATATATCATAGGAAAATCAGGAAAAAAAAATATAAAAGTTCGTCCTTATTTGTAATTACAACACATTAAAGAATGATGGCAATGAAAATAATTAAAACTCCATTGCAGTAATGAAAAAGATTGTAAAATATATTTAATATGCTTTAAAATTTAATAAAAACTGCACAACTAAATGGATATCATAAAGAAAAGTTTTTGAATTTGCACATGATGACGAGCATATTGTCGAAAATTTTCTAGAGAAATGCGAAAATTTCACTTAATTAATTTAAATTAATTCAAAAAAAATTTTGAGGTTCACATTTCTATCCTCCAAATCATGTTAGCTCCATATTTAATAGTTCACGAAACAGCTATCTGCAATGTAGAGCTGCAAAATACACACATTGAAAGAAATCGTATTTGTATGAGCTAACCGGCTTTGACGATTACCTGGTTCGTCAGGAATATTGGTCATGTTACTTGCAGTTAAATTACTTATGTATAACTTAATAATCATGATTCCTTCTATAAAATACTTTTTAGGATCAAATTTTATCAAACATAATGTCAAACGTGTTAATCTTCTTAATATATTCATGTCTCGTGATATTATAGAGCCATTAAAAACTTAAATGCATTGGTAGATTTTTTAAATGCACACTGTCTTTCTCGACACTGTAGCTTCACTTTCTTATCCTTCATGTAAACATTGCAAAAAAAAAAAAAAATCAACAGAATTTTTCTTATTTAGTTTTTAACATTAGAAAAAAATTCCTCGATTAAATATTTGATGAATGAAATTGAATTTCATGGTAACAATTAAAAATATTGTTAAAAGTTAGATAAAAGAATATTTTTTTAAAAAAAATCTTAATTTGTGTAAAAATTGCAGGACAACTAAATTAAAATTAATAATTAGAAATAAAATTTTTAGAATTTTAAGGTGATGTAAAAATAATTTATATGCAATTATATAGAGGAAAATAGCAGAAAAGTATCAAAATCTTTATTAAGATTTAAATTCTTTTTAATAAATTTAAATCATATTTATTATTTAAAAAGAAATTTTACCTAGGTGTGCATTTCTACCCTCCAAAAGATATGTGTACAAAGTTTGATCGCTCTTCGTCAAAGGTCTGATTTGTAGAGCATCCATGGGCACAAACATGTTTCTTTATTAGTAGTAGTGATTGAATAATTGAAAATTTAACATTTCCTGTGGATGTTTCTAGGTTTTGTGAGGTAAATATATCAAATATTCACTTGAGTGCAAATTACTGTGGTAAATCGTTATTCTCAAAAAATGCTGAAACTCGAAAATGCTTTAAGTTTTCGCAGTTAGAAATGAGTTTTTAAACACAACAATAAAATTTGTTTTTACTAAACGGCTTCTTTTAGGTGTCGTAAAAATATCTTTCACCGAATGATCCTTAACAGTATAAAAAAAATTGCTTATTTTTTTAATAAACTATTTAGATGCGATATTTGCAAATGGATGCAAATACTTTTGAAACGGAATAAGATGCTATTTAAAATGCAATGTTAAACAATTTAATGCGATTCAGTATGAGAGCAATAATAACTATGCAGATTAGTCCGCGGAATTTCGACAAATCAGCAATGTAATGTTAGCCATGTAGATAAAAATGTAAAATATTAAGAAATTTTTTTTAAAGAAACTTAACATTTTAAAAGACAGTTTTGATTTGTGTTTTTTTTTTATCCGTTGTTTCCTCTTATTTTAAAATATTGTATATTTCATTTTTATGCTAAAAGTCCTATACTTTTTCAAGTTTTTTTTTTATATGGTAAAGATGAGTTTTAATTCTAAATTAATTGCATACTTTTACAAAATGAAGAAAGAAATGAAACTGCAAAAAACAGTATTAAAAAAGCAAATAAACATATGCTCAAACATTTATGTGCCTATCTTTTATAGATCCCTTCTTCTGATTTCACATTGTCTTATTTCTTTGCTTTTCCTTAACACTACAGAAAAATCATGTGCCATTGAAATAGACGGTCCCGATGGAAAAAGTCGAGCCCATGCGATTTCTTAGCATCAAATATATTGACGCAAATTTTAGAAAAATGCTCCCTATATTTGCATGTTCCAAGAAGAAAAGCTCTCGGGAAACATTGCAGCGAAAAAGAAGACATTTATTCACAAATGCACTTCCAGTCTTCAAAAAATGTTTTATAGGTTTACTTTGATCGCTTTATCCCCAACTTTTTCAAAGTTTTAGTGGAGCAGTTTCATACCCTCACTTTGAAGGTGCCTGGTCTCGAATGGAAAAGACTGTTTGATTCCGATTTAAATGAATAATCTGCAGTAGCAAAATTTTTATATTTAAAAAAGTCTAAACACTCATCAAGCACAGGGTCAAGTGTGAAAACTTAGCATGAAATTGGATATCCAATGAATGATAATGTGTGAAATACTTGGGTGAGAATTGAATAAATGAAGTTTACTGGGAAGTGTGGAGGTGTATGTTTGGAGTATATAAGTCTCCTTTGGATGATGAAAGCTTGTCCCAGCTGTGTAAATCGAATGGACATTCATTCAGACGTATAGACGGGAACAGATGCTATCACCGATTAATTGACCAATTAATGACCGAGAGCTTGCAGAGCGAACAAAGCCTCGATATTAATGATTTTCAGTATAGTGGTCTATTGACTGAAATAATACAAAATATCATTCGTTGTTTTTTAAAATAATTTTTCAAAATGAAACATTGTATATCTGTCACTAAAGATTTAAAAATGAACTAGCAGTACGTTGAGTGAATATCCTGTACCGAATTGTACAAAAGGTAAAAAACTTTAAAAAATCTTATAAAAAATGCTTCTTTCTACTTAAATTTGAATATATATAAATAGAAAATCACTAATAGAAGCTACATTGCGACTCAACGTATACTCATTTAACGCTTTAACAATCAAGACATAGAAGACATAGAATGATCAAAAATAGAAACACATTTTTCCACTTTAGAAATCCAAACTTGGCCTAAAAAGTTTTATTGTGGGATTTCTTTTACCTCCTTTTAAAATCATTCAGATTAATTAACTCTGAAATTATATACTGACAATTTATGTTCTTTATTTGCAGCAGAAATTTAGAGTCACTCTCTAATTTGGAATTTTTTTAAGTAAGAATTTATTCCATAGAAATTGCACTTCCTTAGATTAATTGCAATTTGATTTAATGATCAAGTAGAATGTGGATATGTGTGCTGTGGATATGTGTGTGGAATTATACATTGTGGATATCTGTGCTGATTGAAAAGGTTATAACATCGACAGTTAAAATTTCTAGCCTGCTGAAATCGATTACGTAAGTTAATAATTTTCCAATATAATTTTTATTATCTAAATTAGAGTTTTAATTTAATATTCTCATTAATTACTACAATCATGCTATATTATTATGACATGAACTTCGATTATCTTCAAATTATTAATTAATCAAATTACTAATTATTAATTCTTTTGACAACATTTTATTGACTCTTATAAATATTTTAGAAAAATATTTATAAGAGTCAATATATAAATATTTTAGATATTTATTTATATTATAAATATTTTAGACAAAATAAATCTAGTTTTTCCATAATTATATAAAGTAGCTTGCCTTCGGTGACCAGCTGACGACCACTGTATTATTACCATTCAACTAGAGTTTTCGAATAAATTTGATAATTGCATCTTAATACGCCAAATCAATGTGTTATTTTAAATTATACTTCTTTAATGAACATTCTGATTAGTTCGGTATGCACATAAAAATGAGGAAATTAAGAGGCAAAATCTGTCATGTTTTTAAGGTTGGAAACTGTGTCAGGTGTTTTTTTTAAATTGAAAACAGGAGACCAATGATTACGTTTCGAGCGCCATGAGCTTTCAAATGAAGTAAAAATGTCCAAAACAATGCAATGATTATGGTTGAAAAACTCTAGCGCTTTTCTTCGTTATTGTTTGTTTTATTTTCCACAGAGAAAGTACAGTGAAAGTTTCTTGAAAAATGTAGATTGGAATTGTTAGACGACCATAAATGATACATCTAAAGGTTAGGAGCTTTCATATGAAACAAAAATCAGTGGCAGTGACTGGATTACTGGTTCTTTCGTTTTATTTATTTTTTTTAATTTTAATTGCGCAAAAGCAATAGCTAAAATATACTTGTGAACTATGATTTTAAATATTGCAGGTGTAGTAACCCCTTCGTATAAATGACGAGTCTGACTCGCGCATCGAATTACTGAATTTTTAATTTTTAGAATTTGCAATTAAGTAAAACTGTTAAATAATTTAAAATGTATAAATCTCCTAAAAACGTATCATTATGACAAACGACCTTATATTATTATAAGAATTACAATAATAGTAATTGCTCCAAATAGGATGTAAAAATTGAATGTTAAGGGTTTAAATAAATAAGGTCTCGTTTGGAAAGCTAAGTAAAATTGGCGTCATTGAAATATCAATATTACAAAGATACATATAGAAACAAAAAATAAACATCCTTAATTTGAAGTTTAAAATACATTTCAAATTATTACAATTTAGAGAAGCTGAATTAAAATAATATGTATTTTAAAAGCAATATAGTATTTTGCTTTTCTTTAAACGGAAGCACACTTCTCAAATTTTTTACTTCCGGAATTTTTTTTCCCACAAAACTTTCACGCTCGATTCTATTTTTGTCTACTCTTTTTCATTCCCTTTACAATACAAAAAAAAGGAAGTATCTTCTCAGTTGCTTACAATGAAACCAAAGCCTCATGTGACTCAGCTTTAGAAAGAGAGAATCTATTCTGTCCCAGAATCAACATTTTTCTTGTGCAGTAATCATTCTCTGGCCGAAGTCCATTGTCCAGTAATCAGTGACCTGTCACTCCTCCTTATCGCTGGTACGATATGTCCTCATTCCTTCACGTTCCACGGACAAAATTAATGTCCATTTCTGCCGCTGCGCATAGCTTTTGCGTTTGTTTGGAAAGGCCAGGCTGTTATTGAAAGCGATGAATCAGTAAGCTGGCTACTGACAATGTCAACATAATACACTTTTTGTATCACTCCAAGGTCAGAAGAATCTTTCCATTAACTCTCACTAGGTTATTCATGATAGGGGATGGTCCGTGGTATTTGTTGAGTTAGGTATTTGGACAAATGGAGATCTTATAAATTCCATCCGGCGTTTGTAGCATATTAAGAGAAAATGTATCGCGCTTTTTCGTCGCATTTTCTGTCATTAATTCTCAATATTCGATGCTGTTTGTGGAGTTTCTTTCTAATTCTAACGATAAATTAGAAGTTGAAATTATTCGAATGGAGTTTCGATTAAACGAAATATGAATTGTGCTGTCTATCAAGAAATGTTATTTATCTGGTGAATGTTGATGTAATAATACTAAAAAAAAAACATCCAGTTAACAGAACAAAGAATTGATTAGCTGAACAATTTACTAGTCGATTTATCACAAATATCCAAACACGAGGATATGATAATTTGGATAAATAATTCGGATCCTATTAATTAGCGGGATTTGGTAATTCGGATTTTATTATTCAGATTCTGTTGATTAAAGGAAACTTTGTGTCAAGATGGATTTTTTTCTTCCTAATGATAACTTCCATTATGCAGATAGAATAACTGTCAATTTCATTAATTATAAATTTATCTATGGATTGATTTTTTTAAGTTTTACTGAAATGTTATTCAAAATAACCGTTTTTCAGAGGATATTACAACAATTATGTAATGTGCCTCCAAAGAAATGATCAGAAAATGTTGTTACTTCTGGCACTCGTCAAGCCGAGTTTGTGCAGTAGCTTCTGAGGGTAAAGACCCCTGAGCACCCGAAGGCGGAAGTCTGACTTCTAGCTCATATGAAAACACACACAATCGCTTGCACAACCCCTTTTTACAGGGGGACTCTTCCACACTCCTCACAGATAGAACGCAAGGGGCAGAACAACCATGCCCGAACCAGGACTCGAATCCGGGACGCCAAGATCACGGGGAAGATGTAGGGTCGCGGTGGCCTGGTGGTAAGGTCTCGGCTTGTGAGCCGTGGGGTTTCAGGTTCGGGACCCGATTCCCCATTATTCTAATTTTAAAAGAAAAAAGGACATTTTCAAAAATTATAATACGATTTAAAAATCAATTTGTTGTAATAAGATTTTCGGAAAGCAATGTGTGAAAATGCTAAAATCTCGCTTAATTTTCATTTAATTGAAATTCCAAAATATCTTTCTGGGGCTGCAGTGCCCTGGCGGTAAGGTCTTGGCTTCAGAACAGGAGGTTTCAGGTTCGAGTCCAGATTTCACTGAAGAACCGCCGTGTAAGCGAGTCTGGTGCATGCTAAATCTGTCGGGACTACATGTTCTCCCGCTGGTATGGAGTTGAAGTTTTGGGAGGGGGTGCCAGCTCAGGTGTCGTTCACGTCATCTTTAAAAAGGGGCGTTATTATAACTAAACCAAACGAAATATCTTTCTGATCTACTCCTTCCTACACACCAAAGTTTATTTGTGCCACATTTATTAGTTTTTAAGTCAAATAATTATTCCTGTTGGGCCAAGATAGGTACGCATTCTCTTTTTATAAATAGCACAAATTAATTTGTTGCCATAAAAATTTTGTTTAATTAAATTAGAAAAATTTGATTCAAAAATTGATATTTACGAATTTCACTCCAGCAACACATATTGATAAATTTCTTTTGTATTTCCGTCTTTGTTATGTATTGTACTTGAAATATAATTATTTATGAACGAATACGTTTTCCTCAAACAGTACAAAGAAAAGCAAAGATGAATATTCGCTGTCTTTTCCACCACATACTTTATTTCTGAAATGCTGGTTTCACGATTACGACCGGGGATCTTTAAAATACAACTTTCCCGCAAGAAATACTTTCACTTTATGCCGCTAAAATATCAATTTTCATGGGCAGTTTATGACCTAAATTTCGGCGAGGGAACAACGAAGTGGGGAAAGTGCGAACAAGTCCCAAAATGAAAACAGATCCATTGCTTACACGACACTTTAAAGTGCGAATCACTGGGCGGCATTCAAGGGGGTGTCTCTCCCCCCTGCACTTTAGAGAATAAAATATCTGTATTTGAAACTGTGCCTCGCTTCATGGAAAAGAGGAAGTGGGGTGTTAGGTGGGGGGGGGGCGAGAAAGATTCGAAACAGTTGAGATGACCTCAGGGATATATTATGTGCCGGGGGTTTGGCAGGACATCTGGATTTAATATGGCAGTCTAACAGCTGGTGATACGGCGAAATTGCGCTGTGTCCGGCCAAAGGAAATAAAATACTCCTTACTAAAGTCAACGTGAATAAAATTGAATGCCCTTTCGAGGTGGTTGCATTCTATTTGGAAAGGACGGAGGGGGGAGGAGGGGGTATCATGCGCATGTGTGAAATGGTTACTTTCTGGGAAGTCTATGAGTGGTCGAGGCCATGAAAAAGGGGGTACTTAGGTCTGCAAATATATTTTATTAGTTTTTTTTTTGTTTGATTTATAGAAGCTTTTTATTCTTCCTTTCATGTATACTGCGTTGTTCTATAAAGCTTCAAATAAACAATGTTTAAAATAATAGTATATAATTTGTTGGATATTGCTAATACCCAAATGCGAAACGTGCAGAATCTCTAAAAGACAGTTTGTAGAATGGATTCCAAAGTTAATCTACAAATTAACCGAATCATTGAATTGTTTGACATTAACATTCTGTTTTATTTCTCTTATTACCAAGTTAATCTGTTGATTAACTGGATATTCGGAGTATTTCTAACAACGTACTCATTAAAATGAAAATAAGATTTTCGTTCGTTATTATCAAGGCATCTGCAAAACAATTTCTAATGGAACTTCAGACAGGCAATTCTACTAAATACTATTGTAAGCTCTAAAAGAACACAAAATTCAAGAACAGTCAAAGCTATAGAAAGAAGACACACTTTTGGCCTTCAAATATGTTTCATTAGCTTTTTATTGCTTGTTTTATAGAAATTTTTATTTTTTTCCTTTGATATTTTCTACATTGTTATATGAGGGCCGCGGTGGCCTGGTGGTAAGGTCTCGGCTTGTGGGTCGTAGGGTTTCGGATTCGATGCCCGATTCCTCCGAAGAATCGTCATGTAAAGGGATCTGTTGCACGCTAAATCCGTCAGGGCCAAACGTCCTCCCACTGGTGCGGTGTGGCGTGCAAAGGGGGGTGCCAGCTCAGATGTCGTCCTCGTCATCTGACCGCAGTTCAAAATGACGAGGTCCGTCCCAAAATAGCCCTAGTGTTACTTTGAAACGGGACGTTAATATAGCTTTATTAAACTAAACTAAAATTGCTATATGAAATTTCGAATAAACAATATTCAAAATTATGCTAAATAACTTATGTTATAGTTTTCAATTGCAGAAATCGGAAAATGCACAAAATTTGTAAATAAACTAGAAATTACGCTTTGTTTAATTACATACGTTTACATTAAAATGCAAAAAAAAAAAGAATGGTTAATTTACTACACTCTTTACAGGACAAAGTGTTTGATTTCTTAAATTAAAAGAAAGTCAAACATTCCAATTGTATGTGTATAATTAATTGAAAAATTCACTTTCATTTTACTGTGAAGTTATAAATAATTTCATGCAAGTATCATTCATTTTATTCGTAAAACAAGCTGGAAATTATTGAACTATAACATTGTCTGAAGGTTAATTTCTAATAAACAGAAAGTTAAAAAAAAAAATGCTAACAAGTGTAAAAATAAAATAATTATTTTTTGATATTTGATTAATAAAGTTATAAGATAGCATATTCAAAATAAATCTATAACATTCATCTATAGAGTATTAAAAATAAATTAAATGGTTTTAAATCTTAAGAGAGTGGACAGAGTGAAAAAATGAAAGTGTGCGTTTAAAATACATTAAAGTTTGCATAATAATGATTGAGAATATGTGAACGTCCACATCATCTCGATCAATCCTTATTTTGTTTATGATTTTTGCAATTTAACACAACAAATTCAATAACATGCTGAATAAAAAGATAATGTTAACTTTGTGACATTATCTCAACATTAACTTTGACATTAAGGTCAACTGAATAAGGCTTCGTGACGAACAAGTTGTGATCAAAAATTACTGGAAGTAGTGCCTTACCCTAAAAAAAAATTAAAACTTCAAGTGATGATGATTGGTAGATATTGAAATCTACCAATAATAGATTCTATTGCCAATCTACCAGTAAGATCAAGATTCAATAAATCTTGAACCTTCTCATACATAAACAAAAAGTTATGAATTCATGTCACCAGCCACTTTTACTCAACAGAACTTTAAAAAATGTGCTTACTGCGCTGTCGTTTGTTGTGGGTAGAAAGTGAAGCTGCCCTTGATTTCTGAAAGCTGCCCTTGATTTCTTTGCATCGTACCCACAAATAATCTCCTGCTAAAATCCTCATTTTCAGCACATGAAGCTGGTGAATCACTGCTAGAAAACTTTTGATCTTTCATTATCAAATCGAGCAGCAGATTATGTTTAAAAGTTGTTTTAAGAATTATGTTAAAAATAAGCAGATTATGTTTTGAAAAATAAAGATATGCACTTATTGGTAATTTTTAAAAAAATATATAATTAATGGAAGATTAAGTGAGGCGTTTACCAGCTATAGTTTCTGGGAATATTATTCTATAAAAATGTTTAGGACACCATTTTAAAATTATAAAAATTATCTTTTTATTTTAATTGTAATTAAAATTTCTTCCACTTTCAATTTTTTTTTCTGAATATTGTCAATTTTTTGAAATGTTTTCTTGTGTAATTTCCGTCAATACATATCATTATTGTAATTATTATAACCAAAGAATTGCAAATACATTAAAAAGCATAGACATTTTTCCACAAATTGTTACAACTCTCCCGTCTCCCCTAATGCCATGAAAAAGTAAATTTTTATTCTCTATAAGCAAAAGATTGAGTTAGCTCTTTTGGATGAATAAGTTTTCAAATGAATTAATGAATAAGTTTTGTCTTTGGTACTTTATGCAAAGTTTTCTAAATTATACGAAATTCATCGTATAGTATTGTTGCAGCAATAATTTGTAGACATTATTTTAGTACCTGCACAAGCTACTTATTAAACATAATATTTGCATGCAGAACTGGGTGTAATAGTTATTTTTAATATTTTTTTAATTGTTGAATCCTATTTAAAGTACGAAAAATAAGAAGTTAATTATATTCTTAGATAAAATATAAAATAACTTACAATCTTAAAATGTATTATATTCTAAGATTTTAAGAAGCTATCTTATAAAATATAATTTCTTAAAATTAATTATATTCTTAAATAAAATATAAGATAATTTCTAAAAATTAATTATATTCTTAAATAAAATATAATTTCTTAAAATTAATTATATTCTTAAATAAAACATAATTTCTTAAAATTAATTATATTCTTAAATAAAATATAAGATAATTTGCATTTTGTCAATAAGTATTACTGGTCGAATTTTCGCATATAAATGGGCAGAATTTCTGTTCCTTTGGCATTGTTTTCTAATAGTTTCTGAAAATATATACTGAAAAAATATTATAGAAATTTTCATGACCCTATTGGACCAGAGTTATATTTTCCTAGATTCCTTCGAATGCTCGCAAGTTCCAACTGTTGAGCATTAGTATAATACCATCAAGGTCACCCCCTTTTTTTTACTGCATTGTTCTCAAATACTTCACTTCTTTTCTAAAATCCTTTGATTTACTTTCTGAAAGACAATCCAGAACTTTCTCTCAAATTAAACCCGATCATCTGAAGAACGAAACAGTTTTATTGTCCATAAATCCAGCCAAGAAGTGGACACGATACACCCTAGGGATATGTTCCACCAGAAAAATTCTCCAAAAGGAAGTCGGGAACAAAAAAATAAACTAAAAGGCAAAAACGGAAAGGTATAAAATAAAAGCGAATGGATGGTCTGAAGTCACGTCCAGAAGTATACACTTCCGTTTTTTTCTGGGAAAGAAATATTTCGCTCTCTTCGGGTCTCATCAATTGACGGCCAATTGAGCATTTCTGGAAACACAGCCTGTCAGAAACTTCGGCTTCGTTGGTCCAGGTACTCGAGACCAAATTTTCGAGACAGTAGAAATGCGTCTGGCCTGGGGCGGACAAAGTTTTCACTCAACCGTATTAGTCGGGCCTCATGAAGCTACTTCAGAAGTAAAATGCTACCTTCAAAGCAATTGCAGGTTTCTTTTGACTTTACATCGACGAAGCTTCCAGGAAGGCAATTTTTTTTTTTTTTTTTTTTTTGTAGGCTCTCTTCCCGTGTATCTGTCTGCAAGGCTTTATTTTTCATCTTCAACAAAAGTGAATTTTTCCTTTTTCTTTCTTTGATTTCCAGGAGTTTCTTTTCAAAGATGCTGAAATTGAGATTCGTTATGAATGGGATGGGTTTTTAAGGAAGGATCGGAAATATGTAATGATGGCTAAAAGATGCGATTTCAGTCTTTGTGTGTTTTCGATGAATCGGAAGTCAGTTTTGAAAGCGAATATTTTATCTAGAGAACCTTGTGAATAAATGACCATCTTTATTTTATCCTGCAATCTGTAAAACTAAAAAAGAAAGAGAATAAAATTCATAAAACAAAATAGCGAACATAAACTTTAAAAAGATATTTATCCCAGAAAAAATTGTTGAAGGAATATCCTATGATCTCATTTCATTGATTTTTCTAAAAAATATAAAACAAGTAAAAATAATGCTAGGAAATAAAAATGTAAAAAAAAATTTCTAGCAAATAATATGTTTCTTAGAAAATGTTTTGAGCACTCACAAGGATTTCAGGTATTCATTTCTTTTGTACTTTAAGAAGTCTGACTTTCTGAGAATTTTAAATTTCATATTAACTTATAGATCATTTTATTTGAAATTCACATCACGAAGAAAAAAAATCATGCATTTTTTTAAAAACAATATTAAGCTTTTATTTACTTGTTTATTTTTGGCATAATTTTTTGTATCAATTTGGCAGTCGATTCCTGCATTATAAATTAAATACTACGCTTTGCTTTATATTAAATTGCATTAATTTCGACACCATTGGAACACATGCTACAAATAAGATATGTATAAAACAAGGAAATTGTCTATCGCAATGTCTTTTCGATTTTAACCCTTAGAGCGGCCCTCGGGGGGGGCACCTCGAAATGAGGATGAGATGCTTCCGGCATGGTGGTTGGATCTCGCCACCCTGGAGGGTACACTAATAGGTGGGGGATCTGGCTCCTCCCATCGATGACGGGACGTACTTCCTTCGGGGAGGGTTGTACCGTGGCCGGTGGCGGCCCTTAGGACTCAACCACAGTTCCCGCCAATTTCTGTTGCGGCGGTCCGGTCATTCAGTTTTATGGTTTAAATCCGTGTGCCTTAGGGCGGGTCGGAGAGTTAGATGGTTGACTTAACCCTTAGAGCCTTAAACTGGCGACTCCGACCCTCGGGAGGCACACGGAAAAATCCAAATTACCTGATCACCGCAACAGCAACACTGGAACAGGGACAGGTGATGTGCCTTAGAACTGTAGTTGAGTTCTAAGGGACATCACCTGTCGCGGTACAACCCTTCCCTTAGGAAGAACCCCCCGTCATCGATGGGAGGAGCTAGACCCCTAACTTTTGGTGTACCCACCAAGATGGTGAGAACCATACGCAATGCTTCTCATCCTCAATTACTCACACACCCCCTATGGGAGATTTAACCCTTAGAATCCTGCTTTTCCAATTTAAATTATAAGAAAACATTAATGTATTCATTGTAGTAACCAGATAAAAGGAAAAAATAATAAGAAAAATCTCAATACATATTTTTATATATTTATTTCAAAAAAAAAAAAAAAAAGAAAAAGAAAGAATTCTTCAAGCAAAACAGGCCCCTGATAAAAATAATTATATTATAGTAAAAATAAGATACTTACCTATCTCAAAAATATTTTTTATTTTTCGGAAAAAGAGTCAAAGATTTATTCCGTTAAACTTTTTTTTTAATATGTCACTCGTTCAGTACGGAGGGAAAACAAAATGTCATATTAATTGAACAATTTTGACAATTGACGTTTTTTTTTTTTAAAAAAATTTTGTTCGAAAGAACATTATGCAATAGTAACATGCATACAGCCAAGTATTAAAAACAAACGATTGCAAGTGTACGATTCGATTTAAAAGTCCGGTATCATATTTGAAACTTCGAGCATTTAAAGGTTAATCAACCTCATTTACTTCCAGAAACAACTTCTGAAAAGAAACTATCCTCGCCCAAAATTCACCGTCCAATCATAATCATGTTGTTCTCCTGCCTACAGAAGAAAGGAACACAAATCGCCAGAAGAATGAATGGGGGCCCATCGCTTGTCTCAATGGATTGATCATTTTGTGAAACTGTTAAGCTGGAGACAGTGACATCACATTCTCTTTACCCCCCCCCCCCCCTCTCATCTTCCTCCCTAGGGGAAGGAAGCATCCAAGGAACATGACAAACGACACATTTCCTCATTCTGTCGTAATGACACCGGTGACGATGACCAATCATTATCGGAAACGACGTGCCCCTCTTCCTTGCCATAACCCAGCCCAGCAAATTGAATGGCTTCCCTCCCTACGCCAGCAGAAAATGATTCCAGGGCCATTCCAAGTATTATTCTGATGACTGCAATGCATCTTCCACCCATGGGCTAGAGGAATGGATTCATATCTTTAGATGAGTGCGAAATGATTGGAATAAAGTGATGGTGGAATGGGAGACATTTTATGTCTAACTGCTAGAAAGCTTTTCCAGAGAATTGCCGCCTTGTGCTAATTCGGAAGTAAAAATTAGGCTGTATCGTGTGTCTGAATGTCAGGAGTATTAAAGACTCGATTCCAAACGGAATTAACGCGTTGAAATTGTATTTGAGAGTCTATAAATGTATTAAATGATTTTAAATTATAATTTCCAGAGAATATTTCATATCAGGCATGCATTCTATATGTATATGTACTTAAATATAAAAATGTTTATTTGAATGTCTTGTAAATATACCTACAATTTTTAATAAATCTTGGTGAAATTTCATAAGCTTGCTCTTCAAGATCAGAAGAAGATCAAAATCTAAAATTTATTTAAATTATAGGTAAATTAAAAATCAAGACACTTTTTTTATGTTTTTCTGTTATATCTTTCGATATTATTAACCTATAAAGAAGATTTTTACGTTGTCTATAAAACCTTGCACTTTCGGTTATATAAATTTCATTTTCTGTAAAATTTTCTATCTAATTTTAAAAAATGTAATTAATTTGATTCTCAATTTGTAACAATGTTTCAGGTAGATTTCTTATAGGGAAACTCCCTATTAAAATAGTTTTCATGATTCGTGTTTTAAAAAAATTTCTGCTGGTCTTCACCTGCTATGGAAGAATCCAAATCCAGCCCCACCCCACTCATTATATATACACATACACAGGGTGATCGGTAAAGAACTTATAAGCCCTTTCAATTCAAAATGGTGTTTTATACAACCAGAGAAATCATATGAGGTATTATAAAGGAGTTAAGATAAATTTATTGAGACAGATTACAGCTTTCCTAGCACCGAAATAAGGAAATTAAAAAATATATAAAGAGATTGACCTAATAATAATTTGAAAAATGTACGCTATGTCTTAATAAAAAGATAAGAAAACGTTTGATGCAGTTAGTGTAAAATATATTTGTGATAAAAATTATGAACTTCCAGTGACTTGAAATAAAAGTTCGTCTAAAATTTAAAAAATATATATCCTAGAATTTCTGCAACCCTCCAAAGGGCGTTTTTTATTTATTATTATTTTTCTCGTTTTGTTTATTTATTCTCAGTTTAAATTTCCCTTCGCCCTCCTGAACTTGGAAAAATTGCATGATAATACCGGAGAATACATTTTCAATTTTAGACGAACCATTTTTCACGTCTCGCGTATTTCATAATTTGAATCACAAATATCTTTATCAATTTTACAGATGACTCCATGAAATGTCTTCCTATGTTTTTATTATGGTATAGCGTACGATTTTATTATGGTATAGTGCCAATGTTCTTTTTTTTTTTTTTTTTTTTGGCTCACTTTTTGTGTCGTATTCTGCCGCTAGGATTGCTGTAATCCGTTTTTCAATAAATTCAGCATACTCACTTTCTATATGTGCATGTTATTTCCGTGGCTGTATTAGATACTGTTTTGAATTTAAAGGGCTGAAAAAGACTTTGCCAATCACCTTGTGTATATATACAAGGTGATTAGTGATGTAGATTTCATTTCTACATAACTTTTGAACGACTGAAGATTAAAAAAAAAACATTTCGTAACAATATGCTCAATTATTCAATACTAATAATTTTTTACAATAAAATAATTATATATGGTAGCTTTAATATGTAATATTTCATTGTTTTTGTCTAAAGATTGAAATGAATTCAGAACTATTAACGTAGATGATAAAGACTCTTTGATAAAGAACTTTGACGTAGATGATAAAGAACTTTGCCTTCCAGAAATTTTTCGTGTTTCCATACAATTTAAATTAACTTCCTTCAAACCATTTTATCACATCTTTTTTTATCTATGTTTAAATGAAGACAAAAAGTAGCTTTCTTTTGACGTCAACACCTTAGTAGAATTTTTACTCCCGCTTTTATTTTGTAATATTACCCTTTTTAATTTGCAGTTTTTTTTCCATTAAATTCATATTTTTAGTCTTATTAAGTAAAAAGGAACAATTTTAAATAAATGGTTTCATATTAATAGTTTAAGAATCAAAGAAACTGAACTGGTTACCAAGGTGACAAATATTTTTATAAAAACAAATATACTTTTATTAAATTAAATATATTGTTAGTAATAAAATCAAACCCTGTATATATTATTATTCCTGCCGAAATTGGATATCATTTTTAATGCCATTTATATAACCTTGAGTTATTATATTTAAAGTTTCAACTGATTATTTCGCTCAAATGATGAATGAAATTTGCCACAGAGGAATCAAAAATAGATGACGCAGGACAATGATAGTTTGATTGAATCGCCCAAGCGGGAATTTTGTAATATATTGATTATTTTAGTGAGTTTAATCCTTAATTCGCTTTTATAATCGATTCTCCTGGTGGCTATTAATTGAATAATAGAAGGTAAAGACAAATTTCCATACTTCTGTCTCGTTAAATTTATCATAATCATACATGAATAAGTATTTGATGCTTTATATATGGATGGAAGCTATTGAATTTTGAAAGATACAGCTTGTGATGTATTCCATTATATGCTATTTAAAATTTCATTCTTCGCATCTCGCTTGGTATTTAAATGCCATTGGGCACCTTGAGGTATACAAATATGGTATACAGAAATGTATACCATCCTCGAGCTAAATAAGCTTAATCCCCAACTTTACAGATTCTATTAGATTCATTTTCAACCATACAGCTGTGTGATTTCGAGTACTTTCAGAGCTGATTACCTGTATTCAATATATCTATATTCAAAGCTTTTGTTTTTAAAAGATATTTTTTGCATATAAAATAATTAAAAATTTAGTTTTAATTTGAAGATCGGGGATTAATTTTAAAAGAAATATTTTATATAATTATTCTTACATATAAACACACTACATAATTGTACAAAGTAAAACAGATTTTGACTTTTAGGTTCGGACTCAAATAAATGTTGTATACAATTTGTAATTTATGAATTTAATTTAAAGTAAAGTAAAGCACATCGTTTTAATAGTTCAGGCATTCCGTAATTATATTTGATATTTATTGTGACAAATTTATACTTGGAAATAAAATAATTTTCGAACTTATCAAAATTGTCGTGATGAATTTTATCTGTTTGAATAAATAAAAACGATTATTAGATTTTAAAAATAATTAATTAATATTACCGCATTGAAAAGAAGCAGTCGACTCTCCATAGCCCAATGGTCATCTCACTGGTCTTGTAATTAAGAGATCATGAGTTCGAATTCCGCTAGCGACAAAAAAATTCAACATTTTTGTAAATATTTATTTAATTCCTTGATTTATGTTCTCCTTTATTTCGTGTTCCAGAAGATTCGGGACCTTTCTTTAATTTACCAGATAAGCGCTCTGGACTTTTCTTATGTCTCCAGAAAAATATTCTGGAGCTTTCCCTGCTGGTGTAAAAACTGAAGATCTCTCAGTCACGGTGTTCTGAATTGTGCGGAGCATATTTGTACTAGCTCCTTGAGTTGAGTTAATAAATTGGTTTAGCTTTATTTCCTGTGTGTCATTGAGTTCCATGCTAAAGTACCTACGTGACAACATACAATGTGCCCATGCTCAAAATCTTTGCTCACCATCTAATTTCTAAACTAGTACAAATAGCCATATACTTCCAACTGCAAAAAATGGTTTGCCAAAAATTATCATGTTTGCATAATTATATGGATTACAATATATGGTCATAGAAATATCCCTTGATTCTATTTAAAATATTTAATAAAATATTCTTGACATACTTACATTTTAAACAACAAAAAATTTCATTATACTGCAATATCAGTTTCATTATTTTTAATCGAATCAACCACAGTCTGTAGCATATGCCGCCGTTGATTGCGGTGCCTTCGTCGAGACAGTCCATTGATAATCTAAATTTGGCTATATATTCAAAACTAGATAACTCAATCAGTTTTAATAACAAGGCGTGAAAGCTATTTTCTTCGTTTAAAATTTCAGTGTGTCAGAACTTCAAGAATCTTTACTTAATAAAAAGTAGGAATGTATAAAAATTTATATTTCATAACTTTTTAGATATTGTTTTATTGTCTCAAACAACATGAAATATAATTATATAGACCATTTTAAACAATTTTTCAGTTGGAAGTACATCTGTGATCCAAATTTTTCCGATATACTTCATTTAAAGTGCAATTTTCAAATATTTATCAAATACTTTTATAAATTCTATAAATCAGGAAATAGACAGAAATGTTTACCGTTGTAAATTTTTTTGGAAATGATGGGTGAATTTTAATTTCATCGATATTCTAAAATGGCGACTTTTATCAAGATAAGAATGTGCATTAAAATCAGCTTGCTCAATGCAATTTTTGCCACAAAAATATTTGAAATGTTGCGAAAAGCCTTTAAAGGCATCTCTTATCAAAAGCGAAAATGTTTCTGTGGAAAAAAAAGTTTCAAGAAAATAGAGATTCTATTATAGATGAGGATACTCTGGAAAAAATTCCACTTCATCTCATCATTAACACGTTGATCAGATCAGAGAATTAATTTTAGTAATCATAATTTAACAGATTCGAGATTTTTTTGAATAAGTTCCTTTATTGAAAACATCTAAAATGACAAAAAAAAAAAAAAAATGGTGGAATAACTGCATCTCTTTACAGTGTCATTATTATTCACGAATTTTTTTATAAAAATTCCATATTCACCTGATATAGCATCGTGTGATTTTTTTCAACGCTTGAAATCCTACTTATGATCGATATTTTGAGTCCATTAATTATATAAAAGAAAATTCGCTACGAACTCTGAAGAGATTTCACGAAATTGACTTTAAAGAATATTTTGGTGATAGAAAAAAAAAGTTGGGAAAAGTGTATTGCCATTTGAATTACCATGAATAAAATTCAATCAAGTGATTGATCAATCAATTGATACCTTTTATTTTATACCGTTGTAAGTATTTTTAAATCCCAATAGCATATGTTTGTCTCTAATGATGTAAAAACTAACTTTTAAGCCACTTTTATAGTGGATGGTCTACATAAAAAGTGACTTTATAAATAGTTATAAATAGCTACTATTGCAGCCATTTAAACGTTATTTATTTAAAATTTTAAAAGCTATTTGTTCGATCAAGAATCATTTCTAAATTGCACTGTTTCTTTAAATGTATATGACCTATCTTCTTCTGTTATTTTAATTATTTTTTATTTTTTATTATTTTTATTATATTTTTGTATTTTTATTATAATTTTTAATTTTTTTTAATTTCTATTTAATTTTAGATCTTCAACTCTTTGTATACTACCGCACCAGACAAAGTCAATTTTAATGACTCAATGTTGAAAACTAAATCGCATGTATAAATATTATCGCATATTCGACAAAAATATTTACATTGAAATTATAATATTATTTTGTTTTCTGAAACTATCCTAAAAAGTGTTATTTTTCAAAGGAAATAATAATATCTGCCAACGTAAACGATGGCGAGTAAACAACAAACATTTCATAGAAACCCTAGTTACATCAGAAACAGTTTACTGATTATTTTAAGTGCATTGATTGTTTCTCGTCTTTAAATTCGATTTATTTATTTAGTTATTTCGTGCTAAAATTTGAGAAGCGTTTTTGTGACTATGTCATGTGTCATTTCTGCAGATAAACGTGGGCTTTCTGCAATTGTAATTAGCATGGTGTTTACGTAAAAGTTAATAGCATTGAAAATCATCGGACCCATAACAGATCTTACCGAGCAAATAAAATAAACAAAAGCCTTTCCATGTTTTTCCAGACATAATATAAATATTTTCGGTCTGTCCGCGCTTTCTCTGCAAGTGAGAGTTTGTTTTCGCGCCAATTACTTTAAAATAATTTAATCGTACCATAAACATTTCTTTCTGTTTGGCAGAATTAGAAATAATGAAATAAATTTTTCATATAAAAAGAATAAAAAACTGATTTTGATATATTCTGCAAAGAGATTTTAAACTATTTTTGCAAATAATAATAATAACAGTTCTAGAAGTTGTCACGTAAAATGAAACGATGCCTAAACTAATTTTCAGCTAAAACATTATCAAAACTTTGGTAAAAAAATAAGACAAATTTATTTAAATGTCATCATTTGCAATCATTTAATCATTTATGTTCCCTTACATTTAATCATTTCCAGTTAATAAAAATAATTTATTTACCATTCACACTCGAGCAACCAACTACTCATGAAGGACAATTTAGATTTATTATATTATTTTTATGATTTCTTGAAAGCTTTTGTTGCCAGAAAAATGTTTTATTAAATTAAACCAATTCCGCTTTCTAACTAAGTTTATTTAAGATAGGTATTTTATTTATAAAATAATTTCACTGAATAATCTTCTAGTCCGTTATGGATATTAAAACTAAAGTTAAATAACGTGTTTTCTTCAAGAAATATAAGTTATTTAATTTTGCTAAAAAGACGAATCTGATACAAATATTTTAATGTAGAGAAATTTTCATAGAAAACATCACTGAGCTGGAATTACTTTATGGGACAATAATCTGCAATTCAAATTTTTTGTGAATACAAATATGTTTTTCATTTCAATTGCGAAATCCAAATATTTGAAGTTAAAAAGAAACTTTCTCTCACATTTTTTCATGAATAAATATCTGAAATAAAGACTTATTTCTATAAAAATAAAAATTTTTATTGCATTCGAGAATACATTTCGGAACTGAATTTATATTCACGGATAAGATTTATATACCGTAACAAAAAATATTTATTGTATTTACTATTGGAAAGGAGATTTTTATGCTCTTTTTATTTTTTCGCTTTGAAAATGTTTTATTTTTCTAACAACAAATCATATAAATATTTCAAACAGCAGAAAATCGTCTGCAGAATTTTTTTCTGTTTCTGTACGGGGATTCAATAAAATTTTTTGAGCATATTAAAAGCAAATATGATAGAAATAATTTAAACATATTAAACAGATTCACATTTCTTTACATTTTTCTTTTTTAAAATCGCTGCTTTTCAATATAATTTCTGGACCCTTGGCTTCATTGGAAGAGAAAATGTTAAACACATTTATTATTTTTTTTAAATGATGGTCTTATTCTGATGATTTTTTTTATTCTGTTCGCCAAGACTGAATTAAAATCTTAGTGATCAGAATAAAATAATTAAATAACTTTTTTACAAACCGATAAAGTTTTTAAATACATGAATCTGCTTCGAGACATTTTCTTTGCGATCTTTATTTTCAGACAGAATTTCAGAGGTCGATCAAGGGCATAAAGTCGAAACGTTATATATACAATAACTTGAGGGATTCCTCAAGTTATCTGTTTCTCTGCTGCATCTTTTTTACTTTACGACGATTTTTAAGTAGAACATTCAATATTACTCCAAGCCATACCAATGAAGTTGATGTATTTCAAAGATCCGTTACAATGTTAAAAACCTGGTTAGAATTTGCAAAGTGTGGACTGGAAAATTGTATATTCTGCATATCCGAATTTCTTGTCAATCCATATCCATCGCACCGTTCTGATTGGCTTCTCAATGTTTGTTATCAAGAAGAAGATTCTCAGAGTAATTGGAGTGTGAAAGGTTATAATGTACTCAACCAAGGCGTTTACTGAGAGGTTTTGAAGTTTCCTAAGCCTTATTAATAAATATTCTAGTTTTCGTTTGTAATATTTCTTTGTATTTATAAATATCTGTATAT
Source organism: Argiope bruennichi (assembly GCF_947563725.1). Lineage (NCBI taxonomy): Eukaryota > Metazoa > Arthropoda > Arachnida > Araneae > Araneidae > Argiope > Argiope bruennichi. Next base: position 63,445,183 of record NC_079151.1, on the reverse strand, counting down.
CGTTGATTATTTATCATGCAAATTTCGCTACATTTGGTATAGTTTACTGAATCTTTTATTTTTGTTCGTTATCTTTAATTTTTTTTGTCTTTATTAAGGAAAATGCTAAGTAATTCCAACCTCCGCCATTTTTTTTTCTTATGATCAACCCAACTTGTGACTTTATACGATATACTGGTGCATTATTTCTGCTAATGAGATAAAATAAATATTCAAAAGTTTATAGATTTACTTAAATTATTTATTATGTGAATAATAAATACTCTTTATTTTCATGTAACTTAGGTTTGAATATTACATGCGTAAAGTATGACGTTTGCTTGATGTTTCATGCAAAATAGACCTCTCCATACCCCTCTACATCGGAAAAGACAGAAACTTCAAGCAATCTTCTTTTCATAACTTGAGTACATATCAAAGTAAGTGTTTATTTTAATATTATTTAGTCACAAATATGCACTTAATTAAGGTTATTTCCCTTTCAACTTAAATATATATTTAAGTATTATACAATGAAATAAAAACAAATCTAGAATCGTGAAACTTATCTCTGTCTTCATCAAAGTGGTCATTCTGATACAACACCATAAAATGAAACTTGAAAGCTATTGATTTTTTCCTCAAACACTAAAATGAATAATGAAAAAAATAACTTTCAAGCGTGTGATTCCATTTAAGATTAAATGACGCTCTAGAAACAATGATATCTAATTAGCTGACTTTAAACGAAAATCAATCAATCAAATAACATGTTACTTTTATGCATTGATCTTCACAATAATATCACGAAGCCAGAGGGAAAATGTGATAATTTTCGAAAGATACAAATTAATTAACAGCACTTAATAATAAAAAAATCTTAGTTTAATAAAAAAAAACTCCCGTAAAAGAAATACATAAAATAATGTTTTATAATTGTTATATTTCAGTATCAAAACAATATGTACTTGATAAATTCGCCAATGAGATATGAATTTAATTCTTTTATTACATGGAAATTACAGATTCGGTTAAAAAAAAGTAAAGGATATATGGTGCAGTAGTGGAAAATTTTTCAATCTATTTAAGAATATACCAATATTTGCTAGCTTTTCTTGAAATCCTTCCAAAAATTACGAATATATTACGGACTTGTTACGAATCCGTAATGTTGCTTCTCTTCTCAGATATTTCATACCAATGAACAGAGTTTTACAAAAATTGTGCTACTGCTGAACGGATGCCAACAATTTCATAAATGACAGGAAAAATCCAGAAATTTTGGGAAGTTTGGTGATATGTCGATAGGAACGAAGATACGATAGCCTTCTAGAAACTTCCAACTCATGAAACTATAAATATAGGAGAGACAGAACACGAGAGTAGTCTAATGAATTCTCTTTTTTGGAGTGTTGACTTCCAGCGAGCTCTCTCTGCAGGCTTCGTAGTGTTATGATTGTTTACTAACGATTTGCCGTTTCTGTGTGTGTTGCTAATTTGTTTTTCCTGCAAGTTCAGTTTTTGCACTTCCTTCTTCTATGTTTTGTTACCTATTATTCCATATTTTAGTGTAAAATAAAACATCTTCATTCTTTTGGACTCATGATTTTATAAACATCGAACGGATTTTCCATTACAATATATAGATGCTAACTCAGATTACTATCTCAAGCGTAACCTACAAGGTCCGGGTCACTTTAAAGATACCATAGCTCTCTTTAGAATGCATCCTAAACTCATGAACTTGAGTGGTATATATTGAACCTAGTATAAAGAAGTCATCATTACCATTCTGAGAAGTATTTTAAACTTATATTTGTTTTGATGCATTAGAGGACATGCCATTATATCGGATGTTATAGAAAGCCATTTTCTAGACGAATATATCATGTTTCATCATATAATGAATGAAATTATTTTAAATTGATTGATTATAATTATTAAAATATTATAAAGAAATTTGCGGTTTTATAAGTGTTTTGAGTTGTAACCTTTAAAACTACTGATTTATTTAATCTCCTAATTAGATGGCACATTCCATTTGGGGCATTTATTATTATTTGGATACCAATAATAGCATAAATGTCACTTATGATATTGAATAGTTTTCAATTGTTGTTTTTTTCCACTTAAAATTATTTAATACTTTCACATTAAATACAAATTAATACAACTATAGATTTAAATACAAACTAAAAGATAAATACAGAACGGCCGTATAAGAATGATCTATCTTTCGAATAGTGTATATTGCGCTAGTCCCTAGAAGCTGTGTGTTTTCAGATATTATAATCACAATTTACAAAAGTTTCCTAGCCTAAGAATTCTCGTCACGTAGATCCTGCGATATGTATTTGAAAGAAAGGAAAAAGTTTAGCTGCATAGATAAATAAAATATCAAGATGATGAAAATATATTGTGTAGACGGCTTATTGTTTAAAAGCAAATCACATGCCAAAAACGATTCAGACACATGTAGAAAGTTTCAAATGGAATGACAAATTTTACTCGATTTTAATGTTTTCAGGTTATGACTACTAAGAAATGTATTAAAAGTTTAAGTAGTCTGTGGTTACCACATTCTATTTCAAGAAATCAACATGTATTGCGAATTAAGAAGTACGAATTGCACCATATATATCTACAGTGAGGTGAATGATGAAATGTTGATATGCCAAGAAGCATTAATATTTTTATAAAGCTTTTCTGTGGCAATTTAACGTTTAATCTTTTTTTTTTTTTTGTGTGTGTGTGTGTGTGTGTGTGTGTATTCGTAGTATAGAGAAAATATAGTAATTGTCAAAAAATTGTAACTCGATATTTTGACGAATCTTCTCGTCTTGGTCTCCCAGAATTCTAAAAACATATTTTTGGAAAATGTCCGTCTGTCTGTCTGTGACAAAGATAACTGAAAAACACTTTGACCTATACGGTTGAAATTTGGTATATGGTCTTTAAATCAAATTTTCAGATTTCTACCAAGTTTTGAGTAAAATCTGTTCTGAAAAAGTCCGTCTGTCCGAATATAATTTAACACGATAATTACAAAATTAAAAGAGCTAGATAGATAAAATTCGGTACACAGATTTAACGTTTATAGTGTAGATACCTGTTAAATTTAGAGTCAAATTCAACAAGAGACTGACCGTCTATAAGTCAGTACTTTCAGAAGCATATAAAACGGTAATTCAAAAACGCAGTGATTTAAATGTATCAAAATTGGTATGGAATTTTGAGATTAAAATAGTAGTTTTGTATCAAAATTTTGTTTGAATCACTTGTGACAATCGTGTCTAAACACAAATTTGATTTTCAGATACTATTTACCGCATGTTAGGGATTTATCGCCAAATAACTCATCAAGAATGGCACGTCAGGTTCAGTAAAAATGTTAAATTCAAGCCAAAAGTTAATATTTCGTAACTGTTGTACGCCAGTGCCATGTAAGGCGTTTTCTGGCATAACAAAAAGGTTTTATGGAAACCAGTCCCACTAATTTAAATGTTGAAAGTCCACTAAAAATATCTTTAGCAACCTTTAAATAAAATTTAAAATTAAAGCAATCTTTCTAGTTGTATCGTTGATTTCTGAACAAATGCAACTTGAAAGAAACCTAATATTATTCAAGCGAACAAACTAATAATTTTATGTTCGATTAACGAATCGAATCATTAAAAATAGTTTCCTATAACTTCACATCTCATGAAAGTTGGTCAAACTAAAATAATGAGATGCGCCATGAAATGATATTATTTAAACTCTGTGCAGACTTAAATGACGGTGCTGCTTTTAAGGTTCCATTTATCTCGGCGAAATGAATGAGAAATGTAACCAACTTGCATTTACAATGCTGTTTTAATAAATTATCCTCACCCGGTCACTTGGTAAATTCGCAATAAATCACTTCCAATACTTTACTTGGGCCCATAAATCATGCCCTATGAATGAATTGTAAATGGCCTCAAGACCGTGATGAGAGTCCGATGCAACAGCACGCTGATGAATGCATTCTGCGTTTCCACGGAAAAGGGTCAAAATGCGGGATTAGCAGAGTTGCGATTATGGCATAAGTTAAAGGTCGGAAACGGACATGACCCTTTTCGTTTCTCTGGTATAAAGTATTAAATTTCATATTTTGCATTTACTGGTTGGATGAAAGTCAGCATTTGATTCAAAGTAGTGTTGCTTTTAACAAGAATTTCAAAATCGTTGTTCTATTTGATTACTTTGCTAATAGGAAATTCTTTGGAATTATGATTACATCAACGGTAAAAAGATAAAAGACGGTAAAAATTATTCACCATTCTTTCTTCATTTGTATTAATAATTAATAAAATGTTCTCTCTTGACTTTTTTTTCATATTTCTACAATATAATGCGTTTATGTTTAACTTCTTCATGCAATTAATCTCATTTGTTATGTATGTATTTTGAGCTTCTTCCCTTTACTAGATACAACATCCGATACAAATCTACTATTTTGATGTGAAAACTATATACTAAATTTCTTTAGTTTAATTTTTGTTGTATTTTAGAATTATATTGTTCAGATATATACGAACATATAAACAGATATATTGTCTGAAGTCGAGGGATTTTGATAGATATTTATATTTTCATTGCACAAATCACATAACAAAATTCATTGAACTTGCTTTGTTTTTGAATTATTGCGTTCATTAATGCATAAATAGACAGACCAACAGATAGGAGATAGATTTATCATAAAATTGGTGGCATTTAAAATTCGGACGATAAAAACACAAGCAGAATTTTAGTCATCTAGCTCACTACAATGTTTTATTATCACAGACTTCCTGTTGACGATTCGAATTGAAATTTGGCAAAAATCTATCTTTCACATGTTTACTGAACGAACTGATTTTAGAGCTTTAAAAAGCGAACGACCATCAATAATGACATTATTTAATGAGTGGCAGCATTTCATTTAATTTTCAGAAATTTCTAAAAAACAGTATTTTCTATTTAGTATGTAAAAGTTATTCAGTCCTATTTCTTCTGAAGAAAAAGGCATAGAAAGAAATGGACACAGAAGAACCAAAAAGAAGAGAAAAGCATTACGAATTATGAGAATAAAGGCCATGATTCGATGGAACGTAACAATTATGGAAAGAGGGAAAAAATAGGTTCCAAATGTATAAATCGCGTGTACTCTATAAAAATTCTATTTACTCAAAAAAATATGCTTCAAATTTTACTCAGAAATATCATGAAACCTTGGTAAGATTTCATTGAAGGTTTGCACCACAATTAATCAAACCGTTATTTTTCATTAATTAAAAAAATATGTTTTCATGAAAGGAAGAAAAAGCATTTTGTTCTTATTGTTAACTAATCGTCTCTGGCGATCAGCAGGTTCGCCAGAAATATTGTTTAATTTTAGGCATATCTTTAAGATACATCTTCATATTCATGATCCGCCGAATAGACAAACATTAGAGTCACATTATTTAATTGTCAACACATGTTCAATGCGCATAGACTATTCTATTAAAGATCAGTCACATAATAACACAACGCTATTAAAAATTTGAATATCTGGATCATTAACTTTTAACTTTCGCGGTATTGCAATTTCACTTTTTTTTATCCGTCTAGCAAACTATATAGATATTAAAAAGACCGATTCTTTTTTTAGCTTTCAACAATGGAAAAAAAGGAAGGGGTTAAATATTAGGCGGAACAATAAAAATGGTTTCAACTTCAGGTCAACAATATAATCATTGTTCGAAATTAATCAAAAATATAAAAAAACTGTCAAAATTCAAGATAAATTTATACGCCTACTGAATTGGTATCATTAAAAAGACAAGTATATATGAGCGAAATTTGATGGCTATGCGTCAAATAGTGTGATCTGTAGAGCGCCAATACACACACACATATCAACTTTTTCCTTTAATATTAGTAGAAATTTATATTTGCATGGAAATATTACAAATTAGTTGCTTCTCAGTTATTATGTGCAATCTTTAAAAGTTACATCATGCTTTAAAAAATTATTTATAATTTATAGAAAAAATAAGCACTGGCTTTTAAAAATATTTGGTTTAATTGATATTCTCCTTTTAATTTAAGAAGAGGAAGATGGTATGTTTAAAATTAAACTCGCATTTATTTCGAATACTTTAATGTATAAATACTTTTATTGAAAATTCCATTTTTGAGTAATTTTTATTAAAAATATGTTGTGTCTACAATGATATGTCAATAAAAAACATCTATTTGATTTTAAAAAACTGATTTTAATTTGTTACTGTTATCTCTTTAATCACAAAAACACTGACTTATTTTCTTATCTTAAACGAAAAAAAAAAAATTAGTTTTTTTCACTTTAAACAATTAAAATCTTATTTGATTTAAACAAAACAAAAAAACTAGAATGAATTTCCTTCCATTGCCATATCAGTGATTATAAAAACGAATAAATCAGGTTTGTTTATCACCAAAAAAAGTAATTCGGCCGAAAAATAAAAACAACGTGAAAATAAAAAGCGCAGTCAAAAAATTTCTTAATCTTTTATTTTCTTTTTTTCCGATCTTTGTGCGATACGATCATGGCGAGAAAAAAAAATCTCCTGCGTTTTATTTTGTTTCCAGTTTGCAAAACAAATGTTTAATTCATCAATTTAACAAAAAAGTAAACGGAAGGTAAGATATATTCCGAAGTTTTGTAAATTCTTTCATGCGAGAAATTAACAGAGAAATATATTAATTAGCTGCAGCTTCTAAAAATTGTCGTAACTTCCAAAATAATAAGTAAATATTTTTTTCAATAACATATTTCCAGTTAGATTAATCACCTTAAATGTTGTAAATGCTAAAAATGTTTACCTTTTTTTTTTTTTTTTGACTGTTTGGGACTGTTAGTCTAAACATATAGAGCTACTTGCTGAACAAAAAGAAAATTATATTGAATTTCAAAAAAAAAAAAAAAATTAATAAAGGAAATTAATAAAAACCGTTGCGGTATTATTTTTATTTTATGATTTTAAAACGCAGTAAAATGTTTGTTATCAACAATATTGCATTAGTATTAGACAAATTTTGAAAAAAAAATACCTAACGATTTATAATAAAACCATTTAATAAAAACATGATGAGTTTCGGCCAGTTTCTTTAATCTGTAGAATTTAGCAATCTTCATTAATTTGCTTTTTACAAATTCAAATATTAATGTGAATGTTCTGAGTGCTTTGATCTGCAATCAAAAATACTAATTATCATTTTTACATTTAAAAATAAAATAACGGGTTTGACTGAATAAAGGCCAAACGGAATTTTAATAAATATACTTTTTTAACTTAAATAAAAATAAGGTTTATTTCTTAAATTCTTCATTAATTTATTTTTGACAAATTCGAATTTTATTTTGAATGTTCTAAATGCTATGATCTGCAATTAAAAATATTAACTATCATTTTTACATTTAAAAATAAAATAACGCATTTAACTGAATAAAGACCAAATGGAATTTTAATAACTGTAGTTTTTTAACTTGAATAAAAACAACCAAACGATTTACAATACACCATTTAATAAAAACATGATGAGTTTCGGCCACTTTTTTAATCTATAAAGAATCTGGCATTCTTCATTAACATTTGACGAATACAAATGTTTAACTGAATGTTCTGAATATATGATCTACAATTAAAAATACTAATTACTATTTGTACATTTCAAAATAAAATAACGCGTTTTACTTCATAAAGGCCAATCGAAATATTAATAACTGTAGTTCTTTAACTTGAATAGAAATATGATTTATTTCTGAAAATATATCCAAAACCAATACAAATATTGGAGTGAAATTATTTAAATAGACAGTGAAAGCTTATTAAGAAACATTCTTTTTCTGAAATTGATTTTAAAATTGCCATTTCTTTTAATTTTAAAATTACTCGAATATTTAAAATAAAATTGCAAAGTCGTTATTTTATTCAGCAATATTTGAAAGAAACTGACTGGAAAAAATAGCTGAAGATAAAACAGATTAGACAGTAGAATAATTGTATGCATATACTGAATTAATTTAAACAAAGTCGTTATATCATAGACTTGATATTTTTCCCGATAAAATAAAAAAAATTATCTGACAAATTTTTATAAAGAATGTAGAAAAATATTCTTATTTCATTTAGGATTACTGTATATTTTTATTTTAAAAAAACAATAACTATTATGTTTTATTAGTACATACTGAAAATAATTATAAAAAAACAATAATATTAAAAATTCGGATTTCATTTCCTAGCAAATATGTAAAATGAACCATCTCCTATTGAATTCAAGTTTTTTATCGAACTCCTTGATACAAATTTTGTTCGTTTACATTTCTACATTAATAGTAAATGTTACTAAAAGAAATAAAATTGAAATTAGCTATTCAAAGAAGTATTAGATTCTAAGCATTGGATTACAATATTTTTTCGGCCTTTTATGTGCAATTGCATTCGAAGATGAAAGTGTATGTTGAAATAAAGCAACTTAAATGTAGTCTGAGAGTTAAATAAAAAAAATATAAAAAAAGGTTATTATTTTGCCAAAGGCAAAACAATTAAATTTCGAATTATTGAAACTAATACGAAGTTTTGAAATTTTAAAGAACTCGTTTCTCTTTACAACTGATATCTATAGATATAATATTTTATGTAAGCATATTATGAAAATAAATAATATTGCTATTCCATACATCCTGCATACAAATTTAAGCAAATATTTAACTTTATAATAGGTAACGTATTTTAATAATAAATAAAAATATAATCTTTAATTTAAAATACATTTTTGAAATTTAAAATCATTACAAATTTCGTGGAAATATCATGCAAGGAAAATGTTTATTGTTACAAAATAAAAATAAAAATTAAGATACATAAATAAAATATGAGAAAGTGATATAAATTGATTTTAAACTTAAAGTCAACACATTTAGTAAATAAAGGTTTAATCAGTATTTTAAATGATTTCAGACTATTTCGGTCTCTATCTCTAGGAAAGTCTATCAATTAAAAATAGTAATTGTTCGCAATATATAATAATTTATTGCGAGCATTCATAGGCTTAAAATAATTAAATTTTAAGCTACATAACTGGGTTTGTTTTAATCGCAGAAGACTAGCACTTTTTTAATAAACTGTTAGAGTGTCAGGAGTATATTACTAAAAATGACTAAAAAGATCAATTAATTTTTTAAAAAATATTTTTTTTATGTTTTCAATAATGCATTTATTTATAAAGACAAGAGAATATGTAATTTTTTATGTGATTTAAATCATTTATCATTTGTCCCCACTAATTAATTATTGGGAAGCGATTACATGTCAAGATATGTGTATTTTGCTTAAGGAAATGTTTAAATATCAGCTTGAAATAAACTAGCACTTTTGCCTTGATATTATTAATAAAAAGCACCTAAGAATGTAAATGATATCCACGAAGTACTTTTTTATAGAATGAAAAAAAAAATTATTGTGAATTCTCAGAAACTTACGCAGTGCTTTGTGGTACAAAAGTGATCAAAATTTTCAGGAAAAAATTCTTGCATAATATGCACAATTATTTAATTTTTTTTATTTCGTAAAATTTTTTAAAACATTCTTTAAGACGTATTACATTCTTTTATATAATTAAGGTTTCATTAAGTTATTCCCCTTGTTTACAAACAATTTTTCATGAAGTTCTACAATCAAATTCTTTCAAAAATTTTGGCAAATTGGTCTCACCAATACCCTTTTAATAAATCTCTCTTAAAAGTATCTCTTTGATTTTTACAAATTGATTTTAATTTGTTACTGCTATTTTTTATTACAAAAACACTGATATGTTTTCTTATCTTCATTCGAAATATATTTAGAGGATGAAAAAAAGATTTTTTCACTTTAAATAATTAAAATCTTAATTGATTTAAACAAAAAAAAACTGGTAATCAATTACCTTCGTTGTCATATCATTGATTACAAAAACGAATAAATTAGGTTTGTTTATCACCAAAAAAAGTAATTCGACCAAAAAATAAAAAAAAAGCGTAAGCAAAAAATTTCTTAATTTTTTTATTTTCTTCTTTCCTATCTTTGTGTGATACGATCATGAGGAAAAAAATTATCTTTCGTGTTATTTTGTTTCCAGTTTGCATTTGCAAAAAAAAAAAAAAAAAAAAAAAAAAATGCTTAATTCATTAATTTAACAAAAAGTAAGTTGATAGTAACATATATTCCAAAGTTTTGTAAATTCTTCCTTGCGAGAAATTAACAGAGAAATATATTAGTTAATCTGCAGCTTCTAAAAATTGTCGTAACTTCCAAAATAATAAGTAAATATTTTTTTCAATAACATATTTCCAGTTAAATTAATCACCTTAAATATTGTAAATGCTAAAAATATTTCCCTTTTTTTGACATTTTGGGACGGTTAGTCTAAATATATCTAGCTACTTGTTCAACAACAAAAAAATTATAATGAATTTCAAAAAAAGACATTAAGGAAATTAATAAAAACAATTGCGGTATTATTTTCTATTTTATGATTCTAAAACGCAGGAAAATTTTTGTTATCAGCAATATTGCATTTGTATTAGACATGTTTTGTAAAAAAACCCCAAACGATTTATAATAAAACCATTTAATAAAAACATGATGAGTTTCAGCCAATTTCTTTAATCTGTAGAATTTGGCAATCTTCATTAATTTACTTTTGACAAATTTAAATGTTCTGAGTGCTTTGATCTGCAATCAAAAATACTAATTATAATTTTTACATTTAAAAATAAATTAATGCGTTTTGCTTCATAATGATCAAATAGAATTTTAATAACCGTAGTTTTTTAATTTGAATAAAAATAAGGTTTATTTTTGAAATTCTTCTTTAATTTACATTTGCCAAATTCAAATATTGATGTGAATGTTTTGAGTGCTATGATCTTCCATCAAAAATACTAATTATCATTTTTACATTTAAAAATAAAAAAACGCTTTTGACTTCATAATGGACAAATGAAATTTTAATAACTGTAGTTCTTTAACTTGAATAAAAGTATGATTTATTTCTGAAAGCATACTCAAAACCAATAGAAATGGTGAGGTAAAATTATTTAAATAGATGGTGAAAACTTATTAAAAAACATCCTTTTTCTGAAATTAATTTTAAAATTGCCGTTTATTATAAATTTGAAATTATTTAGATGTTTAAAATAAAAGGGAAAATTCGTTATTTTATTCAGTCATATTTCAAACAAATTGATTGAAAAAATAATTGCAGATAAAAACAGATTAGATAGAATAAAAATTCCATGTATATTCTGAATTAATTTAAATAAAGTCGCTAAATCTTAGATTTGATATTTTTTTCCGAAAAAAAAGGATCTGACAAATTTCCATATTGAATGCAGAAAAATATTTTTGTTTCATTTAGGATTTCTATATATTTTTATATAAAAAAAATTCTAACCATTTTGCTTTATTAATAAATACTAAAAATAATTATAAAAACAGCATTAAAAATTGCAATTTCATTTCTAAGCAAAATATAAAATTAGTTATCTCCTATTAAATTTTCCGCAGTACGGTTTCAATGAAACTACATGAGACAAATTTTGTTCGCTTACAATTCTTAACTAATAGTAAATGTTACATAAGAGAACGAATTAATATTAGCTACTGAAAGTAGCTTTAGATTCTAAGCATTAGGTTATTTATTCTGCATTTTATGTGCAATTCCATTCGATGATGAAAGTGTATCTCGAAATAATCCATCATTTAATGTAGTCTGAGAGCTATGTAAAAAAAATACAAAAAATGTTTATTATTATGCAAATAGTAAAGCAATTAAATTTCGGATTGAGAGATTACTGAAACTGATACGAAGTTTTGAAATTTTAAAGAACTCATTTCTCTTTATTACTGCTGTGTCTCTAAAAGCATCCATAGATAAAATATTTTATATAAGTATATTTAAAAAAAATAATTTTGCTATTCTCTGGCATCCTGAATATGAATCTAAGATAATATGTAACTTTATAATGAGTAACGTATTTTAATAATAAGTAAAAATATAATGTTTAGTTTAAAATACATTTTTGAAATTTAAAATACATTTTTGAAATTTAAAATACATTTTTGAAATTTAAAATACATTTTTGAAATTTAAAATCATTATAAATTTCATAGCAACTTCATAAAAGGGGTACATTTTTTTGATACAAAATATATATATTTAAATAAAATCTGCAAAAGTAATATAAATTGATTTTAAACTTAAAGCCAACACAGTTAATAAATAAAGGTTTAATCAGAATTTTTGATAATTTTAAACTATTTCGGTGTCCCTCTCTAGGAAAATCCATAAATTAACAAATAATAATTGTTCATTGCAAACATTTATCTGCTTAAAATAATTTCATTTTTAGCTTCATAACTGGGTTTCTTTCAATCGCAGAAGACAAAACTTTTTTTAAAATTGAACTGTTATTATGTCAAGAATGTATTAATAAAAATATCTGTAAAGATCAAGAAACTTAAAAAAATGTACTTTTTTATGCTTTAGCAGTGTATTTATTAATTAAAATAACAGGATATGTAATATTTTAATATGTAATATTTTTTGTCATTTAAAGACGAGACGATTTAACTTTTTGCATTTGGAAAAGTTATTCGAAGCCTATTATTCCCGTACTACTTGCCTTGTTAAACGTTCCGAAATGTGTGTGTGCGTGTGCGTGTGCGTGCGTACGTGGTGTGTGTGTGTTTTAAGTTGAATTTCCGTACAAAAGTAATCTACATCTTTTTACAACTCTGTAGGCATTTTTAACAATAAAAATTTAAAAAATAATTAAATAAAACGTCAAAATGATGCACCGCCTTGAATTGTGAGTGAGAGTCACCATCCGAGTGCAAAGGGTTAAACGCATATATATATATATATATCTTAATATATATAAATTACGTGTCACGTTGTTTGTCCGCGATGGACCCCTAAACTACTTAACCGATTTTAATCAAATTTGCACACCGTGTGCAGTTTGGTCTAACTTAAAAGACAGGATAGCCCTTTTTTTGAATTTTTAATTAGAATTTTAATTATTAACTAAAAACTAACTTTCCCGCCAAAAAAATCTTCATTTTCCCCACCGCCAAATGAGTACGGCTTCAATTTTTTTTCCAACAGTTATGAGGCTAGGCTTAAGATTTTTCGGCTGATTATTTGAAACGATTCTATTCATTTTCTTAATGTTTGATGCATTTTAAATTAAATATTGCTAATGAATCGATCTTTCAGATTCATTCTGAAGTACTTTTGAATTAAAATAAAACAGAATAAAGGAAATTAAAAATTTATAATCTGCATAGCGTTACCCCAACTGGCTTAGAAAAACTCTCGCATTTGCGTTACCGTAACTGGCGTTGAAAATTCACGCATGCGCATTGTGTTCTGATTGTTGACATGACAACCATTATCAATGGATGATTTAAATTATTTTTAGGTTAGTTGTATATTTTTGTAATTAAATTGTATTAATGCTAGTTATATATTTTTTGTATACGCTTATAGTTTTAAGTACATCGTTTTTTAAGTAGTTTTTTTTAACCTGTTTTCAACCGATTATTTTAAACGATTCGTTTTATTTTCTTAGTGTTTGATGCATTTAAAATGAAATATTGTTAATTAATCGTTCTGGTCATGATGAATCTGAGAATATTTTGTTGACAAATTCTTGAAATATTACATAAATTAGGAAAAGTTTAAACGCTCAGTGACTGTTTTCAGTAATCATATTACAAAAAAATACTTTTTTTCAGTAAAAAATATTATTATATTAATTGCTGATTAATCCTTTCCACTTTAATTTATAGTATAAATTCTACGGGAACTAACAGAAAATTAGAGAGATACATTTATAATATTATGAGTGAATTATATATCAAAATTTGAAGTTTTAAAATATTTTGATGAAGAAGCTATTAAAGTAGGAATTGCATAAAATATTTAATTATTAAAATTTTAACGAACATTAAGATTGGCGAACCGGCTGGTCGCCAAAGGCGGCTAGTATATATATATTCCCTCTAACTTCAAATAAACTAGATCTTTTGCTTTGATTTGATATTATTAATAAAAAGCATATAGGAATGTAAATGATATCCATGAAATACTTATTTATTACATGCGTATAAAATGTTTTGGGTATTATCAGAAATCTGCGCAGTACTTTGAGCTACCAAAGTGATCAATTTTTTTTAATTCTTCTCAAATATCCACCAATTTTGGAATTTTTTTTAAATATTTCTTGAGATTATTTTAAACATTCTTAAAGATGTATTGCTTCTTGGTATGCATTTAAGGTTTCATAAAATGATCCTTCTTTGTTTACAAACAATTTTTCAAGAAATTCGAGTTCTACAATCAAATTTATTAACAAATTTTGCAAATTGTTCTCATCAATAATCTTTTCAATAATCTCTCTCTTAAAAGTATTTCTGTGAAAGCTCGGCAATCATACTTAAAAAGCTCAAAACGTTATTTCCCCATTAGATCCATTGTCAACATTACTTAAAAACACCTGCTCCCTATTGAAACGTTTCTTTTTTTTTTATTTTCATTTTGGTATCAAAATTTTAAAGAAAGAAAGGTTGTTTTAAAATGAACGGGAACTTTTTATTTCATTTTAAAATGCTTCAAAATTACTTTGGCTCAGATGGAAAATATTCGGCCAAGTTCTAAAATTGTAGTTTAGGAGAATTTGTGAATAAAGAATGAAAATTTCTTAAACATATTTTGTTGGCCTTAAATTAGAGAAAGAGCATTCATATACTGATTTTTTATCATTGACGAATTATATTATTCTGAATATGCCGCCTTTGGTGACTAGTTGGTTCTCTGGAATGAATGGTTGCTAAACTTTTCAATTAAATATTTTATGTAAATTTATCTTAATAATTTCTCCAGCAAATTATTTTTAAATTGCAAATTTTGATTGACATATAAGTCATGCTAATTTAAAAGTCATATACATTTTGTTCATTGTGTTACTTTCCCAATTTTCTATTTATCTCTCTATACATCTAAGTATATCACAGGGAAAAGAACATTATTTAAAAATGGGTGCACTTTTTAAAAAAATGCTTAATCCTGAAGTTAAACCATAATTAAAAATAAAACAAAATTTCAAAAACGTTATTTAAAGCATATCTTGCACCGAAACCAACTTATTATGGAAAAATAAAATGAATTTTTCTATCTTTATCAACAACAATGGAAAAAATCCAGGATGAAATATTAGTAGCAACAATGAAAGGAGATACACTTCAGCATTAATAAAACTTATAAACTATGCTACAGGCATTTTTTAAAAATTGATTAAAAATAGAAAAAAATTACTTATCTAAAACTAGTACCATTAAAAAGTTGATGCTTTGAATTTTAAGAATACGTAAAAATTATTTTCGTGCCATTATATTTTCGGTAATTATGGCGAAAAAAAACACAAAAATTGTAACTGATTAATATTCTAATTAAAATTTCAAAACAAATTATTTCCGAGGCGCACATTCCAATTTTCTAAAATATATACTTGTATCTGCCACATTTTGTAACTCTATATTAAGCGATCTAACGTGTAGAGTAGTAACACACTCACACATGCATATTCATCTTTATTAATAGTAGACATGATGATTAACATTAAATATTACTATTCTTCTTATTCAAACAAGGCTATTGTTTCCAGCATCAAAATGGAGTGTAATTTATGATTTCTTTTTTTAGATATAATTTAATAATTTTTATGAAATCTTTAGCAATTGTAAATTTAAAAAATTGTATTCAAATATCATCACTTACTTTTCGAACTCTGTAATCTGATGTCATGATAATTAAATTAAAATGTTTGCGATGGTAAGGAATGATGAAAAATGATAATGTTCCTCATAATTATAATTCAAGAAAACAATAATATATGTGCGTGTTATTTTATTTAATAAAGATTTGTTATTATATACTTTATTGTTAAATAAATGTTAGTTGTACTTTCCTATATAAATTGGATAGATGAACTATCAATACTAAAAATTTTCATCAAATCTTTAAATGTTACCCTTTGGTAATGATAATTTTATGAGAAAAAATTTTCTGTTAGGAGAAATTTTATAAATATAGCCTGATATTTTATTAAATTTATGAATATTTTATTAAATTTGTGAATATTTTATTAAATTTATGAATATTTTATTTTTTATCAGGGCTTTTTTTTCAGAATTACACTAAACGAAAAATCATCTTGAAAAATTAATCACTTTTTGTTTCAAAAGAATGTTAAAATTCAGTATAAAATAGTTTTTTTATTTATAAAATCTTTTTTTAAATAGATGCTAGCTTATTGATTAAATAGATGCGATTATTCGTCCAGAGGCTCCTAATTTATTCACCTAGAAAATAAATCGTGTTTAGTTGTAAATAAATCTCTTATACATAATCTGATATTTTCTAAATAATATGTTTAAATTTCAAATTTTCATTGACTTTTTAACCTCGTTATTTTATTAGCCTGGCATCTTTATTATTAATTGTGCATACAAATATACCTGATTTAATATTATATTATTTAAGGAATGCGAATAACTTTCAACATCATCTAATTGCGTGTTGTCGGCACCAACTTCACTTTCTTATTTAAACAAACAATTGATTCCAAAATGAATGGCATTCTATGCCCAAAGCAAATTAGTTGAATTAAAGCATGAAGATAAAAAGTATTTAAAAATACCAATTATAATCAGTCAACACAAATTATCAGGTATGTGTTCTATCTACAGAAAATTCTAGAAAACGTATTCAAACTCCATAAAATATTTGAAAAACTTAAGTAGGAAGTAAAATTCCTTATTTTTTTTATGTTTCTCAAATCAAGTAAAAAAATATAATAAAAAATTAGCAAAATCTGGATTGTTTAGATTAGTAATGGAGGGGATGTATTTAATTAAATATCTGTATAAAAAATGAAGAGATTTGCATTTCATGGAAAATAGATTCGTATTATTGTAAATTAAACAATAAAATACTTTTATAAATTCTTTGAGAAATTTGAAAGCCAAATTAGTATCAATAAAAAGGAAATATTTTGAATTTTAAAGTGCTGTAAAAATTACTTTCCTATAATAATAATGTTAAAACTTATTTTCAAAAAATTCCAAAGCCGTGTTTGATTTTTATTAATTAAAATTCTAAATAAATTTTCAAAAAAAACTACAAAGTACTCATTTTAACATTCGAAAGTATATTTGTGCCAACTTTGATTATTCTGGTCAGATGTTTTCCCTATCGAAAGTGGGAAAAAAAAACCTCTATTTGCTTTTTACTTTCTCGCACAAGAAGTGTACTAGATACTGTAATCGTCAAAAGAGCTCGAATTCGATATTTTGACGAATCTTTAGACTTCCTTTAGTGTGAAAAATATTTTTTGGGAATTCTTTCTGTCTATGAGCAAGATAACTGAAAAATGCCTTAATTTAGACGGAAAAAATTTGGCATCTAAAATTAACATTACATTTTTATATATTTTCAAATTGTAAACGAAATTAATTCAGAGGAAGTATAATTGTACGGCTATTCGAATACAAGTGGATACTATAACTACCAAACACAAAAAAGATAGATAGATAAAACTTGGTGCACAGATTCGGCATTTAAAATGTAGATCCTTATTAAATTTATAGTTAAATCCATTGAGGAGTTAATAGCTTATCAATTTGTATTTTCGCATGCATGTAAAAGGAATAACTTAAAAACACGTTCACTTGATAAAGGAAATTTGGTCAATGGTGTTGTCTTTGCATTGGCAGTTCTGTCAAATTTCGATTTCAATTGATCGGGTGAAAAGATACCGAAATATATATATATATTCAATTTTCTGGCACTTATCCCCAGAAATCCCCAAACTTAATCCCAAAAATCAGTGGCTAGATAATCGTCAAAGATCGATATTTCTTAACTACTGTTCACCAATGCCATGCAATTAATAGATAATGGCTTTCTTTCTTGTAGTACGAAACACATGTTTCTCACTTTTGTAGTTCTGAAAATGAAACTCTAGCTGCCGTGGCATTCACTGCCTTGCCCAAGGTTCACAACTTTAGGCAGGGTACAGAGATAATACCTTAATTAGACTGTGTGCGAGAAAGTTTCAAGGAAACCATTCCCACTGGTATTATTAATTGAGATTAAGATATATTTCCTGTAAAAATTTGTCAAGCCAATATGTGCAAGCATCAGTTAAATTTAAACTCCCAAAACATCAACAAAAAAATTTACTATAAATCTAAAGAACGTACAGAAGTTATTATTTTGTAACACTTTTAGACAATTCAAAAAATGTCAGGCAACGAAGCATTAACTTCTGACTTTATCGAGGGAAGTAAGGGAGAAGCAGAAAAAAAATCTGGGGGGGGGGGGGTGAGAAAAGAAAAGTAGAGAATAAATGATAATTGGCAATGAAAACATTGAGCCGAGCAAGAAACCAATTTCGAGTGGTCAGCACATTCGTCGCAGTCCAAACGATTCGGTGGCTCTCGCTGAAAGGCATAGGGGTCACAGTTCGCAAATAACTTTCTTATCGCTGTCAATGTCCATAAGAGAAGACATTTTGTTTGTTATCCTTCCTTTTCTGTAGATGAAGGGAGGTAAAAATAAGCGCCGGGGAGAAGGAAAAAAGAACTATTTTTGTTAGAACGCCATCTTTTTGGGTCCTGCCAAACGGAAATGAAATCCTGGACTTTTCGCTGTTAGGAACAAAAACGAATTGAATTAGGTTCCTCGTTTTTTATTTCTCCTATTATTTCTTTTTTTCCTTTCCTCCTTCCTTTCTGTATTTTTCTTTTTTTTTATTGTTATTTTTTGCTGGGTGTTAGTCATTAGGTTGTCTTCTGCCCGAACTGTCACTGATCCCAGATCTGGGTCACGCGATCACATCTCCGGGTCTTAGTAAAATGCTTTGGTCAGTTGTGAGACTTAGGTGTCCATTTTCAGATACCAGAGTTTTGTTTTTAACTGTTTTAAAAGTAAGAGGCTTCATTTGCCCAATCATTTTCACTTTTTTCATGTAATATGTGCATTAACTAACTAAACTAAAGATAAATGAAATTAATCGATTTTTGTTAATAATAACGAAGTGTGTGCATGTGTGAGAGAGTTGTGTGTGTGTGTGTGTGTGTGTGTGTGTGTGTGTGTGTGTGTGAGAGAGAGAGAGAGTGAGAGAGAGAGAGAGAGTTTGTGTGTGTGTGTGTGAGAGAGAGAGAGAGAGTGAGAGAGAGAGAGAGAGAGAGTGTGTGTGTGTGAGAGAGAGGGAGAGTTTGTGTGTGTGTGAGAGAGAGAGGGAGAGTTTGTGTGTATGAGAGAGATTGTTTGTTTGTGTGTGAGAGAGAGTTTGTGTGTGTGTGTGTGTGTGTGTGTGTGTGTGTGTGTGTGTGTGTGTGTGTGTGTGTGTACATGCGTGTGTGTGTGTGCTTTCGTACGTGTGTTCTTGCGAAAGTGCATGCTTATTGAAGCTTTACAGACCAAACCATTTCCTTTAGTCGCTTTGATAATATAAATTTCTTACTAATATATCTGGCAGGATGGGAATGTGTATTTCAGAGTGTGTTTCTTTCTGAAATTTTTGTTGGAATTTTAATAAATGAAACGAGATGTTGTTGTTTAAATGTGAACTAAACAAGATGTTTGAAAATTTTATAGCGAAAATTTTATTTTCGCAACATTTTAAAATGTCTAAAACTATCTTTTCAATGGCATCCATTTTGTTGCCACGAAATCTTTTCCTAAATTTTGATATTTTTAAAAAATATTTTTAATTGATTTTCAATAACAATTAGAATAGTCTATTTGCACTTTCATTGTTTCATCAACAATTGAATCGTTTAATTCTCTTCCGTTGTTGAAGATCGAGTAAAAAATTCCTTTTTAATATCAGCATAGTTTACGTAAGGAATCGGGAAAAGAAGTAACTAGACTATAACTATTGAAGAAATCGCACATTTATGCCTAAAATGCACTATGATGAAATGGGACTTACATCCGTTATAATAACTGATATGCACAATAAGCAGAACCGGTGTGAAGCCATTAAAATAACATCACGATAATATCTTTAGAAATTCAATGATTAAAAATATTTTGTTGAGGGGCTCATGGACATCAAATTTAATTGATATTAAACATAATCATTAATACGTACACAATCCAATACACGTTTTCGAAATCTTTGTTTCATAAACAAATTTAAAACTATAAGATCGAAACAAAACAAACGAAATGAAGCTAATGTTGTGTTCGTTCATTCTTATTTATTTCTTTCAATTTAATTTGAAAGCTAAATCGATTACTTTCGAGGAACAGGCAATTTTATACAATTAACTTTCGCTAATTCGTTTATCAAAGAGCTTCAGGCTGTTTTGTGGATTTAGTTCTGGCGTAAGAGTCACATTTCGCTTTGTAGGGCTGAGAAAACAAGTACTTCAAAAAATAGGGCTTTTTAAGTTCTTTTTTTGGTTTGATTAAGTAATAAGCCTTAACCACTTAACTGCTTATTTTATTTTTTTCTACATTCTAATTAGACGATGCATTCTATTTTTGGAATGATATTGTTTAAATTCAGCTAAAAGATCATAAAATATTTATTTATTAATTCCATTCAATTTTTATGATGTACATCAAGAATATCAAAATGAAACCTCTACTTTTGCAATCTGATATACAATATACATTTATATGTATTTCTATGAACGAGTTGTGAGTAATTTATAAAACTTTTGAAACGAATTTCTTAGAATTCAAATTTTTGAGTAAATGATTTGTCTTTTATTTTAAGGTATGGTACAATTTCTCCACGATATTACTCGATATTCTAAATATCATGCAATATTGTGAAGGAATCGTAACAATATTATTTGATATATTGTACGAATGGGGATAACTATATACTAGTCAAATATCTAGATATCTAAGAAAGTGTTAGGATAACACTGTTTATTCCACGATATTACTCGATATTCTAAATATCATGCAATATTGTAAAGGAATCGTAACAATATTATTTGACATATTGTACGAATGGGGATAACTATATACTAGTCAAATATCTAGATATCTAAGAAAGTGTTAGGATAACACTGTTCATTCCACGATATTACTCGATATTCTAAATATCATGCAATATTGTAAAGGAATCGTAACAATATTATTTGACATATTGTACGAATGGGGATAACTATATACTAGTCAAATATCTAGATGTCTAAGAAAGTGTTTGGATAACTCAATTGATAATAATGCCGTCCAGTTATCTAAATTTGATTGTTTTGCAAGTTGGCATAATTACATAGTAATCCAACGATCCCAAAATTCTTAAATATGTTGGTATGGAATCAGGAAAACAAATTTTAAAGAGTGTCCGTGAAATTTTGTGGTTCCAGTTAATAGCGATAACAATGTTTGAATAATGCTGAATCATCTGCCTCTTCATCAGTCAGAAATGGTAGAAATCTGTAAGAGCTAAAAGTTAAATAAAGAGATGCCATAGAAATAAAATGCTATTGGCCAGCAAAAAAGCACATGCTATTGGCTATTGCCAAAATTGCACATGCTATTGCCGAAAGCAAATGCTATTGCTTGGCACTATCAGAAATGATGCAATCAGAATCTGCTGCACATATACATAATTACAAAAACATCTTAACAATAATCTGTAACAATACGAAATAACTTAACAAACTATTTTAACAAGTTTACAGTTCATTGTTGTTACAAAATTAACCGAGTGCTTTCATTTATTGGTATTTTACGTAATTTATCATGTAAGTTTTGGGTTTTCCTTTATTTTGTGATGTGGCGAATTTGCAGTATTACTTCCCCTTGCAGTTAGTTTAATTTTAAGGAAAGGAGTTCTACATATAGTTCTAATGGATGCTGAATTATTGAGGAGTCAATGATACGCTTTGGTGCCCAATTGATAACTTCAGTAACAAATGCGAAAATCTCAGAAATTTCTAAAATTTTGGTGATATCTCGATTAGGAGCAAAAATATATCCTCCTAAAAGCTTCTGATTACCGCGAAAAACTATGAAAAGCGGGAGAGATTGCAGAAGTCAGATGAGTTGAACTGAAGCGAGTAGTTCAGCAAAATCTCTCGTTTCAGTGATCCAGCGAGCGATATCTCTCTTTTTGTTTTCTTGTGATTGATCGATATCTAGTTACTCTTTGTGAGCTGCTGTTAACTGAAAGTGTTATTTTGTATGAGATCCACCAGTGTTTGATTTCTTAATTTTGTGTAGAATAAAGCGCCGTTATCTTTTACAGATCCTTTTACACTTTTGACAGTACATAAGCAGACGAACTTTTTCATAACGCTATATTTAAAACTATGTCCTTAGCAGAGGTATTCGCCTCTCATTTTTTTATTTATTTGTGCAATATGGGTAATCATGGGTATGGGTAAGAATACCGAGCTTAAATTTTAGATTTTTTTTTTTTGAATGATTAAGTCAAAAATTTATATTGCTTTTCAATTCTTGTGAAATAACCACAAAAAAATTTCGCTTACCAATTTAACAAGCACTGTTTTTTTTATTTTCTCGTATACGAAGAATAGAGAAAGTATTGTAATCGTCAAAAAATTCTAACTCCAGATTTTGACGAATTTCTATATTTTAGAACACCCTGAATCCGAAAAACATATTTTTGTTTTTATGTCTCTTTATTTGTAAAGGTCATAACTCGAAAACGCTTTGATCTACAGAATTATGACCAAATTTTTAGATTTCTATCAATTTTAACATGAAATCCATTCACAGCAAGTCTATCTGGCATTTCAAGCATAAATGAACTCGGTAACTACAAAACGCAAAGAGCTAGGTAAATAATGTTTGCTGCATAAATTTAACATCTAAAATTACCAAATTTTGAACCAAATCTGCCAAACAATTAACCGCCTGTCGGTCTTTTCTTGCATGCATGCGTAACGCATTGATTTAAATTCAATGAAATTTGGTAAGTTATCTTGCGAATAGAACTGTAGTTTTCTGTCAAATTTTGGTGTCAAATTTGGTCATTTGATGCATTTTTTCTGCACAAAATGGCAAGTTTTGAATCCTGAAAGCGTATTTTTTTTTTGTTACTACATTTTTTTGCTATTTAACAAAAATACTTCAGTTGGCATTAAAGACATACTATAATGATTTAAATAATACTTCTTCATATAAGTCTGTTGCTTGTCATATGCTAAGTTTCCATTCCAGTATGTATCATTGAAATGTATCACTGGAAGTCCGTCAAAAAGTAATTAGGCAGCTACCTAAGTATCGCACAATTATCAGTGACCTCAAGGCATCAAAATTATTTTTGCAATATTTTCATTATAATAATTTTCATTCTTTCATTTGATAATAATTTCATTCCATTTCAATAATTTCAGAATCATGTCCTGAAATATATTCAAATCAAAATCAACGGTTGCTTAAATTTAAGGAATTATTTTGTAAAATTACAAAGTTGTGTCGTGGTTACATTCTTTTCGCAATCGGCTGATTAACCCACAATTCACAATCATGGCAAAATTTTTACTTGAATATTTAAAATGCATTAAAAATTTCTGTAACTTTTATTCATCGTTTATATATAATTAATTTTAAATTTCAGTTTCGAATTTTTTACATGCAATATATGCTGCATTCCATTCATTTGAATGCAATCCGCAATTAAAGGCTTTGTTTTTTCAATTCGTCTATATGCATTAATTAAAAATTTAGCCCTTAGAAAATCCTCGTAAAACGTGACAACTTTCGTGGTTCCACATTTGAAGACTATGGTCCGTTCATATCCTCCGGAAAGGAACATATAAACCGAATAACTTACGGATTCAAATAGTTTGTATCATTTAAATATCTGCTTATCGATTTCCAGAAATTTCTCAAGTGCCTTGCTGTTTCAGAGAAATATAATATTTGGGATTATATGCATTGCGGAATTTCTTACTTTTTATCCGATTTTATCTTGCTTTACTTCCAGATTTCTTTCGCATATTTTTCTGCAATCGAGCCTTCTTAGTAATAACAACTATCCAGTTGCCTTATTCTTCTTTTGATCAATAAAATCCAAAGGTATGTTAATCATTTACTTGTCGAAGGATTTTCTTCTATGTGAAAATCATTATTACTGTTTTAATTTATAAAACTCCATCATAAAAAATTAAACAAGATTGTATTCATTTTTTTCTAATTCGAGTGCGTAAATATTTTTATTGAAGCATCTAAAAATTAATTAGAATTTTCTTTTTAAATGACGCGTAAAATATACATTAAAATTATTTTTAACTCCTCTTATTTTTTTTCTTTACTAAAAAGTCAAATCCTTTATATTTAAAATTCTTGCCAATGCAAATCTGTTTTCCCTCATCAAAAATCGATGCTTTATACGGAAAGGCTGACAAAGTCATTTGGGATTAAACAACAACAAGGGCAAAGAAAAAAAAATATCCCTGAAAAATAAAAGCAAGCATCTTTTTCTTAAGCTCAGCAGGAAATACTTTGCAAAAATATTCTTAAAATTCAAGATCACCGTCTTTTCAATAAGTTAAACTTAAAAGAAAATAAAAATCTAATGTCCGTGAAGAAAATGGGAAGAGGCGACTCCACGTTATTTTAATGACTTGGTTTTGAAAAGTTTTGAGGCTAAAGCTTTTCTCTGGTTAATCCGTTAAGATATCCCAGAATCTTCTCTCAAGGAGGAAGAACTTTCATTTAGTTTTCGTCTAAAGGATAAATAAATAGCATTCCATAGATGGTTCTTGCATCAGCAAAGATTACAGACTTAGACATGGGTTTGAAAGGGAACGTTGTTGGAAGATTAGGTGCTTTTCAAAGAATTTTTTGCTCCCCTTTTTTTCAGACAGACTTGGTCTATAATGTAAGGAATCTCAAAGAATTCGAGCTTTCAGTCAGTTCTTTTTCCCTGGCTATTTAGAAAACCTATAGATATGCAGTGGATGCTTTTCATATCTGGGTCAAGGAATGAAAGTTTTTCTTTTATTTCAAACTGTTTAGAAATTTAATACTTCTTGTTTCCAAAAGCAGATCGTAATCCTAGGAATAAAATACCTACGCATATGTCGATATTTGAAATTATACAATGTTCTTTAAAATTAAATGTGTGAAATATCCATTTATTTGTTGATTATGTATCATATTTTTTTCTATTCCAAATGTAGTATACCATGAATGATTGTATTCAATACAATGCATTATACATGAATAATGCCACCTTTCTTCCATTTCTTAAAATTCTACAAAGGTAATTCAAATAATTCAGGTTATGTAACATGTTCTTTTGTATCCAAATATAAATGTTTTAACTTTGTTAATTATGAAATGTTCCTAAAAAGAATTAAGTGTACCAATATATTTAATGAATAAAAACTGACAATATTAATGCTTTTGTATCTTCATACACAAAAATAGTTATCAAACTTTTTACCATTTCATTGTTTAGTAATTTTAATTATTATCCACAAAATGATGTTATTACTAATATAGTTAAAACATACTGTTGAAAATCACAACATAGTTAATTATATGCTTTTCAGAAAGTAGGTATAAGAGATTTTAAGTTATATGGGTACCCATTACATGTATTAATAAGTGAATTATTTGGATACAAAAGCAGTGAGTGTCATCACGTAAATTTTCTATTTCTGGTTAGATTTGAAAGTATAAAATGTTATCTGTGAATTTCGAATGATTTACAATGGTTTCTTAAATCATTATATAATCGATGTAGGACTTCTTACTTTGACAATACTTTGTTCCGTGTAATCTGGTACTTGGCATCACTTTGAGACAAATATAACTCTGATCTCTCCTATCATGTTGATACAAAGATAATTCTGATACTTTGTATCATGTTATTGCAAGACAATTTATAACATGTTGATAAACAAGCACTGATCTAACTAGCCGTGGCAGATAGCTGATGCTTATAAGAATATCATTCCTAATTGGGAATTCGCTTTTTTTTTTTTTTTTTTTTTTGAAGCATTGTGGTAGTGACTTTGGTTCTGACAGTGATTGACGGGTGAACGAGAAGAAGAAAGGAAAGGTTTTGCCGATATAGTCCGGATAGCAGAAAAGGAGGATTCTTCTCTGGCACGTGCATCGTTATATGAGGTAAAGAACATTTATGACTAGATATGAAAAAAATATACACATATTTATAAAAAGCATCACGCATGCTCATTGCGTCGCGGAGACAGGGCGACAAATTAGACTACAATGACCCAATACTTTTTATCTTGATTATTATAACATGATAGCAAGCGAATGAAGTCGAGATCAGTATTAATGGGGTCCAAAAGCTGATACTAAGTATTTGATACACTTAATCTATATTAGTTTTGTATAGATGATACTTTTGTATGCCTAATACTAAGTATAAGGTTGATATAATATCACCCAACTTTAGTTCTTGTAATTTCAACAATTTATTATAGAAAATATCTTCCAAGACTTGCGATCAATTAAATTTAATGATTTTAGAAGAAACTTACATTCATTTTTTCGTATATAATGAACAAGGATGTCAGCATTTCGTTATTCCTATTCTAAAAAAATAACATAATGCAATAAAAGAGGCATCTTTAACGATTTTATATATATACAGCCGACATTATAAAATGTCAGTCTTCGACAGAGTATTCAAGCATTTTTAAGAAAAGTGTGAAGTATGAAAATTATTTGACTGCGTTATATGCTTTTCCTAAGAATTCCATGTTTACCAGTGAATTCTACGGAATGATAAATACTATTTAAGCAAACTGTAAGAAGAAAGTTAATGGTAAATCTTTTATTTAATAGACGTGGATACTACGAACAAACTAAAAGTGAAAATTTAAGCTTTTTCCAAAAGAAATGGAAAATTCTCATGATGCTAGCCTTAAAAATCATATCTTTGTCATGTCATACTCCAAATGAATCGGCGATGTTTATGTTGCCAATTGCAATTTTGGTTTTTATAGAATGAGTTAGATATTAGTTAATGAGTTAGAAATGAGTGAGAATTAGAAATGAGTTTGATATTAATCGTTTCGTGTTTTACCAATAAATCCAGCATTCTATAGAATGACGGATTTTCAATTTTGACAGTAATACATACATATACTATATCCACACACAAATTAATTTTTACATCATGAGTTTATATTAAAATCATGATGTAATATTTTAAGTAATCATGATGTATTATATTAAGAATAAAATTGTAAGACGCATTTTTAACTATAATTAAGCTCCTTTATTAATAACATGAAAATTTTAAGACAATTATGTTAAAATTGATAAGGAAAAGAAATATAGTCTTGTGAAATCATTTTCTGCTTTAAATTGGGAATGGTCAGTTTGAAGGTCAAAAGTCAAGGGGAAACAAGAAAAAGAATCATTAGCAAAAAGGAAACAGTTAATTTATAATATATATATATATATCGTATTATATAGATCTCATGCTAAACTCAATCACAACATTACTATTCAATGTATTCAAATAAAAAAAATCGCAAAAGGTCTTGGAAGTATATTGACTTTAATTGCTCATTTGACATAATTATGGAATCGATTTTAATTTCGGTTTGGGAAATTGAAGGTCAAGTTTTTTATCTGAAGAAAAGAAAAGAACAGTTTATATTTATTTGAGACATTACGATAACATTCTTATTTTTAGATAATATTTTATCTCCAATATGTGATTATAAATCTCAAAATTACATCATATAGCTTATCTCCAAGCTGCTAAGCAAAAAGCATAATTCAAAATGTAGCGGTCGCCTCTATAATTCAATGTTCTTCACGTCTCCTTTCTGAAAACAATTTTTTTGATTAACTATGAGCGTATATGACAGCGTATGTTTCAAATACTATACAAAAGATTGTATAAAAAGTCGATCTAATGTATTTTATTTTTCAAAGAGATACGAAAACTTAATAGTAGCAAAAAAATTAATGATGCCATATTTTATTCTTTAAATATGTCGATACATTTATAACGTTGTAAAAAAACTTACATAATCTGTCAATTCAGATATCACACTCTATAAAATTCCAATTATTTGATTTAAATTGCATTTAGCGTTGACAAGTATTAAATAAGGGAAGAAAGGTGACAATCCTTATCTGTAGTACTTTGTATTCAGCACAATCTTTCATGATGTACTGCATTTTAAATAGAAATAAATGATGTATAGTTGAGATGATGGATAGAAACGAAATTTCTCACATTTCATTTTAAAGAACAGTATATAATTTCAAATACCGACTGATACAATAAGGATTTAATTCTAAGGATTGCGAACAGCTTTTGAGAGTAAAACGCAGTTAAATTTAATTCCTAAATAGTCTGAAATAAAAGATAAACTTTCATTCCTTGACACAGATATGAAAAGCACCTACTGCATATCTATAGGTTTTCTAAATAGCCAGGGAAAAGAACTGACTGAAAGCTCGAATTCTTTGAGATTCCTTACATTGTAGACCAAATCTGTCTAAAAAAAAAGGGAGCAAAAAATTCGTTGAAAAGCACCTAATCTTCTAACAGCACTCCCTTTCAAACTCATGTCTAAGTCTGTAATCTTTGCTGATGCAAGAACCGTCTATGGAATGCTATTTATTTATCCTTTAGACGAAAATTAAATGAAAGTTCTTCCTCCCTGGGAGAGGATTCTGGGATATCTTAACGGATTAACCAGAGAAAAGCTTTAGCCTCAAAATTTTTCAAAACCAAGCCATTAAAATAACGTGGAGTCGCCTCTTCCCATTTTCTTCACGGACATTAGATTTTTATTTTCTTTTAAGTTTAAATTATTGAAAAGATGGTGATCTTGAATTTTAAGAATATTTTTGCAAAATATTTTCTGTTGGGTTTAAGAAAAAGATATTTGCTTTTATTTTTCAAGGATATTTTTTCTTGTTGGCTAATCCCACATGACTTTGTCAGCCTTCCAGTGTAATGCATCAATTTTTGTAAAAGAAAAAAAAAAGATTTGTAACTAACAAAAGTTTGTAAATATAAAAAATTTGATTTTTTATTAACGAAAAAAACAGCTGAAGTGTCGGTTTTTAAAGGCACCGAAAAAATGAATTTAATTTATAGTTTGTGCATCAGTTAAAAAGAAAATTTTAATTCATTTTTAGATGCTTCATTAAAAATATTGATTCGCCTTCTCTTAATTATTGATTAGAAAAAAAGTGTCCGCATGCTTGTTCAATATTTTATGGCGGAGTTTTATAAAATAAATCATGAATGATGATTTTTGACATAAAATAAAAGTTTCTTTCATAAAAATGTTTAGCATTCATTTGAAGTTGTGCGATCAAAATAAGAATAAAACCACTGTGCAGTTGTTATCCTTAAAATAAGGATTTTCACATTTACGGAAATTCTCTGACATGAATATTAAGCATGCCGTTGTATTTTAGTGATCAAAATAAAAATAAACTAATTGATAAGGCTTAGTTGCTAAAAAATACGAAGCAGAGAAAACCAAAATTATAACTAGATGATATCAAGAAGGAAATATGAAAATATTGTTACGAAATTTCCGGGGTTCGTTTGGATAGTGGGAGTTATATGGTGTGGTATAATTCAATTCACCACTGGTTCACAACTTCCTTTTATAGATCTCAGGAGGCGGGGCTAGAAGCCTCTCAACTAATCAGGAACGTTCGGGGCATATCTCCGTTCCTACTGGACGGAACGGGAATATTCTCAATGTTTCGGGTATAATCTATTTTGGCGCCAAAATCGCCAAATTCGTCGCCAAGTCGCCAAATGGTCGCCAAGTTTGTCGCCAAGCTCTAGGACCTCCTATGGAACCCACTATGCTGGAAAGCCGCATCACAGGTTCGTAATAATATGTAATGCATATGATCCCAAATATTATATTACAGACTTTCCGTTGGAGCAGCAATACACTTAAGAAACTTCTAAGAATCAATATATATTTATTTAAGTAATACGAAATATTTAATTTCCTAAGCTGTCCTGTTCTTACATAGCTGTCCAGAAGAAATATAACGAAATACCGTCCTCAAATGAACTAGAACTGTCTTCATGTATGGAATTCCAGCTTGGATTAAGTGAAAATACTAAAACAGAATTCGTTCTTTTCATTTTCAAAATGTATTATTTTATCAAAACTTATTGATGTGTTTAAGAGGCAACAATTTAACTGCTGAAAGCCATACACCAAAATAATAAAGAATACCATTAATACTCTTTCCTATAACAAGATTACAGCTTTCAAATTATAACCAAGCTGTGACTAAATGGAAAAAGAGAAGTTCGATGAAAGGTTGAAGAATTCTCAAGTTATTACATAAATTGTTGTCATCCTCAGTTATTTGCCCTTTAATCACAATATCAAGGTTCTAGAATGCATTCCATTATACTGGAGAGCAGCTGCAAGTATTGTTCCATTGTTGACAGAAGTAGTCGCGAGAAAATTTTAAGGAAAACGAGATACCCTACTCCTCGTACATTCAATTAAATCTGCCACCTTCGTTGACCAGCTTTGTCCCTTAAACAATTGCTCGTTTTCAAAACAGTCCCCAACAATGATTAACCGGTTGCGTTGGCCTCTTTAATTGAAACTGTAAGTCCAGAAGGAAATGTGAAATTAAAATCCTAGTGCAAAATTAGTTTTAATGAAAGAGTAATATGATATTTGTGTTCATTCTTGTAGACAGGAATAAATTCATATATTGTAAATTAAATAAATAATAATTGATACTGTTAGTGATGCTTTAAATGCCGGATGATTATAAAAAAACTTCCAATATATGAGACCGTACCTATCATAGCATTCACAAAAACAGAATAAAATTTTGGTTCAAAGTATTTTGAGATATGCCTTCACGAATCATATGAAAAACAACAATTAAATTCTAACAGTTAGGATTACAGTGACAATATTTCAAATTTTTCAAATGGCAACACCAACTTTTTTATTAGAATGTGCTCACCATAGCGAAAAACAAGAAATAGCGTTTGAACAGTACATGTAGTACGAAAATCACTAATGCCAGAGAGGCTAAGAAGAAAAAAGAAAACAATTGTAGTGTGCTACCAAAGGCATGAAGGTGAACAGATTCCTTTAGGTATGCTACGTGCTTTGGTTCTAAGCACCATCTGCTGCATGCAAAGTGTCATTGTGGTTGAAGTAGGTAAAGTAGAAAATTTGTGAAACACAATAAAATGCTTTGCTTTCTGTTGCTTCGCTACTGTTATACTAGATTGTTTTCTCTCTCTCTCTTTTTTTTTAATATGTCTACCACTAATGATTTTTGTGCTACGGGCACCATTCTAACTCTAATTATTGCATTTTGCTGTGGAGAACACATTCAAATAAAAAGGAGTTGTCATTTAAAAATTTTGAAATTTTGTCCCTGTAACCGTAACTGTTAGAGTTTAACTGACTGTTGTTATTCATCTAGTTCTTGAGCGTATACTTCAAAATACACTGAGCCAAAATTTTATTCCGTTTCTGTGAACGGTATGATAGTTATAGTCTTATCGGGGTAGTTCTTTTTATAATCACCTATATAAGTTAAGTAAATCTTTATTGTCTGATAATTCGAGAATCAATAATCGTAAATGAAATTTTAGCGGCAAAGAAAAAGATATTGGTATATCTTAAACATCTGTTCTGTTAGCTAATAAGAACTTCACATTGTTAATTACGTTAAAAGCTATTTTTTACTATTTAGATGTTCTTAGAAAATAAGTTAATTTCACATTAAACCACAGTATGTAATGTTGCTTATTCGACATTTTAATACGTAAAATGTTGTTACTTTCTAATCCTTACATCGTTCACTATTTTTAGTGTCCCATTTAAATTTCCACTTGTATTCACCCGTATTCCTAGAATGCAAGCCATTTTAGGGATGATTCATTTAATTTATAAGAATCGGAATATCTGTTAACGCCCACACAATTTCTCATTGGCTGCTTAATTCCGAGTAACCAGTAGAATGAATTTCATTTGCGATTATTTAAAAAATTATTTGCTTTGATTATCTTAGTATTTGAGGTATCCACTCCCTCGAAAATAAACCATTTCTTAAATTAAAATGTAGTTCTGACTGAAATTTCCTTAATTTCAACTGCGATTTTATATTTTTATCGTCAATTAAGTTTGTATTTTGAAAAGAAGCTCGTATTATTTATTATTTATATAATAATTTTTAATAATTATGAAAGAAAACATAAAGAAAGGAAAATATATTATGAAAAACTTTTCCAAAAACGCATTATCGTCCTAGTTTAAAAGTTCTTTTCGGTTGTCCCCACCCCTTTCTTATTTTCTCTCATACAAAGTACGCAAATTGAAAGGATTGCATCTTTTAAAAATATTCGAATCTGAGATGCTGTTGGATCTAGACGTTTTAAGGTACTTTAAGCCCTACCCATAAATTCTGTTTAACATTTTGCTTTCTTTCTCTAGCCACAGCTGTCCTTTAACTCATAAAAAGGTGCACGTATTATTTAAAAATCTCCCGCTTCTGCTATACTAAATATATCAACAAATCCCTTCCATTACTCTTCTCACCCATCCGTCAATCCTTAACAAAAAAGTATTTTGCAATTATATATTTGGTGAACACACTAACTCATAAACGCAATATGCTAGATGGATACAATTTGGATATAGCATTAACGTCAAAATTGTTGCTGTCAAATCTTAGATGAAATCCGATAACGGTGAGTCTTCCTTTTTTTGCTCATAAACCTTATGATAACTAAAAAAGCAGAAATGAATTGAATAGATAAAATTTAGCATATTGTTTGGTGATCAGAACTGGTTATATGCATCAAATTTTGGAATAAATTATCAATGGGTTGGCTGTATGTTGTCCATAAATAACTTTAAAAAAATGCAACAATTTAAGGTGTTGAATTTTGATTCATTATCTTATTACAGAAATTATAATTCTGTATCAAATTTTGAAACCAGTGGGCTAAAGAAAAATATCCAAATTTATTTTCTCTGTTATAAATATGAGGCACAAACATCGCATTACTAGTTTCCTATATGCGGAACTTGGATGGAGATATTCATTTTTGCCTAGAGATTTGTGATTTTGCAATTTCCTTTCCTTTACTACATCACCAATGCTATATATTCAAGGGATGCAAAGGAGGTTAGAAGGAGAATCGGAAAAATCGTGCAAAAATGTCTAAATATACGTGAAAACGAAGGAGAAAACATTCCGTGTGTTATTTGATATCGTTATGGAAAAACAAAAAATATGTCTACGGATGTAAGAAAAATGTCCAACAGTATCAGTACTGAAT
Source organism: Argiope bruennichi (assembly GCF_947563725.1). NCBI lineage: Eukaryota > Metazoa > Arthropoda > Arachnida > Araneae > Araneidae > Argiope > Argiope bruennichi. The sequence continues at coordinate 63,411,804 of NC_079151.1, read as the reverse complement.
AACGGCACTTTATTCTACATGTAAACAAAAACATAAATAACACAACATTGATGAAGCATACGAAGAACAACACTTGCTGTAAAAAGAACATACAAGTAGTAAACTTGTTATAAACAACTGTAATAGCACTAAGTACTCGGAACAAACTTGTCTTTGAATTGTAGAAGATAAACAATTTAAAGACAAGTTTTGCTTAACTATTCCCTTTTCTCGACTTTTCACTGATTTTTGCTTTGTCTGTTGGCCTTTTTTATAGTTTTCGTGACAAGACAAAGTTATTATCTTCGGAGATATAGAATCTTCGCTCTCAAACGAGATATCACCAATATTTCAGTTGCACTGGAACTTTATTAATTGTCGCCAAATGGTCGCCAAAGTCGTAAACCATTGACCGGCAATTATTAAACATCCGTTAGGATATCTGTAAAACTATCTTTCTTACCGTGAAATTAACAGCACAATGAAGCAATACTGCAAACTCATAACAATAATATTTTTTACCAAATTTTGAGACTACAAGTGTTGTTTTCTATTAAATTTTCATTCCAATCAGTTGTAAAAAACGCGTCTAAAATACAAATTCGATTTTCGGATACTTTTAGCCGCATGTCAGGGATTAATCGGCGAAAAACCTGCCAAGAATAATATGATATATTCTGTAAAAGTGCTAAATTCATGCCAAGGTAATATTTCGTAACTATTTCACACCATTGCCGTACACGCTTTCTCTGAGATAAAACCTTTATTAGAGAGTATGAAAGAAAGTTTGGGGGAAACAATTCTCAATGGTTTAGGAAAGCATATTACCATGTACGCGATTTCACGCTAAGAACTTTTTTTCTTGTTCTGAATTACACCACTTCTCTGAGGCACATCAATTTCTCAAGTTTCTCTTCCGTTCTTTATTAAATCAAAGTTGCAATTATCGATCAGTCAGAGTAAACAACAGTGCGCATGAGAAGTACATTTCTTTCGAATCATTATGACTAAATGGTAATAAACATATGCAATGCATAATATTGCAGTTCTTCTTTTTTGAATAAATTTGCATTTCTAAAATCAATATTTCATCTAAATGAATGATAAGCCTCTCCCGAGTATCCGGTCTAATGTGGTGGAAGAAAAGGATGGATTTCTATGAGCCCATTACTTTGCCCACCAATACCAGAAGACAATATTTTCATATCAAAACTCATTGCTATAATAAAAATTTTCTTACTTCTTACTGAATACTAAGCTTTTCATTTATCTCAAGCTAAATATAAGGTGAAAGCAGTTGCTGGTTCACCGGAGTCTAGTCGCTGCATAGCGCATCATTTCTCCTTCCTAGTCACTACAACTTTTTTTTTCGTTTATCACCCATTTTGAAATCTTCACTGTGGTAAACTTAAAAAAATATTAAGCATACCCCAAGAACAATTTACGAATACTGTACATATGGTGCAGTTATAATCAGTAACAGCGGCAACAATTGATATCCGTTACACACTGACGAAACAATGAACAATCGAACAGAATGTTGCTCTTTTCCTTTCACAACTGGTATTTTGCACACGACACATAGGAGGACCGTAGCAGACGCCGCTTCCAATGCCTTCGCAATGTTGCCAATGTAAGCCTTGCTTTTCTCATTTAATTACGATAAAAGAAAACTAGGCCGGATGGTATGGTGGCCGAACAATCGCGAACAGGATACTCGGGAGTGCACTGTATTTGCAAATTTTGAAGATATAAGCATGTAACTTTGAAGCGAATAAATGATTGTAAGAGAAACATTTTATTTATTAACACTGTACACTATGGTGGATTTTATATTTTTGTTATTTTTTTGTTATCGCTCCCACAGAAGCCAAATATTTTCATACAATTGCCCACCTTATTTAATGAAACTTTGTAATCGGAAAGCGTATGCCTAGTTTTAGAGAATGTAAATGCTTATTCCACATTTTTGAGTGCAGTCATATTGTGTACTATATTCCGTCAGTGTACAAGCAAATCTAGATAGATGTCTTCTTCAAATGTTGATATTGGTTACCACTGGCCTGTTGCTTCATTCCGAGATTTGATTCAATTGCTCTCCCTCTTTAATACGTCGTCGGTAGATTATCTTTTACTGTCTTTGATGAAGAATTATAAAAGGAAATGAATAGGTTGTACCATAGGGTACTAAAATATCGAATAGGGATTCTGGTTGTATTCTGAATTATATAGAAATATCAGCAAACCAAGAGAGATAATTTTTCTCTAACTAGAAAAGATGTTAATTATGCAGTCTGAGAACGATAAACTTCAAATTAAATCTGTAATATTTTTCAAATCCTTTATATATATAGTCTACAGAAAGAGGGAAATTACATAACACAGCAACAATAAAGCACTTTACAAGAATGTTTTTGTTAAAGCACGCATGGGCAAAGGTCCCTGATACAAAGATGGATTGGTTTTCAATTTTAAATTCAGTTCCAAGAAAATTTAACAAAATGTAATAATTTGTTTGGGTAAAATATTCATTAATGAAATCTGCATTATTCAAATCTACAATTCTACAACCTCAAATGAAATCTATAATATTAAACTCTATTTTCTACAGAAGGACATAATCTACATAGCAGTACCATAAAGCACTTTATAAGATTTTTTTTTTTGAATCACACATAGAAAAACTCTCTCGTAGCAAGATCGATAATGATTTTCAATGTTTAATTCAGCTGCAAGGAAATTGAATAAAAAGTAAGAATTTTTTTGGGGGGAAATATTTTATTTATTTTTATTTGAAAAGGATTAAAGTTCAAGAGTAATTATTTATTACATTTTTAAAAAAATATTTTATCTCATTATATTGAATGAAATATCCAAGATTTCAATGCATTTCTCTTGGAAATACATTTCAATAAAATGAAATTAATAAGACAATAATATGATTTATTTGTTACTAAATCTGTAAAAGAATGTTGCATTTTTTTAAGAAACACTTTTTGTCTTCTTTTTTTTTTTTTTCTTTTTTTTTTTATTGGCTGAATGAATTTCTAACATTTAATTTCATTTCTTTTTAAGCTGGGATCGACTGAAGCTTTTATTTTAATTGAGACCGAATTCTATGGTATGGTACTTTGAGAATTTTTCGGATTTTAAAAATTAGTGAAGCCACTAACATTAAGTATTAGATCAATTAAATTTTGTAACTTTACCAATGGTAAGTAATTATATTAATCAGTGTATTTTTCCTCTCTATCTGAGTAATTATTGATATTCCTCGTTTCGATTAACATTATTTCTTTTGATAAATTTAAATTTCTATTATGATGAATTTAAATTTTGTGATCTACTCAATTTCTGTTTAGATTGAAATTTTATGTAAGCATTGAAAATTCATATTAAAAAATTATTTAGTAAATTATTTTTTTCAACTTAATTCGAAAATATCTTTCTTCAGAATGCCTAAATGAATTATATACCCAAAAACTTAATAATATGAAATGTTAAAATTATTGTACAAAAAAAAGCTAAGGAATGTGAAAATGCTGAAAATAGATTTGCTTTCAACGTGGTGTTTATTTCTACTTTAAAACGTAAGGATAATTATTGCGAAGCAACTAGAGAAGAAATACTTTCCAATTAAAAGTGCGTTTCTAGTTTTTAAAATTTTTTTAAAAATACACTTTTTACGTTTTTTTACAACTTAATATTAATAGCATATAATAATAAAATTAATTTCATAGTTTTGAAATGGCATATCTTTGAGATTTTATTCTCCATGTTATTAATGTCAAGTGAGAGGATAACTTATTTTTCAAAAACATTATTTTCACATGAAACTTGTATCATGTTTTCGTATGTCAATTTATTTTTGTGTGATCCGTTGTAGTTTAATGCTAAGATTTTGACTGCGGAGTTGGAGAGATCTGAACGTGGCTCAAAACTTGGAGGAGCATTGCCTGCTCAAATGCCCTCCTCGTCATTTGATTGTGGTTCAAAATTATGTTATCCAATACCCGAAAACACTCGTGTTGCTTTAGAACATAATTTAATATTAGGAAACTAAATTTTTATTATTGCGTTAATTTATTTCTTGATTTAATATTTAATTTTATAATTATTTTAATAGCCTCTTATTTATTCCAAATATTACAAAAGAATAAAAATTTAAGAAGGATAGAAAATTTATATATATATATATATATATAATATATATATATATATATATAAATATTAATATTTTATATTTATTATATATATATATATATATATATATATATATATATATATATATATATATATATATATATATATATATATATATAGATAGATAGATTTATTATATTAGCATTGAAATAGATTTTTTTTCACTTGAATGAATTTCAAAGTTATGCACTTTTTAGAATTTTTTTTCCCAATTCGAATTGATTGAATGTAACTTCTATATAGTAAATATTGTCTCACTTTTATATAATATAGTAATGGACATTTTCTTTCTTTTTGATTTTCTAATTACAAATTTTTAATTTTATTATAATTTGCTATATTACGATTCACGTTTCTTTCCGTTTAGATATTATGACAAAGAAAAATTAAAATAAATTTTTCCGTTTCAAAATTAAATTCTTATTTGAAGAATTCTGTCAATTATATCTTTCTAAATGATATTTTGAATACATTGTGAACGCCAAATTTGTCATGAATGTTATGATCTAATGTTTATTCTGATACATTGTATATATATATATATATATATATATATATATATATATATATATATATATATATATATATATATATATATATATATATATATATATATATATTTAAGTCAGTTATAGAAAAGGATCATTCATTTTCACATAAATTTCAGTTTTCCTTAAATTTCTGTTTCTAAATCTTATCAGAATACTAAAAAAAATTTAAATAGTTGCGCAATCCTAGCAATAATTTTACAGCCAAAGAAAGTAATATTCCAGCTAAACAAGCTTGTTGCCAAAAGCGGGGAGCACTTTAATTAATGCACCTTCATTTCCATTCATTTGACTGTGTAGCATGAATGGGTTTTTACAAACCGTAATGAGCCTTAACTTATAGGCTTAATTTTAAAAACACAAAATATCTTGATCCTTAAATGCCAGGTGTTGCATTACTCAATTTTGCCCATTAAAATATGATGAAAATAAGATTTTGAAACAATAATGCAAATATGAAAATATTATTAGATCAAGTAAAATCAAATAAGAAACAGCATGGGTGCGGATAAAAAAAAATGCCTTTCTTGTTTTGTTTCAATGATTGAGCGTACCATAATTTATTCCAATTTTAAAAAAAAATTAAAAATTTCTTCTTGTGTGTGCGGTAAAGTGCTCATTTAATACTACTCGCAATTTTTCCTCAACTAACGCGTAATATTATTGATTGGCAATAAGCTGTTTCTTATCTATAAAACATATTTAAAACAAAAAAAATGATTTTTTAAAGTCATTTCTTCCATAATTTATTCCATATGTAAAACTCGGCAAACCTTTTAGAATCAACTTTCTAAATATCAGGCATTTATGGATTCATTTCAATTTTAAAACTGAAATATAACTCAAAATATAAAAGTGAAATATATCACAAAAGATAAAATAATGATTATTGAATGTCTATAACTTTAAGAGCAACAAAAATCTCATTTATCTCAACATTCGTATAAAAAACTGCAGTATAGCAACAACAAAAGAGAGAAAGATGCAGGTGTACCGAAAAACTTTAGTTCAGTTATTCCTCTGGCGTGTTGAATACCAATTAATCTATATACTTGCCATCGAAAGGAGAGAAAAGGTGCGCTTTAGTGCAATGATAATAATAAAATAATAAAAGCCTGGGAGTGCGTTCTGTGCTCAGGTGCTTTGTGGGCCTCGCCAATAAATCGATCGCGTCCAAGCAAGCGCGAATCCTAACAAAATTCCTATCTCATTTTGGAATCCGATATTTACTTTGGGAGATAAGATTCTACAAATCAATGCGAAACTCGTTCAGTTTTTGTTTCGGGACCATTCCTTTTTGGTTAGAGCGATGTCATCGAAAATAGGATAAGACCATGATCTGCCGCTAGAGAAAGTATCGAAAATGCGAATCCCCAGCTGGGGCGTTATCTGAGCCATCGTAAATAGAAGGTTGAGAATTAATGGTAGCAGGCCTGTCATAGGAGACGTCCATTATTTTTTTCGCCACATCCAGTTTTATTTGCATGGTGAACCGCGGAGATAAAGAGAGAATCCTCGGCAACAAAAGATTAGTTGTTGCGGATATTTTTTCCCCTTTTCTTTTCTTTTTAAGGGATTGGGTGATAAGAAAGAATGTACTTCAGTTAGTTTAAATCGAAATTTAAGTATTTTTCGTTAATTTTTTTTTACCACAATGCTTTATTTGAAATGAAGTTGTGTCATTTTTACTTTTTTATATACAAAGTGAAAACATTGTAATCAACAAAAAAATTTAACTCGAGATTTTGATGCATCTACATGTTTCAGACTACTCAAATTTTTTTTAGAATTATGTCTATCGCTTTATTTGTTTGACACAGTAATTCTAAAACACCTCCAGCTTGCCAGATGAAATATAGTATATGCTCTTTTCACCAAATTCGTGGATTTCTATCAAAATTTAAACGAAATTCATTCAGACAGAGACTGTATGCCTGGCTGTCTAAATACAAATAACACAATAATTGCAAATAAGAGAAAATTTGATACGCAGGTTTTGCACTCAAAGTGTAAATACTGTTACGAAATTTTTCTTCTACAAATACCGCTAATCAATCGCAACACATTTAATCGCTAGTTCAGCAGCTTGCTTGCTTGCTGTATAATCCTCTCCAATTTCTTATTTTGTCGGCGACTATGGCTGCTTTCACACACGACTTTTTACAATACATACGACTTCTTCCCAGCTTCAGAGTGCTCGTCTTTTATAGTTCCAGGAGGCGGGGTTAGAATCTTCAGACCAATCAGAGCGTACCTGGGTGTATCTCGGTTATTACTGGATGGATCATGAAACTTCTCGAACTTTCCGGTATTATCCATTTAGTCGCCAAACTCGCCAAATTCATTGCCAAATGGTCGCCAAGCTCAGCGCACACAGTACAGATCTTACAAAGGTTTTAACGGTTTTTCCAGGATGACACTATTCGTGCCGGATAGCAAAATTACAGATTTGTAACAATACGTATCACATTTGGAGCCAAATTCCTAGATGCGTTGACCTCTTTTCAGATTGCATTTCTGCATGCATATAAACACTAATAATTCAAAAATGCAACCGCTTAGATAAATGAAATTTATTTCATAATTTTACTATATAAAGTGTAGATTCTTCGAATTTCCGCCAAATCTCTTAAAGAGTTGATTGTCTGTCAGACTGTACGTAAGCATGCATGTAAAGTTCACAACTCAATAGTGCAATGACATAAATAAATGAAATTTGTTATACAATTCTTTATTGTTATACCTATTTTAGTTTTGTGCCATTTTTTTCAGTCGCTAGGAAAATGGTTGTTCAAAATACATATTCGATTTTCTGGTATTTGAGTATTAACTGCATTTAATCGCCCCCCAAAAATCGCCAAAATTGGCGTGTTAAAAACTCTTGACGTACGCCAAACATCTAACTTTCTTAAATACTGTTCACCGATGAACACGTGGTGAATACACAAATAACAATTTTCTTTTTTATTCTTCGAAGCATGAAAAGCACACATGCGATATTCTGAAAGTAAAATGTTAAGCACTCAATGGCGTTCGCATGCCCAAAGATCACACTTTTGTGAGTAAGGAGGGAGTAACTCTTTTGTTAGAGAATATATTAAAAATATATTCTCTAACAAAAGAGTTACTCCCTTTCCCCTTACATTCCCTAACAAAAGAGTAAATCCGTAAAGTACCGTGAAGCATTTGAAATCATCATTAAAAAGATATGAAACTCTACAAAGTAAAGGATAATTGGTTTTTTTTATCATCCTAATGCAAACTTTGGTTAGTAAATAAAAGAAATGTAATTTTCTGTTCTTTTGATAAAAATCACATGAATAAAGCATTTAGTTGTAAATACGCAATTATTGAAATTTCAATCAAATCTTGCTTTATTTAAAAACACAAATTCATCATAAATAAAATAAAAGTTCCAGAATTGCAAAATCTTCTTATTGTTTAAAGGATTAAAGTAATTTCGAATTGAATCATCTTCTCTCAAGAAGTATATTTCGATTTACAGAAATGAAATAAATATTTCAGTTTAATTTCGCATAATTTAGCACTGATTTTGAGGAGGAATCTGAAAGATTATTGTGAAATTTTTAATAATCTTTTAACAGCAATAGAAGTCTTAAATATTTTTTTATACCTGAAATAAGAATAATTTTGTTGTAGTGTTATGTTTAGTGTTCGTAAGAAAAATATGATTCCTTTCAGATGCAATTTTTAATTAATTTCAAAAAAATTAGATGATTTTTATTTACATAACTTCATTTTTTCTGCATCGTTAAACGGTATAATCATTCCTTATGAATTAAGAATGTGTCAAAAAATTTATTTTATAAATGAAATATTAATATTTTTAAATCCTTATTGCCGCTGTACTTTTTGTTTTGCCTAATAAGACTTCCAACTATTTGATACTGCTTTTCTTCCTTTTTGCCTAATTTAAAAACACTATTCTAAATAAGGAGTGAGTATCTCTTCTACCACATTTATGCGGAAAAAAAAGTTTTTTAAACCCGTGGGAGTGGGTGGGAAACTTTCTTGCATGCTCTCTAATAAACTTGTCATGCCGGGGAACGCCTTTCAAGACACTGGCGTACAATAGTTACGAAATATTATCTTTTGGCATGAATTTGACACTTTTAGTGAATCCATCGTGTGATCCTTGGCGAGTTTTTTGGCGATTAATTCCTGGTATTCAGTAAATAATACCCGAAAAGGGAATTTGTGTTTTAGACACGTTATAAGTAAAATGTAAGGTTTGCAATCCTATAACTAATTTGTATTCATGCTTAGCTTCATTCGCACACTTAAAGTGTAAGTTGCAAAACGCTCAAACAGAAACGTGTTGCGGGGGGAGTCGTATTTTTCACTCTGTCCAATGTTGCAGGGAGTGTTGGTAATTATATATACTGGTAAAAGCACACAAAAAAAGACATCTTCAAACATTTTAATTGAATTTTCAATTAAAAATCAATCGAAATTTTACAATTTTTCCTCAAAATAATTCGAAAAATATTATTGCACAAAACTGTTTTTATATTTCTTTAAAAATTCAAAACATAAATTTTACGGTGAATTTAAAACATAAAATTTACGATTACCAAGTTTATTTTTGTACATTTTTTTCTCTAACTTCTTATTATTTTTTAAATTATTAAAAAAATTAATTTTCTTTCAAAATATTTTTAAATATAATAAAAGCAGCATTTTTCAATTTCATAATATTTTCTTTTATTTGGGTAATAATAATAATTATATTACTTTTATTATGTGTATTCAGAAATATTAAATATGCTTTTTATATAAACGTTATAAATGTTAAATATGTTTTTTATAACAAAATAATACTAAAAAAATTGTTTTGCCGTTTTGTTTTGTACTCGAGGTCCGCATCTCCTGTAATATTTTACATCAGTTATTTAAAAATTGCTTTTCATCTAATCGTTTTCCATGGCAAGAACCAGATAAATCATAAACCCTGCTCTTCTTTTTCATTCGAAATTATTATAAACTTCCTATGAATAAAACATAACACACATGTCATCCCTTAAGTGACCTACTTGCGAGAAATCCTCTTCGAAAACAAATTTCCACTTTACTCAAAACTTCTTCGATCTTACGAAAATTGTTGCCACCGAGCATGACAGCCCTCCCAAAACATCGTAAACGTCATAACGTGGCAGAAAATCTGTATTCCCGATATTCCCAAAAAGCGAGAAAACAATTTCGCGGCATAAAAACCATCCTATTTTTCCCCTGCCACCGAAAGCACCAGCAAATTGAAAACGACATCCCCCGTGTCGAGGGGGCCCGAGGTGCGTGTGCCTGACAGCACCTCGATTTAAAACGCGCCTTTGTTAGGGAGCGACCATTATGCAAATGATTCATGACAGAAAGATTGCAGCCCCGGAATGAATGCACTTTTGACGCCCCGCGTTAATTGGATCCGAATGCGGACAGCATTCTTTAGCATATTCACAAATTAATTTCTTTCCCCGAGATTTGCCCTCGCCGGGGCTTTTATATCTATGCGCCATCATCATCATCTGGCCGGCTCATGCAATTATTACGCACCTCTCATCAACCTGTTAGATGCTGTGGCTTCCTGAAGAATCGTACCTTTGTTCCAGGAACTGACAGTCGAGGCAATATGAATCATTGAATATTCGATGGATTAATTTATTCCGGGTTGTCGTCGCTCCTGATTTCGGTTTGCTTGATTATTGATATTTGTCCTCAATTTGCGTCTTGTTTAATGATATGTCACCGCTTTAATTCCCCTTGTTCGAGCAAATTTCATCCAAGATCAGGAAATCAGTATTATGAATGCATTCTTGCGAGGTACCGGAAATTATTTTTGATGGAAAATTATTATTAAGTCATTTGACTCCCGGATTTTTTTCATTTTATCTTAATATTCGTTCATATACTCAACAGGCCCTGGATTAAAGTCCTAATGTATAAAATTTTTAACGTAAAAAATATTTCGGATAACTATCACAATATATGTAAAATACTTTTATGTCTGAAATGTTTCAATTAAATTATATCAATTGAACCAAACGATTTTCAAAAACTATTGGCAGCTGATTTTTTTTCTTCTATAATTTAGAAATATTTGATATATTTTAATACTCCAAATTTTGTTTACAAATGATGAAGTATAAAAATAGATTTCAAGAACATTTTGAGACATTTAATTAAATAGTTATTTTTTCCTATCAATTAAATATTTTTACATTAAATGTTTTAATTAAATTTAGAATGTCAATTGAACCAAACGATTTTTAAAAAACTATTGATGGCTGATTTTCTCTATATTTAGTAATATTTGATGTATTAATACTCCAAATATTGAAACATAAAAATAGATTTAAAGAACATTTTGAGAAAATTTAATTAAATGATTAATTTTTTCCTATAAATTATCACACTATATATAAAATACCTTTACTTTTCAAATGTTTTGAATAAATTTAGTACGTCGATTGAACCAAACGATTTTTAAAAACTATTGATAGCTGCTTTTCTTTTTATTTAGTAATATTTGATGTATTAATACTCCAAATTTTTCTCACAAATGCTGAAACATAAAAATAGTTTTTTTAAAAAAAATTGAGACATTTAATTAAATAGTTAAATTTTTTATTAAATAAAAATATGAAAATAAGCCAATCAATGTTTAATCCAGATTTAAAAAAATTAATTGTATACTTTAAAATTTTTTTAGTGCTTTGTTAATTACAATACAACAGAATGCAATTTTTTTAATGTCTGGCAATAGTGTCTGTGTTTTTTTCTTCAATAATAAAAAATATTTCTTTACGCATTAAAACTTTGCTTTCCTAACCTTCGTTTGAATTCGAATGGTTTACTTACAACCGTCTTTTATGCATCGTTAAATTATTACTTTAAAGCCAATGCAAACGTTATCTATTCATGCGTATTAAAATAAAAGAAAAAATTAAAAGGATAATTTCCTTATTTCAAAGTCGTCTGCTTTAAATAAAAAATAATAATAATTGAAGGGGAAATTATATAGACAATAAATTTCCATCTTTGAAAGAGTAAAACTTTGTATTTTGAGATGGGGAAAAAATAGTTTTTTCTATAATAATTTGCTTCGAAATTACTAAAAGAGACAGATAAAATTTTGATTAATTTCTCATAGCCTGAAGCTGTTGTAGTCAGACAGGTTTCATTTTTTCACAAAAGCTTTGCATTTTTTTTTTTTTTTTATTTGAGCTACTGTCTTCAGTTTGCTTTTCAGCCTTGTTAAATTAGTATGCCCATAAAAAATATATCAAAAGATATGTACAAAAAATAAAAAAATAGTGGTAGAATAGTCAAATTCTTACCGTTGTCTAACAAAAAAGTGCTTACCTTATTTCAAAATATTTAAATTTTATAAATGCAACGGGATAATTGCACATAAATGAAATTGATATCGTTGACAAGGTAAATGTTTGAATTTTGAAATGGTATAAAAATAATTTTTTCTGCAATAATTTTATCTATAGTCACTGTTAAAAAAAAGAAAAAATTTTGATTAATTTCTATAAAACTGATTTTTTTTTAATATTGAGCAATTGATAGCTTTTTTACCTTGTCTTTAAATGTGAAATTTTGATTGAATTTGGCATAACTGTTTATGAGAAAATGTGGAACAAGCTTATATATGCATCCTAGTCACAATGACTTTTATTTATATTTAAATAATTAAAATGGAAATGAGAATGATACAGTTTTCAAAAATAATAAAGAGAAACACACATAATTATTTAGACCTTTTTTTAACACTTAATTTACGCAAATTGTTCTTTTTGGAGAACAATTTGTCCAACTTTCCAGTGTTAAAGTTAAGTGTGAGAAATTCGATACCTCAATGGTAATCCTAATGCTAGTCAATAAGCCCACACATACAGCCATTCTTTGGTGGTACTCACTTTCAAACCAACAAACCTCCGACCCCAAAGTCGAGACCTCCACGAAGCCACTACGATCCCTAGAAATATGTATGATAATTGATGTGGTCATTTGGGGATTTTTACGAACTAAAATCTGAGAAGTCATGTACTAAAAGATAGAAGGTTGGAATCCCAAGAAAACTTACAATGACGGCGTATTAACTCAACGTTGCACGATATTAGAAGTAATGAATGCTAGAGATTAGATTGACATTTGCGACAAAATTCTGATCTAGCTTCCGTTGTCGAAAGTCGAACAATGTGATTTGGAGGATATTCAAACGGTTGTTGATTTTTTTTACATTCGAAGCAAAGAAAGCTTCAAACATTCGTAACAAGCTATTTATTTGTATATCAGGAATAATTTTGAAGCCGTTAATCAGATAATCATTTTGCACATATAACTTTTTTTGAATTAGCAAATTGGAAAAAACAATACCATCCCAAGCAACAGCTGCACTTTCTTTTCCCGCCTTCAATTGGCCCATTTAAACCATCAAACGTTGGATCAAGTTTAATTGGATGAAACTATTATTTATATATCATATAACAGAGATAGGAAGAGTCAAACATTCAAATTAAGGTTTAACGCACTGCGCAATGTCAGCTTTAATGTCAATATCTCTTATAAATCATATCAATTACCCTTCAGCCTTCAAACTAACATATGCATGAGCTAATCCTTCACAATCATTTGGAGCACTATCTTCCCATGACTCACTAATAGTTCACACCTACTATCTTTTTAGTTCCTGCCTCGTTTCTAATAAGATATTTCTTCTTTACTACAATTAATATGTAGAAGACGTAAACCCTATCAGCAAATGAGTTAAAATATTGCGCTAGTCATAGAGAAATACTAGCACATTAAGTGAAGTTTCCAATTAAAATTGCATGTCATAGTTCTTTGTATATTTGAACTAATCTTATTTTTTTATATTTTGTGATACCATCTAGAAAGAAATTCAAAATAATAGATCTAGTTTGCATCAGTACTGTGCAGATATTTAGTCCTAAGTCAGTTTCGCGTAATGCCATTGTTGATCAGGAAAGCAAGACATCAGTGAGGTCAGTCTTGTCAGAGATTGATGTTTGTTGCCATAAAAGAGTCCACCAATCATTAGTTAAGTCAATCACTTTGATAATGCAATTTCCCAGAGGATCGAGAAAAATATTACGTACTAGTTTCATGGCATTCATAAAAAAATAAAATGACTTTTACAAAGCAACTTCAGACCATTGGAAATTTCAGCAATTATGAAATTTGACATGAGCAAAGTTGATAAATATCAAAGTCATAATGGAGCCGTAATTTAATATTATATTCTATTTACAGGACTGATATGTAAAATGTATATTTCCAAACTTCAGTGTGCTGTGCACTACTGGACCTGAAACGATACAGAATATCTCTAATTACATATTTGGCATTTATTTTTCAAATGAGTCTTTGTCAGAAACTTTTGATAAATTAATGTCACAACTTGTTTTAATATGATAAATAGAAGAAAAATATCTAGGTTCTTTAATTAAAACGAGGTTTTGCTATGATGCTTAAAATCATTTAATGAGAAACTTAGATGTTATTTTATTTAAATTCATTTAATTTCAGTTTTCCCCGTTTATATTGTGGATTACTTCAAATGATTTCAATGACTCTATAATGAATTTTCAAAACCTTTTGGAATCATTTCTTTTCTAAAGTAAAAAAAATTGGTACTTTGAATTTTTACCAGTAATAAACAAAAAAAATTAATACAGTGACTTTTATCCTATACGAAGAGAAATAATTGTATTCCTAAAAAAATTCGAATTCGAGAATTCACATCTTTTTGCTAAATTATTACTCTAAAATGCGTGGGTTAGATGGAAGATATTTAGTATGCAATTTTTATGTAAAATTTGTAGACATTTATCAAATTTTAGTAAAAGTCCGTCTTGCTGTACAAGTACTGCTAAATGCTGTAAATATAAAGAATTACGATAAAAGAAGATAGAAATAGATAAAGTTAGGCAAACAGATTTAGCATCGATTGTAAGTAAGTGTCATGTTTTGGCAAAGAGGTTGATTATCTATACTTTCACAAGTATGTAATCGACATGACTCAAAAGCTCAATGTTGGAAATAACTAAAATTTAGTATGTTGTAACAAAAACTGTAGTTGTGTGTCAAATTTTGGTTTCATTTAGTCGAATACATACTCTGTTTTCCTTATTTTACTAAGAAACATAGAATGCTAAAGTGTGGAACTCCGGTTAATTTCATCTGAATACCATGGCGTTTAGAACTTTGAACCTCTTTGGTCCAAAGTTTAAACTGCGGAGGGGAGGGTTACACCTTTATTAGAGAGTATGCCAAAAAACTCAGCCCAGCCACTCCCAGCGACTTTCTTTCTTATTTGGCATTAATCCATGAAAAGCATAATAGAATTAGTTTTGAATTTGAATGGTTTAATTTTGAACTTTAAAAGAATATGCTAACGATATTACTCATATTTTATATCTGTTTCTTTACTGGCTTAGTATGATTAGCTAATCTTTTTGAATGCAACAGAAGCAAACATCTTGGATTAAAGTAGGTTTGTATTAATATTTTCCTTCTTGACAACTTTAACTGTTAATAAAATTTTCTTTATATATCAAATTATAACTTCTTCTCTTAAAAGTGGCAGTTAAATGGCAATAGTTTAAGTGAACAAAGTATTTAATGTCTTCCAAAAATTATACTCTAAAAGAAAATTTCTTAACTACTTTCAAATTAATATAGCATTGCATTTTCCATGAAGCATTTAATGAGCTTTTATTGATTTAAATTAATTTTTGTTGATCTTTCTCATGGAAATTTTATATTTGAAAACCCCAAAACGTTATTTGATGTAAGGCTGACCCTAAAATAACTTTCTTTGTTGGAAGCTAAACAAGTATGGAATGAAATGTTCCATAGTTCATGAATAGATGACTATGGATGGATGAGAAAACAAATTCTGCAAAAGCCAACGGTGGCTGTCTCTTTGAAACTTTTTCCTGTACTATCAAATAAATAACTTAATTATTATCTTTATTATTAACCGCGAATAATAGATATGAAAAAGCCTATGAGCATGTGATCTTTAGAGAGTATTTTTTTTTAATTAAATTCTGAGATTAATTTAATGCATTTAATTTGGTCAATGCATAAGTATCAGAATACCGGTTATGTATCTGGGATATATTTTTCCGACCAACTGAAACTTTGATTTGGTATAAATCTTCAGTTGTAATCAAAAAATCTCACACCAAATTTATTTAAGACATCGCATTTTTTATTATTACTTTTACTTGCATAAAAATTACAGGCAAACGTTCATCCTTTCAGGGACTTGGTTCAAAATTTGATGCTAATTTAAACTTTAAATTCTAAATCAATGTACCAAATTTAATCTGTCTTTTGGTTTGATAATTATAATATTACCTTGTATTGCAGCAGCCAAATAAACAGACGTTTTAATGGATTTCATTCAAAATTTTATAAAAATCTGCAGCTTAGGTGTAAAGACCCTATACAAAATTTCATCCATCTAGCTCAAATCCATTTTGAGTTATCGTGTTCACACACATGTCTGTCTGTCTAAGAACACAATAACTCAAAAGCGTAATTATACGAACACAATACCTCGAAATATAATTCCGAAACTATGTTTTATAACTCAAGAAAGTTTAACCTTTTAAAGGGTCCTTTTTTTCTAGTCATATTATGTCAAAATATTTTTAGGCTTGAAATTAGAATAAGAAAAGGGATTCATTTAGCTTATTAGATAAATTTAATTTGATTAATTAATTAATTTGGTTCATTAATAATTAAGTAACAAATCAAGACACATCATTTTGTCTGAGATAAAGAAATGAAGCATCTAAGTTTCTGTCTTTCTAAAAAAATTTGTCAGAACTTATGCCATCCTACATAATTTCATACAAAGATTGATAAATTTGGTGGAAAGCATACTTTCCACGGCACTATAAAGGGTTAATATTAAATTTCTTCAAAATCTTGAATTCAAAATTGTGACGATTACAATATTTTCTCTACATATACTTCATATATAATAAAATAAAAATTTAAAAATTTAGTGATAGGGAGATTTTGCGTTTGAAACGAAAACCTATGAATTATTAAGATGAAAGCACGTAAAATGCAGACTTTCGTTGATATTCGAGTCATATAAAATGCATATTGATATGAAAATGAATGATTTAGAGTGCGAAACTTAGAGGAAAGAATAGACGTCAACTAATGTTGGGACTTTATTTGCGGTATGCATTTTTCCGCATCACTCGCAGTCTCTAAACAAATTTTAAGTTTCATTCCGTTTATTAGTTTCAATTAGTCTCCATTATTTTATGGCAGCCCTGTACACCCTGATACCGTATAGACATGTTTTTACACCCTTATATATAAAAAGAAACAATGTATCATATTCTAGTAGATTTGAAGACTGTTCCTTGCAAAAAATACCCATTCAAGTACTCGCAAATCTACAAAATTACTATTTACAAAGTTAAAGGGCGTCCAAAAACTTCGGTTCCGATAAAATTTTCTTGGGTGTCCATGAATTAATTAATCAAAACTATCAAACCCAATATGCAGTGCAAAGGGGTGCTATTAAATGTTCAATTAAAGTCACCTCTGACAGGAGATTGATAAGGCTATCATCTTTCACCACGGTAGGGTGTCTGTCATACACGCCCTGCTAATTAGCCCCCTGGGAGTAGCCGATAATTGGGTACATATCGCTCCTTACCATAGCAATTGTACTTCCATTTATAACTTTTATCTCAGGGCGATAATTACTGCAACCGCCAGCTTTTTTTAAATGGACCACTTTCAAGGATCCTAGAGGATACACATTAGAGGAACTCAAATTTGATAGATCTTTTCGGCTGAAATAGCATGTGACATGAAGTGTAATGATATTAATTTTTTTCAGGAGAAAGGAAGCTTTTAAATGCCACCATTTAACCGTAATAACCTTTGTTTAAGGGGAATTATATAAAGGAAATTTTTTTTTATTATCTACTTGCTGCCTTTGGTGACCAACTTATTCATCCGAAATATTGGCTTTTGATGACTGTTAGATTATTAAAATAGAATGCACTTAGTCGAAAGGTTGAATTTTTACTTTCTCGTGTATGTAGAAAAGAGAAAGTATAGTAATTGTCAAAAAATTAGAACTTCAAGTTTTAGACCTCCCTGGGTTAGAGAAACAGACTTTTGAAAAATTTCCGTCTGTCTGTCGGTGACAAAGATTACTCAAAATTGCTTTGAGCTAAACAGATTAAATTTGGTATATGATCTTAGCTCCAAATTTGCAGATTTCTAACAAATTTTGAGTAAAATCCACTCTGAGGAATTCTGTTTGCCCGGCTGTTCGAATATAATTTAACACGGTAACTACAAAATGAAGAGAGCTGAATAGATAAAATTCAATACACATTTTTAATATCTACTCTGAAGACACCTACCAAATTCTGAGCCAAAGCCAAAAACGGGTTTTGGTTCAGAATTTGGTAGGTCTGTACTTTCAAAAACATGTAAACGCGATAATTTAAAATCGCAATGACTTAAATAAATCGAATTTAGTATATAATTTTGTGACTACAATTATAGTTCTGTGTCAAATTTTTGTTTCAATTGATTGAGGAAAAGTGTCTAAAGCAAACATTCGAATTTCGGATACTATTAACCGCATGCCAGGAATGAATCGCCAAAAAACTCGCCAAGGATGACACGATAGATTTAGTAAAAATACTAAATTCACGCCGAAAACGTTTCATAACTATTATGCTGCAGAGTCATTCAAGAAAGTATGGAAGTTTATAATCTGTAATAAACTTTAATGGTATGAGAAATTTATTGGAGAGTCTGTGAGAAAGTTTTGAGGGGACCATTCTCGCTGGTTAATTGATAAGATCGCAAAATATAAATTTAACGGAATCAGACAACTATAAATTATTGTGCGTGCTTTGAAAAATTGTTTGGGTTACGAAATAAAAGCGAAGTTTCAAAATCTAATTTAGGAGTTGCTGTTCAAAGAAAACAAATTTTTATCTTCATTTTAACATTGGCAAAATTTTATTGAAAAGTTCGATAGAGAAATAAAATTAGTTTAAATTTTAACATAATAATAAAGATATTGATATAGATGTATATTAAATTAAACTTTCAAAAATTATTAAAATTGGATAGTGAATTGAACAGAATTAAAATCGGTATCATTAAAAAATTAATTTTTAGAGTTTTATTCATTAGTTAAATTAATCATATTAGTTAATTTAATCATTTTTATATTTTTCGCGAGGTGTAATTGAAAAATAAAAAAAAACGTGATTAACTTTTAATTTATATATTTTAATTAACATTTGGAGTTTGTAAAGACTGCATTTATCGACTGCTTGTCTTTAAAGTGAGTTTGCCAAATTTCGTTAAGATCAGACAAAAATTGCATATTTGTGTAAAAGAATATACAAAAACATTAATTTCTATGTTTGAAAATATTTATGTATATTCATTATGAAATTTTGCGATGCCTGTTGATATTTTACAATTTAATAAATAATTATATGCTATGATTTTTACATTGAATACTGCATCCGTATACTCAAAGCCAGAAGCAGGCAAACAAACCATTGTCCAAAACTAAAAAAAACAAGCAAAAAATATATATAAATGTTATTTAAAATCTTTTATTCGTGAGTAAATTCCTATGCATTTATTAAATATAGAAGGTTATTGTTTATGAGAATTACTCTGTAATAATTTACTCAAACTTACTGAATGTACCTTGACTCAAGATCTAAAAATACAGCTTTTGTGTGTTAGGCAGTGTGAGTGGTATTAACTAAATAGGGAGAACATATAATATATGTACTTGATAATAATCAAATGACCCAAGTTATACAAGGTCAAATGCTCCTACTTCGCAAATGATTCTTGAATTTAGAATTCTAAGCTGTATAGAATATTTTTATTAGATTGAAAAATTTTACTTACAAAATTTGCTGCTTTTATACTTATATGCATTTAAACTAAAAGTATTTCAAATATGTTTTATTTTTTAATAGCTGAGATAACTGCAAACTTTCAATAGTTACCAAAATACTAGAGCTTATTTTATTGTTATATTCCAAAATTTCTTATAGAATAACAGGCTTTTCTTTTTTTGTTGTTTGATTAGAAATGGATTATCTATAACAATGTTAAAAGCATAATATCATAAAATAAAAAAGATGACCCGGCTCAAAACACTTCGAAGGACGATACATATCAATAAACAAAAAGTGATGCTATCTGTTTGAGGGGATTTCAAAGGAATTTTTTTCTTTTAGCTTCTACCGAATAACGCAACGATCCATTCTGAAGTGTATTGTCATCAGTTGGAAAAACTGAATGGTTCACTTAAACATAATAGACCAAAATTGATCTATAGTATCCACTAAGATAATGCGAGACCTCATACAAGTTTGCTAACTTGCCAAACACCTTTACAATTTGGATGTGAAACAATGCCCCACCCACCATACTCTCCAGATCTACCACCTTATGATTATTATAGATCTCTAGAAAACTTTTAAGACTGTAAAACCTTTCATTCAAATGAGGATGTCAAAACTCATCTGGATCAGTTTTTCCAGCAAAGAATGAAACTTCTATGAAGGTGGAATCATGCTACTGTGAAATAGATGACAAAAGGTTTTTGGCCTGAATGGACAACATATAATTCAATAAAATATTCATCCGCAATAAGAAAATCGTCTTTCATTTTTATAAAAAAAAGAACGAAATTACATTCCGAACAACCTAATGATAAAATTTCGATATCACTTAAGCTAAATTTCCAACTCCATTTGCCATTATTTTAAAATAATTTTAAGCTTAAATGAAATGCAATCGTAATGACTTATGGAATATAGATATGCTACCTTATCATCAGTGTAATTAAAAATAATCACTTTAATGACTGAAATCGTCTGTTTATTTCAGGAACAGGAATTTAGTTTCCCACCAAAATCAGACGATTCAAATATCAAACGAAATTGGAATCTTTCGAATTTATTAAAGTGTATTTAATGTTTAGTCTTTTGAAATCTAATTGCTTTTAATCTCGTTAATTAAACGCTCGGGTGATATTTCAGCGCTTAATTTAAGTAATTAACCTAATTGTCCATTAACTGAAAGGAGTAGTTATCCTGAATTTTGTGCTTGTCGAATGCTTTCCTTGTCGAATTCCGTAATTTCAGTCATTTAATGAAGAGTTAACGACAGAAGAGTAAAAACTGAGTTTAGAGGGAGTCTGTGAGCGCTTAGAAATATTTTTCTGACGATTTAATATCGCACTCCTGAGAATATAGTGATAAATTATTTTCGTTTTCAAACTCCTGTCGATTTCTAAAATCTTTCTGCTACTAAATGTAATTTTTATTTTTGCTAATAAGTATTCAATTGAGCTATTTAGGGATTTTGCATAATTTATTACGATTTCATTTCATTTCGTTAGTGCCAGAAAAAATAATTTTGATTAAGTAGAAAGTTAGGAAAATAAGTTGAAGCAGACGTTTGCGATTTAAACAAATTAAAAAGCATAAATTAAATTAAGTTTGATTTATTATTTTTAATACATATAATTAGTTATACTTCATAAAAAATTATGCAGTCACAAGATTCAAAATATTAGTGTTATTCATGCCATTTGAAATAAGTTTGGCATTGTAACGTTTCCCCTTTTTTCCTCACATGGTAATTGGCATTCCGGCAAGAGGAAACGTCAACACTTTTCCTACACATAATTAAGTACCTACGGATCGCCAGATGTGGATCCTTTTCACGAAATAGAGTCATTGTGTCTGGCCATTTGTTGTTTCCAGATAAAGGTCCATATATGTGTATTTCGTCGTTCCAAATAGATCCATCATGTCTTCAAGGGAAAAGAACGTCGAAACATTCAGTTGTTAAACTTTTTTTTTGTTATGAAGGGACTCCTCAAATGTTCAAGAAACGATCAATCACCAGCAACTGTTGTCATTAAGTGTCGTAGACAGATGGACTTTAGCCTGGGTTAGTTGTGATTTGATTATAACTAACATGTGTGCAGGAAGGATCAGCTACGAAGATGGATCTTGAACAGACATTCCCACGATCAATTGGAGACCATTGAGGAAGCATTGCTGAGCCGCTATTGGGTGATAGGGAACTCAAGTTCACCGAGGAGAAAATCAAAGGCGGAGATCTGATGGAAATAAAATGCGGTGTTTTTGTTTTCAGAGGGAGAGAAAGGAAAGAGAGGAGAGGAGAACAGTGAGATGCATCTGAGAAGTCGGAGGGGCGAAGTTGTTCCTTATTTTGTGAGAAGCTTCGTATTTCATGTTTCTCTGTTAGAATCCACCCAATAAAGATCGGTGGATTTCTGGAGCTGACCCTAGCCGTATGAGCTTAACAGCCTGCTAGAGGGTTATTGTTTTGGTGTTTATTCTCCGATTTGATCGAGGAACTATTTCATGATTAAACTTTCAACTGTTGTGTGAATTTTGTAAATAATATTAACCTAGATGAGAGCAAGTTGTTTTTGTGTACATATATATGGCTGTAAATAAAAGAATTGTTTTGTTCACTACTCCTTAATTTAATCGGTCAAGATCAAGATATTACAGTATATATGGTTAAAGTGTGATACATTTGATTATAACATCCATTTAAAAAAATATCTGAAAATTTAAATATGATTCTAGATATTAGATACAGAATATATATAATACCTAGTGAAAATAACTCTTTTCATTCTTAGTAAGATAAGAATTTCCTTTTATGAAATTGGATGTACTAAAAAACGAAGAGTGGTAATAATTACGCAAATAATTGGCTGAATGAGCGAATGCTTCCTATATACCAAGTCATCCAATTTTAAAAGGGAAAATCTTGATTATAACATTCAAAGACAGACATTCTTCGTCATATTGTGCCTTTCATACCTTCAGTAAGCCATTATTTGAGAAGAAGGTTTCCTTTTGAATAAAAGATCAGAGAAACTGCAAAAAGTCGATGAAAAAATCTAACTGTTGAAAGACAGGCAGGAATATATTGAATATTTTAAAGTGCATAGAAGTTATATTGATGGAAGGCAAAGAATTTCTCAGGAAACACAATCGTCTGTTGCTAGTATGTAATTAAACGATCACGGAATACTTTTTATCGTAGTAAACAATTTACAATATTTGAAAATTTTCAAACCGTGTAGAAACGAATGATGGCTCAAAAATTTCTTTTACGTTTTAATGCATTCATTACTTAACAATGTTCCATAATGGAAATTTTATAGTTAGTCTACGTGATAATTCATACCATGATAATTTTATTGTTTAAGAAACAAAGCTTAAAAGTTTCTTTTATTTCTATACGTATTATTCAGATACTTTTGCATCTGAATATTAGGAAATCTATCTTAAATAATCCATATCAACCGTCGTATTTTAAGGATGGCAATCTATTGTGAACCGACCTTATGAGGAAATTAACATAGTTATATTCTTCTATTAGAAAAATGCTTTAACAACGTAATCCCTATACAGAATTTAAGAAAGTCCAAGCTAATTGTCAACAATATAAATAAAAT
Organism: Argiope bruennichi; assembly: GCF_947563725.1. Classification (NCBI taxonomy): domain Eukaryota; kingdom Metazoa; phylum Arthropoda; class Arachnida; order Araneae; family Araneidae; genus Argiope; species Argiope bruennichi. Next base: position 63,388,473 of record NC_079151.1, on the reverse strand, counting down.
ATTAAAAAAACTAAACTATAACTGCTTATATAAACTATGAAATTGCAGAAAAATAATTTTGAAACCTTCATAATTTATTAAATATCTAAATGAATTTCACAAATCTTCGGAAAGAATGGGATGACGGTTGCAAAAGGTCTTCCATCTTTTTAATTAAATTTTTGGTGATAAATTTTCTCTTCAGATTCCTTTAACTTTCCATTTGAGCTCTTTATACCTTCAGATTATGCTTAAGCGAAGTCTAAAATATCTTGTTAATTTCCTGACTTGAGATGAGGTATAGAAAATCATATCTTCACTTTTTTTTTTTATATCATTGGACGAAAGGGTTTGTTGTCTCTTTATTCCGTATATGGCAATTATTTGTATTCTTCATCGGCTATGATCTTATCCATAACGAACGTCCATGGCATAATCTGGCAAGTAATTCTATGTTTAGAGGAATTTCAGATGCAGTAGAGTAACATTGATAGGGAAATAAAATTCAATATCTTAAAAGTATATGTGACTTTCATTTGATCCTGTAAATATAAAATACATATTTTACAAATCTGTAATGTTGCTTCCTAGCAAGGTTAGTTCACTCACTGGAAAGACCGTTTTACGATCAGCTCTGTTGGGTGCTGATTGGATGCCGAATCAATGATCCTAAGGCTTGGCGGCAAATTTGACGATTATTTGGTGACAAAATAGATAATACTGGAATTTTCAAGAATTTTGGCGGTAGATCCAATAGGAACCGATCCATGCTTGATTGTTCGAGAACCTTCTCAACCGTTTCTCGGGTACTATAAAAACCGAGCTGGAGTCAGTCCTTGAGTTCAACTCTGATTCATAGTTGAGCAAGTTCTCTCCCTGAACGATTCGAGCTGCTTATAGTTTTTGTGTTGTTTGAGTGCTGTTGTTTGCTGGAAGTGCAGCTGTGTATTGCTTGTGTGCGCCTCGGGTGTATATTTGTTGTCTGTGTAGTCGTGACTTCGTGGTAATAAAATTGTCGTTTGTTACTGAGGCCTGTTGAGTGTGCGTCTCCATACACCCACTACAAATGTACTCGTTGACTTACAAACTTAATGGTGGAAGTTCCGTAACAATGTTGAAACAACATGTGCATCTTCGATATATTATTGGTAAAAATTTAGTACAATATGTGCAATTCACATAAAGGTTAATCATAGCGTTTAAATATCAAATTATTAATGCAAATTCTAATTTATTTTTCTGAGTAACTTAAGATGGTAAAATGGCCCAAATGTTAAAGAATAAATATCAACCTGTACAGTAGCAGTATCTTTGTTCGGAAGAGGAATGTTAGGCAAATTTTAGATATTTTTTAGATACCCAGCATGTGTGCCACCAGTAAAGGAAAGATTAATATAAGAGTTTTGCTTTAATTTACCATGGCAAGTCCTAATCTATTTTTCTTGAAGAAAATTCTAAACAGTATTGCAATGTGAGAAAATCCCTATTTCCGCATGCATCCCCAAAATCAATACACTACGCCTCCATTCTCATTATCAAAGAAACATCTTGCTTCTTTTGTTCATTGGGAGCTTCAAAACGGGTCTATAATTCGTCTTTCAATAATCTAGTCTCTCTAAATGCAGCAATTTAATAAAGCAGCGCGGAGGATGAAAGTTAATATCGCATGAGTAATTTCGAAGTTCTATATGCATTATTGAACTCTGTATTTGCTCTGCTCTGTCCGCCTAATAATAAGCTTCCGAAACAGTCCGCCCTGGCAAAACGAACGAAGAGAAGATATAACAGAACTTCGCGTGTTTCTTAAGATAGAGCTCTAGTATATTTAATCTAAAGGTTTGCATTGGGTGTGCAATGCATTTTCCGAAGCACTTTTAGTTTAAAGAAAGACGATATTGTTTCCCCTGAATCGTAAACGAAATACTTTTTGTTTTAGATATCTAATTTTGCATTAAAAGAAACAGATGCGACCGAATCAAGTTTTGTTTCGAATATTGAACTTCGGCTATTGTTATGAAAGTTTTAAGCAAATTTGTTATGTTCTTGCAAAAGCAATTAAGAGTTTAATGTAACATGGAATGAAATATGAAATGGAATATGAATAAGATGTATGAAAATGAAATCGAACATGTTTACATGCCAGTAGTATTGCGATTTAGTGAATTTAAGATTTTAGCAAAAAGTGAAATTTTCAGATATTATTTCAGAAGTGTCAAATGTGAAAAAATAGGGCTTCAAACAGCACATTTTTTTTGTTGTTGTTGCCAATCGAATTTTAGAATTCTACATCAAATTATACATCGCAGTTTTTTAAATTCCTCATAAAACATTTTTAATAACAATTCCGGTAAAAAAGTAAAATTATATATGAATTATAATTCTTTTAACTTTGCCTTTAAGAAAGTTGTTTTACAGTAGTATTTAGAATATTAAAAACTTTTTTATGATATCAGAAATTACAAATGGGGCTGACCTAAATTGTTAATGATCTGTTTTAAACTTTTTTTTCCCACTTTCTTCCAGAATTTTTTTTTATGTATTCTTTTAACTGTGTCTACTTTACATTAAATAAAAAAATATTTTTGTGCTGCATAAATGGAATGCTATTTATTACGATGACAATAAGATATTGAAGTAACTTTACGAATGTTATATGAATTCTCAAACCATTAAATAGTAATGAGAGATTACTTTTTAACAGTAATGAGAGATTGTTTTTTTAACATCAAAATTCATTATCTGAATTAGATTTATGTAAACTTTAACTATAATAACTATAACCAGAAAAATAAACTTTGCGCTTCATTGAGATTTCGAATACATTCACAAATACTGAGCGATTCTTCCCGTTTAAGTTTCTGAAGTTATAAAGTTAGAGGACGTTGATGTGTGCCATTTGAAAGGAACAGCTGGACGCTTCCTTTCAGAGTCATCTTGAAGATATGTTTTAGTGAAGACATCTCCGAAGAAAAGACCCTTTTAATAGTTAATGTGAAAGCTTGATGGAGCTTTTAGGAAGACGCTGGAGACGAAGAGTTGAACCATTTGGTCCGATGCCAAAAGGGTTTGGATTGTACCCAAATGAGGTATTACTGAAAACCGTTTCCAACTTATTGAGCCTTCTTTTGTTGGGAAAGAAAAGTTTAGACAATACTATTTTATGGAATGAGACTGACTTCTAAGTATGGAATAAAAGTAAACAGAATCATAATAAATTGTTTTTTCGCAGATAAATGAATAAGGTTCAATTCTTTAATAGAGCAGCCTTTAATCATTAACACTTTGCAATTAATGGCATCATTTTTCTATCTCGGAGAATGTTTCAGATGCAAGCGACAGTAAATAATGAATAGCTCGATTAATCGCTGTACCGTCCAAACTATTTCTAAAATTTCCAAGTTTGCTTTCTTCATGGAAAATTGGCTAATTCGATAACAGAGAACGTAAATATTAAAAGGCCTGGATATAATCTATGATTCAATTATCTGAAGTTATCAAGCCATTAAGTTGAAAGTATGCTACAGGTTAAAAGTCATTCTTCAAATTCGTTAGGATAAAATCGCATGATTTAAACAAGATATGTAACATTTTTAAAAGATATTTAAATTTAATTGCATGGGCATGATTTAGTTTAAATAATAGAGATTCGCTTTTAACATATTGAAATTAACCTTAATTTGCTTAAAAGATTTCATTTTCTTAAATTCTTTACGCTCGCAATAACTATCTTTCGTGCGGTCATTTAGTCTTGGTCAAGCTGCGAGTATTTATGCTTGCTGAATTCAAATAGCTGATGAAATTTTCAGCAAGAAACAGTATGGAAGTCTTTTAAAGCATATTTTATTTTGTCAATAAAATACCATTCTTTAACCCGTAAGTGGAGACAGGAGTCAAAATGACTCCTCGTTGTTCATTAGTTCTGATCTCCTCGATACTTTCAAGTTGTTCTTTCAGCAGTATGTTGACAAAAGTCTAAGTTATGAATACATTAGTATGACCGAGTTAATTTTTTTTCAAAGTTTTGGTTGTTATTTATGGAGCGGTTGACTCCATATCTCTGAAACTATTTTTAAATTGAATAATGCAAAAAGAATAAAGAAAAATTCTTAAAATAATATTTTAAAATATTGTATTCTTCAATTTTGCTTGTCAAATTCTAACAGTTATTAACCTTAGTATAATTTCGTAATATCTAAACGAAGTAAATAAATTTTTATTAAAAGATTGTTTAAGTTTTTCTTATAACATCTTTCCAACATTTAATATTATAATATTTAACATTTATAATATTTTTGGTAACTACATGATTTCCAGAATGTATTGTTTCCAAAATAAATGCCAATGTTGTTTACAATAGGCAAAAAAGAAAAATAACAATGGAGTCATTTTGACTCCATATCTTTGACCGTGTGAGGAAATTCATGTTTTCAGTTACGGGGAAACTATTTGTATGGACTAAAATTATTTCAGTTACGGGGTAACTATTTTGAACTTTGCGCTAAAACAGATGCTTACAATAATTCAAAAGAGAATATCTGACACGACATCCCATTTTTTTAACCTGTTTACCGGGAAATTAACTCATATTCTATTTGTTTCCCATAGAAATTTCATCAAACCCCTTTAAAAAAGTTAAATTTCCACTCGATACTAACTTGGCACAACTTTTAAGAGCATAAAAATAATGATTAAAAATTATATTCATTAACATTTAAATTTATATTTATCAATAGTAACATTATGCACGAATTTGTCATTTCAATGATAACTAAACAAAAGTTACTCTTGTACAAACTTTATATTTGTTTGCAGATCATGATGATATAATTAAAAGCGTTTAATTTATTTTCGGTTACTGTTTCAGAGGCGAGTAAACTACCCCATTTAAATGATAGTGAAAAATTAAATTGAATAATCAAGCTATAACAAATATGAAAAAAGCTTTCCAAACATTTGTATCTAGGAAGTTTTAAAAATATTTTTATGTTTAAATGAAATAAGCCTTGTTTATATTTGAAAAGTAGAACACACGATTTTATTACTTTGGTTACCCGAATTGCTCTCAGATAAAACTCTAACCATCAAGATAATATTACTTATGTATGGCAGAATTTAGTAGCATTTCTGAGTTATTGAATTACTAGGCTCTTTAAAATTCCACCTGTAAAAAGTTTCCTGAAAACATATTCGGGATAATGCAGAATCTGTATTCTATGAATCCAAGAGAGCCACGTTAGGATTTTGAAAAGCAAACTAATGCCCGGCTATTTCAATATAGGCAGCCTGAAACCCTAACCCTGGCACACATGAATAGAAATGCAAAGCGTACTCGTATTTACGCTGCGTCTTTTCCCTTTCTAGATTTATGCTCATGTTTCTCATTGTATTTAGGGAATATTTTAGGCACCAGAGCTTTCGCTATAACGTCGCCCATATGAAAAGGCTTTCTTTTTTTCAAGAAAAATACCATATGTTTTGGAGCCAGAGAAAATCATGTATAACAAATAATGTTTGCGGAGGAAGATACATTTAGTATAGTAGTACGGAAGCTTTTTTGCACGAATGTATGGAATGCATTAGAAAAATAAGACCCAACTCTTTTGAAAGCAGCATGTATTGTAAGCGGAGATTTTAAACTTTCCAGATGCAGAGACCAAGGAAATAGTCGTCTGGGGGATAATTTTATTGAAAAAAAGAGCGTTTACTTTTTCAAAGTATGAAAATGGTTTTTGAAATATTTCGAACTTTTTTTTTTTTTTTTTTTTTGAAGATTTCAAAAAACTTTCTCGTTTTATCATTTTACCAGTTTTATTATTTTATGTGTTAATATCAGGCTGAACAAAGAGAATATTGTTCCAAGCTTGTAGACATGGAATTTTTTTAATTGATTCTCCCTTAACTTCCTGCTCTAGCTGTACTGTTTGTCGTAGTTGCTGCTGTAGTTGTATGTACATTTCTCAAAACAGATATATGTACAAAATCTCTGTTTTGAGATTTTGTACTTTTGTGTATTTTTGATTGCAATGCAAAATTTTTTTTATTTCAGATTTTTTTTTTTTTTTACTATCAACTTGATTAATTTACTATTTTAAAAATTTAATTAAATTTTGATTCCATACGTGTGGTGCCATCTAATATTTAATTTGAGAAAAATTGATTTTAAAAAGATTTTTATCGATTTAAACATAGAAGGTAATTAAAACGAAAATTTCTGCATTTTGTACATTTATAAAAATATACTCCTAAAAACAGTTTTTTATGTTCAAAAAAGTTTATGTTCAAGTTCGAAAGTATTCAAAAAAGATCTTAGATTCCTTATCTTTAACATATATAAATAAAATCAAGTGACTTTCAAGATTTAAATTTAATAAATAAATAAATCAAAATAAGATTCTTCAATTTGTTTTAATAATTCTCATTGCAGAGCTCATATATCATTAACTTAACTGTTCTCAGTTGAAGCAAAATATTATTTGTATTTTGCATCTAAACAATTTTAGATTTAAAGTACAATTTCATTCTAGGTAAAAATTTCATTCACTTTACACAGAAAAATGAAAAATTCTTACAAAATGAACTTTCCAAAATGATATTTGTGAAAAATTTTACCGAGTTCATTTCGTTGAACAGGATTTCCTTCAGCTATTATTATTAATGCTGTGATGTGCTTATTTAATTATACTGTGCAATATAATATTAATTTCTATGAAGATTAAGCTGAAATAATATGTGTACTGTTTTGTTATATGAATGCATTGTTAGATTATATATATATATATATATATATATATATATATATATATATATATAGGGAGAGAGAGAGAGAGAGAGAGAGTGAGAAAATTAATTTAATGTATGAAGCATTTTCAATGCAGAATGTATTGTTATATCGGTGAAACATTATACCATAGTGAATTAAACTTGAAAAACCACTTATTTCTGAAGTTAAAAGGTGTTCATTTCTTATTCCTTTTAAAAATAGAGCATTCCTACATAAAATCCGAAAAACAACGAAAGTTCTCATTCTTTCACTGTAAGACATATTATAATACAAAAATAAAATGAGATACAAATAATATTACAAAGAATTAAACTGAAATAAGGAAAAGAATTTTCGTCTGCCAGACAATCTAAAGTACGACACTAGAGCGAAATATTTTCCCTGGTGATTATATACTATGAAATTCTGATAGGGAATTCCTTACACAAGTCGATTAAAATAATTTGTTTAGTTTGACAGATTTTTATCCCTTCGCTTGTGGGAAGTTGCCGATTTCAGCAGTTTTACAGAGCTCGTGTGGCATTATTTAAATACAAAATGGTGCAACTGGATCCAGAAATAAGAGAACATGTTAGCGTGATGTTAATATGGGTCACATTAAGATAAAAATTAAGAAATAAATTAAGTTCAAATTAGATTTAAAAATATCTTTACATATATGTATTTAAGAGTGTCTCAAATCTATAAAACTTGATATTCGTAGAGCGACTATTCTAACTTATATCTTCGAATATTTTTTATTTATTTATTTTTTGCATTTTATGAATAAATTCGTATTTCATATTTAATCAAACATTTTTTGTTATGGAAATAGACAGACATCAAATCGTGGTAACCAAAAGAATATTAATAGAATACATTGGGGAAATCATAAAGTACAGGGTGTTTATAAAGTCCCGGACCCATTTTGATGTTTAATAACTCATAAAATAATAAAGATAGATTTAAATTAATAACATAAATGGTTAAATAGACTCAAAAAGTTTCATGACCCTTGTCAATGAACTTCCACGTGTGCCCCCTTCGTCGCACGGAGAATGTCAAGTCGATAGTCAATTTCACGCCAGGTAGCGACAAGCATGTCGGCATCCACAGAGCCATTTGCGCACTTTATGGCGATTAACAATGCCAGAAACATGAAAGGATGCTTCATCGGAGAACATTATGCTCTTCAGAAAATCAGCAGCATCTTCTATCCTCCTTAGCATATCTGTTGCAAAGGCCATCCTCCTAGGCCTATCGTTCGGTTCCAAACTTGAACAATTTGAACTTTGTATGCCTGTAGTCTTAATTTTTTCTTAATAACCTTGCACACCGTCGAAATTGGCATATCCAATTCTGTTGCCGCTGATCTCGCAGATATTCTAGGATTGTGTAAAAATGTCTCTCTGACACGCTCAACATCAAAATCACTTGTGCAAGGACGTCCGGAACGTTTCTTATCTTCGATACTTCCAATTTCTAAAATATTCTTTTTCCACCGCAAGATGCTGTTTTTGGATGGAGGATCTTTTTGGTAAATTCTTCTGAAATTTCTCTGTGCTTGCACTATCGATTTCATTTCTATGAACCACCATAAAATCTGTGCTTTCTCTTGTGGTGTATGCATTCTCCTTTATATCCGCTCGACTACATAGAACATCCGAAAAGTACTACATAGAACAAACACATCAAAAGTAAACATAACATTGCAATAGTTGCCAAAAACAAAAGAGAGAAAAATGCAATTAATAAGCAGACAATATTTAAAAAAGTACAGATATTTAGACTGGAAAATGAAATTATCTGAAATTAACCACACGTGCGACGATATTTACAAAAGTAAAAATATTCAAACCTGAAAAGGAAAATATATGAGTTATTCCATCAATAAATGCCATAAGTGTGTTTATATCTTTATTATTTTATGAGTTATTAAACATCAAAATGGGTCCGGGACTTTATAAACACCCTGTATTTCTTCCACAAAAAGACGAGAAGCTTATTTTTAAAAAATATCCGTCCCACTCAAGCACTATATCACAGAAACTTTTCCTAATCCATAATCCACGACTGTTTCTCTAGATAAAGGGATTTCATGTACTACATTCCTATTTCTGAGCTTTTATTTCTATCCGTGTGCTATGTAACAGTATCAGAACAGCAGTTGTAGAATTCTACAAGAAATAACGAAATCATCTGTAAGTGTTCCGTCGAATTTACTTTTTCTTTTTCAATTCTAGGAAATAGGCATGTGTGACAATTTTCGCAATAGATATAGAATGAAATAAATCAGCAGATATTTCACATCTTTTCCATACGTATCACTCATTGCCGGGATTTCAATTCCCTTGACTGCAGCTTTTGAGAGAGAGAAAAAAAACTTTTTATATATATCTTCAAAGAAAATGATGGCTTCTTAAGAAGAATAAAGTATATTATATTACAGACTGTGTTATTTGTTCCCAGATCACGTAGTTTCGACTGTCACTGGACTGGACCTTTCAATATTATTTGAGCAATATTTCATAAAATGCAGGGATTGATCCGTACAAAAAAGGTGGCGACTTATTTTCCGTTCTAGAAGTCCCTAGAGACGTAAAATAGAGGAGACTATCTTTTGAAAATTATTATAGGAAAATCTCAGTGATATTTCTATTGAATCTTAAAATACTTGTATTTAAGGATTAAAAAAACAGAAATTATTTTTTAAAGAATGATATTTCGAAATATTTCAAAATTTCAGACTTTAACTGTAAAAAAATATGTATTTTTTAAAAAGTAATATTTTGTCGAAATTTATTTTTTTAGATATATAATGACTTAAAATCGTATAGTAAAATAAATTTCTTTTTTAAAAAATTATATGGGGTTACAGATTAATCATTAAATAATTATCGTTTATTGAACAGCTAAAATAATGATTTGCGTAATAATAAATGTTTACGAGTCCAAGTATATGATATTTACATATTTTTACTTAATTAATAAGTAATACAAAACTTTAATTACTAACTTCATGCAGTAATAAGTCTATTTCAGCAGTTTATAAAACGTGTGGATTTTATGTCAGTGTCTAGGTTTTTTTTTTTTTTTCAGTATATATTGCTTTGTTGAATAACATTATGTCTGTTTAATGGCGGTCATCCAAATACATAAAACATAGTTTAAATGCTGGTCTACTTAGTTTAAATATATTAACATGCAGTCTTGATGCAACGCAAGGGCTATTTTGAGATACACTTCCTAATTTTAAGCCATGTGTTAGATGACGAGGACGACACTTGAGTTTCCACCCTTCTCTAAGCTTCCTCGTCACACCAGTAAGAGAGCGTTTAGCCCATGAGATTAAATCTAACATGCACAGGCCTACGTATGAATTTAGTGGATTAGCTTTCGAAACATGAGCTGAAGATCCTGTGACCAAGACCTTGCCACAAGGCCACCATAGTCCGGAATAAATGCTAAGAAAACCAATCAGAACATTTATATTCTGTAAGAATTATAATAAGATAATTATTAAGCACATTCCAACAGGATTTATTGCACATATGTAATAAATCCTTTTAATGCAAAATTTTCATTTTTTCAGTATCAACTAGGTTATACTTGTCTCTATGAAATATAGGAGCCTCTTTCAGAATGCTACTTCTGTGAGAGAGAGTGTGTACTGTGACCAATGATAGCCATTAGAATTCAACCCTAGGTCCTACTTCCGTGCTTTCGTCACATAGTCATTCAACTTGTATAATTAGACAGGATGGAAGTAACTCCCACGTAGTTACCATACTCTCGAAACATACTGAACAGAAAGGAGGGGTAGCACAAATACATTGATAAGAGCTTGCAGAGAACAGGCTCTTATTTCCCTGCTGGCTGTACCGGCTGTTCGCCTCCTCAATAGTATGTACCTCCCATGGTAAGGGTTGTAACTTAGCAGGTATAACTTTAAGATTCAGCTTTAGTTTCCTGCCTTCTGCAGTTTCTACGATGTTCTCTCAGATTGCCTCGGAAGACAAGGCAGGACGAGGATTGTTGTTCCAAGTCACATGTAATTATCAGGAATCGAGCCGCTTTTTAGTCAAACCAAAGAAGTAAAATCTTTGTTGAAATCTATTACTAAATTTTTTATAGCCATCCTATAAAATCTTAATGATTTCATTGGTGGAACTTAAACTAGAACATTTTAACATAAATCAATAATTTTATGTTTTGAAATGAGGAAGTCGCTCATAAATATTTAATTTTCTAATTTTAAGTATGTTAAGATTTTTCTTTCACTTTCTGAATCATTCCTAAAATCTGCAACTGTATCTTCAATTATAAATAAAAAGAAAATATAAAGATTTGTTTTTATTTAAGTACAATAAATTATATTTCCAACTAGATTTTAAATTAATTTGAATTCAAAGCAATTCAGTTTGGACTCTTTTAGAAAATATCTTGGATAGTTTAATTGAAATGGTTCGTTTTTTTTTTTTTCAAATTCTTTTTGAAGATTAGTTATAAAATTTAGTGTTGTATTTTAATAAATTACAAGCATGTGTTCGACAGGATAAATCAATTTTTGAAGCTTTATGAAGCAAATTTGGGCTGTCGGAAATACAGAATAGACTTCATAATCATCTATTTTGGAAATATTTTAAACGGATATTTTAAAATATTTTGTATTACCAAACAGAATTTAGTAAAATAGCCGCAAGCATTCACTTTTAAAGCAGTTTATATATTTTTGTTAGTGCTAAAATGGAAATTCAGTTATTTATTGTCAAGCAATCCAAAAGGGTTTCATGGATGTATTAAGTGGCAATCCAATGCCCGGAGAGCTACTCAAAATTTTTCGTTTAAATTTCCGGATGAAGGTAGTGACAAGTAAAGTTTTCCATGTTATAGAATTAACGTGTCAATCGAGCAATTTGGATTCCATTATTATCTAAATAACAGAAAAAATAAATTTAACATTAATTGTAGAAAGTAGATTTCAACATTTACTTGGCTTCAGTCAAACTGTATTGCATCGAGTTCTCTATCACATATTTATCTCATTACATGATGTAGAGTCTAAATACTTTCAGCATTTTATCAAAAGGTTCTTAAAATATCAGCGTGCGTAGGCAGTCAAATTTTAAAAAAATGATCATTTATAAAATTGGAAATTGTTAGAAAGAAATGGAATTTGTTAGAAAAGATTTTAATTTTCATGGAAATAGATTTTCACCAGATTCCTTCATAAAATAAAATATGGTGTAAAATGCCAATTAATTTAAACATAATGCTTAAAATAATCTTTCAAACTGAAACAACTAAATTTGAATCGCAACACAGGCAATTGAAAGGAATTATAGTAAAAAAGAATTCACTATGAAAGAAATCATGAAAATGCTAATGGAAATGACCTCTACAAAAGTTGTTCCTTTACTTTCTAATAATCTCCTACCCTCCGTATCAAATTATGAACTATAAGAAAGTCCTAGCATTCATTTCTTTGGCGAACAGTAGTTACGAATTATAGATCTTTGGCGTTAATATTGGAGCCACGGTGGCCTGGTGGTAAGGTCTCGGCTCGCGAGCCGTAGGGTTTTAGGTTCGAGACCAGATTCTACCGAAGAACAGTCGTGTAAGGGGGCCTGTTGCACTCTAAATCCGTCAGGCCAAACATCTTCCCACTGGAAATGTGGAGAGGAGTGGTGCCAGCTCAGGTGCCGTCCTCGCCGTCTAACCGCGGTTCAAAATTATGAGGTCCTTCCCAAAATAGCGGTACCGTTGCTTTATAACGGGACATTAATATAACTAAATTTGGCAGTAATATTGCATTTTTTACTGAATCTATCGTAGAATCTTTGGCGATTTTTTATAATATCCCTGGCAGGCTATTAATACATAAGTACTCGAAAATCGAATATGTATTTTGAATGTTGTTGTTTCTCCAACCGATAGAAACCAAAATTTGATATAAAGCTACAATAGTAGCCATAATATAAAGTACCAAATTTCATTCATTTAACTCGTTACATTTTTGAGTTATTGCGGTTGCATGCATGCTAAACTACAGACCAACAAATGGTCAACTCTTTGACAGGACTGGGTCAAAATTTGAAAAGAATTTACACACATACTAACTACACAACAAAAGAATCTTACACTTGTGATGATGATTATGAACAAAACCTGTTATGATCTTGAATTATCGCTTTTCCATTCATACAAAAATATAGACCGACAAACTTCAACATTTTTTCAGAATTTTATCCAAAATTTGAAACTGATCTGCATTTATATTCGACACCACTCTTTAAATTTTATCTAACTTCTTATATTTTGTAGTTATGTATGTTCATGGTACATAGCCAGCCCGGCGGAAAGATTTTTTCCTGAAAGTATCTCTTTTCAAATTTGACAACGATTTCAAATTTGTGGAACGCACATATACCAAATTTCATTCATTTAGTTCAAATGGTGTTAGAGTTATCATGTTCATAAGCAGACAGACGTAATTACAAAAATGTGTTTTTCGGATTTAAGGAGATTTGCTACGTATCAAAATCTTGAGTTCGAATTTTTTAACGATTACAACACTTTGTATACTTCATGCACAAGAAAGCCAAAAGGCAAGAAAGTTCAGAGGCGACAACTATCTGCAAAGTATACAAACATTTTTAATCTGTGACTTTATCATCTTTGATATAGAATTGCAGTTTTTTCTTTGATATAAGACTGGCCAAGTTTACTTTTTAATAAAAGAGAAATGTCTTACGATTATTAAATACTTAAGTTATCGTCATTGCAATATTAACTAATTGCTAGAAAAAAATTCACAATAATCATTTTAATTAAAATTTTCCTTAAATTTTTAGACGCTGTCGGTTCGTTTAAAAGTTCTCTGAGAATTTTTCAGTTTTATTTCGAATATTTTTAACTGCAAGATATTACATGCATTTTAAAATCATAGTATATAAGATTTTTATATGATTACTTCGTTTTTTATAAACAGAAGCAAAGTAATGGTAAATTTATCATACCTATGGGATCTTCTTATAAAAAAACTTTCTAAAATCGAAATATTAATGAAAATGACTATAAAGAAAATTGTGTGGTTGAATATGTTGCTAAACAATGAAAATCATTAGAATTCCATTGCAGCAATGATATTTTTTAATAAAAATTCTGTAAGAATATATCTTTAAAGAATTGCAATAATTGTGAAAAATATTTAACGAAAAAAATCCCATAAAAAAGAAAACTTTTGAAATTACAATATAATGTAAAATCAATTTTGTACAAAAATATTTGCGAGAGCATTAAATGTCAACATATCACTTGATTTTTTAATTAATTAAAATTTCAAATCATCGACAGTAAACAAGTAACAGTAATTATTTAACAAGTAACAGTAACAGTAATTATTTGTTCATACTTGAGAATATCGTCTGATATAAAAATTGCTTTATCTGCAAAATGAAATATCGTCTGATATAAAAATTGCTTTATCTGCAAAATAAAATATCGTCTGATATAAAAATTGCTTTATCTGCAAAATGAAATATCGTCTGATTTAATTAGTGTTTCTAAAAATAAATATTACAAATGGTATGCAAGTACATTTTACTTTGATTTCTGCTAAATTATTAGTGTATCATCCAAGGGCTTTTGAATATTTGAATCACTAAAAAAACAGTGTTGAACAATCATAAGCCTTAAATCATTATGAAAGCAGTGAGAAAGATGAGATAATTATTTTACTTAAAAAATGAATTGCTGTCAATAGAATTAAGCTATAGAATGATATATACAAATAATGGAATCAATAGAAAACTCCAATTCTTATTTTATCAAAATGAACGAGTAGTGTCTCTATAGGTAGTAGCTGTATCTACGAAAATCAATGATTTTAAAACTTGAAACAATTAGAGATGATAAATTCGTTAACATCTCAAAAACAAGAATTTTATTTCAAATACTATCAACGTATTTCACTTAATAAATGAATGCAACAAAGTTTATTTTGTCTGTAAATATGATTAAATTTAATTTGCTACGTTTGGCATCATGTTCTGTTAAATTCAATTATATTTCCCTTCCATCTTTGTAACAAATACAGGATAAAAACACGGAATGTATTTATTTCAAAATAAAAAATTCTATACACTTCGCCACTTATTTAATTAACCAACATAAAATTCTATTCATGCAGAAATTTATCTTTATCCGTGATCATATGTCCGTGATAATTTTCGATGTATGGTGAAATATTTGCTTTTTCCTCACCACTGAATTCTTTTATAAATTAGGAATAGAAAACACTTTTTGATAACAGTTTCGTAACTCATACGCTTGGTTTGTGAAAATATGTATATCACAACCTTTAGAAATGGTTTTAATATCTTCATGTTGTTATCTTAAAATGGGATCATTTTTTTTCCTCTGAAATATTCGGAAAGGATTTTTTTTATTACTTTTTCCCTTTCAACCGCTTGAAAATCTTTGATCCATGAATTTTATTATAATTTTTTTCTACATACTATTTAAAGTTCCGAAACACTTAATTTTGTTACCACTTTAATAAGTTTCACATCAATTTCTATAAAAAGTGGTAAACTAAAAAAAGTGAGTCATTTATAATAGTAATAAGTATTTAAAAATTCTTTTAATTTCTTTTTATATAAAATATATCTAGATTAAAGTCTAAGAATAAAAATTTCATCTTTCCTAAAATGTAGTTCAATACATTGTTAAAATATAGTTTATTAAAATAATGATAAAATGAAATAATTTTATGAGGCAAGGGATTTTTATACCAGTTCAAGATTTCACTATACTTTAAATTGTAAACAAAAAAATTTCATGATAAAAGGACTAAAAAGTCTTATACATAAAAAGGAAATTCAGGAATGCGGTCTAGTTTATTTCGTTCTTTTGGATTTCTACTCTCAAACACTGAAACGTGATAATGCTTAAAGTTTTTTTTCGTCTATCTTTATTTTATTTTTAAATACCAAAGAGATCACTCTTTCGATTGATTCGTTTCAGTTCTCTCACATTTTCTAACAGGACATGGAAGGACATTTCTTGAAGAATCTGCGAACCTCGAATTCTAATAAAGGCATCTCCACAGTTCCTGTATTTTCGAGAACCTTCAATCGTATTATCAAACCTTTTCCAAATTTGTTTCCAGTGTTGAAATCATTGTTCTGATATAAACTGAGCATCTCTTAAGTTTATATGTAAATCTTCCTTCCTTACTATGAAACTAATTCCGCTGCATTGATAAGAAATATTACAAATTTGCAGCGGTACTTATAATTTATTATTTTCGTATAGCTCAAAATAAGTCTATTACAGCTCAAAGCTAGAAATTTGTTATTATTCCAATAAAATTCACAGAGCTATACAGCTAGATTAAACCCTTATGTTTAATAACTCTTTCTCGCCTAGGGAAATATTTTAAAAGTATATTAATAAGAAATAACTAATAAAGATATAAGAAACATAAATAAAGGATTTCAATCAAATCTTCGCAAACAGTTTTGCTGTATATATATGTAACATTATTTGTTGTAAAGCAGTTTTGAAGACAGTGAAGAGACTTTTTATCTTTTTAAATTCTTTTTAATCCATCGGGAAAGCATAATTATTTACAAGCAGAGACGCGGACAAGACGTCCGCCACAGCGCAGTACAGAATCCGAAGTGGGGAAAAAGGGCCGAAATAAATTATCCCTCGCCTTATATAACCTTAGATTTTGATAGGGAAAATATTTCTTCATAGTGCTAATATATTAATAAGATTCTGATAGGGATTTCTGACGCATGTCAATCACATGTAAGGGAAACACAGGGATCTTTTAAGAAAGAATGTGCTTACTGGACATTTTTTACCCCTTCACGCCGAGCGTGTGAAAGTATCGGCGTTTAGCTGATTAAGCAATTTTATGAAGCTTCTCTTGAATTAATTAAGTAGAGAAAGTGGAATTGGATCACGAAATAAGAGAATATTTTTAGAATGAAGTTACTAGGGGTTAAA
The DNA here is from genome assembly GCF_947563725.1 of Argiope bruennichi. Lineage (NCBI taxonomy): Eukaryota > Metazoa > Arthropoda > Arachnida > Araneae > Araneidae > Argiope > Argiope bruennichi. The sequence continues at coordinate 63,371,714 of NC_079151.1, read as the reverse complement.
TTAAGATAAAATCTTGGAAATTAATTAAATTGAAATTAAATTTTAAAATATCATTACATATATATAGATATATATAGTAATAAAAACCAAGTTAATAGGGGAAAAAAGGGATCAAAATTAAACCAAATAAAATAAGAATCAGACCGGATTCTTATTTTATTTGGTTTAATTTCGATCCTTTTTTTTTTCCTATCGAAGCAATAGGATTGTCTTTCAAATCTCCATCTATACAGCTTTTTACGTCATGCTTACACAAAAATACATCAAATTATAACCACTGCCCCATTTACATTTGGTCCACCTTTAACTATTAATTTTTAAATAAAAGTCATTCAGTGATGAGGAATCAATTCACATTTTTGAATAATCATTCTAAGAAAGTGAAAAGGATGTTTTATCTATAGTTTTTTGGCGTTTGAACCTGGTGGGTTGAGAGAAAGTTAAAGATGATGCCATTGTTAAGAATTTTCCAGAGAGTTGTTATTTGGCGAGACGAAAAACAGTCGATAAACAGAACTTTCGACTCCATTTTTATTTGGTGAAATCGGTCATAAAACAAAATTTTTCGTTATGATGAGGTCATATTTCGTTTCATTTGGGCAATCGTTCTATATTCAATAGTTATTTTCTACTTTCGGTGACCATATATTCGTTTACTATATTAGTAGCATTCATTTAGTAATGTTAACAAACTATAATGAATTGCATTTTACTATGCCAAACAAAAATAATACAGGGTGTTCATTAATTATTGTCGGGGTTTCCGTACCTCATAACTTTCGAATAAAAAATATTACGCAAAAACCGATTACGTATTCGTAAATTACAACTCAAAGAATTTTATTAATGATATTAAAGTGTAAAGCTTGCACAATTTGCACTTTGTAGGCATTCAGCTGAAGGCGATTATGTATTCGTAAATTACAACTCAAAGAATTTTATTAATGATATTAAAAAGATTAATGAATTTGCACATGGCTGCCCTTCGTGGCTCGTAACATATCGAGACGAAATTCGATTTCTTTCCAAGTTTTCTCCAGCATTTGTGGGGTAACATTTTGGATCGCAGTAACAATTCTGCGCTTCAGTTCATCAAAGGAGGGCACAGGGGTCTTGTACACAATGTTCTTGACAAACCCCCATAGAAAGAAGTCCAGCGGTGTTATATCTGGTGATCTAGGAGGCTATGGGATTGGTCCACCTCTTCGCATTGTTGCCACGTAAAATTCTTTGAGTTGTAATTTACGAATACATAATCGTCTTCAGCTGAATGCCTACAAAGTGCAAATTGTGCAAGCTTTACACTTTAATATCATTAATAAAATTCTTTGAGTTGTAATTTACGAATACGTAATCGGTTTTTGCGTAATATTTTTTATTCGAAAGTTATGAGGTACGGAAACCCCGATAATAATTAATGAATACCCTGTATTTTAAATTATACTTGCACAATAAACATGGAGAATTCTAACTAGTTAAATATGTACGAAAAGTGGTGAAATTAATTGGCGAATGAAATTGACAAAATCGATCGAATTGACGAGCCTGGGAACAATGCAAGGCTTTAGTTTGCGATATCTTTAAAATACAGGTCGAAAATGGTAATCATAGATAATGAATCTAGACGTCATGAGATTTCAAATAAAACAGGAATTGGCGAAATCTATACAGTGAATGGAGATTGGAGCTCTGTCAAATTTTTTTCTGTACAGAATATACATTGAAATAATGATTTTGAGACTGCTCCAAAAAATTGGAGGACAGCGATCCTTGATAATTTATATAGGAGGCATCATGAACACATAAAATTGGGGAAATTGGGGAAATCGGAACATTTTTTCAGGTTAAGAGACTATGATGAAAGATTTTTTCCATAAAATCTCTCAACATTTATTTTAAATTTTTAAATATTTTAAATACTTGATTATTTTAGTACATGAATTTTTTATGTATTTTAAGCATGCATATTAGAAAATAAATATTTTCTCTTGATTGATATTTTTAATTTAAAAATATTTTAAATGTCTGATTATTTTTAATGCATAACTTTCTTATTTATTTCAAACATATAGAAAGGGAAATAAATATATTAATTTTTTACACATACAGTTGTACCTGTTTTAAGCTTAAGGCCCATTAGTGAATTTAGCTGAGATTTTATAAAAAGTATCTTAATGGCTCATATCATATCAAAATTCTAATTACTTCGATCAAAGAAACTATGTAGAAATTTGTCCTCAGAGAAGAGAGTAACATTAGATTTCTGTCCTAAAAGAAATAATCTTAATTAATGAGGCCGCACATTTACTATCTTTCAACGCTAAGCCCTTTAAAATTTCAAAACCCACAATGTAAATGATCCTAATATTAAAACACAAAGCATTTGAAACTCTTTGGAAACGAGAACAAAGGGTTTCTATCTGAATGTTTACACTGTTACCACAGAGCCTACTTTACAATGTTTATTTCGATATGAAAGCTCGAATGCTTTCAAGTCATTTCATTTTTGTCTCATAAAGCAGTTCAATCCGCTTTTAACTACATCAATGGAACTTGATACGCTCACGTTTTCGTGTAATGGACATGTAAATTCGGGGACTAATGTCAGTGTCTGCGCGGCCCCCCGACCGGCGAAGCGATTAATTAAACCCGATAAATGCGGCAGATGGACCCGACATTCGTTTTGCAGCCATTACCTTTGCCTCACAGAATGGCCGAGTAATCCCCCGCGAAATGTGTAGCACCCTTGAAAGGGCTAAATGACATTAAAAGCTTGCATATTAATTTTCCCTTTCGCCTACTTAAGCTTAATTTAATATCATTCATTTCAGGAAGCGGGGCATCTTCTTGTAAACTTTTAGTTCGAGTTTGTTTGGCAAAGTGTAATTTCTGCTGCATATATTAATATGCGTTATGCTAACTTCATGCGTAAGTGACATTTAAATTTTCATAAAATTTGGATGTTTTTTGAAAAAGTAAATGTTGAGATTTTGAAAACTATTCGGAAGATTTCGAAATTTCGAAAAATAATTACGTTTTTAATCTAGATACCAGCTTATATTTTACTCCTTCGTATGCGAAATTCGTATGCTTTCCCGAAGAGAGAGAAGTCAAAGCCAGCAAACCCCTAAAGCCAATATTGTTTTATTGTCTACTTTAAATACAATCTCATCACCGTATAAACTAGTTTATATGACAGTACATGAACTCCAAATATAATTCCAAAAATGTGAAATTTTTTCAAACTCAGAGAGATCTGAAACGAGGAGTTTCATCAGAATCTCGAATTTGAATGCTTTCTCCATACTTCGTGTACATTAAAGCAGCCGGTGTCCTTCCTGGCCTAGGGTTAGCGCGTATTCCCCGTAATCTGGGCATCCCGCGTTCGAGTCCTTGTTCGGGCATGGTTGTTGTTTGCCGTGTGTTCTACCTGTGAGGTGTATTAAAGAATTCCCCTTTAAAAAATGTTCTGTAAGCGAGTGTGTGATTGTCATCTTCATATGAGCTAAAGTCAGACTCCTGCTCTCGGGTGCTCGGGGATCTTTACCCTGAAAAGTACTGCAAACCTCTTTCCCCGATATCTTGGACTTGGTTTGAATTGGTGTTCAATCCAAGGGGGCTAAGCAACAACAACAATAAAGCAAAATATTAATGAAAATGGAAAATACCAGGAATAATATTTTGCTTAATATTTCCAATATTCTATAATTGATTCATTAAATAAACTTTATATATTTTTATGCATTTCTTATTAAATATTTAATACAATATTGCATTTTTCTGCATTACTTGATATAAAATATTCAGGAAGATAATACCGAATCGAAAAATACATATTTTCCTTGTGTACAATAACCAACACATTAAGAACAAAAATCCAGATACGTGGGGCGATTCATTCCAGTTCCTTTGGCTTTCCCCGTATCAGTCAAACTCATACAATGTCTCAAGAAACAATACCTTTTGGTTTCCTCCCGAGATTATTTTCTTATCTCCCGAAGAAGGAGAAGGTATTTCACTTTTACTGTCCACCCCACAGTGTTTGCAGTGCCATCCAACATTTTCCATTTCGCGCCGTGTTGTTCCATCCAAAAGAACATTGTAAGAAGCAATCTTTTCAAGGGCTGACCTGATCTTCTTTTCAACCCGGGAGATTATTTGGTGCGGGTCTCTCAAAGGACACGGACCAGCACAAAGGAATGTCTCGATGCGAGGGGGAAGTCTCGCCTTCAGCTTCTGAAAACATCCCCTATCATTATTGTATTTTTTTCTCTCGGGAAACATATTGACTCCGTTAGAATTTTTCTTTCTTTTATTTTTTCTATCCATCCCTTTCTTCCCAGAACTTTGCAAGGTATGTGTTTCTGGCGTATAAAAGAAGTTGGTTTTTAGTTACTTTTTCGTCTACGAATTCGATAAAAGTGTTTGAATTTGTGTTCTTCTTCTGGTTTTCTTTCAGGAGGTTGTTCAAACTATCGGTTTCTTTATAAATATAATAAATGAAAGTTTTTTTAACTTCATAGATTTTGATTTATCACTATTAAATCACATATCTATGTTTTTGTCATTTTCTGACTGGAATTTTAGTCTAAACCAGACGTTTTTAGCATGGCTAATGAATGTTAGATCCGTAGAATCTAGTGTCCTTCCATTGACGTGGTATAGAAGTTTATAAAAAGCGGAATTGTTTTCATCATCGAAATGACGCTCATAACTATTTGAATTAAATGAAGCTAAGCCCAAAATTTCCAAACCTATTGAGACTATTTCTAAAATGAAATCGTGGGCTTTAACTTTATCTAGGTCTCATTTCAAAATGACACGAAAATTATTCTGGGACATATTGCGAAATTTTGAATCATTGGTCATAATAACAAGGACGATATCTGATCCAGCATACTTCATCAAATTTTCACTCTTCACAAGTGGAAAGATATTTGACCTCTGAGACATCTGAGAAATTTGCGAATCTTAGACCCTCTTACATGGCAGGGCACCTTCGGAATGGAGTTTCTAATCTGGAAGCCTCTAATACTAAAATCAAAACCTTACCACAGGCCTCCTCGGTTGGATGTAAGACTTCAGATGTATAGATAAGAAAATCAGATTATTATACTAATATTGTTTTAGATAGTATTCTGATTGTGTTGTTTTTGGAAAGACAATTATGAAACTATTTTGGCGGATCTAAAAAATGACAATGGAAATTTGCTTTTAAAGCGCTTGAAACATATTTTAATCCTTTTACAGGAGGTTTTGATTTGAAATATTTAATTGCAATGAATATTGTTCCACAGATTTAAAAGTCTTTCTTACGTTATATATGAAAGAAATATCAATTCCTTCATTTGTGCATTGTTTCATATTCATATAAAATTCATAGATATTTGAATCTTGATAGTTTACAAATATTATCACTCTATTAGCACAAGATATTGTGCGTTATCTCCATGATGTTATTCGTTAATCCTGTACATCATCATGAAAATATCGTAACAATACGTCGATATGAGCTTTAAACCGAAATATATGTGGAAATATATGACATAGTAGATATTTAGCGATTACTGCGAAAATTTCTGAGAAAAGCAAGATTCAGAAATATTAATGTCATTTTATTACCTAGAACCATTTTAAACTTCTTAGATTTTAAATGTAATATATAAGCAATGTTTTGCAGTCCGATACTGAGCTTAAAAATATGAATAGATAGAATAAGCTTTGTTATTAGTTATTAATTTAATGTAAATATTAATACCAAATGTACAAATCCATCAATAAATATTCTATACATGTTTAAACTTAAGACATTTATTTTCTAAATACTATGATATTAACTGACATAACGGTGCTGTCCAGTGAGAAATAGAAATCAATGTGTCATGTAACATATGACTGTACCATAAGCGAGATAAATTAAAAAATTTAATCTTTGGAGCGCATTTGAAATGTATCAAGTCGAAATGAAATGGTTGCAATAGATTTCTTCATAAAAATTTCATTCGGTTTTTCATTAGCGCATGTTTGCATGTTTGTACATGGTTTAATTTAGTGAACAAATTTATATCATGATAAAATGCCCCTCCTAATATGTCAAAATCGGATATACTAAATCTTTTAACTCCCATAAGTTTCATAGCGGGCGTGTAAATAATGTAATTATATTGACTTAATTGATTTTACAGATATGTTAACAGATTTATTTCTAAAGAAAAAATAATATATTATATTTTTGTGATAGAATCAATTTAAAAAGGCCATACAACATATGAAAATAATATAAAAATTCAATAAAATCTAGAACAATTAATGTAAAACGATATTAGTCCATTAACACTCAGTGTCCTCAGTTTTAATTTCTGTGATTAATTCTATCACATTAAAAATTTCAACGTGTATTCCTAAACTCCTAAGCAGAATTTGACTCATTTAACTTGAATTTTGATTCAAAATTCCGTTATTTTGATTTTTTTTAATTATTTTTTTCTCCTATGATTTATTTTTAACGTAATGCTAAGACAATTAAAGTAATTATTTTATATTTTACCTTACTTTAAAAATCTTTTGATGTTTACCAATAGAAAATTGTTTTTGATAGATTTTCAACAAATTTTTCAATTTTTTTTTTCTAAAAAAAATCCAGCTGGATTGGTTTTCTTTGAACCTTTTGATATTATCTTCCAGAATCCCTTACATGACATTTTGTGCTTCAAAGTATAATAAAGAAAATTGTCCATTATCAACTGCATGTCATTCACGCACAATAGTAATGATATAATTTATTGGCGTGCGATACTTGGCGATATTTTTTTTCCCATCAAATCAGAGGGATGCGATTAATACACAAATACCAGAAAACCGAATATGTATTTAGACGTCTTTTTCTCGCCAAAACCAAACCAAAATTTGACATAGAACTAAAACAGTAGTCACAAGGTCACATATGTACAGTGGCTCAAAAAATTGAGAGTACACCTTACTTTTGCTTCATAAATCCGACTTTCAATATAAATAACACATTACCGGGAAGTGCAAACATGATTTTATTTTTACACATAACAAATGGTTTAATTTAGAGTAAAAATAAAGAAAAATCAACGAAAAATTTCTAAATTGAAAATTTTCAGAAGCATTTTAAATAAACATACGCAGAATTTTGCCTCAAAAAATTGAGAATACACCAATGAAATTTTTGCAATATCACGTATAGAAACAAAGTGTCACTATTAAATTGCATGTCTTTTGGCTCTTATAATGGTCTCTAAACGTCATGGCACCGATTTGACCCATTTTTGGTGGTATTTGAAGATATTTTACCCCATTCTTCTTGCACCACTTGTTTTAAATGGGTTTTGTTTCTAATTTTGTGTCTTTGAACCCCTTTTTTGGGTATGGTCCACGAATATTCAATGGCATTGATGTCGGGGTACTGTGGTGGTGTGTGTAACTGCTATTTACAATGAAAAAGACACCACATTTTGAAGTTATGTGTATTCTGTTTGGGGTCGTTGTCTTACTGGAAAATGAAATTTCCATCTAAACCCAAATGTTTAGCACTTTCCTTTAGATTGCTGCAAAGTATATCCAAGTAAACCGTGTTATTTATAATGCCATCTACAAAAATTAAATTTCTTACCCCGAATGAAGCTATGTAACCTCAAATCATCACGGAGTCACCATCATGTTCAACTGTAGGACGTAAATTTTTTGGATACAAAGCACTATTAGGCTTTCTCCATACAGTAAGATGGTTGTCACTGCCAAAAATGTTGAGGTTTCTTTTATTATTAAATATAGATTTCTTCCAAAGGTTATTGGTCTTCAATTGATGAGTTTTTGCAAACTTCAAATGCTTTTTCTGAATTTGCAAGCTGGTGAACGGTTTCTCTCTAACAATGCTACTTTTATATCCCGCGTGTTTAATGGCATTTAGCACAGTTTCAGCATTTACACTTCTGCCTATGATTTGAAAACTTTCTGCAACAAGTTGGATGAACCATATGGTAGCAGCAATCTAAAGGAAAGTGTTACAAATTTGGGTTTAGATGGAAATTCCATTTTCCAGCAGGACAACGACCCCAAACAGAATGCACGTAACGTCAAAATATGATGTCTTTTTCATTGTAAACAATAGTTACACACACCACCACAGTACCCTGACATCAATGCCATTGAATATTCGTGGGGGATACTCGAAAAAGTGGACAAAAATACAAAATTAGAAAACAAAACCCATTTAAAACAAGTGGTGCAAGAAGAATGGGGTAAAATATCTTCAAATACCACCAAAAATGGGTCAAATCGGTACCATGACGTTTAGAGACCATTATAAGAGCCAAAAGACATGCAATTTAATAGTGACACTTTGTTTCTATGCTTGATATTGCAAAAATTTCATTGGTGTATTCTCAATTTTTTGAGGCAAAATTCTGCGTATGTTTATTTAAAATGCTTCTGAAAATTTTCAATTTAGAAATTTTTCGTTGATTTTTCTTTATTTTGACTCTAAATTAAACCATTTGTTATGTGTAAAAATAAAAACAAGTTTACACTTTCCGTTAATGTGTTATTTATATTGAAATTCGCATTTATCAAGTAAACGTAAGGTGTACTCTCAATTTTTTGAGCCACTGTACATGAAAATATAGACCAACTGACGATTAATCTCTGGATGCATTTGATTTCAATTTTGATATAAATCTCCACTTCTGATGTTAATCTATTTACCAAATTTTAGCTATCTAATCTGTTGCTACTTTTCAATAAATCTCAGCATGGTTCTTGAAGACAGCACATTTATTAGACATAGAAAACGGAAAGAAAAGAACACAGGTATTGACAATTACGCACACAGCATCATGTTAAGCAGTTCGCGGGAAGAATGCATCGGAACTAAGCGCCGGAAGAGTAATCACACATATATTCCTACGCGAGAAAAATAGTCCGCTCGCTTCATCCCAACATAATCAGTTACGCTTTGTAGTTATGGTGATGATTTTTATTCGAAAAGCCGGACAGAATTCGAATAACCGAATTTCTGAATGAATTTCATTCAAAATTTGATAGAAATCCTCAGAGTTGATATAAATATAATATACCTAATTTCTTCCATCCAAGTCAAGCACTTTAGAGCAGAACAGACAGCGTGACAAACAGAAATAATTTCAAAAATGGGTTTTTCGGATTCAAGGTGGTCTGAAACGAAAAGATTCATCAAAATTTCGAATTCGAATTTTTTGATGATTACAATACTTTTTTTTGTGTTAATATTTTGTATTACTATTCGTAAAAGAGAAAATAAAAAAATGAGAATGAAATTTTGCTTCAAAGGTATCTTAATAGTTTTTTAATGCAGTTTTGATAGATTATTGAAATTTATACTTTGACTTAATTTGAGAGTCAATGGCTCTCTCTAAATGTAAGAGCTTTTCAAAACTCAAATGTATAATTCTATAGTATATTCAATAATAGTTATGTAAAAAAAAAAATACATTTTGCGTACAACAATTCAAAGCGTTTAATTAAATCTATAAAAATAAAATTGTTTCGAAAAAGGATAAAGCGGGCATCATTTTTGAAAATCATTTTGCTGCTGTTTTTTGCGCAACAAAAAAATAAACACATATTTAGAGAGATATGATTTAATTTTAAAAACAAAAGTTTTAAAGCTATTAAAAATGTATGTGTTTAAAACGCTATAGAAATTTATGTCCTTACAAATAACTTCTAATTCTTCCAATTTGTTTCTACTACATTTTTAATTAAAAAATTACGCCTTGTATTTCGCATATATTTTATATCATTTTGACAACATGTTTAAAAATAACATAATGTTGTTTTTAATCACTTAAAAACACTTTTCCTTAAAAAAATTAAATAATTGTAAGCAGAATTTTTAGAAATCAAATGAAATAACAGAAATGAACTGACGAATACACAAGCTGATCTTAAGAAATCTTTTTATTAATTTTTCTAAATGTTTAGAAATGTGATAGGTTTAATAAAGTGTTTTTATTTACTTACATTACAATGTTTTGGCTATTAATACTTATATTTATGTTGGCGGTTTTCTTAAAGGTCTAGAAAAAGGCCAAACGATATTATTTTTAATTTCTAAATAAAACTAGTTTTTCCCTTTTAGAAAAACAAGCAATATTTCTCAATTTACATAAAATTATTATTTAAATTAATCGTAAAAATTTAATCAAGATTTATTTAATTGTTGTAATACAATTAACATTTCTTCTAGAGATCAAGTTCTGTTATTTTTGCATTCATCCGTTTTTTCAATAAGCTTATTATATTCGAATATTTAATTATATGGGATGAAAAATCTCCTTTCTCTTTTTTCCATATCTAAGTGAAAGTTTTGTTATTTTTGAAGCCTAATTTAATTTTTTCGTACCTTCTCGAAATAAAAATACTTTCCTTTGACAACTACGAGACGCTCTTTTTCTCCGTCTATTATAAAATGCATTAAAGTTCCTTGTATAAATATTTACTAAGAAATGTAAATTGGGTTCTTTAAAAAGAACATCGCACTGAAGCGGATAAAAGCTACAAGAATTTCATAAAAGGTCGGGAAAGTAATTCTACTTCTTTCAGAGTTCGGAAAACGTTTGAAGAAAGGCGAAAAAAGAAGAAGTTATTCAAAATTGCGATATTTTTGTTCTTATTTTTACATTTATTTCAGATTAGTTTTATTTTATTCAAGATGTATTCCTGCAACTGAAAATTAACTTTATATATCGAATGTATTTCTTTATATCGCAATAAATTTTTAAACTGTAAATAAATATATTCTTTATTGTTTTTTTTCTTTTAAAAAGCAAAAAAGAAATTTATCTGTCTTATTTGATTAATAAATATTTTAAATTAATGTGAAGACTGAAAAATTAAAATTATATTTATATGTGCATTGATTAACTTTTGTTAAACATTATTTTTTCTTTGTTAAACTCATCGTCATTATTTTGATGACATGGTCTATTTATAGTGTTTTATTAATTAAATTTAACAATTTAATACCTAACATGTTAGATAACCATTTACTGACTACCCCCCGTAGGCACACGGATAAAACTGAATGACTGGATCACCGAGACAGCAACACTAGCAGAAACTGTGGTTGAGTCCTAAGGACCGTCACCGGCCCCGGAACAACCCTTCCCTAAGGAAATACGTCTCGTCATCGATGGAACGTACATCCTATCCCCCACATCTTTTTATACTCATCAGGGCGGCGAGAACCAACCACCATACCGGAAGTTTCTCATCCTCATTTTTGAGGTCCTCCCCAGTGGGGGTTGAGTGTTAGATAAAAGGGTTCACCTCTCCTTAAAAATATGCATACCATACTCTTATGTGCAAAACTTAAACAACTTTTCAGATTTTGTTGCAGTTTTGCGAAAACTAAAATGAAAGAAATGCAATTCATACTATAAAGGTACAATGTAGTATATAAAAGACGAAGAAAAAGTTTAGAAGGGGAAAAGATGAATCGAACGCATACATTAGAAAACGAAGCAGAAAAAGGTTTTATTGACAGAATGACAGTGGTACAAAACAGCGTCTAGACAAGAAGGAGAACATAAACAAATGTCCCTTGTAAGGGATGTCACTTTCTCTAATTACAATGCTTGCTGGCGCCGGTTGTTTATATTTCATACAACGTTATTTAGCAATTCTTGAAGCAATAGTGACTCTTTTTCAGTATGTGTCTGTGTTAGTTATTTATTGGTTACTAAAGAATACAATGTCGAAGTATTTCCAAAGCATCCCAAACGTGTTCAATAGGGCTTTAAATCTGGAGAAAACGTGGATCAATCCATTCGACGGGTATCTTTTACTTTTCAGAAGCTCCTGAACAACAGGAGATCTATGTGGTCATGCATTATCATTTCTACCTATGCACTTCAAAATAAACATACGTAGGAAGGGGATATAAGTTCATTTCATCAACGATTTCCGATCATTAAATCTTTGTCAAAAATGCGAAGCTCTGTCCCTCCATTCATCAGTATGCGTCCTTACACAAACACACTAGAACCGTCCCATTGGTCTTCTTCTTTGATATTAGAGGGATGAAAACGCGCTCCTGCCTCTCGCTTTCTCAACTGAATTCGAGGATCATTTGTTTCATGCCCAATGTGAATTGGTAACGAGGGATGACATCATTGAAAAGATGCTCAGTCTTTGTGTCCGTTATATCGTTGTAAGAGATGCCGTCGATGACCTACTCTGAATGATAAGCAGTATTCCGGATGCCTGGCAGAAAGACCTTATTTATGCAGTCATGTAATATGACAAGCCATAAACTTTTCATCTGGTTGCTGTACTCAGGTGCAGCTCAGTTTTACGGCCATCTGGTTTCGATCTGTTTTCGCTTCACTAGCACAGTTATATATCGGCCATCTAATGCCATAATCTTGCTTGGACGTCCACCACTAAATTCTTACAATTGTATCTGTGTTTAGAAGACTTTCCAGAAGCATGAAGCAACATTTTTGTCAAATCCAAACTCATCGGAAATATTCGCCAAACTATCCCTTCCAATCATTTCACCAAGACTAAAGGCATCCCAGTAGGTTTCCGTAGTCATTTTTAAAACACAATATTGCTTTTACTGTCAATATTAGTTTTAAAGTTTGGGTCACTGTTAATGCATCATTCCCTTCTTCCATCATCTGCGAATGTCAGAAAATATGTCTTTCCTTCTTCTATTTAAGTAATCATGCACTGCTCGCAGATAACATCACTTGTAACGCATCCTGTGCATCACTTGTAACGTCATGATCCTAGTATTTGCACTTCTTTTATCTTTCTCCTGGATTGCCCTTTCACTGTAAGATCAATCTTTCCTACAATTTCGTAGCTGTATAAGGATAAATTACTTTGTTACTTAAATTTTCTCAATAGATTTTTTCTTTCTTTTTTTCCCCCTGAAAACTGAAAGTTAAACAGTGCGAGATTTTAATTACAACATAATTAAATTATTTATTTTGTTTAAAAATAAGTATCTTAAATTATAAATCATTGCATAATTTAGCCACAGAGAAAGAGATCCAGAACTCTCACTTCGAAGTTTGGTAAACGATTGTAGAGCCACCTCTGTTATGCCTTTGTACAGGAACTAAACGAAAGCCGCGAATCACAGATCTCTCTGTGAATTTGTCAACTTGATAAATTATATGTGACAGGAGTCGAGAAGTAATTTTTTTTTTTTAATTATAAGGTTTTTAAAAAATCGTACAAAAATAAAGTTAAAAGCACTTTACTGATTCAACTTCATCTTCCAAATTATTTAAAAACAACCATTTTAATTCTTAAAAATTTAGATAAATTTACCTTGATTTTCAAATTAACATCAAGCAGTAGATAAAAATTTGAATTTTAATGCGGTGAATTATAATTTTTATGAAACTACTTACAGTATTTTATAAACCAAATACATTTTGCAATGTTTATAAAAGTAGGTCTCCAATTTTTTTTTTTTTTTTTTTTTACTATCTAGATAAAATGTTCACATTGTTTTGTGTTCGTTTAATTAATTTATTAAGTGAGAGCTGCTTTTTACTATAGACTATGAATATAATTGAAAAATAGGAACTCTTTGGTTTAATTATAACAATAAATGAATCATTTTCCAGTAGAAGCGTGTAATAGATAATTTAATGAAAAATTTGGTCCAAAATTACAATTATAGTAACAAAATCCATATAAGATTTAATACATTTAAATAACCGGTTTTTGAGTTATCGCGTTTACAAGTTTCTAAATGTACAGACCGACGGACAATCAACTCCTTGTTGAATTTGGCTCAAAATTTGATAGTGTACAGATTATAAATGTTAAATGCTTTTCATACCGAATTTTATTTATCTAGATCTCTTCATTTTGTAATTATCATGTTAACTTACATTCGAATAGATGGACAGACAGACTCCTGCTGAATGGAATTTGCTACAAATTCAGTATAAAAAGTAATACAAAATTTCATCTGCAGCTTTAGCGTTTTTGAGTTATCTTTGTCACGGACAGAGAAATGGGTATTTTCCAAAAACATGTTTTTCGAACTCATAAAGGTCTTAAACATAAAGATTCGTCAAAATTCTATTTCAAATTTGTTGATGATTACTATATTTTATTTATTCTCTGTACACGAAGAGGTAAAAAATGAGCGTTGAAGTAAACACACATTTAGTAGAAAAATGATTGCACTTGAATTTTGCATCGAAACCGAGTTATATCCCACTCAAAGAACATTTCAAGAGGAATGAGTTTAAAGAAGAGAAGACTAAAGCAATTTATTTATTTATTTGAAATCTCTATAAAAAAACCCAGTGGAACGAAGAAATGCTTAAAATTATTTGGAAACATCTCAGGAGGCTTTTGAATGCTAAAAGATACATGAAAAATATTGTTGCTAAGCATGTTTTACGCCATTTTTTCTTTAGATAAATTGATTTATTCAAGGATGGAAAAATGGGATCACACATCTATTGACTGTGATAAAATTCCTCATAAATCTCTTTTGATATATCTCTGAAATCAGAATGAAATTGAGCAAACAAATATAATACCTTGTAAATCAAATTCTTTGAAATTTCCTGACAAAACCAGCTGTAAAAAACACACAAGCAGATGTTTTTTAAATACCTATGTGCTGAAAAACATACAGGCAGATGTTTTTAATACATTGGTATCAAAGCTATTATTAAAAAATGTTCATTGAAATCCTATAATAAGTTTTTGCACCGATTTCATTGTATACACAGACATATAATTCCAATTAATTTCGATTCAAACGAAACATTTGACAGTATTTTGATCTTACTTCAATGCAGTTTCGTATCATCCATATTATGAAGTTTGTAGAAGTATAATGAACAAACGATAATAAATCTAATTTCAAGTCCGAAGTTTCATCAACAACGTCAAATGGAAATCCGTTTCATATTCATGAGATAACGTTTTAGAATGAATGCTATTTTTCAAAGAGATAAATTATGTTCCAGGAATCGAATCGGGGTTCATTATTTATTGCTGTAAGTTTTAAGGGCGTATATGTTTATGAAATCCATACAAAACGCAAAAATTAATCAAAAGAACTATTTTGAAAAAAAAATTCAATTTTTCTGAAGAATAAAAGTTGTGCTAATGATCTCAACTTGCCTACTCTCTTCAATCATCAATCCTTTTTGCAAGAATGTAGAATGTTTTCCTGTAATAGCTCTGTTGTAAAGTTTCCTTGAAAAAAAATTTGATTGAAAACTAAATTTGTTTACCAAACTAAGTTTTTTTTTCTTAGATTATTTTAATAAAGTTTTGGTAAAAATCTTTTTACTGAATTTTACCAACAAATTGATTTTTTAATAGATAACATAAAATTTAAAATACAGTATGATAATGAATAATATTTTATTTCTATTTCAAAACATTTAAGTATTCAGAATGATATTTGCTCAAGTAAATTCTATTTTCAAATTACTATGCACAAAGATGTTATATCATTTGTTTTCTGTACAGAAAATCTATATACACTATACGTCTACAAAGCATTTCTAAACATATTACATAAAATTTTCTGGAAGCGCATGTCAGAAGAAAAAATATTATGAAATAGGTTCTATTTAGTGCATTATTTATTATTGATATTTAAAATTAACTCCCTTTTATTTCATTCACAAAAGAAATTAAATAAAAAAAACCATGCTGCAGACGGTTTTATTACTTTTTTACATTTTTGATTATATTTTTTACTTTTATATTACTTCGTACTATTATTACATAATACGAATATTCTTTTATATTATTTCGTTTATATTATGACATAATTCACGAAACAGAAGATCTATCAATCCGTAAAATTCAATGACGCAAAGGCCAAACTGTGCGAAATAGTTAGTTAACATTAAACAGATAAAAAAAAACTTATTTAAAATCGGCTTAAATTAAGTAAAATCATAAAAATTTCGTGATTTAGAATAGCTCAACAGATGGTTAGAATAAAATAAAAGATGTTTATATAATTTGCTACAACATGTTTAGATATATGATGAAAAAATCTGGACAAATGATGATAGGGAACTTTATGATGAATGTTCATCAAAATTACAGAAGTCATTTGGAAATAATAAATTTCTAATCTACAAAATGTATGCACTACTCTAAATTGTACTCATCATTTATTTTTCACGAATGTTCGCACTTTGGATGAATTTAATTACTTTGATTCCTTTTGTATTTTAATATTCCTAAAATTTAATTAAACAATTTTGTTTTTAATTTACTTCATTATTTTTAAATTATCTTTTTAAATCCAAATCTCTATGAAATTAAATTAATTTTTCATTGTTTATAAAAAATTCATTCCATTAAATTTTTAATTTAATTTTATTAATTTATTATTTAAATTTTTTTATTGATTTATTGAAATTTTTATTTTACTTTATTAATTCGCAGAAAACTGATTTTCCTGATTTATTTTCAGCTTCGAATTCAAAAATAAAATTAAATATTTAATTTGAACTATTAAAATACCAACAGTCCTTAGTATAGTAATAGATGCTTGAATACCATAACACAAATCATATGGTTAGGAAATAACAACAAAAATAAATGTAAGCTTTTCATATTATATTGAAATGTGAGATTTCAATTTGAGAACATTCTACTTAAAAGTACGACAAATATACTTTTCACTACAACCGCAATTCGTTCATAGCAGAATCAAAAAATTTTTTAATTGATAAAATACTTTCTTGTACTATCTACTAGGAAAATGGGTCATGTTCTTTACCTTTCTTAATCTTTTAAATAGAGCAACGGTATCTAGGAAACGCTGCATTTTTATAAATCAACATGAATGAATAATTTTTCAGACTTACAATGATTACCAAGAAAAGCCTGTAACTCTCAACATTTTTCTTAAATTAAGTTATTCGACTGGTTTGCGAATAAGTTATGAGTGTTGCATATGTGGCTAACAAATGAAGACTATTCTATGGACTAGGATAATATTTTTAGTACCCTTCAAATGAGATTATTTATGTTTATTTAAAATTTTAAGAGATGCCATCAATTTTGATGTCTGAAAGGCAACTTCTCATCGTTCACACTCAGCATGTTTTGGCTTGTCTATAAATTATTGCAAGCAGAGAGGAAAGAAGGCAGTGCCATCTGGTTGGCATATTGATAATTACATCTGCTGTAGTCTTTATTTATATATAGTTAAATTGGATTTTCATTTTTATTATAAACATTTTGTTGTAATTATAGATATGCAAATCTTTAAATTCAATCATCATATCTTAAAATTTCAATATTTGTACTTTTTATGTTATGTTAGGTTACGTTATTAAGAAAACGGCATTCAATACATAATACTATAATAGAATTTTTTGAACTTTTACTTTAAAAACGACGCCATTTATGATAGAATTTTCAATGCTTTGTTGGAAGAAGAAATGTTTTCTTATTTAAATCATAATTTTATTGAAAAATTATGAATCCAATAGTTTTATCAGTGTTTGGGAATGTTTTAAATGCGTTATTTCTTTTTTCATACGTATAATAAATGAACCAAAAATTCAATTCCCAATATCTAATAGCTACAAAGAGGCTATACTGATTAATCAAATTAGGTGAATTCCATTTGGTTTGGTTATTAATACTTTTATAGAAAACTTTTTCCTTTTCCTAGCATTGTGTATTCCATAAAAGTACAATGTATATGATTTAAAAAAAAATTTTTTTTTCTTTCTCACATATGGGGTATTTCTTTGACCCGATATACGTCTCAAATCGCCCCATCACATCGCCCATTTGGCGATTAATCGTTGGCTTGCGGTCAAAAGTATCCCAAAATCGAATTTGGGTTTCATATGCGTTCTTTTGAACCGATTTGAAACAAAAATTTGATATAAAAGTACAGTTAAAGATATTAAATCACATACCGAATTTGATAAATTTAAGTCATTGCGGCTTTGAGTTTATATGTTTCTGAAAGTACAGATCGATATACGGTCAACATCCTGTTGGATTTGTCTCAATGTTTGGTGGGTGCCTATACTAAAGGTCGACCGAATTTTATTTATCTGTCTCTCTTCGTTTTGTAGTTATCCTTCTAACTTATATTCGAATAGACGAATTGATAGACTTCTCTTGAACGAATTTTGTTCAAAATTGGATAAAAATCTACATATTTGATTTTAAGCTTATGTGCTAAATTTCATCAGTCTAACTCAGACCATTTTCGAGTTTTCTTTGTCCCATACCGACAAAAAAAAATGTATTTTGTCGGTATGGGACAAATACATTTTTCCTGAAAATGTGAAGATGTGAAATGTGAAGAAATGTGAAGATTCGTCAAAACTTGATTTCGTATTTTTTTAATTACTACATTTTCTCTATACTTCATATACAAGAAAGTAATAACAATCAGGTCAACATAAATGATATCAAATTTAAGGTTTGATAAATTCAGACTTCCAGAGGCAATTATATGCAATTTCTTCTGTGATGTTAATATATGTTAAGAGAATAAGTAAGTGTAAAAGTATTAAAAATATCAAATAAAGTAGAAAAAAATGCTTCCGAAGAAGAAAAAAAAAATTTTTTTCAGATCGCAATCTCACTTCGAATAAAAGAACGCTAAACATAACCCATCATACCCAATCTCAGAAAAGTTTTTCGAACTCTTACATAATCAAATGGGAATAATAAGCACTTTTTTTTTCTTTTCTTCTATGGAATTCTAACTGCGGAAGCTGGAACGACGAGGCCAAACGACATTCCACTGCTGCCATCCATATCTGGCAGTTTATAGTTCCTTTCATCCGGCCTTCGCCCCTAGAGCCATAATGTGATGGGGGATCGCCTGCCTTAACTACCGATAACAATGCAAAATAAGTGGCCATTTCGGACAGCAGAGATGCGACCAAAGTGGTCTGAGTCACAGAGATTGCCATAGTTTAGCCCAATGAATTCCAAATTTTATGAGTCGGGGAATGGCTAAATTTTAAAAAAATCGTAATTTCAGTTTAAAATATTTCAACTGTTGAATTTAAAATGGGATATTTAATCAACAGATTTGCTAATAAAACGATTAGGACATCATATTTTGATTAAATCCTGTAGTTCGAATTTTTCTGACTACAGTGATCTCGTAAATGTTTCTCTTTTGTAAGTTGTTTAAGTTTCTTTTTCTTTTTTCAAGTTTATTTGCCTGCTTCCTTGAAGTAATGCCCATTTTTTTAACTGTACAACAGAGAAAAAATTTTTTAATATCTATTTTCAATCATAAAAGCTCACAAATGACTCCACTTAAAGTTACTGTTTTCGGTTTAAACCGAGCAAGTCACACTTAAGGTGGTGTGCAGGTTGATGTTCGAACTCGATGTTAGGGTTCATAGCCGAGTAACAAAGCCACTAGACAAAAGTGTACACTCTTCTCCGGAAGTTGTTAACTGGCTTATAATGTTACCACCACAATAGTCCCCCACCAGTGAGTCGGTAGAGTTTATCGCGCCAGGCGTTATGGCGAGCGACGAACGTTGATATCGCGCCAAGTGTTATGGCGGGCGACGGCGAGCGTGTGTGAGTGGTTGCTGCCGGTAGATGGAGCCACTACAGCAGAACGAAGAGTGCGGTTGTTCAGAACCAGGGTCACCAATGTGCAAGTACCTCTTCATTGGTGACCTCGGACGCTGAACCTTCAACCTTCGTACAGCTGTTGTGGCGCCATCTACCCGCAACTAAAGTCGCCAGACTCACTTGGCGCAGCAAAGTCGTCAGACTCACGTGACGCGGCAACCCTAAGTCGCCAGACACACTTGGCGCATCGGCACCCACAAACTCTCGCCATAACGCTTGGCGCTACTCAAATAGGGTACGGCCCATTAAGACAACAGCTACTACTCAATATATCACCACTCAACGCCATATCGTTCGTCTCCCCTTCGACTCACTGGAGGGAGAGTACTGTGGTGAATCGCATATAAGCCAGTAACAGCGCTTCTGAACGAACAGCTGTTTTAGCAAAATTGGTTAGTTACTGGACTGCTAACCTAAAGGTCCCAGGTTCTATCCTCACGCGTCTCATACCGCTTCAGTGGATTTATATTAAGCCAGTATGGTCAGTCCAAGGGCCGAGGCGACCTAGTAATAAGTTCTCAGCTTTGGAGCCAGAGGGTTTCAAGTTCGAGACCCGATTTCACGAAGAATCGTAAGTTAGTAAAGTAATTTAAGCGGGTCTGGTGCACGTTAAATCCATCGGGGCAAAACATCCTTCCGCTGATGTTGCATGGAAGTTTGGAGAGGGGGGAGGGTGCCAGATCAGGTGTCATCCTCTTCATCTGACCACGGTTCAAAATTTGAGATCTGTCCCAAAATATCCCTTGTGTTGCCATAAAACGTGACTTTAATATAGCTGAATTAACTAAAATCAAGTTTCTACGTCCTTTAATCAATTTCCTCATTCATTCATAATCTCTATAATGATAAAGTACTTTGTTTATAGGACGGAATGGATGCAGATTTAGATTAAACTTCGTTTACCTCGCCGACTTTAAGATCGCTGTCCAAGAGTGTGTGAATTGTAATACCGATGGCATGACTGCGGAGTTATTCATAATTAAAGAATTAAACATCAAATTTCAAAAACTGATTGAAATAATAATTAAAATTTGTTATAAATAATATAAAAAATGTGAGGAAAATACCCCACCACCCTTTATAGACATAACGGATCCCACTGAACGAACTTAATTTTTTTTTCAAAAAACTGGAGATAAATAAATTTATTGAATTTAATAACATTCATAATGCCGTTCTTAATATTTATATAAAATCATTGATAGTGTCAAATAACAATTAAAATTATAACATTAATTACATTATTTAATAACATTAATTAAGATAACACTAGCTAATTATAAAATTAAAATTTTTTAATTAGCCTGCCTTCATACATAAAATTCACATAAAACAAAAAATCTACAAAAACGCGATAAAGGTATGATTTTCCTCATTGTTATGATAAATGTTTAATTTTAAAATTCAATTTTTGTTTCCATATATAATAATATACCTGCACTATTTTTAAAATGTATATTATTTGTAATGAGTTTCCGTTAATAGCATTAAATTTATAATAATTTAAAATTATTTATTAAAATCTCGATTATGCATCTTTTAATTTATACGTTATTTTTCTTTAACCCCTTGAAAGACGTTTAAACGGCGTTTTACTCAATTAATCTAAAGTTTTAGGCTAAAAAATTATTTATATTTTTCATAATTTGACCGTAGATATTATTTTCAAGATTGAACAATTTCAAGCAGAAAATATTGTTTATTTATAATATTTTGGCCTATACAATTAAATTGAGATCTACTTGACCAACAATCTTTCTTGAAAAGTTGCTTTTTAACAGTAATTTGTATTCTTAATTTAAATGGTGCATATCCTCTTTATATCTTCCGTATGAACATGAAGTTTTGCCATTTCCGTGGTTATATATGTAAATATTCTGAAGTAAAATAGATAGTTCAAAATAAATAGAAATTTTTCTGTATTCTCATCCAAAACCATTAATTATTTGGATGGATACGTATTCAATACATTTTGGCTTACAAGTGAATAATAAAAGTATTCGTTAGTGTTACCTATCTATAAAAGAGTGTATGCGAGAAAATTTCGGGGAGATTGTTCCCTCTGAGTGTATGATATTTAATTTGGAAATGTAACAAATATTATGCAAAACTTCAAGAAATGCTTTATGAAGTATTAACTTCTTTTGTGTCACTTTGCTCGAGTTGATTGGTTACTCAGGTCTCTGAAAAATTAGAGAACTACGAAACTCAGACTCGGCTTCCAGACAGCAGAAATATATGTTTGAAATCCGATTCTATCAAATGATGAGCAAAAAGATGTGGGCGTGGTGTACTTTATATTCATCTAGGTCAAATGTCTTCTGCTGATATGATGTGGAGGTTTGAAAAGAGTGTACCATTTGAGATGTCGACCTTTTCATACGATTACGGCTCATAATTAAGAGGTCTGTCTTAAAAGAAACTTCATGCAGTTTCAAAGCAGAGTTTAATTTAACCACACTAAACTAAATTGGAAGAGGAGTATTTCTGATTTTAATAAAAATTAAATATACTGAAGTACATTTTTTTCAAAGAATTTATAACTGTCAGGCAAATGAAACGATGTTCTTTCGTTACAGAAAAATACAGAGTGGAAAAACTCGAATAACTCAATAAACTAATTAATTCAGTCTTAGAGATAAACCATATTGATATATACGTTCTGTAAAGTATAATTTTTCTATATAATATGTTAAATTTTGTAACATTCTATACAATAAACATAGATTTTGTTATTAAAATGTGCTATTATATAACTTTCTAATTACCCGGTAGTTTTTTAGTCTGATATTTATCAGATTACTGACAGTATGCTGTATTGTTTGTTCCACAAATTAGAATTGCGTAATTAAATCTCGATTTCATAAACAGGTTTAGAAATTCCATTTTATAGAGAAAAAAATTATTTAGCTAATAGAAACAAGAACCTTGATCCATTGATTTATTGACTCGTTTATTAAATATCCACAAATCCATAGCCCATTTACAATAGCATAAAAAAACTTGTTCATTCTGTCAAAATTCTATCTAATTCTCCAATTGGGTTGCTACAATCATAAAAAAAGAAAAAGAAAAGAAAAAAGAAAAAAAAACACCGACGTAATATCAATACCAAACCAATCCGCACACAAACCGAATACCGCTGTTTCGAATCCTTCAGAAAAAGACCTCATCATTTTCCAACTCGCACGCAGATAGTTCTCCATTACCGTACACATACATAACTCAAGACCCAGAAATGGAACATCAGGCGCAAAAACTATCCATCCACATTAAAACTCTTTTACCCGGATTTCAAAATGTCTCACACCACTCTATTTTCGAAAAAACTAGTCCTTCTTTGGCGGACATAAACCATCCTCGAAAGCGCCTTTATAAATGGAGCTCTCAACAAAGTCCATTTCCCGGACATATTCTTGTAATGGACAGCCACCTAGCATCATGCAGCGAATAACAGAGATTATGGTTATTGCCGGAGTGCTTTTATGGCTTTATGACTCTTTGTCTTCACCTTCTCGAGTGGGCATTGTTGGGTGGGAGCATATTCGGGAAATAATGCCATTCAGCTGACGAAAGAAGGTGTGAAACCTTTTTATTCTGGCATTCTGTGAAAGTCTTGTTGTAAAAATCATTCATTTAATTAAAAGAGCAAAACGTTAGAATCAATGAATCTTTAATTTCAGTGGTTGACACAAAAATGATATTCAAAAAAAAAAAAAACTGGTAAAATGCAATGGTTGGTAAATATTGGTCTTGTGAAGTCTTCTTGAAAACCATTCATTTAATTAAGAAAGCTAAATGTCAGAGGAATGAATCATTGAATTTCAATCAATCAATCATTGAATATATTGGTTAACACGAAAATGATGTTCAAAACAAGACTGGTAAAGTGAAATGTGTGGTAAATATTGGTATTGTGTGTAGTCTTGTAAAAACCATTCATTTAATTAAAAAAGCTAAATGTCAGCAGAACGAATCATTGAATTTCAATCAATCATTGAATTTAGTTTCAGTAGTCAACAAGAAAATGATGTTCAAAACAAGACAGATGGTAAAGTTGCAATGGTTTGTAAATATTGAAATGAGACGCAATGAGTATGAAATTAAATTTAAGATATGCAACACAAAAATAATAATGAGAATTAAAAATTCAGGTAAAAAAAAATTAAGAAAGAATGCATTCTCAAAATCATAAGAATATAAAAAGAAAATCAAATAGAAGGAAAGCATAAAGCACACAAAAAAAAAATTCCAGAAGACATACGAAATGAATAAATGATATACTCAAATATAAAAATATATCAAAGTAAATAATCAAAAATACTATGCAAACGCAATGGTAAGGACATTTAAAAAAACTACAAAAGTGTTAACTTGTTTGACTATCTAATTTTACTTGAAAAGCTATGAATGTTTCATGCCTATAGTGAAAAGTACTAAATTTTTGTCCTTCAAAAAGAAACTTCCAGAATTGAGTCTAACTTTTCAAGTGGCAAATAGATGTAGAAATATGACCTATTATATTATGAATTTTAGAACGTATTTCTTTATTATTATAATGAAAAATGTTAAATCATAGACTTGCTTTTTGCAGTCGGTAATACGGTCCTTGCTTTACTTTGATTCGAAATATTATCTAATTGAATTAAATGAACCAACTTTGATTCCTGCTCCTTTCCCTATATATGCATTTATTCTTCAGAGTAAGTATCAAAAAATAGGAAAATCAAAATGAATAAAATATTTAAAAGATTGATCATTTTTTTTATAAAATCTAAAATCATTCGAAACTGTTTTATTCAAATTAAAATATTCAATCATATGACTGCTGCACTGAAAGTTAGTACCCACCCTGACCTGAAAGTTAGTAATTATATAATGTTCAAAAACTGGCCGCTGCAAGATTTTAAATGTCATATTATTGTCTCTAAGAAAAAAAAAAGTCTGCTTATTGTTGAATCAGCACAGAATCATGCAATCATTCTTGATTAATATTGTGGATATTTTTTTAAATATCCTCCACATCGTTTAATAAATGATTTGTGACGAAATTTTGCATAAATAGCTATTTCGCGCAAACTCTGATCAAATATAATTATGCAAATAACTTAAATAAGAATGGAGAAAGGAATTCCTATACGTAGAAGATCAACAATACTGAAAAACGTTGAATGTTATAAGAGAATAAAAGACTTTAAAAAGTGCTTTTTTTCGTCGCAATGTTGATAAATGTGATGGTTTTTATTAGGAATTTTAACAACGTAATCGTAGCTTAAGTTGTATCTGAATAGGTATATATGGTATTGTAGACAGGTATGTATGGTATTGTAGAAAGAGAAAAGGGGGAAAGACAAAAGGAAACAATACTGAAAAATGTTGAATGTTATAAGAGAATAAAATGCATTAAAAAGTGTGTTTTTCGTCGTAATGTTGATAAATGTGATGGTTTTTATTAGGAATTTTAACAACGTAATCGTAGCTTAAGTTGTGCCTGAGAAGGTATATATGGTATTGTAAGCAGTTATGTATGGTATTGTAGAAAGAGAAAAGGGGGAAAGACAAAAGGAAACAATACTGAAAAATGTTGAATGTTATAAGAGAATAAAATGCATTAAAAAGTGTATTTTTCGTCGTAATGTTGATAAATATGATGGTTTTTATTACGAATTTTAACAACGTAATCGTAGCTTAAGTTGTATCTGAACAGGTATATATGGTATTGTAGACAGGTGTGTATGGTATTGTAGAAAGAGAAAAGAGGGAAAGACAAAAGGAAAGAATAGAGCAATGCGGGGAGGGGAGGTAAGCAATTTTTTAATTATTAAATTTATTCTTATTTAATATAGATATTGAAATCGTGAAATAATAAAATGTCAATAATAAAACAAAGTATAAATCCCAGTTATTACTTTATATTTTATTTTTTATCAGTATTAACATAATTCGCACTGCAGTTCCAAACATGATAATATAAAAATAATAAAACCTAATTTTCAAAAAAGTGTACTTATTTTAAATTATGTATTAATAAATGGAATCAATGAAAACAAGTTTTCTTTATTTTAAGCAATTTACTTGGCAAAAACTCGTTTTGGCTGAGAGTGTTTAACCGTAGACTACAGGCAATTGCTGTAAAAAAGAGACAGAAATCTTTTGGAAGACCACAATGGAAAATAAATTGGTATGCATTGCTAAAATCCTTAATGGAGCAATTCATTGAATTTAATAATTTGAATATGAAAAGATAGGCAAGGAAGAAACCATTGCTGACAGTCAAAAATTACTTATTAGTCAATTAGTGATTACGATGTTAATATTAATCTTGAGAAGAACTTCCTCTGATGCAAGCCGTCTCAGAGTTATTCTAGCATAGAAATCATATCTTCAAAGCACCTTTTTTTTTTAAATAAAGAACATGATGCTGCGGCACTCAAAACTTCCCACAAATGGTAACAAATTTTCAAAATAGTTAGCCAGCTTATTCTCTGAATAACCAGAGATATAATCCATATGAGACTATGTCATTTACCCTTACAAGTAAGTCATCAGAACCTGACTATAATACAGTAAGTATCACGGGTTTCTAAATTCAAAATTGAAAAGCGTTTAAATGTTTGTAACTTGAATGTTTTAAATTCTTTCTCTCATTGCATATCAGTGTTTGGTATTTTTATTAATTCGAAATACCTATCATTTTTCAGAAGTAAAGATAAAGCAAAAATCGAATTATTTGTAAGAGTTTTTTTTTTTTTAAATTTAGTTATACTTTGTCTGTGTATTTTCTGTAGGCATTTCAAGGTCATATTTTCTACCTCGTTATTGGTTGTCTGGTATATCAGTAACGCGGTAGAAAATATGACCTTGAAACGCCTACAGAAAATACACAGACTATTAAAAAATGCAAAAGTAGTGCCGAGACTTTGTACAAGTTCCACACCTTCCATGACAAAGTATAAAACCAGTACCATATTATACCAGTTGTCCGTCTTCTCGAAAATTCCGCTTTGTCCCCTCAACCAATGAGATAGCTTCACCATAACAGTCACTTCCGCTTCTGCCGTGCACCTTGTTATTCACCTACAACATAGCGTAGCCATTTTGAAGTCCTACGCATCAGTTGCAATTTGTGAAGTTTTGGTAATTGTTTTTTCATACCCTAGGCATCTGGTAAAGTAAAAAATTCTTTTTCTCATACCTTTTAAGTTTTTTTTCTTCTCGATCATCAGTTATTTTTTCTGTATTTTGATGCAAACTTTTTAACTTTGCTTAAATTTAAGAAGCAAGAGCTAATGTAAAAGCGATTATTCAGAGAATGTACACATTGATGAAACTTTTGAGGAGCTTTTAATACTTTACTTTATTTCATTGATTCGCTTTTGTTTTTGGACCTTATTTTTGATACTTTGCGCTTCGCTGTCTTCCTTCAAAAAAAATTTTTTTTTTTTAGATATGAATTGGAATTATTGCATTACACCTTGTAACAGAAGCAATAGCGCAGGCACTTTGTTGATGTAACCTTTCTTCACTTTTTTTTTCTATTGTTATCTTAAGCCTGGTAATGTTATCATTTCCCAATTTGAGACTGAAAAATTTATTTTTATTTTTATTACTGGCTAATGCTAGGAAACATTAGTATTCTTTAATCTGTGCTTCAATATTTTTTAACTGTTGTTGTTTACTGTTTTATACAGCATATACGTAAAAATAAAAAAAGAATTTGAATAAGATTATAAAAATAACTATCGCAGAAGAACGATGTCTATGCATCTGATACTTGAACCGTATTCTTTGTTGTTTTATTTATCAGATACTTATATATATGTAATGATATCTCTTAATCTAATTTAAATTCTTACCAATTTTCTAATTTTTATTTTAAATTAGCCCACATTAGTTTCATTCTAAAATGTTCTCTTATTTCCTGATCCAATTTTCCCTTTTTTATTTGATTAATTCTACCCTCTCTCTATAAACAGCCGATCTGATTTCTCACGCTGCGAGTGAAGGGATAAAAACCCTTAATGCTTACAACAATCTTTCAAAGATACCTAGATTTTATATCCTAGATCTGCATATGTGAAAGAAATCCCTATCAAAATCTCATAGTACAATCACTGAAGGGAAAAATTTTGGGCTCTTCTGCTCTTGTCTCTGATCTTGTATAGACTGACATATTTTTTTTACAATTTTTTTTTTATAGATATACATTGGAAGAGTATTTCATATATTCCTCTTAACTAAAGACGTAGTTTGGATGTATTTTTGCATGTACATATGTCGTTTAAATATAAGACTGGAAACCGATATTCATTTCGCGTTGATACCCATAATAGCCTTGTGATAGGATCTGCGCTTCTATGTCATAGCATACTGATACAGAGTTCTGATTAAGCGGCAATGGATTGTCCGCATATTTGTCTGGCGCATGTTAAATCCGAACAGGTATCCATTCGCAGTATAGCCTAAAATTGAATTGATAATTTGTGATTAGCATTTGGAAGCTTATAATTGTTGATGATGGATCTCGCCATAACTAGTTGACAAAGATGATACGCAGCTGAAATCTCCCCACACCATGCTAACATGACAACAGGTAAATCAGGGTATCAGTAACGGATCAGAAGCTCCCCAAAACCAAGTCTCACATATAGAGAAACAGTAAATAATACGGGTCACTTAAGGAAAATTTTGTATCAAATTTATATTATTTATGAAATGAGCTATAACTGATCAAATCTTTTTTAATACTTTTCTTCGTGTAAATGAAATGAAATTAATTAGATTTTGCAAAATTATTTATGACAACTAATATTTTTGTCGATATTTTACAAAACTTTAGATCTGTCAAATTGTATGGACGACAGTAAAATAATAATAATAATAATAATCTTGAATTAAAAACACCTAAATTGTTGGAAACGAATGGGTGGATATAGGTTCGAAGACGAATGAAACAGTATAAGAAATAGATTTTCTTACACTGCCATCGTTTTCTTATTAATTAGAAGTTTACATTAATTACAATACCAAAATGCTAAATCATTAGTTCAAAAAAAACTTTCACAACTGTGGTTTATTGAATCCTATAGATTGAAATTCCCTATAACTTTATTATGTCTGCTTTATAAACTTTATTCTGTTTATAAAAACTGGATAAAAATACTCATAGTGGTTGGTTATTAAATCCATGTAACAAATTTAAACTTTAATAACACCATATGTAAAATTTAGAAGTTCTATTTTGA
Source organism: Argiope bruennichi (assembly GCF_947563725.1). Classification (NCBI taxonomy): domain Eukaryota; kingdom Metazoa; phylum Arthropoda; class Arachnida; order Araneae; family Araneidae; genus Argiope; species Argiope bruennichi. The sequence continues at coordinate 63,342,813 of NC_079151.1, read as the reverse complement.
ATAGAGGCATCAATCTTGAATCAAACCTCTCAAATATTCTATCACATTTACTTCATATCTGTCTTCTAAAATTGTTTTGCTGTCTCATGTGATGCTTCATGTTCTTTAGGTAATTATTGAAATTCGGGTTTGCTTCCCCCCCCCCTTCTTTGGGGCGTTCTTCAAAGTACGTGATAATAGCAGAAAACAGTCCTTTCGGGCATTTTCTTTTTCAAAACATTCGCAACTGAGTGTTGCATGGCATCTTACGACTATTTGGTTCTCGTCCTCTGAATTCTTCTTGAATTTTGCCCTCGTTTCTTAAATTGAAACTTAATTTTTAATCATATGGACATATCATCCAATTTTGGCTTAGCTCATACTACCCGACCAGCATTGAAGCGGGGGGGGGGACAGCGACAATGGTCTCCCCAAAACTTTCGCGCATACTTTCTAATAAACTTGTTAGACCAGAGAGCTCCTTACGTGGCATTGGCGCACAATACTTACGAAATATTAACTTTTGGCATGAAGTTAGCATTTTTGCTGAAACTATCACGTCATCCTTGGCGAATTATTTGGCGATTAATCCCTGTTATACGTTAATAGTATCCTAAAATCAAATGTGTGTTTTAGACTCGTTTTTATTATTGAAGCAAAACTTTCATTACAGAACTACACTTGTAGTCACAAAATCCCAGACCAAATTTTATATATATTTTTTAAAAAAATTTGAATTATTCCATTTACATGTTTTTGAAAATACAGATCGACAAACAGTTAACCCGTGATCGGATTTGGCACAAAATTTTATAGGTGTCTACACTATAGATATTAAATCTGTGTACAAATTTTATCTATCTAGCTCTCTTTACTTTGTAATCATCGTATTTACTTCTATTCTAGCAGCCGGACAGACATAACTTCCTCTGAACAGAATTTATTTGATCTGTTATTTATCTAAATAAAATTTGATAGCAATTCGCAAATTTAATGTGAAGATCATATAGGTACAAAATTTCAACCATTTAACTCAAAGCATTTTTGCGTTTTCTTTGTCACAGCCGAACAGACGGATATTTTCCAAAAAGAAGTTTTTCAATCTCATGGGTCTAAAACGAAAAGATTCGTCAAAATCGAATCGAATTCGAATTTTTTGACTATTACTATAGAGTCTCTATACAGCGAATAAAAGAAATTTAAAAAACCTTGATGATAATGATATTCAGTTAAAGAAAACGAGACGAAAATTTCACGACTAAATCGATATAAAGTAAATATAATTTCAAGTGGTGGATTTAGGCATATTGTGACCCTAGGCAATGCACACACTATGAGATCTCTTTTTGACGAAATGGTCGGTCTAGTGTTATATTTAAACTCATTTTTAAAATATCATCATATTGATGCTTTGTTTAAGACCAATTTTTTTAATTCATTAACTTTGTGAATGTGAATATGTTTTTATTCATTATGATTCAGGACTACTAAATATCCACAATTGTACACATTATAATATAGTTCTATAAATATTAAATAATAAAGGGATGATACTGCAAGAGACAGGAACCTGACTAGCTATGCTTGACAAAATGTTAATATTATCCTAATATAATTCTGTAAATGTATATTTTTAATAATAATTTATATTTTTTTTAATAAGGTAAATAGTATCCTTCTAATAGAACTGCAATAGATCATTCAATAGATTTTTACAAAGCAAATACCTGTAAATTCATAAGTGAAGAAAATGAATTGATGAGCGACACACAATAGCTACGTCAATCAACTAGCAGAAGACTACGGACTAATACTAAGCTGCGCATAGCCATTTTAATGAGAGCCTCTTTATCATTAAACCTTAGTAATATTAAGTTTTCACTGACCACTGCATACATGTCTCCTATACTGCATCATCAAAAAAAAAAAAAATAATAATAAGTCTCGCAAAATTTGATTTTCTTAAATCAAGATTCTGTGCTAGACTGCCATCGCAACAGGTGAATGCATATTTAGAGTGATGTGTATTTTAAGTAATAATAGAGCAGAATTTTGGAATCCAAGAATGCATACAGGCGTCAGCGTACATAACAGGCAGTTAACCTGTCATTAGATGGTAACAAATGTAGCACGGATAACATTAGGAAGATGGGGAATTTTACTTTGGAGCGGAGGTTTTTTTTTTTTTAATCTATTAAATATTAATCCCAATTTTGATATTTTCCCCGATAACTTCCAAAAATATCATTACATGGAATGGATTTTTTCGCATCATCTTAAAATTCGAAAAACTGTTTTTAATGACTCCAATTTAATCATCATAGAAACTAAATTTTGGCAATTTTATTAAAAAAAAAAATTTGCATTATTTTTAATAGTATATTTTATTGATGGGATCTTATTCAAATCCCTTTCCTTATTTCATCAAATTTTTAATAGCATAATTTTCTCCCATTATAGAAAACTAAGAAAGACAGATTCTGCTTAATATTTGTGTACTTTACATGAAGAATAAAAAAGTGAAGTTTCACTACCTCGAAAGCCAGAAGATAAATGAAATAGAATGTTACGTTTTTACATTCTGATTTTATGAGACTTGACTTCATTCGAAAGTTGTGTGTGTCAAATCTGCTTTAATTTTTATTTTCTCTTATACAAGGAGGATAAAGATCCTCAACAAATTCGAACTCCAGGGTTCGACAACTCTTTTTGGTATAGATTTTTTGGCATTATGTTCTGTCTGTGACAAAAATAATTCAAAAAACGCTTTGGGCTAGATTTATTAAATTTGCTTTATCGATTTGAGACCAAATTAAAGATGAATTTAAATTAAGATGGATTAAAATCAAATGTTTCGCGAAATCATTCAAATTAAGTCTATCTATCCGGTTGTTTAAATAAAAGTTAACATGATAAATATAAAAGGAAGAGAATTATTTAGATTAAAATTGGTACATAAATTTAATTAATTAATGTTTTCAGAATCATGTAAATGCGATGAAAATGTTTAAAAACGCAATGATTTAAATATATGAAATTTGGCACGTGTTTTTGTGACTACAATTGTAATTCTTTATCAAATTTCGGTTTCATTCTGTTGGAAACAATCTGTCTAAAACATAAATTTGATTTCCGGGTACCTATTACTAAAGAGGAGAGATCAGGAGCCGAAAAAAGCATCAAGATGACACGATAGATTCAGTAAAAATACTAATTCACACTTGCTAGAGATATTTAGTAACTATTGTTCGCCAATACCATGCAAGGCCTTTGCACCCTTATCCAAAGTCCACAATTTTATGCGGGGCAGTGGGGTAATACCTTTGTTAAAGATACTCTTTAACAAAGGTCTGCCCAAAACTTCCTAGCATACTGCTAGGAAGTTTTGGGAAGAGCTCTGCCATTGGTTTAATTATTAGCTATAACATGACTACATGGCTATACAACAAAAATAAATTTCAAATAAGAAATAAAGATTGATGAATTGTCATGCTACAATGTCTAAAGTCACTAGAATCGGATTTAAATTGTTTTCTATCGGATTCGGCTTAAAACGACAAATCCAGGCGTGAAACATAGCCCGAATCCCAACATCGAGGTGACGGCGTCCTTAACCCAATATTAACCCTTGGTTCTCTCACGACTTCCTTCGGCTGTCGGCGCGGTGCAATGCGACAAAGTATCACTTCTTCAATTAATCACGCGTCCCTTATCAGAATGCAAATACTTTTCGTGTCTTGCCGATGCCGAGCAAAACCACTGATGCGCGCTAATTCTCAGGCTAAATACTCAAAGGCGAGCAAATATTATCTCAGCTTTCCCTCTCATTGCCCGAGGAGGAATCTTGTTATGGAAAGAGTGCGAACTTTTCTTCGTCTCAATGCTCGTGATTCCGACGCCGCCAGAAGTGTCAAAAGCAAACAGGGTGTCTGTCGGCGCGGATTAATAATTGTTTGTGTCGACTGTCACGAGTGAGGTAAATAGTCGAGGGAAGCATGTTCTAGAGGCTTCCTTTTTGGGTTTTTTTTTACCTCTGTGGGATGGTGGAGGTATCGATTTGCGAATTACATGCATTGAGAAGAAAAACTATGAATATATAGTTTGATCAAAACTATCGCTTGTGTTTATAGTATTTTTTTTATTTAAAAAATGTCCGTATGTATTTGTTGAATATATTAAGATATGAATATTGTAATTCCATATTATAAGCAATTATGTTCTTAAAATATTTTTATTCTTTGTAATCAAACTAATTTTGTTGCATTCAAAAAGGTATGAAACTTAGTTTATAACAGAAAAATGGGTGCAGTGGAGATTTGTTTATTTGGTGCTAATAAACATTTCTTCCTCTGAAGTGGCAATCTTACGAAAGTGTGCTATTTTGCCCTAATCCATACAAAGACGCAAATACAGACTTGTTTTAGGCCATTTTTACAATGCCTTCGTTACTGCACTTCTTCAGAACTTGAGAACTGTTGCTTCTTAGTCAAATTGTATATCCATTTAGACAGTACAAAGGAATAACTTAGTTGTCTAAAAACTGGAATGTGAGGTTCTGATAGGTAATTTGACACCAAGATGAACTTAAGAGTATCTTATCCTGACGGAGCACCCATGATTCCACGCGACGAGAATTTTAAATGTCTATAACCAGAACCTACCAACATGTGTTGTTCGTATCTCAATACGTATACCATTTCAAAATTTTAAAAAAAAATGTTATCTTCTTAATAATATATCTTATAAATTTTTCCTGAAATATGGCAGCTTAAAAAAGTATTCTTGCAGAATTTTCAATTGCATTTTCTTTGTCTACATGACATTCAAACCGTTTTCATTATTTCATCCAATATTTAATCACGTGATCTTTTCCCCATTGTTGAGAGCTGGGAAAGAAAGATTCTGTTTGTTAACCCTCTAGTTTATACCAAGGATAAGAAAGTAAAGCTAAGTATTACTTTCAAGAATTAGAAAATAAATTTTCAAGACAGTGGCGTTTTTAATGTTGCTATCATCGGGAACTTACCAAAGAAGTGGAATCAGATAATCAAATAAATTCAAGAATACTATGGGCAAAACATGTGTACGGATACTAAAACAACACGCATTGAATTTATAAAACAATTCGATACTTAAAACTACTTCTCGGAGGGAACTATGAACATGAATTTTATACATACGGCATTTAATTGAAATGAAATCCAAGCAGTATTCCCGGCGAATCAGCTGATCATCAAAACTAGCTAGTTTAGTAATAAATATTTTTTAACAATCCCAGTACATTCTCAAAATAAAATAGTCATTTATACTTACAAAATAAACAATAAATGCATAACTCTATTTTATTTTATTCCCTGTTCGTAATTTCGTGTTATGATACTATTTCCTTAAATGGTAGAGTCGATTGATGTGACGTCATATCCTTTCACACCATCGTCAAAAAATTCAAACGCTATTCTTTTTTTTTTTTTTTTTTCCCCTTCTTTAATAAGGAGAAATGGGAAATGTAACTTTGTTTCTGTTTGAACGTAATAAACAGTCAATTAATGAAATGCTGAAAAGAAAGTTTAGTGAAGAGTTTTGAAAAAAAAAAAAAAAAAAAAAAACGAAAAGCTGGACTATTTTATGGCATTGCCCATATAGATTCTTTCAATCTTTTCAGAATCCTCAGTAAAATTTATTTTATCTTAAAATCTGCCTAAATTTAGAAAAAAATATCTGAAATTTTTAATACGTTTAAAAAAAATGCCTACTTTTAAGAATAAGTGATTTCCGTTAAGGACCTTAAAGGGGAAAAAATGATTTTTGGCGTCAATAATCAGAACTACATCATTGAAATGCACTTCTGAAGCTTTAGAAAAGGTCGAAAGACAAGATTATTTAAAAGCTACAAGTCTGTCCATACGACAAAGACAAGTCGTTTCATATCGTGCTCGTGTCAAACATCTTGCATTACAATAATCATCTGACAGATTCAAAAGGCGTTTGGGCGGAGCACAATGCAAATAAAGTCCAGGATTCCAAATAATCGAGTCCGATTTGTGCATTTTAAATTTTTTGATAAAGATTTCACTTATTATTTAACGGTGAAGGATTGGAGACTCGTTGGCGATAATACGATTTTCTTCTTGTAAACTTTGTATAAACAGCATCAATAGATGCTTGTTTTTTTTTTTCTCGAAGTTACAAGTGCTCTCATAAGTTGGAGCTACATTTGGCGAGTTTTGGCTCTTTCACCATTAATATAAGTAAGAGTACCGGCGTCTTGGCCTGGGGGTAACATGTCTTCCCCATGATCTAGCCGTCCCGGGTTCGAGTCCTGGTGCAGGCATGGTTGCTCTTCCGCCTATGTTCTAATTGGGAGGTGTGTGAAAGAGCCCCCCCCCCTTGTAAAAAGGGGTTGTGCAAGTGAGTGTCATCTTCCTATGAGGTAGTAGTCAGACTTCTGCCTTCGAGCGCTCAGAGATCTTTAACCTCAGAAGGCTACTGCACCCCCCCCCCCACCTCTTTCCGTGGTAACTCTGACATGACATCATCATAAGTAAAGATATATTTTCTGCATTTTAAATTTTTTGATAAAAATTTCTTAAGAAATATTTTGTTTAATTTAATATTCTTTAAAGAAATTATGAAAAAATATGATATTTTTAACTGATTAGAGTAGATTTTTTCTCTTGAATTTCAAAAAGATAGTATGAAATTATGAATATTTTATTAGGCGTGCCAAATCTCGGTATACAGTAGTAAGAGATTCGCCACATTTTGCTATTTCCTGATTAAATATGAAACTACTGACATCATATAAATAAGATCAAATATTAAAAATGGTCTAATAAATCTCTTTCCTTAAAAAAATATATATTCATGGGATAATAACAGGTACAATTCAGAATTATCATATAATATGAATAACGCAACAGAAGTATGAAAACAAGTAATAAGTAACGGATGTAAAGATTATAGAATTCTGCTGTACGAATGGAATCTTCTGCCTGCCGATCGGGATTAAATTAAGCTGGATTAGAACTTTTGAAAGATAAATAATTCAAAAAGAAAAATATTATTCCATTCTTTATCTAATGTAGATTCAAAAAGTCACGAAAATTTCAAGGATAAAGCTGAAATCAATAAATAATCAGCCGGAATGGTTTCCCTAAAACTTTCTCGCGTACTCTCTAATAGAAGTGCTGACGCCCCATGTTTATGAAATATTAACCTTTGTCGTAAATGTAGCATTTTTACTAAATCTATCATTTTATCTAAATCTATCGTTGGCTACAGAATTCGCGATTAATCTCTTGCATGCGCTTAATAGTATCATAAAATCGAATTGAGTTTTAGACGCGTTTTTCGCAACTAATTGAAACCAAAATATGATACAAAAGTCACAAAATTGTCAAGTCAAGTTTGTAGTCACAAAACCACATACCAGATTTAATATATTTAAGTTATTGTTGTTTCTTATGGCACTTGCCACAGACAAGCCTGCTGTTACGAAGTCATCAATTTAAGCCGGAGGGGGAGCGTCTCTTGTTTTTATAGTAGCGCCAACAAGGGCTAAAAGTACGACTCTGCTACTCACGCATCACTCATTTGCTTGCGCAACCCTCTTTTTACAAGAGGGCACATTCACATATCTCACAGATAGAACAACGGAAGAACAAACATGCGCAAACCGGGATTCGAACTCGGGACGCCCAGATCATGGGGAAGACGCGCTACCCCTATACCAGGAAGCCGGAATATTTAAGTTATTGCGTTGTTTAATTATCGCGTTAGCATGTTTCTGAAAGTATAGGCTGACAAACAATCAATCAATAGTTGGATGTGGCACAGAATTTGATAGGTGTCTACACTGTAGATATTAAATATGTGTACCAAATTTTGTCTATCTAGCTCTCTTTGTTTTGTAATCATCGTATTAAATCGAACAGTCAAACAGACCGACTTCCACCAAATAGATTTTTCTCAAAATTTGACAGAAATCGATAAATAAAATGTAAAGATCGTATACCAACTTTCATCCATCTAGCTTAAAGCTTGTTTGAGTTAACTTTGTCCCAGACAGACAGATGGACATCTTCTAAAAGGTTTTTCCCTAACTTAGGGATGTCTAAAACGTAGATATTCGACAAAATCTTGAGTTCGATTTTTTTTTTTTTTTTTTTTTTTTTTTTTTTTTTTTGTCTATTACAATACGTTTTCTATACTTCGCATACGAGAAAGTAAAAAGTAAAGAATAATTTAGAACGGTGTACAGATATAAGTTTGGTTAACTGAATTGAAAATCACTTGCATTAATTACTAAAACTTTATCTGAAGAGGCACCTGTTTTGTTGTTAAGATTGGAACGTAAATGTGATATAATAATATATTTGAATCAAAAAATTTGAAATAGAAATGAGAATTGTTACATTACATGATTGAAATTAGTTTAGTTTAATTATATTAACGTGTAGTTGTAAAGCAATATTATGGCTATTTTGGAATGGACCTCGTAATTTTGAACCGCGGTCAGATGACGAGGACGACACCTGAGCTGGCGCCCCCTCTCCACACCACACCATTTCATGATTGAAAGAAACATTCTTATCACAATTATAATTTTAAGGTGATGGCAAGAGCAAACTGATTTTATATTATTAGCCCTCAAAACTGATCACATAAAACAAAATATAGAGTGATTGACAACGGAAACATTTAAAATAAGTTAGTTAATACAATTTTGAAGCAAGAGTTAGAGCCCATACGTCTTCTCTCAACTGCTCGAAAAATCTTCAAAGATATGATTCAAAATGGTTGAGAATCTTAATTAGATCTAGAAACAATTTGTTATATTTTTCAATACAAAAATGTAGTTATAATTTCAAAAGTTGCGAAACAAAAAAAAAATCACTGAGCTAAAATAAATATTTAAATATTTTAACAGAAAAAATGCAATCTATAAATTCCTAATTGCGGTGTGCAACAGTATATTATGAATACATTGAAATCCATCTGTGCTAACGAACGACGGGAAAAATATTTTTTTCTGGCTTTTAAGTGAAGCACTCTTGGGATCCAAACTCGAAAGAATACTCCTTACTATTCTAAACTCCCTCATCAAAGTTTATTTTTTTTTTAAATTTGATAATTAGATTTTGAAATTTTAATTGCCTCGGTTATTTTTTAAAGAAATGTGAGATTTGAAGCGAATTCATTAAATAAGGTAATTTTATATTTTTCATAAGAAAAACGATTAATTTCAAAATTTTTAATCGGTAGCACACTTATTAAGAAGTTTCATTTAATCCGATTATCCATGATATTAAGGAAAAGTAATAGTATTAATTTTCTTTTTGTTAAAACCTTGCAAAGGAATGCTGAAGTTAACGAAGTTAGCATCGCTTTCGAAAAATAATTTTATACTAAAACTTTATAATCAAGCCATTTTTAATTTAAAAATATGAAATTTGTTTTATTAAAAAAAACAGTGGCTGTTGTGTTGGAATCTTGAGGGGTAATAGTTTTTAATCCTTCATATCGCAGTAATTTTATCAATTGCCTCTTTTTAATTAATTTAGACTAATTTAATTCATAGTTAATGAAATAATTTACTGGAATTGTTTTATGTGAAATAGATAAATAATCGATAATTTATTATTAATTAATGTAATTGATTAATTAAAATGAATTAAATAATAAATTTAATAAAAATTTTAATTTTTTTTCAACGAATTCTTCCCTTATAGCTTACCCTCACATATCAAATCTTATACAAATGCTGCTAAAGTTTAAAAAAAAATCGTTTAATGTAGTGCTAAAACAAATACGCATATAAAGAAAATCATATTTATGTTTTTTACAAGAAAAATTGTATAATTTAATTAAAATACAAGGATTAATGAATGCTGAAGTTAATTAAAAATTAAATTCAAGTTTCTTCGCTTTTTCCCAAAGGAAAGGAGGAACAATTTTTATATAGATATTCTAGCGAGTATTAAAGGTATTTCATCCGTTGAAATAATTGCAAGTGCACATTTCATCCGTAGAAATAATGATTGAAAGTAAATCTCGATAAATATTTTATACTTACTATTGTTAAAAAATAAACTACACATTCAAATATAGTATATATATATAATCGTCCATCATCATCTGTAGCGCCTTTTAATCTGAGTCATTATCAGATGCGAAATGCCAACTTCTGTTTTGGCGTCTAGAGAAATGTAAGTGTTTTTATATGTTTCAATTGATTAATTTATCGCTGTGCGATTAAATTTTGACATGAATAATTAGCAAAGATCAATGTGCTGAGATCTGCTACTTTTATTATTTTATATATGATCGTTACAGATCGAATTAAAAAGCTTCTAAAGGTACAAATGCGTTTAATTTCACATTCAGAATAAAGTGTTACAGAACGCCTGCAGCAGAGTGCGGCTCAAGCTAATAAAACCACATAACAGCCGTTTCCAAGAAAATAATACAAATTGAACATTAAACTGCTTGCCAGATACAATGTCATACATTTAAATGATAATAATAAAAAAACACAGAGACAACACAGACAAAACAAAAATACACGAGAACAGAACTAATAAAATAAATACGATTATAACTAAAATTAAATTAGAAATACATCCAACAATATATATGCTAATTCATTATATCCTCCCTTCATGGACCATACTGAAGATTATTGCTAATATTTTCTTCCTCATTTTGCATTTGGCATTGCATCTTTTTCTATTAGTGGATCGCTATTTGTCAGAAAAACGAGTTAAGTGATTAATTTTGATTTGAGAATTCATGAACATTATGGATTGAGAAAATCCAATTTCAAGGAAACAAAACTTCTAATTTTATTATCTATTTACATCTGAAGTATACTGCAAATAATATTTTTTCTTTATCTTTCTTAAGCACTCTGCTAATGTGTTTGAAATTTTTCTACTACAACTTTCTTTGGTTATATTAGACAATCATATCTGAAATATTGTTCATAACATAACAACCCGTTTAGACGGGTACAACTTTTAACAGTCACAGAAATTACTAAGAAGATCGGGATTAATTTATTCTAATAATTGTCTGTAAATTTTGCTGCAATAATTTAAAAATATAAAAGTCGTTGAATAAATAATTTGAATAAATGAATAAACATTAGCATTTAATTTTAACAATAAACTTCTCAATTATTTTTTATTTAAAATAAACTAGCAACTTTCGAAGACCAGCTGTTTCATCGGGAGTATCGGTTATATTTGACTTCCATTAAATCTATAATGTATATTATAAATTTAATTTTATGGAATTGAATATATAATATTAATTAAGGAATGCGGACGATTTTTCTCTGCAGTATAAGTAAAAAATGAAAAAATGAATTCATACTTTCTGTCATTGAACGTTATTTTTTGCATTTAATTGAAATAATAATTGTAAACGATAGTTAATTTCTTCAAAAATGCTTAAAAGGCAGAGATAAACTTCCATGTGCGACTGATACAAATTTTTGGCACTTGCTTAAAAACTTCGAAACTTTTCAATTATATAAACTTTGTAACAAGCCAATATTTTTATATTATTTTTATAATATTTTTTACTTTAATATTATTTATTTTGCAATAAACGCTGAATTGTGTGATAACTATAAAAACATTATCTATAATAGCTTCCATCTGTAATATTTTATTGCTACTTTTTCTTTTATGATAAAAAAAAGTATTGTAATTATCAAAAAAAAAAAAATCAATCTCGAAATTTTAACAAATTTTCTTGTTTCAAATTTCTTTGAGTCCGAAAACATATTTTTTACATTATGCCTGTCTGTCAGTCAGTCTATCTGTAAATGACGTAATTCCAAAAGGCTTTGAGTAGACGAATGAAATTTTGTATATGGATTTACGATCAAATTTGTAGATTTCTGTCAAATGTTGGAACAAAATCCATTTACAGAAAGTCTGTCTATCTGGCTATTTCAGTACAAATGAATTCGGTAGCCGCAAAACTCAAAAACTATGTAGATAATATTTGGTGCACAGTTTTAGCATCTAAAATATAAATTCGTATCAGATTTTGAACCAAATATGTCAAGCTGTTGACCGTCTATTGAATCGTACTTTGGCATATATATAAACGTAATAATACATAAACGCAATGATTTAAATCAATGAAAATCGGTATGTTGTTTTGGGACTACAACCGTAACTCTTTGCCAGATATTTGTGTCAATCGGTTAACTAAAAGGCGTTCTAAACACATGTTCTTTAGATAGATTCAGTAAAAATTCTAGATTCAGGCAAAGATCTGTATTTCGTAACTATCGTTCACCATCGCCATGCAAGATTTCGTGACGTTGGTTCACAATATTTTGTGGAGGAAGAGGGGGTAAAAAAATTGGAGAAAGCTTCGGAAAAACCATTCCTCCTGGTTTTTGTCTGATGATTGAAAGGAATTTGAAAACAATAACTTAGAGGGTAAAGAATCTACTTTTGTCTACCAGTTTACCGAGAGGATATTTTTTATTGTTTTTGTTTTACGATCGAATTTTCTATCTTGTCCTTCTCAAAAATCATTATTGGCAAAGCGAATTTCAGGAATGCCAATAGTATATTTGCTTGGAAAGCAGTTCTTAATCTGCAAAGAATTTAAATTTATATGTGAAATATTATTAGCATGAAAGAAATGCCAAATTTTGCATTGTTTTAGGTTTTATATTAAGTTACATATAAAATACCAAAAAATATTAGTTATATTAGTTAAAAATCCAAAGTGTATCCATTTCTTACGAATTTTAGAGAACTGACAGAAAATAAAGTAAAATATTCAAATAATAAAGGAAAATATAGTAAATTCATTAAATTAAATTAAAGTAAATGTAAATGTTTAGTAAAATGAACAAAGCTGTATAAGTATTCTAAAATAGCATGAATTATATATCTATCGAGATTTGAAATTTAAAGGTTATTTTTCTAAGGAAGCCATTAAGGCCAAATTACATAAAATATTTTATGAAAAAAGTTCTAGCGATCATTAATCCTGGTGAATCAGCTGGTCCCGAAGGTTGCTAGTATAAATAGAGACCAATTTGCAAGAATTAACTCAATTTTCTGGATTGGCCACATTTATCTTTATATAAGATAATATTTCCTTTGATTATTCCCCGGTTTATAACAATAGTTGTTAATAGAATTTCGCCCCCCCCCCCTTCTCTTTCTCTCTCTCTCTTTAAAGCGTGGGTATTGTGGGAATTTTCCTGTACAAAGAAGAAAACAAAAACAAACGCTATTAGAAAGGATTTCTTGAGGATGAATGTTTTAAATATAAAAACAGTTTTTTAAAAAATGAAATGCCGCAAATTCTAGAACAAATCTTCAAGTTTAAACCACTTCTGCGAACTCGTCCCGCTGTTAAAAATTTGCGATAGTTTAGCTTTCAACTATTTCGATCCTTGTGCTGCCATCTATCAGACAACGATGTAACAAAATATTTTACTTAATGTGTCCTAGTTTGTGAGAGAAATATAATTTGGTTAGAAGGACATGATCTATTTAGGGATTTATAAATTCCCAGGCTGCTCCTAAATGAACGGTGAAACGTTTATGGATATAATAATAATGTGTATAAACTGACACATTAAATGCAAGCTGCGACATTATAATTTAAAATCGTCTCAAAAGATCTAGGAACAAATTCAGAGACCAAATGCTGTCAAATTTGGAACGTAGCTACTTTTTGATGGTGCTCACAATGAAACAATTTTTAAAATTTTTCGTTCATTTAAAAATTAATCGAAATTTTCATATATTTCCTCAATAGCTTCAGGAAATAATATCGTACAAAAAACATTCTTAAGCCGCTTTAAAACAAAAAATAATAACTTCCTATCAGGTATTAATTTATTGGTAATAATTTTATTTCAACTCAATAAATTTTTCAAAATAATTTTAGGTATTTTTTAAATAATGTTCACTTTTTTAATAGTTGCCTTTGTTTATAAGCACTTTGCAAAGTTATTAAATATATTTTCTTTGTACCTGTTATCCTTGCTATAATTAAAAGCAATTTTTGAAAGATAATATAAACATAGTGGGATCCTTCTTCATATCTTATCACTAGGATTAGAGGTCCGATTATTATTATTATTATTATTTTTTATTGTTGAAAATCCATCTTTTTCACTAATCTTGATTATATTTGGCTTCGTTTTTGTTAATAACTACTATAAATGGATGAAAATTTTCTCACTATTATCAACATTACAGCTTTTCTTTTTGATAAATTATATTTTATTTGCGAATTTTCCATATATTTTTTATGGAAACCGGAAACTGCTTATCCAGGGGGTGATTCTTTCATCAAACAGTTATTTTTATATTGGTTGGATTTTCAATGCCATTTCAATTCCTTTTGATGCATCAGTCATGCGCTGTCTCTAAGCTTGCTTCTGAAATCTATAATCGACTATTAGACTAATGGTTTAATTACAACTACATGTTAATTATCATCTGCTTGAGTTCGAAAGTGCCCTTAACATGCATTAGTCAATTTTTGTTTATGAATATATATCACAGAAATGTTTTTAAAAAAATTGTGATATGTGAAAAAGATTAAGAGCTTTTTCCGTAGTGTGGTAATATTTCGTTCTTATGTAAATTATTTAATTTTACTAGTAATAATATTTATTGAATAACAAATCACCATTATAGTTGGTTAAATTTTCCTGATCATAACAAAATATTTACTATCATTATTTTTCACGTCTCTTGTTTTTTTATTAGATGTATCATCTAATACATTTTGTGTTGAAATGTTACAATTATAAAACGTTATAAGGGTTATGAAAAAAAAAGCAGAAAGGAAAACTGGCAGTAACGAAAGCAGCTTTTTATACATGGGTTTTCGCAAATAAAACGTCTCCATTATTGCCCATGCCAATAGGAAACAAATATATGAAATAGAGGAAATGCGAAATAAATTAAACCCGTAACTAGAAAATCCCTATGTGCTATAACTGGTTTTTCCCGTCCCCATAATAATACTGCCCATTCTTAATAATTCTATTAACTATAGACAAAGACAAAAACTGAGACAAAGTTAAAAAAAAATAACTCTTTTCTATGGTTTTAAATATAATGAATGCATATATGTATTAGAATGAAGTACGCCTCTCTTTGAAAATATTATCCTTTGTTTATTCATTTTGACAATAAATCTTTTCATTTAGTGGGTTGTTTTTTTTTAAATTTTGTTTCATAATTTTGGAACTAAACATTCCCAGTATTCGTTTCTATGCGTTCTTTGGCTTCACTGCCCATTTTACCAAATCTTTTTTGCAAGATATATCATATGAATTCCAGACCAATCAAACAAATAAGTTTTATTTTTTAGAATAAAAAGTTTGACCAGTTTTGAATTGTGTCATAGGATCAAGTCATATGGAATTGTTCCGTCAAAAATTTGTAAGAGTAGGACAATCCTATTTTATAATATTTTTGAATACTTGGATGAATTTATTATATTTTGAATAAGAACTAAGCTTCCAGTGCCATTTGCTGTAAAAAAATGTCTGAGTTAGAGGAATTTTATAATTTATTGGATGCACTTGGATAACTTAGTTCAAATTTGCTTCATCTAACAGCATTTTCTTTGTAAACATGTACAAATAAATCAGTTTCATCACTGAAAATCATTTTTTTTTCATCATGAGCAGTTTATAACTTTCGTTTTTCGATATATGCTAAACATTTTATCTTCATTTAATCAGTCAATAATGTTTTCATTCCGGCCACGATCTAGACGCCTATGGCATGCAGATGAATTAATAATATCAAAATTACTAAATAGCAAGTTTATCTGAAAGTCATTGAAGTAGCTTTACATCTTCTAAAATTTTATATATTTTTGTCTCCCTTTTTAAAGACGATGGACAACTAGAAGCCAGTGCCTGTGATTGAATAGAGGTCTTCAAACGCCATAAAATATGATTCAGTAACATTTTTACGCAAGCTTTAATTTACTAACATGATTCAGATTAAAAGATATATCACGTGAAAAGAATTCCAGCTATTGAGTAGAAAATCGTAATTACAGATGGATATTTTTATGGCATTGTCCCCTTTTAAGTTGTTAAATTATGCAAATCAATTAAAATTGAAAAAAATATCATTTCAATTTGTTGAGGATGGACACGATTATATGTTCTTTTCTCATTCTTTTCTGGCATTTTATAATTCTAAATGATGAATTTTCAAAATTTAAAGGCTTTTCTGAATTAGTTTGTCAACTGTCATATCATACTTGGATAAATTTCTATTTTAAAAGACATATTTGAATTTCTTATATGCTTTCTGTTCTGTATTGAGATTTTGCCAGATTGGTCCTTAACAAAATAGAGCCTTAGATGCAATTTATTCTGTAATACAATTTCAGTAAGTTCATATAATTTTTTTTTAAAGTTCACTTCAAACACTTCCTTTTTTCTTGTTTTTATGATAGATTAGCAGTTTTTTCATAGTAGAATTTTTAAATATTTTGCATCTTAAATAACCTTCCTCGAATATTGTTAAATAAATAATTATTATAATTAATTTTAAAAGTTAAAACTCTACTTTATAGCTTGTGATGGAGGTGTTCACTCTAGAACATTATAAAGTATGATTCATAAGAATTTCTAAATATATTTCAGCTTATTAACACAAGGCACATTTCCACCTCCTATGGTCGCAAGAGGGAGGGTCGCAACCGATCAATCAAAGAACTTTATTTTCATAACTGAGCTAAAAAAAATCCTATTAATTATAAAATATTAGGATAATATTAATATTTTATCTGATATAATTGGTCAAATTGCTAAATATTTAATTGCATTCTCTTTGTTGTTAAAATAAAAATATGGAAAATCTCCTTCAATAATATTATGCATAAATGCGGATGGCAAGCAATTTGAAATCATAATAGATAAATAAAAACATATTCGTTTTCAGAAAACTAATAAAATAAAAAAAATATTAGCCTAAATTAAATCATTAATTAAAATAAAGGTCTCATAATGTACACCCCTTAAAACCGTATAATATCGAAATCTTCCATTGAACATGGTAGAGATTTAAAGATATATTCATTTTAACATGGCAAGAATATCAAATCCTTATAGAAACCACAGTGCCATTACAGTTCTCATGAGGCTAAATTATTTATATGTCGCAAAATTTATTAATACACTTGAATTGACCATAATTGCTCGCGACATGATAAAATGTGATCCTTATGAGCGATTGTATTTTGCATGCTTCCTTGAAATGCTACCAATTTTTTCATGTACCGCAGACAGCAAAATTTATTATCTACATTCATAGAAGCTCACAAATGATTAAACTTGAACTGTTTTCGGTTTAAATCGGTCAATCCACTCTTAAAGTGGGTTTATACTAAACCAGTATTATCAATCCAATGAAATCACGCACGCGTGGAAATGGTGCAATAATATGTATTTGTCCCTTGTGAAACAGTACGAAGTCTGCATTATCTTCTTTTTATACATGTGGGATCTTATTGAATTGATAATACTGACTTAATGTAAACCCTGCTTCAGATTCTAATAGTCATACCATCTCAATACAAATAAAACCCGTTTATACCAATTTCAGATATCAGCTTTCAATTCCGAGGAGGGTAAAGAGATTGATTGTCCAATTAATTTGCTCTCTATAATATTTGCAAGACAAAATATTCTCTAATGGCCCTATTATTGTGGTTTTCAACCTTTCTTGAAATGTACTAACATTGCCTTGCGTATGAGTGGAATTCAGCTTTGAATATCTTCCCTTTAATCGAGTATTTCATTTCAACAATTGTACATCACTATTTCTTACCACTAATGAGCGATAAATCTTATTGTATAAATTTAGTTGCGTTGTGAATATAGATATCTAATTGTATAAATTTAGATATCTATATTCACAACGCATAGATTTATTTAGTTGGTAAGAAGTCTTCGAAATTACCACATATGAATAAATCAATGATCCATGGCTAATTAAGATTTAATTAATCTCGATAACTGAACTTCGTCCTAATTCCAGTTAATTCTGATAATCTAATAATAGTTTTGCAGCTAATAAATCAAACACTTATCAATTAATTATGAATTTTGATAAATTCCTATAATCGATCCTTTTAGCAGATATGATGAGGTAGTCAAAGGATCATGTCAGATTACTTTAATTATATATATTATCGTAGCATCTTATAGAGATTCTGAAATTTAGGATATTTCATTTATCTATAGATGAGTAAAGGGTAAGGGGTTTATTACTTCTTTCAATGTTAAATTAAACACAGAAAACTTTTTTTCTTCAAAAATAAAATTATGTTTTTAAAAGCCTGAAAATGACAAAAACAGACATGACAAGAGATTCCAAAATAACATTTTTGCATTTTCTTTAGTTCGCGCTAAAATTCCGAGTGCTAATGTCAACAGTCTAGTGCATCCATACTTCAGAAGTCACAGAACAGTCTTTCTCGAAAGAGATCAGACTGATCACATCAGTTGTAGTCTTTCATGTCAAGAAAACGCGTCTATAAACTCTTTTTTTTCCAATGAAATATAACCCTCTTAGAGTAACAATTCATATTCGAAGACACATTTACGCTTTTCACTGCAAATATCTGGCACAGAAGTTCTTCAGAGCCATTTTCGAAGGGGAAAAAAAAAGAATAAAGCAAAAAAATTCTTTGAACAGCGTCAGTATTTTCTTGAATGAGGAGCAACGGCATCTATGGGGCAAATGGAGTAAAACTGGGTTTAAAGGGAACCCATTACCTACAGACTTCCAAAGAAACGTTATTTGAACGAGCGAGTTCACTATAGTTAGGAACCATCTTTTTTTCGAAGAAAAAAGTAAAGTGTCTCAGATTCCAATACGACACACGATACAGAATACTGTTTATTACTAAAAATAGAATACAGCAAAATATTTGGAACTCCGAGACAATAAAGAATTTCTTTATTATTTCTATCCAAAGAAAATCGTAATTTCCTTTTTTTAATTCTTTTATGGCTTATGGCGAAGTTAACTAGTATGTTTATTAAAAAATATTTTTAAAATTATAAAAATTTGAGCTTTTAATATGAATATTCGTAGCATAATAAAGTATTAAAATTGATTTCTCTATCATTTTTTTTAATTTTTGAAAATTATTCTTAATAATACAGCAACTACAACACGCATAGAAAAAATATATTTAGCAAAATAGCGACATGTGTGAGTAAAAATCCATTTACCCATATAATGAAAATGAGTGGTGTAAAATAGGCTCAAAAATATTTTTTGAATTTATTAAAATTAGAAAAAAAACTTATATAGAAATAAAATTTATGTTATTAAAAAGCAATTTGATGATTTTTCTGCAATAATTTGCTTAGAAATAAAGGGAAGAAAAAATTTAAAATTTTGATTGATTTATTAATTAAAACATAGACATAAATAAATGTATTTTTCGAACGCGGGAGGTCTAAAACGTGGAGATTTATTAAAATCGCAAAATTAAATTTTTTCATGCTTACTATACTTTTTCTATACTACATATACGAAAAAGGAATTGTTAGCGTTAAATTCCTCAAAATTGATTGCACGCGTTCAAATTAAGGTGTACGTACACACTAGAAGATTTTTTTTAACTTTAAAAATTCAGTTTTTTTTATAGCAGGTCATTAATATATGTTTAAACTCATTTCAGTGAGAAAAAATCATATTACACTAATTATTAATTAATTAAATAATATTTAATGAGCTAATTAACATATTTTTTTAAACGTGATATCTTAAATTTTAATTTGTACAATCACACAATTCTAGTTGGAAATTATGCCTAATAATAGTCTTTAGAGAAAAATAGGAGAAATGCCTCAATCAAGTTATAAAAATATATAGGTTTTTTTTAAACAATTTTTTCATCAACGATGAATAGAAAAAGCGGGATTTTTTCTGTAATTTTAACTTTTAAATAGCTATTAAAAATTTATTTCTATAAATATAACTTTGATTGATTCACAAAACATCCGTTATTTCATACAGATTATTTTGATACATAAATAATTGTATTTGGTTAATTTTTTTGTTGAGTTATGATTGTTTGAATGAAGCAACATAGTGGGAAAATATGATTCTTCATAAAATGAGTTTTAAAAAATCCGTAACTAGAGTTTTTAATGAAAGCACCTCAAGAAAAATAATTATAACTTGAGAAATATTTCGAATATTGACAACATCTTGGTATCGTTTGAAAGCTAAAGGACCAGAGAACATTATTAAGCAATAAAAAAATATTCGATATTTTGAACGATTTTTGAAGTTTCAAGTGTATAAATACACCTTAATTTCATTTCTAGCTACACGGGATTTTTCTCAACAACTTTTCATAAAGAGAAATAAATATTAAATGTCATATATTTCATAAATTTTTATTAATTTAAAAAAAATTCTGTTCAAGTGCTCCCAATATTTATCATCTGAACAAAATATTGTACTAATTGTTTTTACTTTACAGTAAAAACAAAATGAAAGTAGTATCTCAGAAAAAAATTAAAAGAACTTTGATTGAAAATATCTATCCATACTCAATAAATATACGTTGTCGTCTTTATATACTTACAGAAAAAACAGTGAGAATGTTCTATCTTCGATTTTCTAGTTTACTTGTAAATTGGACGCATTTAAACTCAAACTTCAAAAAGAGAATCGAGTATTCATTTAAGCATCATTTATTTGGTTGATTAGCCCCTTAATTTCAAATTATTTTTTGATTTGTGATCTTGTTTTAACAGAATAAATATCGCATTCCATTCATGTTATTGCGTTTTTATTTCACCATATATGAAGCATACAGATTGAAAATATTGTAATGCTTTAAAAAAATTCGATTTTGGCTTATCTCTATGTTTCAGAACGTCGTGAGTCCGAAAAACACGTTTCTGGAATTACATATGCCTGTCTTTGAACACAGTAACTCAAAAAAGTTTTGAGCTAGGGGAACAAAATTAAATATATAGATTTAAAACCAATTTCTTTATGTTTAATAAGTTTTGAAAGAAATCCATGGAGATGAAGTCTGTCTGCATCTGTTCAACTGTTCGAGTACAGGTGAATACAATAACCATAAAACGAATAGAGCTAGCAAACTAAAATTTGGTACATAGGTTTAGCATTTAAAATGTAGAGTGTTATCAAATTTTGAACCAAATCTGTCCGAGTTGATTGTGTATCTGTCTGTACTTTCTCGTGCATTTAAACGTGATATTCAAAAAAAGCAACGACGTAAATAATAAAAATTCGATATGTAATCTAGTGATTATAATTGCAATTTTATGGAGAATTTTGCTTCGATCCGTCGAGGAAAAAAGGTGTTAAAAATAAATTGCAATTTTCTGATACTCTCTTATTATCCATATTCCAATAATTAATTACCAAAAAAATTGCCGAAGATTGCAAATTGATAAGCTCTTTTGTAGATATTGTTTTGTAGGTATGTGGTTAAATAGATAAGCACCGGTTTTCTTTACTGCAGTATGAAGCACACAATTCACATGTGCGAGACTCCAAAATTAAAAATTTAAGCACTTAAGTGTTCACAGCCTTTCCCTAAGGGTATACAATTTTATATTTATATGCGGAGTGAGGAGTGAAATAACGCATTTATTAGAGAATATGAGAGGGGAAATTATTCTCGGAGATTGAGGTATCGAATTCATGAACCTTATTCCTTCGAATAGGCAGACTAATAAACAGTCAACCTGCTGAAAAATTCGATTCAAAATTTATGTACATCTTCACTTCTTATAATAAAAGTATTATTAAATTTTATAGCTCATTGTGTATTTGAATTTTATTTTTGATCTGCCTGTGAGACAGACGGATCTTCCTTCGATCTTTCCAATAGATTTTTTTAACAATTTGACAGAAACCAATAATGACCACATACTAAATTTCATTCTCTTGACCTCTGTTCGTTTCTGAGTTATAATATTCACAGACAGATAAAATTCCAAAATTATTATTTTTTTTTTCTTATTTATCCTATCAAGATCCATCAAAATCTCTGAGACGAAATCAGAGATCCGATGATTTTGATATTTTCTTTTACTATCTTTCGTACAGAGACGATTAATTTGAGAATAAAAACAATGTAATTTGATCTAAATAGTATTAGGAAAGAAAGTCCATCTTCGCTCCAGGATATCAGGGCCAAATTAAATCGTATAATGTGCCTCAAGTATATTAAATTTAGGAATCATCTTTCTCTCCTCAACATCCAAAATCAGATTAATTTTATTGGTTTGATTTTAATATCCATACAAACAGTTTTTAAATTTCACATATTATGACAAATTGAAATAAAAAAAAACATTTAATTGTGGATCATTTTTAATTAAATTAGATTAAGCATTTCGCATACAAGATAATTTTAAAAGTAATTTTGTCTGAAATGGTGGCAATGATACAAAATCTTTATTAAAAGAATCTAAATATTTTAATGCAAAGTTTTCCCCAGCATTATTATTTGTGACTCGGTCAGTCAACCGTTCAAAAAAAAAAAAAACTGCGCCAGACTTATTTGAAAACTAATTTACAAACATGAAAAATATCCTAAGAATAATGTTCTGGAATTTCAATGATACTTGATTTTAATTTGAATAAGTTTGAATATATGATCCTTGTAAATCAAATGAACCACAAAATTAAATTATCCTGAAAGTACCGCAAAAATAAATCTCAGAAATCCAAAATTGAGGGCCCCCTAGGCATTTTCAACATTGCCAGTTTAATGATAAAAATTCGGTACTGCTGTTAAAAATTTTACAAATAATGATATTACTTTAGTTAACATTCAATTTATTCACTTTTAATTCCATTTCTGCTCTCTGATTTTTCTAAAATTCTTTTCTAAAACAAAGAACGATTTTAAACCAAGAATCTCTCCACTGAGGGACTCATCTTTCTAGAACAATTGTCTTTGGGGAGTCGTGCATCTTCAGAATTCGAAAGATGGTATTTGTAACGAGCTCTTTTAGAAATAATATACAAAAGCTTTTGTGATACTTGAAAGAGATCCCTATTTATGCACATGAAATGATTTCTCGTTCCCTCTTTTACCCTAACTCCAGAGATCTGGTCATTATGCTTACGGGTCTTCTCTCTTAAGAATGAGAAAGGAGTTTTCTATAAGTGTTTTCATGGGGAAAAGGTAGCTAACGAGCTTTATGTTTCTGGGGATTTTTTTCCTTTTATTTTCCATGAATCTTCTATGGTAATAAAGTATTATTAAAGAGGTTGGATCTTTATTATGTACATTTATATTCAGTCAAAATCTTTGTTTCAAGCGGAATATTAGAGAAGTTATTGTTTAAGAAAGTATGGTTAAATTTGCTTCATATATTAATAGACGAACATTTGCATAGAGTTTTATATTTTCTCGTAAACGAACTACACGAAAAGAAACCATTGTTATCGCCCAAAAAAAATCATTTTGACGAATCTCCACTTTCAGATCTCCCAGAATCTGAAAAACGTATTTTTGGAATTATCTATTTGTGCGCACCCTAACTCAAAAATTCTTTCAACAAGATTGATAAAATTTTACATATATAAATAACCAAATTTTTGAAATTTAATCAAATTTTGATTGAAATACATCCAAATTCGTTTGTTATTCCAATTTTTCTAATTTTCATGTGAACAGAATAACTACAAAACATAGAAAACTAGATGGATAAAATATGGTAGACAGGGCATTTTTAACATCTAAAAAAATCTGTGTCGAATTTGGTGCTAAATACATGAAGAGGGTTGTACATCTGTTCACCTGAACTTTTGCATGCATATAAACTGACCATAACTGATAAGTAAATAAAATTTCGTTCGCAGTTTTGACATCTGATGTATAAGATTTTATTAAATTTTGAATCTTATCTGTTTGACTGTCTATCCCGTACATCACCATTAGCTATAAGGTAATACCTCAAGTGCCCATAAACCATCACAGTTTTTATTCATTCCCATGTTTACAAAATGTGAGTAAAATCAAAAGAGTGATCAAGTCACTTAAAGTAAACAGAAGTTATTTCTCTAAAATCTGAGGATACATTGATTAGTATGCTTATTTTACCATTCTGTTTGTTCGATATACTCTGTTATGGGCCCTAAATACCATTGAGATATAAATTTACCCGCTTTTTCGTATATTGTTACGAATCTGTAGAATTGTGCCCCTTCGCAATTAGTGCCTTGGTAGTTTGTTTGTTTGTTTCTTATGGCACTTGCCACTGACAAGCCCACTGTTACGAAGACAGCGATTTAAGCCTGAGGGGGAACGTCTCTTATTTTTTATAGCAGCGCCAAGTAGGGCCAAGAGTACGACTTTGCCACTCACGCATCACTCATTCGCTTGCACAACCCCTTTTTACAGGAGGGCACATTCACACATCTCACAGATAGAACAACAGAAGAACAACCATGCCCAAACCGGGACTCGAACCCGGGACGCCCAGATCACGGGGAAGACGCGCTACCCCTATGCCAGGACGCCGGCCCTTGGTAGTTTAGTTTAGTTATATTAACGTCCCGCTTTAAAGCAACACTAGGGCTATTTTGGGATTGACCTAGAAATTTTGAACATCGGTCAGATGACGAGGACGACACTTGAGCTCCACACCACACCAGCGGGAGGACGTTTGGCCCGGACCCGCTCACAGCAGACCCGCTCACACGACGGTTCTTCGGTGGAATAGAGTGTCGAACCTGAAACCCTCCGATTCCGAATCCATGACGTTACCACAAGGTCACCGCGGCCTCTAGTATCTTGGTAAAGAAGAGAATTTTTAGCTCTAACAAATAACGAAAAGATGCCGACTTGTTAACTCCGTGCCTTGGTGAAAATATTAAATATATATATATATAACAATTTCGAATCCTGTCGGCTTTTTAATATGTAATATTATTTGTTGCGAAGCATGATGCAGTTTGAAGACAATGAAGATACTTTTAATTTCGTGACGTCGTTTTATTTCATTTTGAAGAAGCAAGCATATGTACAAGCGACGAGCACACAGAACGACACAGAAAGGAATGAGGGAAGAGCTCTCGGACATTTTATCCCTGGTCTTATATAACCTATGATTTTGATAGGGAAAATATTTCTTTACAGTGCTAATGTATTATGAGATTTCGATAGGGATTTTCATTACATGGATGGACAAGGTAGGGGAAACACAGGGAGATTTCAAAAAAGAATTTGCTTGATCAGCGGTATGTTATCTCTTCACGCGTAGTGTGGGAAAGTTAGATTTTAGCTGATTCAACAATTTAACAAAGCTTCTCTTGAATTAATTAAGTAGAGACAGTGGAATTGGATCACGAAATAAGAGAATATTTTAGAATGAAGTTACTATGGGCTAAATTAAGATGAAGTTACTATGAAAATTAATTAAATTGAAATTAGAGTTAAAATATCATTACATATATATAAAATAATCAAAAAAATCTTTGCGATGTCTACATTAGGCTTCGAGTTCCGACATTTGTTCTAGAACTTCTTTGTCCAATCATTCAAACTGGAAAAGAGATATATTCTATGAACTCTTTATATCGTTATGATTGTTTAACAGAGATTTTCTACTGGTATGGTGTTGATTTCTGTAAGTGTTGTTTTAGCACGCTTTATCTATATTTTGTTATCTATGTTTCATGCTTTGATATAGAATAAATCTTTTTAATGCTTCACTTGCTGGAGTTTTCACCGAGCAATGTACGGACGGATTTTGGATTTTTTTTTTCTTAACAATATTAACTAAATTATTTAAAATGATAAAAAATAAGAAATTATAATTACATTGTTTTAAATTTCAAAATGATTTTAATTAAATACATACATAAGTACATCATCTTTAATTAATATAATTACTTTAAATTTTGACAGCTTTTTTACGAATATAATTATTCTGCTTGAACTAAGCAACCGCAAAATTTACTTAAATTTTTCAGAAAATATCAAAATACTAATCTTAATCACATATCTCAAAGCCAAACTGACTTTAATAAATCAATTTTTTAATGGAATTGTATTGTTCCATTTAGTTTTCTTTTCTCGATACAAAAGAATATGGATTGAATGAAAATTGGGAAAAGTTAGAGAAAAGAAAAAAAAGGAAGCCTATAAAATCGACGGACGTTAAATTCTTCACATAATATGTCACCTACCATTGGAAAAGTATCGTCATATTCATTTTAGAGAAACGACTCTGATTTCTCTTTAAACTCGGTCTTTAAACTTTATTTGAAACCAGGTAAAAGTGATTCCCATACAGAAGAAGAAATCCGGACTTTAAAAGCCTTTCATCCGCAGAAAAATAGCTTGAATAAAAATTCGCTATCAAAAAGAAACTATAACATAAAGGAGTACCTAACTTTTTTCGCCAAGAAAAGAAGAAGCGGGATGGTGGAGGGGGGAGAAATAACAATTTTAAAAGGGGCCTGAACGGAGTAAATTTTCCAAAAAGTTCGTTCATTTTTATGGTTCCCTGGAGAAACCGAACCTTCCTACTTTTTTCCTCGGTTATAGAATTTTCCTTCATTGCAGACGATTTCCAGCGATAACGATGTGAGTCACGATTTGAATCGATTCAAACTTCATCGAAGAATGGAACTTGAAATTATAATCGTGGAATCTGCATTAATATTCTCGCGAAACCAATTGGAATGAAAGAGAAATGGCTTTTCGCCCCTTTCATTACGTGAAGTCATTTTCTAAGCCTTTAAGAAAATCCTGATAAGCAAAAAGAAAAGGTAAAAGAATTTATTTAAAGGTGATTTAAAAGATTTTCAATTAAAAGTTTTACCGAATTTTGATGATGCAGTTAATCACAGTGTTGTCTCTCGTTTCTTTAAGTGAAAAAGATGGAATAAAAGCAAAATAAATCAATTTTCTTGCAAAAAGTTCTAAACTTATTCAGCATGATTCTCAAAATGAATACTTCATAGAATCAAATTTGATTTAAAAAATATTTTCATTTAATAGGTATACAGTATTTAGCTGTTCAGAACAATTGTTTTCGATAACAATATTCTAAAATGTACATGCAGAAATCTTGAAGCACACAGGGCAAATCATTTCATAATATTAAAAAAATGTAATAAATTAATTAACATATCATTAAAAATTATCACATTTTAAATTTATTATGAATTAACTGAAATTAATAAGTATGATGTTTTATTATGAATATAAAGCTGAATCATAAAACTTTATGATGTAGCTTTATATTTATTATCAGATGCAAAATTTATGCAAATGATAATACTTCTCAAATTCCTGAAAATGGTGTTTCATTATTACTTTTCCAACACTAACCAATAATTAGTTATAAGCTTTTTATGATCTAACAGTTCTTATTTCACAAGATGCAATTCTAAAATCAACATCTACGTGAATTTCAAAGAACTCTCAATCGGAAACTAATCTACTTTGATACAATTTTAAGGTTTGAAGAACATAATCAGATTAAGCTCTATATAGGTTCTTAGACAGTATCTGTTTTGATACCCTTTTGACTTTCAAATCTTCTAAAACCAGTATTTTTATTGATTTTTAATTTAATCTATGCAAGGATTTTTTAAGTAACAATCATTAATGCGAACTGAAATAATAAATATTTAATAGCAGATAATTTTCAAGAACAAAATAATATGTTTCTTATAAAATAATATTCAAAATAGTTTTATTTTAAAAAATGGCGAAAAAGAGATTAAAAACATATTAAAGCACTCTAAATATTGCATTGCAAAGTTTTCCAGGGATGTTTATCTATTTGTGACAACGCAACAACAAAAAAGGACTAAATTGGTTTGCAAACGATTTTCAAAATATAAAAAATATAAATTCTAAGTCGTAGTCTTAAATCAAAGAAAATCTATATCAATTTTAAATTATATACAGATTACTATATTTTTTCATTGATTGCTATACAAAGCTAGATAAAATAAATAAAAATAAAAATTTTCATATACTTTTATTAATGAACAAATATTAACTATTGCGCTTTCGTTATTATTTCGCTCTCGGTTAAAAATAATACTTTTAAAAAACTTATTGTTTTAAAGGAAGAAATATACAAATTTTGAAATTTTTGATGTAAATTACTTTATAAAATGAAATACAGAAATTGGTTGTAATTAGTGCAAACGAATATACTTTTACTATATTGATTCATATTATAATCCAAAGCAAAATATGCAATTCGTTACTATGCATTCGTTTTTATAAGCAGTTACCTAAAAATTTTACTTGGAAAAACATTGCTAATTTTTAAAGAAATCAAACTGCAATTAAAATTTCTGAATTGTCAAAAGTTTTTAATTGTTCAAGATTGCTAAATTATAATATTTAGTGTCTTTCATAATTTTTATATTTATAAGCCTAACTATATAAAAATACTAGTTTTTATATCCGGAGTATGATAAAATTATTTTCAATTTTGAAAACTAAAAGTATAACACTTTAAAGTTAATAAACAGTTTTTTTGTTGTTGTTGCCGTATCTTTCGTTGATTTTTGGTCACTATCTTTTGTGCCGTCTGGTCCTTTGACCAGCAGCTAAATCCTCTGTTCCTTTTGTTTATATTCTTTGAAACACCTGGCCCGAGTTTAAAAACCCTTGAGATTTCATTTTCCATACCTATCATTGCTATAACCATTACAAAAATTCCTTCATATAATTGTTTTTATTGCCTTGGTTAGAAATATCTTTTAGCGTGTGTGTGTTTTTGTAGCCAACTGAGGAATTCCCATGGGTCATCTCTCTCTCTCTCTCTCTCTCTTTTCGGAGCTGACAACTGTAACCTTGAATGTCTGTAATTAGTTATTAGGATCATTTAAAAATTCATGAAAATTAAACGAAACACCACGTAGTAAATAAATATCACTGGAAGTATAATTATTTTCTCTTTAAGAAAGATAAAATAAATCTTTTTAATTCGGTAATTATTTCACAGATTACTGGCAGAAACTTATCACAAAAGTCGAAATTCAGTTTGATATTTTTTCTTTAAATATCTTGCAAATTAATTGGCTTTGAATGTTGAAAATAGCACTGTTGCCTTAGAAATTGATCTCAAAATAGCATGTCATTACCATTCATTATTTAGAGGCGAGGTAGGGGGGTGTTTTTTTTATTATAGATTAATGGAGATCTACTCCAAATAATCATCTGATATCCGGGCTGTTTAGTTTTGTAGTTATCAGAATAAAGTACTGATTTTCTAAGCATTTCATACTTTTGATTATGCCATTAGTTCGTATTAAAAATTTAATTACATCCTTAGTTAACCGCACTTTATTGTTCGGGATTATAACACATACACACATGCACGTGAGCATGCGTGAGGGAGTGCACTTAGATTTTTTTCATCACGGGAGCCATAATTTGTACAAGAACAAAGTCATGATCAAAATGACATATTTTTATATCGCGATATTATAGCAATCTGACTGAAATGTTCCCCTTCAGAGATTTTATTATAAGATTCTAATAGGAATTTCTTTTCCGCGTGTCGATTTAGGCAAGGGAATCTTAGGTATCTTTGAAAAGTATGTGTGAATGCTAGGAATTTTTATTCCTTTGTTCTTGATTTGGATACCACGAAATCGGCCGTTTTATTAAGAGCGTGTTAAAATTAATTAAATTTAAAAAATGGGAATTAAATCAGGAAAAAAGAGAACATTTTAGAACAAAGTTAAAATGGGCTGAATTAAGATAAACATTAGGAAATTAATTAGGAGTTAAAATATCAATGAATCCTCACATACACACACACACATATATATATATATATATAAGCAGTTTTTTTAAATAATAAATATTAATAAAATGAAATTGCAAAATATATAACTGCGGATTGCATTCAAGTGAATAGAATACAACATATATACAGATAATTTTTAAAACATTTAAATTTAAAAGTAATTTTATATAAATGGTAAATAAAAATTTCAAAACTCTTTAATGCATTCTAAATACTGAGATTAAATTTTGCTAAAATTGCATATGTAAGTAACTCTTACCTCACTCTCTATCTATCTATCTATCTCTCTCTATATATATAGTACACAAGAGAGAAGAGATGATGAAAGCGGTAGTCACGTTTAAAGGTACACTACCCCAGTTAATATAAAATTCATAAGAATCAACGCATTGATTAGAATTGACTGAACTCTTACTGACTGAACTATTATATATTATTATTGACTGAACTCTTACTGTACGTGTTTAAAAGTAACAATCCCAGTTAATATAAAATTCAAAGCATCAATACATTGATTTGTCATATTACCAACAGTAACTAACTGGCTGGACGTTAGATCTTCATCTATCTCTATGGGAATTGATTGTATCCACAGCATAATTCCTA
The DNA here is from genome assembly GCF_947563725.1 of Argiope bruennichi. Classification (NCBI taxonomy): domain Eukaryota; kingdom Metazoa; phylum Arthropoda; class Arachnida; order Araneae; family Araneidae; genus Argiope; species Argiope bruennichi. The sequence continues at coordinate 63,312,389 of NC_079151.1, read as the reverse complement.
GAGATTCCTATCCATTAAGGATTTAACCAAAGGGCAAATCTGTCCCATCTAATCCATTGGCGACTGAAAAAAAATGGAGAAAATTTTTCATTTTACATCGCTGCAATGGGGACTGGTATCTTATTGATGTGTGAATTCTTGAAAGAATATTGAAAAGGAGTTTCAAGATTACTTACAGGAAAATACCTTAAGTGTGGTCTATACAAATGAAAGTACAATTATAATATGTATGTTTGCCAGCTATAATAAAGAATCTTCCATGACAAGCATGTGATTCTGGCTATGTCGATTACCGCGGAACCAGAGGTGAGAGGAACTTATGAGGATAGAAACAGTCAAGACAGCTGTTGCTGATTCAGTAAATAGTTGAAAAAGAGGAATCGGACTTCTCACACGTGCTTAATGAATGGACATAAAGGATGTTGCAGTAATCTGTTTTGGTCCTTTATTTTCTAATTTTTATTCTACGTAGTAAATTACTATCAAAAACTAGGCCATAAAAATAGATGGTTTATATGCGAATATGTAAAAGGGAAGGTTCTGAAAATAATAAATATTTGCTTAATTTATGAAATGACAATGAAAATGTAATTAATAAAATATAGTGAAATACAACTATTTTTTGTCTTAACACTGAAAATGTTAGAGAATATGTTTTGGAACAAAATACAATTAAAGGACATAGAGAAAAAAGTCTTAATTTTTTTTTAAAGTCGAAACTATTATTAGCTGTGGCTTTTGAAGAAGTGTATCGTATTTGGAGACGAAATTTTCAAGAAAAGAAAAGAAGAAAGGAAGTGAAGGAGTACGTATGAACTTATCCACTTCTATAAATGGAAGCAAATGGGGAATAGGCATTATAAAGTTCGGTCCATTCGCCGAATCGACCAGTGCGTGACCTAAATAAAACTGAATTGTGTGCCGAGCATGCTGGAATTGACTGGTCGTTTGTGGAAGTATTTTCTCATGATTAACCGTGTCATCGTCTTAATATTACAGTTTAGTCACTGTAAAAAAGAGCAAGTGGAGAAAATTATTTATTACTTCTCCCCTATTCAATTCAATAGATAATTTATTTTAATTAATTACCTCAAACCTCTTACTTTAAAAGATGTGGTCAATTCATCCAGCAAACATTTCCTGGGATTTCTCAAAGAAATTGTGTTTTATTTTTAAATCCTTTCTTCGTGCTCTTTTAGATTAAATCTTTAATACTTCAAATGGTTCTTTTTACATATTATTATATAGCCAACGAAATTGGTCTCACGGAAACTTTCATGCGCACTCTCTCATAAAGATCTGATCCCTCTCCTCCCGCATAAAATTGTTGACCTTATTTAAAAGCGCAATTGCCTTGATAGCATTGACGTATAAAAGTTAAGAATCATATATCTTTGCCGTAAATCTGGCATTTTTAATCCATCTATCAAGATAATATGTATTTTAGATGCCGAATTGACCCACAATTTCGCATAGAACTACTGTTATAGTCACAAGAAAACATACCGCATTTCAATGATTTAAATCATTGCATTTATGATTTTTTGCGTTTACATGTTTATGAAAGTAAAGGCAGATGGACATTCATCCCTTTGACATATTTGATTAAAATTTTTGATAAGAAACTACATTATAGATGCTAAAGCTGCATACTACTTTTTTTTTCCTCTCTTGCTCTTATAGAGTGTGATGCTTTATCCTTATGATAACAGATGCTTTATTTTGCTCTTACAGAGTGTGATACTTTATCTGAGACTCAAGACGTTTATATAATACTAGTATCTGGTACAGATATATTTCGAAGAAATACATTGTTATGAATTTGCAATGTTGCTTCTCAGCGGTAAGGAAGTCTCATAGTAAAGACTATAGCTTTACATATAATTCTCAACGGAAGCTGAATGGATGCCAGATCAATTTTGCCTATATTGGCGATTATTTGTTGACTTTCTCATGACAACTGGTGACTTCAGTGACAAAACTGAAGATCCCAGGAACAGCAAGAATCTTGGCCGAATTATAACTATCTCTTCAGAACCTTTATTGTTAACATCACGAAAACTGCCAAACGCCAGAAGACAGAGCTGAAGTTGGTCAGTAACAAGTCAGTCTTTGATCTCAAACAGCAGATGATTAGGGAGGTGTGAATAACTGAGCCAAGTCCCTCTTCGATAAAGATCTCTCTGAATACTTCGTGCCAAATTTATTGCTTGTGTGCTTCTGTCTACTGCAAGTGCTGTGTATTCTTGATTTAGCATAGAATCATTTGTTGCTAGATTAGAAACGTCATCATTTGTTGTTGAACTTGTCGGATCGTATCATCGCATTTTCAACTTCACTAACACCTTCGGCACCCAGCTGCCCACTCGTTCACCCAATAAATATCATCAATATGGAAATATCAACTCATCTTGGTTTGGTATAATTTCAAATGAAAGAATTATTTTAAATTATATTTGTACTATAAATATAGAGCATTCTTATTTGGAAGCTATATTTGAAGGTAGCAAAATTAGTTGAAATGATAATTGGCGAAATAGATCTATTTACTGATGCTGGGGACTTTGTCAATGCTTTATTTAGCAAAATTGGAGGGTAGTAGGAAGGGTAGACGACAAAAGATGATAATTCTGGGCATCATGAGTTTTCATATGAAATATGAAACATAAATTGACAAAATTGGTGAAGTAGTTGTGGATGGCAAATTCTGTTGAGGCATTTCCAAATACAGAACGTACAGTGAAGTTCCGTTTTTGAGATTTCTCTCGAAAATAGAAAGCATATTACGTATCTTTAGAATTATTACCTACTTACTACAATTTACTACTATTTAGAATTATTATTATTAACCAATTTGATAAAATCTTTAGGAAACATGAGCTTTCATGTGAAATAAAAAAATAGTGAAATCGAGCCAGTGATTAAGATTGGAAGACTGGCTCATATACGTTTTGTCATTAATTTAAATTTATAAATTATGGAATAACGAAATCAGTATTTATACAAATTCTCTACCACATGATGTCATCCCTTTAGAACAAAAAATAATTCAAATGATCTATTAATTGCCAATTAATTCTTAGAGACATTAAAATAGTGTGTTGATATCAAAGACACATAATTTCATAAAATTTCAAAACTCTGGTACATTAGAAAGCGAGTAAAAAAAATCATTTACAAATTCCCGTCTTCATTCACATGAATCAAGTGGAGTTAACTAAAAGTTAATAAACAGAAGAAGAATTTTCACAGAAACGCAAGTACGTTTCATTTAACATTCAGAATCTATTAAGGAATTCTCTTACTTCCATCTCCGAAAAATAATTTTCAGTTCTGTGACATACACCACTCTCGAATTGCCTCCATTTAAGGAAGAAGTTCTCGCATGCACTTACTCATTAAAAAAAGAGCCAAGCAAAGCTTTTCTTTATTTTATTTTATATTTCGATCTCACTGCTCTTCGTTATTCTAGTTAATAGATTCTCTTTATAAACTGCTTTCCCATTGTTTCTACAAAACTCCAGTACCCGGAGGCTGCTCTTTCCCACCTTTGTCTCGAATCGCATCTCACTAGATTGCTTTTTCCTTTCTTTTACTTTTTCCTTTCTTTTGAGACGAGCTAGCTGCCTTTCTAAGGAAGACTCATGCCCAACAGAAAAAAAAGGGGGCGAAAAACTATTCGAGCGGGAACTGAAAGGAACACAGACTTTTCATTTGTTTTGTTCTATTTGGAAATGATTATCATGCCACCCAATCAATGTGTCTGCATGCAAATAGGGATGAGGATTCTCAGAAGCAGTCAATGTTTCGAGTTGACTTTTGGCGATGTTTTTACTTGTGTTGCTTTCTAATTATCTATTAATCTCTGGCGCAAGGAATCGTAGGCATCAAGGAAGGCAACAATCCTTTTTTTTCACTTCCCGAGACTGAAATACTTTTCTGTTGAAAGTTTTCTGATGACTTAAATTAAATAGTATGTTGAAAAGTTACGCTTGTTTTTGATTAGAATTCTTAAGATTGCAGCTAAAGATTTGGAATCTGTTTCTCGGAGATGCTTTATGTTAATTTTTTTTTTTATTCTGTTGGATAAAACTTTTTCCCTTTGATGTACTCTGACAACAACTGTTCCGCGGAAAAATTTATTTCGAATCATTTGATACAAATCGAAAAATCACAAACAATATAAATTCAGTATTTGCTCTGGAAAATAAATTAAGTCTTGTCCCAAGGAAAAGAACTGTTCTTCCTTGACATTTCGAACATTGTTAGAGCAATCCTGATTCACCTGTCATATTTATTTATCAGTTTTGTAGCAATAATCTGATTTCAAAAGTATCTCATAGAAAAATAACTGATACGATATCTGATCTTACATATTCTTATTCTTCTTTAAAATTTGTAGATAATAATTCTTTACAAAAATTTCTTAATCGAAAAGTGTGGAGAGTAGGTTTTCCTAAAATCCTTGTAAACGTGCAGCTATTGCTAAATATGAGTAAACTTTCTAATCAGAATCATATATATATGTCGATTTCTGCAATAAATACTTTACTGCAGCAATGTTTTTAGGGTAGAACTTGAAATCCCTTTTAGTTAAAAGTTTCTTCAATAAAAATAACCAAACACTAAATCTCAAATTTGTTACTTATGAGTAGCAATTAAATACTATATGGATCAATCATGGTGGTTAAGAACATCAATATATGAAAAATATCTACTCTATTTGGATTTTTGGATTTTTTGGATTTTATTGGCACAAGAGCCATGGTATTGACTAAGCTGCGCCAAACTGTATTTATTTTAGGATTAAAAATATAATTTCAACTTTAAAAAGCAATGTAAAAGAATGAAAAAGATGAAGATTACTTAAATATGGGGGTAAAAACCTACTGATTTCAAAAAAGCAAAAAGATTAGCATGTGGTATTCTATCAAGCAAATGTGAAAGTGTGGAGTTGTTAAAATAATATAAACGTTGAGTACTAAAATTTGGACATTCACTGAGAATATGGTAAACAGACATGGTGCAATTGCATTGAGAGCACATTGGTGCCGCTTCTCCAAAAAGTAGATGGCGATGGGTGAATCTGGTATGACCTATCCGCAAACGGGTTAAGATAGTGTCTGCTTTTCTATTTGGAAGACATGGCCAATGTTCAACACGAGGTTTAACACTATGAAGTTTGTTTTCTGTTAACAGATCCCATTGAGTCTGCCATTTTGAGAGGTAGAGCAAAGTTATGTGTTTTTTTAAATCACTCACAGGGATACTAATATTTGCTGTAGAAGTAGCCGATTTGGCGGCACTGTCCGCCTTCTCGTTGCCCCCAATACCTACATGAGAAGGCACCCAACATAATAAAATAGTAAATCCACGAGAGGAAAATCTATTAAATAGGTTTAAAATCTTTAAGACCAAAGGATGATTTTTAGAATGAGGATGAGAGGATTTTAGAGACTGTAAAATATCTACTCTAAGCGTTGCCTAGTGGCTAATTTCTAAATCACTAGAGATAAGTATATATTTCTAATTGGAAAAATGCTTTAAATGAAATAAACGATTACTTTTTATATTGTTTGAATCAATGAATTTCGTGTTAAAAATATTATGAATTCTAAATTTTTTACTCTCCCGGTACTGTTTACAAAATATTTTTGATTGACTGTCATTTCAAATAAGAAAACTCCTCTCCTAAACTTTCTCTAGCCACGCAGCTTTAAATTTCATTCTTTTAATCAATCAACTGCCGCTTGATAGATGCGTCGAACGTTGATTGGCGGATCACCTTCGATTTGCCCGTAATGTAGCTTAAAATAATTATTTTTCATAAAAAAGGGGGACTTTTTTATTTTAAAATATTAGTTAATTTATAATTTTATTTAATAATTTAATAAGTTAATCAATTAAGTATCATGTTTTTAATTAGCTTTTATTACTTATCAATTAAAATTTTTTTATTAAAAATAAACTAACAAGACTGAGAGAGTATAAAAAAACTAAGACTTCAGATTTGTTCAGCATTAAATTTAAATTTAAAGAAAAGAAAATTTAATTCATTGCATCCTTTAGCAGCTTTCTGAATGGACGTACATGCCTTACCTCTTACAATTTAGAAATAAAGTACTGTACGACTATTAGATACTTTGTATATAGAAATCATTTATAGAAATTTTATGATTGTACAAACCAGCTCCATAATTCGTTCACACTTGTTCCTAAAACTTTCCTTTAAAGCTGTGTCTTTTGAAAAGTTTGCTTTTATATTAATTCTCGAAGGTATCAAATTTTCGTAATTCTATATAATTTGCTGGTATACAGAGTCTTTTAGTTGAAGTTCTGTTCTATGTCTTATTTTTTCTATTGACTATTGATGAATATTTAAAATATTTCATTGTATCTTTTTTTTTCCGATTATTCCAATTTTTTGTGGATAAGATAAAAAAAATCTGTTAGGCGAAAAAAATATTTGTATATTATTTAAATATAAACATGTTTAGAAAAGAATTTAATTCCCTAGTATCATTTGATTCTGTAAGGCTAACTGCCTTTGGCAACCAACTTGTCCCTGTAATAATAAAAAAATAGAGTGTGTGTTATATGTGTGTTTGTTTGTTACGGGTGTGTATACATAAATATGTAAGTGTGTGTGTTTGCGCGTTTGTGTGCTTGCGCGCATTGACACTCTACAGATCATTTAACTTACAATTGCTAAATTTGATGCATATATAAAGTGACTTTCATTTTTATTTTTTTGTTTTAATTCGAATTTTGATTAATTAAAAATTAAGCGGAAATTTGGTGGTTTCCTAACATAATTTTCGCGAGTATTATTGCACAAAAATAATTTTTACACCATTTCAAAATTTAAACAAATTTTCTTTTTACTGAGGCTAATTTAATAATCGTTCAAATTTTTTTGAGAATTCCCTCCATTTTCAAAACATATTATTTTGCCTAATTTTCAAATATAGATTAAATTGTCCCTGAAATGTAAACTTTTTTTCGTTATTTCATCAAATATTTAATCACGTGTTTTCTTTTCTTTTTTTTTTTTTTTTTTTTTTTTTTTTTTTTTTACTTTCTTTTAAGCTAAGAGAATAGGATTTAGTTTATCATCCGTTTATGGCAGATAATGAGAAATAACAAGATAAAGATACAGTTCAATAAAGGATGACGTTCACTTAAAAGAGTACTGGCAATATGGGATTTCTCTATTAAACATTGTTTTCGTATTTACACGAAATAAAACACTTTTAAGAATGTTGAAATAATAAATCCCTTATATCTATAAGTTTGATGCTTGATAATATTTTGTTGAGGTAATCATAAACAAAATGGAAGTTATGTATTAGAGATTTAATTAAAATTAACACAAACAACACCTTTGATATACCAGCTGCTGTCTAAAGGGGCTACTCTTAAATAACTCGCTATCAATAACTTGACGTTCATAGTTCCGGCAAGAAAATATGCTGTACAGTATCGTGTAAATGTATTTTCCTAATAGTGCCAAGTCATATGACATCATATTTGCATGCAGATTGGCTGTCTACATTACCTAACATCTAAACAGCTTCGCTTTCTTATTTCATAAAATCTGCATTTATAGACCAGTTGGTTTATCGAGATTAATGGTTGCTGAAAATCCCAGTTAAATATTGTACGCGATTAAGAGTTGATGAAGATTTTAACATAATATCTACAAACAATAAATTTTGATATCCATATAGCTAGTGTTATTTTAGAAATCTTGTTCTGTTAAGTGTGCTACAAATTTCTTTTATTTTTATGTTTATATCTGTGTATATCAAATTGTGATACAGGAAAGAGCAAAGGAATTTAAAAATATGGGAAGTTTAAAAGTATTTCTTCATTGCCTGATTCCGTTATTAAATCTAATCAAAAACTTATTAAAGCCTATCCTTTATTGAAACTTACTCAGTAAGGTAAAATAAGTTGAATCTTTATATCTTCATTACTATCATCAATGGGAAAAAAAAGACAGGAAGAAATATTGTAGCAACATGATTTGAGTCTTTTACAACAATGAAATATATTGTAAAGTACACTTAAATGTTTTTTTAAAAAATTGATTAAATATTTTTAAAAATTATAATACGCCAAAAAATGGATATCATTGGAAAGAAAACTTTTTGAATGTTAAGATAAAATCAAAATCGCTCGTGTGTGTTGTGTGTGTGTGTGTGTGTGTGTGTGTGTGTGTGTGTGTGTGTGTGTGTGTGTGTGTGTGTGTGTGTGTGTGTGTGTGTGTGTGTGTGTGTGTGCGTGTGTGTGCGTGTGCGTGGGTGCTGCTATATTTTTGGAAGTTATCGGGGAAAAAAGTACAAATTTCTGTTTGTTTGTTTTTTATATATATATAAATTAAAATTTTAAAAAAAATTGCTCCAAGATGCACATTATCATTTTCCAAAATATACATGTGTCAAGTTTGGTAACTCTTTGTCAAACAGTATGGCCTGTATAGCGATAATACATCACAGATACACACACATTCTCCTTTATGATTATTAGAGACTAGTCTCTACCGGCTAATTACCTGGGAATCTTACTGCATTTCAATTAAATCGTTTAGACATAAACTTCATGTCCATGATTCCTTCAAACTGTCAGACATTAAGACCGTGTTATTTTCGTATTTTTTACATATGTTCTGTTCATTATGTGCATAGACCTTTTTAATGGAGAGCAGTTTCATGACATCATAGCACTATTAAAAACATAAATGGATATCTCAATTATCTTCTAATTTTCCCGATATTGTAATTTCGTTTTTTATACGTCTTGCGAAATAAATAGAATATTTATTTCTTAACTTTCAATATTACGAGGTCCATACCAAAATAGCCCTAGTGTTGCTTTAAACGGGACGTTAATATAACTAACTAAACTTAACTTTCAACATTGGCAGGAAATAGCACTATTAAATATTTGATGACAATAAAAATGGTATAAACTTCGGAATAATAATGAAACCTAATTTTTTAATTGCTAAAATTAAAGAATTTTTGGAAAATTTTGCATGACTATTAAATTTGTAGCATTAAAACAGAAAATTTTTAGCGGTATAAAATTATTTTTTATATAATAATACTTTCGAAAATTATCGCAGAAAACGCTAAAATTCAGCTTAATTTTTAATTCATTAAAATTCTAATAAAAGTTTAAAAAATAGCTGAGAGCTTCACACTTTCATCTTCCAAGATATATGTCGAATTTGGTAGAAGACAAACGATCAGACCTGAATAGGGAAACATGCAAGCAGATATACAGAGATTCATCGTTACTTTTAGTAATGATATAAGATAAATAGTCGATTCCTGAATAAAACGATAATTCGCGTTCCGTTTCATTATTATATGAGGGCATCTAACCAGTATGTTAGATGGGTTGGAATACACAAATAAGATTAATGAGTATCCATTATAATTTTCCATGTATTATTATAATTTTACTATGCATTCAATGCATCTATTATAATTTTCAATTTAACACCTGAGAAGGCTTTAGCTAATAGATTTTTTTTAAAAAATTTAATGGAATAAAAATTTTAAAAAAATTAGATATTAAAATCGTAAAGACTTTTACTTATAGGTTCCATAAAAATTTGCTGGAATAAAATGAAACAAAAAAAATCATTGTGATATTGCCAAAGAATAAGAAGTAAATAGAAATTTCCTTTCTTGGCTTTCGAAAAAGAAATTTTCTTCCCAGTAACGGCACGCAGTTAAATATCTGTAGAGACGATGAAAACAGTTTAACTTTTATAGCATCAATGAAAAGTGTATGTACAAATATTGCGTGAAAATGTTATTTTAATTGTCAAAAATCAAGAGAAAATTACAAGCCATTTAAAATTATTTTATTTGAAAATTTTTTAATACTTAAATTATTATATAGTAATTTTATATTATTTTTATTATATAGTCACTTTATATTACTATTATTCTTATTATTTATTCATTTTATATTATAATTATTTAATATTATTATTTAAAAAATAATAGTTTTGATTTTTGGAATGGTATAAAAATCACTTTTGGGAAACAATATTTTTGGAAATTATCAACAGAAAACTCAGAAATTTTACTTCATTTTTAATCAGTTAAAATTCTAATCAGATTTTTTTAAATTGACTTCGGGGTGCATATTTTCGTCTTTAAAAATATGTGAATCTTATATAGATCCAGAAATCTGCCCTGGACTTACACATATATTCTCCTTTATTAGTTGTAGAAATCAATGTACATCAAGTTTTATACTTAAGAGAGAAAATGACTTAATATTTATAGATGAGACTATTCATGCTTAAGAGAATAAGGCATAGCTTTGAGTAAATTTCTTCTATATTTTTAGGTATTCTGAACTTTTATTTCTTGCGAACCGCATATATTAGTAAATTATTCATTAAAAAAAAAAACACTCTTAGATCAACCTTGATCTTTTTAATGTAAAATCCTAACCCTAACCGCAGTCATTTGAAGTCTTATTAATCTATTGGTAACAACTTCGCTTACTTCGACATGCTTGTAACTTTGCATTCTCTTAGTTTAAATCTGGTTGTTTTTCTTGTTGAAGATTTCATTACGAAAAAAAAAGACTAATGGTAACATTCTGTAAAGAAACCTAGAATTGGATAAAAAGAAAGGCTGCCATAAAAAAGAGAGATAGCTCCACAAAAGGAAGCCAGTGCAAGATCTCAGGAACATGGAAAAGGAGGTTCTCTGCTAATTGTAGAGAGATGAAGCTCGCGACAGAAATATGCTTAGTTCCTGAAAGCTTCTGCTAAAGAAAAGGATTGTTGCAAAAGGAAGATACTATCAATCAAAGAAAAGAAATGCTTCAATTCCAAGTTTTTAAAATTAAGTATTTCTGATTTTTGCATTCATAAATTAATGAATACCATTTCTGATAAATACCATAGTCAAAAGAAAGCCCATTTCTCGTTAGTACCATTTGTTTCCGTGAGACTCTGTTAGAAAAACATTTTATTGAAATAGGAAAAGGAAGTCTGAAATGTTCATTTAAAAAAACTGTACAACTACTTTAAAACGCATATTTTCAAAAAATATATATATTGAAAAAAAATGTTTTAATTAATTATTTCCTATAATGATAAAGCATTTCAGATATGCTGGGAAACTGCATGCGCATATAAAATTAGAGAGAATAATGATTTATCCACAGCCTTTATTTCTTTCTCACGTTGGAAATACTTCTTGTTAAGAGAAAAAAGCTCTTGGAAGGGGGGGTAATCTTTTAAATTTGGCTAAAACTAATTCACTGGGGGGAAAATGTCAATTTTTTTCTAATAGAAAGTCGCACATTGAATGAATATTGTCTCAATAATGTTTGTCCAATTATTCTTCTCTTATGAATCGCTGAATCTGCATCTAAATTTGTTAACGCATGTGGCATTATCGGACTTTATGGTAAAATATGTGTGGAGTCTTTTTATTTCTTTTGAATCGCTGAACCTATTGCTGAGATAGAAATAAATCTGTTTATGTACTCTAATAGCATAAACAGTACTCTGTAGTGTGATAACGAGGATTCAAGTGTCTCTCAGTCTGAAATCCATGCTTTATATAAACCTTGAGGGTTAAATTTGGCCATGAATAATAAACGTCACCTTGAATTGTATAAAAGATTAGATAAGGAACCTCCCATGGTATATGTGGCCTCAATTTTAACTTAAATAAATTCAGCTCCCTCAATTCAGTTACTAATCTTACTTTTCCAGGAAGGAAAAGAAGTGAAGTAATAACCTAATACATGTCAACCCACAGAAGTTGTCAGATGGCATGTGCATTTAAGGTTATCATGTGAATATGTAGTCACAAGCGGACTAACTTGCGACTCTTATTGATTGACTTATTTGAACATCCAAAATAATCTGGATGAGAATCATTACGACATCAATATAGGATCTGACAACGGAGTAATAAGGATCATCAAAGGCCACAGCTCGACTTTTCTTGCCGTAGATAGGTGTTATTATTGAAATAGATGTCAATGTAACCCAGACAATGACTCTCCGCAGCTAGTACCTCTTTTTTTTTTCTGCCTCCTTGGGTGATGCAGCTATATAATCATGTGGATTAACTTCAATAGATTCTGATTAATCTAAGACAATAATAGTTTCTCCGTAAGAAATTATTTTCAATTAAGGAATTTGATCATCAATTCACAATAAGATTAATTTATGATTGCCGGCTTCCTGGCATAGGGGTAGCGCATCTTCCCAGTGATCTGGGCGTTCCGGGTTCGAATCCTGGTTTGGGCATGGTTGTTCATCTGTGTTCTATGTGTGAGGTGTGTGAATGTGCCCCCTCCCCTGTTAAAAGGGGTTGTGCAAGAGAATGTGTGTGTGTCATCTTCATATGAACTAGAAGTCAGACTTCTGCCCTCGGGTGCTCAAGGGTCTTTACTCTCAGAAGCTACTGCACCCCCTTTCTGTGGTAACGCGGACACTACATCATCATTAATTTACGATTAAATTACCGTTTTTGGCAGCCATTTGAATCGCCAAGATTAATAGATGCTCAAAAATTCACTTGAATAGTTTGTCTACGTTGGTCTTAATGGCATCCTCAGCAAAATATTTTTAAACTTCAAATTTTGATAGACACATAATTCATATTATTTTAAAGCCTTATACAGTTCTACTCATAGTGCTATGCGTTCTCCTATCCATATCTATATTCATCCAGTTCTACTCCAAGAAAAAGCAATAGTCTTTAAAATTGAGTGCACTTCAAAAACTTTTCAGAATTATTTAATTCTGATGTAATTGCTACAAATTTCAAAGATATTATTAACCCTTTATACTTTTTACCAAAATCTACTCAAGAGGGAAAAAATAAGTCGAATCTTCATATATTTGATCATTAACAACGAAAAAAAAAATGTTAAGATGAAATTGTAATAAGAACAATGAAAATGATTGAAGTTTCACTTTAGCAATGAAATATATTGTTGTAAAATAAATCTAAAATATTTTAATTGATTAAATATAGAGAAAAAAATAGTTATTTGGCCAAAAAAATTGTTATTATTGATACGATAAATTTTTGAGTATTAAGACGATGTAAAAATCATTATTGTGCTGAAATATTTTCAGAATTCATCGCGGAAAACACCCAAATATTGCTTAGTTTTTAATTGATTAAAAATTAATTAGAATTTTTTAAGTATTGCTCCGATGTGAACATTTTTACTTTCCAAAATATATTTGTACCGAGTTTGATACATAGATACTTTGTTCAAATGGTCTATCCTATAGACTCACAACACATACAGATACGCTCATCTTTATTATAAGTAGAAAGTTAAATAGAGATAGAGATTAAAACAACCAAATATACTGAAAATCGAAGAAATCTACTTGAACATTCTAAGACAACATGCAACAGTAATTTACAAAATTTCGGAACAGACTGAAATTGATATTCCCGATTTCACATGTCTGGTAATGCTTCAAACAGAAAAGATAATTATACTTTCACTTCAAAATTATTCAGTCTAACTTATCGCCACTGAAGAATTCCAGCATCTTTAAATATATTCATTTGCCTCCTTAAAATTTTTCCTGCCCAATAAATCAACTTATTTAAATTTTCACGCGTCTGAAAGTATGTACCCTCATCTTTGCATTCAATTTTTCGTGGAAAATTTCCACTATTTCTTACATCTGTGTGAATGGAAGCGAAAGAAACTCCCTAAAAATAAAAATAAAGGGGGAAAAAACGAGAAGGAATAGGGAAAAGTAACATTTTTTCCTCCAAACACACGTCGGCTCTGATTTATATATTGCGATTTCCGCTTGGCTTCACTTTCATCCCTACTTTTGAAAGTTGGAATTTTTTCTGAGGGAATTAAGTCGAAGGGGGTCTTTTGGGGCGCAAAGTGATTGAAATCCTTCTATTAAGTGCTTCTTTTTCACACATAGCATCAATAGGCAAATATTTGAGGACATAAAAAACAGATTCTGTGATGGATTTACTGGAGGATTTTTCTCCTATTCAAAAGGACTGAACCTGCTAAAGAGGATTTTAATTCAGCTTAACTTTGGGGGAAAACTCTAAAAAGTCTTTCTGGGTTGAGAAAAAATCCGATACTGCCATTCTTTCTCTTTCGAGTTTTATCTCACTTTTTTAAACCTTTATTTGTGCAGCTTTTCCAGCGGAAAAAACTTGGAACTCTGTCTATTCCTTTTATGGGTATTTTTTCTGCCTTGGTAATGCATTAATATGCTTGATCCTAACTGATTTAAATAACTGTCTTAATTTTTTTTTCTTCTTTGAATTAGCAAATCATATGCAAGAGTTATAAAACAAGTTAAAATACTGAAAAGTCAGTGAATAGAAATGTAGTTTGATTAACATTTTTTTGTAGCTACATGACTGTAATTTGGCATAGACCTAGTAATTTTTAAACTGTGATCAAAAGTTGAGTGCGATCTCCGAGCCACAATTCCACTACCCAATTTACCATGTCCGTGAACCTATTTTACATAAGACAACAGATTTGAAATACACCTACTTCCCATACGGCAAATAATATTCAATAAAATCAGATTTTTAAACTATAAACCCCCTGAAGCTGAGATTTTACATCCAGAATTCCATTCCCACTCCCACTGGAATGCATAGCATTACACCAGTTCTTCTGCTATGCAATAATTTGAGAACGTCTACAACTATTGTCAGAAACTTGGTGCCAAGGGAAAGTAAGTGACCATGCGCTATATGATGAAATCAGTTACAGCGTCACTTGACAGGAAACAACTGACTTGACATTCGTATCATGAAAACGGTAAAAAGTCTAAGAAAAAGTCAGTTACAAAATTATACAGCCTCTTCAATTTAGTACAAAAATGTCACCTTGAGTGTAATAATGCTAAGGACAAAACAAGTAAAAGGCGCGTTTGCTTGGGCACGATTTTCAACATTCTTACGCCAGAAAAGCGTTAGAAATAAAATTGATGAATTAATTATCAGTAAATACTTTTATTTTCGGTGTTCGAAATGTTCTCCGTCACTTACAATACAAGTCTAAAATCTTTTTTTGGATTTTTCCTCCTGATCTCGTGACAGTTTTCGAAAATCGCATGCAAATAAATATGTGCTTTGTTCATTTTGTTCTCTTTTTCTTGTGCTGAAGTTGTCTTTTCGTAATCAATCAAAAAGGCTCTACAATTTTGCAATTGATTTTTTTCCTGTAACCTCTAATGTTTCCGAGATAGAAATGCCAAGTGACATTATAATGGATCTCGCCGTTTAGCGTTCAAATTTGCTACCGTTAAGCAGAGCCGGCCCACTTTATAAATGGGGCCACAGTTCAAAAAACTGTTTTGGGCCCTAAATTTTTGATAAAACAAAAAAAAAATTACGATCACGAAGATATGTTACTATTGTTTGTTTATTTAATGCGAGATTTTATCTTTACTATTAATTACTTCAGAGAAATTAGAATTTTTTATAATTTCTTTTTCGGTGTGCATTTAAGCGTTCTGCACACGTGCTTGACTGTAAAGGCATTTCTTATTCCAATTCTTTATTAATTTTAATTTGCTGAAAGAGTGCTCCTCACTTTCCATAGTAACTGGCAATGTAAAGAAAAGTTTTAACACAATATATTTAGAAATCATTCATTATAATAATTATTTATTATGTACTGCTGTATGTCTTGGGCGTTAGTTGCATCCCTTTTATTCGAAATCAAATCCCATAGTAAACCAATTTCTTGGATTAAATTTACATTTAGATCGCTGTTATAAAACTTTACAAAGTTTTTGGAACATTTTTTTTAATTTCTTTTTTACTAAAGTTTTTTTTTATCAGTGATTTAGGTGAAATACTTTTAAATCTATTTTCTATCTGTACAATAGCAGTATCAATTACAGTTTTAAAAATAACACCTATCCTCTACCGGGTTTTCTCTAATTTCATCTTCAGCAATTTTGGTATATAATATTTTTCTTTTTCCAATTCGTTTTTCAGGAAAATGTTCTGAAATATTCAAATTGCATGCTATCTCTTTTGTTTCGTCTAAAACTGTGTTAAATTTTGGATTTCAATTTTAATTTTACTGATTAAATAAAATTAAATCAATCAAGAACAATTGTTTTTGCTTGAAATAGTTTAATTTATTTTGGCTTTCCAACGAGTGTCACATAATGTTTTAAGAGTAATGTTTAAATGTTTTTGTAAAATTTCCCATATTTTCGTAGATGCAGAAAATAAGCAATATAAATGTTGCAATATCAAAAAAATTACAGTATATTCTGCTCGAAGCGGCTTCACAAATTAATAAAAAGAATGTGAGGAGCAGGGCTCAAAAATTGCATGAAGGTTTTGAGCAATCATTCTAAATTGTACACCTTTATATTTCCCTTTCATATAGCAACCATTGCAGTATGGCTGTCCTCTACAATTCATTCTTCTACAATATCTAAATCAAACTCACTTAATCTTTTCAATTGAATTTTCGCCATTGTTTCTCCAGTTACATCAGTTACTTCAATAAAACCTATAAATGACACATTTATAGTTAAACTTTTCTCTTCAAAATTTGCATATCTAATAATGACAGACGTTTGCTTCTTATGGGAAATAGCAGCAGTATAATCCATTCGGATACTATAGTACATGATTGCTTTCGAATCGTCATTTTAGTTCTTTACCATGTTGGGCCCCTCAATCTGGGGCCCCAGTGCATAGCATCCGCCGCAGCCTCCAGATGGCTGGCCCTGCCGTTAGGATCACATTTGTATAGTTGTTGTTGTCGCCGTTATCATGTTAGTGCGAGGTAGTAGGTCTTTAGTGGACACTCTGTATCCGACTGTCCAATTGCAATATTGATATAAACTTATTCTGTAGAATGAATATAGCTTTAAATGTAGTTAGACTTATTCTTTGTACATTTATTAAAATCTCGTGGGTAAATTTCAGGTATAACAACATGTACTCATCTCATAATTTGTTTAAATTCAGAAATGTTTACATAAACGATATTTTTTTGCTCAGAAGTAACGAGCAATGGCGCGAGTACACGAATAACGTTAAACAATCGTAATCGGGCAAACAGCTTTGAATATCCTAGTCTTACGGTTTTATAACTTGTAGTCATCAACCCCTAACTTTAATTCATTTGATCAACCAACTGAATAAAAGATCTCTAAGATATTCTATCATCAGTGTGATAAAGGGTTCATTCATTTTATAACTTGCAAGAACAAATACCGGTCAGAATTCTATTTCCCACTACACACAGTTACCTTCTAAAGACATGATAACTGAATCTTAGACGATTAGAAGAGAATGACAAAATATGATGAATTTCGATCCCGATTGCTTCACAATAATGATAGCTCAGATTATGGCAACAATTATGAATTATGTAGTCCTACTTGTATTAAGCGCCCTTGCTTTATATGAGGGCATAAAAATATTGGCCGATCATATACAGGGCGATTATACAAAAAACTATCCTGATATATGAAACCATAACTATCATACCGCTCACAATAACGGAATAAAATTTTGGTTCAGGGTATTTTGAGATATGCGCTCAAGAATCATAAGAAACACAACAGTTAAGCTCTAACATTTACTGTTATAGTGACAAAATTTTCAAAAGGTATCATTAACTTTTTTTTATTGGAATATATTCTCCATGGCAAAAGAAAAAAAAAAGCGTTGGAGCGGTACCTGTAGCACGAAAATCACCAGCGCTAGACAGACTAAGAAGAAAAGAGAAAACAACTTGGTGTGCTTACTAAAGACGTGAAGTTCAACAGATTCTTTTCGGCATGCACGTGCTTTGGTTTTCGCATGCAAAGTGTCATCGTGGTTCAAGTAAGTCAAGTAGAAAATTTTTGAAATGCAATAAAAAGGTTTTGCTTTCTGTTTTTTCTCTGCTGCTATTGGTTGTTTTCTGTTATTCGTTGGACAGACAGATTTCCTCTAAACGGATTTTGTCTAAATTTGATAGAAAACTGCAAATTTGGTGTAAAGACCATATATCAATCGTCTAACTCAAATTGTTTTTGAGTTGTCTTTGTCACAAATAGAAATACAAACATTTTCCAAAAATGTATTTTCCTTGCTGAGGGAGATCCAAAACGTGGAGATATGTCGAGTTCAACATTTTTAACCATTTTAGTAATTTTTCTATTCTTCCTATACGAGAAAATAAAAATATGATCTCAGTTCTTTCGTCTTGAAGAAAAGAAGAGAAGGCAGAGAGCAAATCTTGACGTACACCGCTTTGGTTGTGAAGGCAGCCGAGTCTCTTAAAACAACTGCGGCCGATATCACACGCTGTCAGACATCCTATAAAATGCGGCAAGAAATCGAGTGAATGAGTGGCATTGCTATGGAGAAGCTGAGCGAGACTCACTGGCGCTTGTCCGAATTTACGACATTTCGACAAAGATCAGCTCGCGTTTCCATGCCAACCGTTGATCCGCTAGGATGGACTGAAAAGTTCCTGTAGCCAGATCAGTTACATGGTGTGAGGTTCAAAAGTGCTTGGATGTGACTTTTCTTTTTGCAAGCATCAAAATGGGGAACTATCATTTTTCTTGAAGAGGATTAAAAAAAAAGTATCCATTGTGTCGAATTCAGCACGAACAAATTGCTTCAATCTCAAAAATGTAAATTTTGTTATTTTAATAGTATTAACAAATTATACCTAATTTCAACTCTGCTTGAAAAAGAATAAAAAAAGCTCATTGATTTCATGATGAGGGGGAGATTATACCATAACTGTATTAAAATTATTATTAACTCTATCAGAAACTATGTCCAATATATGAAATTTTAATTAAAATTTTGCCAATCTTAACTAATAAACAAAGTTAAGCACAAAAACTTTTATTTTATTTTATTTAAATAGCAGATTATATACATCAAAATTAATACAATGTATCAGGCATAACCTTAACTATTATAATTGTCTCTATATTCTGTCTCCTCAGCTGATTGGGCCAATTTCTCGTAACTGAGCTCTCCGCCGAAGTATCAGAATTATGTCTCCTGTCTTTTCAGTTCAATGACGTCACTGAATTGGCGCAGATAGGACTCATATCTTATGAGCCATTATAAGAAGCGGTAAAAGAAATTAACTTTAAAGCAAATTATTAAGTACAGAAAATTAAAAATGTTTGTTTGTTTTCTATAAACAAATATAATAGAAAAAGTATAATAACGTTTAAAAATATGGGAACTCGAGATTTTAATGAAACTCTGCTCCTTAATTATTGCTGTGAAATAAATAGCGTTTTTAGAATCACGATAGTCATTTTTTTTTAGTAAATCCATAACTTACAGTTCCCTTCCTTTTACTCTTTTTTTGTTGTTGTTGTTCAACAAGCTAGATCTATGACATTCGGTGTGTGATCTTCACATCAAAATTATAGATTTCTCTCAAATTTTGTTAAGTAAAGTAAAATTAAGCTTTATTGTGATCATCAGAACTACAGATTTCTATCGAATTTCGGATCAAATACGTGAATGGGAAATATTACTGTTCATCCATTTGCACGTGGATGCGATAATTTAATAATGCAAAGTGTTAGTTAAACAAAATTAAACTTTTTTGCAATGATCAGAATTGTAGATTCCTATCGAATTCCATCGAATTTTGAATGAAATTCATGTGGCGGTGAATGTTGACGGGCCACATCATTTGGCGACGAAATGACATACCATAATCATAACTTTTCAAACCGGGAATACTAAGTTCCAGACATACATTTACATATGAATCTTCCATCAAGCATGTTATGCTTATACACAAAAAAAATTTGAATAGTAAAAGCAAGTAGAGAAATTTGAATTGAAAATTTGTGCAGTCCTTTGATGTTATGATGCAAGGAAGAAAAACGTATACCAGATGAAAGCATTTTTACTATTTGCAATTCTATAACTACGTTTTTTTTTTAAAAAGAAAAAAGCTTTAACTATAAAAATTCGAAACGAAATATTTTAACCCTACATCAAATATGTTCTGTGTTCTTTTAAACATTAAGAATTTTTTTACATACTAATTTGTATGCTTACTTAATCAAATAAACAATTTAACCATAAAATAAACATAAATTTAAAAAGTACTAATGTTACAAAAAATAAATTCATTAATAATAATACTGAACACGAATGATTATAATGTTTAAAAAACAAGATTGAATAAATTAGGTAAAATTTTAGGAACTAATGAAAATATTTTTTAAAAAAATTATTAACATTTTTAATCTAAGAATTAGAATTATATTACTACAGAAAATAAAGCAAAAACTTAATAAATATTTTAAAAATAATATATATATATATATATATATATATATATATATATATATATATATATATATATATATATATATATATATATATATATATATATATATATATATATATATATATATATATTCTTAACATTCCGAATAATTGTTCCAAAAGTTCAAATTTGCTGGTATTCTATGTTTATCAAGAAAATAGGATTTAACTGCCTTTCGCTTTAAGGATTTTTCAACCAAGTGTTTAGATGTAAGTAGAAATAAATTTAAAAAATAATGTTTTTTAATAAATACTAGCTGTCTTTGATGACCCGTTAATTGGCTGAGATCAAAAGTTACTAAAAATTTCAATAAAATATTCTGTATAACTTGATCTTAATACTTTTAAGACAAATTATTTTTAAATAAGTTTTGATTAAAAATATTTTTTAATAAAAATTTGTTTTCTTTTTCTGAATCTAACTCACAATATTTTACAAGACTTATACAGCTACGTTCATTGTGTTACGTATTTCTCTAATTTTATATCTGTATCTATGCACATCCAATTATATCACAAAAAAAAAGTAAAAAAATTTAAAAATTGGCGCACTTTATAAATTCTCCATCTTTGCTTGATTCTGAAGTATCGTTAAATTCACTTTTTTCTTCCTTTTATAAACTAAGCAAGAAGGATCGTTCTTCTTTAGCTTTCGACTATAAAAGAAAATCATTCTTTTGAATATTTGATGAAACAATAAAAACGGTTTGAATTTCAGGGCAACAATGTAATCTATTGTTGTAAATTAGGCAAATATATATCTTTAAAAATAAATTCAGAAAAAATGTCCACTAATATAAAATTAGTATCATTGAAAAGATAATTTTTTTTTTTTTTTGAACTTTTAGATGATGTAAAAATAATTCTTTGTCATAATACTACTGGAATTTTGGTAGAAAAACCACAAAATTTAGCTTAATTTTTAATTAATTAAAATTTCAAAAAAAAATCGCCCCAAGGTGCAGATTTTAACCCTTTATGTGTATACGTGAGAATTTTGGTAGCTCTTGGGCAAACAACCTGGCCTGTAAAAACGAACACGCATATTTTCCCTTATTGCTTGTAAAAATAGTAAATAAACGATTGGTGTTGCAGTTTTTCCCTCAATATATTCGAGATTTTCGATAGCCATGTTATTTGTAAACAACTGAATTTAAAGTTTTGGTATTCTTAATCATTGTTATATTCCTGTCTCTTATTATATTAATGTTTTTTAAACTTGTTTTCTCAATTTTTACATTTTTAACGTTTTATACTTAAAAATCTTGAAAACTTATAAGTACTTCATAATTTTATAACATGCTCTTTATATGAACTGTTAATTAGAGGATTTTTGTATCTGTCATTTTATCGAATTAATTTGCTTGTAAATTGGATCTTGTGAATAAAGCATGATGATTTCTTTATAATTGATTTTACATGAAAAATGAAATAAATTTCGAAATATCAAAAACATTTCTTCGTTGAAAAGCCACAATGCATGACATTATTTAAATATTGCATCAACTAATGTATTCTGTGATTAATGATTTTTATCTTTGCATTTATAGAAAAAGTAACAGTCTAAAGGGATTATTATTTAGAATTTATCTAATTAAAAAAAAAAAAGAAATTCAAGCAACTTTAAAACGCATTGATTAAAAGATTATTGCTAGCTTTCCTAATGAAAAGTATGTGTACGATAGGAAATAAAAGCAAAAATAAAATTTTCGCTTTCGTATTAATTTCTAGAGAAAGTGATATATCTCTATTAATAATAAAAATCGTCGTTGTTCGAGTAAAGTATGCGCACGCACGCGCGTGTGACACAAAACTACACAAAATCCCGTACCAAATTTGATATATTTAAGTCATTGTGTTTTTGAATTATCGCGTTTACATGTTTCTGAAAGTACAGACCGACAGATGGTCAACCCTTTATTGGATTTAGTTCAAAATTTGAAGGGTGTCAGCACTATAAAATGTATATGTATGTACCAAATTTCATTTATCTATCTCCCTTCGTTTTATAGTTATGTTAACTTATACTCATTAATCATCATGTTAACTTATATATAACTTCTGTTCTAAGAAACATCAAGAACTATTAAAGGAATATAGTTAATTTAATATAATTAAAGAACCATTAGAGGAATATAGTTAATCACCTGTATTAATTGAAAATAACAAAATATAGGAATCAGATTATGGGAAATGTATAGATATTTTTTCCTAATTAAGGACTCGAAAAGGGATATGTTAGTATTTTGATTTCATTCCATATCTATTTCTATATTTAAAACTTTGCTTCAGATGTCCTCCCCCCACTTTTTTTTATTATCATTTCAAAAATATCAGTTTAAAACGACTTGATATGTATATTTATGCTTCCTCTATAATTTAACTTAAATATTATATGCTGTTATTTAGCATTATAATTTCTATTTTCATAGCTCAAAAATGCTTTTCCTTATTTTCATTCTTTTATGCTAATAGAAAATATACTAATAGACTGAATTTAGGATACTCATATAATTAGAGTATACTTCTGTTTAAATATATTATTTTAAAATTCACTGTTTTATCTTACAATTTATATTATGTTATAAATGAGAAGAAAAATGGAAAGTCATCTTACTACTGAACAAAAAAAGACAACCAGCTTATTTGTTTTTTTAATGACTTGAACCAAATTTATGGTTTTCATAATCTAAGGTCCTAACCATCACTTATTATGTTACAAAAGATTTCGAGAAAAATGAATAAGATTCAAGACAATGGCGGATTTTCGTCTAGACAGCTTCCCAAGATGAATGGTCTTGGGGAAGAACTGCAAGTAAGTCGGTTTTAAAATGTTATTCACTTAGATACCAAATAATTAAATGTATAAAAATACAAATTCTCTTAATTATAAAACATTAAAACTTTTGTCTAGTACAATTGGCCAGGTTCCTATTCTGTTTCATTTCATTCATTTTATTTTAGTGTATTCATTTAGTGTATTTCATTCATTTTGTTTTATTCTAAAGGGTGTGCTTAAATAAAATTTTGTATGTTTACAAATAACACATAACCATGCGTGATGTTAAGTGACAATGATAATGATGTTAAATGATAATAATAATCACAATTTCCTAATGTTATTCAAATAAAAAAAAAATTGACATACCAATTAAGTTAAAAATTTGTTAAGATGTGTAACTAATTTGGCAAGTTATGAAAAAAAGAAACCACATAATGTACACTCTTTAGAGCCTAAATCCTACATGATTCTAAGATAACAAGGAAAATTCCATTAAAAAAAGAAGACGTTTCAATTTACCGTTTAATATTCATTAAACTTCCCTCCAAACAAAAAATCAAACAGTGTTTTAATCGCAAATCATGTTCGGTCATTGATGTGTGTTTCAAATACATAAACTTCAGAAAATTACTATCTCTTTGTAATACAATTAACAGGTTATATCAAGCTTCTAAAGAAACTCTGTGCTAAATATCTTCACTTTCTGGTATGCATAAGGAAAAAAAAAACTGTAATCATCAAAATATTCAATCTTGATTTTTCTCCACGTTTTAGACCACCTTCTGTCCAAAGAGTAAATATCTGTGAGTACGACGAGCAAGAAAGTAAAGAATTTAGCATATGGTCTTTCATGCCAAAATAAATGCTACACAGGAAGAGTCATCTGTTAAAAATTTCGGAACGATATCCGCATTATTTTTCGAAAAAATCAACTAATGTAATGGCAAAAATGGTTGAAAAAGTCACAAATACGTGTATTCTAATTATGTTGCTTTATGATTCCAAGAAATTCTTGAATGGATGTTTTTCAGTTGAAAATGAAAAGAAATCGTTATTCCAAGCCACACCTCTCAAGCATTACTTTTTAATGGTTTTTAAAAAATAGCTGTTGGTTAGAGTTACTTTTTTTTCTTTAATTTAACATAAAGAAACCATTAAAAGCTATAAAACTCTCTCAGAATAGGATTTTTCTCGAACGTATAGAAAAGTGCTTATAAACATTTTCTTACGAGTTTTCTATTTCTGAAAAATAGTGCAATTTGAAATGTTTGTTTAATATTGACCTATATTACATATATTTAAGTGTAAAACTTTGCACACACACACACATGAAATCAGGGCATACTTTAGGAAATTCAAGCACCAAATGGAAACAATTTTTGGCAGTACTTGTTTCCAACAATCTTTCATTCAGAATATAAAATTAATTTGATAAAAAACACTTTTTAAAAAAGCCTGTTTATTAATTAACGAGAAATAGAAGTTTTCTATTTTAATTAGTTTTTTATTTGTTAATCGATAATTACTGTTATATACTTAATAGAATCTTAAAAGGAAATTCTTTCTCAAATTCATTATCAAATGCCATCACTAACATAGAATTAAAATTAAAGTAAATTATTATAAATTCGTGAGTAAATTCTGAAAAAAAGATTTTAATAGTGTATAGTCACCGAAAATATAAACATGTGCACTATTTCAAAACTCTACCACTAGGGTTTGACTGTTTTTGAAACCCGGTTTTAAAAAACCGGTTTTTTTAAAGTGAATTTGTCAATTTGAAAACCGGTTTTTAAATTAAGAAAACCGATTTTCCAGAAAGCCTAGATATTCCTCTTCTTCTTCTTCTTCTTCAAAAAAAAATGAATTTTTATTAGTTGGGGCCAATTTGTCTAGCAGCTGAAGGCTTAGGGCGACGAGATGCCTATTTATTAACAAGTGAAAGTATATTTGAATTTCTGTTAAATGAACTGAACTAAAAAATTTAAACACTGAAATTAGTTTGAAATTACTATATGCTTTAGAATAACAAATTCAAGAAAGAAGACAAATAGAATCAAGAACTCTTTTGCTGTCGTTGCATTTCCACAAAACATTTCTAGTTCAGCGAAGAAGTCTATCTTCTGTTCTACTGTTTCTTTCCCTTCAAAAACCGAAATTATTAAGTTATCTGGAAAGATACTGTCTAGAATATTTCCAAATTCTTATGTGGAAACCAATTCTGACGAAGAGAAAATCGAAGAAACTCATCAGAGTAATACTTTTTAAAAAGAAGACATGGAAAAATCAATTCATATGTTTCTTGAAAACCCTGAAGAAAAACTTACAAATCACTTTACACTTACAAATTACAAAAGACACTGAAAGCTGAATTTTCATTATTGGAATAAAAGAACAAAAAACTTTGATTTGTTATTTGATATTATTGCCCTGAAGACTATAAAACCAAGCTCAGTAGCTAGTGAACGAGTATTTTCAATCTCAGGCAATATTCCGTCCAAAATAAGAAGATTTAGTCCTCGTTTAATTCATTTTATATTTTTTTAAATTATATTTTCTTAGAAGAAATTAAATTAGTGGAAATAATATAAATATGATTTGAAATTTTTGTTTAAGTTTTCGTAATTTTGTGTAAGTAATATGTATATGTAATTCTTAATTTTTTTTATATATATTTTGACTTTGGTATTGATTTTGATTTTTTTTTGTTGTTATTTTATATAAATTAAATAAAATATTTTTCCCTACTCTATTTTTTTTAAAACAAAAATTCGAAAACCGGCTCAAATCGGTTTTTTGGAAATATTGAATTAGAAATCCGTTTTTTTAAAAAGTCGGGTTTTGTATAAACCCTATCTACCACATCAACAAGTAAGTGAAAATTCTTATGTAATGAAAGACATTTCATCAGTTACACTCATTGGGAATTCCATTACAAAGCACATTAGGAAGAGAAATAAATCATGCATATCAAATGCATAGTTTATAAAAAAAAAATAAAGATTTCCCAGATTTAAGATGCTTATTATTTAAATGACTCTGTAGGAAAAGGTTAAATTATAATATTTCAGATTATCATAATTAAACTATGAAGTACAAAAAATAATGATCTTGGAACTAAAAAAATTGTTTCGGGACTCAATTCAACTTAAATTTTCCTTCATTATCATTAGATTTATGCCATTGGAACGAAAAACAATTTTATTTTCCCCTCAATATTTGAAAAATATCCCCTTCTTTTTTTTAATTTATTTTATCATGAAAATCCATTGGTACTTTATATCTGTATACATTTATAGACTACAACAAATGATGTTTTTTTAAAGCAAATGTTGTGAAACAGTGAAAGGAGTAGAATTTGACTAATCGTAAGCTGCCAAAAAAACTCGATTAATCCAAAAATTTTAAATCTAGGAAAATTTCTACAAAATGCAGTAAGAAAAAAAACGATGAATTTTAGACTGAAGTAGTAAAGTAAAGAAAATAGCAATAGAAAGTTAAAGTGAATATTCATTAGATTTAACAGTTTTAATAAATTGCACAAAATGATTGAATAAAAAAGTTTTAAAAATAGTGAAATGGTATTTATTGATCAAAAAAATTAATAATAATCCTATATATATATATATATATATATATATATATATATATATATATATATATATATATATATATATATATATATATTGGATACATCGAAAATACACATAATACTAAAAAAAATAACTCAGAATTTTTTTCAAAAATTATATTTTGTATGTTTCCACTTTAAAATAAGCAATATAAATTTGCCTTATAGACGATATTTTAATATTACATTAATAAGATATTCAAGGTTGGGAAAAATAATTTCAATTGCCCATGATTTAGAATTAAAAATGCCCTAATTAGCCAAATCAACCTTAGCGCCATAAATCTAATAGGGTCCGTCTAGCTCGATTCCTTTTCTACAAATGTTGCAATCCGAAGGCATTATCAATTATACCAATTGACCAATTTACCAGCTTGCCCTATGGCAAGTGGGTCCTTTTACTCATATAACAGTACAGATCCCACAGAATGTGGGATGCGGAAGAAAAAGTAAAGCAAACTATTGCTAAAATTTCGTCTGTTAGCTCAATATTTCCAACAACATTACAACAATAATCTCCACGATATTGGCCAACAATCAAAATATTGAAAAACATCGTGAAGATATCGTACAATATCTTGTACTAATAGAGATCTATGCCTTTCCACAAACAAATCAACAGATACAGTACACTCCCGAGTATCCGGTTTCCTTATTATCCGACCTAATTTTCTTTTATCGTAATTAAATGAGGAAGGCAAGGCATTGTATTGACATTTCATTAGCAGTGGAAACGGGCATCTTCTACGATCACGATCTTCCTACATGTCGTGTTCAAAATACAAGTTGTGACAGGAAAAGAGTAGCGTTCTGCTAGTTGTTCATTGATCTGTCAGTGTATAACGGACCTCAGTTATTGCCGCTGTTCCTGATTATAACTGCACAGTACGTGCAGTATTTGTAAATTCACATTCTGCTTGGTTTGAGATAAATGGAGGGCATAGTACTCAATAAGAAGTGAGAAAATACGTATTATAACATTGAGTTATGGTATAAAAACTTTGTCTTCTGGTAATAGCGGGCAAAGAAATAAGTTCATAGAACTCCGTACCAGGCTTTTTTTTTATCCAGTCTACTCTTCCGCCACATTAAGCCGGATACTCGGGAGTGTACTGTAGTTATAAATTTTATGTAACAAACAATCTCTTCAATACAAAGCCTGCTCAGAGGATAATTTAGAATTTTTATGGCTGTTGAAGCACACGGTAAAGTGGAAGAGGAAATATCCCTTTATGAAGGAAACGGCAGTTCTTCCGAGAGATGACTAAATGATGTGTCCCCTCCCCCTTCTTTTTACTGTTTTTTCCCCCTTTACGTGAAATTAATAGTTTTTTTTTTTTTTTTAAATGACCACATATATCGGAAAACAAATTTAAAAATATGAAAAATTCCTTAATTTAATGCTTAAAAACTGAAACCTGATTTTCTTTTAAATAAATTAGAATATATATTTAACAGCACTCTGTTGCTATTCCTATGGAAAGCAATTGGTTTAATCGGTTGAATGGCAGTCCTGTATGAATAATAAGATCGATTCAGTGATGACATAAAATTTATAATTTGTCAATTATATTATATGTACAAATGAGGAAAAATAAACGTTATAGGTGCAGTAAATAGCTACATAGAAAACTGCCTTCAAATTAAATAATGAATATTAGAAAAAGATAAAGTTAAAATCACAAAAAAAAAATTAGTCCATTCTTCTTGTCACTAATAGCTTTTCACGATTAAGGGTTTCAAAATAATTTAAAACTTCTGGCTTCATATTGTCAAAATACAACACTGGCTGCTCTGAACTCATTCATCTTTTGCGAACTGAAAACATAAGAAACTGAAACTTTCCTTTCAATGCAAGAAATGCTGATGTTGCCAAACCGATTTAAATAACTATTCATTCCTTCACTAATATTTTCGAGAATATTCTTTCGTATTCGATTAGTAGCGAATAATGTTATAAAATTCCATGAACATTTTACTTAGATGGGAATAATAATGGATTGAATTTAATGAAGCTTTCAAATATTTCAACCTTGATAACCATAAAAACAGCACAACTTCACTTGACAATTCAACCATCCACGAAAAATGTGTTTTTGTTGATTTCTGCGAAAAGTTTTGTAGGAAACGAATTTATTCCTAAAAACATAGATTGAATTTGTTGTTATTATTCATTTAGTGGTTTTGTGAGCAAATTTAAAATATTTTTATGCTGAGGAATTTGATGATTGTTATTATTTTCAGTACTATGCATTAAAAGACTGTTCAACGCATTTGTTGCATATTGTAAGTACATAACGTTTATTGCAGTCCCTATTGCTACATATAACTTTAATGATTATGGTTTTATGCATTTTGATGCTAATTTAGTTATCTAAGTAATCTTATTAACATGCATCTAATGCAGTATGTGCAATATAATGTAGAGTCTTGCCAGGCTCTATTTCATACCAATATTCTTACAATTATATTTGTATAATTACGTTATTTTAAACATTTAATTGTTTGAATTTGGCAGTTCCACGTAATATTCCATTTCAACATATTATATCGAAAAATAATTATGTAATGTTACTTGAAACGTTCATGTAACACGATTAAAGAAACATTTGTTCCATATATATTTCTTCCTTCTCTGCATTTCGAGATCAATTCATTTTGCTGTCTAAATATGGAAGGTGCACTTCTACGAATTTATCCACTTGCTGTAGTGTTATGTCTGTTGCTTTTCATCGTAATTGTCGAGTTTATTAAGCTAAATATACTTTGGAACATGATGTTGCATGCGAAAGGCATGGACTGATTTAAAAGTGTACCGTTTTGTAATGTATACAATTTCAATAATTCATGATGTTTAAGAGTTATGAGAAGCTGGTAAATTAATTGTAAATATGTAAATCTCTTCTTTTAATCTGCATATTCTTAATGTATAATAATCATTCCACATTTAACATAAATATAATTTTAAGTATGTATATATGAGAGTTTGAGCTATTTTAAAAATATACTTCATTTTGTGTATCATTTCAGCGAATTTCTATTTGTTTTTTAATTGTTTTAGTGGTTGTCTAAGCAAGTTAAAAATATTTCTATGTTGAAAAATCTGGTGATTCTTATTTCCAAGCATTAAATACTGTCAAATACATTTAATGCATGATACAAGTACAATTTGTTTTAAAAATAATTTTCTTATCGATTTTGATATTAATTTAGTTTTTTGTATGGTTGTAATTTTTGATTTCGTCAAGATAAATGTAATTTTGAAAATGTTTGTATATGGAAAAGGTCTAAGTTATTTTTAAAATATACTTTAACATTTTGAACTATGTTTCAATGTATTTGTGATATTTAAAAATTACCCAAATCAGGAATTTAGTGTAACCCTGCCTCTTTTTATATGAATATTTTTAATGTATAACAAGTAATCTATTTTTAACTTGATTATGATTTGGAACATGTTACTGTTTGTGAAAAGCTTTGATTATTCTAAAAAACGACTTTGTATCCTATGCCATTTCAATGTATTTATGGTGTATCTGATAGTTTTATCTAAGATAATCATTTGGATTAACAAAATATAAATGTTGATCATTTTTTAATGTATAACAAAGAATTTGCTTTAAAATTTTATCAGTGATTAAACATTGTTCTGGAAAAGTAATTTGTTCCTTTGTACTTTATTTAAATAATATGTCAGAATTTTTTAAAAATTTCTTTTTCTAAAAATTGAAGTATTATGGTCCTAATTAAAACAAATCTATATAATCTTTCTGATTGTTATTATGGAGGATTATTACATATATGAATGAAAAGGATAAACACAAGCTTTTAGTGCTCTTCATTTTCTGTTGCATTTTGTGACTGATTTTATGTTTGCTGATACAGTTGAATCTTATGAACTTAATTGAAACTAATCTTATGATTCATACAAATGATCATATTTTAAGATAATGTTCTGACTTCTGTTCGTTTTCCATGGTTTATTTTGAAATAATTAAGATCTAAAAGATTTAGTGGTTAAGAAATATATCTTTCTATCAGTGCATCTGAATGATTGCTCAGACAAATTGACTATTTGCTATGAATAAAGTTCTGAAATATTATAGCTTATAAATTTTACAAATTATGGAAGAAATTTTATTTTTCAATCACTTTTTCATATTTATTATTTTTCACTAGAATTATATTTTGCTACTGACAAGCACTTATCTTTTTTATGGCTTCTATCATTATTTTCTATTTTGATATTGTATTTTGTAGTTTTATGCTTCTATAATGAGTATAGTGAAACATATCCAAATTCATAGATAACCATCCAAATTCATAGATAAATAACCAACAGTGGTAGTGAATAATCTCTAATTTCCTTTGATTAAGTTTTAAAAATTAAAATCACTTCCAGTATTGAGAATCTCTTAATTTGTCTAAATAACAGATTGTGCTGAGACATCGATTTATTTTAAACTACTAACTTATTCATTACTTATTGCAAAATTTAGAAATCATTATGCTTTTATTCATCACATTCTTTTTATTAGAACATATTCCAAATATGAACTCTGAGCTTTTCAGCTTAATATTGTATCAAAGTTCAGTGCATTGTACTTTATTTATGAGTTCTTCTTTTGAAAGTGTTGATATTATAATAAAATATCAACACTAAAGTTATAAATTGGTTTTAAAAAGCTTGAAAGTGCCAAATGTACAAATATGTCAAATTTAATTTGCTTAAAAAAACAAGAAGACAGGTTTATTGTTAATATGAAAGTTAACTCTTTTAAAATGCATAAAACATTCCATGTATAAAGCAGCAAATTCATGGTATTGATGGTTAATAAAACGGTGGTAATAATAAATGAAATATTATATTAAAATTGAAATACAAAGTTCATAAGATGCAGAGTTAAAAGGATTATTGGACTTCACCAAGAACTCTTCAGGCATCTCTGAACTGTTTGTGACATGTGCAACAAAATGAAAGTTGTCATCTTTTTTACAGATTTTAAAATTAAAATAGACTTCTTAATTAATAAATGAAATGTTACTCGCCAAATGTGAAAAAAAATTTTAAGAAATCATCTAAATATTTTTAAGACTTATTAATTACTCCCTGCAACGTGGATTGTGCAGGGAGTATGGAAATATAAATCTTTCATGTATGAATAAGTGTCGATATACATATGATGAATTGAATCTGGAATACTTTGATCATCTTAAATTGTTTTCATTAAGAGTGGTTGCCTAATTCAGACTTTATTGTAAATCACTCTAAAAGTGCTGAATGACCAAATTGTTATCAGTATTATATTTCTATCTTTTCCCACTTTTTTTGCCTTGTTTTTTGAACAAATTTGTTCCTGTGTGTGTTTTCTCATAAAAGGATTGTCAATGTAATTAACATGCTACTTAATAAATGTTTTCTAAAATGATGCTTTCTTAGATTTGTACTCAATTCTTTATTTTACATACACTGTTGTTACATAATTAACAGATTGAAAGATGTGAAGGAGAGTTATATAAATATAAAGAACTCTACTTAATTTTTAAAAAAAATCTTATATATCTTCTGTTCTTTCTGTTATACTTTTTTTTACTGTAAAAATTCCAGCAACCACTTTTAATTTTTAAAAAAAGTTAATATATCTCAATTTGTAGTAATAATAAACGTGAAACTTTGTATTTGTCTACGGAGCAAATTATTGAATATAGAGTTATCAAAGTATGCACAATTATGCTTTCGAGAGTAAAAGATAACTTTAAGCTTTTCAAAAATGTTAACTAAAAAATAAATGAAAGAATCATTTTTCTACAGTAACTTAAAAATATATTGTCATGTAAAACCAGTCTTTATACTGTCTTGAATTTCAGAAAATTCCATTCCAGTAATACCGATATGATCCTTGTGAAAATTTCCTTTGATTTTTAATAGTTTATTTTATTTTATTATTTGGAACATTGATCTTTGCCATAATAGAATTCATGTTTCATTTCTTGATTAATTTTTTTTTAATTTTATGATAATGGTTTTTAAAAAAGTTTATGATATGAACATAACTCCAAAATTTAACTTTTATCATATATTACTCGTATAGTTATTTGCCTTTTATAGATTATTTTGAATTTCTTTTGTTG
This sequence comes from Argiope bruennichi, assembly GCF_947563725.1. Lineage (NCBI taxonomy): Eukaryota > Metazoa > Arthropoda > Arachnida > Araneae > Araneidae > Argiope > Argiope bruennichi. Next base: position 63,279,484 of record NC_079151.1, on the reverse strand, counting down.
CTTATCTAAATTGTTTAAGTTTTATTTCATGTTTTAGATTTTTTTTAATTTTCTAGTGCATTAATTTAATATGCCATAGTTATTTTTATTTATAATTGGTTTTTGATTACCATATAACACTAACATAATTTTGAAAAACATGTACATAGTAAATTAATTAAAAGAAACTTTAAAGGTCTTTGTATTTTTAAAGGATTTAATTTTCTTAAAAAATGTTATTTAAAGATATATGTTTCATTTAATAATTTTTTGCTAAAGTTTGGAAGTTCTTGTATTCTTTATTAATAAAATTCTTAAATCAATAATTGATGATAGTTGAATTATTCTACAAAACAATTTACGTAAGTGTATCTATCTATCTTAAATAATAAATTACAAGGTTTTATTTCCAGTTTTTTTAAAAATATTTTTTATGATATATATTTAAGGCCATCATTTATATAAATTTAATAAAATGTTCAAGATAATTAGCTTTAAAGGATATATTGTGTCAATTTTCTGAAATATGATCTTCTTTATCCATAATTTTGAAGTTGATATCCTTAGTAGATTAAATCTAATTTTGGATTTTGAGAGCTATGTAATATTTTTAATTTTCTGTAATAAATTTTGAAGAATCAGATACCATTAATTAGAACAGATCCTGTCTAGTTGTGTTTAATGTTAGCACAATTTCATAAAAATCTGCTTGCCTGTTTCTTGTTTGAGATCTTGTTAAGTGCTACCTTTCAATTTCCAAAAGAATAAATGCAGACAACTTTAAGGTATATAAAAAAGCATTTGTCATATAACTAAGCATTAACATGATTTTTAATATTAAATTATTCTCCTAATTTATGATATCTTATTAAATGTTTACTTTATATAATAGTTTTTCTGTAGCTTTTTTTTTATATTATTAAGATTTGAATCAAAGTAATTTCCTAAATTAATTAGTTCGATATTTTTTCATGAGATTTGCAACATTCCACATGTTCCATTTGTAGTAATCTAATCCTGCAAAATAGGCCAATTATTTTACTTCCTGTTCTTTTATAATGTAATTTCCATACGTTTCACTTCGTATCAACATCTTGCCTTGGTAACAACTGCTGTCCAATGATTGGGAAAATTCCTTTTATTTATAATTTGCAGACTTCTTGTTTTCCAACCTTTTAAGTTTTTACTTTTTGAAAAAAAATTTAACAAATCTTATTTAAAAGATTTTCGGAAAGAAAAGTTCCTCAAAAAATTATTTATTTAATTTTTACATATAATATTCCATTATATATTTTTTCATTTTGTTTACTTGCATGTATTTTTAAGTTTTTGTTACACAATTAATTACCTCTTAAAACTGTAATGCTTAAGTCATATAAGTATCAATTAAGTTTTTATCCCACTTTTGACTAAGTCATGATTTTGTTTTTGTTTTAATTATATTTTCTAAATTTTAATGAAAAATTCAATATAGGGAATTAGATTGTTCCTTTTTATTTCTCTCCAGTTTTATAAGCAACTGTTTATTTCCTTTGCAAGATTATCATGGGTGATCGAAAAAGAGGCAGGAAAGATTTAGGACCTCCTCCACGATGGTTACATTGTCCAAGGAAAGGATCGATTATTGTTGGTTAGTATTGATTTAAAAGATATAAATAATTAGCTTCAAATTACTTCCTTATATTATTTATAAATATATTTTTTATATTATTTGATATTATGGTTACAACTGAAAGCTTGTAGTTCTAATAATTACAAGCTTACTGCTGCTGTTTAGCTGCTACAAGCTATTCTGCTTGTGTTTTCTGATAATTTGAGTAGGCTATTCATAAAAAAAATTAATTATAAATTTGAGACATTGGGAAAAAAAATTTTTTAACTTTAAAATGACCATTTATAAACATTGATTTGTGAAGTTAATTATTTTTAATTCTTTAATTTCTGTAAATTGATATATTTTGCTTTCATTAATAAAAGTTAGATAATTAAAAATAATTGTCTCAAAGATTTACACAATTACTATCTTGTAAGTCTATTTTAAATGCTAACATATGTTTTAAAATAACCTTCTATTATTGAATAATAGAAAATCATTTTTAAATTATCCATGACTAAATGCTAACCTATGTTTAAAAATACACTTCTATTATTAAATAATTGAAAAATATTTTTAAAATATCCATAATTCCTGTCATTGTTATGTTTAAATTCAAAATCCAATTTTAAAATTACTCTTAACTGTAATAGAAAACAACAGCATCAAATATTTATTTCAGGAAATATTTGTAAGACATTTTTAGTAACATCTGTTATGTCAAATTTTAAAATATGAAAATAAACATATTAATTTAGTATTGATTGAGAGTGGGTTTTGTATTTTCATTTTCATATTTTATAAAATTCTGCTGTGAGTCCTCTGGTTATTTTTCTTTCAGACAAATTCATTGCTTTCAAGACTCCACTAGATGAATCTTATGATTCTCAAATTCCTGAAGAATGTGTTTTCACACCTTCTCTGCTTATTGCTTCCTTATCAAGTCAAAAGGTGATATTAAATTTCTTCAAACTTCATTTACATTAAAAGAATTATGTTTTAATTTCATTAAAATTTCCATCACAGCTGACCAAATGTAACATATTGCGATGCAAGGTTTAGTTCATTTCATGAATTATAAACATAGAAAGCATATACATGACTCAATATTGATATACAAAATTGTTTAAAAGAGGTCTTAATTAAATAGTATTATAAAGATTTATTTCTTTAAAAAATGTACAATATTAATAAAAATAGCTCTTCAAGCATATATATATATTATCATTTATATCATGATGTAAAATTACATTGCAAGTAAAAATGCATGTATCTTAGATAGTCTCACATAAATTGAAAAATAAACACAGAGCCTTAATAAAAATTGGATTCCTACATATTACATTTCATTTTGCTTGAAATTACATGTGTAAAATATAAATTTTTGGATGTTACAATGTGTCAAATAGTAAGATCTGAATAGATTTAAAACATTATTGATTGCATGATAGAGATGCTGTGATATTTTAAAATTATTGGCAATCTGAAATAATTATAAACTTACCATTGTATTATATGTTCGTTTTCCATTCACAATGTTTTGTCATTTTTCTAATTGAATTGAAAAGTTTGACTGCTGTACATATAATACATCTCAAATAATTCATTAATGTTTGTTATGATATATTCATATCTAATATAACAATAAATTTATCTAGCATGTATTAAGCTATAAGATGAATAGCATTTATAAATAGAATCTTAATTAATAGCTTTTTTTTATTGCCCTATTGAGAGTTTCCTTTAAAAAAAAATCTCTTTAATCATTATTACATATTTGATTTCATTCAATTAAACACTTCTCTGTGCTGTAGAAAAATGTATAATGACAAAAGAATTAGTTAATTTATTTAATTATGAGGCATATTGCCATGTTACTTATGAACAGCAAGGGACATATTTTGTTCTTAAGTCTTTTATTATTGGTAAATTATTTTTTTCCTTTTATTTAAGGTGAAACTTGGTTTATGGATAGATTTAACAAATACAAACCGTTTTTATAACAAGGAAGAAATTGAACGACACAATATAAGATATGTCAAATTACAATGTCGAGGGTGAGTATTATTGCAAATTATTTAATTTTAAGAGTTGTTTTAATAAATCAAAACACTTTTATGTGAATTTAATTTAAAGAAAATAAAAGCATTGTTTCATTCTTTAACTATCTAAATACTCTTCTTATGTTGGTAGTGTACTCCTTTAAAAATTAATTAGCAACCCTAATGAAATCTTGCTTCAGTTATTTGTACAATTATCAAGGAGTAACATGTTCTGCTTGTACTGAATAAATTTGAAGTAACAAAGGGATTTCAAAGCTATGCTTATAATTGAAAATTAGTTTTATGTGTAGAACTGACTTTCTTACTTTAAAAAGCGAGCTAAAAATTTATTGTAAAATATTTTAAATAAATAGAGTCGAATCAAGTTCTTATCTTTTAAGGTTTTTGGTAAAAAATATGTTTTTACTGACAACTTATAAATATTAAGTCAAGAAGTGCATCGCTGCACTTTGGTAATTAATTCTAAATATGTTCCTCAAATATTTTAAATCCCTTGCTAAATTTTAGTATAATTTAGGTTTAAATGCTAATTGCATTAAATGCATTTTATCTAAACAAAAGATCAGAATTTATTATTTTAAACCAGATGTTATTTGATATCATGGAAGTCTTTCTATATAATTCTGGATCTTATATATACATGTTTAATATCATTTGCTGATGATGCAGTTATTCTTCTTAATCTCAACTTGAGTAATCATTGACTTATAAATGATTAACATTAGTAAATCATTCAGTTGAGAATGATTTCCATTTTAACCATCCATTAATAACTTCACTAGCTATTTGTTATGTATAATCAATAATAATAATTAATGCTTTTGTGAATGCTTCCCATTTTGATACCTTTTGAAAAAATTCTATAAGATGTCAGTGAATTTCTATTTTCAGAAAATGAAAATTGTTTTAAAAAAATACACAGCATGATCAAAAGTATTTGGACAATTTCAAATTTGTACATTTTTCCAAATTTCTCTGAGAATATTGATTAAACTTTTTTTTAATGAGCAGACTTAATAACACTGACTTAATAAACTTAACTTACTTAACAACTTAAATAAAAATTTCAATTGATATTATTAAGATTCAGAAAGATACTGACATTGTAATGAGACTAACTAACATCATAGATGCTCATTATAATGTGAGTTTAGATAATTATGCTAAATTTTATAAAAAGCTACAGATATTCTAAATACGTTTTCTTAAGTACATAACATAAATCACTAAAAATTCAGTATCGGGAATAACAAATTATTTTATTACATTACTTTTTTGTAGAAACTTTATCTTGTAACATTATATAACTTGATTTACAATATAAAAGCTTCTAAGCACTTTTTTTGTTTATTCTACTCTTGATAACATTATATGTTATTTCAAGTATTTTGTGTCAGAAATTATGTCAATACAAAATAGCCTATATATTTTTAATGAATAAGGTTTTGTAATATGAATTTTTATGAAAATTTCATTTTTAGACATGGAGAATGCCCTTCTGTTGAACAAACCAATACTTTTATAGAAATCTGTCAGAAATTTATTTCTAAGAATCCGTTAGAAATTATTGGTAAGTAGAAAGATTTAAATTACTTTTTATTTTCTTTAGAAATTTGAAAATATTTGTCATAATATTGATTTATAATTTTTTATGGATCTTATTTATTATTAAATTTTACTTTTGGTGTAATTCTTATTCACTTAGTTCTAATAGAATTAATTTTTTATGAATAATTATTTTCTGCTTAATTGATAATGCATTGTCATCAATAATCCAATTATTTAAAGAACATTTTACTGAATGATCATTAAATTATTTTTCTACATTTTTTTTGCTTTATTTTAGAAATTTTGCATTTGTATTTAAATGTTTTAGTTTCAATTTTTATAAATTATTTTTAGAATTCTATACTGTAAATAATTTTTGCTTCTATTTTCTTGCAGGTGTTCACTGTACTCATGGTTTTAATAGAACAGGTTTTTTAATAATTGCTTACTTAATTGAAAGCTTGTCCTGGAGGTAATTTATAGTGTCATTTTTTTTTCCTCACATCAATATGAAATACTAATACAAAAATGTGTCATGAAAATATTTTATTATTCATAAACCTAATTTTTAACTCAATACATAAAATAAAAGTAATATTTTCCTTCTTTTTTAAAAAAATTCTTACTATGATAGATAATAAATAGAAATAAAATTTTCTTTTAAAGTAATTTTATCTGTAGAATTGTTTTTTTGTTTATTTGTTCCTTCTCTCTTAAATTGCACGTTACCTAACAGAAAATTTTGTATCACTTCATTATGTTATAAACATAAAATATTGTATAAAGAATATTTTTTTATAATTTGCTGTATTAGTCCAGATGTTTCTATAACTAAATTTGGAAGTAGCACTTACATTACAATCAGTGGGCGCATTTAATTTTTTTATTTCCTGGCTGTCAACATTAATATGCTTCTCCTTAACCACATGTAAATGATTATAAGTAAAGAATTAAATTAGTTTGTTAAATAATTATCAACTCATTCATTGTTGCCAATGGATTTTAAAACCCTTTGCACTTTTGTGCATGCATTAGGATGGGTTTAATTCATCAAAATAGGGGCAAGATGAAAGGAGGAGATGCTTACATTTAACTATAAAGCATACTCGACTTAGTTGTGGACTGAATTAAAATAAAATAATACTATCAAAAACAACACAATACTTGCATACACATAGAAAAAAAAATTGAGCTAAAAAGTATTTAATAGGGCAGAAAGCAAAATGAAAGAATGATTAATTCCAGAAATGCGCTCACCATCCTTTTAAAGAGATAGAATCTTCGAAAAGTGATTGTTTCAGGATACTGAAATGACTTGTATTATGGAAAAAAGAAGAAAAAAAAAAATACATTACAGGTCTTCCTAAAATTAACATGTTTAATTTGTTTTTATGATCAGTATCAGAAAACATATTTTCACTCATTTATTATTAACGGTCCTTGTGAATTAAATTTAATTTTTAAATAAAGTAACTGTAAATAGTGTAAAAGATATAATACTTGTAAGTTTATTTGTCTTTTTTTTTTTTTTCAAAATAATTTTATGAAGAAACTGTTTCCTTTAATTATTAATTTTAACTATTATTTTTAAATATTCATTGTTAATATGTTTGCTCACATGGCTAAAAAATACCACAAGTAGGTTATTGTTTTTACTCATGTCGAAATGTTATTCATTCTCAGATTTTAATATTAATTTTGTTGTTTCTCCTGCCTAGTGTGGAAGCAGCTATTTCTTGTTTTAGTCAAGTAAGTAAAATAAGATTTTACAATATATATTGAAGATTTTATTTTTAATGGTATGTTCTTATGTTACTTTCAATTCTACTTCCAAAAATGAAATTCTTCCCCAACCCCCATCAAGTAAGATTTTTTTTGTCAACAAATGATTTTATTTTCTTTGAGAAATATTTAAAATTGAAATATTTTGACATTGTGTGTTTATCACCCCCTAAACACCCTTTTTACTTTTGTCGTGATTTCATTGATAAATGAATGTAAGAAAAAGGCTGTAACGTCTTTTAATTGTCTTTCTTTTCCTTTTTTTTTTTTTTTTTTTCTTCTATGAACTTGCTTGTGATTGTCTTTTTCGACATCTTTGGCAAATATACAGGTATTTCACTTTCCATGATAGTATTTTTCCATTTTTATTCCTTTGTGAAATCTTTTTTCTCCTCACTTGATTATATCTAAATTTTCCAGCATTTAGTCTAGTTGAATGGAGAAAATGAAATTTCAAATTCTTATTATATTCTAATGTCATATTTATCAATATTTCTTTTGTAACATATTTGTAGTTAAGACCTCTGATTTTCAAGAAAGCTAATTACCATTAGTATAGAAAATTTCTAGTCTTTACTTTGGTTTATACTCAATATGAAAATTTGGTTTATACTCAAAATTCTTTGTCTTAATGTTTTTTTTTTCCTTTAAATTTTGAATAAAAAATTAGATTCATTTCTACCAGGATTGTCATACATGTCATAATCCTCAATTCTAGATGGACATATTATTTCTAAATCAGCAGAAATGTTTCACAATATGGAATAGAATATGCATACCATATTCATGAAAGACATTTTTTTTTTTTTTTTAACACAGGCCAGACTAGTTATATTGTGAGAATTAAGTGGTAAAAGGATGTGGACATTTGGGCAATGGGTTATTAGTATAAAACATTTCCTTTTTGTCCTTTAGATCAAAACACTTCAAATTCTTTGTATAAAAATAGCAATCATCAGTGTGATTTTTTAGACTTTTTCCATACACTGGTATACTAAATCAAAAAGATATTTTTTGCCTTGAAACAATTGTCTTGGTCCTTCAATTTCAATACCATTTTTTCACAAAAATTTAAAATATTATTTTGTTGTTTCTTTACTATATATTAGAAGCAATTTGTTGAAGCATAGACTGGTAGAAATTTGTCTCAATCATTACAAAATTTAAGAGTAAATAGTACTTCTATTCAAGTGGATCAAATTTATTTACAAGCCTATAAATATTCTGTGAAAAGATTTTGATAAGGGAGAGAGGTGTAATGTCTAAAAGTTGCTATAGAACATGCGTTAACAAACCAGTAGCAAGTTTTAACTTTTATATATATATATATATATATATATATATATATATATATATATATATATAGCATTAAGCAAACAGTTAATGTGTTTATAAGAAACTTCTAAATAAATAATAATTTATTCTTCATTGGGTAGACTTTGTATATATAACAAGTTATTATTTAAAAAATATATATTCTTTATATAATATAAAATTTCTTAAATATGCAAAATTCATTCACATTACACTTGCAATTTGTGATTAGACTGTACATGATAAAATATGGGTTTTTCTTTTTTCCAGTAATTAACATCCTAAAGAAGACAGATATTTTAAGACAATATTTTTTCTCCTAACTATGTAATTGCTTAATAATATTCTTTAAATTTGCTTGAATGATTGATAATTGCAGTTTTCAGTTATTTGTTTAGTTTTTAATGGATAAAATTTACAGGCTCGTCCACCTGGAATATACAAGGGTGATTATCTGCAAGAATTGTTTCGAAGATATGGAGATATCGGTGATTGTATTCCTCCTCCGCCTCTTCCTGATTGGTGCAATGGTTAGTACAATAAAATTATATTTATAAATAGGCACTGTTGTAAACAATTCTTATTCTAATTTATAAGTTTTATAATTTTATGAATATTTCTGATAACACATATGGATTTATATAAATTTAGATTATAATATAAAGTAGAATTAACTATTAATGCCCAACTTAATTTAAAGCATGGATCATCATTACATTTTTTTAACCATGGGTACTATAAAAATAATAGGCGTGTAAGCCAAATAGTCAAAAAATTGTTATCGGTAAAATTTTTAATATACCAGTTTCCAGATTTAAATTATATGCTGTTCTGAAATCATTTCTCCATTAGTTCATTCACAAATGGCTGTCACTTGGGCAACCTTCTCTCTTTCAGTTTTTGCATTCTATCAGTTTGTATTAGTTATATATAGCATTTGAATGTTGATGGAGCTTCTATCTGTAGGTATGACATAGAAAACTTGATTTAGTTGGGCAATTCACTAAATATATAAAATGCTATTTCTTTTTTATTTCATATCAATAATAAGGATTGATCTAACATTTTTAGTGAAACTAAAATCCTGCCTCAGAGTTCAAGCAATGGGATTAAAGGGTGCTAGAAAAAGAATGTGAACTTTTTATATTAGGTCTCTACAAATTATGTAAATTTTCTCTTTGAAGCATTGTTTATGATGCCAGTCTTATTATCATCTTGTAGTTCATTATATTGTCAACTATGTGATATGTTCCTAATTGTAGAAGATGATGATGTTGATGATGACGGGAATATGATAAAGGATGGAAAAAGAAGAGAAGGGCCACCTTCAAAAAAACGAAAGGAATTTCACAAAAAAGTAAGTTTTGTATAGTTTTTATAAATTCTTTATAGAAAATTTTCAGTTAAATTGAAATTAAAATACTATTGCATGGTTTTAGAATCCAGTTTTTATGGAAGGTGTGCCTGGAGTCTCTCCTGTTTCAGATCCTGGTCTCCTTTCCCGCATTCAACAAAGATGCCAAATTATGTGTGGATGGAAAAGGTATATATTTATATATATATATTATTTTAAAATTTTTTATTATTATAATAAAATATATTATATATTATAATAAAATTTTTGGATGATTGGGATTTTTTTTAAATATAACTGTTAACTTTTTTATTGCTATTTCATTTATGTATATTTTATATTATAGAATTTATTAAATTAGTTTTCAATCAATTTATGTATTATTTTTTATTCATTCAAATGTTTTATAATCAAGCCAAGAATTTAAGTTAAATCACTGTTGTTAAACTAAATATCAAATATAACTAAAGGGTGTCCCAAAATTATTAATACAAGATTTGAATTTGTCATCATTCATGCAATAAAGTGTTGGCAACCCTATTAAAAAGCCATTTGGTAGCTGATAGTTAGTAAAAATGGAGTGCTACACACATATTAGAACAACGTGTTAACACAAAATCTGAATTAAATAACCCTGTTTTTTCTTTTAAGTTGTTATATTTTTATTGAATCGTAAAGTACATATGATGAGGTAATGTATGGAATAACACATAGTGCAAATGGCCTCCATGGCTTTGCTGGCACATACACATTCTTTTGTCGAAATTTTCCATGACCATTTTGCATGAATGTGGCTGAATTTTGTTGGTGCAGTGTTGAATTTCCTCCTTCAATGCTACCCTGCTTGTGTGTTTATTGGCTTATCTTTGACTTCAAATAACCCTATGAAAAGAAATCTAGTGGTGTAAAATCGCACAATCTAGGGGATCAATTCACAAATTTTCGAACTGTGGCTGCCAGGCTTACATTATTTTTTAAATATTGTTCAACAATGAAAACATGTTGTTCTATTGTTTAGCACTCCATTTTTATTAATCTTTTAATAACCCCTTCAAATATTTAGTTTTAAAAGATTTTTCTTTGTTGTTCTTCTTTATATGATCTCTGCTTTGATCCAGTAGCCATATAAATGTCACAATTCATATTTCATGTACTAAATTATGAATTTTACTATAGATGACTTAATAGTTAAATTAACTTTTGCTACTATTTTCATTTGTCATTTTTATATGAATGTTTATTTTTATATTTATAATTTTTTTGCCTTGCTTTAGCTCGGGTTTTCCTGGTTCTCAGCCTGTGTCAATGGACATAAATAACATAAAACTTTTGCATTCAAAGCCTTATAAAGTCAGTTGGAAGGCTGATGGCACAAGGTATTTATAATTTAATTCTTCTATTAGCTAACGAAATGTATTTAAACTTCAAAAACAGATTTTCCCTTTTTATAATAATTTTTATTTTTGTATTCTTTTCTTTCTGTTACAAATCCTTCAACCATGTACAAAATTTTACATCTTATCAATGTATATATCATGCAAAATAGTATATTTTTTTATTCAGTTCATTATAGTTTTGCAGATTTATTTTTAAATATATCTCATCTTTAAATAATAATAAAATAAAGAAAGTAATGTTTGAAGTATTCATTAAATAAGAAAATAATTTAAATGCTTTTTTATGCTATCATTTTTAAAAATTTAATTATTGCAATTAGTTTTTAAAAGCAATGCATTGCTAATTGTGTATTTTTTTATGAACGTTTTATGAAATTTATTTCAAAAAAGACAAAAAGGAAATTTTCTATATAACATAAAAATAGTGCTATTTATTTTTAAAATATTTGTTTTACTTGTAACATTTATAAAAAATATTCTGGCTTAATTAAATACCTACTACAATTGTAGATATTATTATTAATTCTGTTCTGGTTTAATGGCCCAATTAAAAAAAATTTTGATACAAATTGGAACTGATTGTTTTCCGTGTAATTTAAATATAATTTATATTTGAGTAATTTCTTAAATTACCCAAATTTATTAATCTAAAATTAATATATATATTTATTAATTTGTGCTTCCTTTTAAAAGTGCATATAACCACATTATTACTGAAATCAAAGTTATTGATTACAATAATAGTATCAATATAATAATTATTATTATTTTCCAATTTTAGATACATGATGCTCATAGATAGAGAAGACGAAATATATTTTATTGATCGAGATAATTCTGTATTCAAAGTTGATGGCCTGAGATTTCCTCGCCGAAAAGTACCTGAAGAACACATCGCTAATACACTTTTAGATGGGGTGATTGTCTTAATTTTTTTTTTTTTTAAATTTATTTAAGAAATAAGAAAACATATTTTTTGATTATGTTATTGGATTTTAACATTAGAATAATTTTTTTAAAAAATATGTTTACAATGATACTTAAAAAGATTTGATCTGACTAGTAAAAATCTCCAAGTGCACATTTTTATTTCTTCTAAAAAATCTGAATGTTTGTAATTGCAAATTTAGTTTTCTTTGGAGTTGAGTTTCATTTTTATTTTATGCATATTATTTATGTGTATGATAATCAAAGTTATTTACATGTAATTACAAGCTTATTTAATATTTTTTTGTAATTGTTTTTTAGGAAATGATAATAGATAAAGTAGATGGTAAAGATGTTCCTAGATATCTTGCATATGATATCATAAAATTTGAGGTAATTATATATGTTTTGCTTTAATTTAGTCATTTTTTATTCATGTTTCTTTTACAAAGTACTAAAGTTGACCTATTACTATTAACCTTCAAAAAACATAGCACTTTCTGTAATGTTTTTTCCAAAACGTAACATATCAGACCAGATGCTTGTAATAAACTGCACTTCAGAACTCTTACAAGGTTGGAGAATTATAAAAAACTATACAGCTATTGTTACTAATGGAAATGAATATAATTGTTGAATATATTGAATCACTAGAAAGGAAAGATTTTGATGATATAACTTCTGAGTATATCTTAAAAATGTTGGTTAAGGAAGAAATTGATGAAGCAAATTTAATAAAATTAACATCTGAAATATGCCACTATAATTCTAGGGTTGGTAATCTAGATGGAAATAAAATAGTTAGCTAATAATTTAGGAAGTATAAATAAAAACGTAATTTCCATACAGTCATAGTGCTATATTTTTTTTTTTTAATGAAAACCCATCAGCTAAAAGAATTAAGTTTTAAGAGAGAATCTTGTAAATGTTAGATAATATTTTAAGAAATACTTTAATATCCATGTTAAAAGCAAGCATTATAAAATAACTTTTTTTTTTTTTTTTGTAAAATATGCTGAATAAAAATGATCAAAATAATTTAGATAATGAAAATATCTTCAAAGAAAGAAAATGTCCTTAAATTATGATGCTTAGAAGGTGATGTGACATTTTTTGTGATGTTTTTAGTAAAAAGTATTTATCTTGAATGCCAAAATATAATATCATTACTGATGTCTCCTCCCCCAACTTCATATGATATATTTTACATATCGTAAGATGTTGCCTTTTTGAAAAAATCTAACAGCAATAGTCATATAATTTTTTTTGGCTTAACCTATATAAATATTTAAACTTCTATAAATTTAGCCATTACACTTTGTGTTTATTTTGTATAATGAATATATTATTTTATATATTGCCAGTTACAGCTAAAACTGGCCAAGTAAAAAAAATTGAGTTAATATTTTTTTTTTTTTTTTTTTTTTTTCCCTTAAATAGAAAAAAATCATGCATATCAGTATACACTGATCTTGTATTGACATGTGCTTTTTTTTTATTACAGTGGTGATGTTTTAATACAACAAAACCTTGTTGTCTCATTTTCTTTTGACTTGATCATTTTTAGTTGTATTCTTACAACATGTAAATGCTATTCATTCTAAAACTCTCCATACTTTTCTGAATGTCTCATTAAAGGTTATTTTCACTAAAACATAGATGTTTGCATTTAGCAGTAGTGTGGAAGATTACTTGCAGAATTAGGTGGCTTAATAGCTGCCCATCTTTCTGTATACCACCCAAAGCAAAGTGCAATCATGAAAAATTATTACTCTCGAGATTTTGAACGATATATATATATATATATATATATATATATATATATATATATATATATATATATATATATATATATATATATATATATATATATATTCTACTAGTAATCATCCATATTTAATGTGAAATTTTTTGCTTCTCAGATGAGCAGAAACTAAAATTATGGTCAGAATCCTGAGAAATCCGTTTCAGAAAATCAATTAATTCTATGAATTGAAAATAAATAGTTATTTATAAATTATGTAATTTTCTTGAAATATTGAATCTTCTGCTATTAATATTTCATATGTGGATTAAAAAATTGTGCAATGAAGCACTTTTTTTATAGCTGCGCAAAATATATCCTCTCCCCTCCCTATTTTTTGTATGATTATGTCTATTAATTAGGGACCTAAACTGTAAGTCCTGGTTTTTAAAATCATACATTTAATTTCTAGGTTTATATGGCAAATTATATTCAAAACAATTTTTAGATAGTTTACGTTATTTGTGCTCTTTTTTTTCACATCTGTTTTATATACAATTTTACCCTACTCTTTATTTGTATCAGATCTAAATAATTTTTTTAACTATTTGTTTCTATTTAATTTTTCATAAACTAAGAATTGCATGTTATATTAATTCTGTAACTAAGGCAGTATATTCAGACTACAGAGTTAAATGCTATCAAATGTAGTCATTTTGACAATGCTTTTGATACTAAAAGTGTAAAAATTATCTGTTTTTGTTAAAAGCAATGTTTAGATCTTATCTCTCGGCATTTTATGAAAACTTTTTTTATTTTATTTTATTTAATATATATATATATAGAGAGAGAGAGAGATTGACTGAAATGTTGATGTATATAAAAGCCAAATAAGTTTTTATTTTTATGTGATGTGCAAGGGAATATTAATGCTTCAAAATAAAAAATAAAAAAAAATGAAATATTCGAACTTATTGACTTGAATATATATATAATGTTTTAAGGGACAAGATGTAGGACAAACTGACTTTGATCGTCGACTTCTTTGCATTGCAAAAGAAATAGTAAAACCTAGAAGAGATGCTATGGCTAATGGCAGAATTGATCGCATGCAGGAACCATTCAGTGTAAGAGCCAAAGACTTTTGGGATGTAACCTCTGCTAAACAAGTATGTGCATTCTGTGAAATATTTTTCGAGTGTATTTTTTTATATTTGTAAGATTAATTACCTTTGGGAAATGTTGCATGTTCTATTTTCCTGTACTCTGTGCTTCATGGTTTAAATTGTGTGCAACCGAAACTTGCCTCAATATTTCATTCTAACTTTTTCCTGAATATAACAAATTAGCTTTTCATCTGTTAATGTATATTTAGTTAAGTTACGGTCAACTTTAATGTATATCCAGATTGATTGTTCAGTAAAATTCTCAGTTTTGATGTAAAATTGAAAACTATTTTGTTTGAAATTTTAGAAATTTTAAATGTGATAAAAATTAAATTGACTTCAATTGCTAATTTGTAGAAGTGTATTATCAGCTTGCAAGCACTTGATTTTATACTGTATAGGAATATTTACTATTATGTTTACTCTGTATTTTTAAAGTAATGTTCTCGCATTCCTTTTTTTTTTTTTTTTTTTTTTTCAGACTTTGGTTGAAAGTATATTTTAAATCCTTTAATTAGTTTTCTTTTTAATTTCAGATGTAGGGAAAATAATGGCAAATTTTTACTACATACCCTGTAATCAGTTGATTGCAGCATAAATGTTTTTTTGCTATTATCTCAGTTTGATTGCTTCCAGCATATAGATTATATCCTAATCTATTTTGTTTCCAATCATTTTTTAAAAGATACTTTTACTTATAAATTATCTAAGAATCTGATAATTTTATTAGAAAATTATAAAACAGTTCATAATAAAATAAAAAAAAGGAGTTTATGAATCTTAATATTTTATATTTTCTCTTCGTATTGCTAATCGTGGGGGGGGGTCCCCCTCTTTCCTTTTATTATAGATATTGGGTGACAAATTCCGTAAAGAAATGTCTCATGAAGTTGATGGTCTTATTTTTCAACCTGTTCCTGATGTAAGTTCATTCTCTTTAGTATAAGAAGTAAGCCAGATCTCTCTGGTATCTGGTCAGATAAGGAGAATAGAAATAACACTTTAAATTTTCTTAAAATAACTTAAATATCTGTTTTAATAACTTTAAATATTATAGAATTTTAATAATGTAATAAACAAATTTTACTTTTCTTCTTCTTTTAAACTTTTCAAGCTTCATAAAAGGCTTTAAATTTTTTTTAATATTGTTTCTGTCCTTACAGCCATATATTGGAGGACGTTGCCCTGATGTTTTAAAATGGAAACCACCTCATTTGAATTCTGTTGATTTCAAATTGGTTATAACTCAGCGAACAGGAATGGGGTAAGCAAATAATTTTCTAAAAGTATTCAATTACATAAATAAAATTCATTTGAAACATGGCATTGTTCAGTCTTTAATTTTGTGGCAGTTTTACCAAATCTTATGGTAATCACCACTAAGGAATGTTTTTATTTGAAGCTTTTTAAGGTTGCAAATAAAGTTACTGAACATGGTGATTTAGAGCAAGAAAAAAACTTTTCACTTTTCATTCTTGCCATTTTTATTTGTTGCTATGCATATATAAAAGTCAGATACAATTCATTTATTCCCACTCTAGATGTCAATGAAATTAAACTTTATTAGGCAGTTATGTATTGGGTGAAATGTTTGTTTCAAATTTAAGGAGGTTTAAAATGAAGATTCTTCCTATCTTATTTTTAAATGCATTCTCTTAATTTTTATATTCAATTTTAATATAAACAAGATAAAAAATTTTGGTGCCCCTTTTGCATAAAGGTCAACATTTTTATAAATGATTAATCCATCACAACTGCTATTTTGTTAATGTAAGAAATATTTAAAAAAAAAGGCACAGATTTCAATTGTTAATTTTATAAAAGCTGATTTAATTTTTTCATAATGACAATTTGCATTATTTGCTTGTGTGTATCAAACTAAACAGTTAATAGAAGATATTATACAAATACAGATATAGAAGTTAAAATTTTAAAAATATATGTTAAAAAAATGTTTGTGAAAATTACAATGCAGAATAAAAAATTTAAAAAAAAATCCTCTGTTTAGAAACTACATAAGTCTAAATATGCATGCATTTGCAAATGCATTACATTACAATGCTTAATGTTTTGGCTAGATTTAAAAAGTGCTTAATTTTTACAATTTCTCACTGTGAACTTTTTTATAAAATGCAGTATATATTTTATTACTGGTTGGGTATTTTAAAAGAATTCACATTTCTAGATTAATCAAACAAATAAATTGGAATAATCACAATAATCAAAGATTTATTTTTACATTCAATAATATTGATGCGAAAAAAAGAATTTATCATTTACATCTTCATTGCTTTGGCAAATCTAAGCATCCTCCCTCCTTCTTATTTTATTCAAGAATACTACTTTTTAAAAAACTTCCTGTTTTTATTCAGTTCTAAAAGACTTGATTTCATTTGCTAAAATACTTTATATTACCTTATTTTGTTTGAACACCTTATTTTTATACATTTCTTCTTAATAACATTTTGAAATATTTTGATTCAACATTGAATTCCTCCTTACTTAATCAATAATAGAAAGTGCATAGAAGAAATTTGAATCAAAAATGTAAATTTTTTTAATTTGAATTTATTTATTATGATCTTTTAAAATTGTAGTATTAAGATTACATTTTTTTAAATTATTATTTCAGTCTTCTTCCTACTAAAGTTGGTCTTTTGTATGTGGGCGGCATGAGCGAACCCTTTGCTGAAATCAAAGTGAATATAATTATCTGTTCAATATTTTTAATTCATATTATTTTATTGATATGTAATTATCTTTATTTAGTAAAAACTTTATACTTAAACTGTTTCACGATTTCATATCTTTATAGTTAGTTTAATTTAATGGCAAACTTAATCGCTATTAAACCTTGCAATGTAGCCATATATTCTTGGTTGTAAATTATATAAAATTTTGTTGTGGTTGTTTGAATTTAAATACATAGTCTATTATTGAATTGCTATTTACTACAAGATCTGATCTTTCATTGTATTTATGATGTGAGTCTTTAAAATGCTGTAATTATACTGGCTTATTGTTACATTAATACATGTAAATTATATAAGATAATTAATAAATATTGGAAAGCATTTTTAAAAACAAGTATAAAATATTAAATGCTCAACATCATATTTATCATAAGAATGTATGATAAATATATGCTATATCTTTTTTCAGCTAATGTAGGACCAAACAAAGGAAATTAGTTCTGTATATTTACAATGAAATGGTAATGCATTACCATTTGAGACAGTTAGCACTGCCGTTGGTGCAGAATTATTATATAGTAGAAAATGACTTAAATCTATTACAAATTTTGCATCTTCATCCCAGTATATTTCATGTTAGTAGTTCTTATAATATTTGCTTAAAGTGCTTTTGATTATAATTATAGTGTTTCTAAATTGGTTATTGTTTTATGCATTATTATTTTATTTATTTATTTATTTTTATTTTATTTTTCTAAATTGGTAATGCTCTACGCTTTTATAACTGTCCTTTTTCTCTATAAGTTACAGTTTTAGGGGGTTTACAGTCACTAAATTGTTATATTTGATTCTTTTTTTTTTTTTATTTTCATAAGTGTATTAAAAACCATACCAAATAAAATTTTAGTATGTAATATTAACTAATTATGGAAATTTTAAAGTGAAGAGGAAGAATCTCTTTAAAAATGCTCATTAATAATTGCAAATTGCTGAAATGCATTTACATTTCATTCATATTATCATATCTTTGGAACATTTCAATTATAAAATATGTAAATATCAGAAAATATCTTGAAAATTTAAGTTTCAGGAAATTTCTGGTTGAAAAAATTCTTTTCCTTTATGCTTCGAAATTTGAATAAATGTTTGCCTTAGAATATACATTGCACAGCCTCTTTATTATGACTACATGACAGTTTTATAAAAATGACCTATTGCATCACAGTGTTGCTGCTAGGGAGTGAAATATGTAGAAAAAGAGAATGCAGGACAAGTGAACCATCAATTGCATTGCTCTGCATGCTAAGATATGAGCAAAAAAAAAAAAAAAAAAAATGGAGCATTGGAACCAGTATCAGCAGGATGGCTGCTCTTGTGAAGTGTTCTTCAAGAGCAGCAGTTATTAATGCTTACTGAATGTGGACTACCAAGCAGAAAACCAGGTTTCAACATCAGGCTTGTTGTTGTAACAAGCTACTGAATGCTCGAGCTGAAAGGAGACTTGCCAGAGTTGTTCAATAGTATACATCAAACAGCAGGGAATCTTAATCGAGGTGCAACTACAAATGTCTGACCAAACTGTTTGCTGCACCTTACACTATATAGGCTATGGAAGCCAATGACCTGTTTGAAAGCATCTACTGTCTGCCATGAACAAGAGAAGAGGTAGTAACTGGGTCCTATGGAATCACATTTTCAACTACACCTTACAGATGGTAGAGTGCAAATATGGAGAAAACAGCACAAAAACATGGACCCCAATTGCATTGCTATAATGCTTCAAACTGGTGGAGGCAATATTATCGTTTGGGAGATGTTTCTTTGGTATTATATGGGTCCACTGATTCCAGTGAAACAACATCTGAATTCTCAAATGTATTTAAGTGTTATTGCAGATCAAGTACATCCTGTTGTATTAATGGTGTACCTTTTTAAGGATGAATTCTTCCAGCAAGACAATGCTCTTTGTCAAAAATCTGGCATAGTCATTAGATGTTTCAAAAAACATGATGGAACATTTACCTTGCTTTTTTGGCCTGCACAGCCGCCAGATCTTAATCCATATGAGAATTTGTGACAGGAAATCGAATGGGACATCAGGCAGCCGAGTCCAGTACCATCAAATCTTACAGAATTGGAAAGTGTAGTTAATCGGATATAATCTCGGATTCCTCCTACCAGCACCTCATATAATCCATACCAAGAAGAATCTATGCAGTATTAAGAGCAAAAGTTGGTCCAACATTGTATTGAGGGGTTGGTCATAATAATTTAATTGCTCAGTGTATATTTCATTGAAATATCAATATTTTTTTTCATTTGTTGCAGATATTTATACATGTTACAAACAAAATTAAAATGTTTTTATTCTCAATGGATTTAAGCCTTTCTTTCTATCATAAATAACTTCTTTATTAAGCATTAATAGTAAAGAGTTTCCATGACTAGAAAGATTCAAAACTAAATTAATATAAATTGATTTTTAATAAAATCTTTATTTAATTAATAGTTAACTGGAAATAATGTGTTAAATACATTGTTTTAAATCTTTTGCTGCTGAGTTTTAAATCTTTTTTCCTCCTTCCATTCAGGTTACTAAGCCATTAAGAGGCTTGGACAAGAAAATAATTGAATGTAAATATGAAAATAATCAATGGGTATTTATGAGAGAGAGAACAGACAAATCCTTTCCTAATGCATATTCAACTGCAATGGGTATGTTTTACTTAATTTATGTATAAACAATTTTTTAAATAATTGTTTTTATTCATTTAATGTTACTTGTATGTTTTAAAGTTTATTGAATTCAAATTAATTTTCTATAAATTTCTTACTTGCAGGAGTCTGTGAAAGTATTCGAAATCCAGTGACTACAGATATTCTTTTGCATCATATTGATTGTTATCGATGGCGTCCACCTAATAAAAAATAGACTTCTTGTAGAATAGCTTCCATTTTAGAATTAATATCCAAATACTTGAAGAGATATTTAAGATATATTTTTGCTCATTTTCACTCTTGAATTGTTTTGGTGTAGAAATTAGTTTTGTTGGAACAATATTCAAATAGCTTATAAAATACTATAGTGCACAAAATTTCAGTTTGGGTTTCAAATGTCATTACTATACATTAACTCAGCATCATTTATTTTTCATTATTGTTAAAATGTAAAATTGATGACAGGGCTCATAGAAAAAAAAAGAAATAATATAAAGAATCTTAATATTATTGTTTGAACTTTTAAGAAGAAATAATGTAAAATTATTAGAATTCCTGGTTCTCTCATTTCATTGTTTTCCTGCATATGTATATATTATGGATATACATATATTTTGCTTTTGTGTTATGCCCATATTTTAGTTCATATTTCATCTGGTTTCATTTGTATTTTTATTCAGAAAGAGAAAAAGAAATCAAATTAAAATTGTGGACTTGTGTTTGAAATTATTTAAAGTTTTTAAATGTTTACCTTAAATTCTTATTTGAAAATTTGTATTTCTTTTAAGAAGAATAATTCTACTATACTAAATTTGCCAAAATTATCAAAGTTTACTGTGCATTCACTGATTAATGTAAGATTTTTGTATATAAAATACTTTCATGATATTGTTTCAGTTTATTATTCCTTTTGCTTAATATGATACTTGATATACATTATGGAACTTCTAAAAATAATAGAGTCATCGCTTCATCTCATTCCTTATGTGAATTTTAAATAAAATATGTCTTGTTATATGGGTTACCTTAATAATTATTGTTTCAATTAGTTATGTTGTTTTTATAGATATTTTATTTTGGATCTTCGTTTGGAATTCACTTACGTACAGTCATCATTTTAACGAGGCTTTGTACCTAGAATCTGTTATAAAACATTGAATATTATAAGCCATTTAAATGCTCAGCATTTTGTTACAACTTTTATTATGTAATACATTTTTAATGCTGTTGTATATGAACACAGTTAACAAAAATTTATTTTATATTATCTGCCGTTGGCAACCAATGATTTGCCATGACTAATGTCTCACTAAAATTTTCAATTAAATATTTTATGTAATTTGGTCTTTTAATAGCTTCTACAACAAAAGTTTTTAAGCTTCAAATTTTGCATCATATAATTCATACTGTTATCGAAGCCTTATGTTATTCTGTTCATTATATTGTGTATCTCTCTAGTTTTCTGTCAGTTCTTATAAAATTTAGAATTGAAGTTGAAGTGATAAAGCTTTAATAAACATAAAAACGCTTTCATTGAAATAAAACACATTTTTTAAAAATGTAACTGCATAAAATTGAATGAAATCTGCAGAATATTTTTCATAATTTATGCAATATAAAAGAATTTTTCAATGTAGAATTCTCCGATTTACCTCAGTTTTACTTCAAAAGAATTTTAGTGTGGTAAGTAATTTTTTATTTCAGTTAATAAGTATACTCTAATTTTCTGTCAGCTCCCATAACATTTGAACAGGAAGTGATAATGTTTCAATAAATATAAAAACGTTTTTGCCGATACCAAACATGTTTTTTTTTTTTAAAATATGACTACTGAAAATCGAGTCATTCAATACTAAAGTCTCATGAATACTATACTATATTTTTTATAATTTATGCAGTATCTTCAATAAGAATTCTTTAATTTTCAAAAATAAATGCGGTAAGTAATATTTTCTTATTTCAGTCAATAAATGTACCTTTGAAAAAAATTAAATCTAAATCTTATATCCTTCAATCATGTGAATGATTTTTAGTAAAATAATCTTGAATATCTAACGTTTTAGTCTTCTGCAATAAAGTTTCATTATTTTAGACCAATGAGCCTTGTAGGAGGAACTCTGGATAGTACTGGTTGGCTTATTTTTTTCATGACATTCAATGGAAAGGTCTAAAATTGTGCATTTTATAGAATAGAGGTATCCAAATTTTCGTAACTTAACTCATTTTAGCACAAAAGAATGGTACTTTTTTATTATTTAAAATATTAATGTCTCGAAATAGTTTTATTAAATATGACTCACAGGGCTGGGGATTCATATAAAAACTTAAAAAATCGTAAATCATCAGAATATTTATTGATTTAAACTGCATAAAATATGCTTATTTATTTTATTCATATCATTTTTTTATTAGATGTGTATGCCTGTTATTACGATTTTAGAAATAATTGTTGAGCTCTGATTAGAATGGTTGTTCTGTATGTATGTTCAACTATATTTGTTTTAAATTATCTGAATTATTGAATTAATAATATAGATATTTTACAAGGCCACAGAAAATTTCTTCTTACATTTATTTCTTTTTAAAATTCATAAAATTTATTTTATTTCATACAGACATATGTTGAAAATTACCTTTTAAAGTTTAGTTTGCAGTAAAAGTTAATCTAATCTTTTAATGTGAGCTTTTATCAATGTAGTGGCAACATGTAGATTAAGCTAATTTTTCTCATGGTAACATAGGGCTCATGTGTAATAAATTTCATTTTTAATTGGTGCAAAATAAACTTCGAAAAGCATGGTTCAAATATTTTTTAACTAATTAATTTATATGTTAAAAAACTTCCACACATTGAAAAACTAATGTTTTAAATTTTAAGACGATGTAAAAATCGTATTTTTATGTAATATTTTTTTAAATTATTGTGACAAAACACCAAAATCTCCTTCTATTTTTAATTAATTAAAAAACTTAATTGCTCCAAGGTGCACATTCGCTCTCTCCTATTATGTATTTGTCATATTGGTACTCTTAGTCAAACTATCTGACCTGTGGAATACCAACACACTTTCATCTTTATTGTAAGTAAAATTGGTTTTAGCTAATATATTTCAAAGTTTAAATTTGGGTTAGACAAATTTGGCATACGTTTTGCTCTATTTCTTTTGAAAAACTTAATTGTAATCGTTGACATCAAATAATTAATGGCTTGCTAAATTAAATGCTGATATAATTTATCCATATATTGATACAAAATTTGTTAACAGAATATTAATTATAATATTATTTAAATCTGTATTTTTTTTTTTTTTTTAATGAGTACTGTTATGAAAGGAACAAAAAATATATAGGGTTATCAAGATCTTACAAATTGATCATTTTTCTATTACTTTTTTAAGTAAATTATATAGTGCTTTCCTTGCAGGTAGTACAGATGTTATTCTGATGCTATTTTTACCTTCCTTATAGGTCGATACGACTTTTTAGTATTATGCGATCGAGAAATTATGTTTACTCCTCTATGCTATTCAGTATCTCAGATTTGATAGGTGAATTATATGTCAATGAGAAAAAAGAAGAGTCCACTCTGCATCAGAGGGTATTTTATCTTCCAATTATTCGGAGGGGAGTGGGGTGCTTGAAAGAAAACTTTTTTTTTTTTTTTTCTGTTTCTTCTTCATATTGCAAGTTGTTCTATCCTTTAGTCGTCATTGAAGAATAATAATGCTCGGAAATTTTGCATTGAAAATAATTTATTTCCAGTTTAGATTCTATAAAAGTCCGGAAGAGTATTTTGTAAAAAGAAAGTGAAAGAGGAATTTAATTATATTTTACTAAGTTATCTATTGAGCCAGATATAAGAGTATTAAGTATTTGTAAT
Organism: Argiope bruennichi; assembly: GCF_947563725.1. Taxonomy (NCBI): domain Eukaryota; kingdom Metazoa; phylum Arthropoda; class Arachnida; order Araneae; family Araneidae; genus Argiope; species Argiope bruennichi. The sequence continues at coordinate 63,255,325 of NC_079151.1, read as the reverse complement.
TGGGTTTTGTATAATTTTATTTCAGATATACTTGGATGTTTTATAAATACTTACTAAAATCAGAATAATCTAAAACTTCCTAATAAATAAATATATTTCAAAAATTTTTATGTATTTTTATAAAAAGAAATGTAGTTCTAAAATTTAATTTTTTCTCGCAGAAAAAGAAAGTCTAGTTAACTAGCAAAAATTTTATGAATTCTTATTGGAAGTTTCTTCTTGTAGAACTCTGGCTACTCTTCTCAATTTTATAAATTTTTGGAACTTTCTAATTTTTGAATTATTTCAAAAAAATCAACATTTATTCTAAACCCCATTTTTGTAACATCATATAAATGAAATTATTTTTTGTTCTAATAAACAGAAACTCACACTTGCTTTATAAGTAAGCATTTTAAATTTACATATGTTTCGCCTCTAGCACATCTTGAGCTGCAATTTTCCATCCAGATCTCTCCTGGAATGAAGAAGCTACTCTCATTTCTTTTGCTCTTTTGGCCAAAAGTTGTTTCATGTCATTTTCAAAAACTGTGTTTTCTCGTAGTACAAGCGATTCCTTTTTTATTAGTGATGCAAGATAAGAATATAACCTTGGCCTCGTAATTTTTCTTTTTTCGTATACCGGAATTATTTGGCGGCATAAATAATCAGAAAAAGTGAACTCGGTACTTGCACTTTCTGGTTTCGTAAATATTATGCTCCTACAAGTCGATCTTCCTTCTGGACGATGGAAATCAATTCTGTAAGAATTATTCTCAAACAGAAACCAGATGTTTTGTATCGAATTCTCTAATGGAGAAGATGAATCATTTAAATAGGTGTGTTTAATAGATAAAATGCGTTTACCACTAATCAATGCTTCAGTTTCTGCTGCCACTTTTAGACTCCTGTCTAAAAGCTTCATACTTTCTTTTTTAATAACTTCTGCTTCTGCTGCGTTAATATGATCTTCATCAAGATCCACTACATGAAATTCTTTTAAATATGGGGTTTCAGGTATATCTAATTTTGCTTTTAAATGCAAGTGTTTGATCAAAGCATCAGTATATTTGCCTTGTTCCAATTGTTCTTCAGATTTCTTTTTATAGTGGCGAACTAATGGTTTCCCTGCTTCCTTTCTCTCCAGATATCTAATATTTATACGCCTTTTTTTAATTACTCTTTTCTTCGCCACAAGGACCTTTTTTTTACTCATGTCTTTTCTATTTTGATATTCTTTATCTATATAAAATAAACTGGAACATTGTGAATTCGAATATTCCTTCCATATTTTCGATAAATACGTTTGATAATCAATTTCTAGCTCTTCATCTGACAAAGCATCAAAATTTATATCGTCATAAATTTCCGTATCAATTTCCTCTTCTGTTTTCCCTCGTTGAATAGCAGAATCATTATCACCTTCATCATCGGACTCTGGAACTGAAGGTTTTTTTTCGTCAGAATCATCTCCTGCATCAACTTTCGATGTTTCTTTGGTTATGCCGCTGTCTTTTTTATCATTAGATTCACCTGAGTCGACCTCTAATTTTCTTTGCAACATCCTTTCCTTCGCATCATGTTTATGACCTTTTTTTGTTAATTTAGCATCGTCATCTTCTGACTCTGATTCGGATGTAGCATATCTCTCAGCTGGGTCAATGCTTTGTAAGAATTCTGTAAAGTTCCAGATAGAAAGGTCTATATTCTCTAAAATAGGCTCATTAGAGTCGAATGAAGATGGATTGAAAGACCATGTTTTAGAATGTTCAGTTTCTTTTATATCGGTTTGTGACTTGCTTACATTAGCATCATCATCTTCCGTTTTTATTGGTTTTTCACTTTCGCCCTCCAAATCATCCTCTTTTGTTTCTTTTCCATCTTTTACCTCCAAATCATCCTCTTTTGTTTCTTTTCCATCTTTTACCTCCAAATCATCCTCTTTTGTTTCTTTTCCATCTTTTACCTCCAAATCATCCTCTTTTGTTTCTTTTCCATCTTTTACCTCCAAATCAACCTCTTTTATTTGCTTTTCGTCTTCATCCTTCAGATCAATTTTTTCCCTACTTCGTTCATGGATTTGCGTCTGTGGCTGATCTGGAGGACCTTCAGATTTACTGCGATTTTGATACATTACTTGTCTAGTACTTAAAAAATCTGAACGGTTGATAAAATAATCTATAGCTGTTTCTTCCGTCCATTTTCTTACTGAAAGTCGGTCTGATCTCAAATACGAATAAAACTCCATTGTCTGAAAGTAATGAGGGTCATTGTTTATATGGTATTCATGCGACTTCAAGGCATCTTCTCGATTCTGTGCAAACATTTCTAATACAGTATTGCCTTTTATATCTAAAACCCGATATTCTAAACTATCATTTCTATCTGAATAGAAAGAATGACTTTTTATAGGATCACTGAGATCTTCATTATTGTAGTATATTATTCTGCATACAAGTCCATCTCTTAAAGTATGTGGATTGTACTTATCCACTTTTGACGTCTTGTATCTTGTATGCTTTCCATCAGGTGGAAATCTGTTTTCTACATCTTTCTGTGTTATTTCAATATCTCTTATCCATGTTTCTGGCATGCGAATTTGCATTGTACTGCTTCCGGATTCCGTTTCTTGTATTTTGTATTCTGGCAAAAATACTTCCCATTTCGTGAAATCTTCGAAATCAAAAATTATATCTTTACAACTCCCGTTCCAGTTTTCATTGTTGCTCCAGAAATTTCTGTCATTCCACACAAACTCAATTCCTAAATATTCTGGATTATCTATCGAAATAGTTTCACCTGTTGAAGCTTCCAAGAAAACTGGTTGAGTTGTTCCATTCTCTGATGACTTTAACAATACCCAAAAGTGCACGCGTTTTCCATACAAGATATCCCTTTGCCTTTCCTTGGTGGTAGTTTTCTTTTTCATTTCTTCAGATTCCTCGAAAACTTTGCCTTCCAACCAGAACAATCTTGCTTTTTCGAAATCTAAATTATATTTATTTTTCTCAGTAACTACTGGTTGAGGTCTCTGAGTAAAGAATTCTTCATAGCGTCTGAATTTCTTGGGTAAAGTAAAAATCGGATCTGCTTTTTCTTTTTCTATTTTTTTCGTCACTTGCTTAGTTGCATATCCTTGCACAACGTAGGCATCATAATCTGAAGAAAGGAGCAAAGTACATAAAATCATACTCATTTCCAAAGAATTGCCTTTTCGTTTTTTTAAAATGCTGTCTAAAGAAAACAGAGTTTGTGGACATCTTGTCGGAATTTTCAAAGGTATGTATTCTACATAATCAGCAAGGAATATCGCACAGTCATTCCATTCTCGCAGTTCGGTCGTTTTAGTAATTTTTATTGGACATAAAGTTGTGCATAGAAGTTTGTTTATTTTGCATTCATTTTCCAAATACAAAGTAGGTTCAATTCTATCTGGATAAAGATATTGAAACTGGCGTTGATAATTTTCAGCCAGATATAATATTTCTTTTTCTTTTTGGTTATTTTCTATATAAGAAGTCGGTAAGGGCTCCGTCTTTTGCTGCCGTATCTTTTTCATCATCTTATCCATAATAAAATTGCCCTTTGAACATTTACTTTCTAAAACGCTATTTACACAATAATATAATTGTTTTGAAATATCGTATTTTTAAAAAATTCGCATGAAACATTACTTTTAATTGTACTATACAAAGAAACGTATTTGCTTACAGAATAAATGTTTTTAATTACTAAAGTTGAGTTGAAGAGTTTGCTTTGCGATTACTGCATGCTTTTCCGCGCTTGTATTTGGTAATGATGATAAAACATAAAAATAACAAAGGCACCGGAAAACAATATAATGCGATAAAATAAAAGAGATACAAACTCTTGTTGGTTTTTGCTATTTCAAATTCGTTCAAAAAATAATAATTATTCAATCCTAAAAGGCTACTCGATAGGAAAGAAAGAAAACTCAAGTGTTATAACAATGAACTATATTTTATACTACTAAATTGAACTATTAATCCTTACTCATTTTAGTGTGTGTTTCTCCGTCTTAATATATCTTTCTCGTGTATCGTATAATTTAGACATTTATCTTTTTATGGGTTTTTATTTCCCGTCAAAATTAGAAATCGAATGATAGCAAATTGCTCCAAATTGAAAGTATTATATAGTTATAGTTATTTATATGCGATATTAATGAAATTATATATTTTTTATTTAAAAACACAGTAAAAAAATGAGATAATTGGTGACAGATGATAAAATAAATTCTGAGGTAATAAGTAATAGTATATCATTTCAAATATGTTCTCTTCAAATCAGTTCATTACTGTAATTAGAAGCCAAAATAGGCGTTCGCAACTGTTTCATAGTCTCTGAGAGTGTTAAGAACATACCGAGGTAATTAAGAGCATTACTGTAACTGAAATTAATCAATTAATTTGGTAAAAAGGGGCGTTGTACAATGAGCCCTCCAGAACATTATTATGCACTCACATAAATTATTGATTTAATTTCCATCTTTTATGATCAATTTAAATAAAAAAAAAAATCTTCTAACTGTGTTCCCAATTATCCTAACTGATCCTACTAGTAAGGTAAAAGCATTTAAAAAATAATAAATTTTAGGATGTTTTTTAATTTTTTGAGATGGTACTAGTACATAATTGGTAGTAAAAGAAAAAATAAATTTTGAAATTAAACTTTTATCAAAAAAGCGAAAAAAATACACTTTTATTATGTATCTTGGCTAACTGATTATATATGATCTATCTGAATGCAGATAAACATTTAATTTCTACTTATAATTAAGGTGCGTGTTGGTACTTTACAGATCAGACTATTTGACTTATCAAACTAAGCATAAATAAAATTTTAAGAGTGAAAATGTGCACTTCGAAGCAATTTTTTTTATCTTTAAGTAATTAAAAATTAAGCAATATTGTGATGTTTTTTCCCGATAACTTCCGAAACTATTTCCGTATAAAAATAATTATTATACCTACCATTTTAAAATCGAAATATTTTTTTCAGTGATGCCAATTTAGTTTGCTACAAAATTCTTTAATCTCTGTTTAATTAACTTTTAAGCATAATAATTTATTAATGTTTCCACCTTAAATACGTATAAATAGTAAAGTATCGAGGCCGTCTTCATATTAATTTTCATTTCATTTTCAAATTTACTTCGGTTTTTCTTTTAAGCAATTATACCCATTGAAAATATTTCGAATACAAAGGTTTAGACGATGTAAGGAAAAGAAAACGAATGTAAACAAGAAAAAAAAATGATTAGAACTGGTTTCAAACTTTATAAATGAACAAAATAGGAGCATTTTTATAAATCCTCACTTTATTCTTTTGTATTCCAGTAGTTAATTCAACAATTCTTAAACTGATGTACGCTGAAAAGTATTAATCATATATTTATCAATATATAATTCCAAAAACATATTTTTATTCTCATTTTCATTTTATTAAAAGTAAATAAAAATTTAGTATTTATGTAAATAATTTATGGTAATCTCCTTATCCATTATTAAACATTGCATGTTCCAGTTTAAATTTTTCTTCTTAATTCACCTTGTAAAAACTAGGCGGCATTCGCGACCGCTCCACGTGCGCCAATGGAGTGGTGGCACTCCCAAATAGATCGTCAATGAGAAAATCAGTCAAATTTGGCGTAATGTCGATATCCAATTATTTCAAATATCCATAATTCCATTTCCACCATGTTAATTGATCATGAAATAGATGCTTAGAATGAATAGGGTGTGAGGGTTGATGTGTATTATATCAAAGAGTTTACCGAGGAAATGATTGTTTACATGTCTGATAAAAGATAAAATTGATGAAGGAATGGTATGAATGGATCGGAAATGTCTATCTTAACTAAGGTTAGAGATTGTATTTTCCATTACATAGATGTTTGTTTGCTACTTGGATTTAAAAAAAATAATCAGATATTTTGAGAAACTTAAATAAATAATATGAAATAAAAGTATTTTATCACAATTACTTTTAGAATAGCTAGAAAATGTTAATTATCTTATCTTTTTTTTTTTTCTTTTTTTTTTGGAAATGTAATTTTCATTATAAAACTTTGTTTCTCTAAGGTGCTAACATGCAATTTTTTTTTTTAATAAAAATTAACTTATTTAAAATTATGAAAATGAATTTAAAATAAGTTAATAGTTTAAAATAAGTTTTTCAATATTGTGACTTTTATTTCTGTAATATTTCCCCCTAATTTTAGTAAATGTTTCAAAATATTTTTGAATATATTTTTCATTGATATTATTACTGCACTTATACACATGTGCAGTGTGGCAATATTAATTTTTTTTTTTTTTTTTTTTGCATGCATATGTCATGACTGCTATATAATTGTGATGAAATAAGATAAAAACGGATGAAACAGGCTTAAAATTCTATCCTTTTATATTTCATATAAATACGAACTTGCATTTTTTTTATTATTATTATTATCATTATTCTCGTGAAATCCATGGATATTTTGTAAACCTGAAGTATTTTAATGTTTTAGTGTAGTAATCATTTTATTTTGTTTACTTGAGATATACCGCTTGTAATTGATAACAGATTGTAAATATTGAAATTGCCTCTAAAAATACCAATTTATCCATTTCAATAATAATAATGAGTGACCCGAAAAAGTTAAGCAGATCTATTGAAATGTATAAGGGTTAAAATAAAAATTTCACTTTGGATAAATAATAAATTGTTAAATAATTGTTGTGTAATTACTGCTAATTTAATTACTGTATCTTCAAAATACTCATTTTTTTACTATCAAACTACTTACAAAATTTTCACTTTGGATAAATAATAAATTTTTAAATAATTGTTGTGTAATTACTGCTAATTTAATTACTGTATCTTCAAAATACTCATTTTTTTACAATCAAACTACTTACAAAATTTAGAGGATATTTCAGAATACATATAAATGGGGTTTTCTTGCGATAATTAAAAAAGAATATCAAGATTACACCTGTTTACTTTTCTAGCATTCTTGCATCTTATATATACATACAAAAAAAAACACATATACTTTCGTCATATTGCGTCATATTCGCATTGAATTATCACTGGGAGAAAACTTTTGGAAGGGAATGGAATATTGTATATTAATATTATTCTGAAACGAATACTCTAAAAAGCTGAAAATCTTGCGAAATTCATTCTTTCAAGCCAATAATGGTACGGCTTGGCGAATTTAAATTTTAATGGTTGTTGTATTAGAACAGAGAGATTTGGTTCCAGATGGTTGATGGTCTGTGAATTTTATACGCGCAGCTGACTTTTATCGCATTTGTTGCGTTGAGTAAGAACGTTGTTTCTACAAAGAAATTACCAGAAATAGTAGCAAGTCTATTTTTGATAGCTTGAGTTGAAACGGTTTATAATTTCGGATAAATGATTGGAAGAAAATTATTGCAGCTGGAATTTTCAGTGCTGGTGAAAATATTTTTGTGAAAGAAGCTGTCGATGAATATCCATGCGAACATGAGAACTTCTGTTATAAACAAAAATGACAAGTTATGCTTGATTCAAGGAAAAGACATGAAGCTTTCTTGTTTTGAGTAAGTATTCGTTATATTTTGTAATAAAATTGATTCAATCTAGATAAAATGCCTGAAGTTTTTAGTTTGTCGTAATGGGATTTCTGAATGGCTGAAATTTTCAAATAAATGCAATATATTTTTTCATATTTTTTTAAAAATTTTGTTGGTTTATTAATATTTAATCAAAACATATCACAGTTTATAAAGTTAAAAAGTTATCACATTGATTGGATTAAGATTTATAAATTAAAATGCGTAATTAAAAATGAAAATGCTTATTTTTTTATAAAAGCATAACAAAAGACAAATTTATGTTTTTTAATGTTAAGTGATTGTTTTTTTTTTAATTCAGCTTTGAGCTTTCAAACAGTATTAGTATCTTTTTTTATTAACTTATTCTTAGTTGACTTCAAGAGTACGAAATTAAACACAATGAAAGAATATTTTAGTCAAATTATGATAAAGATTAATAACATTAAACTCTTTCACTCGCTCTCAGTATGTTTTTATCATAATTATGAGAAATTTACTTCTTTTTTACGTTCTTATATACGAAGAATAGAGAAAGGAAAATTTTGCAATTGTCAAAAAATTCGAAAACGAGCTTTGCCGAATCTCTATGTTTCTGATATCCCTAAGAACAAAAGTCTGATTTTGGAAACATATATGAATGTTGCTCTGTCTGTCTGTCTATCTGTGAACACAATTACTTAAAAACGTTGTAAGCTTGGATAATAAATATTAGCTAAAAGTGGGTTTTATACCGAATTTGTAGTTTCTACCAAATTTTGAAAGAAATTTATGCTCAGGAAGTCTGTCCGGCTGCCCGGTTTCAAGTCAACATGATAATTACAAAAGATATATAGCTAGATAGATAAAATTTTAGTTCACAAGTTGAGCATGTAAAATATATATTCGTATCAAATTTGGAATGAAACCTATCTGTGGATTGACAATCTGTCTGTCTGCACTGTTATACAGTACTGTGCAAATTAATTGGACAAACAGATTTTTTAAAGAAAATTGTTCCTTTCTCAGGGATTTTCTGCCTCAAACCGTTTTCAACTGCATTTTCTTAGAACGTGTGACTGCCCTTGACTAGTCTAAACCGATTTGACCACGTGATCATGACATGTCGAAAATTTTCCCCTTCAGTTGCTGTAAAAAGTGGCCGCTTGTGTGAATTGTCTCCTTCTGACATGTATTAAAAAAATGGATATCACTCCCAGGAAAAGGACTAGAATTGTTACCCTTAGTTAGCATACTTCTATGGCTGTGAGGGATATTGCTGCAGTAATTGGAGTTGGAAAATCCAGTGTTTCTAGGATTATTAATCAGCGAAAGAATTTTGGGACAGTGTCTCCAAAATGAAAGAGTAAATGTGGACGCAAACGCACGACTACATTTCGAACAGACAAATTTCTTGTACGAAATGGTACAATGCATCCTTGCAAAACAAGTATAGATCTTCAGAGAGAATTATTAGCTACTGGTGTGAGCGTGGATTCATCTACAGTTCGATGAAGGCTTAGTGAAGCTGGGGGAATTGCAAGAAAACTAATTGAAAAACAGTTATTAACACCTGCAATGAAGAAAAACATTTGGATCGGGATAGGAAATATAAATCCTGAACTGCACAAGATTGGAAGAAGGTTGTATTCAGCGACAAAACGCATTTTCTTGTGCAAGAGTTTCGGTCAAGATTTGTCAGGCGAAGTGGTGAAGAACCCATCAGGGAACAACATCTCATTCAAACAGTTAAGCACCCTCAGAAACAGATGTTTTGCAGTTATTTTACTTCTGAAAGACCTGGCAGCTTAGTTGAAGGGATGATGAACTCTAAACAATACATTTCTGTAATAGAAAGTAAAATTGAGCCTATGATGCAAACGTTCGCTGGTAGGGTTGGTATCTTTCAACAAGATTTTGTTCCATGCCATCCTTCTAAGCTACTAACAAATTTTACTAACAAGGTTTTGGATTGGCCTGGTAATTCTCCTGATGTAAAGCTAATAATTCTCCTTCTAAGCTAATAACAAATTTTTTTCAAAAACAGAAAATAATGGTTTTGGATTGGCCTGGTAATTCTCCTGATGTAAATCCCATCGAAAATTTGTAGAGCATTGTAAAGAGACATCTGAGAAAAATGGACTGCTCAACAAAAAATACAATGATTGAGAATGCTATAAAAGTTTGGTTTCGTGATGACGAGATCAAAAATTTATGTTCTAATTTAGTGGAATCCATGCCAAACCGTGTGCAGGATCTCATTCAAGCTAGAGGAGGACATATTTTGTACTAGATTGCTATACCGTGCATATAAGTTGACCTATACTAATTAAACAACATTTGTGAAAATTTTTGTGTTTGTCCCAATTAATTTGCACAGTACTGTATGTATGTAAACGTGATCATTCAAAAACTCAACAGCTAAGTTTACAATCTTTAGCATACAAAGTATAGATCTTTTTCGAAGTTTAAATCAAATCTGTGAAAGGACTGGTTATCTATACTTTCGCAAAGCATGTAAATGAGATAGCTGGGAAAAAATGATTTAAATAAATGAATTTTGATGTGTGAACTTGTGACTACAATTGTAATTTTGTAACAAAATTTAATCTCAATCGATTAAAAAAAACACTTTCGAAATGCATATTTTCAATCGATTTCGTGTTAGCGTAATAACTATAAGCTCGTGATTAATCGCCAAAAAATATTAAAAATCACTTGTAAATAGACACTTTTGTATAACTATTGTTTGCCAATGCCATGCGGTTATTACACAAGTGCCTATTTTGTTTACTATACTAAAATAAGCATATAACTCTCATATATGGAACTCTGAAAATAAAAATCTGAACCTTCGTGACGTTCAGGGTTTGCCCAAGGTCCACAATTAATAAAACTGAAAAATACGGGGCAGATTTTTTGCGAAATCATGCTAAACAGTAGTAAATTGACCAAATCAGAACATTAAAGTTTAGAATATTGAGAGATCAGAAATTTATTAATATTAGTCAGTTTTTTTTTTTTTTTCTTCTTAAAAATGACATCTATATTTGATTATGTTTTCCTCTGTTTTGTTAAAATTTTTAGTTGCCCAAACATTCAAGATACTATACAGTAAGCTGATAGTATGATAAAAAATTATATTTTTTGCTATTAATTAGTTAAAAATAAGATTTAAAAGAAACGTTTTTTTTATTGACTTAACACTGATTGAGTTCTAAACCCTCTATATTTGTGCAAAATAGATATTTTAATTTGTTTAAACTAAATCAAAATAGATCTTCCAAATTATTATTATTTCATTCTTTTTAATGGCAACGAATTCAAGTGCAGCTTTTTGTCATTTTTCGGTTGAACCGGAGTTTAACCCTCTTTTTCGCCATGATGCAATAACGCGCCAAAGCTGGCAACCTCCGTTTTCTCTAGATTGGCAAACCTATTATCTTTCGCCTTTATTATGATGATTGGACATCTGCTTCCTCGCTTTTGAACATTTCGCAAAACGCGGTGCAAGACCGTTGTTGTCGAGTTGGTGATTTTTGAAAATTGCGCCAAGCAAGGGGTTAAACTCCGGTCGTACCCATTTTTCTTCATTCGATTGGGAAAAACGAGTCTGAAACACAAATTCAATTTTTGGATGCTATTGTATTAGCCGCATGCAAGGGATTAATCGCCAAAAAACAAACTCTCCAAGGATGACATGATAGATTCAGTAAAAATAGTAAATTCAGGCCAAAGATTAATATTTTCGTAATTATTGTACGACATACGCCATTGTCGTGCAAGCCTTTCTCTGGGATAACAACTTTATCAGTGAGTGTGCGATAAAAGTTTGCTGAGATTATTCCCGCTAGGTTGAAATTGAATAGGCTTTTATTTAAAGTATGTTTTTAATAAAAAAAAAATTTTTATTACTGTAAAATGTTTATTTTCAGAAGTAATCCAGTGGGAGTAGTTTCACCAAAACTGTCTCGCATACTCTCTGATTAAGGTGTTATCCCAGGGAACGCCTTACTTGACAGCTACGAAATATTTACCTTTGGCATGAATTTAACATTTTTAGTTAATCCATTGTGTCATCCTTGGCGAGGTTTTTGGTGGTTATTGTCTGGCATGACGATAATAGTATACGAAAATCGAAATGTTTTAGAGCCGTTTTTTCCTCCAACCGATTAAAATTAAAATTTGGCATAGAACTACACATGTAGTTACAAAATCCCATACCAAATTTGACATATTTAAGTCATTGTGTTTTTGAATTAAATCCTTTTATATGATTCTGAAAGTACTGATCGACAGACAGTCAGCCCCTTATTGGATTTCGCTCAAAATTTGATAGGTGGCTACATCATAGATGTTAAATCAGTGCACCAATTTTTATTCATCTAGCTCTGTTTGTTTTGTAGTTATCGTGTTGACGTGTATCCAAATAACCGGAAAAACCAACTTGCTCTGAACGGATTTTCCCTAAAATTTGGAAGAAATCTACAAATTTGGTATAAAGACCGTATCCCAAATTTTGTCAGTCTTGCTCTTGCTTGCATTTTCGAGTTATCTTTCCCACAGACAATCGGACATTTTTTTAAAAAAAAAAATGTGTTTTTCGTAGTGAGGGAGGTCTAAAACGTGGAGATTCGTCAAAATCTCGAGTTCGAATTTTTCGACCGATTATTAAACTTTCTCTAAGTTACGCATACGAGAAAGTAAAAAATAAAACGTATCTTCGTTTCCTGATCATCAACAATTGAAATAAAACCCAGGATCAAATATTAGAAGTAACATTGAAAACGATTTAAATTAGTAAGAAATAATATTGCACTTTTCTAAATCAGTGAAAAAATTTTGAATGCAGTAAGATGTAAATAGAAGTTAAATATTTAGGGAAAAGTTATTTATTTACTTTTTCTTTAAGTTCCACCAAAGAAAAATTTGATTGAAATCCCTACTAATTTGTAATGAAATCGTGAAGAGATTTTTTTCTGAAAATGAAAAAACATCAAGAACTGCTTGCAGAATAGATTTTATTATGAATAGCATTTAAATAAACTTTCACTCTTATTTATTGAAATCGACGTAGTACAGAAATTAAATAAGGAAAAAATTTATAAACAAATTGTACCAGGTAAAAGTAAAAAAAGTTATATTTTAGTATTTTGATGCCTTTTAATATCTGTTTCTGTACTCACAAAATTTTACTATCATTTTTTTTTTCATTTCTTATATTACCATTTTATTATCATTTTTGTGCTACTTAATATATACTTTTGTGCCCTCTGTAAAATTTAATTTTATTATTATCATTTAATATTATAATTTCTGTCCTTATCGTGAACAAATTCTATAGATCTTTAGTTTTTTTTATCAAAAAATATGCTAATATATCGAATTTAGGATATTAGTACATTTTATTCTATACATCAAATTAGTAAAAAGAGATAAGATAAGATAAACTAATTAGTTTCTAAAGTTAGTTTAAACTAGTTTCACAGAAATAAACAATAAATTATAACTTCCGAAGCAGAGATTTGGTCTCCGAAGGCCTCAATTTCAGGGGATTTTCAGGTCACGCGGAGTCAATATTTTTGGACGAAGGTCAGACTCCTCATAAAAAAATCCTTTGTTTGAATCCCTGCCTGAGGGTGACCCCTGAGAAAGTCTTCAGGCCATATTTCTTTCTTTCTTTTTTTTTTTTTTATTCCCTTTGCTTAACTTAATATTTTTACTAATTTGGTTAAGTTCATCTGTGTTTTAGTAGTAGCAGCATTAGTGCTCTCTAAATACGTTTGCATCTTTGTTTTGATTCAGACATAATTTTTTAAATTGAAATTTCATAATATTTGTATTTTTGATTCATTTCTGATTCTATACATCTATTTAAATATATTGTATTAATAAGAACCAGTTTTATTTTACAATTTATATTAAATAATATAATTACATTTTATTTCATTTTTAATAATTTTAAAAGAGAAAAGTTGTCTTACGGTTAATCAAAAAGATTTTTTAAAAATTTTCCTTCATTTTAATGCTTTGCATAAAAAGGATGATGGATGCCTCGACTTTCCTGATTCTTGACCAAATTCTCATCTTAAAATAATCTTTAAAAACCCTACTAATCAAAACAGTGGCAGGTTTCAAATAAGGCAAGACCACTGAACTACTGGGGAGGATTAAGATAAGTCGATAAAAAATGTTATGAGCATAGTTGTGGAATAAATTCATTTGTAAAAAGTACATATTCTATGAAAAAAAAAAAAATTCACTTGGTCAAGTATAATTGGTCAGGTTTCTATGTTTTTTCTTTCATTTTGTTATAGTAGTATTTATAATAAAAACCGAATGTCTGCTTGAATTAAATTATGTACAGACGAGGATACGCCATAAAAAACCAAAACACATACATTTACACTAAGTTACTAAAATAAAAAAATTAATCTAATAAGAATCTTAATTTATCGATTGAGTTGAAAATGTATTGTAATAGTTAAATTAGCCAGCTTATTTAAAAGGGATGACGTAATCTGTTCTTTCTAAGACTTGTCACTAGGACTCAATTTGTCACTTATTTAAAATTATTAAGGATAATTCCATTACAAAGTATTCATTAAAGTTAAAAAAGAGTGACACAGTGTTTAACCAAGAAAATTCGGCCCTTGTAGTGTGTCTCAGATTTCGAACACGCTTTCAACATCGCTTTTTACGACCTTAACACTCTAATATCATTTCAAATTTCTAAATCCAGCAATGGGTATTTTTACTTTCTCTTATGCGAACTATAACCGTCACAATCCACACATTTTTTCCCCTCACAATTTAGATTATCCGCGGAACAACCAGGAAGGTATAATACTTGTCATTTGATCAGTATACCAAAATTGTAGATTTCTGTCAAATTTTAAATGAAACCCGTGAATGGGAATTCTGTCTACCTACTCGCCTATAAGCATTAAAACTCAAGATAAATTTGAATTATTAAATATTTGAAATTTGCTATATGATTTTATCACAATTTTATTTTTCAGCTAATTTTTTCACTAAGTATGTGCTATACAAGAGGGTAAAATCTTCAGATCGATATTCCCATTATTTTCCAAAAAATTAACTGATTCCAGGAGGAATGGATTATTTTGACTGAAAATGACTACAAATACGTTTCTATTTTAATTCCCGAATTTAAAAAATCCTATTATAATAGTGTATCTTTACAACTTCAAATAAATTATATAGGATAGCTATTTTTAAAAAAAGTAAAGAAAATGAATTTTCGAATATCTCATGAGCACGAGCCATTACGCTTGCGAGCAGTGCTTTTAATATTTTCTAGAAATAATTGTCACAAGAGTAAATGCCCCCCCCCCCATCCTCGAATTTAGTTTATTGTAACCATATGACCCAAATTTTTAGAACAGAATTTTTTTTGAGACAGATAGAAAGTATTTTTTTCTTCCGATTAATCTTTGCATTATTTTTCAAAAATAAATAAATAAATAAAAAATAAAATAAAAAAGATTTGAAGTTTTTGCTAAATATTGATTCTAATATATATTTCATTGGTTTTGTAAAAAAAAAATGGTTTGCATTTAAAAAATGCACTTTCAAGAACCCTACATATCACATATGAAATATAAAGTGGTTTCAGTGATTATAGAACAGTATTTTTTATGACACATACTTTAAGAATTGTAAAATATATTATGTTCTGAAAATTGAGGGGAAATAAAGTAACGAATTAAATTAAAAAAAAATTAAATAAAAATAAAGTAAAAAATATTACAAAATAAGCATTAGAATTAAAAGCGCAAATAAGTTTAGTTCACTTTATTTTCATGTCGTATTTGCCTTGGAGTAAACCTCAAAATTTACCTCAGACTTTGCCTTGGAGTAAACCTCAAAATAATTTAGTTCTTATACGTTCTTATTGTTAAAATCCGTCCCTGTTTTCTCCGTCCAGGAAACTTTTATCCTTTCTATCTAAGCAGAACTAGATTAAAAAATGGATACAGTTCAATTGATAATCATAAGCAGTATAATGACATGTTTGGACTTAAATGAATGAAGTTTAATAATTCAGTACAATATCTGGCATATTCTGCCTTGATACTTCTCCCAGATATTATGTCTGAAAACTTTGTATACAATATCTCACTGACACTAGCTAAAATCTTGTGCGTATGTTTTTGTGTTTTCCATATCATATCTGTTGCATGATGGATGTTGCTGCTGTAATTGCTTAAGATATATTTGAAATTCTCCAGATTGTTACAGATTAAGCACAGTTGAAGATAGAACTCGAGGAAGCAAGTCTGTATTCTGTGATTTTCTTTTTGTACATTTTGTATACATGTATTTGTTTGTGATTGATCTATCGCATGCTGATGATATCCAAAGCGTTTACTTCTCATTTTCTCTTCACACTTCTCTATTAGCATAAAATGCCCAACAATACTGTTATAGTTTCTTCATAATATTGGACAGGATTCATAATATCAAATAGCATCATGAAGTTATAGTACAATATATTTTTGGAGTACGAAAGCCAAGACCAATTACTTTTTAAACTTTGTGCTGCAACATAGAACAAGTAGATAGAATAATCTCAGATAGAGCTCTTTATATACAGCTGAAAGTAGTTATGCAAATAAGAACAATTACCATTTTGGTTCACTGCATGATTAGAAACTGAAAAGTGGAGAAAATTTCTTATCCAAAATTGAAGCATAGCTTCCAATAGATTCTACAATAGATTACTTATAATAAAATAATGATATTTAAAAAAATGTAGCAATAAAATTTTCACGTAATTATGGGTTGAAACAGCTATATCCCAAAATACATTTTGGAATTACTTCACTGGGTTTAATTAGTTTGCATATTCGCTTTCAATTATAGTAAATATTCTAAACATTTGCGCAAGTTGAGGTTCGAACTCGCAACGTTAGGGTTCATAGCCGAGTAACAAAGCCATTAGACAAAAGTGTATACTCGTGTACGGAAGTTGTTATTTGGCTTATAAAGTTACCACCACACATTTTTGAGTTTTCTCACCCTTTAAATACTTTACACCTAGCTTTCTTCTAATCATAAAATTAAATATAACCCAGAATATCGTTTTAAAGATTTTACAATAACTTTTATTCAATGAATATGTTGTGGAATTGAATTTCAAAACAGTGACCTTTCTGATGGCTAAAATTGCCATAAGGCCATTGTGGTATCCCAATGATTCTGGAGTTCAAGACTACGAATTGTTAATTCTCAAATGCAATCCACTCATTATCAGTTCGGCAGTCCTCTCTCCAGACTTTCCATCTCACCAGTAACAAAGATATTTTGTCGTTTTCCACCATGGAGCCGCCATCTATATCAAGTAGTTGCAGAACATTTCAGATTTTCGCAAGATAAAAAGTGTGCATTTGAAAATGGGACACAGTTGAAAATATTGAAGCGAATACCTAAGTTTCGTTTACTTCAAGAGATCTTGCTGTATAAAGAACTAATTTAATTTAAATCCATCAAATTATCTCCTTGCTATAGTGTGATTGATACTCAATATGAAAAAATTCTCGTCTTTAAATAATATTTATAAGAATTCTCTATTCATGATTAAAATTAATAAGACGTTCATTTTGTGAATAAAAGCTGATTATTGAGCTTATAGATTTAACTGGAATATTTTTCATATCTCATTCAAAGTAAATTCATCGTTTTTTTCGATCTGTCATGAGAAGTTGTATGACACTTGTAAACAAAAACTTATCTCTCCTGAGTATTGTGTGAGGCATATCGTAACTACCGGATAACAAGGTTTTGATATCAGAGAAACCTGCATTCTAATCCAGAATTTACTGAAAGCTTCCTTCAGTTTAAAATTTCTCCAGTGTTCTTTGTTTTTGGAAGTTCAAAATAATTTTTAAAGATGCTCAAGCTTTCCTTAATCAATAGACTAATTAAAAATCCGTTGTTAGTGGCAAAATGCTGTTATTCGGCGTCTGCTACCGGTCCGATTACGCAACCAGATATTCGTTGTACCAAGGTGAGAGTTGACAATTTTCAGAAGCAGCATTAACAACTCTGACAGTATTTGTAGAGCTGTTTGAATTTGTTCTTGGCAGAAAAAAAGTATTTAATGTAGTATTTTATAAAATTGCATAAAGTTTCGAATTATTTTTTACAGTTCTTTTAAATCAAATTACTGTGAGAAATTAAATAATTATTTTAATTTTTATTTCCTAAGAACTAAATGATTTTATCAACATTTATTATTATTATATGCATGAATTTTTGTAATAAAAAATATTGTTTATTTTATTGTTGCATTGTTTAAAAATGTGAAAAATATATTGTTAGCAAAAAAAAAAAAAAAAAAAAAAACCCATTCCACAAGGATTTGCATGTACAAAAAAATGATATGACCTTATTTGCTGTAATCCTAAGTATGAATAGCAAATAAACCTTTATAACATGATTTTGTGTAATTTAAAACTGGAAATGTGTAGTCTAATTTGTTCATCTAATGACACACACACACACACACACACACACACACACACACACACACACACACATATATATATATAATATAGGCTATTCAAACAAAATCAACATTAAAATAAGTATAATGTTGAAATCCAAACATCATGCATATAGATTATATGAAGAGATAGACAAATCTGTTAGAAAAATAAATAAAAGAATTAGGAAACTTGATATATACATTTTGTTACAGTGATATGAATTTGATCATTATATATATTTCAATAAACATATTTTGAAGGAAAAAAAAAGGAAAAAAAAAAAAACTTGCTCTATTATTGTATTGTATATTGTATATGATACTGCTGTCAGTGATCATAAAATGACTTGAAGGTTATATAATATCTTTGAGAAGTTTAATAAATTTGTTAAAATTTAGGGTATGCAGCTCAAGAGTAATGTTTTAGCAATTGATGCCAGTTCCAAATTGTATCACATATAAAAAATGTGGTGCACAAATTATACTTCTTTAATACAAATAAATAAAAGTAATTTAAAAAAATTGAATAAAAAATGTATTAAAATTTTCCAGATAAATGTACTAAAATTTTATTTTATGTTTTTAAAGTCATGATTGATTATATACGCACATTTTGGTTTGGGAAAATAATTTCATACATAGAGCTTAAAGATTTTTTCTTTTCCAACCAAATAAAAGTTTCTAAGAGGATTCACAAAAGTTAAAGAAACTTTGACATTGAATGGTTTAAGGTGTTTATCATACTTCAAGTGATTGGTAATTATCTAAATTAATTTTCTTGAAGAAAAAAAAAATGCAATTTTGGATGTTATGCTAATTACATTCAAGAAATATTTAATTTCATTACATAAAAACTTTGTCAGTGACATTTTGCTATGATTCATTACTCTTGTTTTTGATGCAAAGATTTTGTCACTGAAAAAATTTATTGTTCATTTCTCGTGTGCGAGTAAAAATACATAAAACATGTTTTTCTTTTGATTACGGAAATTGATACTTATGCATCCAAAGTTATGTGTTTTCAGAATTATTTAGTTTTCTGTGTGCAAAAATTTCTTAAGCTATATATATATATATATATATATATATATATGACCTGTTCTCCTTCAAGTATGCAGACAGTTTATTTCCTCCTATTGTTCATTTAGTTAGTTTTAATAGCAATAATGAATATGGTTTTTAACTGCATAAAAAATTCTTAATTTTCAGATTTTTATCAATAATGAATGGCAGAAGTCTATCTCTGGAAAATCATTCCCGACAGTTAATCCTGCTACAGGGGAAACTATTACTCATGTACAAGAAGGAAATGCTGTAAGACTTTACTTAATTCTAAAAAAAAAAAGAGTGTTATTATGAAGATGCATTCCTAATTCATTTCACTTTGAAATGAAGTAAAAAATATAAAGCTATACTTTTCTAGTTAATTTGGAAGGCATATTTTTATGGAAATTTGTTAAGACAGCTCTGCTTGATAGTAGAAAGACTGCCTTTTTTTTCCTTTTGTGATTGATGTAAACAATGTAATTTTCTTTTAAAAAAGTAATAAAATAAAATATTTAAAAATGTCTTTAAAGTATTTTTGTGCTGAATGAAAAATAATTGTTAAATATATCAGTGCTAAAAAATATAATTTGATAATTATATATATATATATATATATATAGTAGTAAATAATTCATTATTTTATTCCATTTATAGGAGGATGTTGATAAAGCTGTAAAGGCTGCTCAACAAGCTTTCCAGTTTGGATCACCATGGCGAAGATTGGATGCTTCAGAGAGAGGAAGATTATTGAATCGCCTTGCTGATCTCATTGAGAGAGATAGAGTTTACCTTGCAGTAAGTCCTCTCTATAGTTTGATATGTAATTTGTTTTTAAAATTAGTTTTTGGAAAAAAAAAAGAAATTAAATTGAAAGAAAGGTTTAAGTTTTGAATTTAGTGATGAAGGCAAAGTAAGACATTCTTAGAAACTTGGTTAAGTCTTTAGTATCAAACTGCTATTAGCAGTAGAGAATTACAGAGAATAATTATTTATCTTTGCACTCATATTAATAAAGATAAATAAATCACTAAAAGATCGATATAACCTTATATTATTTTTGTTCATTTTTATTTTTTTCTTTTGTTTATTTTGTATTAAAAAAAAAAAGAAGTAAAGTATAGTTCGTCAATGGATTCTGAGACGACCACATTTCGATGACACCATCTCATTAAAAGATAAGACGCGGAACGATGAGTGCATTTTCGGTATTCTCTTTGACCTTGGATTTCCCCTATTAGATACTAGCAAATGTAAACATCTCATCCTTTCATCTTTCCTTTCACCCTATTTTGATAAATTAAACCTATCCTAAAAGCACAGAAAGTTTTTCAATCCGTTGCTGAACTGTAATATAGTCCTGTTTTCAAAACTTATTAGAGAGAAATAGATACACATGTGGCCTTTTCTTAAATAGCTTAATAGTCTCAAAAATTGTATTAGATTCCTGTTTTTTCATTATAATTTAGACTTTTGCCAATATTTTTTAAGTCAATAAGAATTTTTTTAGAGTTAAGTTTTTACTTGTTTAGAATAGCTTAGCTCTCTATTTGACTATCTAGTCTTCGAACATTAAATCTCATGCTCTTCATACAACATATTATTTTTGAGCATTATTATAAATATTTTTTTCCAGCCAAGTAAGTCTATTTCAAAATATTTGACTAATAAATAGCAATTTTTTTACTTGTCAACAATTTCTGGGAATAGCTTAATTTGTTTCGAGTTTTATAACCTATTTTTTTCCAGTAAAACCTAATTCTCTACTTAAATTAATATAGTTATTATATTTCTTTCCGTTTCACACATATATGCAAAATGATTGAAAAAAAAGGAACTATGTAAGACTGAATCATAGTATTATTATTAATTAATTTGAATGAATTATTCTGAATCTATTACCAAATATATGTATGTATTACTAGCAACTAAAATAAATAAATAAAACATTTGCTTCTACCTTGAAATTAGCTTTTAAATTGAATAATATTTCCAGATAGTAAGAAAAAAATCCTCTGTATTGTTTTTAAATTTGAGTTGAAGTAGATATAACATTAAATTCAGGTGTAGGAAATGGCTATTTGTGATTATATATATTAGTTTAATGAACATTAGCAAAATGATTGAAAAAAAAGAAGAACTATGTAAGACTGAATCATAGTATTATTATTAATTAATTTGAATGAATTATTCTGAATCTATTACCAAATATATGTATGTATTACTAGCAACTAAAATAAATAAATAAAACATTTGCTTCTACCTTGAAATTAGCTTTTAAATTGAATAATATTTCCAGATAGTAAGAAAAAAATCCTCTGTATTGTTTTTAAATTTGAGTTGAAGTAGATATAACATTAAATTCAGGTGTAGGAAATGGCTATTTGTGATTATATATATTAGTTTTATACATAAAGAGATGTTTCATTTCAAGAAGTTTTATATATAAATTTAAAGGCCAAAATTATTACAAGAGTTTAAAGAAAAAAAATCATAGTTAATAAAATTTTTAAGATGAAAATGAACTTGTGATGCTGTAAAATTCCCTCTAATCACCTTATCTTGCTTTCTTAAATCTCAACCTTTTTTTTTATTATTGTTTTTTAACTAAGTTTTTGTTAGCACCTCCAATAAAGGTTTTAAAATTAGAATTGAAATTAATTTTACTTAATTTAAAAATAATTATGTAAACTTTACGATTTTTACATAATTGTTTTTTACGTTTGAAAGTGAAAAAAAGAATCAAAATGAAACAATTTTTTATAAAAAATAATATAATATACGATTTTGATTGAAACTTGTTTTAATTTTTTATGAAAAATTTTAATATACTAACTGCATGGCAGTTTAATATACTAAATTGTTATTTTAAACTAAATTTTTTTGTAGAGCCTGGAAACTTTGGATAATGGAAAACCTTATTCTGATTCTTTTAACATAGATCTTGATCTGGTTCTTAAAGTTTACAGGTAATATCAATTCATTGTTTGATCCTTTTTGTTAAAAATAATTCTTATTAATAATTATTATTCATAGTAATTAATTAATTATTCATATTAAAATATAAAAATTCTCCACTCTCAATTTATGTATCATTCTTATTTAACAATTTTATGTAATATTAAACTTTTCAATTAGTTCAAAAATTCAGTTACATTTTGTATATTATAGTTTTAATTTTGAGATAAAAGAGTAACAACAACAACAACAACAAAAAAAAAATTATTGAAAGTGACTTCAGATACCTTATTTGAATTATATACAGATGTAATTTCCATAAATTTTTTATTCTGTGTTCTTTCCTTTTTTTATACAAAATATATGAAAGCTATAACTCATTAGATTAGGCAGCATTTTTAGATTACTATGACTTTATAGATGAATTCATCAATGTAATTACATAAATGTTGTAGAAAAAGTCTTCATGTGGTTTCTTAAATGATACACTTTTTATGATATTTATTATGTATCACATGAATTATTTACCAATTAAATTAGAAACGAAAGAAGAAACTAATTATTGGCTGTAATTTATTATATATTTTCTTAGAAAGATTTTTATAACCCTTTATTAATATTCATTATCTTTCCATTTAAAATTTTTTTACAATCCTAATAAATGCATTTTGTTATTCCTTCAGGTATTATGCTGGTTTTTCTGATAAAATTTATGGCAAAACATTATCAGTTGATGGAAACTACTTTTCTTATACCAGACATGAACCTGTAGGGGTTTGTGGACAAGTAATTCCTGTAAGTTAAATTCAGACTTTGTTTTTTGAATGAGCAAAATGTATTCTATGAGTGATGCAATTTAATATAGTGTATCTTTGATATATATATATCTTGTAGAATTTGTTTAGTATTAGGATCTTTATCTACCCATTTTCTTTTTGAATGCATAATGCTTCTGAATTGCCTTAGAATTCACATACAGACAGTATACTTTTTCAGTAAAATCTAGTTATCTCAATTATAAATGAGATTTTATTTTTGTGATATAGTGATATTTCAAATCTATTGTAATAAAAGTCTGAGGCAGTATGTTTTGTCATATATGTTTTTGATGTATCATATGTTATACCCAAACAAGATATTATATGAAAAGATGAAATTAGATTTCTAGATGTGATTTTAGTTCTTTTTAATTTATTTGTTTATTAGTCAATGTATGAAATAAAAATAATTTCGCTTGGTTTTATAATAATGATCAATTTAAATTTTGCTTCTTTTCCTCTAATCAAATGCTAATATCAGTTACAATATAAGTCATTTTGGTAATATTATCAATATTTTTTTGGTAAATATCTGAAATTGTGGGAACAATAATGTAGTCTTTTTTCCTGTATTCCATTTTTTACAATTTTTTAATATGAGTCATTTTTTGCTAGGAACTTAGAGGAAGAGCATTATGATTGAAGTTTTATTTCAAATTGTCTTTCTTATAAGAATTAATGTTATATAAAGAAAATACTTGTGTACCATATAAATAAGAAATATATAATTATATAAGTATTAAATTTATGTATTTATTCCAAATTGCATCTGATAATGTAATCTTTTACTGTAATTTTGTCCTGGAAATTTTTAGACAATAATTGCAGTTATAAAAATTACTATTAGAAATAATAAAATATAAAACAAATAAATAGTAAGGTTCTCAAATAACAATTCTTTATTTCTCTCTCTCACTTTTTTTAAACTCAGTAATTTTTAATTTTTCTGTCTAATTTTTTTTAAATCTCAGAAGAACATATTCTGCAGAAACCAGATTACTTATGTACTGATGTGCAAACCAAAAAAAATTTTGGTTTCTCCACAAATTTTTATAAAAGAATAATTAAATAATAAATAAATTTTTCAGTTAAAAATAAGATGAGTTTTGATCTTTTATGGTATTGTATTAAAATTGTTTCTTTCTGTGTTTGTCCTCTGAAATGAATGTCTTATCTCATTTTTCATGGTGCTTAAAAATAGTGGAATTTCCCTTTGCTGATGCAAGCCTGGAAACTGGCACCTGCTCTTGCTGCTGGAAACACTATTGTTCTCAAACCTGCAGAACAAACTCCTCTATCTGCTTTATATGTTGGAGAATTGATTAAAGAAGCTGGTTTTCCTCCAGGGGTTGTCAACATTGTGCCTGGTTTTGGTCCAACTGCAGGAGGGGCTATTGCTTCTCATAAAGGAGTTGATAAACTAGCTTTCACAGGTTCAACTGAAGTAAGCATTTGGAGTTAATTTCTTTTTATTCACTTTTTTTAGGAATAAATTATGATAACTGAGTGCTTACTTACTGAAATTAAATACAGAATTTTTAAATACATATGCATAAAAGTTAGCTTATGTATTAAGGAAGAATATGAAGTCAAATGAACTGAATTATTGTAAATGAATTCCACTAAGTTTAATTAAAAGATTAATACACACTTGCTTAGTTTGGAATTTTTATGGTACTTCTTGTTAAGATCATAATTTATAAAATCATGTATAATCATAAATGAAAGAATGATCTTGATTTATTTTACAGTACTATCATTTATGTGCATTTATTTTTATCAGGTTGGCCAAATTGTTATGGAAGCTGCAGCAAAATCAAATTTGAAAAGAGTAACTTTAGAACTTGGTGGCAAGAGTCCAAATATCATATTTAAAGATGCGGACAGTAAGTATTGAATGTTTTTAATGGGGAAAATATATAATTTTTAAATGCTATTAAGTTATTTCTTAAAAACTTTTTTAATTTGTTGAAATTAGAAGAAAAAAAAATCAGACTCTTTAGAATGTGTACTTTAATTTTACATCTATCTAATCAAACACTGCTTTACTATTAAATTACTACCTATTTTGTATTAAACCTTTTTATTTTGGAAAATGTCATTTGTTAGAAGATGGAATTTAGTCTGTCCTAAGTAAAAAAATATTTTAAACAATCTGAGATTCAAACTGGCTTTTCCATTTATTTCAAATTATAAAGATGTTTTTATATAATATGCTAACTCTTGTTCTTGCAATAAAAATGAATTAGAAACATTATACATTTTTGACTTCAAAAGTGCTCTAAAAATATTTCTATCTGAACAATTTATTTTTTAAATATAATAAAAATCTGAAAAAGTATTTTCATATTATGTAAAGCCGTATTATTCAATTCCAGTGATTTGAAATCAAATGTTTTTTGTACTGTTGCATACATATGAGAATAATTTATTAATTTGTTTTCTGGAGAATCTTTTCCTATTACATGAAAGTTCTGCTCAGCATGTCTATTTCAAAAGCTTAACAAAAAAGCATGTCTATTTAAAAATTTCGAAAAGATGTGACTACTTCTCCAATTTCAATAAAATCCACTCTTTTTATATACTTAAACATAGTTTTTCATAAGAAAAAAAAAGGGAACAAAAAAAATCATTCCCTCAAAAATAACACTAGAAAAGAAATTAAAATTAATCGTCTGTTTTCCAATGTGGGAAAAAAAGGAATTTCAAAGGAAAAACTTTCTGCCTAAAGCAGAAATAAATTTTATGTTTCACAGTCTCTAATTTGAACTCTATTTAAGAAGTTGCTGAATTAAATTGCTACCATGAGCAAATAAATAAATTAATTAAATTGAAATTAATAGACTTGGAAGAAGTAGATATAATTATTGCTAAGTCCTCAACATTTACCGATGAAGCATTTCACTGTTTTATTTTGCAATAAAAAATAAATAAAATTGCATAGTCATCACCAGAAAATAAATTGATATACCAAAGCAAATACAAATTGTTTCATACCTCAGAAAAAAAAAAGTCTTGTTTTCATTTTTTTTTCTCTCTATTAGATAAGTTTATTGTGTCTGAAATAATAAATTGGAGCTTGTAGTTTCATTACTTAATTTGCTTTTATAAATAAATACCCTTAGGAGTAGTCAATTTTGCTTAAAACAGAGGTGGACCACTTTAGGAAGAGTGGAATAGCCATTTTAAGTACTTCCTTTTTATTTCATTATATAAAAAAGTAATTGTGTTTATCTTATTAATTAAAAAGGATGTGGAAAACAGATGTTTTAGCTACATTAATTTTATTTTCTACTGTAACAAAGCTAAAATTTTGTGGATTAATTTTGCTATGGGAAGTATGTTTTTAATTGATAGTAAGTACAAATATTTGGAATTTTGATCCTTGAAATTTTGCGATTATTTGAGGAATATATTTATGATTAATTTCCATGATGTTGGATATTCAAATTTCATAGAAATTCTTTTACTTGCAAGCCGTGTGTTTACATAAATGAGTTGATGCTTTAAAAATTAATCAATTCTGATTTTTGATAATGTGGCTTGCATCTTTTTGATACCATGCTTAATTTTTCTAGTGGATAATGCCATCCAGTCTTCACATGTAGGATTATTTTTTAATCAAGGCCAGTGTTGTTGTGCTGGCTCTAGAATTTTTGTTGAAGAAGACATCTATGATAAATTTGTTGAAAAGAGTGTTGAAAGTGCCAAAAAGCGCAAGCTTGGAAACCCTTTTGATTCAAAAACAGATCAAGGACCACAGGTGTTTGAAGAAATTATTCAACTTAATGTCTAGTTTCAGATTTTTTTAATTTCATGCAAATTAAACTTTTTCATATTTGTAATGATAATTATAAATGCTTGTGGGAAAAAAATATTGCTTTTAATCAATCAAAACAAAAATTTAAACTTTTTTCAGAATACATTTATTTCAAGAAATTAGTAGAATTACAGTTTCGATATTTTATGATTTATTGCTCGATTTAAAAATGTAAAATGTTATCTGCTTGAATTAGATCTTGTTAGATCTGCAAACATACAGATTCTATTAATTAATAAAATCTGCTAGCACAGTACACTCAATTGAATTAGTTTTCCTTGACACCTAATAAAACTCTTTTTGTAATTAAAAGAATAAAATAAATTTTCATTGGAATTTGAGTCATTTTAATTTTTATCATAATTAAAATTGACATATCTTATTTAAATATGTTTGTTTCCACTTTTACATTTTTATCATTATTTTTTTTTTATTTCAACTATATATAATTGTGAACATATTTTATATTTCATGTTACCATTAACATTATTCCAAAAAATTATATTAGATAAAATATCAATTACAAATTTATTCAAATGTTATCTTATTTTATATACTCTTATTGTGTCTACAAGATATTTATAAGTGTTATTGCTACTGAAAACTCATTAAATTCTAATATGTAAAATAATTTTTTAAAGTAAATAAATATTTTATGATAAAAATATAATTATTTTTCTTTACGTTTTTAATAAAAGTTATTTTGAAGTATTTAATATTTTGCAAATTTTGTAGATTGATGATACTCAAATGAATAAAATATTAGACTTAATCAAAAGTGGTAAAGATCAAGGAGCTAAAATGCTTTGTGGTGGTGGAAGATATGGGGATAAAGGTTATTTTGTAGAACCAACAGTATTTGCTGATGTTCAAGATAACATGAGAATTGCAAATGAAGAAGTAAGTATATTTTAATAAAATAAACTAATAGCTAGTAATTCAGGTATACCTATCTACTTATTCTCATGCACTTTAACTAAATAGGATAAATAACTGTACATACCTACTGTGGTACATTTAGTTATTTTGCAGTAGTACACATTATAAGGAACCTCTTTTTGATAAGATGGTTGATTTGGTTACAAATTTGAACACATTTTCAACATATTACTCAAATTGGATTAATTATTTTTATTGTAATAACCTTATAAACATGTATTTATTTTATTCATGTATTTTGATTCCAAATTGCCTAACATCCACATTTAATAGACAATATTATTGAAACAGATTATTTTATTAATATTCTAATAGCTAAGTGTATGCAATGAAATTTATAGGAACAATTATTTATACTTGATAAAATGTTAATACTATTCTAATATTTTATCATGAATAGAATTGGTATTTTTTTCAAACTTATTTATTTGGAACTAGTAAAATAAAATTCATTAATAGCATGCTTGTGGCCCCTTCTCAGCCTAGCGTTTCTGGGCAGTCATCTAGTTGAAAATCTGCCCTACCTGAAAATATATAAAGAAAGATGTTAAAAACTACAGTATTTTCCTGCTTTTAATTCTCACTTTCCATTCCTCATTGATTAAAATGCCATTTATTGCTTTCTCGTGTAAGTATAAGTGGTAATTAATATAAATGATTTTACTTAGTTTACAGTATTTTTCTTCTAGTTCCTTGAAAAATGTGAAACTCGGGTTATATTGTAACTTGAATTACTTTGTGCAAGGCAAGTCTTGTCATATTAAATTACATTGTGTCAAACTTCTTATGAATTTTTTTTTAATTGTATCTATCTGTCACATAATTTGTCCTTAATGTGTCTTGAATAAAAGAACTATAATATCTAGAATAAGAATTCTTTTTAAAATTTCTGTAATTTTGTGCTGTGAATTAAGAAACTTTTTCTGATCAGAGGATGTATATTCTCCAATTATGTAGGTCCTTCATTAGAGATTTTGAACCTAATGAAACTGTCAAAGAGAGCTGATTTTGTCAGTTCTGGTTTTTAATAAAATAAAAAATTCTGTCACTGTAAAAATGTTGGAATAATTTAAGTTTTATTTATTTAATTAGTGAAGTGCAGAATTATTAGTGTTTAGATAAGTATTGATTAATGTAATTATTCCCAACTAACATGGAAAAATGTTAACTTTAAGTATTATTTTATAAGCTATTAATGTTTGCATATAAAATAACTTACAAGTATTATTTTATAAGCAAACATTAATAGCATAATAACATTCAAAATTATTTTTTAGATTTTTGGCCCTGTTATGCAAATCCTAAAATTTAAGACAATTGACGAGTTGTTGGAAAGAGCCAATAAAACTATGTATGGTTTAGCAGCAAGTGTCTTCACTAAAGATATTGAAAAAGCTATGTACTTTTCAAGTGGTCTTCGAGCAGGCACAGTATGGTTAGTATACAACTTTTATGAATTTCTTTAAAATGGGTTCTTATACATATAAAATGTTAGTGAAATAGTTCATGCTTCATTGTCATTAATCCGATATTTAAATATTTCTCTATACATCTTTATCTTACTTTTATATTTTTTGTTTAATTTTCCAGGATAAATTGTTATGATGTATTTTCTGCTCAAGCACCATTTGGTGGATTTAAGATGTCTGGTATTGGAAGAGAACTTGGAGAATATGGACTTCAAGCATACAGTGAAATCAAAACTGTAAGTCTTATTCCAGCATTAATACTCTATAATTTGAAAAATAAAACAAAATATAAATTATAATAAGAAATTATATGAAAATGATCAGAATATCAACACAATTTTTAAATCTATGTTAGGACTAATTATCTTTGGCTGTCAGTTGTTTCCTAGGAATATTGGTTGAGTTTCTATTAAATATCTTCTTACACTTAACTTGATATTCACGATTTTCTCACATCAAATTATGATAGACTTTAAAGCTTGCTATAATTATTCTGTTTATTGTATAACTGAATCTTCCTAATGGTGTCAAATCTCATGTAAAATGTAACATCTAATTAATTGCATGTTGCCTTTTGTAAGTTTGTATCTTTGTCTTCATTTTCTTATTTTTCACATAAACTACATAGATAAATAGAATCTAGTTTTCAGCAATGGCAGAAAAACACATGATGAAACAATGAAAAGTATCACCGAAAATTATACTTTAAAAAAATTGAAGGGGGGGGGTGACCTTATATAATTAAATTGATATCATTCAAAAAAACAATTTTTGTAGACTATAATTTTTTTGAAGTTATTCCAGAAAAATGCTATTATTTAAAAAAAAAATTCAAATCACTCTTAGATACATCAGATTGACAGACACATGTTCTCCTTTATTATTAGTAGAGATTTGTTATGAAAATTGAATGCTGGTAATTAAGTCAATTTTAAGTGATTAGACTATAAATAGTTTAAAAATTAAAATATTAACACCAAATCTTTTATTTTATTAATATTTAGATGAGTGAAAAATTATGTGGGTTGCTTTTTGAAATTTTAAAATGTATTCATGACACCTATCAGAATTCCTGTATTGTTATATCACAAAAATGTGAGACAGTTTCACCCATGATAGTAAATTTAACATTTCAATGGTCAATATACACAATAGATCTTTAGTAGAAACTGATCATCCTCTTGGCTTCACGATGAAAGTTTACCAAGCACTTATTTCCTACTTCCTGTAGTGGGAATGACAGTTTCATTCATAGTGCAAGAGATCAAATTGCAAAATATTATTTACTGAATGTTAATAAAGGAAATTAGCATGAATGGAGAACATTTTTATCAACCTGACATAAAAAAAATAGAATAATTACCTTTAGATTTAAAAAAAAATATATGTAAGATCATTCTCATTAGATATTTATCAAAGCATTGCTTTTTTTTAAATTGTAACATGGCTTTTGGAGTATTATTTGAAATCAAATCTCAGTCTGGAATAACACTCAACATTTAATGATATAATTCCATTGTGAATTAATAGGTAATGCTACTATCAGTAACAAAAAGAAATGCATTACAGACCAAACTGTTGGACTGATAGATAGAGATAAATGCAAATTAATTTAAATATATTTTGAAATATGAAAATGTGTATCTAGAGGCAAATTTTAATAATTAAAAAATGATAGCATACTTAAACATTACCATTGCAGGGAATAATTTGTCTATTTTTTAATACTTTTCATTGTTGTATGAAATTATTTTTTTAAAAAATGAACCAATTCTAAGCTTTTACTTATTGTCTTGAAAGCAAATTATTTTATCGTGATGCTAATATTTTGAAAATGTTTTTTTTTCCCTATAGACTATACATTTTTTTAACATTTAAATTCCAGTATAAGATAATAGTTAATTAATATTTATTTCTTTTGCAGGTGACAATGAAAATTCCCCAGAAAAACAGTTAAAATTGTTTTAGAACATTTATTTTATAAATAGTATATCAAGTCTTCCAAGTATAAATCATATGTAAATGTGTAAGTTACACTGTATGTACAAGTTCTTTAATACTGCTATTTTTATCATCAAAAAAATGTTAATAATAAATATTTTTTCAATGAAAAATTTAAAATAACTTATTATTTTGCACTGAATTAAGTCTTCCTGTAATTACCTGCCATCCATATACTTTCTTCATTTTAAACCCAAAATGATATAGCATATGATTTTTGTACTTGAAATAACATCACAATCACTATATTATGAATTTGGAAAAAAGCAACTAGAATTGATATGTAGTTTTCAAGATTTGAATCACTGCTTAAATTTGTAAATTTCATGGTATAATCATTCCTTACTGAAAATATATATATATATATATATATATAAATAGTTTTAAATATTGCTTATTGAAATTTGTTAACAATAATGATTTCTTTCAGTGCCTTAATTGGAACTAAATATGCAAAATAATATTTATTTACATAAGTGGTAATATGTACATAGATTAATGTTCTAAAACTTCAAACTGAAACCAGCTCCTTTAGCTGAATGTCCTTCCTGGGCTCCAGCCATATGAAAACCAGCAGCGGCCATCAATCCTTCATCATCTGCTTCTCCCTGTGTTATAATAAGAAATTTTTTTATTGTAGAAAATATGTATAATTTTATAATTTGAACAACTTCTAATTTACAGAATAGGCTTTGACTATTTTATGCTAATTTGAAAGAAATCCTTTCAGAACCTATCAACATGAAATTTTACAGTAATTCTGCTAACAGAAAAATATTCATTTGGAATAACAGTGTTATTTAATTAAGATATCTTAGTTATATCTTTTAATTTGATAAAATAATACTCAAAACAGGTTTGTTACTAACCATTTGTCTGGCATACTGTTTACCACCTGAAGGTGGTTTAGGACTGCTCTGCGCTTTACGATGGCCCTGCTCACTCTTGGCAGGCCATGTGGGAAACATGTTCGGTGAAACAGGTTTTGGTTTCTCATTAAAGAATTCATGTTTACTTGCATCTTCAGCTGTAATTCTCCTTGATGGATTGTATGTTAAAAATCTGAAATGATAAAAATAGCTTACAGAAATCAATAATTAGAACATATGCTGCATGGCAGATTAAAAGATACATTGGATATTTTAATCAATACAAACAATTGAATAACAAGAACTTTATGCAATAAAAAACTTTTCTTCATAATTAGGATTAAAAAAAATTATACCTAAATTAGAAAATATGTAAATGACTGACTCATATAATATAAGTTTTAATAGCGAAACTCATATTACATGTATTGCTTATAAAAGTGTCAATGATTTTGAACATTTTAAAACATATGCTATTTTTCTATTTATTAAAATAAATATACATATACCTATTCAAAAGGTCGAATCCTAAATCTGTGAAGTTATGACCAAAACGACTTCTTAAATTGTTGTATGGATATTCAGTGAATGTTACTTTTTTAACTAATGGCAATTCACTGTAGCCATGCCATATTTTCTCACTGGGTGTTCCCAAGTCCTAAAATTTGTATATCATAATTAATAAATTATACTACATAAAACTGAGCACATTTTGATAACATTTTAATAATTATACAATTCATATAATTACAGCATTAGAAATAACAGATTGTCTAGCATGTATTATCTGATGTGAAACACATGCAAAAATGTGCAATATGTAATTGGATTTACTATTTTCCCTAAATATGCATATATGGACAACAACACAATGTTAAGAGTGAAGAACAGTTTCACTTCTAAAGTCTATTGCATAATACTATTTCTCTGAGAAGAGTTGATTAAATTGAATAAGATTCCTTGCTTCACATTTATGTTATATTCAAAATTAACTCATAATAAATAATCATTCTTTCTAAGATAATTAATTTGAGCATAGCATAACTGACCTATTGTTCTAATAGTCAGTTATGCTATGCTTAAATTAATTATCTTGTAAAGAATGAATACTTATACCATCTACTTCTCAATCTTTTACTGCCGCAAGAACCAGTGAAAAAGGATAACAAAAAGAAAAAAGCTATGCAAGTTAGATTAAAGCAAGGTAGATGATAATAAACACATATTTAAGAATTAAAATTAGGATGTTAAAATTTATAATCCTTTTAGAAAGTGTATGTATAGCAGTATTTAATAAAAAATGGTAAAAGGGAAGAAATATTTACATATTTGAATAACTCACTTTGAAAATCCTATTAAGTTGATCAATTTCGGATTTTCCAGGGAAAAGAGGCTTCATTGTAAGTAGTTCCCCAAATATACAACCCACTGACCACATATCAATTGGTGTTGAATATTGCTATAATAGATAAAACAAATTATTTTAAAAAAAGCATTGCAATAAATACAATTGATTCATTTTTAAATTTTTCATTCATAACATTAAAAAGGAAACATTCAATAAAAACTACTTACTTTTGCACCAAGTAATAATTCAGGCGCTCTATACCAGAGTGTCACAACAACAGGAGTATAAGGTTTAAGAGGGGAGCCATATTCACGAGCTAAACCAAAATCTCCAACCTAAAAATACATATTTGCTTAAGTAATAATATAGTTAATAATATTGAAATTACTCAATGTTTTCAATTTCTTCATTTACTGGGTCTTAAGAAATTGGTATATATTTGCTGCATATAATGATAATTACATTAAAAAATAAGACACGAAAAAACTGAAATCTTCTTAGTATCTTTTTACTTTCATTTAGTATAGGAAGATAAATTATTTCTCTAAATTCAAACAAAAGAAAGTTCTCCAAAAATAATTACAAAAAAAGTTACCTTTAAAACACCTTTATGACTCAATAATAAATTGGAAGTCTTCAGATCTCTATGCAATATCCAATTATCATGCAGATGAGCAACAGCACACAGTAACTGCAACATTAGAGTTTTCACTTCTCCTAGAAAGAGAAAAATAAAATATGCCATTATCTATACTAATAATAAAAATAAATGTATGTGTGTTGGTGCTCTACAGGCTAGACTGTTTGACCTACAGCTACCAAATTTGGCACATGCATACTTTGGAGGGTAAGTATGTGCACTTCAAAGTGATTTTTAATATTTTTTAATTAATTAAAAATTACGCTATTAGAATTTTTCTGCTATAACTTATTATTTTTTAAAGTTAAATATTGAAATGGTACAAAAATAATTTTAACATCATTCCAAAATTAATAACTCTAATTAAATTCCAAAAATTAATTACATTCCAAAAAAAATTAACTTTTTTATTTTTAAATATAAGTTGCATTATTTTAAATAAAAAAAAAATTCTTTTCAATATATTTAGCACTGAGAATTTCCTACTCTTTTCTAGAAAATTCAGGAATCTATAAAAAACTAGCTGCAATCACTGGTAAGAGGACTTGATATTGAGCTTTTACTAAGTAAGGTTAGCACATAACGATTGTTTCTGATTGTGAAATAAAAGTTGAACTTAGCAAAGAATCTGAGCCAAATTTCCATGTAACATTTTGAATTTCCTCTACATTTGTAGTTTTTAAATACATGGGTTCTTCATCAAATGCAATGGATTTCTAAGATTCTGCAAATAATAAGCATCCCTAATGTAGGATCCCTACATTAGGGATGCATGAAACACTTCATGTAGTAAACGTGAAGAAAAAATTTTAAATACAGAAATTAACAAAATTTTACATTTTGTATGCTATTTTTATTTATAAACAGCATAAAATGAAAGATAACCCTATATTATATTAATATAAATAGATAAAGGAAGAAAAACTCACCCACTAAAAATGGCTGCTTCATAGTTTCCATTAAACTTTTTAAATCATGTTCAACGTAATCCATCACTATATATATTTTATCCATATTACTTCCAACAACAATTTCCTGAAATTAATTTTTTAAAGAAATTTGAACTACTCAATACAAACAATGTTCAATACATACATATATTTAAGGTTAAAAATTTTTTAATGAACACCAGGGTACTTAATGATACCTAATTTTGAGGAGGAGATAAATTTAAAGAAGTCGCAATATATATTACATACAAGATATACAAGATACATAAATAAACTCCGAACTTTAAGTTATTGTTTTAAAAAAAGCAACTATTGCATCAGTTAAT
The DNA here is from genome assembly GCF_947563725.1 of Argiope bruennichi. Classification (NCBI taxonomy): domain Eukaryota; kingdom Metazoa; phylum Arthropoda; class Arachnida; order Araneae; family Araneidae; genus Argiope; species Argiope bruennichi. The sequence continues at coordinate 63,220,065 of NC_079151.1, read as the reverse complement.
AGGTTCTAAAGAATGCCATATACAGCAAATAAAACATTTAATAAATTACTTAAATAGTGGTGTCGTGCAGCAGTGATAAAAAAAAAAATATATTTATTGAACATGCCATAAACCTACATACATTCAAAAATATAAAATTTTATTTAAGAATCATAAAATTCTTAATCTGTTGCATTGTTGTTAAGTTAAATATTCAATCAGTTTATTTTAAATAGAAAATTTGAAGTATTTTGTATCAAGAATTTAAATATTTTTAAAAACATAACTAGACTAAGCACTATATATTTGATATTAGTTTTTAGCAAGCGGACATAAGCTAATTATGGAGAAAATGGGACAAAAATAGAAAACAAATTGCACTGCAGTATATTAAAATTACAATATTTTTTTTTATTCAAAACAATATTGATAACTTAAACATTTCATAAGTTTTAGAGTTCCAAATAACTTCTCATAAGATACAGCAAAAAAAAAAAAAAAGCAGTGTGCTGTTTACACCATACCAATTACAAATATATGTATAAGCAACAACTCGGAACAAATTCAAATTCATACAGCAGCATATGACTACTATGCCAAATGTTTAAATTCGAAAAGTAAATGAATTATTCTAATGTAATGTTGTAATCTTCCTGATATGCTTTTATATTACTTTTCCACAATTTATGAATACACAAGAAATAAAATATAGATTGAATAATTCAAGCAAACAAAAAGATTGCAGCATCCATTCAATTTAAATTAGTGTTATAGCATTAGCATCAAACAATTTGTTAAACTTAACCTGAATTTTTCTTCAGAACAGTAATAGTAATCATATTATCATTTGGAATATATATATTGCTTGTTTTCAAGAATGATTTTTGTTAGATTACTGAATAAATAATTTTTAATATGTAATTTCAGGTTTTGAATCACATCATATCTGATTCATCAAATTTTTAAGCATTCATTTAATTTCATTTATTATTTAAATATCTAATTCTGAAGATAAAGAGATGGATTTCTTAAAATTCAACAAAGCAAAATGAATTAATTTTATATAATTTAGTTTTCTTGTGGTGTCCCCCCCCCCCCAATTCTGAATTTGTTAAGTGAAAGATATAAAAATTCACTACCAATTAAAAATGCAAATGACAATTCTTGTTAATTATTAGCAATTAAATTAGTTAATTTCATTTTTTATCACTAAATTTGTTATACTTTATAAATTTGCTAAAAATTATTAAATGATTTTTCATAATCCTAAAATAACCTCACTTTTTTGAAACATTTAAATTAATGATAAAATAAATGATATTTTTATAAGAATATTTTAATTTGCAAAAGAATAACAATGTAAAATCATATTTATATAAATTTTATATTGCTTACAAAATTAAAAAGAAAAAAAAAGCAATGAATAAATGCTTACTCGCACTGTTACAATATTAGGATGCTGTGCTTTTAATAAAGTATTTATTTCTCTCAGAGATGTTATAGGAAAACCTTCCTTCTCCTTTTCCATTTTCAAACGTTTTAGAGCAACAATTTCATCTAGAATAATAATGATATCTCAGTTAAAAAATATTTTATCAAAAATATAAAAGATTGCTCACTTTTTACAATTTTGAAATTCTATTAAAAACAAAATTGTATTTAAAACTAAACAAAATTACACCAATTAATAAGTAATAGATATTTTGAATATTTATGAAACAATAAAAACCCCATACATATTGAATATTAATTAGGAATTTTATAACTAAACAGAGTAGAAGTCTGCATTGTCTAAATATCTTTCTTTATATAATTTTCAACTTTTTTTTTAAATTTACTGAATTAAAATATATTTTTAATTTAGAGCTATTCCTGTTTAAGGATCCATTTTTCACTACAGGAATGGAATTTAAAATATTCGTCAGAGGACTGAGAGTTAAGCGGAAGATTCATATTTTCATTAGGTTAGAAAAATCATAGCACCATATCTAAGTACAAATGTAAAAAAACTGGAATGAGATGTTTATGAAGATCTTAAATAAATCATATATCTTGTCTCAACCAACAAATGCAATTTTGTAATTTAAAACTCTCATGAACTAAATAAAAGTATTAAAGAATGTAATAAAATTGGCAGGTAATAGCTCATTATCACATACAGAAGCTATATAAACTGTACAAATGTAAGTTATGATACAAACATATAAAATACTGATACAAATATATTCATAAATAATTAGATAATTTGACATAAGTTATGGCATAATAAACAAACAATTTACAAATTAATGAGCCTATATACTGTTATATAGAATGAAAATATACAAGCCTTCAAGTTATTCTAATCATTGATTAAAAATGGAATACAATAATTGACAATAAATCATATTCTAAAAACTAAAAATTGTTTTTTGACACATTAGTTCACGGCAAATATATAGGGAGATCGTTCTTAATTATTTTTCGATATCATACTTAAACAAAATAGCTTTCTTCTGAAGTCGTACCTCCAAAATAAACTTTTACTTTAATCAGTTGAAAATTATACTCTTTTCAAAATATATTTTTCAACCCAACCTAACAAATCATAAGATTTTTATTTCATTTAAGAAATTTTTCACTATGAACTATTTTTTGCATTTGTTTTAAATTATATTTTTCATAATTTTAGCACAAATGCAGATAATTAACTCAATGTACTTAATATTAAAATATTTAATGAAAAAGCATGCCGGAAAATAAACAATTCAGACAAAACAAAACACACAATAAATTTCAACTTCCATTAATTTTTTTAAAAGTTTTATCAAACAACAAAGGTAAAATTTTAATAGTTATGCTCTTTGTATTAAAAGCTTAGCAAACAGAAAAATCTATATTATGGATGAACAAGTTGGACACAAAACACAATTAATATTGATATGAAACAAAGTATAGGGTGACAGAAAGAAAAGAAAAATGTTATTTAGAACAAAAATTTTACCTGTTCTCTTATCTCTAGCTCTATAAACAACTCCATATGTTCCTTCCTCAATCCTGTTCAAACAATGGAACTCTTCTACACTTCGACAACCTTGTATTGCTGGTTTGTAAGGGGCAGGTTCAGGAGCTGGAGTAGGAACTTCTTCTTTCACAGGGGATGTACTCTTCTCTGGTTCTGCCTCCTTTTTAACTTCACCCTCTTCTTCTAAAAAAAATGTTTATGCAGTTACATTCAAATTATTTACTATTAATTAAAACAAAAACTTAAAAGGCAATAATATAGATAAAATTAATAATAAAGAGAAAAATGCAAAGAATTCACTTAAAGGGTATAATATTTAAGAAAAATAATGATATACTTTAGCTTCATATAAAAGCAGAATGAAAAAAAAATAATTTCTTGCTACATTCAAATGAAAATGCATTCTAGAGGTAAAATTAAATTTATTTTTGAGAAATAGTAATTGAAATTATAAGAAGCTTAAGTTTATAAAACTTTTAAGATCTTAGCACAGAATTTCTACAAAAATTGGATTCTTGCTTAATTATAATTAAAAATAATACACAATACAAAATTTTCATACAAAAGCAATTCACTGTAATGCTTAAATGAAAAAAAAAAAAAAAAAAAAAAAAAAACATGAATTTTCTAGTGAATAAAATTTATAACAAAAAATTAAAATTAATGCAATAAAACTCCTACATGGATCTTATATAAATTTTAAATAATATAAGAAGATATAAGAAGCACTTTTTTTCCTATACCAGAAGTTTCTTCTACTGCAGCTTCTTCCTCCTCCTCTTCCTCTTCTTCTTCTCCTTTCGAATTATGACTGGAACCTGTAAAATTAAAATGAAATTTATGGTGAAATTACAACAAAATTTAAATAATAAAAATTTATAAATATTAATGCATCATAAATTATTTCAAAATTAATTATGGTTATTCAAATCTTTATTTCTGATCTATTCAATGTTTATGAATATTTCAACTGAAAAGTAGATTAATATAAAATCAGAATAGAATATTTTTTTTTAAAAATAATCTCTTCTCCTTTCAGCATAAATAAATCTATGTTATTATTTTCTTTCAAATAACCTAATAAGTTTAGCATTTGTGTCTTTTGCTTCAGTCATTTATGGGAAATATGGGACACAAAATTCATTATTTATATATATATATATTTAAATTATAATTTGGTAGAAAATATAGAATTTGTTTGTAATAAAAAATCAATAATTTACAATAAAAATAATAATCTTGATAAAAATATTGATTACAATCCAAATTAACTTTTCATTTGGTCTGTAACTCCAGTGATATTTTAAATTCAAATTTATATAAATATGTCATTCAATCTGCATATCTAGGTAAACTGTTTATCACACAAGGAAATATTTTGTGTTTTCTAGGGGGAAGGGGAATCTACATTTGCTTTTGGTTCTGTACATGCTTTCCTTCTCATATTAATAATTCCATACATTTTTTCAAATAGATAATATAATTTAAAGAAAAGTATTTTCAACTAATCTTGTGTATTATTGCCAAACATTAGTGAACTCAATAATTAAATACTATAATGTTATATACAAACATAAAATTTCTCTAGTGAATGTGTAACAGAAGAAATTTCAAAAGTGAAATTTGTTTTATCAAAATACATTTTAGAATTTTGAAAATAGGAATAGGGATTTTCTGCTGCAGAAAAATAGTAGAAGCTCTTCCTTTCTCGCTGCTTATCTATTCACACCCTATCAGACAAAGCCGTAAATTATAAAGAAACCTTCATCAGAAGAAGAAAAATGTGGTCCCAGCATTTCCCATTGTGGTCTCAAACATTTCTTCCACATCTGAATCTTGTATACAGAATGAAATTGTCTGTTGCAACAATATGGCTGATGTACTAAAGTGAACTATAAAATGCCAATTGAATCATGCCAATGAAAAACCAATAAAAAAACCCAGTAATGTTTCCAAGATAAACTGCAAAGATCCATTGATCATTAAAGAAATATTTAGCATGAAAAGAAATATTCTAGTAAGATATACTTACAATAATGCAGCAGCATTCTTTTCATATTTGTTGTTCTATACACATACATTTAAATTTGTCCTGACAATATACTTGTAAAAATGTCTAGTTAAATGTTTCTTATTAGTATAAATATTTTGAAATCAATAGAAAAGCTACTTGGGTTGCAGTTTTCATAATTTTTTTTCTGCACATTAACCATTTATTTCATACTTTTTGCATGTTTTCACTATGTGCATTGTTTTGTGTTGCAATTTTGAATTTCCTCTTTTTTTCCAATGGTCAATCACTTGGTCATTCCTGCCTCTTTTTTGCCTATAGGCTTCTACAGTGATTCAGTGCTGGAACCTCTTTTTTCAACTACCAAGCCTTTTTGATTAAATACTTCTGAAATTTTTAATAATTTCTCTTGTTTAATATATATATATATATACAGTACACTCCCGATTATCCGCGGAATTGGGTGGCGCGGCCGCCGCGGATAACAAAAATCGCGGATAATCCGAAAAAAGCTAAAAACGGATATAGCAAAAGAGAAAACATTCCAACTTTGAAACATCGTTTTATGTACAATAAAAGGTAAAATAAACAACAAGAAATGTTTAACTAATGCTTAATATTTTAGTATATCACTCAAAACTAACTTAAAATGCATTTTGTTAATAAAAACAGAAAAGTGCATTGTACTAACAAGAGGCGTCAAGGATACACAGAAAAATTAATACATATGTACTGTTTTAATACTGTAATGTATTATATAATTACAAAAGCATAACTGTAAATTTGCACCTTTTTGAAGAAATCAGTCATTTGTGTTTGCTTCTTGCTTTGGTAGCATTTTCTCTTTGCTTGGAAGCAAAAAAAAAAAAAAAAAAAAAAACTTAGTGCGGCAGGCGCGGATAATCGGGAGTCTACTGTATATATATATATATATATATATATATATATATATATATATATATATATATATATATATATATATGCTTGTATTTAAAAATTATATTTGTTGGACTGCAGCTTGGCATTATAAGATAGGAATCGTTTCAATATAACAATAGTATAGTTGTAGTTTTTCTTCATATTTCTCACTGATTTCTTAGCAATTATTTCTACTAACACTTTAAAAAATTAATGCAAAATTCAGCATTTATTGGTGATGTATATTTTCAATGGACCCATAAAACAATGAGGATGTCTTTTAAAAGTGTCATCTTCTGTCAAAGCTCAACTATATTTAACATTTTTATTCTATTTAAGAATGTCGGCAATGATATAAATATATTCTTAGAAGTTTGACTTTTAGATCTTGAGTTTCTTTTTTCAAGTTTACACAGAATTTAATTTAAATTCGTATTTTTTTAATACAAAAATACCTGCAGCAGTAAAGTATAGTCTAGCTGCATTTATTGGCAGCAATTATTTACATGAGTTAGGAAATACTTAAGTAACATGTAACTTTTGAATATGACAAGAAAAAATATCAATTCAGGAATTTATTGATTACATCATAAAATAACCTTTCACCCATCCACACAGTAAATCATATTAATAAAATATGCATACCTTCAGTATCACTTCCACTGCTTTCTGTATCACTTTCAGTATCATCTTTTTCATTTTCTTCTTCCTTTTCTTCACTTTGTTGATCACTCTCCTCTTCTTCCTCTACTTCTTTGTCTTCTTCATAATCCATAGGTTCTTCTTCTAAAATGGAAATTAACAAAACAAAATACTTTTTAGAACAATTATTCATTATCTTTTTATATAATTTTTTCTAGCATTTTTCTAAGCCATTTGTTTTTTTCTTTTACAAAATTTTTACTTTTAATTTTATAATTTAAAGAAAATTTTATTTGACACTACTAAACAATAATATAAACCTAATAACACTTTAATGGCAAATACCTATAGTATCTTTAAAAAAATATTCTATTTATGTAACACAGAATAGCTTGAAAACCATGGATAAACTTAGCTATAAAAATATTTTCTTGAAAAAAAAAAAAAAAAACTCTTGCCCTTAATTGCAAAAATTAAAATTAAATATTTCCTTTAACCAGTGATGTTCTAACACATTAATATTTATTATTCCTTAACCATATTGATTAAGTTCCCTTTTTTTTACAATAAAATTACTAATTGTAAGTAATAAAACCTATCAATTAAAAATAATGATATCTTAAAATAAAATAATTTTTCTGATTATGCTTTTAATAAGTTTAAAAAAACTGCAAATGTCCTCTTTTGACTGAGTTTTCAGTTCCGTACTTTCCCTCACCCTTTAAAAAAGTGTTATTTTTGTCAATAAATGTGTGAAAAATTTATGCATTTAAAATATTAATGCAATCAAGAGAAAAATATTTTAATAGTAGGATCTACTGAATTATTCAGTATGATAATAAAATATATCATCATTATATATAAAAAAAAAAAGGAAATGAGAAGGGGGGGGGGAGATTTGCAGAATTACAAACCCATAAATGCAAGTGGGAGAGCTTTTTTATCCTTTTCTATATTTTCAGAAGGAATTTCATCTTGTTCTTTCGGAGATGTACGAAATCTTTCTAATCTCCGTTCTTTCTCTTGCTGTATGCGTTCTTTTTCCCGTAATTTTTCTCTCAAGTCTCTGCCAGAAGACTGGCTATCTAAAAATGAAAAAATTCAAAATTTATATATTTATTGAGCATACAGCAATAATTATTTAATATTAATTCATTAATTTCTCAGAATTTAAAATATTTGAATGTCAATTTTTTAATATAATCCAGATGCAATTAAGACCTTTTCCAAAGTTATTGTTTCACATTTTTTATTTGATTTAATATAGTAATATAAATACAATGCAGAGAAAAACTTTTTAAAGTGAAAATTTCATCCCAAATTATATCTTTCTTACAATTTTTACAACAGAACCACCAAAATTAATTCTTTATTGACAGTTATTTTACAAACATTTATCTTTGTATATTCAGAATGGGTTAAAAAAAATCTGAAGTTGTTTAAAAGAAGAAAAGTCACAAATTAATAATATTAAAAAAAATATAAGAAAACTAATATGAATTACACATCACACAAATCAAATGACTTTTTTTTTTTTTTTTTTTGAATTTTTAACCATGTTCCTACATGTTCAACATTTAATTGCAGATGTTAAATATTCAGCATACTACAGATAAAAATAAAATGTAATGGTCAAAAGCATTGTGTATTCACAAATTACTTTCAAGTGAATTTTAGATTTTCATTATCAACAACTCACAATTCACTTGCAACTTATCTTTGAGCTGCCAACAATTTTATCGTCCTTAATCCTTTAAGAATTTATTTAAATCAGATTTGTAATAGTATATTCTATTTTCTGTACACATACACTTTTTTCTTCCAATACTTGCACATTTATACAAACAGCTCTAAATCTAATACTTCTACTGGTTGCATTTTTGTTTATAAGAATGTTATTTCTAAATAGCAAGCCTCATGACTTCATCTCTTCTATTTCAATGTCAGAATTAACAGCATTTTATATAGAGATATATTTCAAAGGAGGGAAAAGAACCAATAAAAGGTATTATTTATTCTCAATCTTTTAAGAGTATTAGGATCTCTCAGAAGTGCAAATAATTCACATAAGCTTATCTGGAAACAATTGCAATCCCATTTGTATAAGAATGATTTTAATGAATTATTCTTTTGAATTCCTGCCCATGGCAGCACAAAGATAATTAACAGGCCTAGAAGTAGATGACTAACTACATGAAGTAAAACTTCACTTTCAGAGACTTCTGTATTCAGCCGGAAAAAGAAAGTGAATTTAAATATGTAATTGTCTTCACATCTTATGCAAAAATATTTGCTTTTTGTTGAATTTCAAACAATTAGTAGTCTATGGAATATCCTTCAGATTATCAACTGAATGCTTAGTTTTTATAAAGGCAGTATAAAAGTTTAAATCTCTGATTATAACTTCTTTTCTAGTTAGAGACAAACTTCAAGGTAAATCATTCATGATTCTGAAAAACAGTGATATTTTAAAGCAATTTAAATTTATTTTCCCCTTATTCTATATTATTTCAACAAGAATTTCATAGATATTAAATTTCATTTTCATATTTAAATCTTTTTGATGCAGCACATCCTAGGAAAGAATCTTGTACCAGGAAAAATGCACAACCATGCATCTATCAATGCCATCATATTTTATTCTTAAAATTTCAGAATAGACAAAGAAAACAGATGCTGATACAAGAATTACATTATTAAAAAGCCAAACCAGAAATAATCAACAACCTTAATTTTAATTATATAGAAGTAGAATAAAAATTGAATCAAAAGATGAATCCAACCTGAAGATTTTATCAAGGATCAAACAGGGATTCAAAGTAGGAATTTTTTTTTTCAGTATGGGGTCTGACTTTAATCCAAATATTGACCCCTCGTGACCCAAAAAATGGAGGTTTTTGGAAGACAACAATTAGTATGCACAATATAGATTCAAAGGTTATTACTTCTGATTTAGATAGTTGGATAGGATATAATTTGAAAGAAGAAAGACACAGTATAATGAAATAAATATGAGTTAATGAGATCTGGCTTCACTCTTTCTGTTAGTAAACAATGAGAAAGCTACATTCTTAAGTCAAATGGAGAATAATTCTTGTATGAAGTATGCATTTAAATTAAAAGTAGCTTGATGACCTTTCAGTAGCTCCAAAAAGTCTTTCAGATTTTGCAATTAATTTATAAAAATTCAATTATATTTTAGATACTTAATTTTATTAATATAAGCAAAAAAAAAAAAAAAAATTAATAATAAAAGTAAACAAAATAAAAACAGGATAAATAGATTGATAAAAATAAAATTATATTTATACCTTCTCTGTAAGCCCAAGACCTATCCATAGGTTCTCTATCTTGTTCTCTTTGTTTTTCAATGAAGAGTAATCTCTTTTTCCTCCATTCCATTTTTTTCTCTTCTAGTCTTTCACTAAAAATTATTAATAAAGAATGATTAACAACTCATTCAAAATTTGTAAAAATTAAATTGAGAATCAAAGGAACTTACAATTAAAATAAAGTATTATAAGTAATTAACTATTTTATTAATATTTTACTGACAAATGGTTACCCCCCTCCTCAGAATCTCAACCAAAAGATAAAAATATTACTAATGTTATGTGTCAGAAACCAATTAGTTAAGTTGTGGTTTAATGAGCTCCCAGTTACAGAATTTTGCAACATAACAAAAAAAAAATTCAGTTTAAAATGAAGGCAAGAAAAAATAAATCTCAAATCAATAAATAAACCCTGAATTAACAAATAATTTCAACAGCTCCCCACCACCGATTAAAAAAAAAAAAGAAGTCTGGGTTAGAAAAATATTGAATTGTTTTTCAAATGACTACAATATTTTACCTAGAGCAAATGAACAATAAGTGAGTCTTTGCTGATAAGTAAAAAGTCTAACCTGCCAAGCAGATTTCTCATAAGTAGGAAAGAAAATTCTTTTATTATTTCTCTCCATTGCACAATTCAGAAAAGTGAGAAGTATTGGAAGCTCAGTTTAGCAGAACATTTAATCTTTGAAACATTGAAAAACATGGCAATTTATCAGAAACAAAAAAGTTTTTTGTTGAGTGAAAAACTTTATAACAAGAATCTTGACAACAAGAGGCTTTAGCAGAATGCATTGTAATCTCCTAGTCATCATTAGCTATAACCGTCAAACAACAACAGAAATTGAAAAAGCATCACCAGAAAGTGGTGAAAAATTATCAAAAATAAGAATGTTAGTGAAAGCCACTCCCCTTTCTGTTCTTGTATCTAACCTAATAGAATGGCCCCACATCATTTGTGCCATGAAAATAGCTATCAATAGGTCTCTTATTGCAGGAAAAGCTCTTCAACTTTCCGAAAAACATAACGTAAAGACACTGTTCTGCCTCTAATGGTTGAATCATATATATATATATAACACTATTGGAATGAAAACATGGAGAAATGATACAAAACCAATGTTTTGGGTGCTCCATGTTTTATGAGACAATCTTGAGGCCAAGTTTTTAATTTAATTTAGTTACATTAATGCCCTGTTTTAAAGCAACACTAGGGCTATGTTAGCATGGACCTTGTAAATCTGAACCGCAATCAGAAGACGAGGATGACATCTGATCTGACACCCCCCTCTCCAAACTTCCACACCACACCAGCAGGAGGACGTTTGGCCCCCAAAGTATTTAACATGCATCAGACCTGCTTACACAACAATTTTATGGTGGAATCAGGTCTCGAACCTGAAAACCCTTAAGTTCCAAAGCTGAAACCTTGAGACATAAAACCACCATGGCCCCCAAGTTTTTAAATATAAAACTGAAAAATGCTTTCAAAAAGTGGAATTTCCAGTCCCACAAGTATAAAGTATGAAAATAACAAAGAAGTCATCTTTCCATTTGACTATTCAAAAGAAGTTGTATGGAAATATGTTACTCCCGGGATAGAATTTAATGATTATATCACAAGTGATGACAGACAAAAATGATTTATTGGAACTAATGAATATTGATTCTGATGTAGAAATCAATAGTGAGATTAATATTAAAATTCTTACTTTTTATGATGCTTTACATGGTTTAAATAGGTGAAAGCATACTTAATGAAGTAAGATGAAAACAATGTAATATTTTCTTCTCTCTATAAGCCAGGAATCAAAGAAATTGTCAAATATTACTCAGTATAAAATCTAAAATTATAAATTAACTAGTGCTTAATTTCCTTTTTGGCATTTTTAACTGCTGAATAATAAATATACAATTCCTTATAGTGGATATTTTTGTGTAGTTGCTTATTACGGCTGTTTTATAAATGCATAATTTCTTTTTTACTCTGGGGCCTGATGTTATGAATAATTCCGAATTTAATAAATGGAATTTTTGTCCCAATAAAATGGTTAAATTTAAGAGGACTTATGGGAACTACTAAAACTAATTTTCAGGTAAAGGACATGAAATAAAAACTAATCAACAATAGTAATCATTGTAAAATATTAATCCTGCATACAAACACAAAAACATATCTTCAACTAAAAAGAAAAGTTATATATATATATATATATATATATATATAAAAAAAAAAAAAAATAAAAAAAAACAGATATACATATTCTCCTATAGCAAGAAATATTAGAAAATTTTAATAGCAATGAAACACATCACATAGAATGACATAAGAGAAAATGAGGGAAACCTAACTGTGTCAGCAAATTACTTTTTGAAACTATATAAGTTCCAAATATTTTCTCACAAATCCGTTTTTTGCTTTCTGCTTTCCTATTTTATTTGCAACAGTGTATAAAATCTTGACAAAAAATAAAAATTGAACTACGCCAATAAATCATGAATAAACATTGTTAAAGAATTCCACACCTGTTTCGTCAAAGAATTTTTTACATGCATACATGCGCACACACTTGTATATATAGTTCCAATTAATCTGCATACATGCAGAATTTAGTTAGTATCCTAAATAAAGTAAACAAACTTTCTGACTTCACACTGTCCAAAATATCCAAACATAAAATAGATAAAGTATTATCAAAACAATATCATTCTAAAAATAATTTATATAGGGAAAAAAAAACTTACAGGTGTCTTTCATCCTTGCTTTTGTCACTAGATCTATCCCTAGAATCACGGACATCCTTTTTCACCCTAATTTCCCGAATGTCACGGATATCCGATAAATCTCGAACATCCATATTTTTTCGATAGTCTCGTTCCTTTGATCTAGATCCATCATCCCTATATCTTACAGTGCGATTATCAGCATCTCTATCTTTTCGTCCAGGCTCTGTTTGCCAAGTTCGGCCCTCACGGCGAGAATTTCTATCATGACTTCGATGGTGATCCCTTCTTCTTGCTAAAAGATTAAATTAATTTTAAGCCTAAAGATTGCTATTTGACAAGGCATTATCAAACTGCATTTTAAATATAACAAATACCTGAAGTTACAATTTAAAAAATTAATTTATAACTACAAATGCAAAACAAGGATGTGGAAAGAATAAAAACTCATAGAAATTCACAATTCTTTTTAAAATTAATATAATTCAATTAAGCAAAAAAGGGGGGGGAGGGTATTTTGAAATTCTTGATTCACAATGGATTAAAATAGTGAGTGTATAGCTATCAATTGATACCTAATATAATACCATAAATAATACTATATAATAAATGAAAATCTGGAAATAATTTTTAATATTAATTAATATGTATATTTCCAGAATATATATAAACCAAAATTATTTTAACTAATATTTGATACATTTAAAATTAGCAAATAAATAATTTATAGACAAGTAATTTATTTTTCTCTAACAAAAAACATTATTCACAAACTTACAATCATGTTTCCTCGAATGTCTACTTTTCTTTCTGTCATCACGACGAGTGTCCCGTGATTTAATAGATGCCTGAGGAGGTTTAATGTCTAAAGAATCATCTCCTTCATCCTTAGAGCTTTCACTGAAGAGAACATTAATATAATTAACATACATATACAATATATACTAAAGATAATCACATTTGAAATATAGAAATAATTTGAAAGAAATGGAATTACAAGAAAATGCATAATTCTATATATTAAAAGATTAGATGTTATTTGAAATAATGAAAGATAACTTTGAAATTCTTAGATTGTAAAATAAATTATAAAATCCAAAATTGATTTTAACGAGCCCCACACGTCACTAGTGAAATGTTCAAAACCAAAATAGAGTCTAGGAAGAACATTAACTTCAATTTGATTTATATGAGAAGCATATGATGTACAGAAAAGAAATGACATGAAGATGTGCCAATCTATGTCTCGATACCAGAAGAAAGAAAAATTTGTTTCTAAGATTACTAAGAGATTCTGATATAAATTTCTTTGATATGTGTCAACTAACGAAAGGGAATCTTAGTTATCTTTTTAAAAAATAGGTAATATGAATGTAGGTAATATGAATTTTTATTCCTTCGCTCCCAGCATGGGAATCAACGGTCAGCAATTTTGTTAAGCACATGTTAGAAATAACTAAATAAAAAGTGGATATTGAATCAGGAAATAAGAGAACATTTTAGAATGATGTTAATATGGGCTAATCTAAGATAAAATTAGAAAATTAATTTGAACTTAAATTAAGAGATATCTTTACACATACATACGCATGTGATGTCTCTTAATTTCCTATTTTTTATCTCAAATTAGTTTGCGTTACTTTATTCTAAAATTTTCTCTTATTTCCTAATCCAAACCTCACTTTTTTTATTTATTTATTTCCAACAAACATTCCAAAAATTGTTATTTCTTTGCTTCCCACACTATTCTTCCAAACAAAAGAATAAAAATCCCCGGCACCTACAGTGTCAAAAGATTAAGAAAGTTTATTCCATAACATTTCATTCCAGTTGGCTTTCAGTTGGTTTTCATTTTTATTTTCAAGCCAAATATATCCACAACTTGGTATATTTGACTTACTTATACACAACAAATACAAACTCAAATATAAAATTTTATTCGTATAAAGTGAACACTTCATCAATTGAAATTCTATTTCTTGTTGAAAAGAGTAAAAAACATAATTTTCACATTTCTCATCAGTATTACGTTTTTACCTTTTCATAATAATTATATAAATTTATATAAAAATTTCTATCACATTATATATGTACATAAACTTAAATCACCACACAAAGTATATAAATATAAAAAGATTTCTCTTAATCTAATTTAAATCCTACTTAATTTCCTATTTTTATCTCAAATTGATCCATATTAGTTTATTCTAAAATATTCTCTTATTTCCTGATCGAAATCCCACTTATTTATTGAATTATTTCAAACTTGCACACTAAAAGATTAAACATTATAAAAAAAGTTTAACACCTATCTTGCATTTTTTTTTAAGTATTTGAAAAGCACAAACTGCAAGCATAACATTTCACAGTAAAAGGAGTATATATATATATATATATATATATATATATATATATATATATATATATATATATATATATATATATATATATATATATATATAAAGAATAGCATAACTTGTTATTACAATAATTATCAGTGACAGATGTGCTTAGTTCTAAATTGAAAGATATTTATTTTCCCATTATAACTCTAAATTGGATACTAAGTCATTTTATTTTCAGACAAATGGTAAAAAATACAATAATTTTTCATATGTTGGAAAATAAGTATTTGAATAAAAATTCTTTTCTGTATAATTGATAAGAATATGGAATGAAATATAAATAAAATTAAGTACAATTTTATTATATTTGTAAATGAAATTGCAAGACAAAAGGATTATTTCTATTCATACACACAAGTTTCAAAGTAAATAAATACTTGGTAAACATTTTAACTACCACAAAATATGCCAATCAAATAATTTTTTTTTCTTTTTATTATTTTTATGTGGATGTTTCCTAAAGTTAAAAAAAAAAAAAATTGTCTTAATTAGTGTAAGTGTTTTTTTTTAAAAAAAAAATCACATTATAACACCTTTCTGCAACAAGGAAAATTTCTAAATTAAAATAAAATTGTAGACAAATGGATTGTTTCATAGAAATCAATAAAGGGAAATTTAAAAAAAAATGATTGAAATGCTTCACGAGACAACACTTTAAAATGTATTAGTGTAGAACATATAATATTTCATTAGTCTATAAAACATGATAAATTTATTCATTTGTGCATTTTTCAACAATTATAAAATATTAAATTCATTGGCTGTATTTCTTTTTATGTGATAAGAATAATAAATACATACACATTTGTATTAAAAGTACTAATATACTAAAACCTTAAAAATAAAATAATAATTTATCTCCCAGTAAATTTTTCAATATTTTATAAAAGCAGATCTTTTTAGAAAATTTATAAAAAATTAAAAAATAAATAAGTAAAAAACATTTGTAATTCATTATATCTCCTTTTCAACAATAGGAGTTAAAGCTTAAGAATACAGCAGATTTTTTTTTTTTTTTTTGGAAATGGGATTCAAAGTATACCAAACATTAGAAAATTTGCCAAACCTCAAAAATAAAAAATATGGTTGCATATCCAAATTTAACAAATTACTTCCATTAAAAAATTAAAATTTGGAATTCGTATTTATTCTTTAGTCAGACTGACTATACAATTAAAAGAAAACTTGAAGTCCAGAATATCATATTCAAGAAGTATGATATTCTGAACTTCAAAAACTCAAGATTTTCACAATAAATTATTCCATAAAAACTTAAAACAACCATACCTCTCATGGTCTTCTTCATTAATAGTAGGTAACTCTTTCATATCTATATCCTTAACAATTTCTCCATCTTCCTCAGATTCAGATGCTGTTCCAGTTAATGGAATTGTACGTAAGTTATCATGGTAAGCCATCTAATAAAGAAGTTGACATCATAAGGATTAAAACTTAAATTAATGCACAAGAAAAGTTTCAATAATGCCACATAATTAATTTTCAAAATAAAGATGATTACTTTTGAAAAAATTGGACGTAAGATATTCTGAAAATAATAGTTTTTCACCATTAATAAATCTTATTTCAGTTTGTATTAGGGTTAGACAAAGTGATTCCAAGCAAGTTGGAATAGAAATCTGGAACTGTATATTTACATTAAAGCATTTTAAAACATGAGCATATCTATTTTATCAAACACAACGAATGAACTTACTTTGTAATTTTGATTCAAATCTTTAAAAATGTTTATTTTAATACGTTAAAGCATAAAAGAAAGTTCATACACTCCAGGTCTAGGATGTTTTAAACATGTGTCTTGGAACCAGAAAATGGGAAGCAGGCACAACAACGTTAAAATAGCCAAAATTACAATGTTCACTTTACTTTGTCAATCTCTGCACAAAATTGTTCTCTAAGCAAGTATCTTTAATAATTTAATCCATAGATATAAATAAAACCATAATCTCACTTCTACAGACACATAGCAGACACAATCAAATTTCAAAACAAACTTTGAGCGCGGTTGATTTGCGAGTTAACTGTTTGTTGAATGAAACTATATAAATTTTCTATGCAGAAAGTAACTTTCTATACTTTGACTCACGTTCAACAAAAGTTCTGAATATACCATAATAATAAACGTGCAATCGGCATATAATTTATCATTGAGATCGAATATGCTCTATACGTTCCGAAAATGAATTTCTGTATAGTGCGTGGCAATGGTTTATTTCAGCAACAAATAATTCAAAATACATTGGTTGCGCGCGTGTTTAAATTAGATTTTGTTTTTAAGTTTGTGAGTTACATATCAAAGGACTAACATTTGTAAATTAGCTATAGAATTTTATAATTAGCCTGCATAACCATGAAATTTAGAGGCAAAATGGTTGAGATATCAAGTATCCAACATTTTACAAGTAATTACAAAATAAAATACAAATAAATATAATAAAATGTGGGAAATAATTTGAAATTATCAAAAGCAAAAATTCACAAAATGGAAATAAAAAAATCTACTCTGTGGATTTTTTTTATTTTCTATTTTTAATTTGCATTTTTGTATTACCTAGTTGATATCGTGTATTCATTTTATTCTGAAAAAAGCTTATTAAAATATCCTGCTTGTGTGTAAAATCAATCTTATTAACTCGTTAAATTTTAAACGTTTTTAATCTATTTGTCGTACTAACTTATTTTGATATTTTCACTCTTTTCTGTTTTATTGTATAAAACTAGAACAGGTCTGATAGGAGGTTAACAATATCTTAAATCTGTTTGTTGAAGATTAACTATCGAAAGTTGTGATATAAAACATCATGCTGATTGACTAAATGCTTAAGAAATAAAAATTATTATTTGCTGTACATATTAGATATAAATATATAATAATAGAAGTTTTGCTTCCTTGCAATAGGTCCTTCTATTGCATTGGCTGGATGCCAAGAGGTTATCATCAAAATTGAAATAAAGAGTGATCCATTGTTAAAATAAAATATGATGCCAAGTATAAAATTAAAAAAAATACTGTAAGGAAGCATTATAATAGCCTTTTATTTGGTCCATTTCAACATAAATATAAAATTATAAGATTTTAACTCATTAATGTTTGCTATTTCTTCATGCTTCAGTTTATTCACGCACTGTTAGATCAAGTAATTTAAATACAAAAAGAAACCTGCTGCTTGCTAGCTGCCAAAATAGAAACTTTGCATTAAATAATGACACAGATGGGATAATTTTATTTCCACCCTGCATTGCAGAGGATGGTGGGTGATTATACATACTGACGTTGTATTTATGTATTATATATTGAGCTGTAAGTTAAAAAAAGCTCCATCTATAGTGCATTTTGTGCTGTCTAATGAAGTGAAAAGTGTATGAATTTTAGAGCATTGTTTATAAATATTGCATTATTATTAATTTCTAAATGATGCTATATATATAATTATTTCTTAACAAAAAAAAAAAAAAAAAAAAAAGAGATTTATCTTTATAACAAATTAACTTTACTAGTAATAATGGTATCTTTTTTTTTTTTACTTTGAAATTTATTTATTTCCATGCTACAACCACAATTTGTTTTAAATTTTGCTTACATTTTAATATCTTTTGTTCAAAAAAATCAACAAGTATATGATTATAAGTATTATGTATTATAAATCACTAAAAATTAATTTTCTGTTAGATTCGATAAATTTTGCACTTTTTTTGTACTGTCTAAATTTTTATATTGTAAATATTAAAAAAAAAGGTCAAAAATCTTATTCCTAATATGTAGATTAGCTACTCATAAAGTGTTTGTTGAAAGCAGAGATTATCTAGATAGTGCATTGTTCATTTTTTGAGTTAATGAAAAGTTGATTTGTCATATATTGTAAGCAATTTTGAGGTTCTTTATTTTAGTCTTTAATTACCAGTAAAAAAATTAACAATTACTCATATTCATACAATTAGATATTGGAATAAAATTACAAAGTGACTGATAAATTTTATGGCAAAAGTGAAATTATATTACACTTGAGATGTAACATTTATGTATAAGTTGTACTTGGGAAAAGAATCATTTTATTCAACATCAGTTACTCTGCAGGAACAGATTAATCAAAATTTAGTAAACATTAGTAACATTATGCCTTTTTTAAGCATTATTTTTTGTTAAGATTAAGACATGCATTGGAATGAAATTAAAGTAAAGTGGTGTTTCCTAAGAGCTTAAAGAAATGGTATTTATTAAATTATATATTTATTTATATGATTTAGAATATAACTTTCTAATCAGTTTAGAAATATTTTCAGTAGCAGCTCAAAAATGAGCAATTTTGTAAAAAAATATCCTCCAAAATTACTTTCTATGAACCTAAAATTTTTACATTCGCTGTCAAGTTTCCAAATTTTCTACACTTTAATATCTAAAATGATCAGAGTGTACTGCCTAATCTGCTTTGTCCTTAATTTATATTTGAGCACTAGTTTAAAAATGTAATCAAATTTTTTTCCCCCGGAGAACTTGTATTTTTTTTTTTTTTATATAAACTGACTTATTATGAAAAATGATGAATCAATCAGTTATGTTGATATTATCTCCTCCCCTCCCCCCAAAAAAGTTTTTCTTTTTCTTTTTTTTTTGAGAGGGGAAAAAAAAGCATAGAAAAGAAAATATTGTAAAATATTTTTCTTCTGTCTTTGAAGAAATACTGTATTTTTTGCAACAATTTTGATTTGTCTCTCAATTTTAGCATTAAATTATTATTTGTTTTAGGCTTAAATAAATGCAAGGTCTCATATCGGGTTCCTCTAGTTATAAGAGAATTTTCGAAAAGTTCAATCCCTCTCCGCACTAGATTGCAAAAAGTGGACAATTGTTCTGGATTTGAATTTCAGAATTAGTTAAGTTACTGAACATAGCAAAATCTGTAAACTCTCTGATTCATGCTATTGCATGTTATAGCTTGTGCTGTAGTGCGATTGAATTTGAGCCATATAAAAGCATTTCTTCTCACATTTGAATTTTTTTCTATTGTTAAATTATTTTAATACAAGGAACCTACATCATCATTTGCATCATATATTATTCTTTCTCAAGCAGTAGTATATGGTGCAACAATATATATTATTTGCGTTTGCATTCTAGTTAATTTTTCAGATAGTTCTGAACTGCAGCCGAAAAACTGTTCTTAACATTATTTCAACATAAGGCAATACTAACTCTTTACAAGCAAATTGTGGTTAATAATAAGAATTGTGGTTAAAGAATTATTGTTATCTCTAACATCCTATAGTTATTAAAATCCCTAAAAAAATATAGAAATAAAATAAAGAAATGTATATAAATATTATTTAAAAGTAATAAATAATTGTTTGAAATTCTGGTAAGGAATGCTGAAATTTTAAAGATTTTATATACCAGTTATTATTGAATATATTGCAATTTGAAATTTAAGTTAATTTTTGTAATTATCTTTTAGGGATCCTAAATACCATTGGGAAATTGACAAAAATAGCTGTTTTGAGAATAACTCCTTCTCATTTATATTTCACCTTTAATGAAAGAATTACTACAGGTGGCTCCAGTTTGTGGTGTGAAATCCCTCAAGTAAATTGTATTATATATATAGTTTAAAAAATTGATTGTTCAGATCATATTTAAGAATGTTAAAACATTAATATAAATTCTAAGTAGAAGTTTGATATGATATTGAATAATAAGCATTTTAGAATAATATTTTGATTATTGCAATACAATTAAATCATATCTTATATATGTCCATGTAAATCAGATTTTTCTTGTAAAGCTATAAATATCCAGATAGGAAAAATAATATTGTTTTAATTCATTATATTTCTGTTAATTTCACAGATTATGCTGAAAGGAATAAGTTGTATCACAGCTAAATAGAAATGAATATAAATCAATTTATGATAGACAGTCTCATATGGATTCTCTATTCGCTCTGTCTCTACATTAAACTTGGATATCTCCTTTGCAAAGAGCCATGTGATCTCCTAGGTGGTTTGTTTGTGCTTTCATTTCACCATGGCTCTCGAAGTTATGATTAGGATTGTATAAGCCTCTACTTCTCCCACAAAAATTACACTGTCATCTTAGAGATGGTAATCCTAATTAAAAGTTCTGTAGAAGTTCTAATAATTGGATGATCATTTCATGAAATTGGTTACAGAAAATATGATTTATTATTTCCTAAGGAAATAAAATACTATCATCAAGCTAATGACATTGAAATTCAAAACAGATGAAGAGATGATTCTTATATTATTATTATTATCTTCTATTCAAAATTCTGAGATGTTCTTTGATATATAAAATTCATTTAAACACTTTTCTATGTTTATAATTGCTTAAAAATTCTGCATATCATTTCATTGTTCTTACCATCAAATACAAACATACAAAAATTCCAATTTTATACAAAAAGGTCCATGTATATAAAATAAATAATTGTATTAGACTAATTATATGAGAAACTGCAATGAAAATTGAAATTCATATGAACCAGTTATTTTAGAAAATATATTAATAAAATTTAATAATTACTCCAATTTAAATTAATTTCTGTGTCAAAGTTATTGTTTTAAAATCCATGTCTTCTATTTTGGCATAAATGATTTTTGCTTTATTTCGGACCATTTGTTCCATAATGAAAATTGCTTGATTTGATGTGTATTACCACTTCTTGAAAATTTGTATTATCTCTTTTGAAATAATAATAATAATAATTTTGTGTGTGTATTTCTTCTAATCATATTACATTCTCTCTAATAGGATCACTACTTCTGTGAATTTAACATGGAAGGTTTATCATCAGAATATAATGAAATATACTTGGAATTTCAAATTGATAATCTAATTACTGCCTTTAAATCAGCCCAAGCTGCAAAATCAATTAAATTAAAACTAACAAAAAAGCATGTGCCATGTCTTACTCTGGAAGTAGAATTAGTAAGTACTATTTTAAAGTTTCTCTTTTCATCTGATCATTATTGAATAAATGATTTTAATCAGGATTTCATTTTTTATAGCCATCATTACATTCAAATTCTCGATGTGTAGTTCATGATGTACCAGTTTTGGTGATTCCAAGAAGATTGTGGGAGCAGTTTCAAGAACCTTCAATGATACAATTTGATGTAAGAAAGTGTATCGATTTTTTTGAAAAAAAAAAAAAAAAAAAAAAAAAAAAAAAAAAACCTTTTGTAATCTTTTAAGTAAATAAGATGTGGATGAAAATTTATTTATCTGCATTATTCCATTTTATTGATAGTTCTTGCATTTTTTAAAAATTATTTTTAAAGTAATTATATTTATTTAGGACTTTTTTCAGGGGAAAAAATTAACTAAAATTTGATGCAAATTGCAGCTGTAAAATAATTCAATTTTTTTGATTTTCAGTTGTTAAACTATTCTCTTTAAGGGTACGATAAATAAGATTTTGAGGTGAAATATAGTTTAGAATTACTGCCTTATAGTTTATAATGTTCTTTTCTGTTTTGTCCTTATTGTGTAATAAGTGCTTTGCTGGGCACAAAAATGTATTTCTTCTTGAATTTTTATATGTTTTTTTCTTTTTATATTTTCTGATTTTATTTATTTAAAGTAAGGATACTTTTAAATAACTTTTTTAACTTTGAAAGTCCATACTTCAAAAAACCAGTTGTCATTGCTTAAAAAGTTTTTTCTTCAACAGCCATATGTGCTTACTTTGAAAACTAAAGCATCTAATACAGAGAAACTTTCTAAAAGGCCAAAATAATATAAGTTAAAAATAATAGAGACTTTTGAAGCACAAAGTTTTGTAATTATTTAAGATTATAAATGTTTTAGATTTATATATTAAATATTACTCAAAGATAATACTTACTTCTCTGTTTTCCTGTCCGTCCTTTAGTCCTGAAATTTTCAAAGAAGGGGAATTTTGATGTTGATATTCAAATCATAATGTGAGCAATTTTGTATGAATTTCTTTTTTCTTTCATTTATAATTCTTAGGTGCTTTTTGCTTTTAGGTTTCTATATATATGCCTTCTTTAAAAACTGTCAGAAGTGTTGTTGAAAGAATGAAAAACATAGGAACATTCATGGTAAATATCTGAATGCAAAATGTAAATTATATGTAGAAAAGTTTTTTCCCCCTTTTTGTTTAATAAATTGTTGACAAAAGTTGTAAAAAGGAAGAACCTAAGTAATATACTATTTACTAATAAATATCAGTTCATTTTTATTTATATTATATAATTTTCATTAAATATTATTTCAGAATTGCAAATTAAATATTTTAATAAATTGAAAAATTTTAGGTATGAACATTTAAAAATAATCTGTAAATGGTGCATAAAATATTTTCTTTCAGAATTTGATTAAATAAGTGTGAGTATTCAAGCATGATTGCTGATTCGTTAGATCAATGTTTTACAGCTTTTTTGAAAACTCACATATCCTTTGGCCTTTCATCACTTCATACCCCAATTCTGCCCTCTTTTCTCTTTATGTTCAGTCAATCTGTGATACACCCCATTATCTCTGTTTTTTCTGCATGAACTACTTGACACCATTTCATTACCTCTAGGATTATGCATACCACAGGTTGACAAATACTGTGATAGATGATTTCTGACTTCTTTTGGATTCAGGTGCAGATCCTCTTCTTTTTTTAGTCAATTGTCAAATTTGTTCTTTTAATACGAGAAAATACATTTCTGGAATGGATATATTTAGAAATAAATAGTAATTATTACTCATAGAAAAATAAAATTATTTTATTATTGGAGTTTTTAAAACTAATATTAAATCACTGAATCTTAAATATAAAGAAGGCTTTTCATTATTTTTTTGGAAATTGAATCAATATTCTACATATTAATCATGCTAATTTAAAAATATCAAATTGAATAATGTTTTTAGCCTCCCATTTACTTTAAACATTGCAAATTTGTTCAAATCATTTGTGTATATTTTCAATAATGATGATATGAATAATCTATAAATTCATGTTATTAGACCATGTTTGCATCCTCTGATGGAGAAATTGATTTAAGATGTGAGACAGATACTGTAATGATCACTACTCATTTCAAAGATTTAAATTTAACATCTGGTAAGTAAAACCATTTGCCTATAAATTTATTTATTAACAGAAATCTTTAATTTTTATTTTGAATAGATCAGTTCCTAATTATATTTAATCAAAAATTTTATCAATTTTATTTTAATTTAGCCTTAATATTTGAAAACAATAATTTAGTATTCAGTTTCATCAAGATGAAATTAACATCATTTAAATGTATAAAATAATAACTCTTAAAATCTATTGCAAGATACATCCTATTTGTAACATTTATTTTTTGTAAAAAGTTGTTTTAAAAGTGGCAGGATCATGGAAATCATGAAAATTATTAGCTTTGGTTATTTGATTTAGTCTCAAATACACTGGCTGGATAAATATGATTCTTTTTTTTATATACCATTAGTGTTACCATTTGTAATACTAATTGTATGTTTCTGAACTTTGAACTTTCATAATTGAGAGGTTGATTATTAACCTTTAATAATTAATTTATTAAATCTTTTTTCACAAATTAAACAATAGTAATTTCCTTCTATAAAAATTTTAAGTTTCATACCAAAAAAAAAAAGCATTAGCAGGAGACTCGATATTATTTTATCTATATGCTTGGGACGGGGGGTCGCCACTGCTTGTTTTTGCTCATGATTCCCAATGTTGTCCTGGAATTAAACATGTCTTAAGGTTAGTGCGGTTTCCTGAGGGATTGATTCCCTCCCTCCAGAAAACAAAAATAAATGGTGACTATTTTTAAAATGTCATAAAATAGTTAGCATTAGTTAAAATGTAGAAGAAATTTCATCATAATTTTAAATTTTTTAGCAGGAATGAAGAATTAAAACATGGAATTAAAAAAAAATTAAACAAAATAAAACTTTCTTAAAGCCATTAAAGTTGTGATTTAAAGCCATGACTTTGTTTTACTTAATTTTTACTAATAAAGGCATCTTATTCTTAAAGCTGCCTACTTTAGCCTACATTCTAATTCTAGCTCTAGATTTTGCTTTGGACAATGTTACATACAACTAACCATTGGAAAATATAGTAACTTTAATCATTAATAATCGGGCCAATTTCATCAAAAGCCTGACCCCTGCGACTAATTGATGGTCATGGCAAAAGCTAGTCTCACTGGAATTGCAGCATTTTTAGTTTTCCTTTACAAATTAGCAGATACTCACTCGATCTTTCTATAAATTTTTTATTCATCTGATATCGTTGGAAACTTCATTACTGTTTTTTAAAAACAATGCAGGGTTAGTATGTGTATTGCTCAAGTATTCAGTCGATTGCTAGCCAAGAGGCATACAATTTCTGTTACTGGAAAAAGGTAAACAAACTGGAAAATTATTCATTAGTGTTACTAGAAATGGTGTGTCTAAATGTAGAATAATATTATTAATTAAACAGATAATATTATTTTAAATTAATTTGTTGTTAATTTGGTACTAATTAAAGCTTTAACCTTTTCTTTTTTATTACCATTTCTCTATCAAGTGCAATATAAATATTTACTATGATGTAATAATAATTTTCATTAAATATTTTAAACAATATTGTCAGAAACGAACCTGAAATATCGTAGGTCAGTTGACTCACTATCTACCAATTACACAGTGCATAAAATGCATTGTTTACATAAAATCTTAAAAAATAATAGAAAGAAATAAAAGTGAAAACACTTATTAGCTTTATAAATATTATACTCTTTTTTTTTAATAAAAAAGAGGTATTTGTTCCTAAATGGAAAAAAAAAAAAGTATTCAAAATAGGTTTTATTAGAAGTTGCAATGTTTGGCCATTTTCAAAATAAAAAAAAAATTACCTTGGATTAAAATAATTGGTTTTTGGAAGCAATATAGTCATCAAGTCAATTTCATATTCCTGCTTCAGAACTGAATTATGTTCATGAATAGGCACTCTGCATAAAGCAAAACAAATTGGAAACTGAAGGAGCCACATCTGGCAAATATAGCAGGTGGAGCAACACTTGTCAAAAATGTGTTTCTAGAGTTTTATTGACTAGTATTACAACATATTACCGAAAATTGACTTGCTGAATTTCATAAGAGTCCATTTGATGTATTCTGAAAGTTTTTATTTTCAGGGCTTCATTTTAACTGAATATTATTTGTGGTATTCACAAAAAGTTTTCTATCATGGTTGCTAAGTTCATTACAGATTATATCTTTTTATTATTATCAGATTCAAAAATGTAATTACTGTCACGAATTTCTATTTTAACATTGTCAGACCTAGTTCTTATCAGTGCATTGAAATGTTTAGTAATTTAAAAATTTAATTAACCTTTTTTTCTAACCACTCATCAGAATTTAATCCAAAATCTTTTTCATGTGTGCCTCTAAAACAATAAGTTACATATGTGTTTCAAATCCTTTTCCTTCAATTTGAGTAGCAATAATGTTATTGTGGTCAGCAGTGACTCATGACTTTTATCACTAAAGGCTCCAATTCTTCATTTTTTAATCATTGGTTTCTTTTTTAAATGTATTGAAATCATCTTTTTTTAAATAACCTTAATCCTTTTTTATAACTTGTATTTGATTGAGATGCACATTGTTAGTTTCTAAATCACAAATTGAATAATTTTCTTTGCAATAAAATAATGAAATAAAACTTCCTTCAAATGTCATTTAATTAACACATGGAATGTTAATGAAATTGTATATTGTTTATAGCTTAAACATATATTATGTATTTATTACTAAAGGTTGAATCAAAACCTTCTAATTAAGTTACTCTAGTTTTAATAGTATTAAAGTAGTTCTTGGAACATAGCTTGATAAAAAAAAAATGACAGAATCATGTTAATACACAAAATAAAGTGTGTATTTTATAGAAATACTACTGAAACAGTTTTATTTATTTATATATTTATTTCACAAATACTACGAAGCATTAATTAAAGCACATTTTCCATGCATAGAAAGGCTTATCACATCTTTAATGCTGTCATTGCTATAGAATGAAAATATTATAGATATTTTAAATTTATTTATCTTTTCTTACTATTTAATTTAAATTTAAAAAGTTCTTATAAATATAAATAAGAAACTAACTCTGTTCAAGATGTTCTACAAATAAATATTTTATTATTCTGATCATTATAATTGTTGCCTAAATATAGTAAAGATTTAAATTCAATAAAAAAAATCTAATTTGAGAAAGGAAATTGTGATAGCTATAACTGTATTAGCTAAGGGCTGTACAATAATTGTCAATCAGATAAATTAGTTAAATTTTATAGCATTTTAAAAGTTATCAATGACTTTCAAAGAAATTTTTTGTAGTTTTTGGTGTTTTTTTAAAACCAATGGTTCTATCTAATTTTTCAAGAAGCTATAAAATATAAAATGTTATTTGGTGCTACAGATATCTGCATTTTTATTAAAAAGAAAATGATAAAGGAATTTTGCGTATTATATTTTATATAGATGTTTTTGTTTTTTTTACATTACAAAGTATATTTAAAAATACTTTGATTTCCATAAGATTTCTACTGTATATTAAATTTATTCTTATCATATTCATTATATGATATGTATACTGTGCAGTCATTAACTCTGAATTTGATATTGAGAATTGTAAATTTTGATATGCTGTAAGTACTTATTATAAATATTTAAAATTCTGCTGACGTATATTGAAGCATGAGGAACATAGGTTAAAATGAGATTTGTAAATTTTCTTAACTTATTCAACATTGGGTATATCTGCTGGTAGAAAAGAAAGGTACAGATATCATTAAATGGAGGAAATGTATAATAAATATGCTCAATTAAGTGTAAACACACATCAAAGAGCATGAAAAATTGTTATTAATTATTTAATTAATTTGTATTAAAAATTTTATTTTATTTTTATTTATTTGTTGTTGTTGTTGCAGTTTCTGCCCATACTTCTGAGAAAATTAAAGCTGAATGCAGAATTGATATTCGTAAATTCAACCAATTTCTGTTTGGACAACAGATAAATCCTGCCAAAGTTGTTTGCAGTAAGTATATTTTAATTTGTGGATATCATTTTTGCATTTTGAAATGCAATAATGCCTTATTTACTTTTTTATAGATGACTACAAGAAATATACTTGGTTTTATTGAGAACCTTTTGGAACTTTATTCATTCAATAAAAATATGAAATTTTTAAAAAAATCTTCGCATTTTAAATTATCTAAAGATTTTAATTTGTATGTTTTAAAATCATTTTATTGATTATAGATAGTTAATTTAATACTTCTTAAATCTATTTTGTAAAAAAGATTTGGTTTTTCAGCTTTATGATGTATTCATGTATGTTTCTGAAATGTGATGTTTATTTTATCTGAAATGTGAATGAACGTACCATTATCTTTTTATTAATTTGTCTTTACTTTTGAGTATTTTACATTATTATTCTTGAATTCTTAAGTTTTTAAATGTTATTTATTATGATTTTTTTTTCTTCTTTCAGATATAACAAATCATCAGATGGTTCAGTTTTTTCTCCTACATGATGACGTCTCTATCCAGTAT
Source organism: Argiope bruennichi (assembly GCF_947563725.1). Lineage (NCBI taxonomy): Eukaryota > Metazoa > Arthropoda > Arachnida > Araneae > Araneidae > Argiope > Argiope bruennichi. The sequence continues at coordinate 63,191,437 of NC_079151.1, read as the reverse complement.
TTCTTGCCATGTGTTATTGCATAATACCTGGCATCTTTTTTTTTTCTTCTCCGATTTTGCTTTGTAATTATTTATTTTCTATTACCAAAAGTTTCACTAAAATATATTTTGTATATAAATATTTAAATAAAAAGTCTATTCACTTTCCATAAATGTATATATTTGTAAATACTTATTATAGTAAAGATGTTTTCTGATATAAAATTTATTTTATGTTTTCTTAATCATTGTAAAACTGTCTCTGTAACATTATAATACTTAAAGATTAATAAATAATGAAATTTTATGAGTTAATAAGGATTCTGTTTTGATAATGAAATCATTTACGCTTTTCTTTAATTGAAAATGATGTTTTTTTTAAAAAATCAGTTTTTAAATTTCCAATTGGATTAAGCCCCTAAAGTTAATGTTTACTAATCTTGTCCCTTATTTGCTGCATGATGTAGATCTGAAAATACAGATGCTTCATTACCTTGGAAAAGATTACACACTAAATGCTTTATTCTGCGCTCAAATGGTTAATTAAAGTATTTTTTAATTTTTATATTCCCTTAATAACAAATATTTTGTTTATATCATTTAATGTCATAGCCTCAAAATATATTGCTAAATGAGTATTCACTGTAGATGTAATTCAGTCTGACTATATATTTTATGTCACCTTTACCAGACAACAACTGTAGAGGTCTTAGACCATTTCAGGGGCCACCCACCTCGAAGCCATTGAAACTATCTCATTGGTAAATTATTTTTCAAAGTAGCTGTTTAATAGTTTAAAATAGTGATGGATAAAAAAAGAAAAAAAAACATAAATTTTGAAAATTTATGAAAGTCAGAAAAATTTTAAAATAATAATAATAATTTTTCTACTGTTTGGAAACAGCAGAAAAACTTCTATAAGATAATGTTATTTTCTTAAATCTTTATTTAATGGGAAGATACAAATGCTGGAACCCAAATCTGGAATGCAAATCAAATTTTATGTTTTATGGTATTTTGATGTCAATTACCCTAAATTTGATAATATGGAACAATACAACTTATATTTATTCAATAATTTATTTATTTAAATATACTTTGCTTGACATTCCTAGATAACCTGGATCCATTTGTACATAAATTGATTTGTTGTTTTGATTTTTTTTTAAAAATATGTTTTGTTGAACAAGATATCTTAGATTGTCTTTGATTATTCATTGATTATTTAATTATTTAAAGTAAAATGAATTAATTTAAAGGAAAATTTATTAGATATTCATATAAAAAATAAATTGCTTTTAAAAAATTTGTCAGTTTAATTTTTACTAGAACATGTCAAAATGATTCTGTTTCTGAAAAATATAAAAAAACTTTGGCGATTAACTTGTTTTTTTTTTCTTTCTTTTTTTGTAAAGAAATCTATTTTACCAAGTTTTATTTTAAGTGTTGAAATCTTAATATTTATTTAAAAAATCGAAATAAAAAATGGTTGAATTTTCTGGAAAAATAAAAACCTTTTTAATATGACATAATTTTAAAAGCAATTACTTTTTAACCTTACTTACATAACTTATTTTAATAATACTAATAGAAATCAATCCCTATTTGATTTTTAATTTTTTCCTAGCTCAAAATTATAAAATTTAAAAATTCTGCAAAAGTAGACCTAGAAGTGAGTGATACTTCGTACCGAGCTGAATACTCCTATACCATATTTTTCTGTCGTGCTAGACCTTGTTAATAGTATGGCTAAGGCACATTTAACTAACCGAAAGATCACAGGTTCGAATACTGAGATAGCTTACCATAGGTAACTGAGAAAAAATTATTGTTTGAGAAATAAGTAAGACATATACGAAATTTTTTTTCTCCATATTCTAGTAGGTGGTTTTCTCAGTATTTACAAGATTAGGAACAATGTTATATATCACAGAGAGGTTGCATTATACAAAAATAGAAATCAGTAGTGAACAATATCACTAAGTCTTAATATAAGTCTTAAATATAATTCTGTTCCAATATTGTACATCATTATTACCAGGACAAGGTTTATTGTATATCATTATTAAGCAAAGTTTTTTTTTCCTCTCTTTTTCAAATTTTACAATATTATAAAACGTAAAATTTTATTGAAATGAATATTTTTATCAAAATACAAAATGGAAACTGAAGCAATGAACAGCTTGCTTTGAGAAATTCCAAGCATAGTACAAAAGAATCGGATTTAAATGACTTCTTCTGACACAATATAACCTTGTTAGCTTATTTAACAATATTTCCATAACATAAAAATATTGTATTGATATTGTGTAGCTTCCTTTATTAACATGAACAATTACTCCCAAAAGGTATATAAAAGTACAAAAGTTTCATTATGCTTTAAAGCATTTTTTGTTTGTAAGGAATGCTGTTTTGATACCAATTAATCTTACAAATGATGTTCCAGAAAACCAATATGTTTTGCTTATTGGAAAAATCTTAACCATATCAAGCATTAACATAAGTTATTTATCTGACTTTGTATGCAGTTTCTAATATCTTGCACAGTTATCTTAAATTTAAACCCACTACAAACCACTTTAAAGATATTTTAAACTAATACTTCCTAAAACCTGCTATAGATTTATACCGAATTTCTTCAGGATCTCCCTACTTATGATTATACAATTTTCATAGCTCAAAACGATCAATTTTGGAATTTTCATTTAATCATTTTCTTAATCTATAAATCTAACTAAGAAAAATTTATTTTCAATAATCCCCAAAAGCATAGCATCAAGATCATTTATGCGAACTCCAAACTTTTTATCAAATTAGGATTTTATTTCCAGTCATTTTAAACTTTTAATTTTTGAAATTGAATTTTTTTTCCTCTTTAATCAAATCTTTATAAGAAACTACCTTTCAAATTGAAAAGTAGAATTCTTTTTTCTAAATAAATTCAAAACATCTAATTAAATTGATAATATAAATATTCTCACTAAATCAACACAAACTAATTGATTCCATCACTTCCAAAATTGAATTTATCATTACACTGCAAAGGAAAGAATCTCGAAAATATAATATGGATTCTTGAAAAATATTTACAAACAAACTTGATAGCTGAATGGTACAATTTTGACTTGTAACTTAAGATACTGAATGAAATATCTGAGATTTTCTTTTCAAAATGTTGCTGGTACAAATATTTCAAACCTTTTTCTTAGAACAGATTTGAGCATTAGAAACAAAACCAACAGGTAGTTTTCATATTGAAAATCATTCGACAGTTGCATTTCAATCAATGTTTATGATGAACCAGGATTATACAACATATTTATTTATTAATATTGTTTAAATTAAATATTTCCAGAAAATGAAATAATAAAGCATTTAATTTTTGCTAAGTTTTAAGAGAAAGAATTTTGGTATCTCATTTGTTAGAAAGCTATTTTAATTTTAAAATAAATTTTAACAAAATAGTAAATTATTAAGAGGAATGAAAACTAAATATTACTCTTTTTTTGCTTCACTATATTATGTGAAGAGATGAAGTTACAATGTAATGTAAATCTTTAGAAACTGAAGATTAATATAAAACCAGGACAAGGTTTATATAAAATTAGAGATATTTTAAGAACTGAAATTGTAAAACATTTATTTGATACGAAGATAATCGTCAACAAATGTAGTTGTTGATGGTACAGACTTTACTAGTATTTTAAACAAATTACTAGAACTAACTAAGTGCTATGTTATTTTATTTATTATACTTGTATGAAACTTCTGTATAGCTTACTTTAAATATGCATAATTTCTTAATCCTTTAAAAAAATGTAACACATATGCATTTTAATATCATACGATGATAATTTATACATTTTTAAAGAGTAAAATATTGTATTAAAATTCTAAGTGCATTATATGAGGCTTCCTATATCTTTATAAGGCCTTCCATAAAAGGATTTTAAAATATTCACCTTCACACGAAAAAAGGTATTCAATAGACTGGCATATTTAACCTTCATGGAAAATGAAAGTTTTTGTATTGGATATATATATTATTGAAAGAACTAATTCAAACCAATTTAGAAAAAAATATGGTGAAAATTTTTCTAAAGAAATATAACATGGCAATTTAAAATTACATTATATATATATGTATTGCAAAATATTGAGTAAAATACAGAAAACATGTTATTAGAAATATGCATTTTATTGAAATTTGGATATATTTTTAAATTGTTAATATGAAATAAAGTAAAAGCAGATGGTATTGAAATATTTCAATGTAAAATCACTCATATATGAGTTGCTTGATCTTGATAATTTATACCGAAAGAATTGCACATATTGTCTTGGCATTATAGTTTGAGAAAGACATTTGATTGACTAATTATGCTGAAATTGCTATATAATAGAAATCAATGTCTGAATCTATGTAGTTGATTTTAAGAAGTTAAAAAAAATGGTTTTATATTTTGAAGATCTGAATTTTCCTTTTCACTTTGAATGTGTTCAATATATGAGTATTTTTTTCCCTCCATATTCCATTTGAATGCAAAATAAATATATAAACAACAACAAAAAAAGGTAATGCTTATTACGATTTGTCATGTAGCAATTAGGTAAAATTAGTATTTAATAAGAATGTCAACAATTAGTTGGGCTTAAGGGAATTAAGTGTTATTGAAATAAGGGGGGGGGGAGTAGAGCTGAAAGTAAAATTGAGGAAATATGGATATCTGCAGCAATAAAGTTCTGATAGTTAAATATGAAGATGATGATCATTGTTAAAAATAATGACTCAATACTTGTGAAAACATGATATTGATAGAAAGCATTCTTTGCATGTTCTGCAAGGGAAAAAAATCACTTGAAAATCTTTGAAATAAATTTTTTAAAAATCATTTATCTAAATATACTACTTATTTGGTGATATATACAAATGTACTTTAAATCATAATCATCCCACATGTTACTGAGATTATTGTTTGTAGTTAGTTATTTGTAAGTTATTAATTGTATTGAGTTTGTTGTTGAATATTGTTATTTGTAAGTTAATTATTTGTATTCAGTTATTTGTAAGTTAATGTAAATGAAATAACATTATGTACATGATAAAAAGAACTATATTTTTATGTTTACTATCCTACATATATAAAAAATTGCACAGAAATTCTTTTACATTTCAATGCAAATTCAAACCCTTATTTTAGACGAGAGATAGCAGTGGTTTAAAGATTAAGCAGATATAATCTGACAGATTTGACTGATTGATTGAGGGGGTTAAGGGATTTTTAGCAACAAAGGCATCTGACATACGTTTATTGTTTATCTCCGAAATGTAAACATACACAATCAATCACGTTTGCACGTTAGCTAATCACACATACGAATACATTGCTCATATACATGGATATACGTAGCGGGATACTTTCGCGAGCTGGGATTGGTCAATAAAAAAAGTGAATTTTGATACACATTCCTGAGGACATATTGCACATTCCTCCTCTTTTCCTCGTGCTCCGACTGCAGATCTTGTGCGCAATCAGCCAGGTATGAATTTTTTCACTGATATTTTGTAAATACATATTTATTTCTTATTTAATATACTAAAAAAAATAATTTTTTTCTTGATTGGCTTCAAATTACTTCAAAAGACATGTTATTATTCATATTGATTATCGTTATTTTAAGCTGTCAAGTTTATTGCAAATGATTGATTCGCCATTGATGCAATTATTTCTGTTTTATTAATTGTTTGTTAAAATTATTTTTAGAAAACGTGAATGTGCTTTTTAAATGTTCGCATGATATTTTCACCATTCTTTTGTTTTGATTGAGCTGGACATGCCTGTTGAAGACTTGATGCTATTAAAGGAATCGTTTTATATTGTTGATCGATTCGGATATCTCATGCAAAATTAAATGAGTTGATGACTAAATTTATATACGAATATAAATTATGTTATTGGAGATCTGTATTATTTATGCTTACATCGCGTCATTGATGCAGTTTCAAATTAAGTCTGTCAAAAATTATTGGGACACACTACAAGTTCACAGAATTTTATCATATTTTACTGATATGTACAAATGAAACCACAACAGATAAATAAATATTATTTTGATGTATACAAATCAAGATAATTTAAACAAAATTCTCTTATTAATGAATTATAGTTATAATTGAAAATAAAGGAAATCAAATAAAAAAACATGCTGAAAAAAGTATTGGGACACTTCCCAATAAATCGAGAAAAACAATGCAAATTAAAATCTTTTGGGACTGCCCTTTCTTTTCATGACCTCTTGCAGTCTGTTTGACATGAATTTGACTAAATTTTTACATTTTTTTGCAAATAATTCTGACCCACTTTTCGTTTAAATGTTTTTTTGTCCTTTAGAAATTTGATTCTCGTATAGTTTTTGCTGCAAATAATCCCACGCATGTTCAATGGGATTAAGGTCTCGTCTTTATTCATGAGTCTTAATGACACTAGGACGGTGACAGAGGGCCCATAACTTGCAAATATCAACAGTATGTTTCGGGTCATTATCTTGGTACAATTTAAAATGTCTTGAGATTCCCAGCTTGTTCACACTTTACTTTAAATTTCACTTGAAAACATCAAGTTAGACATATTTATTCATCATCAATAAAATTAGGTTCCTGACACCAGTGCTTTCCATAAAATCTCGCACTATTTGATTGCCATCTCCATATTTGGCTGTAAATTTTTGGCATGCATTGCTGTATTTGATCTCTGCAAACTTTTTACTTGCCATCCAATTCGAAAATTCTATATTCGCTTCTATCGACAAAAATTACATTCTCCCAGTATTCTTTTGACTGCTTTACATACATTTTAACAAATGCCAGCCTAACATGTCCATTTGCTTTGCTGATGTAAGGCTTTCTTTCAGGTACTCTGGCATGATATTTTTATTTTCTTAAAATATTTCTAATAGTTTCAAGATTTACAGATTTTTCAAACTTACTTTTACATTGCAGTGTCCATTTTACTGTGGATTACTGTTTTTGGATTAAAGTGAATTTGTTTTATAAACCACATCTCTTCATGTTCATGAAATGCTCTTGGATGCCCTGATCTTCGCTTGCTTTCAACACTATTTGTTTTTGTGAACCTGCAAATAATGTTAAAAGTAATAGACTCACCCTATTTCGAGATATGTTCTATACAACGTACTAATTTTCCATTTTTCGTATGACTTATTACAAGATTTTGCACATCAACCAATATATCTTTGTTTCTTGCCATTTTTTCAATAAATAATTTTATCTGTTGAAGCATTTACGTTTAAAATTGTAGTCTAAAAATGTAGTAATAAATTCAGTTCTATTGATGTGTTATATATTTGCTGAAATTCTCATTTCAAAAGTATCCCAATACTTTTTTTTTGTTTTAAATTCCTATTTGCCTTTGATTTATATTTGAAAAGCTAGATCAAATTATAATTCTAAAATACCAATAAAATTTTCTTTGCAAACTGTACACCGAATGTTAAAATATTTCTTGATTCATTTTGTTTTTATTTTAATGTGATAAATAGCTATATAAATAGCTGTATAGTTATTTATCACAAGTGTTCCAATACTTTTTTGAGTGACTGTAGATTAAATGATTATAAATTATAGGCCGTATTATTAGGGGGCCCGTTGTCCCTCTTTCGGCGAGAAATTGAGAATTTCATCAAAAGTCTTTGCTTCTTTGGAATGGTTGTGGAAAGCATGATATCAGTGAATATAATATTTAAAAATGTGTTTCATTTAATATATTGGAAACAATCGAAATATCTAAGTAACAGTTTAAGATAGGAGAAAGACAGCATTTGCCAAAATATTTGACAGGATCCCAAGTAAATAAGAAGTCCCATTTTGTTAATAATTTTCAGTTGATCGATTTAGAAATCATTCAAGTAGATGTCAAAGATATTAAGTTCATAGATTTTCAAACATCTTATTCAAATGTCAAATTGACAAAGGCAGCAAGATGATAGGATTTTACCATTTTTGCCAACTGTTATTATTATTATTGTCTTTATTTTGGCTCAGATTATCGTCATGATTATGAAAAATTAAATGTTTATTTTCATTGCTTTTTCAATCATATTTCATTAGAATTGATGAAAAAAATAAGGTAGTTGTATTATACATGAATAGGGGGATAGGTTCTTTTTCTGTGATTCAACATTCACTGAATAGTTCAGAAAGGAATTATTATTTCATTCATCCAATTCTTACTTCGTCATAAATGAAGTTATTGATGGTTCTAATCTGTTATGCTTATTTCATTGTGATAATTCTGACTAAAATCTGATTAATGATTAAAGTAAATATAATAAAAACACAAGCAACTGTTTTTGGCACTTTTCTTCAGTATGAATGCTAAAGACAGATTGCTTTTCGGAAGTTAAATTATGTTAAATCATCAAAAATTATTGAAGTGAGCTGTGTAATTATAAACTAGGAGTATGTAATAGTAAAATATTTTTTTTTTTTGTCAATCTAATTTATTAAAACTACAGTTAGCTTTCTAATGAAATATTACTAACTGCAATTGATGAAAAAAACTGAATATATGTGATATTGTAGCTTTTTAGCTACACTAAAAGAGCTTTTCAAATAATGTGTTAATTTTGCTAAAAAAATTAATTCCAAAATTTTTCAAACTTTACATTCATACTACAGTACTATTTAACTATACTACTGCAGTAACTTTATAGTTGGAGAATGTAATTTTTATATTTTAATATTTCTTTCAATTACTCTTTGACACAAATTATATAATTCCAAGTGCTTCTAAATTTTTAATAGATTTAAGATAAAAATGTCTTAATAAAACAATGATTAAAATATTTAATTGTAGAATATTCATATATAAAATATTAAGAAAAATCAATGCTTGAGATAGGGGGGGGGAAAAACTCATTTTTTGGGAATAATATCTTACAATAGTTCTGAAGATAAATAGTACTTAACGATAACACATGTCTAAAAGTAAAGATAGGAAAAATAACGATTCAGGTTCTAATTGTTTTTTAATAAAATGCATTGATTATTATGTTTAGGTATACATATATACTTGGGATAACCTAATGTTTAAGTAGTTTTTGTTTCCCCCACACGTGTATTTTTCATGTCTTACTGGGTATTACATAAAAGAACAAGTTTGTATATATATTTACAAAATATTTTTTTCCATCTTTCTTAAAAAATATTTTTTCCATGTTCTGCACTGTTTGTGACAACAATAATACATTTTTATTTGTGCACTTAAGCTTATTTGTCTCGGATTCGAAGCACATTTTAATTCTTGCTCATTGCTGCTATCCTTATTTAATATATATATATATATTAAATATTTGACTGTGCTAAAAAAAATTGATTTTTGGCAAAAATATCAAATATTTTAAAAATTAATTATTCTGAATTTTTTATAAAACCATTTACGATTATTTACTACATTTAATTGATATAGTCTCTATTATAAGAGCAAATGCTCATTCATTTAGCGTGACACGTCATCCAGGGGCATTTGATACAAAATTGAATGTGTTCTTTTTTCAAGAATGCATTGACACTGATTATGCTAAAAAACAATCTAGTATAAAATATTCTGAAAAACAAAATTGGGTAGCTTCAATCTTAGAAATGGATTTGAAGATAAGAAAGGATAATATGAGAAACGTTTTATCAAAACTTCCTCAGTTGAAGACAATTGAAGTACTAATATTCTTTAGGGCAATGCTATCAAAGATAATTTTCCTTCTTTTTTAATTGGGAGTGGTTTATAAGAATAAACATGCAATTTGTTTCTTTCACATTTTCTCTTGCTTCAACGGTGTCTTATGCATGAATCCTTTTTGTGTAATTATGCATTTAATAGAAACATTGTTCACTGTCACAAAAATTAACTAATCAAGAAGACTTTTTATGAATTTTTAGATTTAGTTATTTTTTTAAGTATAATTTTGCATATATCATCATTATCTATTATAAGCATTTATAAATTACTGCATTCTTGTTAGATTAATTCATCTTTGTTGTTTTTGGAATTTTTATGCATATTAAAAAGGATTTTTTGTGAAATTCAAAGTAATTAAAACATATTCCTTGTTGATTTTTATGATTACAACAAATTTAGGCAATTTATTGCTATAACCTGTATTTCAATCCATTTGCTAGAATTTAGAAAGCAACATAACCATATGTTTTCTAGAATTTGAAGGTATTGTAATTAAATTTCAAGAGTCATAAAAAATAGGCTCAATTGACAATCTTTTGATGGCCAGTAAAAGAAACTGAGAACAGTTTTTTACAAATATTTTACCAAATTTTTAATAGTGAGAAAAAAAATTAATTAATCTGCATACAAAAGTAAAGAAAGATAGAGAAGAATTTTACTGATCTAATTAATACTTAATTGTCTTTAAAAGAATGAAAATTTAATTATTATGAGTTATTTTGCTATATTAGTGAAATTGGTTTAATTTGCCTCATTGTTGAATTTGTCTTGTTTTCCCTCCCTGTCAATAAATCTTTGCCTCTGTTATAAATTGATATAAATGTAATGCTTTCTGATCTGTACTGATCAAAACTATGTTATTAAATCATATTTTTTTTTAGGATAGCATTGGAAGGAAAATGGTTCTAACAAAGAGAGAAGTTATAGTTAAAAAACAAAAAAGGAGAATTGGAGAATCTGTTTATGATTTCTGTTCTTCTGATGAAGGTAAATCACATTAGTTTAATTTTTCTATATAAAATTATATTTCATTTGGCTCCCTCTATTTTCTTCTTTTTCTTTTTATATAGTAAGAGGGAAACTTTTAAAAATTTTAATATATATATATATATATATATATATATATATATATATATGTAATTATATTTTTAACTCTTAATTTAATCCAAATTAGTTTCCAAAACTTTATCTTAATTTTAGCTCATCGTAACTTCATTCTAAAATAATCTTTTCTTAATCCTTTTGAAAGCTTTAACAAATTGGACACAGCAGATATTGTTTATCAAAAATTATTCCTCGAGCACAGGTCTCATTATCAATCTTTCATTCCTGTTTACACTGACGGATCTAAAACATCTACCCATGCCTCATTTGCTATGGTTTTCCCAGATAAAATGTCATGTTTTCAACTTCCTTCATGTTGCTCCATTTTTACTGCTGAGACTACTGCAGTTTTGCATGCTTTATTAGAAATTTTAAATAGACCTAGTGGAAGCTATATTATTTACATTGATTCTTTAAGTGTTTTACAGTCTTTAAAATCGCTCCAAAATCATGCTCATCCAAATATTTTAAAGATCTTAGACCTATTTTATAAAATTATCTCTCGTGGCTTTACAGTCTTATTCTGTTGGATACCATCCCATGTGGGAAGGAGCAGGCTGATAAGAGTGCCAAATCCGCAACTCGTTTTTTGGAAACACCCATACCTGCATGCGATTTGAAGAAACAGGCAAAAATATGTCTTTACAAAAACTGGCAAACTCAGTGGGATTCAGAAACTCTAAACAAACTTCAGACTTGCAAGCCTATCATAGAAAACTGGCCTTCTTTGAATTATCGAAAACATGACACAGTTTTAACTCGTCTGAGAATCGGTCACACTAGATTCACACATAGACATCTGTTATTAAATGATCAATTGCCAACATGCCCACATTGTGACTGTGAAATAACAGTTTATCATATGCTTGTTGAATGCCCTTATTTTAATGCTCAGCGCTTATTTTACTTCAAAACAACAGCGGTGACTTTGCCCTTGTTGCTTGGTAGAGATCCACATGAGAACCTTTTTGTCTTTTTAAAATCTATAGGTTTTTATTCCTTAATTTGAACTTACCATTTTGGCTTCGTTTTGACTTTTTGTAATTTATCATCGTTTTACCAATGTTTTTTATATCACTTTTATAGAAACTGATTTTATTTAACTTTTAATTGGAAATAAACTTGTTTGGCGCAGTATAACCTTCATATTGGTTCTTGTGGCATAAAACATCAAACCAAACCATTCTAAAATATTCTCTTATTTTGTGATTCAATACCACTTCCTGTTTAATTAATTCCTTTGTAAAAATATTGCTCCATCAGTACTACATATCAAATGAAAGTGATCATTTGATTACTACATATCAAATGAAAGTGATCATTTGATATGTAGGTATCAAAGGTCACCACGTGTATTGGCGCGTGGCCGGAAATCCTATGTTATATAAGACTAGTAATCATTTGTTCGTCCCTTCTGCTTTTGTGCTGCACTGCATCTGCTTGTAAATAAATTGCTTTCCCGAGATGGATATTAAAGAGAATTAAATCTACAAAGTCTCTTCACTGCTTCAACCAAAATAATGTTATGTGTATGTATGTGTATATATATGTCTATGTATATGTGAATGCATATATATATGGGAATTTATGTGAATGTATATGTATGTATATGTGTATATCTACGTATATGTGAATGTATATGTGTATATCTACGTATATATATACGTATATGTGAATGTATATGTGTATATATATACGTATATGTGAATGTATATGTATATATATATATACACATATATGTGAATGTATATGTATATATATATGCCATCAAAAACATAACTTGTAAAAGAAACCAAGTCTCGCAACTCAGTTCTTCTATCGTAAAAAGTTGTGAGATCCATGTAATACCAAGTCGGTCTATTTATTCAGTCCCTACTTAAGGGTCCTTCTGTCTTAAGTTATTACGTAATTAGCTAACCTAGCAACATCTTATAGTGACCATATTAATATAAAAAATCTTTTATGGTTTAAATAAATAGATTGACTTGGCCATCGCATGAAAACACAATGTATCTTTACATTAAATTAGATTACATTAACATATTATATTAAATTAGATTGTTTAGTGCGATTGCCAAGTCAATCTATTTATTTAAACCATAAAAGATTTTTAATATTGATATGGTCACCATAAGATGTTGTTAGGTTAGCTAATTACGTAATAACTTAAGACAGAAGGACCCTTAAGTAGGGACTGAATAAATAGACCGACTTGGTATTACATGGATCTCACAACTTTTTACGATAGAAGAACTGAGTTGCGAGACTTGGTTTCTTTTACAAGTTATGTTTTTGATGGCATCTCATTTCTTTTTGTAGATAGTCCTTTTCTTATTTTTGTATGTAGTCTTCCCCTTTTTCTTTTCCGGTACTACTTCTTGAGATTCGGCCACAGTTTTTCTCAAAGCCCAGTCTTTGTCACTATGGGTTTTTCTCGTAAGCTTTGATGTTACAATTTTTGACAAGTCTGGACGGTAAATGCTTCTTAGTCTGTTGTATTCACAAATTGAGGATTCTTGCGCTTTAATACTGCAAAGTCGACATTTATTAGATGTAAGCCGTCCAGACTTGTAACTCTCGGAAGTACCACGTAAGCTTGACCGGATGTGAACGCTGTAGAACCAATATTCATCAGTGCATTATTTAGACTCAGACCGTGACTTTTGTGTATAGCTATAGCATAGGCTATACATATGGGAAACGGTTCGCGATGAACATAAGCTCTATTAATAATTTCAAATTTAGTTTTGACCGGACTAAGCTCGTAAACATGTTCTTTATTAAATGCAATGTATATTTTCTTAATTATTTTTTGTATTTTCCTGATCAACCTTTACTCTTTGCACTATACCGATAGAATCATTAACTAAACCAAGACTCACGTCAATATTTCGCCTTAACATGACTGTTGCTCCTATTTTTATAATTATGTTCTCTTCCAGGCCTGCAGTCATAGAAGCATTGTCTTCATATTTTTTTATGCATTCACAAGCTCTTTTTGTTAGGTATCTGGGGAAATTTATGCTATCTACAGCTGTAAGTTTTATTTTGGGATGTAGAAGAGTTTAAGCATTGCAGTATTTAATTGTTGACACATGTTTTTTGTAGATAATAAGCAAACGATATCATCAGGAAGTTTCGAGAGGTGTTCAATTATTTCAATTAATTCATTTTCATTTGAATTGGATTTGAGAGTTATTAATCTAGTCGAGAGTAAGTCGCGGTCTTTTTGTGTAGTCACACCTAATCTTATTCTATTTAGCATTTCAACAGAGTCAAAATCATTGAGCTGTCGCATGTTAATTGTAAGTTCATCGTATATGAACAGTTCAGTCCACAGATTCGGTACACTGAGTGAACCTAATAACTTGTTAGTTTCAGCAGTTGAGAGTTTTTCAAAAGGTGACTTTTCTCTTACCGGCGGACGCTGTAAGAGATCTCCGAAAACTACAAGATGTTTTTTTCCAAACTACCCATTCTGATCGTCTCTTGTGTCGAATATTTCAGATAAGCGTAAGTAAATATATGTTAAACATTGGATACCATCGACACTTCGTCTATTATAAACAACACTACTTCTTTCAAATCTGATTTCATAAGGAGCACTTCATCAGAAAGTTGTTTGTACTTCGGTATTTGCTTGTGTTCTACAGGCAGTTGCAATAGTCTATGTATAGTCAATCTATTCTATGTATAGTCAGCTATTCCTGTTGGAGTACTAACTACCATTTTTTTTTTCTTTAAATAAGTCTTAACCCAAATTTTCAGAGTTTTTATTAAAAAGCTCTTTCCAGTGCCACCAGTTCCACTCACAAAACAGCGTAAAACGTCAGCGTTATTATCGGTTGTGTCCATTTTATTTGTGATCATATCGAAGACTCTTTTTTGATCGGCATTGTTTTGCAATCATACTTTGAAGATCAGTTTGCTCTTCTTCTACCAGATTGATTCTCTGAAAGTCACCCATTGCGTTTGCAGCTTCCACAGCTTCAAATTGAATTATTTCAAATTAGATATTGTTAGAAACCTGTAATTTTGAGATTTAATTAATTTTTCCCAGCTAGAATAGTGTCATCATATGAAAGACCGTTTTACAGTAATCTGTATTGGATGCTGCCGGACGCCGAGCCAGTGATACGAGAGCTTGGTGACAAACTTGGCGACGAATTTGCCGACAAAATGGATAATGCTCGAAACTTCGAAAAATTTATCGATCCGTCCATTATTACATGGATATTTTAGTTTTTCCTTGATTTATACACTAAACACTAATTGTATTCTAAATTTGAAGCTTCTATGTCTGCTAGAAGTGCCTTAGAGTTTTGATGATCTGTCAGTCAGTCAGTCAGTCAGTGACAAAATTTACAAACTTTGACTAGTTATAATTCTTAAACTACTGGTTCAAATTTAATGAAATTTGAAATATACCGTGTTTATATAATGCCTGCTTGGTTACTGAAAATTCAGGCTTCTAGTTTTATCCACAACGAAGTTATAGTGGGTTGAAAATGGCCTGAACTGCTTCGAGAAAAGGATAGTACGACCATGCCGCTTGTTTTTGCTCGACTTGGCGGGGGCACTGCCGTGCCCCCAGATATACGTATATGTGAATGTATATGTATATATATATACACACGTATATGTGAATGTATATGTATATATATATATACGTACATGTGAATGTATATGTGTATATATATACGTATATGTGAATGTATATGTGTATATATATACGTACATGTGAATGTATATGTGTATATATATACGTACATGTGAATGTATATGTGTATATATATACGTATATGTGAATGTATATGTGTATATATATACGTATATGTGAATGTATATGTGTATATATATACGTATATGTGTATATATATATGTATATGTGAATGTATATGTGTATATATATACATATATGTGAATGTATATGTGTATATATATACATATATGTGAATGTATATGTGTATATATATGTGAATGTATATGTATATGTGTATATAATGTGAATGTATATGTATATGTGTATATAATGTGAATGTATGTGTATATGTGAATGTATATGTATATGTATATATATGTGAATGTATATGTGTGTATATATATATATATATATATATATATATATATGTGTGTGTGTGTGAATGTATGTGTCATGATTTATTTTGAATAATAATGAAGTTTTCAGTGTAAAGTTCTTTCTGGTTTAAAATTTTTATATTTATTACTTTCAAAAATAGAAAATGTAAGGCTTCAGTATTGCATTAAATTTAAGAACATCTTTCCTGTGATCTTTGTGTTTTCCTTACATTTTTTAAAATTTAAATATTTCTCTTTAAATAAGAATAAACTGTATTCTGCTATCATAAAAACATCCTTATAAATTATTATTTTGAATCTATATTTGCAAATTGCATTACTCTTGAATTATAATATGGAAATTATATCTAGAATCAAAATTTTTTTTTTCTGGCAATTAATGCTAGATTTGTATATTAATTGCTATCTGATTTCGCTTATTTTATTTTCTTTCAAATTACCATTTATAATTTGTATTTTATCGGTGTTCCATAAATATTTAAATCATTCTTTAGTGAATGAATTTTTTTTATTTGTTGTATGAAAATGAATTTATAATGTGATATAAATGATCTGTAATAAAACTGTTGCATAAAAGTGATCTGTAATGTACTCTTCCTAGCTGTGCTTTCTTCTAAAAAGTTCCCAAATTATTGGAAAAAATTGAAGATTGATCTTTTCTTCAAAATATGAAAGCGATGTCAGTGTGTACACCTGTTCAAGAAAATTCAGCCACATGATCCATCACTCATAAAGGATCTCTAAAGGCACAGTTCATTCTTTTCTTTGGTGGGTTATTGTTATGCATGTATATTAACTCTGGATATTAATCATTTTATTTTGGATGTGTCATAATAATATTTACATCAATATCAAGAGGCTTTAAGGTTAGATATTCAGTTTTATTCTCCAAAACTTTTTCAGTTTGAGCATTATCTTTCCATTTTCTTTCTTGCTGATTTGAAAAATATAAATAATCTGTATAATGTTTCTTATATATTTTATACATTTGATGAATTTTAAATTTCTTCAAACAGACTGTTATATTTTTTACTGTAGTATTAATTCAATCTGCTTTATGAATTTTTCATTTCCAAATATTTTGATGAAGCAAAAAATAAAATAATGTTATCATTATAAATTTTATATTGAAGATTGTTTTGATTATATCCAATTTTAAAGATGGTTTCTTATAAAATTGTAGAATAAATATTTAAAATGAAATACAAGAAACAAATACTCATTTAAAATTGGGTGGTAATTTGAAAAAATATCTATTCTATGAATAGAGTTAAATGTGTTATGTTTATTAGGAAAGTATTTGTTATAGAATAGTTTTGTATTGCGACTAAGTAACGTGATCAACTAAAAGGAACTGAAATTCCTTTATTATGTTTCTTTGAAGATGTTTTGGGCAGTGTAATGGCATAAAATAAATAGAGGTGTAATTGAAAATTACAATTCATAGACATATACGAGATGCAATGTTCGAATTATTAAATTTAGAGAAGTTTGATAATAAATGGCAATTTCTTTTGAAAGAAATGAAACTAATAGCAAAATATATAAGTAGTTAGTTAGATTATTGTTTTCTTTGCTTATATGTTGCTTTAAATATTAAGTAATTGCTTAGATTGCATAAATGTGACACCAAATGGATTCATTTATTTGCTTTTTTGCATTAAGATTAATAAAACTAATTGACACCTTATAATCAAAGATAACATTTATATTTAATACAACATTTATAGTTTATAATGAAGTTAAAATGAATATTTTTTAAGTTTGAAACATATACTGAAATAGGTGAGACACAAAGCAGTTATAAGTGAGATGGCACAGTAGCTTAATAATCTGCTTATTGCTAAGAAAAGGAAAAATTTAAATTTAGAGATTTGAAAAATTCATATGCCATTTTTCTCATTTTTTATGCCATTGCTTTGATTTTAGAAAGTTTTCATTTTTCATATTTGTTCTTTTAATTGATCATCATTTATTGCTCTATAAATATTATTTTTAACTAGTGGAAATTAACCTGTTATGTAATAGGATTTTTAATAAAAAATATAAATGAATACTAAAAGTTCTTTTTAATGGGAAGATATCATGCACATTCCAGTAATTGTGTTTTTCATTAGTATTGTGATTGTATGAAATTATTTCTTTTATTAAACATGCCAAGAATATTATAAATATGATATAATTTTAATTTATAGTAATGTTCATATTTTTATATTAATAAATAATTAGCAATTAGTTTTTCTTTGCACAATTTTTTAGTGAATGCTTCTTTCTATTTTAGAAAATTGCAAACGAATGAAAAAGGAAGCACAGACAGTTAATTCTCCTAGTCCTTTAAAGGATATTGTTAATGTTAATCCCTATCGGCCAGCAATTCATGGCTGTCGAAGTATAGAATCATTTCAAAGCCTCAAAAAGATTGAAGAAGGAGCTTATGGAGTTGTTTATCAAGCAAAGGATAAAAGAACTGGTATGGTATCATATTTATAACTGATATTCTATTTTATTTTTCCTGTGAAAATATAATGATATTAAATATGTAGTTGAGTTTTTACAGAATAAATACTCTAAATTTTTAAGACTTTAAATCTATTGTATGGTGTTTTTTTTTTTTTTTTTTTTTTCTAATTACATTATATACATATAAATCTGTAAGTTAAGTAAATTTTTAAATTATTTTTATTTTAGATGAAATTGTTGCATTAAAACGCTTAAAAATTGAAAAAGAAAATAATGGATTTCCAATTACAGCTTTGAGAGAAATTAAGTTATTGCAGAAAGTTCAGCATCCAAATGTTGTGGCAGTTAAAGTATGTTTTGCTTCATTTTCTTTGCCTTTTGATATATTTTATGTATTTAGAAATTTATTTTTAAAAATGATTTTATAGATTTAAAAAAAAAATCTTGTGCAAGAATTTATATAAAGGAATTCTAAAATCTATTTCACATAAACATGATTTTATCAATATATATATTTTTTAATTTTAATATTTGAAAAAAAAAATGGCATATACAGTTAGGGGACTTATAAAATGAGCAGATGTATTGGCTATATTTTTTTCATCAAATAAAAAGTATTAACTTTCCACCATATTTTTATATTTTTAATTCTCCTGCTAAGTTTGATTTATTTATGTCATCCCTTTTTAAATTTAGTAGATTTTCATTTAAATGAATCTTGTTGAATTATGTTTTGTTAAGAACATTATATCAAATGTTGTTTCTAGGAAAAAATTAATCTGAAAAATAGATTTTTTTTTAAATTTATTTTTTAGTAAAATTTTTTCATAAAAATAATTTTGATGTTACCTTCCTTAACTTCTTTCTTCCTTTCTTAACTTTAGAAACTGATTTTTTAAATTTCTTAATATCAAATTATATTATTTCAGGAAGTAGTTTTTGGAACCGATATGAATAATATATATATTGTTATGGACTTCATTGAATATGATTTAAAAAGTGTAATGAGAAATATGGAGCAGCCTTTTTCAATAGGTAAGTGAATCCCTTAATTTATATAAAGGAATCTAAATGAGTATTTTCTTTTTATTCTGTAAGCAGGTATTGATGATATCAGTAGAATTGTTTTTCTAATACTGTGCATACAAAATATCTATTTCGCAAATGTATTTTTTATTCTTAGGATATAATAATGCAGCATAGCAAAAAATAAACAAGTCTGTTGAAAATATTTTATCAAACATTATTTATTAATGGGACATATATGTTAATTTTTGAAAGGACTGCTTTTCCACCCCCTTTTCATCCTAACTAGACGGAAATTTTTTTTCAAAATGTGTGTGTGTATTTAAAATTAAGGCTATAAAGCTAATTTATTTATATATTTTGTAATGCATATAACTTTAATGAATTTTTCTGTTTTCAGGTGAGGTAAAAACATTGATGCTTCAATTGTTAAGTGCTGTTGCACATCTCCATAGTAACTGGATAATTCATAGAGATCTGAAACTTTCTAATTTACTGTTGAGCCAAAATGGTGTTTTAAAGGTAAATGGTTAATATTTATTATTTTTTGCAGATTATATATATATATATATATATATATATATATATATATATATATATATATATATATATATATATATATATATATATATATATATATATATATATATATATATATATATTACTATACCGTTTAAATAGTACATTCATAAACATTAATTGGTCTATTTTACAACATTGTTTTTTTTTGTTTTTTTTCATTTTTTTAAAATAAATTTTTTAATAAATAATTTCATTTTTTTAAATATGAAATATTTTATAAGAATAAAATTTATTTTATTTGAAAGCTAACAGTTTAGTTTTAAAGAAAGTTTCCTTCCAGTTTCTTTACATTCATTTTACAAAGAAAAGTGCCCAATACTCTCTAGGACTTTGGTTTCACTGAATATTGCTAATGTCAAATGAGATTTAATCTGTAGAATATGAACAGCCTTAACAAAGCAATTAATTCATAATTTTTCTTACAAATAATTTATTGATATTCAGCTTGATAAATATTTTTATCTTGTGGTTATAAAACATATTACTGTTTTTACAGAAATTGGTTCATACAATGTCTAATAGAGTTTATTATGCCATTCTAAAAAAAGGGAGGGGAGTAGTAAATTGGTTAATAACATGAGAAAATTGTAGTTATTATTATTATTTTGTATATTAAATTAATTCCCTTTTTTAAAAATTTGATTTTAAATTAACATATGCTTTTGAAATACCGATTTTTAATTGTCTATAATTATGTGTTTATATATATTACTTTTCTATTCTATTACTGAATTATATATATATATATATATATATATATATATATATATATATTTCTAATTATGGTTTTATTTGAAAAATAAAATCATATTTCCATGTTACAAAAAGCACTTGCATATACATAAATTGCCATGTATTAATATTTAATATTCTTTTAATTTTATGTATAATTCTCATTTCATGTTTCACTATACATATTCATTAACAAAATATCCAAAACTGTTGGCATATTTTATATGACAAGAATGCCAAATTCATTTGAAATAAAGTTTCCCCTGACATTTATTGTAACACTAGCCGCCTTTGGCGACCAGCCGGTTCGCCAATCTTAATGTTCGTTAAAATTTTAATAATTAAATATTTTATGCAATTCCAACTTTAATAGATTCTTCAGCAAAATATTTTAAAACTTCAAATTTTGATAGTCATATAATTCACTCATAATATTATAAAGGCCTTCAGTCATAACGTGATATGTATCTCTCTAATTTTCTGTTACCCCTCGTAGAATTTATGCTTTAAATTAAAGTGTAAATCATTAATCTGCAATTAATATAATAATATTTTTTACTGAAACAAAGCAATTTTTTTAATAATATGATTACTGATAATAGAGTCACTGAGCGCTTAAACTTTATGGGCACTAAAAAATATCTTTCTTAATTTATGTAATATCTCAAGAATTTGTCAACAATATTTTCTCAGATTCATCATGAACGGATCGATTCATTAACAATGTTTCATTTTAAATGCATCAAACACTAAGAAAATAAAATGAATCGTTTAAAATAATCTGTCGAAAACAGGTTAATAAAAACTACTTAAAAAACGATGTACTTAAAACTATAAGCATATACAAAAAATATATAACTAACATAAATACAATTTACTTACAAAAGCATACAACTAACCTAAAAGTAATTTAAATCGTCCTTTGATAATGGTTGCCATGCCAACAATCAGAACACAGTGCGCATGCGTGAATTTTCTTCGCCTTTTACGGTAACGCAAATGCGTGAATTTTGTCTACGCCAGTTGGGGTAACGCTATGCTGATTATACATTTTTAATTTCCTTTATTCTGTGTTATTTTAATTCAAAAGTACTTCAGAATGAATCTGAAACATGGATTAATTAACAATGTTTAATTTTAAATGCATAAAACATTAAGAAAATAAACAGAATCGTTTGAAATAATCCGCCGTAAAATGTTAACCCTAGCCTTATTACTGTTGGGAGAAAAAAAAAATAAAGCCTTACTCATTTGGCTGTGGAGAAAATGGAAGAGATTTTTGGTGGAAAAGTTGGCGGTGGGGAAAGTGGAAGATTTTTTTGGCGGGAAAGTTAGTTTTTAATTAATAATTAAAATTCTAATTAAAATTTCAAAAAAAGGGACCCCAGGTGCACATTCCCGACCTCTAAGGTATACATGTATCAAATTTGGTAGCTTTATGTCAAATGACCTGGCCTGTAGAGCGCCAACACACACACACACACATTGAGCTTTATTATAAGTATAGATTTATTCTCATTAAGAATCTCTTTATTTAACTATAAAAAATTATTGTTGAACTAAATTTTTTAATTGAATTTAAAAATAAAGGAACAAACAAAACTTTTAGATTTTATATACATACAGAATTGTTGCGAAGCATGTTATTTTATAAATGTTTTCAAATGTAGATCTAGACAAATGTTTTTCTTTTAGATTGCTGATTTTGGTTTAGCTCGAGAGTATGGGGATCCCTTAAAACCGTATACTCCCGTTGTTGTAACTCTTTGGTACAGAGCACCTGAATTATTGCTTGAATCTGGTGAAAAGGTAATGATAAGAAAGATTATTGATATATATACTACACATAATATTTCCTTAATTTAGTTTATAAATGTCTAAATGTTGCAGATATTTTTCATTTTAAAATTGGATGAATATATAATAGAAATTCTTTCATTTTTGGAACCAATATTAGTGATCAGCTTGCTATAACTTAGCAAAATGTTTAGTTTTTCTTATTATGAAAATGAGTAATTTGTTCTTATTGTATTTTACATTGGAATCAAAATATATTGAATGTTAGTTTAAGTAAATTTTTTAATCTTGTATAAATATAGGAACCTCGCATCACACAGCATTTCTATAACTCAGTTTTTCTGTAGCATTATTTGAGAATTTGAAAAAAAAAAAAAAAATCTTCATCCTACACAACACTCTAGAATAAGGTTTTATCATGATAAGATTAAGAAATATTCAAATTTCTTAATTTTTGGAATTTTGTCTGTTTGTTTTTGAAAATATAGCAAGGTCATCTTTTAGGAAATCCTTCTATTAAATAAAGCATGGAGATTGAGAGGGCACTTCAAAATTGTTGTATACCACATTACAAAATTTACTTTGTCTCAGTAGAAGGCTGACAATCTTTATTTGGGTGTAAACTTGAACTGAATGACTGATCTTGACATTTTTCTACTTTATTTAGACAATCATGCAATATATGATTCAAAATATAAACTTAGATTATAAAGAGATAATACTTGTCAAAGTGAAGTTGGTAAATTATCTAAATAAAAAGAAAATATGCTCATTTAATTGTGCCTATCAATTATGAATAAAATATTTAATGCACATTTATTGTAATACTTCTTAAGTTAGGTTTTTTTTTCCCATGCATTTCATGCTATATCTGTCATCTAAATTGTTGCTGATTCTTACATTGTAATTTATGATTTCCCCTAAAACATTATGTGACTGATGATTAAATGACATAAAAAAACAGGCTTTTTTGAAACTGATATCAAAATATTTATTAATACAATATAATACTATATATGTAAAATAATGATAATGAAATTGTTTAAGTAAGTAAAGCTATTTTATTATACAGTATGAATTATATTATGTTCTCACTTTGTAGGCTGATGAGAGAGAATTAACAGATTGCAATTGAATTTATTAAGAATACATATGACAGTAAATGACTTTCTAAAATTGCAGAGACATTATTGCATAGACAAATGAATTTAAACTCACAGGAATTGCTATTGACTAGTTCAAGAATGTAAATTCTACTCTTGTGTTAGCTGAAAAAGTAGTTTTTCAGGCATATATTGATTTTAACTATTAAAGTTTAACCCCCTTATATGTAATAGTTTGTTGTCTTATATTAATCAGTTTTATATAAATGTTATAAAACATGGAGAAGCTAACAATTGTAGTATATAGGGTGATTTGTATCTATTATGTTGAAACTTATACTTAAAAGTCTTATTTTACCTACTTTTTACTTGCATTACAATAACCCAAACATTCCATTATTGTAATAATAGTAATTTGCCTCCCGAATCTCTTACTTATAGTTTTTGAAGGACTTTTTAGAAATCCTGTTTTTTTTATTGTATATAACAATTTTACAATTGTAAATCATTTTTTATTTTATTTATCATTGCTATCTTCTCATTTTGATTTTTTATAGCTATATTCTACACCAATTGACATATGGTCAGTAGGTTGTATATTTGGAGAATTAATTATGAAGAGACCACTTTTCCCTGGAGAATCTGAAACTGATCAGCTGAAGAAAATCATTAAAGTAAATTATTATTAGAATTCTTGAATTGTTTATTATAAAACAGCATTTAAAAATTTCATTTTTATGTAAGAAAGTACTCTACTAATTTTTTTTAATCTTTGAGAAAAAAAGGAAAATCTTGAAGAAATTTATTTTTGCATTTATATTTTATTGCAAAAATTATTGAATCATAAGACAAATAAACATAGCAAATAAAAAAATAACATTAATTCCAAAGAAAAGCAAAAATGAATTATTTAAACTTTTAATTAATATTACTGTTATTGATTTTTTTTTTTTTTGGCAAGGAATTATATTTATTATTAAGAGTAAATCATATATTAATGCTTTCAGATTATTAGACTTAAAAAAATGAAGGTATGAATTCTCATACTTGTTGTCTTTAAAACTTTTTACATTTAGAAATAATTAAACATTAGTTTAAATTTGCCATGAGATTGATTGCTTTTAAAACAGTATCTAAATAGTGAAGAAAAAATATACCAGATCTTGGATTGTTTTTGTTGTCCCTTTTTTCTGAAGAATTGTTTAAATAATATATATATATATATATATATATATATATATATATATATATATATATATATAAGAGTATTTGAAATTGGTATTGAATTTTATCAATTTCTGTGATTTTGAAGAAAAGATTCAATTTTTTAACAAGATTATTTTTATATTTTAGAAACTCGGACCACTTGATAAAGATTGCAGCAGCAAATTACCATCCATTAAAAAATCAGAATCCTTTAGTCATCCACTAAGCAGTTTAAAAAACAGTTTTGGTCATAATTTTACAGACTTGGGCTTTGATCTAATGCAAAGGTAAGTAAATCAAACTAAGTTTATTTTATTTTTGCCATTTTTTTGTGAAGAAATAGATGATGATTACAGTGTAATTAATTGTTTCAGTGGAATTTCATCATCAAACTCATTTGCAGAATCAAAAAGAAAAGACATATTAATGAAAGCGAAAGTTTGCTAAAGTAAAAAAGCTTAGTAAAGTAATCAATTGTTATTTAAGAAATCATTGTTAATTAAACAGATTTATTTGAATTTTGCTAATTTTTTTTATTATAAATGGTGAAACATTGCAGGAATTTTACTTTTTCAAATAACTATTAAATATTTTATTTCTAATGGTGCTTATGACTTCATTATCCATTTGAAATTACTGAAAAGCTGTAGAAGCTGAATATGAGTAATGGAACTCTACATCATAACCATAACTAGAAATTTAGAAGTTTATTACCAAAAAAAATAAATCTATGCAATAAAATAATTGGGGAGCAAATTAATATTAATAATTACTCGGTCCCCCCCCCTCATTAATGCCTCAATTTTGCAAATCGTCACCTTTTGAAAACAGGATTTTTTATGCCAGTTTTTGGAAATTAATTAATAAAAGTGTCAGCTTAATGAATGGCACTTTTATTACATGTATTACTTAGAATTTTCATACTGACTACTTATCTCAGTGTGAATTCTTTTAGAACTGTTATACATTTTTATGTAACATTAGAAAATAGGTGGTTGTCTATTCAGAAATTCTAATTATATTTTTAGCATTTAGCAATCATGTTTCAATAATTACTACAAATTAAAATAAAATCAATATAGTTAACTTGTAATGTCCCCTGAACTTCAATCTGATTAGCTTATTGGATAAGTAAACCTTGAACATTGTTTTATACAACATTCCTTTTTCTTTTAAATATAGCTGGAGTTGATTCAACAGCTTTGGTTGCAAATCCACTTTCAAATTTCTAATTGTAGTATTTTATATCATTCCTTTTATTTTATTTTTATTGAGTTGTAAAGAAAACATGTGACAGTGAAGTTGATGTTCTGAGGAATAAAATTTTGTAGTTTTGATTCTCAAAAGTAAATTAAAACTAATATTATTTGTGTGTGATTGATTTTGATTGACAGTTTATGGTCAAAAATGTAAAGATTTGTGATTTATAATAACTTTAAAAATCTATACTCTCAGTGTTAGGTAAATACTTTTTCATGGCTGAGAGAACTACTGTTACTTTCTTATTATAATATACTTTCTTCATGATTACTTATAATTGCATTTTTTTTATCAAAGTTTTAAAATCATTTTTAATTACAAAAATACTTAAACTATTTCTATATTATTTTTAATGTCTTATCAAACTTTTATTTACTTGTTATTTATTTAAAAATATCTGTTTATTATTATTTTAGATTTTTTATCTATGACCCTTCAAGTAGAATAACAGCTGATGATGCTTTAAACCATGATTTCTTCAACGAGGAGCCCTCGCCTGTTTCAGTTAATATGCTTGCCATGTGGCTTCCAAAAGAGATTCAGAGTTCCGCGGTTCATTTATATGGCAAGCAACATGTCAGACAAAAGGTTAGTAAAAAAAAAAAAAAAAAAAAAACACTCATTTGTGTACTTAAGAATAAATTTGTAAATAAAAGCAAATCGGAGAGAATTATGATTGGAAATGCCAGTAAACTTCATTTATTAGATTTGATTTCCTAATTTGTGAAATTTTCCTTAAGAAAATACTAAGCATTGTAAAATAAATTCGATTTTTAGTTTCTAAAAATAGAAAGTTTTAAATAGATTTTTTTTCCCCCTTGAATCTTCTATACTTAATTTGAAATTTGAAGAGAATGCACAAATGCATTTAATTTTCTGGAAAAGAAATAAATGAAAAATATATATATTTTTCTTAATTTTGACAAATACCATCTCAAATTAATATACTGAAACAGTGTTAAACTTACTTGCTTATATGTTTTATTGCAACTCCAATCATCGAATGCAAAGTAATGAGGTAATTACTCTGTGATAAATGTTGAGAGTGGATTGTTCCAAGAATGTTACCAGCATCTTTTAGAAGTGATATAAAATTATTACAAAAAATGTATTTATGAACTAATGAAACTCAATATTTTGCAGTGTTGTCTATTAAAGTAAATTTTATTGACTAAAACTGTTTTATTTTCATTTTACTCTAATCCAATCAACCATCTATTTTATCATTTAATCTAATCATCTTCTCTAAATTTTTCCTTTTTTGAAAGAAAATGCTATATTTCTTTTCATTATTTTGTCAAAATGATGAAAATTAAAATAAGAATTTATAAAGGTTTCAAAATGATGTGAAATATAAATTTTAATTTCTTGATAGCTGAACTTTTTATATAATTTGATTCCTCATAGTTTATCCTTCAAACCTTGTACTCAAAGCCAGCCTTCTCTATGAGGGGGCCCAGGTGCAAGAAGCCATTTGAGGCCCTAATTTTTTGTGAAGTAAAAAAAAAAAAAAATTCGAACACGAAAATATTAGTAATGCATGTTTATTTAATGCTGTATTTTGTTTTTGTTATTAATTACTATGGAAAAACTAAAAAATTTTGCAATTTCTTTTTCGATGCTTAGTATAGCAAGTGCATTTAAGTGTTATGCTTACATGCTTGACCGAAGACAATTTTTTATTAATTTTAATAAGTTGAAACAGCTCTCAGTATTTATTTTAATAACTGGCAATGTAAAGGAAAGTTTTAACACAGTTAATTCATTTAGAAATAAATCATTATAATTATTAATAAGCATATATTGCAATACGTGTTGAACATTATTTAAATCTCTTTCATTCAAAATCAAATCCCGTAGCAAAACAATTTTTTGCATTATTTCTACTTTGTTACTATAAAATGTTACAAAGTTTTTGAAGCATTTTTCTAATTTCTGTTTTACTAAAAAAAATTTTCTCATCATTAATTTATTTGAGATGCTTTTAAATCTATTTTCTATCTGTATAATAGCAATATCAATTACAGTGCTAAAAATAACATCTATCCTCTACTGGGTTTTCTGTAACTTCATCTTCAACTATTTCGGAATATATTCTTTTTCGAATTCATTTTTCAAGAAAATGTTCTGAAATATTCAAATTCCGGGCTATCTCTTTTGTTTCATCTAAAACTGTGTTAAATTTTGGATTTCAGTTTTAATTTTATAGATTAAATTAAATCAATCAAGAACTATTGTTTTTGCTTGAAATAGTTTAATCTATTTTGGCCTCCCAACAAGTGTCACATAATGTTTTAAGAGTAATATTTATATGTTTTTGTAAAATTTCCCATATTTTTGTAGATGCAGAAAATATGCAATATCAAAAATAATTTTTTTTTTAACGATATACACTGCTCGAAGTGGCATCACAAATTAATAAATTAAAGGAGTGTGATAGGCAAGGCACATAAATTGCAAGCCAGTTTAGAGAAGGTATTCTAGACTGTACACCTTTATATTTCCCTTTTATGTAGCAACCACTGTCGTAAGCTTGCTTTCTACAATTCATAATATCTAAATCAAGTTCGCTTAATCTTTCCAATCGAGTTATTGCTAGTCCTTCACTAGTCAAATCAGTTACTTCAATAAAGCCTATAAATGATTCATTTATAGTTAACCTTTTCTCTTCAAAATTTACATATCTAATAATGATTGAAGTTTGTTCCTTATGGGAAATATCAGGAATACAATCCATTTGGATACTATAGTATGTGGCTGCTTTTATATTGTGTTTAATTTGGTTAAGTACTTCATTTCCTAACTCAGAAATAATTTGTCCTTGTGACCTGTGTGCTAAATGATGCACAATTCTATTTTTGGAATTTATTATTTTGTTTATATGATCCATTAGTACAGGATCGTATTTACTTAATAATTTGATTAAACTTAAAAAATTTCCATTATTAGACTTATTATTTTGTGGGTTCCTCGAAGTGGAAGATTATTACACACTAAGAATAGAATCACATCTACAATTCTTTGAAACAGTAATTTGAGTCATGCCATTTCCTTATTTATATTAACTTGATTTGTTTTATCAATAGTTGTTAAATTTTAGTTAATTAGTTGTTTTAATAATTCTTTCCAAGAAAAAATGAATTAATATGACAACTGCAGCGTTCATGATCTTGGATTACATTTGACAGCTTTCTCCAGTTATTATAGCCACTAATAAATTGTGCAGTTTGGTCATTTCCTCTTCTTTTGGGAAAACAGTATACAACAAAAACAAAATATGGAGTCTTGCTTCTTAAATTAACCAGCTGTGAAGTTGAGTTTCACCATTTTGCATTTTTTTAAAGTAGTAGGTAGTGGAAAATGACCTTCAGCATTTTTAGCAAACACTCCTTTGTGTTGCACAGGTCCGATTTTAACACAAAACATTCTAAATTTATCAGTTATAATACTTGACCATAAACCAGGATCATTTATATTCTCTTGATCATATTTGTTGTTATTTTTGTCATTATTTTCTGATTCGGTCACATTTGTATAAACAAATGATTCTTCAAAGAATTTCAGCGTTTCAACATTTTTATTGTTAGACTGTGTACTTTGCACAGAACATTCTTCTCCAGTTGAAGCTTGAATTGTAATTTGTGAAGTTGAAGCAATTTCTTTACCAGAATGACTTCGTAGCTAAGAAGACAGATCTACTTGTGATTTCTTAAAGTTTAACTTTTCTTCCTTTTTCTTTTCTGATAATTTTCTTTTTTGACACCCAGAGGGATATATCCTTGACTTCGACATGGTTATATCTAACGGTTTAAGCAGTTTATAGAATGAATTATCAAATTATTTTATGCCATACTATAAACTATTACCTAATAAGTGAGGTAAGTGATTGTAAATCTATTTATCTTATATTAACAATATTTTGCACATTTGCACAACACTATAACATATACTGTGAACTTTGTATACGTTCAAATCTGCCGACTGCTACATTTAGACTTCTTTCTTAATTCTTTTCATTCCGGTCAAGGACGGTGAAGCGGTAATGCAATGTGCATTGCTAGGAATTGGTCGTTTCATTGATCTTTGTTTTACTTTTTGTTTGAGCAACTTAATATAAACAAACATAATAGATGCAGGCATAAAAAATATTGCATTAGATGCAGAAAAAAGTATATAGCTGATGATTTACAAGTCCATTTGAACCTAGCCTCAGCCTGGACTTCTGGCCGCCGCTAGTGCCCAGAAGTCGCCCCACTCTGTCTTAAAATGTCTAAAGAAGATTTCTTTATTCATAAATCAACTTCCTCCCTGCCCACCCTCCCCCCTTTTATAGGGATCAGTGCCTAATAACGGCATCAGTTGAAGCTCAGCTAGCCACATGAAAACAAACTTATATACTTTCAGTACATATAAATGTTATTATTGTTCAGAACACTATTTTAATTCTTAATCACGGTGGAGGGCCCCTCAGCCGTGGGGCCCGGGTGCATACCACCCGCCGCACTCTCCAGATGTCCGGCCCTGCTTGCACTAATATGATATATTCTTCAGTGTGATGGTATTTCATCCTTTGGGATTGCAGAACTGTTTAATTATTTATTGTACGTTTATTTCAATCTTATTTATTATTTTATTTTTTGCTGAGATTATATGATGATATCCAAATAAACACTAGTCAATTTATTAGTGTTATCTTTTGAGATATTACGACACTACATTTTTAAATATGGTGTTTGATAAATGCTTTTCTATTGAAAGTGTATCTAGTAATTCTAATGCAACAGACTATTTGTCTAAAATTCTCTTTAAAATTGCTTGAAAGCATTTTTTTTACCCCCAAATCTCTTTATTTTCTTTAAGACTCAGTAAAAATATTAAAGACTGATGAACTTATGTGCAAAATTTCGTACTATTTTTTCCAATAAATATTTTATTCTTCATTTAAATATTTTATTGGCAAAAATGGAATTCATATATTTATTCCTGAATAAGAATATTACAATATAGTTCCTTCTGTAAAAGGAATAAGTAAAGGATATCAGAGTTCAAAAAAATTCTTCTCATCTTTTGCATAAAGACCATAATTTGATTTCAGTTTCAATGAATCCATCTTTGCTAGTTTTTTTTCTAAAGATATTTCAATTATTTGTAAAAAATTTTGATGTAAATAATACTATCTTTATTATATAAAAATTAAATTATTTGCTTCATTTAAAAAATAAGCAGCAGCACAATCTAACTTGATTATTTCTCTGAAATGTCTTTTCCTTTCTGTTATTTAACATTTCATTTCCTCATAAAACTTCATAATAAATGATTTGTCTAAATTATTATGTACACATTCACCATCTTTATAACATAAAATATAGGCTTGCTTAAGTTAAATAAAAATCTGAAATGTAATGTTGCTATATTGTTTGTCCTAATTTCTTAAAAATTTCCCAAAATTGTCATAAAAATAAGTAAATAAATAAAATAAAAAAGAATTTTTAACTATTACAGTGCATTTGATTAAAAGCTGTCATTCTAAATAGTGTTTTTTTTTTTTTTTATTGCAGAAAGAAACAAAGAAAGAATTGAAGGTTTCTGCTGGCTTTACGCTAAAATTTTAAATAATTGGAGTGATTGATCAATAATGAAAACTTGATGTATAAATGTAATTTTTTGTAAATAAATTTATTATTTTTTTGTCTTTTATCCTACTTATTTTTTTTTAATTTTAAAAATGGTATATTTTTATAAAGGAGTAGGGGTATGTGAGTATTCAGACACTTTGATAAATTTTCCAAATCTTTAATTACATGAGTTTTTTAAAACTCACAGAAATGCTGAATCATTTGTTAAAAAAAATATTGCTATAATTTATCAGTGTTTAAAGCCATAAAATTTTCGTTTTGATATCTCGTAACATATTTTATTGGTTTTCAAATTAGATCTACATTGAATATATTTCTATTGCTTAGTTTTATTTTATTTTTTTAATATTAATTTTTCAAACATAAGAAAGTTGATTTTCAAGTTTTGACCCATATTATGGAAGCCTTTTGGTATATTTGGTAGAAAAGTATAATCCTTTTGATTTTTTTGTACTTATGTAACTGTTGCATTTTTTCTCAAGAACTCTTTATGAACAGGTTAAAAGTTCTATGAAATATAACTTATAAAGCAATGCAGGTTCATCTATAAAAATCATATGGAGATGACGATTAATTAACAATTTAAAGTGAATTTTGAGGTTTATTGTTGTGAGCTTATAAAAACCTTAGTCTTGATAGCATCAATTTGGCTGACTTTCGTGTTTGAATAATGCAATTCCCCCCTCCCCCCATTGAAATGAAGAAAGAAGATTGTCAACTGATGATGAGTTTTGCCTTTTTTGTAAAACTTTAGTAAAAAGGTTTTTTGGATATGATTCAGCATTTTTCATCATTTAAGACTTTTTGTTAACTTTAATTTTATGGTAATTTTAAATAAAATTATATAAAATAAAAATAATTAATAAAAGTTAAAAATTTTATAAACATATGAGCATAATTTATTTGTAGTCTCAAGTTAGGCTTTGTAATGAAAAAAAAAAAAATCTTTTATCTCAAAATATACATATTTTACTCTAATAGTAATAAAAATTAATGTGTGCACGTTTCTTTGTTTTTCTGTGTATATCGATGTTATTTAATGTAAAATTACCAAAATTGGCACAAATATACTTTACAGAGTGGGGAATACATCTTAAAGCTATATATTTTTGGAAATTTTAGTTAAGAAAGTAAGCAGATTTTATGGTTTTTGTAAAACTAATTTTTTTGTCAACTTAAAATTTCTAAAATTATTTCTCTGATTATACTAATTTAATTTATGATATTTTTATTCTAATTTTAGCATTATATTTAAAAAATAATTTTCAGAAAAATAAATTATATTTTGTAGTTATACCTTCCAATATTACAAAGAATCTATTTGTTTTGTTTATTCAAATAATTAATTTTGACTTTAATTGTTAAAAGCTAAAAAAAAAATGTTTTCATATTTTATAATATATTGATTTTTCTTTATTTCATTAAATTTTTGGGTGAAATGGAAATTTGTAATCAAGCTTCTTACAATAATAGGAAATATATCACATAGATATACTATGGTTGATAATTTTTAATTCCTTTTATGAGCATGCTTTAATTAAGCTAACTTATTGTCAAATATTAAATATGGCATGATGTTTTAATTTGAAATGAAATATGTTTATCTAATAAATATATTAATGTGAAATTAGCACTGACAACATTTAGTTAGTTCTAAAATGACATGGACAGATACTTTTCTATAAACAGAGAGGAGAGGTATTTGACTTCATTAGAAATATTCATATAGACAATAAATAAAACAAGTGAAAGGCTACTAAAAAATGCACATCCATTATAACTTGGAAGTTTAAAATTACTTTCTGGAGGAAATCATAAATATCAAGTCAAGCATAAGAGTTTCAATTGAAATTGAACATAATGAGTATTCTAAATGAAGGGGGTAAAAAAGTAGTCGTAGATGGCAGCTGATGAGCAAATAAATGCAGTACATTTTTACAATTTCATTTTGAAAATGTTATAAACAAAAGTTGGATAATCTTAATGACTCAATGAAATATAGAATGTTATGTCAAATACTATTTGGCATTTACAACAAAATATGGGATATGATAGAAATTTTTATTTGTGTTTTTTATAAGCATTTTTATAGTTTTAAAAGAAAATTTTATTCTGTTGTCTAAAGATTCAAATGCAAGTCTCAAATTTTTTTAAAAAAATTATTGATTTTATTTGTAAATAAATATTATTTTACTACAAAATATATGTAAATAATAATTTCAGATGGTACTTTTAAGTACAGTGTAGTTTTATTAAAATCAATGTGTTTCAATAACTTTGAAAAAAAAAAAACCCAGCGAATATAATTATGTTAAAATGCTGACAAAATGACTTTCAAATAATCAGAATAAGTTATTACCAATAAATGATGATTTTTAATATCTATTAAATTTCCACAGTTAGGTAATTTAGAGATTAAATTTATTTAAAATAATATTCCTTCCCCCATAAAAGTGAGACACTTTTGAAATGAATGAAAAAATTCTGGTTGCAGTCTTATCTTCATTGATGAAAGATTGCAATTTCATTAAAAATTCTCCACTATTATGAAATTGGCGCACATTCAATTGTTCCTTTAGTCAAAGACATTGATACAATACAGAAGTTAGCAAAATTAAGCAGCTGGGTAAATACTAAGCAGAAATTAAAAAAAAAAGAAACGTTTTTGATTTCTGATATCTAAAATCATCATTTACAATTGAATTTTAAAAGTTTTAAAAAAATGAAATGATATGTATTTTAAATAAATCTTAGTAGTAAAATGTAATAAAAAACTCATTTTTTAATGTTTTCCTAATTGGTTAATGTTTGCAAATTATCCCACTTCAATGACATATTTATGTATTTTTTTTTTTTTTTTTAATCTGTGAGATTTTATTTGACTTCAAAATAATGTAAATAAAATTTCCCATGTAAACTGGTTTTAAAATAATTTTTTCTTAAAAAATCAAATACATTAACACTAGTTTTTTAGTTTGAAAATAATTCATTAATTCCCTAAAAATGAATTTTTATTAAAATTATCATTGATTGTATGGTATTTATTTACTAAATCAGAATTAATTTATATTTTGATAAAATTATTCATTATATTTTAAAATTATTAATTTATATTTTATATAAAAAAATCATTTGAATAATTTCATCTTCTTTGTTGTATACAAGTTGAAGACCTATTGCTATTCATTAAAATAAAAATTCTGAAAAATGTAAGAATTCATGGACTTCCTACAGGAAACAAACAATAAAGTGCTTTAACATTAAAAAGTTACAACCACACTATTTCTTTTATTTGAATTGTTTTTAAAAAATATTTTAATGACTAAAATTTCGCCAGTAAAAATTAAGTCTAAAATTTTGAATAAAAAGATCTCCACAATAAATTTCACTAAAAGTAAGGAAAAAAAAATGCAGTTGATTATTACATATGTCAATTTAATCATTAAGTTATCTGTTAAATTCGTGCAGTCGTGGCCGAGTGGTTAAGGCGATGGACTAGAAATCCATTGGGGTCTCCCCGCGTAGGTTCGAATCCTACCGACTGCGGTTAAACTGTTTTTTTCTTTCTCCCCAACTTTTTTATTTTCTTTCGATCTTATAGGTCTTCCCTTCTCACTAGTATATGGTAAGAACTTTTTTTTTTAAAGGGAAACTTAATTGTTTAATTCTGATATTTATTTTTAAACAAATATTGATAACTAAATATAATAAAATTAATAAATATATAATTTTAATTTAAACAAATATAAATAACCTTGATTATTGAAATGAATCGTTATACATTATTCAATTAATTATGCTTGTAAATATTATAGAGGTTATACAGATAACAAAAAGTTTCGTTAACAACATTGTATCTTCAAAATTTTGATTACCTGTAGTTAATAATAAAGAATGAAAAGCAAACACATATATAAAATATGATGATAATAAAGACTTTTCTTCGATAATTTTTTTTCAGTGAATTTATTTTAATAATTTTAAATATTGAAGTTTATAAATTAGTGTAGTCAGTTATACGGTTGTGGAAATATTTAACGTTTTTGAAATCTTTATTAGATAACATTTTGTTAGTTTAGTTATGCAAAATTTAAAAAAAAAAAAAAAAAAAAAAAAGTTTTTTTTTGGGGGGGGGAAGAGGAGTGGTATTAAATAATATGGTACAGATAACAATATGTAAAATTTTTGTTTGGATACAGAATTCGAGAGAAATAAAATAATATTGTTTACAACTTAATATTTCTGCTACGACTACTTAGATATTTTTAAAGTCCATAGACAATGGCAAAAAATTTCCGACAGGAAAAGGGGAGAGATTGCATTCCTTGTATTTAGATTCAAAATAACGTTAATTTACTTTCTGTTAAAAGTAAATAATAATTTAATGTTTAATTCGATTATAATGAATAAATGAATATTTGCAATAATTAACTATTTGTGGGACATTTTGGCTTTCAAAATTATCTGAAAGGCAGTCAGTTAATAAAAGAAAATGAACTATCAGGAATATAATCTCAAAGGAAATCTATGATAATAACAAATATTATTTTTAGTGAAGTAAATAAGTTTTTATTTAAAAGTTTTTAATTAAAAATATTTTGGATAAAATTTTCTTTCATAAATATTTATTTATTAACAATTTTAAATAAATTATATATATATTTTTCAATTCCTCATACTAAAACAATTCTTAATTCTTTTAAAGGAAAGAATTATATTGAACAACATGAAGAAGTATTCATACGCTGCAAAATTCATGTGAATTTTTGCAGTATTCCAATTATTTAAAAAGAATTTTATCTTGTCACATATTATGGCATTAAAAATATAAATTATAGAGCCAAATTTAAATTGCAAAATATAAAAATAGCTTAAAATAGAATTTCAATATATGACGATTGAAACAATTTAAAATTACCTTAAACTATTGATCAATCGGGCCTCGTTCTTTAAATATTTATGCAAAGTTGCGATGGTAGAGTATGTATTGAAGCAATATTTTATACCGTGAGAAAATACTTTTCAAATTTAGATATAACGATGAATTAAATTCTTAAAATTTGAATTCATTCTTTCTTCGTATTAAAAAAAAATCTATATGTGATATAACTGATCAAAAAGATAAAATTAAAAAATATTTTCGCTTGATCAAAAACTTATTTGCATCTAAACGTAGCTTACTGATAGTTTTAGTTAAATTGAAACTACTTTTAAAATGTTTCTTATATTTTATAACGTATGCAAATAAATGTTTCAAATAAATAGAATGTTCTAACAAAAAGTACAGTATATGAAAAAATAGAAAGCGACATTGCTAATAAAATGACATTTGTTAGTAAAAAAGTTCTTTTATCTGAAATGTATAAAAAGATTATGATTAATAAAAATATTGGCTACAGAAATAAAAATCAGACTATTTTGTTTACAATACCTTTTTTAAAAAATTGATCATTTATAAAAAATACTTTATAATTATTATAAAGGGACATATTGTTTAATGAACCAATATTAAAATCGAGAGAGAGAGAGAAAATATACCAGAAATTTGTTTGCAAGAACGGAAGCAGAATATTTTATTTTGTTGCAAGGCTGATTTTCGAAATTCGAACTAAATAAGCAAAAAAATAGATTTGGGAAAAACACCTTGGTTTGCCTTTCTTGTTTCACTGAATTCAGCATCTCAGATGTAATTTTATTGGCAGACAGGCAGATCTGACAGATTGCCTTTTATGAGGTTTTTACCATTAATTAATAGATGCAAGAAAAAGAAATAAAATAAAATAAAACATAATACCACTTCTAACAAGAAAAGCGCGACCCATTTCCAATACTTCCTGAAAACTTTCACTCTAGACATAAGATTAGCGATTTTGCAAGCTGTTGGGAAAATTAGTTTCATCTTTACTTCTAATTTATAACACTTTCTTTCTTGTAAATATAAAAAAGTATCATGCTGCATGATGAATAGCCAACAATTAAATCGCAGATTTTACATTAAGCCGTTATATTCGGATAATATTTACTTATTTCAACTGTTTA
Organism: Argiope bruennichi; assembly: GCF_947563725.1. NCBI lineage: Eukaryota > Metazoa > Arthropoda > Arachnida > Araneae > Araneidae > Argiope > Argiope bruennichi. The sequence goes on along the minus strand of NC_079151.1, from coordinate 63,153,658 downwards.
GTACATAATCGAGAAGGAATTCAAATTATCAGATTCTTTGAAATCTTGCTCTCCATAACTCCCTTCCGAAACAATGATTTTTTACTGAAGTCCCCATTCAAAGACACGTAAGATTGCAGTAACTTGTGAGACCGAAAGTTGTTTCTTGTTGCTGCATCTATTGCTTCTTGTAGCCTCTAGATGGCAGCACAGCAATAGCATGGAATTTTGCAACTTAATTATTACTAAATATAAGACATTTCCAGAAACTAATATTTACTGAAAGATAATCTGAAGTGTATTTTCTGCAGATTTTTTTCTCTTTATAATCATTAATTTTTGTCTACCGTTTTCAAAAACTTGTAGATGTAGTCGTATAACTCACCGATTCGAATTTGAAAATAGACAAATGCCTAAGAGTCACATAACTTTTAGGTGATTTAACTTATATAAATTAACTACAAATATTATTTAAATTGCAGAAAATAATTCATTTTTCTCATGTTTGGAATTTGCTTGCAGATCAATATGATCTAGTGTATTTTGAGGTTAGCTGCTTGATTTAGAAGTCAAACTTTGTTGTACGATATTTGATTTGTGTGAAAAGATTTTGTAATTTTTTTTTCACTATCTTGCTTAAAATTACTTTTAAATTTAAAATTTTGTTTTTTCATATATGAAGTATACAAAGAAAAAATATTGTAAGCATTCGAAAATTCGATTTCAAGATTTGATTAATTCCTCCACGTTTCACTCCTTCCCGAATCTTAAAAATACATTTTTGGAATTAAGTGCGGTTGCCAAACAGTAAAAATGATTACTCAAAAATGCTTTGAGCTGGAAAGATGAAATTTATTACACAGGCTTTACACCAGATTCATAGATTTCTAACGTATCTTGAACAAGAAGGAAAATTGTTTATGTGTCTGAGTGTAAATGAACATGATAATTATAAAACATAAAGAACTAAGCAGATAAAATTTGGTGCAAAGTTTTAACATCTAAAGTGTAGATTTGTATCAAATTTAGAAATAAATCTGCCAAAGTCTCGACAGTTTCCGCTCTATACCTTCGCTGGTATATAAAAGTAATAAATCAAAAATGCAAACGATATAAATAAACGGAATTCGATATGTGATCGTATAATTAAAATTGGAGTCGTGAGTCAAATTTTGGTTTCAATCGGTCACAAAATTGGCATCTGATATGAATACTTTTTCCCCTTCACTATATTATGAAACAAAAAACGCTGACTTGCGAATTCTGAATTAAAAAAATAAATAAATCTGAGGACACCTGGCGTTCACACTGATGTCCTAAGTTCACAAATTTTATTCGAGAATAAAAAAACATTGATACTTTTATTAAGGTGTATATGAGAAAATTTCGAGACAGATGACAGCCCTGCTGGTTAATTTCAAAGATTAAATCAAATATAGTTTATCAACGGAAAGAAAGAAAAACGAATTTAAATAACATTGATTAATTATGGATTTCTATTTTAACACAATGGCTTTGGTTTAACGAAAATTATGATCTAGTTCACTTTCCATGTCTCAATTTGATCGCAATTGGAAATCCTATCAGTTAAAAAAATTTTACTGTCTTATATGGCAAATATGATTAAAACATCGTTTTTTTTTTACCTATGAAATACAATATAGAATTTGAATTATTCATGTTTATCATGTCATCAAATCCTTAACCGAATGAGTCAGCATATCTCTATTCTTTCAAATTCTTTTTTACTTCCGCGGTATCATTATTAAGTGATATTTGCATGGAATAGATACCATTTCAAACCCGAGTACTTCGATTCCAAAATTTAATTATAAATCTTTAACACTGCAAGTTATTGTTAATAATAGAGGCATTTATATGTTTAATGATTCGATAGTTTCACATAACTTTTTTCTCTCTGTTTAAATACAATCGTTCGATTTCTTTTATCACTCTTCAGTGGCAGATTCAGCATTTTTGAGGCCCCTCTTTTGATGAATTGGCCAATTTAAGTTCGCATTACAAAATACATTTAACTTAATACATATTTTAATGAGTTGCTTTAATTTTTTATTTTAATAATATAGTGAAAATGTATATTTTATTTACTATGACATGATTGCGATGCATTCTTTTGTTATATTTAATTATATTGAAGCAGACACTCGGGTGTATTTGCAAACACTATAATAATTAAGTGACAGCTAATAAACAGGTAACAAAGTTGACCAATTATACTTGACAAAGTGTTAGTATTATGTTATCATTTTATAATTCAAAGCATCAGACGTTTTCTTTGTTAATGGATTTATTAGAAAAATTAAGCATTAACATAGTGAATAGCATTAAACAATTGTTATATTCCCAACAAAACATTGCGATATCTGTTATTTCAATGGATTTGGTAATTGTCTTGTCGGAAGTTTGTCACTGTAATTTGATGGTATAATTAATTCTATGAATGCGTCTCAAATATTGGTTCTTGGAGCAGAAAGTATTGTATCTGACAACAAAACATACTTGAAATAAACTTCATTTGCATATGAATGGTATTTTAAATTAACTAACGCAAAGTAAATGGTTTTGATTTATTTATTTGTTCTTATTAGATAAATAGATTATATCATTACAAAAGTTTTATTATTTTTTTTACGTCAATTGTCTTTCTATAGAAATATGAAGAAATGCATTATAAAAAAATGCATTTTCTCGTAATTTTTTTTTACATAAGAATGCCATTTATGAAATGTAATAATAAATTGATGGCAATTATATATTGTACAATTCTAGACTGACATAAATAAAAAAAATTCCAAAAATAACTAAAATAATTATTTTTGATTTTTTGTCTGTTATTATCGATTACACTAGGTTTTATTCGAATTAAAAATGATGAATAAACTACCTTAAAATGCACAAAATAATTATTCACTGAAATTCACTGCTTGTCATGCCATTTGTTTATCTATTTCCGATTTTTAAATTTATTTTTAACTATAACACGTTAGCTTTCATGCAAATGAAAGTGATGAGATCAGTTAAAACATTTACAAATTTATTCAATTTATAAATGCTAATAAAATTTAAATAAATAATAATAATAGTAAAATTATATCATGAAAACAAAAATAAATATCAATTTTAAATGATGACTTTTTTTCTATTTTTATGGAAAAAGCATATTTTTGCCAACTTATTGCTTGCACTTGCGCGAAGGTTATAGGTATAATACAATTATTATATCTAAAATAAAAAAATAGAATAAATATTTATACTTCTCCTTTATATATAATTCAATTTTAATGAATGTATTCATTGTCGACAAGAAAATAAATACCATTCTTTCTATCATTCCTAATTAAATAATATAGCTATTTCAAATTTCAGACGATAGTCCAAAAATTATTTCTTCTGCGGCAGCAACGCGCCGGGTACCAGCTATTTTTTAATATTTAGCATTAAGTTCCTTCGCTAATATTCGATTTACAGAAGTAAATATTTTAAAGCACATGTTTCCGCAGTTCTTTCTTATTTTCTCATTCAATCTTTAAAGTAAATTAATGGACTAAATTTTTAATTAAAATGGGCTCTATTTCATAGAGTTTTATATCTTTACTTTCTGGATTAGCAACAGACAGTAAATAAATGCAATAAAAAAAAATTTGTCTATTATTTTCAGTTACCATGAAAAGCAACACTTGTCAAAAAATGTATAAAATAAGTATTCTTCCTCCTTGAACATTTTTTTACTGTTCGATGAAGTTTTTCATGCACTTCTAGATTTCAAGAGAGAAAAAAAATTAATGTATTTTCCCCATCATAAAAATAAAAATATATATTTAAAAAAATCACTAAATTATTTCATTTCTCTAGGGAATTACTATTGCATTTTAATTGATTGTTTGTTTTTAACGGGTGTCTTAAAAGTGTTATTAATTCTGCCAGTAGACCCATGCGGACTCGACTTGCACCCTCTAAATGAGTCTTGATGAGTTGTTGAAATTAAATAGCGAAGAGAAAATAGCAAGACGAAGCGTGACGAATAGGAAATCGAAGTGAATATATTTACAGAACACAATCGTGCTCAATCTTTTGTTTGCGATTTTGTGCAAGTAATACAAACATATTGTTAGATTTAGTAAGGCCTTGAAAAGGTTGTATAAGTTGAGCGATTTATGCAAGGAAGTTTTGTAAAACAGAGGAGAAGGGCGGGCGAGGAAGCCTTTGAGGGAATAGCACACCCACGATGTCTATGGTATTTATAAAAAGGATAATCGGTAATTTTTTCAAAGAAAACAATAGATGTATTTCATTAATACTTACTTCCAATACTATAATTTTCATTCTGAATAATTGTTGATATTCTTTGTGGCTTTACAAATTTTGTGAGTGTGGCTCCCTCTTTTATGGTTTTTTTTGTTGTTGTTGTTCTTCGGATTTTTCGACACATTTCTTTAACGCATGTATAAAACTAATTTCATATTTATTAATTTTTCATTTATGATTTTCATTCTGGTTTTTAAAAAATGTATAAAACAATCCAGTATCTTTTGGGAATCTAATGTAGTCACACAAGCGCAATGGTTCCATACAAATCCAAACGATTCAAACCAACTGGTATACTTTCAAGTTCATCATATTGCAAGACGTCTGCCGCAGTTCATTTTCCGCCGGTTAGGGCCTTGAGCTGCTTGCGATGGATTTATTCAAGTTTTTGTCGACTGAAATTCCGCCTCATGCTGAAAAATATGTGCAATGTGGGGAATTAAAAATGAAAGTCTGTGTGAACTTTTTAAAAATATTTTTAATTTAAAAAAATCAAATATGGGATCGTAAAAGCGGAACTGTAAAATCGGACAATTCCGATGGAAATATTCTACAAAATTAGAATTTTGATTATTTAAATTTTAATGAATGCCGGGAATATCTCCCTATTTTTCATCGTATCTAATTTTCTTTATAACCGCACATTTTCGATAAATTCTTTTTTCTGTTTTTACTATATCAATAAAACATTTTATTTCCGATATTTCCTATTCTTAAAATTTAATACATTTTGTAATCCTTGATAACAGATATTATGGAATATAAAAATTAATATTTTTGAAATTGGATAATAAATGGTATCACTTATGTGGAATCAATTTTAGCTTCAATATATTAACTGACAATTAAAAGCTCTAAACAAACATTTTCCATTGTCATAGGAATCTATTAACTGTTCAAAATATCGGAACTCTACTACATGAGGAAGCAAGCAAAATTCCATCTTTGCAAATATTAAATATAGAGTTAAAGCGTTTCATCAATTAGTTAAAGGAAAAGATAGAAAATGAATAAACCAAAAGCATTTGAATCAATTCAAATATATCATTTAAATTTATTCTTGAACTCCACAGGCTATCTTACAAAAGTTGAGTGAAATAACTCAAAATATTCAAAATAATGGCAGAAAATATTTAATAAATTGATGAGTTAAACACATAATTAAGTTTGCGATGTCACTCAATAACAAGCGAATCAACTTCCCATAGATTTTACAGCTGTAGCCAACGGGTCACTGAAATTTATAATATGTGAAATTTAAAAGTGTTTCATCATTAAAATTAAAAACACTTTAGTTATTAGATGAAGTATTCAGAAGATAAAAGAAAATTGAATTTATAGACAAAAAAATCATTTTATTAATAATGTAATGCAGGATGTAACAAGCGAAGATTCTATCTAAGATTGTAGAAAGTTGATTGCATATTTAATTGATCGGTGCATCTGCAGGAATGATGAGATTTGTGGTAGAATTACTTCTTGGATTTCAAGAATTCTTTGAACTGCTGAAGAGGAACTTCGTTAATTTCTTTATAAGATGGAATTTCAGATTTCAATTTCTCCATCCAGGCAGTGATTTTGGGATAATCAGCGTAACTGTAATCAGCAGCCTATAAAATAAATTGAGAATTAGAGGGAGAACACATTTCTACGATAAAAGTAAAGTTTAAAGTGAGAAATAAAAGAAAAACACGCGTACCGACGTGTGACTGTAATCACGTGGTTAAAAGACATTCGATCAAAGCGCAGGAAAAGGCACTTATCTATCATCTGATGGCGTTAAGTGACGATTCATTTCCTTCCTTTCTTTCACGAGTTAGAAACTGTTCAAGCGATTCTTTAATAATCAGTGACAAATCGTTTTACAAAGACTATGTTTCTAACCGTCATGCTCAGAAAAAGAACGAAAAGAGAATACTCTAAACTAGATAAAAAGAAGGATACTTGATGATGTAGTGTAGAAATGTTTGTTTTTTTTCTTTCAAAATTCTTAGCATGTCAGCAATTTAAACTTTAGATATAATCAAAAACCGATGTTCCTTTTACAATAAAAGGTGAAAAAAATCTACAAAGAATAAAAAGAAAGAAATGTTTAAGATAAATATATTGAAAGAATCAATAAGATTAGTAATAAAAGTGCTGCATGGCCGATAAAGAACTTTAAATTTTCGGCACTTTTGCTAAATGTAGATTTTAAAAAGTCGTAAAAGTGATGTGTAAAATGTTCCATCATGCACTTTTTGCAAACTAATCGATTTTTGGACAGCTTAGATATAAATAAAATTCATATTTATCGAACAAATCTCAAAATTTTATTATTGAGATGAATAAGCCTTTTTATTATAACACGTTTTCTCAAAATGTGGAATTAGAAATCTGCTTTCTTTTCATTTATTTATTTTCCTTATTACTATTATCATATACTTTTCCATGCCGGTTTCGAAGAGCTACTTTAGTTTCACGATAGTAATTGACAAAAAACCAGCTTCTAAATATAAACAATATAGTCTGATTAAAATTATTCGAGTTTTACGATAGGAACATGTGCAACGCTCTTATTACGAAGTCGAAACCTTTCCAAGATGCCAAGGCGCACAATTTAGAAGTCATTGGGTTAAAGTTAGGGCTACACAATTTGAAAATGAAAAATAAAAGAAGAAGGAAAAAAAAAAAAGAATATTTTTTATAAAAGCTGAGAAAGGCACTTACCTCAGCAAATGAAAGACTTGCAATGATTGAGAAATCAGCAAGAGTAATGTTGTCGCCAGCAACGTAAGCAGTCTTAGTAAGAAATCCTTCCAACAAATTCAAGGCCTTCTTGAAACCTTCAGCTTTCTCGGGATCGGCAGACTCGCCTTTGAAGAGCTGGGGGTACTAAACGGAAGATTGAAAGGAATTGAACACATTTTTTTTTATAAAGCTTTTGACAGGTTATGTTCCTTTTGTCGAATTAATAACAATAAAGTTTGTTAATGTTTTATTAAAAATATCCAAAAATATATAAAAAAAAATTGATTTTTCCTTAATGGAATATTACAATACACTCTCTAGAGAGTAATTTTTACAAATCAAGAACACCCTAATTGGCAATTTGAAAAGAAACAATTTTAGAACCTCAATAACTAATCAATTAATCATGCTCCAAAAGACTTCAAAAACCTTTTGAAAAAAATATTTCAAAATTTCAATAATTTAATTATGATGAAAGATGTCTATATGAAGATGTTTAAATGAAATACCATGAGTATCTGATTAATGAAACATAGATAGCAAACAAATTGGATAACGAAAGATGGGGGAATTGAGAAAGTGGAAAGCCCTCTTGGGCGTTGTCCTCACTATTTAACTTTTTAAAGATAAGAGGCGAGTTCAAAATTAGACTTTGATAAGACCGAAACGGGAAGTTGAACCGAATACAGGAAACATACGAAAAAAAAAAAACCCTATGTAGAACTGCATCTTAATGCTATTTGTTAATCCTCTTACAAGAGGGTGGGGCAAAGGCTACATACTAAACATTTACCAAAAGCAGAAGTAAACTCGCCAAGCGAGCAAATAAGAAAAAAAAAAAACTAATTTGTTTTAAATAAAGAGATAAAACTGCATATACAACCTTTTCTGAGGACATCAATTGACTGACTTTCTTTAAACATAACTAATAAGTGTCCTACGATTTTTTAAAAAATAATATCGCGACGTCTAAAAAGAACGAACTGCCAAATACTGTCGCCTTTTCCAGCGAAATTAAGCAAGATATGTAATATAAATTAGAAAGAAATTTCTATAGTAATTAATCTACAACGAATTAACAAGCATTGCCTTGCATTATATTAAAACTCCCATCACCGGCAGATATGCAAGTATAGTAAATTTATTTTCTCTATGAATATCTTATTTTCTCTATGAATATCTTATTTTCTCTATGAATATCTTATTTTCTCTATGAATATCTTATTTTCTCTATGAATATCTTATTTTCTCTATGAATATCTTATTTTCTCTATGAATATCTTATTTTCTCTATGAATATCTTATTTTCTCTATGAATATCTTATTTTCTCTATGAATATCTTATTTTCTCTATGAATATCTTATTTTCTCTATGAATATCTTATTTTCTCTATGAATATCTTATTTTCTCTATGAATATCTTATTTTCTCTATGAATATCTTATTTTCTCTATGAATATCTTATTTTCTCTATGAATATCTTATTTTCTCTATGAATATCTTATTTTCTCTATGAATATCTTATTTTCTCTATGAATATCTTATTTTCTCTATGAATATCTTATTTTCTCTATGAATATCTTATTTTCTCTATGAATATCTTATTTTCTCTATGAATATCTTATTTTCTCTATGAATATCTTATTTTCTCTATGAATATCTTATTTTCTCTATGAATATCTTATTTTCTCTATGAATATCTTATTTTCTCTATGAATATCTTATTTTCTCTATGAATATCTTATTTTCTCTATGAATATCTTATTTTCTCTATGAATATCTTATTTTCTCTATGAATATCTTATTTTCTCTATGAATATCTTATTTTCTCTATGAATATCTTATTTTCTCTATGAATATCTTATTTTCTCATCGTATATGAGAAAGTAAAAATGAAGGTATTGTAAAAACATTCACACTCGAGGTTTTGACACATCTCCCATATGTCAGGACTCTCGAAGTTCGAAAATCACACTTTCCGAAATTGTGTTTGCGACCACGGATGCTCAACAAATGCATTCATTGAGAGATGAAATTTGGTATGTAGTCAAAACAAAATTTGATTTCTATTTAGAATTATATCCATTTATTTTTGCAGGATTTCTATTAAAATTTGGAAGCAATTTGCCGAAAAGAAGCTTGCCATAAGTAAATATCACTCTTAAACGTAAACAAAATATAAATGAAATTCAGTACACAGATTTAAACTCACTACAATTGTATATCAAATTTTGGATCAAATTTGTCAAAGGGGGCATCATTTGTTGGTCAGTATATAGGAGTGTCTGTAACACAATAGCTCCAAAATGCAACAACTTAGATTAAATTTGGTGCTCTGGTTTTTATGGACAAAATTGTAGATCTGTGTCACATTTTATATAGAAAAGGCGGCATTTATAATGCATATTCTGCCTTCTTTATATTATTAAGAACATTTGATGATGGCCGTCGAGGATTTGTGATTTTTTTATACTACCCAACCTTCGCTATATATTAAACCGTTTCAAAAGCTGTAGAACCTCCACTCTAAAGAATGCAAAAAGCGAACAGAAAAGGTGTAGATTATCTAAGTACACGAGAAAATCGTGCAGAAGACACTACTGTTGGTATTGTTTCTTACCAGATATTCTGCTTCTGCTTTGTAGAGCGTGCCGATATCGAAGTAGAGCAACCTGTCAACGATGGCCCTTTCCTTTGGATCTTTTGGGTAAACTGCATTGTCGGGAGCGTACTTGTTAGCCAAATAAGCTAGGATAGCACGGCTGAAAAAAAAAAAAAAGTACTCCATCACTAACGCAACAAATGAAAATAAAACTTAGATATGCATATTAAAGAAACTTAATTAGATGGCATTTTAATCTTTTTAAATCACCAGGGCTGAATGTATGTATTTTAAAGTTAAAAGCACACGATTCCACCTAAATGCTATACTCGCCGAATCAAATCTGTCAGAATTAAAATCTGTATTAAGAGTACGTCCTAGAAATTCAATAAATAAAAAAATATTCCATTTGATTATTGTCAAATATTTCAAAAATTAAATACCTCCTTTAAAAAATTAAACACTTGAGGCTTTGTTAATGAGCTTTAAATTTTATTAATCGAATATCTAATTTATCAAAAAGCAAAATTATTTTCAGACATCTAAATGTGCCGATGTAAGTTAATAAAGTTAACTGTAGATTGTAAACTTGTAGATAACTGTTAAAAAGTCTCATATTACGAGAATGATTAGATTGTTAGTTTTCGACTTAAATTATTTTAAAGACGATCAGAGTTTATATATTTTTACAATAATGAAAAAAGGGAAAACATTGCTTCATTTAGAAAAGTTTTTAATATACATTTTTAATTTAGCTATCGTTCCGTTTTGAAGATAAAAGGGTATTTTGAAAAAGATTCAACAACTTTATATAGTGAACAAAAAAAAGAAGAGCCTTTCTTTCTCTCGAATTTTCTATATAATGAAAAAACATTTTATCTCAAAGGATATGACGTGCACAGGGTCAACGCAAATAGCAGTATGGTAGAATCGGCTCTCGAATTCGTGACTATCTAGATTTGGTCACGACATTACACCAACTCAATCCATCTCAGGATAATAATAATAAAAAACTAATAAAACAAATGAAAGTTTTCTTTCTATATGTTAATGAAATAAGGCTTAGATGCCTTCGATCAACCCATATAAATGCAAAATCTTCAGGCAATTCTCTCTACCATTATAATAATAATAAGCAGAATCGGGGTAAACAAAACTTGCTCGAAAAAGTTTTTGAAATAAAACATTTAATTTCGTAGAATTAAAATTGCATTCCAAAAATTAGCTCAAATTTGATTTCTAAAAAAATGTTGGGACACATCCTACTGAAAATAAAAAAATCAGTTATAAAATTCGAACTCACCTTTCCCACAAGTAGAATCCATTGTCATCAATAGTGGGAACACAATGCTGAGGATTCATCTGCAAAAGAAAATAGAAAGTTAATAAAACTGGAACGGAAAAAGAAAAGATTTCTGAATTCAACAGAAAGAACCAAGAAAATATTAAAATCTAATAACTGATTTCTTGTAAGCAAATATTTGTCATTTCTAGATATTTGGAAAGAGCTTAAACAGTTTTTTTTCCACAATAATGCAATGTAGGAAAACGCCCATACTTTTTTAAAAAACAAATATTTCAGGAGTAGAAGGTTATATCAATATTACTTTAGCAGTTAATAAGAATGCTTAATGAAAATAGGTTATGAAATGGAAAAAATCGAAATTTTCAGGAAAATTTGACTATAATATTAACAATGGATTTTTAAAAAGGTATTGTGTAACATATTTAGTAGAATGTTTCGTACGCATAAAATTTTAATGAATGATTAATTCTGACTGGCCAAAAATGGAAATGCATTATTCAGTTTGTTTAGTACATTGGAATTAAAATGTAGAAATGCTCAAAGCCATTTAACATTATATTTTTAGTTATATGCAGCAATAATTTATCAAATGTTTTGTTCCTTACCACAATGGAAAAAAAGGGGGGGGGGGGTCTTTGATTTTTTAAGAAGAATCTTAATCTCGAAAGAGTATACAGGACAAGAATGATTGATTGTATTTTGAAGAATCAAGTGAAGAATTTATGAAAGGTATTTTAAGGATAAGGTATAAGGTATATTCTAAAAAGGTAGTTAAGTAAAAGATTGAAAAGTATAATGTCCCGTTTATGTAAACACAGCAGAAGTACTTCAATCTATTGATAGTATGCAAACATTCTTAAGTCAGAATCTCATATCAAGATGCTGGGATTTCGATATTTTGTTCCAAAAAGCATTTTCAAGAAAATATTAAATATATTTTATAATGAATTATTTTATAATAACATCTAAAACTTGGATCAAGGACGCTTAAATATCAGGGGATGCAATAGATACGTATGGTCATTAATATGCTAACTAAACTAATGCAAGTATTTGAAGCCGAAAGTTTCCAAACATAAAAAGGTACAAAAAATAAAAATATAATATGAATGTTCTGATAACAATATTTTCACTGATTGTATTAAAAGTTGAAACTCAAAAACTTGCAAGATATTGCGAAAAAAAATTTCTTGGCGACCTGACAAATCAAACAATGTCTTGACTAATATACAGTGTGCAGTTCAAAATGTAAAGTTTCAATGAAATAATAATTTCCAAACATAAGAAAATATTTTCTGTAACTATTTTTTTTTGATCAAATTAAAAATCTATACCCCGCTTGCACATATACGTAGAAAAATTAAATCAAATAACAGGTGCTAATTATATGTAAAGAAACTAAAAGAAAAATGAAATTTGTTCGCATTAAACAGACTAAATAACACTAGACGTACGAGATATTATACTACTTTAAATCACAAAATTTTTCTACTGAAGGTCGTTTATTTTTGTGATGAATTAGTGAAAGAAATAAGAAAACCTGTTTTAATTCAAATAAAAAAAGTATATTTTTGCAGTTAAAATTCGAAATGAACCCTTTTCCAGTGTTAAAAAAAATCATATTCGATGACAGTAGAAACAGTTCGATAAACGTCTCCCAAATTTAAATACAAAATGAGACGTATATTGGAGAAGAAGTCTAATTTTATTTTGAAACATGTTAAAAGTTATAAAGCTATGCCAGTGTTTGAGAATATGTTGGGAAATATTTTTTCTCCCCCGCTTTTCTCTACAATCAAGCTAGAATTAGATAGTATGGGATATAACAATTTCTCTTGATGTCTCTGCAGCCCATTCCTTGCCTCAAACAGGTTTCAGGCAGAAACTTCTATTATATAACCTTCATTATGAGAGTGGAATTCTTTTATTCCGGGGTTCAATAAACCAGAACAAGAGTGAAGGTCAAGCAGTTGTGCTTCAGACAGATCTCTATCGAAACAATGAACCGTAGTTCCTGTATTCTTTCAGCGTTGATGAAGAATCCACTAAACTTGTTCCAATAGAACAGTTAGAAGAATAATTATTACTGAAAAAAAAAAAAAAAAGATTTAAAAAGCGTTCCGAAAGGTAGATTGAAGCCATCGATGAGAATATGCCCTTAAAGAAAACTACTTATTAAAAGTTTTGAAATACCAACATGAAAATGCGCTAAAGGCAAACTTGTTTGCCACGTGTAACAAAAAAAAAAAAAAAAAAAAAAATATGTTCTTGTTATGTAATATTAAAGCTTATTTTTCTCCAGACTGAATAGAAAATATTTTATGGTAAATGTAATGTTGCTTTTGACTGTAGCTGTGTTGCCACACGAGGAAAAAATATTTCAAGCATTCAATTTACAGAATATTTTTTCTAATGAAACTTATTATTTGGATATGTTAACATTAGTATTCAGCTTCAAACAATAATCAAATAATTTCGTTTTTCTTTATCAGACTAAAAAATTTCTCATTTTGTTAATATAAGATACAAAATTTTATTTCTTTCAACATACACTAGGCAAACTGGCCATGGAAAGTTCATTTATCTTTTAAATAAATATCGCGGTTTCTCACAGTTATAAAAACTGAAAACTGCAACTTTCTATCGATTTGGTAATGTTTCATCTCAAAAATCTCAATAAAGACTTTAAAAAGATCTTTTGTTAATACATTTCTATATTATATATATTCAGAAAAACTGCAGTTTAAAATGCAAAAAGTTAGAAACTACTCGAAAATCAGACGACTATACAAGTATCATCAATAATCTGGAGAAAAAAAAAAGGAAAACTGCAAGAGCGGAAAATCAAGCATCGTTACTATTCTTATTACACTGAATAAACAGAATTTGAAATCAACACGTGAAACGTAATCTGCAGAATTATCAGTTCCTTTCGAAATGAATATTGTGACCGATTGACCAGCAAATATGCTTCTGACAAGTTCAAATTATCTTGAGTAATGACAGACGTATATTCGATCTCACTATAATTAGATAAATCAAACGTCAGCAAATTGCAAAGGAAAATTTCCAAGAATATTGATTTAAGAAAGTTTTGCTGTTCGATGCAAAGGAATAAACTGACAGGAAGTTAACGCCTTTGACCCGAAACTAATTCTCTTTCTCATTCCCTACTTTAGAGTTAATAGTCAAAATATGACTCATTATTTTACTGCTTGGAACACACTTGTCTCTAGATTGACGGCATTTATACTACATTCAAGAACAGTTCTTTCAAGATACAGATCAGTTCATTCAGTCAGCGATAAAAACTGCAGATGTCAAGAAGGTCAATGGAGTGCTTGGACACGAAATTTCACCTGAAGACATTTACTATTGCTGATATAAAGTTGCAAATGCAATAATTTCAAAAATTCAAAAGTGTTATTTAGCTATTAAATATAACTTTCAAAATTGATATAGCACATGAGGGGGGAGGCACGATAATTTACGGGGGGAAAGTATTACGATGTAAGCTTGTTCGACAAAAGTCTGTTTTAATTACGTTTATTTGATTGGAAAATATAACAGAACTGAACGATAATTACTCTTCTAAAAACTAAACACCAGGCATTATTACTAACAGATTGCTTTGTTACAAAACAGCAGAACAATTTATGCTTTTTCTATCGCTGGTAACAAATATATTTTGGAATACTGATCTAATGCCTTGATGTAAAGAAAGCCTAAAACAAAAAAAAAAAAAAGAATTTCCTTCGTATGAAATTAATATTTATAGAAAATTGTATGATTAAAAATGTAAAATTAGAAAACTGGGTGTAAACAATGTCTCATTTTTTTTTACATAATATCCAATAAATATACAAAAACAGAAAATAATCGGGAAATATTTTTTGATGGGTAATAAAGCAAAATTCATGTAAATTCGAACCATAAACAAATAACAATATATTATGTCTATGAATTTCACCATAACGATACACGTTTCAGAAATCAAATTCTATGAGAAAAAAGTTCATCTTTTTGTAATAACTCGAGTGTATCTTGGTTCTTTAACATTAAAGATAGTTTTAAAAAAATATATCTTGCTCACATCACTCATATTAGCTTTACTTTTGTAACGTAAAAAGCTGTAATAAAAAAAGTATGTGGCAATGAAAGGGAATAAAGATTTTGAAGTAATTTATCAGTATGATGAATAAACGTTGTTGTCATTTCTCAAATATTTGATCATGAAAATCATCCTGTACACGGTGAAAATTCCCTTTTTGTTAAAGTATCGAATAACACGGATGAAGTTTTTTTCCAGAATAGATCTTGGGCACTCAGGTCATTATTCTGAATTGCGTGCTGTGTCTGTATCCTCAGAGGTCAGTGGAAGTTGACATTCTTGGCTATGTGCCATTTAATACCTGGTGTAATAAAATCTTTCGTAAAATGACTTTGGATTAAAAAAACTTTCCCCTAGAAGACATTTTCAGCAAGTGAAACATTAAGAAAAAAAAATAATAATCAGGTATATACGAAGAAAATGTTTTATTTGGACTACTGAGAAAATCTTGTTTGCAAGATTTTTAAGCAGCTAATTTGTATTGAATGCAGTAAAAATTAGAATTTCATTAACTGAAAGACATGCACGTGAAACAAATTAATTTCTGTAAAAAACTCATAATTTCAATTATTTTCTATAAAACATTACAAATAAATATTTTATTCTATTTAAATAGCAATCCCAAAACTAGAACCACCCAATTAGCCAACAATTTCTTTTAAGGAACTGATTTTAAAAAAGTGCGAGACAATTATTTTTGAATGAAGTAAATATTTTATCAAATAGAATTGTTAATCGACTGTTTAATCGAATTGCAATTACTAAGCGAGAAAAATATTCAATAATAATGAGAAATTTATGAACGAAAGTTGCAATGCTAGAAGACTACATTCGCATTAAACTGCGATTGAATAACTGATTTTGAACCGGTAGGGTAAAAAATTTCAGCCAAAGTTATCTGGTAATTTTAAATTAGTTGCAATTTGAAAAAAAAATCCAGGTAAGTGACGCCAACGTAGAAACGATAAAATTTTAATCGATACCAAGAATATCAATTAGAAATGAAAATAACATAACTATTTCTATTTTAGAATGATTAATTTCCATTCATAATATCTATCTATATTTTAGAATGATTAATTTCCATTCATAATATCTATCTATATTTTAGAATGATTAATTTCCATTCATAATATCTATCTATATTTTAGAATGATTAATTTCCATTCATAATATCTATCTATATTTTAGAATGATTAATTTCCATTCATAATATCTATCTATATTTTAGAATGATTAATTTCCATTTATAATATCTATCTATATTTTAGAATGATTAATTTCCATTCATAATATCTATCTATATTTTAGAATGATTAATTTACATTCATAATATCTATCTATATTTTAGAATGATTAATTTCCATTCATAATATCTATCTATATTTTAGAATGATTAATTTCCATTCATAATATCTATATATTTTAGAATGATTAATTTCCATTCATAATATCTATATATTTTAGAATGATTAATTTCCATTCATAATATCTATATATTTTAGAATGATTAATTTCCATTCATAATATCAATCTAATCTAGACCAACCTAAAAAAACTCATAAATTACCAAAGATGAAAAAAAAAAAAAAAAAAAAAAAAGAATACTTTGAAACTGACAGTCGACTGAAAAAGACCTTAACGAATTCTCCCGCGTATTTAAACATCCGATTCATTTCTTATATCACGAATAAATAGGATGCCATTACGATACAGCTGGAATAACTTTTGAAAAATACAATACCTTGCCATATTCCGGAGTCAAGTGTTCCTTGCGACTTAAATCAACTGTTTTCACATTAAGTTGAATGTTCAGGTGCTTACTAAACATGAGAACCGATCTGCAAAAAGGGCATCTCGCATAACTGTACAGCGTCGGAAGAGCCATCACGATTAAGAGCAGGCGAACAGACAGGAAAACAAATTTACACTAGACTCCTACTGAGTTGAAACAACGGCAGAAATGGAATGTTCCTTCAGATGATAACACATCACGAGACTAATGGGCGTATGAGCACCGTCAGCAAGAAATTGAACTTCAGATTTGAAGTGAACAGATGGATTATTACAAGTTTATCTTCCTTTTTTAGATTGCTAATTTAAATTTTTTTTTTTTAATGTAATACGAAAATCCAAAAAATTAGACAAGAAAAAAATCCTTAAAATAACCCAAATTATTAGAAAAATTTCTTCGATACATCATTGCAATTAGAGCACGCATATTCTGTAACATCTAAAAGCAAACTTATTTCTACAAGGGGGAAAAGGCCCAAATATTATTATGCATAAAAATACTATAAAAAAAAGGGGTGGGGGGGGACGAAAAAGAGAAGATTAATGAATAATTGAATCCGGCCCAAAATTTTTACCAAGGGTCACTCTAGAGCGAAAATTCAAACTAGCGATTTTTTTTTTCTTCCTCTCTCTCTCTGTCGGGGACCTAACAATTGTCCAAAAATTAATCCCTACTCATCCGAAAATCCCAAGACATTGAGATTTCGGGAAAAAAAAAAGATTCTACAATTAATTTCCCCTCTTTTCTATTCCTCCCCTTTTTTTAACTATTTTTATATACTATAATTTTCAGACTTTTCTTACAGAAATAAGATGTATTTTATATATATAACTGAAAAGCAATGTAAACTTCTAATTTAAATAATAAACTGAATTAAATCAGAAACCACCTAAAATTTATCTTAGCCACGTATTACGCATAAAAAGGATTTTTACAGATTACTGTATAAAGAAATTTATAGAATACTATACAAAGAATGATAAAAAAAATGCCTGGAATATTTAAGAAAAATTTTTCACTTCGAAAATCAGGTGTTGCGTATCGCTGTAGAAATTTCTTTTCAATATAATTTCATTCTTTAAAACCGCTCTCATTTTAGATGACAACTTTGTTTGGGTAAAACATCAATTTGTCTTTAAAAAATAAAAAGCATATAATCGAGAATAATAGATGAATTATTTTGACTGCCTGAATTGAAAATTCTTTCTTTACAAGTTGCATAATTAGAATGGATTTCGAAACGAACAAAAAAAAAAAGGTTCAAAATGAGCAAGAAATGCAATTTATTTTTATGCTTTATTCCAGAAATTTAAAAAGATCGTTTAGACAAAGTAATATCTTTTTCTACTTTATTCAATAAAAATTCGAAGCTTTTAACAGAATTGCATTCTTTTTTTCATCCTAATACTGCAATGTAAAAAACAAAAACAAAAAAAAAAAAAAAACCCCGAATTCTTCTATTTCGCGAGAATAAAACTTAGCAGTTTCATTTTTAGTGAGAAGAATTTGCAGAATTAATCACAAAAATGACCTTGATAAGTTTTTAGAATAATCCATTCCATAAATTTAAACCTGCAACTGCGATTATTAAGGAGATATACAGTAAGTAAAAAAAGATAATTGAACGGGAAAACTGTTTAGCGATGATGTATTGAATAGTTTGCGCTTTAAAGCGAAATAGGTTAATAGACATTTTGAACAATAGATCATCAGACTGACTGCTTTGATATTGTTTTGAATAAAAGATTTCCTGAATAGAACGTCTCTATCTTAAAGCATTTTCCGGTTTATTTATTTTTCATTTACTTAACTTCAACCTAGATTTCCCACTTATTTCAAAACCTTAACATAAACCTAAAAGACTGATTTATTAGCATTGTTATGAATATGCTTTCTTAAATATTTGGCTTTCCTGAAATTGCCTCATGCTTGAATAAGATTAATCCTTTGTGATGTTAGCAAATTCAGATAAAATTCGTTAAAAAACTTAATTTTTTTAAAAAAATTTCAATAGGTAAAAGAATTGAGCACAATTGATGCTTCACGATCAAAAGACAAATAGTTGTTTAGAATCAAAGTACCACCAACGAGAATTTTTTTTCCTTTAACTTACCACACATAGATTATAAATTGGGGAAATTAACGAATGACTGTTTGGTCAACGTCAAAAGAAGAATACCATAAGAAAAGCATTTTTTTTTTTACAATTAGTTTCAAAGAAGACTTTTGGGAAATCAAAATTGAAGATCAGAAAAGATTATAAAAATTGGCAATAACTGTAGACTACGTGATGTGATTTGCACTATAGAAAAATCAAAAACATGCAACAGGGTTGATTATTGGATCAACTGCTACCAAATTTGGCCAGTTATTTCTTGAATATTTAGGCAAGGGCTAAAAATGAATTATTTAAAGTTTAATTAATCGAATTTTTAAAATTTTCGCAATAACTTCGGAGAATAATTTAGCACATAAATCATGTTTGCGCCATTTTAAACTTAAACGAATTTTCAATCCGATACTTCTGTTGAAAAGAATTGATATAACCATTTTACAATACTTCATTTTAAATAAATTTCGCTGACTTTGGCATTCAATATTATTAATAGGGTGGAAAAAAAAAACCATTCTGTGATGCACATTCCGTATTTGCTAGCTTCAAATTCTCATGGGAAAATGGATTAGTTCGATATGCTTAAACAAACTTATGGGAAACAAGTTTTGATTCTAAACCCATTTATCGAAGCTTAAATTCCTTTTCGCAGAAGTTTAATCTTTTCTCATATTTAAATTTTCTTACCTCCAAGAACTCCTTTTTCATGTGATGATTTCTCATAATATCAACATGTTTTAAAATCAAATTGATGTTAAAATGATTCGCAGCCATTTTTACAGCTCTGCAGTAAGGACTGGGATAGAAATCGTACATTATAATCGATACACCCATTGTAAAATATTACCGACAAAATACGATGTCCGTTTTTACCAGATGTACGTCAAATCAGTCAGCAGGAAATGAACAACAAATCTCGACCTGTCTTATATTTATATACGAATTCGTGACCTTATAATGCACAATAATTATAAAAACGAGTAACCGCTGTTCCTTAATGGTCTATATCACGAAAATTGAAGTTTCCAGAGATCAGATTTAAACTTTTGAAAACAACTGACGTAAATTATAATAAGGTACATTAGTAAGTTCTATTATCAAGCACTTTCTTCATAAAATATTATTCTTAAAAATATAAACACTAGTTCACTCCGCTTCTTAATCGAACTCTAAAAGACCATCATAGACTAATCGACATGAAAAACCTCTTTCATTATATGCTACTCTAATGGATTAAATTTATACATTTTCTCGTTTAGGAAATGGGTTTAATTTTAAAAATCTAACCGAATCGTTGATGCAATGGAATAATCTCATTTTTCAGAACAAAGACGTATAATTGTATGGACTCACGAGACCATCAGATCAAAGCTTATACTGAAAAATATTTACTCAAAATCTTCGATTCTATAAGTGAAGTTTTTTTTCTTTTTGAGTTAAGTTTCCTAATCTTCGATATCTAGTAAAAAAAAAAAAAAAAAAAAAAAAACCCCAGAATAGGGAATAAAATGGAAGTTTGTGTCCAAAAGTAATGGATAAATCTTAAATCTTGTTACTTTTCGATACATTTTAAAAGATTCATATTTGTTATATAGGTAACGAGATTTCCGATTATCTCTTCGAAGTTGTGCCAGTGATACGAGATGGGCCTTAACGTTCGTTTGAAGCTCTCTCTAATCTGGAATTTATTTTTTATTTTTTTAAAAAAAGGAAACGAAGTAGTAATGTTTAAACATTCGTCTTCTAAAGTCACAATTTCGGCATGCTGGTTGGCTCTATGCGGGTTGAGGTTCGAACTCGCAACGTTAGGGTTCATAGCTGAGTAACAAAGCCACTAGACAAAAGTGTACACTCTTCTCCGGAAGTTGTTAGCTGGCTTATAATGTTACCACCACAGCTCGTTCTTTAACTGGGATACAAGCATCCTCCATTTCTTTCGAACCACTTGATCAACTCGTTGAACATCTTTTGTTGTAGCAGACCTGTATTCCTCATCACCAAAAATGTGATTTCGAGTTGAGTGATTTTCATCTCTTCCCAGACTGATGAAGAGCTTCAAAGGCCCATCTTGCATCATTGGTAGAAAAACATAGCAATATTCTTAGAAGAAGGGACTGTAAACCTGGTCCAGCGATATGATAAATATCTGAATCTTCACGACGATTATGTTGAAAAATAACAGTGTCTCTACAAAGTTTTTGATATTAAATTCGTTTTATTCTCCACGCTTGTTTTTTTTTAAGTGGTTGTTTATCCGTTTGAATCGACCTAGAATAGGATGCTGAAAAAAGTAAGAAAAGAAATTTAAATTGAATATTGGATACTTTTGAAATCCAGTTAAACGATGAAAACGTTTGGTTTACGTACGTAGTTTTTCCAACAAGAAAATGCAATGCCAGAAGCACAGAAAATGTTAACAACGGACTACTATGAAAAAAAAAAAAAAAGAAGAAAGAACAGTACTGGACGATTATTCATTAAGTTTGTTTACAAGATTTACTACAATTTCGTCATATGAATGAATGAGAAACGATTGTACTTCGTATACGAGAAAATAAAAATTTTAACTGTCCGAAATTTCACCATGAAGATTCATTAACTTCTTATTTCGGATCTCCTTGAGTCAGATAAAACATATGTATTAGTGAAAATTAATTACAAGACACAGTGAGCTATACGAATAAAATGTTAAGGTTTGATCACCAAAATTGTAGTCTCATCTTTTTTAATGTACCTATTCGTAAAAACTGAAAAACGTATCGAGCTAGAAAATTGAAATTTCATATGTGGTCTTCATATCAAAATTATGACTGACGCAATATAGCCTTTTCTGTCTCTTGTGCCATTAAAATCGACAAACTAAATTCATATCAAAATTGTATCTCGTATCAAATATTGGACCCAACTGATCAAAAGGGAGCGATGCAAAATTGAAGCTTCAAGATAGATTCATTCAACGAATGACAATGGTGCAATAATGCGGAAGTACACGAGACAGAGGGGGTAACTCCAGCTAGCTTTTGAAGTATCTAAAACTGCATTTCTGTATTTGTACTCCAAAAGTTTAATAAAAGCTCCCGCGATTGAATGGGGTAGAGGATGCATAAAATGTTACCATCAATCTAAAATCATCAGATATTTATACGAGTCATATAATGTAGCAAATAAAATCACTTGAAATCATATTGATTTGAAAAGTACAGGTGCGATGTCAAATTTCCGCTACCAACAAGTTTCACTTGCATTACGTTAACAACAGAAAAACGGAAATTTCAGTAAAATTTAAGTTAGAAACTAGAAGATTATAATAATTTAATCATTTCATATCAAAAATTGAGGACAGAAAGTCGATCAAAAATGAAGAGTGGAAAAGTTCAGAAAGAAAAGTAGGCGCGATTTAAGGAATTTAAGGGTAGGGAGACGACACTACGTCACTAGTTTCTGATTTAGCATGAACTTTACTGAGACAGAGTGGATAAACGAACAATTTCATTCATTTAATTTTATAAAAGAGTTCAGATTTTATTTATGAATAACCATTACCTAGGATTTATATGAAAAAGTTCCATAATTATTTGAACATTGAAGTTTAAGAGTGAAATGAACGGTCAAAAAACTTTTTCCCATTCATCACAAGGATAACATTATTTTGTAAGAAACAATCTAGTTTTAATATATTTTGTGAAATAACCGACTTTCAGAAGTATTTTAATAAACGATCTCCTACAAATGAGGCATTAAAATAAGTCAAGTTTTCTCAAGTATTTTATGTTCCGATGCATTTTATTTATTTACAACGTTCACGGTAAGTTCGCAGTTAAAATGTCGCTCTCCTCTGATTAATAGAAAAAATATGTATTAAAACAGATAGCGAGATTGGCAGAGAAATAGATTTATTATTGAATATCAAATTTTAAGAGCTTTTAAAATCTATTTTATGCAAATGAGTATCTTATTCGCATGCCTCTTATAAATCGGTTGTCAAACAGCTAGTTTCAATTTTCCTTCTGGTATTGAAAAAGCAGGAAACAAATGCTGCTAGACATAAAGCTTTAACCTTGATATTTAAACTCTTACATTTCATGAGCAAAATGGAAATACAGTAAGGCAAACAAAATAAAACAAACACAGCATAATGTTATAAAAAAACCAGAATGAAAACTTTGCACGAAAATGTTCAGAAAAGTATCGCAAAACAAACTTCATATTGCTTTATTTAGTCATCTTGAATTTCGAATATTATGTAGTTAAAAAAAAAAGTATCATACAACGGTCATCATCAAAATACGCTTAAATAGTACACGTGGGATGTTCTAGTAATAACTGAAGTTTTCGTATGTTCTTCAAATAGGAAAATATGCTTGGAGCAGTGCTGATCAACTGAAACCTTATTTATCTCCTGAAAAAAATCGCTCGAAACAAAAAATAAATATCAAAGAGAAGTCAAGAAACATGAAATGCCACATGGAAGCTTATTTCTAAAGAAGATTTTAGTTATCTATTAGAAATAAATTAATCACGTATTAGAAATAATAAAAAGACGATTTCTAAATTATGCAATTCAAAATATTGGAATGAGAAATTGGGATGGACCTGAAAATAATGTTTCGGTACTGAATTCAGTTAAGAGTCAATCAACATATCAGGTAAAAAAAAAAAAAAAAACATTGCTTACTTTGATGAATTCAGGTTTCATCTGTTCTCCACTAAATAAATCAACTTGTATTTGATTTAATTTTATCTTTAAATGTTGTGCTACCATTATAACAGTGCGGCATGGTCCGCTGGCAGGATACAGATACAAATCAATTGCCATTTTTCTTAAACTTAAGTAAAATTAGCTCAGTTAAAATAAAAGCGAATATTCTAACTTAAAAACAGAAGCAGGGTTACTAAGCGTCTGAAGTAGTTGCAACTGGCGAACAAAGCCTTTTATATAAAATTATCACGAATCGAAGTTCAGTCTTAATCTTCTCAAAGAATACAACACAAAAGATAAAATAGTCATAAATTCCTTCCGAGTTAAAGTTACAGTTCTTAAAATGCTTATCTTTGATAATAAACTTAGCAGAAGAATAATAACGAAAAAAAAAAAAAAAGATTTCAAGCTAAACAGAAATGTTGTTTAAAAATTCTTAATAGGAAGAAAAAAGAAAGAAAAGTAAGAAACTATTCCGGATTCAAAATGCAATGCAATTCCGCAAAGAATTGTATTTTTTTTATATCAGTCTAACATAATTAAATATTTTTATCTATTTAAATAGAATGATTGATATTCTTAACATATTCTGGAAATACATGGCAAAGAATTTCGAGGGAAAAAAAAAAAGACTCAAATTTGTTATTTAAAAATTTTGCGCACGCCTTTAATAATAAATAGAATGCGCATAAATTTTAAGCATGCATCTAAATATCAATTCTAATAAATTAATGATTTTATTGTCATTACATTTCTATATCTTTTTTATAACCGATTAGAAAAGTTTTTCTCATTATTGAATAAAATGTTAATGTCATGCAAAAGTAAATTTTAAAAATGGAAAATGATCCGTATTAATGAATAATAACATCCGTTTTTCTTTATCGTTTTAATGAATAATAATATCCTTATTTAAATAATACAGGATTATTACAATACAATGATAACAGTTTCCCAAAGAAAAAATATGATTAATACTGATAAAAAAAATTGACCAAACAACTGATAAAAATTTAATTCACTTTTCACTTATCAGTTACAATGACCGCGGTGAACTTACCTTTAAATATTCGGGTTTCAATTGTTCCCCTGCCATCAAATTGACAACTTTTTCATTGACATCTATTCCAAGATATTTGGCAGTCATTAAAACAGCCCGGCATGGGCCGCTAGCGGGTGCAAGATACACGTCAATAGTCATAGCGCTCACTTCTTGAGTTTTACCGGCAACTGAACTACAGGAACCCAGGATGAAAATTCAGGTCCACTGTTTAAATACCAGTGAAGAGATAAAGAAAGCTCCCTCGTGATTGGAGAACGGAGAACGAGGAACAAGCGTACAGTCAGCAGACGCTGGCAATCAGTAGACAAAATGTGGCGAAGTGTTACTCAACATCAACACATGAAACAACCCGACATTTCACCCACAGTGAAGAATCAAAACAAGTTAGCAGTCAGTAATTAAGGTTAATCGCACCAGATGGCGCACGAAATGGATTTCCTTTCCACGCTAGGTTTGATCACGGGGATCATACACAAATACAATCTTAACTATACTCATAAATATTTCAAATAAAGAAAGGTTTTAATATTCTTTCCAAATAATTGTTGCATTTAATGAAAGATTTTATATTTATGAAATGTTGAGTCTTCAGTTTATTAAATATTTGTGAACTGTTAGATAGGTTTTTGTTTTGCGATTAATACTAGATGATAACGTTTGAAGTTTTTTTTAAAAAAATTGCCCCGATATCTCCATAAAATGAATAGACCAGATATAAAAATTACTTATCGATCGAATTGCAATGATTGCAATTCCGAATGCTGATTTAATTAATGATTTTTTTAATAATTAATTATTTAATTTACAGCTAGTTAAAGAAACAAACCCTAGAAAAGAGTATTCGGATATATTTTTTCCTGGATGCTGTAAAACTGCATTTTCGGAATTTGGGATAAAAATGTAAAAGTGAATTTTAGATATGTGCTTGCTTTGTAACAATTTGGTTTCCACCAAAATAAATAAATAAATAAAGTGTTATTCACATTGTTTTGTTTTTTGATATTTTAAAGAAAACACATTTGATTTCTTGAAGGGAGAAATTTATAATTCCTATTCATGCTTCATTTTTCCCCATGGTAAATATTTGCTGGTAATGAAAAGTTAAAAATTCAAAAGTAACAGAGTATTAAATTAAAGTAATTCAAAAGTAACAGGGTATACACTCCGAGGGTTTAGAGAGATCCTGAGTCGAGTTCATTTCTTGCACTAAAAAATGATTTTTTTTGAAGAAATTCCTCATTTTCAACGATAGTTTTGCCCTACATCTCAAAATTGAAATGACAGCGCTGCATTCAAATTTAAGTTAAGGGATTGTATTATTCTGGCGAATTTCTGCACTTTGATATCGAATTTTTAGAATTAACTAATCCCAAAATTTAAAGTTTGACATTCTGGAATCTCGTTCGCTAGTGTTTGGAAGATAGCAAAATATTGTATGTAACAATTGTAATATGTTTAATTATGTAAAATAACTTTGTTACTTTTTGACGCATCTTAAATTTGTTTTAGTTAAATTAATATTCCATTTTGAAACACATCATTAAAACTATGATTTAGCATGTTTTGCAATGATTTTGAACCGCACTCAGATGATGAGGACAATATCTGTAGTTGGCAAACTTCACTCCAAACTAGAGGAAACAAACACATCATATTTAGTGTGCACCATGGTTTTTAATAGAAACGGGTTTAGAACTCAGACCCCTCTTGCGTTGAAACTGAGACCTTACTTCAAAGCCACTGTGGTCCAAAATACTACTACGATTTAAGGTGACACGAAAAAGTTGTTGCTATCTAGTAAATTATTAATAAAAATATCTTGTAACATTTTGGCAATGGAACACAAATTTAATTAAGCAAATGATATTCTCATAAACATTTTATTAAAAAAATATTTGCACCTGCTTAGTAACTAACTTAAAAAAGGAATTTTTATTTCTAGCTAAAACCGCTGACCTATATGAAGAATCTGCTGCATTCAGATTTTGTGAAATACAATGCAGCTGTCATTTTTGCGCATTTTAAACAGTCAAATTTCCCTAAATATGCATATATTATGCGAAATTATATTTGCTCAGCAGTTTTCAAAAATACTGTGATCAAGGATTTACTTTGCAATTATAAAATTGGGATTAAAACCGAGGACAGTTTAAACGTTACATTGACAGTAATAATGTAACTAAATATATAAATTTCACAAATGAATATTTTTTGAAACTCTTCCTAATTCTATTTCAGATCCTTTCATTCTAAAAATAGAATGGCATTTTATTTTGTAACTTTTAGTGAAAACTAAAAGCCATGATAAATATTTTATATTCAAAATTTTATTTCATAAATGATTTATCTTTTTATATATTGTACAAAGTGACGAAAGATGGAACACTTTTCCTCAAACCAGAACACAACAGCTAAGTGCCAGAAAACTTTCTCTTACTATAAGATAATTAGTGATTTTACTATGAGATTCGGAAAAGAATTTCTTTGATACACGTTGACGTAAGAAAGTGAATCTTAAGTTTCTTTGTAAGAATGAATGCCATAGGCATTAGGGATATATATCCTTTCCCTTGTAGAGTGGGAAATTCCTCACTCAGCAATATCTTAAAGCACCTGTTGGAAATAATGAAATAAAAAGCGGGATTTGAATCGGGAAATAAGAGAAAATTTTAGAATGATGTAACATGGGATAATTTAAGATAAAAATTAGGAAATTAATTAAAATTAAAATTAAATTAAGATATATCATTATTACAATGCAAAAGAAAAAGGTAGATAAAAATATAAAGATTTTATAAATTTATATTTAGTAATTTTGTATTGTTTAAGTATATAATGTTAATTTTTGAAAGAAATTTTTAGATTTGCATCAGTCTGTATGCCGAGTTGTTTTGTATATTAAAATTTTTTACAACATACTGTTGTAGAAATGCATTATTTAATTTATAAAAAGAAAATACGTTATAAAGTTTAAAGGAATTTAAGAGCATTATTATTAAAAAAAATCATCGATACAATTAATATCAGAATAATTAATATTGATATATTTTATTAATAATCCTAACGAACACAAAATAATTTTGTGACATAAAAAAACGTTATTATATAAATTTAGTTACATTAAATTTAATACAAGACTCTCCAAAAATTAATTAAAATTCTTCTATAAGAATCGAAATTATATTCCTAAGTAAATTTAAACCAAAAATTTGCTGCGAACGGCAAACGTGAGCAATGGATATTAAATATGAATCAGGTCATCAACATTTTTGTGTGTATGTGTGTGGGTATGAAATGGTTCCATCAGTATTACTTTTTAGTGCAAAATATTAGAATTCTAGTAAAAAAAAAACTTAAAATTATTAATTTTCTCTCCTATAAAGTTTATGAAATTTTGCTTATATTTATAGTTTATGAATGGTTAGGAATTATGTTATTACTGAAAACTATTTTCTATTACTCGTAATTAATCTTGATAAATTTTATATTTTCAAAGCAAAATAAAAAACATATTTTTCTGATATTTGTGTTTCATTACGTTAAAAAACGAAATCGTTTGTTTCTGTTAATATCGTTTTTTTTTTTCTTTGCTTTAACTAATCGAAATTATCGTTTGAATTTATATTTCTCTTTCTGAAAATGGCCACATCCGTAAGTTATTGTACTTATTTAGAAAAAAAAATATAGAAGAATTCGGTTCTATTTTATAAAAACTTCTATGGAAATGAAATAATTTGATGCATTAATGGACGAAATATGAAGTTTTTATTCTTGCTTGTTTACTTTTTGAATATCAATGACTTTCTCTGAGTCTTTCATGTATCAAAAAATATGCAGCCGATGTTTTTATGCTTTAGAATTGTTAATACAAACAATATTGAAAGATGATAAAGTAGCTTCAAATTAAAGTAACGTATTTTCAATCAGCACTCTAGTATATTATAATATCTGATTCATCTGATGTCAAAGTTCTGCCTCATGCTTCTTTTGATTTTCTGAAGGAAAAAATACAATGCAACAGCTGAAAAATAATTGAAGGTAAAAAATATTTTGATACTTCTTAAAATTCATTTTTTATTTCGATTTTTATAAAAAACATCATTCTAAAATTACATTATTCAGTTGGTATGAAATAAAACACAAAGTTAAAATAAGGAGGTCT
This sequence comes from Argiope bruennichi, assembly GCF_947563725.1. Taxonomy (NCBI): domain Eukaryota; kingdom Metazoa; phylum Arthropoda; class Arachnida; order Araneae; family Araneidae; genus Argiope; species Argiope bruennichi. The sequence goes on along the minus strand of NC_079151.1, from coordinate 63,124,772 downwards.
AAAAAATAATTCATTTCATATAAAAATCCAAATATTTGCTACAATGACGATCCAGTTCAAATGAGATAAGAATCATTTTTATTTTCTCGTATACGTAGAGAAAATGTCAAAACATTCGAGCTCGGAATTTTGAAGAACGTCCATGTTAAAGGCCTCCTTGAGTCGAAAATTATATTTGAAATTCTGTTTGTCTGTCTGTGAATACGTAAATTAAAAACCGTTTTGTGCTGGCTAGATGAAATTTTTTTAATCTTATCCTTACACTTAAGTTTTAGATTTCTATCAAATTTTGAATAAAATCTATTAATAGATAATCTGTCTATCCGGTTATCCGAGTATAAGGGAACACAATAATTAAAAAACATTAAGAGTTACACATGCACAGATTTAGCATCTAAAATGTAGATTCGTACCAAATTTTGAACGAAATCCGTCAAAGGGTTGACTGTCTGTCTGTCTGAAGTTTCTCATGCACTTATTCGCAGTAACTAAAAAAAATGAAAAGACTTAAATAAATGAAATTTAGTATATAATATTGGAACTACGTTTATAATTCTGTGTCAAGTTTGGATTCAATCGATCCGAAAAAAGGCGTCCAAAATATATATTCGCCTTTTCGGTTATTTATGTATTAACCGCATGCCAGGAATTAATCATCAAACAAATTGTTAAAGATCGAACGATAGATTTAATAAAAATGCTAGATTCACATCAAAGATTTATGTTTTGGAGCATTTTCTCGCTAATATATTAAAAATTTTCGTATTTAAAGTCTCATTTTCGTTGCTTAATAAATTAAAAAATATAAATTTATTACAAATTCAAAATTATACAAAAAGCAGCTAATTTTTTCAATGTCTTTTTCCAAAATAAGCATTTTTACGTTTTGTTATCTATTTATTTATTTGTTTTTATGTTGGTATTTTAATATATTGTTAAGTGTTTTTGTGCTAATGTCATTGAATTGGCCGAATATAACAATTAACAAAAGCTGCAAAATATTTACATCATTTAATATATAGAAAGAAAAATAATACAAAGTTTCTCACAACATTCACGATCTTATTCAAAGTCCACAATTTTATGCAAGGAGGGGGGGGGAGGTTAATAGAGGGTTGTGCTGGAAAGTTTTGGGTACGCCTTTCCTGTTGATTTAATTATTAAGAATTAATTATTATGATAAAATAATAGTTAAGAAACCAAAACTGAGCGAAAATAATTTGATATCATCTTTTTCAAACTTTGGTAGAAATTTTATAAAGGAAATCTGTTTGTTATCGATTCAAATGGATATGAACACCATCACTGAAAAATGCTAAAAGCTAGATAATTGAAATTTGGTACATCATTTTTACCATTAAAATGGTAAATCGTTATTAAAGTTTAGATTAAATTCATAAACTTGTTATTTTTTTATCGATTTGTATGTTCGTGTATAAGTGAAAGGGATAATTCAAAAATGAAACAAGATAGATGCTTGTAATTTGATATGTGGTCTTGACACAAATATTATAGTATCTGATAGAAATTAACTTGGTCAATCATGATAAAGGTAAATATAAAGCTAAAATAAAATTGAATTCCAGCTCTTGGAGGAGTAGAAATGTTCTATTTTTTCCTCCTTAGCAATCTTAAAGCCAATAAATATCCTGTAATATGTAACAGCTGTTATTACAACAAGAGTAATAAAATATGTTTTAGGCTAGTAATTTGAAAATTGGTTTATTTGAGAATCAATTTTTCACAAAAAAATTTGAACCACCTACCATATTTTTCTTTAGTTTAATCAAATGGATTTGCTCGCAATAATTTTAGATTTCAGAATTTTTCTAGAAGCGTGAAAAATCTATCTGAATTCCGAGAATCAGGACTGATCCGTATGAAATGGCTCTACAAAAAGATTACTTTGATATGTAATTCATTTTCTGAAATTAGAAAGAAAAAAAGTCTCTATTTTACTATTTTATGAAGTTTAACATTCAAATTTTAACATGATTATACTATCTATCTGACATACTATATGTAAATTATAACATTCATCTTTTAATGTAATATCATCCAAAATATAACAGTTTTGTTAAATTGAGGTACGTTAGAATACTGCTCTGTTTTACCGTGTCATAACAGTTATTTAACCTAATGCTTATTGGTTGGATATTATTTGTAAATTGAATCAGACGACTTGAATCATTAAGTTATGCAAAAAAAAAAAAAAGTCCTTCAAGACTCTTTATAGCGATTAATAATTACCAAATTCAGTGCATAATACTTCTTCGGGCTCACTATAAGATGGATAATCAAAATTTCTAGTGAAATTTTTAATTATGAAGTAAGATTTTTAATAATTGAATGCATAATTTTAATGTTCTCTCTCAACAATTTCAGGATAATATTGCTCAAAAATAATTTTTTATGTTTATATGAAATTGAAATAATAAGCTTTTTAGAAATAGGCAATTTTATCTGTGTATAATATTTTCCTTTAAAACAATACTTTTCATTTTTTGATTACTAGATTTATGCACACGCATATTGCGCGATTTTAAGTACATTTGTCTTGTCACATTATTACTGCTATATAACAACACGTTATTATTGCATGGAATGAGTTTAAAAATTAAAATATAGGCAAATCAAACCTAAAACAGCATTAGGCTACGATGTTTCCGACTAGTGACTCTTGATCTTCTGTAAATCGTTCTTCCTTATATAATTGAAAAATGGTGTAAATCCCATTTAAAGTACCTTTTCTTGAATTCAAACCTTTTTAACAATAAGCCCTGTTAATACTTAATATTCTATGAATTTACAATAGAATCATTACAATAGAAGCTTTTAAGCGGGGTACAAAGATATTGTATTTACAGTTAACTCAAAGCTATTACAAGTTTTATGGACTACAATAAATAAAATTTTAGAAAAGTTGCACCACTATAAAAAGAGTAAGCACTAGTTTTATTACTCATAAAAATGGAAATAAAGCTGTAAAATTTACTAAAATGAAACTGCATTGTTTGAAGCAAAGTATATAATATATACTTATCTATATATTATATCTTTGATATTTAATTTTATTTCCAACTTTTTTCATTTCAAAATTTTCACGAGTTCATAAAACTTATTTTTGTAATTATATCTGTCTGTGAGCACTATAACTCAAAAACACTTTGAACCAGATAGATGAAATTTGGTATGGGCTTTACATTAAATTTTCAAAACTTTATCAAGTTTAGTTATGTTAACGTCTCGTTTCTAAAGCTACACTAGGGATATTTTGGGATGGAACTCGTAATTTTGTACCATGGTCATATAATAGGAACGACACTTCAGCTGGCACCCATTTCTAACGGGTGGACATTTGACCCCGGTGTATTTAATGTGCGCCAGACCAGCAAACACGACATTTCTTTAGTGGAATCGTGTCTCGAATCTGGATCTAAAGCTGAGACCTTACCACCAGGCCACCGCCGTCTCGAATATTTTTCATATCTTTGAAAGAATTCTATTGAAAGGAAGTGTGTCTTTACTATTCGAATACAAGTGAGTGCAAAACGTAAAGAGAAAGCTAGATAAAATTTGGTTCAAATCTTCATAATCTAAAATGGAGATTCATATGAAATTTTGAACCAAAACCATTAAATGGTTGACAGTCTAATTGTCCGTACTTTCACATGCATGTCAGTACAATTGTTAAATGATATAATGATTCGGTATGCAATTAAAATTTTAAGTTTAATAGGTTGAAAAAAAAGCATCAAAAATGGCATTGTATACAAGGCACAAAACCCTTAGTGCGAACATTAAAAATATTAGCACTTGTGGGGTCTATGACCTCATTAAGATCGTAGATTATTTATGCAGAGTTATGTTTTATGCAAAGAGGAGTATGGAGATAACGCCTTTATTAGAGAATATGCAAAAAAAGAAAAAAAATGCAGGAAAGCAATTAGTCTATATTTATCAAAGGGAAGATTGCCTATTTATGTGTTTATCAACTCAATACTTAAAAAAAAAAGTAAAGAAAATTTTTTATTGTAGTGATACTTAGCAAACTTAGTGATATTTATCCAAGTTTGGACAAAATCAATTACAGCTAGAGTGTCTACCTCTATTTTTTTTCGGATGTATATTCAACACGGAGCTTCAGGACAGCATCAGATAAGATAAATAAAATTTGGTATTTGATATATTATAAAATATGGTAGGGTTGTATTAAACTTTAGATGAAATCTGTCGGGAATAGTTTATTTAGTTTTCACCGTTATGAGGAAAAGTTAAGCATGGAACGCGAAAACACACAAATTATGAAAGCTTACAAAAGGTCGAAGGGATCGAATTATGATTTTACAAACTTTTTAAAAACTTTTAGCAAGTTAGTAATGGTGAAATTTGGCCACCAAACTATTTACTTTTTTATATATTAGAAATCTGAAATATGGTAGAATTATTTGTTCCCAAAGAAAGTACAAAATTTAAATATTTTCAAAATCTGATTATCAGTTAATCAGTTAATTAATCCTGTTTCCAAATGAGTAAACAAAGAGTATGATTTGACAAAAATTGATAATAAGATTCCAAAATAGTTACAATAAGAAATTTAAAAAAATTATTTTTCTATGTTTTAAAAACATTTAAAACACAGGAAACAATTATTAATAAAGAAATTAAAAAACACTTCTTTTTTAATATATCAAATAGTTTAAATGAGTTATAGTTTTATAAAAAAATATGTAAGTCAGTAAAGAAATTGTAAAATCGAAAAGAATTGAAATGCATTAAGGAAATTAGTCCACAATAAATAACACAAGAAAACCTTCTCGTACGAAAAAAAAACAACAATATATTATAAACGTTATTGAATTTCAATTTATTGCAATTCTTTCAAAGAATGTTGTTTTCTGAGTTTCGTGGCCTTGAAACTTTTGTTTTGATTCCCAGATTTTTGATAAATACATTATTTTATACTTTTCAGTACACTAATACAAAGGTTTCCTTTGGCATTTCTATATTCAGTAAAAGCTATTTAAACGATGCTGTACAGATAATCAATTTTCACATTATTCAACTTTTATTTGCATACATTCAAAGTTATATAAGCAGAAAAAATGGTCATCGTCAAAGAATTCGACCTGGAGATTTTAATGCATATTTAAGATTCCAGTCAGTCAGAATTTCTGTTCTCTTTATAAGGACTCTCTATTTACTTGTCTATTTGTTTAAGAAAATGAGAGCTTAGAGACAAATTATTTTGATAGATGAAATTTGGTATATGGGTTTTGTACCAAAATATATTTCTATTTAATTTTAATAAAAATCCATTTACAGTAAACTTTGACACTGCCGCCAATCTCATTCACAGGAACCGATTTCTTCTATTAATTTTGTCACTTTGATTTCTTTCTTAACTAATTAAATTACTTTAGATTTTAAAATTTATGTAATATAATTTGATAAGGTGTCATGAAAGCTGATTGATATGATTAAATTAGTGTTATTGAATGGTGAACAAATAACTAATCACTGAAGACGGTTATTCTATTTATTTAAAAATAATTAGTTCAGCTAAAGAATCAGTCTTTCAGTCCTAAGTACTGACACGATTTCACTTCTTTTTATTCTTATATTTCTTATATTCTTTTTATTCTTCTTTATATTTATCTTTTTCTCACTTTTTTTTCGTAAAAGCTCCTGACCCTAGATATATCATCAATGCTCAAAAGTACCCTGTTCTTTATCTCATTTCCGAGTGATACCGCAAAATGAAATTTCAGCTGAATGCACTATATTAATATTAAAAGCAAGGTTTTCAGTAATATAGTTAATATTTTGACGATTACAGAATTTTTCTCTTCCTTTTACACCTTTTGATTACTTCTCCGAAAAAGTTTTCTTTTAGTCAGAAACTTCTCAATTTGGCATACAATTAAAGACTTATTGTATATGAATTTATTAGTTCTTGATATGCTGTTTTAATGCTGTAAAATCAGCACACAATATAATGTTATATTCTGTCTAATATTTCATTTTTGTAGATTATATTACAATTCAAGTTTTCGCGGAGATACGTATCAAGATTAAATAAACTACAACATTAAACATTGAAGAATTTATCTAAGTGTTTTTTTCCGGAATCTGTGCATTGAAAATTATATTACAGCGTAAAATTCTCGTGATTTTTGTATTTTTTTTTATCAGTTTCAAAGTTTTAACGAAGATGTAAATATTTCTATAGGTTTCAACTAATATTTATCAATTTTTCACAAAAAAATATTCTTTTAAAATTATGACAAAGACATTTCCAGAGTAAAGGTTATCAAATTTTTATCTAAAGGTAACAAGACAGCAGAAAAATATATACAGAACAAAGCAAAGAATAACTACTTTTAATAACTATTTTTTATCAATAATTTTTAAAATTTGTTAATTTGATTTTGTTTTGTTATTGACCTTTCAACCTTTTATCAGGAACTTTTTCGCTCTGTAAAAATACTTTGACACATTCACTGTAGTAATAATTTCATTGCACAACACTGTTTTATGACTAAGTCCATTCCTGAATCGCTGAAAAGACCTTTCGGCAGTGTTCTTTCGAAATCTTTCTTTTCGTCATTAATTTGGGAGTTAGAACCCAAGTAGCGTGACTGCGTTTCTGAATCGCATGACCGACTGCACTACGTTTTTTTAATACGGCGTACATGTAGTTTGACCGGAAGGGTTTTCAGATTGTATCGGCCTACTTAATCGAGCCGGCTCATTAAGAACCGGCACTTTTTTTTTCATCGGTGATGAAATTAATAGATATATGGAAACGAGCAATAAGAAGTAGGTAGATTAATTAATAAGCAACCTGGGAGAGTAAACAACAAACAACCTTTCTTATGTTTTTTTTAAGTCAATTTTCCACTGAAAATAAGTTTGGAAAATTGTAGAATTATTTAAGAAACTTGCTTTTGCGGATCAGTCTTTAGAAGTTTTATTTCTGATTCGCACTCCCCCCACCACACACAAATCTCTTTTTAAATTCCTGTGTATTAAAGGATTCCACATTTCCTGGTGCTCTTTTTAAGGCACCAAAAATGATTATTCTGCGGTTTATATAGAATCAAAACGAAATGCTCATATGCAAGCACTATGCGATCCAGGGAATGGAACCTATCGATGAATTGCTTGTTAAAAGCATCTGTTAATCCGAAGAAAAATTTCGATGAAGAATAGAAAACTGATTTTCTATTGAATGCGTTGGAAAGATTACAGCTTTTTTCCCCTTTCATTTCTATAGTTCCGTTTAAGTAGTGTATCAAAATCCGATAATGTGAAGTTTTATGTGCAAAATTTATTGCTTGACAAAAAGTATTAACGCCTTGAACTGAAATGATGAGTCCAACCCGACATGAACTTTCTTGAGGATACTGACCATGATGATATCCAATCGTTAGAAATTATTTAAAGTATTTTTGTTTTTATGAACCCTCTCCTCCCTAAGTTTTTATATCAGCCCTCCTCTTAAAATTAAAAAAAATTAAATTATCTGCCTTTATACTGACTGAAAATAAATTGCAATTCAAGAGGTTAATAGAAAACGAAAGGATTAATAAATGCTTCAAATAATAAAAATGAGTTGTAAAAATATCCTAGCACGATTTTTTTTGCTTTGTCTATCATGTGTGGAAAAGTGGGGTAGTTAAGACACAAAGACTTGTTAAAGATAAGCTATTCGACTTACAGATAATCAGAATTTATTAAAATATTTATCATTTAACTAAAAATGCAGTGCATCTTACCTGAAAAATCATAGCTCCACTAATTTTTTATCAATAATTTTTTTTATGGAAATATCAAATCAGACAGTCTCAATTTCACTTGGATTTAAAACCGAATGCAAGTGTTAATTGTATGGGAAATTAAGAAAGCTTGATTTTTAGTGGATAAATAGAAATCATTTTTAATTTGTAATCATATATATTTGTGTACATAGTAGTCCTCTTCCTAGAAGATCCAGGCAAAGTACTTTACTCATTGGACCTGCGCTTCCCTTTTCTTTGAATTAGGAAATATATCTTAACAAAGAAAACAATTTATGTTTGATGTGCGTTCACCGTCTTCATCAGAAGAATCATTAATCGAGAATTTAAGTTTTTGATGCTCCTATTTTGCTGTATTAGTTTTTCAAATGCTTCTCTTTTTGGTTGTCTTGTTTTAAGGTTTCCTTATTCGTTTTCTTTCTTTTTTTTGAGTCATTGTTCATTTTTCTTCTTTAATAGCATGGGTTTTAAAAATATTTTCTTTGAACATGGGTTAATAAAATTTTATATGTGAAGATGGTAAACTGACAATTTCTTTTCTCTTCTTTTTAACATTTGCTTCTGTGTTCTTGTTTACAGTTTGAGATGGTGGCATTATATCTCTGGAAGACATACCAAATTCTGAAGACATATTTACGGTGTAATTCTCTTAATAGTAATCTCAAACTTTCAGAACAGCAGGTTTAATTAGCAAATAGCTTGGCTTTTCTGTTTTGCAAAAAACAACTAGGATTAGCTTGATCTTTGGGCTTTCTTCGTGTTTCTAGAGCAGAATTGTAGTTGGATCCTCCTCTGGAAAAAAACTTGTTCCTGGGGTTAGGTTTTCTTCTGGAATGGCGATTGCATCTGGAAGAACAAACTTGAAAGGATAAAGCAAATGAGCAGAAAAAATATTTCTGTTGAGTGGATAAATTCCAATTTATTTGAACCCGTTGACTGTAATTTGCATTCCTGCTGCTTTTAAGAAAACAGAACAGTCAAATATGGCAACTTATCGAATTGTGACAATCCTTCCAGGATTGATTGTGAGTTCATTGATGTACTTCTTGTTGATAAAAGTTTTCAAAGAAGCCCTGAAGATCATGTCTAGAGCTGCATTTTGTGGGAACAATATGGCGACAAGCATGAGTAACAAGCTTAGAAAACAAAGTAACATTGTTTTTTAAGGCGGAGATTCTTTTAATAGGTAGAAATACCGCCATAAAGGAAGAGAACTGGTTTTACAATTCTCTTCATTCTCGGCTTAGATCATTGTATTAGATCATAAAATAAATTTAGATAATTGTATGACTTAGGTCACTGTAAAAAGTTTCGAAACAAATATGCGAAAAATTCTATTAGAAGGGAGATATTGAATAATGCTACTTTATTATGCTTTATCAAAGAGCATGGGATTTTTTTTTCTCTTTCGATAGAAAATAAACACTGTTGGCATAATGTAGATAGCTGTACTAGCAGACGTCTCAACAGAAACCAAAACACATTCAACTAATGGTAGTACTACAATCAATATTTTTTACATTCGTAAATCAGGGACTGTCGAAAGCTTGTTTAAACATCCTTACCACACCGACATTATATATATCACAAGAAGAAACTTTTTCTCGTACTAACCCTCTTAACAAATAAGAAAAGTTCTCAACAGCCTGTTTTATGAAATCTATGGTTTTTGCTATCAAATATTTTCTAGAAATCGTAGAAAAAAGCTTGTTCTTTCATTTTAATAAAAGCTGTACAACCAATTAATTTGGTCATCTTAGTTCCATCATTTAATTTATGCTCTAACTCATTTTTGAGCTATCATACGCTAATCTTTTGACATTTGACGAAATTAAACAAAGAAATCTCTAATGGAAATATATGATAATTTATTTTTTTCTTAATGCGTAGTCCCAATCCATCTTCAACAATAGCTTACTTAGAAGTCAATTGATTTGCTTTAGCCTTTCCTATTCTATCATCTTAGCTCTTAGAGTTTTCAAATATCCCATCTTTTTAATTATGTCATAATTCCATTAGATGTGTCTTCCTCTGAAAAATTTTTGGAATTTGGATCCAGAAAAATGATTATAATTTATTCATAAATTGAGTGGAGGGTACTACCCAATCTTGCTCCGAATGAAGAAATTATAAAAATGAAACAAAATGACACTACTATTGGACTAAAGTCTCATTGCTTGCTAAGTATAAACCTTTAGTAAACATATAATAAACCGGAATAAATAGAGTTTTTATAACTCTAATGATCATCAAGTAAGGATGGTTTGAAACACCAGAACATCAAAGGGTCTTTTCATAGATACCTTGAATTCAACAATACGTCTCAATATGACCACTTCTTCTGGAAGAGTGGAGTATAATTCTTCGTTTGAATGCAGAGCCAATAAGACCCGTTACCTGAGTCAACCAGCCTGCTATAACCAGCAGGGGTGAGATCAGGGGCCAAATTTTATATAATGTTACCTGATCTCACCCCTGCTATCCATTCTTACTCTACTCTTTCTTCTCTGGAAGAAACTAACAATATACGCTATTTTTTTGCATTAAATATCCGAATTCTTGGTATGAAAATGTGCAAATGGTTAAAAAAAAATATCGTAGATTTTCCCCTCTCGACATCTTTTTGCCCCAAAACAATAAACTAGATTTTTTTTTTAATTGAACTTTGTAGTAAAGTACATATAGTCGAATATGCATTTTGGGACTTTCCCCTCACAGGTTGTGTTCAAAATGAGGTATGGATGTGCAATATTAAAGTAATCACAATACATTAAAATTCGCAGATCTAGCTTGACGCATTTTTGACCTAACCCGTTTGTACAGCTATTCAGATCAAAGGGACGTCAACCAACCAACGTATGCAGCCCAAAATTTATAAAAGATCTACAATTTTGAAAATAAAATAATATTCCGAATTTCATACATCTAGTTCCTTGCGTGTTTGAGTTATCGGGTACATATGCACATAGACAAACAGACACACTTTTCTTAAGTGGATTTAGTTCATTAGAAATGCACATTTTTAATGTCAAGACCACATATTAAACTTTATATATATAACTAATAGCGCCTTTGAATGGCAGTGTTCACAGATCGACCGACAGACATAATTCTAAAGAAAGTATTTTTAAGCTTGAAGAGATCCAAAATGGTAGATTAGAGGAATTCTTTAAGTTGAATTTTGTTTTTTACTACTTTTCCTTTGTGTCCTTCATACATAAAGAAGAAAATATTATATATGTTATTACTGAAGATCGTGGCTAATTAAAGGTCAAAAATAAATAATTGCGCAACTTTTGAATTAATATAAATTAGTGTGACTGATAAGGAAGAAGCCTATTGTTTTAATAACAGAATCAATGCAATGGCAAATATAACTCAACTTACTTCCATCCACTTTCATATAAACATTGAGTACCAAAGGATGAGATCACTTAATAGTTAATGATAAATAAGCGCATAACATTTAAATTATCATAATATGAAAAATATATTTTTAAATTATAAAATGAATGGATAATTTCACCACATGTTATCTTTGGATTTGAAGTTAATCATTTTTTAAACAAAACAAAGCATTAAGGAATGCATTTATATATATATATATCTGGATACAAATGCATTTCTGAAATATATTGTTTACCTTTCTTTTTAAACCCTACATTTTATAAATTTAAATAAAAAGACTTAAACCTTCGAGGTCACTGCATGCATCTTGCCCTTTTTCCCTTACCCTTATGGCTATTTTACATCAGCAAAAGGATTCTATTTTTATCTTCCCTTAATAATTGCAACTCTTTATGACAGAAACATTTTTAATGTCCAGAAGACCAGCTTCCGGTAGACGTGATCGATGAACGTTTCAGCAATCATTTAAATGTAGGTAGATGTTTGTGTAAGAACATCGTTGTCATAGGAACTGCACTTTGTTTACTGACAGTTTAGATAAAGACATTTCTTTTCCTATAATTTATGCATTTTATTGTATAGTATCAGCATTAAAGAACCTTTTATTTCACGGGAACTGATTTTTAGGTGGAATGAAAAATTGTCGCGTTTGGAGATAGTCCAGTCTGCGTGAGACGCAAATTCTTTCTCAAGTAGAACTTTTTTTCCAAGATTATAAAAAATCTTTTTATTCGGCGAAAATGTCTCAGTTAATAGATTTTCTTTTAAAACTTGTCGCAATTATAATTTATAAAGTATAAAGTTTGATTTTCAATTATTTTCTGTAAAAAGTTTAAAAACTTCTAACTGGGGAAACAAACTAGTTTATTGAACAATCATTTCATTGCATTAATAATTTTTTTAAAAAATTTCTTGCCTACAACTTATTTACAATAGAAGAATACAGTTAAAACTCATTATTAATACAATTTTTTTCATAAAACTACTCAACAAACCATAAATTTGGCTAAAAATCATAAATTTTGAATATAAAACTGGTTTTAGGAAAATGTCATCAAGTTATAAATTTTGCAAATAAAATTCTGAGTTCCCAACGAGTTCATTTAGTTGTGCCATAGTCACTACAATCTAGTTTTGTTTAGATGTGAGGTGAACTGGTCTTATATTCTATATTATAACTTTCAGCGGTTAAAACGTCTGATGACTTGAATATAAATTTCATAAATATTGTTTCATCTTGTATCACACCGGTCTTGGTTCATATTTACCAAATTCATAATCATTATTTGTTCTAATCTTCGATGCATTCTATCAATGTTAGTTTAATTTTAGACGTTAAGGAGTGTTACAAGGAGTTTTATTTTAATTCAAATATAAATTATTGTAGGAATGATTGTTATAGACTACCGTACTGTACGATAACTTTGCAAATATAATCTAAAATAACCTTTCGCTTTTAACCTCGCTTTGCAGCATTTGGAGAATAATTTTGTTTACTACAATTTATAAATTATTAGCTGTCTTTTCGATCAATTGGCTAGCCAGAAATAATAGTCATGTTTCATGTAAATTAAATTTCCTATGGTATTCATGATCTTCAAAGTGCTTCAAGCAAAATAACTGGAATTTTAAATTTTATAGACATTTTCAACCAGTCAGATTTTAGAAACCTTATATCTGGTTCTATTCCTCATTTTCGTGTGCCCTAATATCTAATTTCCAATTTATTTAAACTTCAAAATTTAGAGTAAGAGATGTAAAAAATCTTTTATAACAGCCTGTTAGGTACACCTAGACATTCTCATAAAACAATAGATTTTTCTCTCTCTCTGCATAGGATATGTTCATTGGTTAGTTAGAAAAGTTTGTTTTATATTTATAATTAAAAGGTTTATTAACGATAATTAGAATATAAAACATCAAGCTGGATGGGCACTGAAATAGTTTTACTTTCTTGTATGCAAAATATAGAAAGTAAAGTATTGTTCAAAAATTCGATCTAAGGGATTCTGACGAATTTCTTCGTTTCAGATTCCCTTGAATCCGAAAAACACGCTTCATGCATCATGTCTATCTGTGAACACGATTTGAGCAAGAAGGTTTAAGATTTCTATCAGATTTTGAAGAAAATTTGTCGCAAGATGTCTATTCGCCTGACTGTCCTAATACATGAAAACATGATTACTACTAGATAGAAAAATTTTAATGCATAATTTTAGCATCTTATTTACAGACGATTAAACGCATAACCATTTATAGGTCTATACTTTCGTAAGCATGTAAAAGCGATATTTCAAAAATGCAATGACATGAATAAGTAAAATTTGGTATGTGATATTGATCCTAAAATTGGAGTTTTGTGTCAAACTTCCGTTTCAATCGGTTGAAACAAAAGACACCCAAATTGCACTTTCATCTTTGTGTTCTATATTATGAAGATCAAAATTTAACGTGTAGAGCTTTGAAAATAAAATTATGAGTACTCGCATCTTTTATAGCCTTGCCCAAAGTCCCTAATTTTATTTGGGGGAAGGGTGGAGTATATAGGTAAAAAATCTTCGGTTGGTATCTTGGTTGGTTGGCTTAGTTATGTATCAAGCTCTATAATTTTAAAAGTGAAACTAAGTACACAATAATAATACTCTTTAAAGCAATCAGATAACGCTTTAATAATGAAAGAAATACCCCTATGTACCATAAAGCTTTAAACTTTTTATAGGTATAAACGTAAGCAAAAAAAATTGGAACAAAAATTTTTTCAGTGGCATATATTTCAAACATTCAGAGAGACCAGTAGAAACGAAAATAAAGTTTCGTTTTATTCTTCTTTTTTTTCTCTCTAAGGTGACTTTTTTCTAATATCAATGAGTAGTACTTGAATATGTACTTTAAGTACGATATTTAAGTTTCTACGATATTTCATTATTTTTGAGATATTAATATCCAAACTTTTTTATTCTTTTCAATTGACTTCGTTAATTGTTCCCTTAAGAGTGATAAAAACGATCTGAAAATAGTGGGTTCCATGTATCATAAAACTATTTCTGGATTTTCCAAAATGGAAGCTAAAACACGGCTCCTGTCAAAGGAGATGCAAGGGTGAACAAATGTTCAATTTGTAGGAAATTTTTCTGAAACAATGTTTATAATCTTCAGCGTTTTATAGTATTTGTCAGTACAATGAAATAGTTATTCGTCTCGAATGCTCATATTCAGCAATCTATATTACTTAAATATTAATCACACATAAAAAATCATAACAAGCTTTGTATATCTTTTTTTTTCTACTTGGGAGAATAATGTGTAATCGGAGCTATAATGTTTGAGTCTAAATAAAATGTATTAAATTAATTTGATGATACTTTCAAGATTTCCTAAGGGAAAAATACAACAGTACACATTTTTCTCCACAATATACTGTGTTTAATGAATTTTTTGAGTTAAAGAAATACTGAAATAATACTTTTTTATGAATAATAATACACTTGTGAGTTAGAACAATACCAAAACAATAAATCTTTATTAATAACAAACAGTTGTCTAAATTAGATAGAAGACAATATAAATTCATGTGAATTATTTTGAGGGATATTAGGACGAGTATTACGTTAGCAATATTTAAGTAAATATGAGAATTAGAAACCTAACTTTTCATCGGGAAAGATTTTTGCTGAAACATATACTGTGTTAAGGAAAAAAAAATCTACTTTGGTGTCCTTTCTCTTCTTCCAATATTTTTAATTCCAATAATCTGTCATTCTGTTTATAATTAAAAAAATAATTTTAATGTATTATTTTTAAACCATCAAGCGTCATTTATAAACGTTCAAGCGTCATAAAACTATCATAAAGTAGAATTCATACTACTGGAGAAATAAATGAAAAAAAATCTTTTATAACTTTCTGGGGACTTTTTAATACTGCCAAGTAAACGTTGAAATTGATTTTGCGACAATTGTATCATTTTTTATCAAACGGTTTGCCACAATTCGCAGATACAGCATTTGCAACATAGTCAGATTTCTTAAAATTTCCACTTCCTGTTCAAAATAATTTCCACTTCCGCTTCTGAAAAGATCGATGTGGAAAGGCACCATTTTCCTTAGTAAATTGCTCCAGCGAATGTTTTTCTGTTTCATTCATGCGTTAGTGTCAATAAAAATGCCATTTATAATGGTTTTGAGCAACGGAACTGTTATTTTAAAATGATATTATTACCACCAAACTGGGAGTATCGTATGGGTTACTTTTAGCAAACAACATTTTGCTTTATTTTTATTTTCATGTATATTTTTTGCTTGTAAGAAAGTCAATCTAAAAGCGTAGAATGGAAACAGAAAGAAAAATTTTGCCTGAAAGAAATAAATATAAACAAGACAAATTATTTTTGATTATTAATTTGGCCTTCATTACATTATTTTTTAAAACTTTAAAAAATTAAATCAGATGAGAAATAAATACTTAAAACAAACAACTACAAATGACTTGAGGATTTTTTTTTTCGAACTCGTTATTTCCTTAAAAGAAGAAACTATCTTAGTTTAGCAATTCTAACTTCACATTTACTTATTTTATAAGAGATTTAGTTGCATCTCAAAATTTGACAATTTTTTCCCTTCATTTTCTTCAAATAAAAAAGTTGACCAATGATTTTTTTATTGCAGATTTTTAGAAAAGTGTCATTTTTGCACTCAATTTTTTTATTGCTTTATACAATGGAAAAAATTAAATTGCTGCCAAGATAGATATATAAAATATTATTATTATTAGCAAAATATGTTCAAGCACGTTATTGAATGTTTCATATGAATTGGATTTCTACTATTTATAAATAAAATTTAAAAAATCATCATGTATCTGTGCATTGTCACTCAATAAAAGAAAGATAATTGGACCAAAAGATAATGAATTGGGCAAAAACATATTTCGGATGGAGGGAAAGTGCACTTAGTGCAACGAGTTTTTGACCACAATTTAGAATTTCATTAATTAAAAATTAAATCAGCTTTTGTTGTTTTTCCATGATATCCTTAATTATTCTTAAAAAATATTTTCAGTAACACACATAAAATTGTAATACCGAAGTATTATAGCTGCCATCTTTATATTTTTTACGAATATATCTCAATTTAGCAAGCATGGTTTTAAGTCTAATCCATTTCCATTTAAAGAACCATTTCAGATTAAAGTTCAGTTATCAAATATAACAGCAAAGAATTTAAAAATCGCATGATGGAGCAGATATTAGCAGCATGAGGTTTCTAGGATAGATAGTTAAATATCTACCGAAATTAGAAAAAAAAAGCATTCAGCCAGTCTGTATTTTCTGGAGAAACCAAGTTAAACAAAACAGATTTAACTGAAATTTTTTTACGACAGATAATCCCGCCGAACCGCATTGTCGCCAAAGGAGGCTAATTACCAAGAAATGGTTAGTATTGATGTTTTACGGGAGTTAATTTCTTAATTCTTTAATTAATTAATTCTTTTTCACTGTCTAATTAGATGATATCTTCTGTTCTAGGAATGAATTGGCTAAGAGTCTTTAAATAGTCCTTGGGATGTTTCTAGGCTTCATTTAACTTTTGTATTGGATAATAACGTTTGCGAGGCATTTAATTTACATTTATAAGCTTAAAGGAGATATGTATGAAGCAAGAACACTGCAATTAAGAAGTTCAATATAGTTATGTAGTATATATTATTAATGCTGCTTGTTCAATATCAGTAAGAATAATATTATTTGAAAATAAGGAGGGCAATACTAAGTAATATTTTTACTTGTTTTATCGAATCATTACTTGCTGTAATATTTTGTTTTCCTATAAAAGTAATACGCACTTTTTGAGTTGTAGTCAAACTAGCTATAATAATCAAACAAGAAAATGCCTAGTTAAAGTTTTTTTGTTTCAGCCAATTTGAAACTTTTCCTGCATAATTTATGTGCGTAGTTTCGAGAAAATAAAGATTAGCAACCTAGCGAATCATATTTATTTATTTATTACAAATGCTCAGAAGACTGGCTATGACGCCATTAGATCTCAAGCCTTCCAATATTTCTAACTATACAGTAGAGACACAAAGAAGGAGGCAAAGCCGTAGCAGATTTAGTGTTAAACAGGGAGCACCACATGGAGGCCTGTTACATCACCCCCCCCCCCGCCTAGAGAGTCGTTAATCATTATTGAATGGCATTAATGTAGTATTTTTTAAAAAATATTTTTAAAGCGAGTAAATTATTTTTTTATTAGTTTTAATTTATCACAGTTTCAGCATCATTCGATTTTTCAAACAACATTCCCTTTTTTTTTTAAAACCATGATTATGCTATGGCAGGAATTGCTAAAATACTAAACCAAATGCAGCAAGATTGAGCAAAGAATGTTAATGATTTTAAAAGTACTTCTTCGTTTCACATTATCTACATAGTCAATAAATAAATAAATAGTTTAATTTAAATGCAGTAAGTATGTTTTGTCTGGAATCTCCTTGAACTCATAATATTTTAATGAGCATAAATTCTAATCCTGTTCACTTTGATGCTTGACAAGATAAGGACAATATATTAGCATAAATGTAGAATTTAAAAACTGCGAACCAGTTAGAGAGATCTGTTTATATTTTTATTATTGTATTTTGACAGTTCGGCAGTCTGTTTCGGATTTCTAAATATGTGTATATTTTAGTAACCATAGCAACAGTGTTTTGAGCTAATATTGTTTGTACATCTCAACCTGTTATCACATGCATATATTTCTGAATAATGAAAGCAAATTTCAATATTCCAACCTTTTATGCGACTTCTGCATGTATTACTTTTAAAAAGCCTTTTTTTAATGCAGAGCTCATTTACTGAGAGCACGTTTTTCCTAACATAAAAAAAAACAACGTATTTTGATTAATATTTCTTTTACAACTGCTGCTTTCATAACCTTATAAATGTTTATTCATTTTTAAAGACAGTGTTTTTTTATAAAAATAATTTTGAAATGATATTTCTAAGAAGAATCGTGAAAAATATTATTTTAAAATTATCTATTTCACATTTATGTATTGGCCTCATAAAATACTAAGAGTACATGTATGATTGAAATTTAATATAAATTAAATAAGGAATTAAAAATATCTATATTTTTAATATTTAGAAATGCCAAGATAATTTAAACTTATAAATAATATTTTCATTAAAAATATTTCTCAAAAGTAATGCGTTTTCTAGAAACTATTGAAGGTTAAAATGTGAATAAAAGTAATTTAAAAATTAAATTTATTTGATTATTTGCTCGGAATTTATAGAATTAGAGCTAGCAGAAATACATATTGCTAAAGAATTATAATCACGCATTTAGAGTCAGTTTTTGAAAATAAAGATAATTTAAATTATATAACTAATTAATTGGAACACAAATTAATAAAAAATTATACATGTTTCAAATCTACACGGTGTCCGTTTTTATATGATCCAATGTCTAATTTATAAATCCCTGGTATATACACTTATACACTGCATAAAAAAGGTAGAAGGACTGTCGTTTTCTGTAAATTTTCATTTATATTTTTATCCTGGCTAATAGAATATTATATAGGCTTTATTTAACAATGTTTTCTTTATTTTCATGTAAAAATGAAATAGCTACTACTATTTATAATTATAAAGATGAGAAAATATGATTCATAGTATGTAAAAAAATAGAAGGACAAAAATAGAAGAGTTGTCTTTGTACTATTTATATCTTCTTTGGACGCTGAAATTTCAAATTTATATTTTCTCTTGAGCATTTTGTCTTCGACCATTTTCACTTCATTCATCATCTCTTAGTAAGCGCATATCTTACAACAAATTTTAGAATGGTTTCATTCTAATGTGTATAACATGCATCTTGCCAATTTCATTTAAAAGTCAGTCATTTACTTACAGGAACTAGGAACTCATCTTACAATGGTAACCTCAAATTAAACGGCAAATGTAGTTGATTTTCTCATGTGACTGCAACATAACGTGAGCTTACTTCATTCTTCAGCTTTGTTTAACATGCCAGTAAATCAAATGGATTAGCAATAAAAATTTCAGACAATAGATTAAAAGGCAATAGTTAATAGATAAAAGGAATTGAATCATTGTATTGTTTGTTTTTAGAAATTTTTCAAGCAACTCTGCTTTAAATATTTTCCAAGTATTTTACTTGCCCTAACTAAATGAACAAAATATTTTTTTTTTATTTTTTTCATCATTTCAAAAATTCAATGTGCAATTTTAACTGCTCATATCATTTAATATTTAATTGAATTTTTTTTTATTTACTTAAAGTTAAAAATAAAAAAATATTGTAGTCGTCAAAACATGAATTTCCAAATTCCTGAGTCCGAAATTCAATGGAATATAATTCTTGCTACGGTTCCAATTATGTTTATTGAAATTGATAAACAGTGATTGAGTTCATTAGAATATTATATATTATTGAATATTATAAGATAAATAAGAAATATTTTTGAAAAGCGAATTTCATGTTTAAAGGCAATAACAATAGTTAAAAACGACAACGATTGAATAAAATAGTTTAGTTTTCACTTCATGCAGTGCATTTTATAATATCATTTACTGAAGTCCAGAAGCTTTATTTCCATAGCTTTTAAATATTTTAAATTAAAAAGCGTCATTCAAATATTTATTTTAAAGAAATCCATCTGAAAATTTTAAGGGAGATGTACTGAGTAATTGTTAAAAGGTGGGAAGTAAAAGAATGTTAAGGGGGAAAAAAACTCAAAAGATTTGCCGAGTCATTTTTTTTTCATATATTGCAGAAGAAAATAACGCTTTTTCTATGGATCGTGCAATATGTATTTACGCAACACCGAGTAATTTTGTATTTTCCGGAGCTATAAGGAACTGGCGATATCTTTATTAAAAGAAGTGAGAATTATAAAATAGAAAATAAAACAAGCGATAGAAACTGATTAAAAACGAAGTATATGGAAATTAAATGATATCAAAATGTATTGTGTAAAACATGCATACAGAATGAAGAAACAGCTCATTATTATTTTGTATTTCGTAAAAGTAAACTGGCATTGAAAAAATATTTACATTTAAAAAAAATTATTTTTAGTATCTCTTTGTGGCTTTACAGATAACATTTCCTGGTATCAGAAATAAAAAAAAATACTTATGAGCTTATGACAAGATTTCAAACTTCATGTAGGATTTCGAGACTAGTACTTTCGGACAAATTAATTCCATATAGGTATGCATTAACGTGTGCGCGTTCCCGAATTCTTTGATAAGCTTTGGCCTCGACTTCTATCTCGTTTGATACCTTTTCATTCATAATAACCCTATCAATATTACGAGTTCCGTCCCAAAATAGTCCTAGTGTTGCTTTAAAACGGGACGTTAATATAACTAAAGTAAACTAAACAAAACTCATCTTAACCCTATTTTGGAGAAATAAACGCATCCTGGCGCATGCGCAAAAGTCTGGACGGTTTCCGTATCTGAGAATTGACAATATGCAGATTTCCTAAACTGTCCAAAAAATAAGAAAGTTTATTCCGTAGCAATTCATGTCCCATAAATAGATATTCCTATATGCATAAGTTGATTTTCATTTTCATTTTCAAGGCAAATATATATCTCCAACTTACTTGCCTATTTGAAAAATAGACCCAGCTGTAAAATTCTGTTTGCATAATGTGAAGACTTCATTAATCGAAATTTTAATTTTTGTCGGAAAGAATAAAAATCATAATTTTCAGATTCTCCATTAGTATTACGTTTTCTTCTTTCTCATCATGTATGACAAGTCATATACGATCTCTTCATATGTGTTCTATGACAAGTGGCTTGGAGATAGCTGTTCTGCTGTAAATTTTCTCTTTATTAAAGTGCCTCTTAACTGTAATTATTGACACTGGAGAATCCAGATAGTAATTGAGCTCTGAGGTCACTTTACCTGCTGGTCTTTAAATATATCGTTTTAAAGAATGAAATATTTGAATTCGGTTTCCATGAACGTATAAATTCTAATTTTATTTCCCCGCAAATTGAACTGCTTTCTCGTATATTTAAATAAAAAATGAAACAAAATATTGTAAAACAGTGTTAACCTGAAATCATTCGTAAGCTACATGTAGCTATAATTTGAATTAATAAATAATAAATGAATAAGTAAATAGAAATTATATAAATTTTTTTCACAACTAAGAAAGATGTGTGCGGTAGAGAGAGGAGAAAGCTTTACTTTAATTAAGAAGATCATGGATCTATTTTAAGAAATATGTAAAAATTAGTCTTTAAAAGGTCTAAAATTTTTTAATCTGACATTCTAATTATATATTTGTGAATTTTTCGAGAGAAATTCTCTGATTCTTTTAATTACCTTCCTGAATACTGTAAATCATTATTCTTTTGAAAATTTAAATGAAAAAATAATGATTTTTTATTTATAAACTCATTTCGAATAACTTATTTGCAAGATTTAAATTGATTTTAAGAATGGTAGCGCATAAACTTATCGTATATCGATTGGAAGTTTTGACTTGGAGCCTTTTAAAAATTGACAACAACATTAGTTTAAGCTTTGATAATATTTTCAAATTACTAAGTTAAAAAAATTTGTAAATTAAAATGAGAAACAGTTTTATTTTAACTATATTTACTTTTTCCCATAATGATATCAAACCTCAGGCTTTTTTGCTAATTTTTTATATATATTTTTCATAAGAAGCTTTTCAGCACAAAATTTATTATTCACTCAAAATGTTTAATATCACTTATTAAATTCCTACTTTTGAGCTTACTGTGTATTTTTATAAACGTGTTAAGACATTCTTTTAAATATTCTGAAAATTTTAAAATCTGCAAATTAAGAAAAAGGATTAAAAATTCAATATAAAAATTTTACTTTTTAAATATAATTTTTCTTTAAATTTTTAAAATATTTTGTTTCTTTCTTGCTTCTATTTTATTCAAAGTTAAATATATTTCACAACTTTGTAATAAACACCTTAATATCAGAAGAAATTAACCCCTTACCTCCCCCCCCCCCCAAATAACCGGTGAACTTTATTTCTGAAGAACTTTCACTAGGAAAAAAAAAAACTATTTGGAAATTTGCTATTCTAGAACATCCAGTCAGTTGAGTCATCGTTTTTAAATAAACATATCAAAATATTTTAGTCACCTTGAAACTGTGTTTCATGACATTTCCTATTATAAAGGTATAAGGAAGAAAAAGAAACTCGTGTTAGTGTCTTCCTGTTCTTTTTGAGATAAAGCTCGATAATCGCCATCTTATTTTTTTTGTCAAGTCATGCATAAAAATGAAGCAGCTCACCCATTGTTCCTCCCGGAAGATGAGAATAAACGTGTTTTATAAACTAATTTCTTCTTTTAACTGTATTTTTTGTAATTGAAATATTTCTGAAAACTGAAATAAAACGAAGTATACGAGTATTTCCTGAGGCTACAGTTAAAGTGCACTTTGTTTTTGTAAAACTAAAATGTTTTTTTTCTTTCTCACAAGAAAGTGACTAAGTTATTACTTAAATTCGTTATAAAGTTAATATTTCAGTGAATTGTGGCGCAAAATTTCATTCAATAACTGCCTCCCTCATGTTTTGTTCAGTATTCGAAATTTGTTCTTTTTTTATTGTTTGGTTTTACTTCCTAAAGTGCTTATAGTAATAAATCAAAAGAATATAATTATACGATATGAGAAATGAGATTTGCTATCGATATTGTTCACAGTTATCAATAGTCAATTTAACAGACATAATAGCATTAAATTTGATAAAAGATCTATGAACGAACAGAAACAAGATATCCCTGAGAAAATAAAGTAAAAAACAAATCAATAAGGAAAATTGAGGTCCTGTGCAGCGTAAAAAGGACATGCGAAGAAAAATTACATGAATAATAATAATTAAAAAAGAAAGAAAGAAAAGAAAATTCACTTCATATTGAATATTTTCAATGAGAACTCGATTTTAGCAGGTCACACTATGCATCTTTTACTTAACATTCTGTATTCCTGAATTTAGCATACATCTTTATTGTTCATGATAGTTTGTGAGAGTCCTTTGTATCGATGAAGATTAAAGAACCAGTGATTAACGAGCTCAATACGAAGTAAATTGGAAACCGGTCAGCCTGGACATAGCGTAGAACTGAAAGATTAATATCCAGCCCTTCAGAATTTCTTTCACTTCATGCCTTGAACAATAAGGTTTTATTCAACAGTTCATATAAAAGCCATCTTTCAGCAAAAATCTAACAGCAAGAGTTGATGGAATCGGAAATAGAACATCAATTGACCAGAAATTATGTTTAGTTTAGTTACATTAACATCTCGTTTTTTGAACGCAACATTGTGGCTATTTTGGAACGAATCTCATAATTTTGAATTCTATTTAGATGACGAGGACGATGCCTGACACATCCCCCTCCATACTTTTATACCACACTAACGAATAGAGATAATTTTATACTTAATAATAAATGACATTGAATATAACATGGATAATATGTTTTTCTTATATTTATTTCTGAATACTAAGATTGCTCTAACTGCGTCCGTGAAGAAAAACTAATGTAATAATACAATGTTCAACGGAAAGTATTTGTATCTCTTATTGAAACACATAATTAATCTGAAATCGTTGGGAGATCGAGAGGTATTAATAATTTATGAAATCAAAACATTACAACATAATATGTGAATTGGCGTTTACCTCTGTTATCGATTCTCTAATATATATCCTATATTTAAAGCTATGCTTGTTTCAACACTTTTTTAACAATTTCCAAGAAGGAGGGATCTTTCAATAAAAAGTACTAAGCATTATGCTTTTAATTTGTTGATTTAAATGGTGTGTCTGACATTGAATCTCATTATTTTTTAAAATTTAAAATGGTATTTAAGCTGCAATCATTTTAAAAGATCAAGAGTCATTTGGACACACTAAAGTATCTCAAGTGTCCTACCTGTTTTTATGTAGTTAGAAATTACAAATGCCCAAAATAAAATGTTGAATTTAAAAAGATTCGTAATTCAGGGTTTAATATGCTTCGTTTGTACTAATAATAAGAATAATATGCGTATGTTTGAGCATTACAAGGCAGACCGTTTGATTTAGAGATATCAACTATACTTTGATCAGATATTCTTTGGAAGGAGAAAATTAGCTCCAATCAGCGATTTTTAGATTATTAATTAGAAATTTTATTACTTTAATATTAAGCAAGATTTTGGACCTTTCCACCATATCTAATGAAATTATTATTGCACAAATACAGTTTTATATTGTTTTGAAATTCAAAAGTTATCCTTCTGGTGATATCAATTAAGTCACCGTGTAATGAATGTTTTTTGAATTGTGAACTCTTTTTAAAAATATTTTTTTGAATAATTTTCTATAATACATTTAATTGATATTATGAAATTCAAACCATTTTCACTGTTCCCTCAAGTAGTTCTACTAAAATCTTTTTCTGGTGTTAAAAACTGAGAAAGAAAGTTTTTATTTATTATTTTTGCAATTTACCTGTGGAATAAGACAATAAAATTACAATGCAGCGAAAACAACGTGGAATTAAAAGACGAATGGCATTTAACTTATTTAATAGAGCAAATGTAAGGCTATTAAGTAATTCTTGAGGAAATCAAAAACATCAAGCTGTGTTTAAGAGATTTAATCAAAATTAAACACAAACAACATCAGATGATCGCCGAAAACGGCTAATGATTGAAAACGATTTCAAAACTTATTACTAAACTCCAGTAACATGCATCCATCAAATGTCAAAATCTAATAAAATCAAATGATGCTTTTAAAACTGAACACTTGTATATATCATTTTTTTTCACTTCCATAGATATAATTCAATTACCTACTATTAAAAAATTTTTAGTTACTTTTATCAGTACTTTGAAAACCAGATTTTTTTTAATTAACGAATTTATTATTAGTTTTTTTTTATTTCCAATTCATAATTCAAAATATTATTATGAGATTTTGAAATCAGTTTTTTTTCTCTCAAATTCACTAGCCAGTGGCGCCAACCACATGGAATCAAAATTCTATTGCAAAATTCAATTAAATGTAACTTAGTTCTTGAAATACGAAAATTTTGTATTGACATTTAAAACGCACAAGTGCACAAATGTTAAAATTCTAATACATTAGATAAAGAATAAAACATCGATTGCAAAATTCCATCTTCATGAACATGGAACAAGTCGAATAAAATAGAGGTGTGTAAAAATACTAGAACTCTGCAAGAGATAATAAATCCGTTTCTTTTTTTGGCAGGTATAATATTTTTCCTTTCTCGTTTGCACTACATGCATTTAATATTTCTCCTTGATATTCCTTTTCATCTTACTAACTTTAGTTTTTAACAACATCGGGAACAGCCTTCAACATCTCATTGTAGTCTGAATGGAAGATAAAAGAATGGAATAAAAACTAAACAATTAGGTTAATATGGGGAAAAGTTGTGGAAGAAGCATGTCATCATAGAATTTCATTCCTTGCATCAATGAAGGCCCTTATTTTGGAATGTTGTAACTCTTCAAACATTGTTTCAGCCAGTATAATGCTTTCGAATCGTGGGATCAGCTGTAAAAAAGAGTAGAGATAAAAAAGAAAATTTCCTGAAACATGGACGTATCGTTTTTAATTTGGAAAATGCTCGTCTTTGTCAAAAAATTATTTTGATTCAAAAGCTGGAAGAAATTTAACATAATGAATCTCTCATGAATGGTTTTGTGAGATTTGCATTTAAGGAATGAAACTTTTCTGATGTTTATGAGAATGATGATGATCTGATGTTATGATATTTGAGAAGATTGAGAATACCATCAGATGATTCAGAGAAAGATCTGATGCTTATAAGATTTAATGTTCATCTCTTAATATCGTATTTATTTATTAATAAGCCAAACTCGCATTGTTTGATCTGTTAGGCCAGCGAATTTTCTTAAATTTGTATTTAAATGCTCGGTCAAAATGTTAAACAAGGCCACTTAAGAATATAAGGATGTTTTCGGTTTAGCAATAATTTGTCTATAATTTTTTATGATTAAAACTAGGAATATAAAGCAATTAGAAAAATTAACTAATTAGTGCTTCTAATTTCTACAGAAACAAGATAATAAATTATAATAAATTTATATTCAAGATGAGGAAATTATGAATAAAATTATGCTAATTTATTTATCTTAACTTTACTTAAGTTACTAAATGGAAAGTAACTCGGAGATATTATTCCATCTAAAGATTTTATGAACACTCTAAAGAATAAATTACGATACTCGTAAAATTTAACCAAGTTCCCAAATAGTTTCACTTTCCTTGGTATCATCACGAAAGGAAGTGGCACACTCATTTACTTTCGAACAGGTCTTGCGTTTATTCAACGTCCTAAAATCCTGGAACTCTTTCCAGTCTTATTTTATTTTATAGAGAGATATGTAAGGCCTTTACTGTCTAACACGAAATGAAAATGAGTCGTCAAAGGTTTACAGTTTATGAAATTTGCCGTTTGTCTGATTTTAGATATAGCAACATAAAATTTGATGAGATAGTGCATGCTAGAGTGAAATGGAAACCACGGTGTTTGTAGATGTTTGCCCGTTAATGTCTAAATACAGACATTCAAGGTCTTCCCACGCCATTCAAATTAAATAGTGAAACTCGAAAATCTATCTGTTGTAATGCGAAATGCAAAGAACGGGTTAGAATTGGCGTGTCGTGGATTAGAGGGTTTGATATCCATCCCGTTCTAATATTCTTCAAATGCAAATGGATTGCGGAAGGGGAAGAGCAGGCTTGGAATCAATACTCTATTGACAATAACTCAAATTCACCAAGTGCGGAAGGGTATTCTGGCAAGGATTTACAAAGAGGATAGGAGTGAAATCTGCATTTAGCGATAGTGAATGACCAAGATGACAACAAATAGATGAAAAATTATATTAACATGAAGTGCCACTTATTCATTGTCATGATGTGGAATGATTCTTGAATGGTCAATTTAAAATGAAATGCCAAATGAAATTGTAATAACTTGAGAATCAGCTGGTCTTGCTTGCTAGTTAGTTAAGTGCACATGCATGCAGTACACCGTGTTGGCATATTTTCATCCCAACAGATATAACCTACACCCATACTGTGGCATATTTTTCAAACATAATAAAAAATGAAACTGTTTATTATATATTAAATTAATGTATTAATATATTAAATTCCAAAATAAGTTTATTTATAATTGATGTTGAGTGTAATTAAATAGCTTCAATTTTTTAAAAATTTGACAGGAGATTTGCAAGCTGAATTATTCTCCGAAGCTCATATTTAGAAATTTCTAACAAGTGTAGCAAAGCTAATAATTATGTTGATGATTTGCACTTAACCACTTTTAAATGTATTATATTTCGGAATTTCTATCTTATTGCAAATTATATCTTTAATGTTTCTGCTCAAATTTTCTTCAAGAACGCAATTATTTTGATATGTCTAGTAACCAAAATTTAAGGAAAGAAGCAATTTTCATGTAATGATTTTAAAAAATGGAAGTAAAAGTTTTAAAAAATAGGAAAAAAAATTCAATTGAGTAAAAATTATTTTTAGTTGTATAATTGTATAAAAATTATTTTTCCATATATTAGTTGTAGAATTTTTATGTTAAATGCTTAAAACATGTGAATAAACTTTCTTCACAGACTGAAAATGTTCCATATAAATGAATACCAATGGCCTAAATTCACTCTCTGTTTAACCGTTATTTCTCAACCAAAACCTTTCCCATATATTAATCAAAATATTCCAGCAAAAACATTTAAAATCGTCATTTTATTTAGTTCTAAGAATTACGGAAAACTCATAATGGAGAATGTGAGTTTGACTATCATGCAAATTAGAATTATTCCATGAAATTATTTCACAAGAAACAGAACAAACATTTCCTGCTGGAAAAATTTCCTATCGGCATTTAACGATAATTTCCTTTTTTTTTCTTCTTATTTTCACCTATGTGTTTGACTAATTTTTTCTTGTCTTATCACTGCAAACTTCCCGTAGTTAGTCATTCTATTCAAGGTAAACGTGTGTTGTAATAATATGTCTGTCCCACCAAACCTTTCATTAGGTCTTTCATAATAAGGATTTATTTCCTAATTGTTTCATATTTTGAATACGGTAGTAAGAAAAGGAATGCCTAGACGGCCTCAAAACATCTCATGCAAAAGAAAAATTACTCTTACAATTATTATCTTGGTAACAAAATAATAATTCAGTTTTTGAGATAGCTAAAATGTTACATTTTTCATGCTTGGTAATTTTTAAAGAATTTGGATACATTGCGGATTGGATTAAAAAATATATATGAAAACAAAAAATTTCTTTATAACATTAATATATCGACTTTTTTAGTGCTTTAAAAATATTTCTGATTCTTCGCGAATATACCTCTGAAATGTGACAAATGATTAAAAAAAACTATTTCCTTAATCTGATAATTGCTTCAATTTTTTTGAATGAGTCAGAAGACCTTCATCTATTTGAATAAAGGTAAAGGGCAGCTAATCTATACTTATATAAAGCTCCATGTGTGTGTGTGTTGGTGCTCTACAGGCCAGGTCATTTGACCTACAGCTACCAAATTTGGTACATGTATACCTTAGAGGTCGGGAATGTGCACCTGGGGTCCCTTTTTGGAATTTTTAATTAGAATTTTAATTATTAATTCAAAACTAACTTTCCCGCCAAAAACTCTTCCATTTTCCCCACCGCCAAATGAGTAAGGCTTCAGTTTTTTTCCCCCAACGGTAATTAGGCTAGGGTTAACATTTTTCGGCCGATTATTTCAAACGATTCTGTTTATTTTCTTAATGTTTTATGCATTTAAAATTAAACATTGTTAATTAATTAATCGATCTTTCAGATTCATTCTGAAGTACTTTTGAATTAAAACAACACAGAATAAAGTAAATTAAAAATGTCTAATCTGCATAGTGTTACCCCAACTGGCGTAGAAAAATTCACGCATTTGTGTTACCGTAACTGGCGTTGAAAATTCACGCATGCGCATTCTGTTCTGTTGTTGACAATATTATCAACGGATGACTCTTGATTTAAATTATTTTTAGGGTAGTTGCATGCTTTTGTAATTAAATTGTATTTATGTAAGTTATATATTTTTTGTATATGTTTATAGTTTTAAGTCCATCGTTTTTTAAGTAGTTTTTTTAAACCTGTTTTCGACCGATTATTTTAAACGATTCATTTTGTTCTCTTAGTGTTTGATGCATTTAAAATTAAACATTGTTAATTAATCATGTTCATGATGAATCTGAGAAATTTTGTTGACAAATTCTTGAGATATTACATAAATTAAGAAAGATATTCTTTAGTGCCCATAAAGTTTAAACGCTTAGTGACTCTGTTATCAGTAATCATATTATAAAAAGATGCTTTGTTTCAGTAAAAATATTATTATATTAATTGCAAATTAATTCTTTCCACTTTAATTTAAAGCATAAATTCTACGGGAGCTCACAGAGAATTAGAGATATACATATTACGTTATGACTGAAGGCCTTTATAATATT
Organism: Argiope bruennichi; assembly: GCF_947563725.1. NCBI lineage: Eukaryota > Metazoa > Arthropoda > Arachnida > Araneae > Araneidae > Argiope > Argiope bruennichi. Next base: position 63,094,951 of record NC_079151.1, on the reverse strand, counting down.
ATGAGTGAATTATATGACTATCAAAATTTGAAGTTTTAAAATATTTTGATGGAGAATCTATTAAAGTAGGAATTGCATAAAATATTTAATTATTAAAATTTAAATGGACATTAAGATTGGCGAACCAGCTGGTCGCCAAAGGCGGCTAGTAAATAATAAAGATGAAAGAAACGATACAAAAATGTGAGCTCAAAAATCTTTGCCAATCATTCATTAAAGAAAAGTTCTCGAAATTCTAATATAAAATTTGTAAAAAGAAAATAGTATCAGTAAAACTCATAGTAATAGCATTAACTACAGGTTGCCTCGGAAATCTTTAATGTCACTTGTCATTATCGAATTCACTGTTGGCTCCAATTTTTACTGATGGATTCTTATGGTTTTATTCCTGTCAACAGAGATCGATTTTTCCATTATCAAAGTTTTGTAATCGCTAAAAGTTTGATGATTTCAACATTGTGGTTTTAACATACAATTTTGAAATATCTTCATTGTATGAATTTTGAAAAATTATGAAATATCTTCACTGTATATAGAGATAGTCAGAAATCGTGCAATTGAAGAAATCATGGCTAAAACAAAACCCGGAACTGACTCCTTTTTCTTTTCTATTCCTTCCTTTTAATTTTCTCTTGCCTATCCTTTTCCCATTTCTTTTTCTCACTTTCCTATTTCTTTTTTCTTTATTTTTTCTGTTTCTTTCTACTTATTATTTTTTTCCTATCCTTCGCCTTTTCTTTCTTTTTTTAAAAATCTTTTTCCTGTTCACTCGCAAATGAAATTGTTAATTCGCTAATCAATAATTTATATTTAAGCAAAATTATTTTCTGAAACTCTGAAAAAATTTAATTTTTTAAGTATTTTATTCAGAAGAGGAAATTAGTAAAAAAATCTATACTAGTTTTCTTACTCATCAAAAATATTTCGAATTCTGGTTAAAATTAAAAAAATTGGACAGAGTAAAATTCTTTTCTTTAGAAAAATTGATTGATTCTGTAAAAAAATTACTTTTCATCGTATTTTTTTAAAGCGTGTTTCAGCACGATTATTTAATACATGGTAACCGAAATTTCTTAAAAAATAATTTGAAACTAATTTTTAGTCTCACTATCTGTCTCTTTTTGGTCATATAACTCACATATACCTTGAATTTAAAATATTGTCTTCGTTTACATAACCAAGAATTATAACCTAATACAATAGTGCCTCTGCATGCTTCGAATCTCTGCAACAAAGTTTTTGATTTAAGCTATTGAACCATAAAATTTTCAAAAATATAGCTGAGAAATTATATGTTCTTCTTCTAAGAGCTTGACAAAATAAATTATTAGCATTTAAAGTGATGAAAGATTTGCGTGAAAAATCAGAGACAATCAATGAGTATCTTTCCTGCAACTGAATGACAGACTTCTTGAATTGTGTGAATAATTACTAATCAATAAGAGAATATTAGGAGGAAATGAATGGCGTGCATACATTCGTGATTACCAAATATATGTTATTTTATCACAATCCAAAAGAACAAGAATTACTGAGGAAAAAATAATGATAAATGGAAGGTTATCTTCATTTATCGAAGTCGAGATAACAAAATGATTGTATCTAGACGATCGATGTGTTGGACAAGTCACGAAATGCCTGCCACATTGCATGTCAGATCAACGATATGATCTTTTGAGCTGAAATTTCTATAAAACTAAATACATTAAATTTATTTTCATGCAATACACGATAAATACGTCTTGCTGCTTCAAAATTTAAGAAGGAGTATTAATAAGTAACGCACATTTTTTTACCATAATAATGAAAAATACAAATTAATGGGTACATGAAACGGAAATGAAAATGTTGACAATTTATTACTTTTTGATGTAATTGCCACTCGTTTTGAGGCATTTATCCTATTGCTAGATCAATTTAAAAATTCAAGCCTCATAGAACACCATAGGCTGAGAATAGAGATGATGCCACTTGGCTTGTGTGAGGTCATCGTCAAAGCAAATATCTAACCGCTGAGGAACCTCTTCATGGAATTGAACAGATGGAAATCTGAAAGTTGCAAGTCCAGACTTTGCGGCAAGTTCCGGAAACAGTTTTCTCCCTTTCATTCAAAACTGCAGTTGGAAAAGTTTGGAATATCTACCATACAGTACGGACTTGGAAATCTCAAGTTTTCTCTGTTTGGATCCATGTAGAAGTTCCTTTGTGGTCAGAAGTTTTACTCTGACGATAACTTCAAACGGATCGTGCGACAGCGCCTTTATTCGCAGCCGATGACGTTGTAAGACGCCTTGATTTTCAAATGATACAACGATGGGACAAATGGCTTAACATGAATAACAGTTGATTCGAAAAATAATAAATTGGCGACACTTTCATTTTCGTTTCCTATTGTCATCCATTCCATCTTTTATTATATATTGTGTTCAAAATTTTGTGCGTTACTTAATGATACAACCTCGTAGAATCCAATACTCATTTTTGAATTGATGAAACTTTAAAGGACGATCTTTTACTACCTGTTAGAATTGTTTATCTAATTGAATCATATGATGATTTTATCTTGTGCTCTTACATAGAGTTTTTGAAAGTTTATTAGCTCACTGTTTCTTTTTTTCTCCATTAACAGCTTCTGGGTTATCACCATTACTAGAAATGAATATATATATATATATATATATATATATATATATATATATATATATATATATATATATATATTCAGACTCCTAACTACTTCGGTGGGAAACATTATCCACGATGTGAAGAGAGTTGAATTTTTTTAATAGTTAAAATAAATAATAAGAACCAAAAATTTTAATTTGAGGAAAAAATTAAAATATTATTTTAATTTGAGGAAAAAGTTAAATCTCAAAAATTTTAATCTCATGAAATAAATGAGAGAAGAAATAATAAATAAAAAGTATTAGAAAATAACTGTCCCGTGCAAGGAATCAAACCCACGATATTTGCATTATTACGAATGACTGAAATAAATACTGGAAACTGAACTCATACGCATTTTCCGTTTTTCGCTGGCGTATTTTAGATTAAGAAAAGTGTATTGTTCTTAAACAATTTCGGAATTACCTTTTGTTTAGACAATTTGAGGGAAAGTAAAACATTTACAGAACTGCCTCATGGGGGGATCGAACCCACAACCTTCGCGTTATTAGTAGCGCTCTCTGACCAACTGAGCCCACGAACCTTCGACAAATAAGCTCTAAAAAAATTCGTTAAAAATATGAATTTAAATGCGTAAATTATTTAAATCTATCGGAAATTTAAGGTTGAAATGTTTTATTTTCATACATTGTAAAAGCAGAAACGTTTTTTTATTGTATCGTTTATTAAGAAAATTTTGCTGTGACTTTATCTGAGCAGCTTATGAAAACTATATTTGTCTACATTGAATTGTATAATTAAAAATATTGTAAATTGTATAATTAAAAAAATATTGTTTTTCAAATAAAACTCCAGAAAGAATTTTTTCCTATTATTATATTTTCTTATCTTTTATTTAATTTCTCTATACTCTGAATTAAGAATGGATAAAGAGTTTTCAAAAAAATATGAACGACCGAAAGAAAAGAAAAATTTCACCATGAGACGCATTACAAAGTTTTTTTTCTTTTTTCCTACTCTTTAGTGAAATATTTCACAACTTGAAAGGTTTACAATTTAATTCAACATAAGCACTTTTAGGAGTTATATATTTTGTTATGAGCTTATGAAAGTTATGTATTAAGGTTATGTATTTAATAATGCTATGTATTCACTAAGAAATACAATTTTTCTCTGAAAAAGAAGATTGCCATCATAACTATCCAAAAATAGGAAAAATCTTCCAAGCAAGGTACCTATTAAAATAAATATTTTCTAAACATCGTTTTAAACTATATTTATGTTATTTTTAAATCTATATGTAATTTTTTAATCTGTTGAATAATATATTATGAAATGTATTATGAGTAAAATTATTGATGTTAATGCACCAATCAGTAAAAAGCAATTATAAAATTAAACACAGCCAAGTTCATCTATTTTATTAAAAAAAAAAAAACGTTTATTTACTCAAAGTTTTGATTTACGTTTCGTTGAAATTTCTGGGTATTTTTGATGTATTCCTTTCTGTTCATTCTTTTTGTTTGTTTGTTTGTTTCTCCTCAAATTTTGAGAGTTTATTAAAGAATTGTTATCTTATAAGCTCACAATTTTTTCAAAGTATTTGAAAACCTGAAATTTATATTATTCCATAACCAGAATATTTTCCCCCTTTAGACTTGCTATTTCATTTCAAAGCTTTTCCACTATACTTCAGTCGAATATTTTCTTAATGATTTTCCCATTATGAAAGGAAAATAATTAATGCAATTATCAAAGAACCCATTGAAATTGTTTTACTCTTTCAATCATATTTGCAAAATTCTCATTTGTGGGTTTACATAGGTGAGTTATTTTTTAACTTCCTCGTATACGAAATATAGATAAAATATTGTAATCGTAAAAAAATTCGAATTCGAAATTTTGACGAATTTCCTCATTTCAGATTTCTCTGAATTGAAAAAAAAAAAAAAAACACTTTTTAAGAATTATGTCTATTTGCCTGTAAACACGACAGTTAAAAAACGCTTGTGAATTAGTATATTTATAAATTTTGAACATGATCAATTAAGAGGAAATTTATCTGTTCGACTATTTGAACGCAATCACTACGATATATAAAGAGCTAGATAAATAAAATTCACTGTACGTGTTTCATTTCTAATATATAGATTCCTGTCAAATTTTGAACTAAATCTGTTAAACGGAGAATCATCTGTCAGTCTGAATTTTATACAATAGCTCCAAAGCATCATGACTTAAATAATAAAATTTAATATTTGATCGTGCGTTTGTGTTATCTTGTATAATTCTGTGTGAAATTTTGATTTTAATCGGTAAGGAAAAGGTGTCCAAAATACACATTCGATTTTCAGACGTTTGTGTATTAACCGAACAATAAAATAATCGCAAAAGATCGTACCACAGATTCAGTAAAGAGGCTAAATTATGCCAAAAGTTTAATATTTTGTAACCTTTGTACTCCAAAAGTCCACAATTTTATGGGAGGGAGAAGTTTTACAAATTTTATTACACAGCATTGAAAAAGCACGTGAAAAGCAGATAAAGTTTTTTTTTTTTGGGGGGGGGGCCATTCCCGCTATTTTATTTTTGATCCTAGACTTATGATCCAGCAAATCAAATTATTTCTACTTTCACTAGATAACTTCGCAAAATAAATTCCATATTGGTTAAAAGAGAAAACTCCATGTCTCTTAAGAAATATTTTGATGCACCATATCAAAGCATTTTCTTATCTTATCTTATAAAAAAGGCATTAAATGTGATCCTTGAACTTAAACATCACTACTTAACACATAATTTGAAATTATGGATAAGATGTCCGATATCTTTTTATACACTATTATCTTTTTCCGGAGAAGAACAATGTAGAAAGAATAGAATATGCGATGTAAACCAGCTTTAAATCTCTGGCACTGGCGAAACAATGGAAGGTGTGTTTCTTTTTTTAAATCTGTTACAATGATTTTTTATTATCAAGGAAAAAAAATGAAACTTTGTTATCTATTGATGGCCTGTCAGTTGTAATATAGATAAATTTGAATGAATCAGCAAAAAAATGTGACACGTGTCTCCACGTTATCTCCAAAGTAGTGTTTTAGTAGAACATGCATTCAGAAATAAATGCCTATATATGTTGGAAAACACATCTCAGATAATATGAAATAGATATAATTTTAGTAAAAGACATTTTTTTGTCCTATCTGCCTCATTTCTCAGCGCATTCAGATGCCATTTCATGCATCATCTGATGCATTTCATTTTTTCCCCACTTTCTCCTATATGATGGATTAAGGAAGAGAAAGTTCTGCAATCGTCAAAAATTCGATCTGAAGATTTTGATGAATCTATGCGTTTTAGATCTTTTTGAACACACACAAAAAAAGACAATTTTTGGCATCAATTTTCTGTATTTGTCAATACAAACATTGAAATAACGCATCAAGATAAATGAATGAAATTTAGTACGAGATCTCAACAAAGATTACATTATTTGTAATTTTTGGACATATTTTGGGTAAAATTTGTCAGTATGATATTTGTCTGCCTGCACATCTGAACAAGAACATGAAAATGCATCGAAATGAAAAAACTTAGTTGCAGAATTTTACCATAAAAATTACAAATATGTATCAAATTTAGGGAAAAGGCCATTATTGGATTGGATCTCTTTTACTAGTCTATTCACATCATTGTGAATGCAACACACAAAAGGTTAAAAGCTAGATGCATGAATTTCAGATTCTATAACCAAATTGCACCCGGATAAGTAATGTCGGATTAATAAATGGACTAAGTGGGTAAACTACCTTGCGAACTCGTAACTTTGGGAAGGAGAGACGTGAGACCTTGATTTTTCCCTCAATATTTTCAAGTTATATAAATTTTATTTCGTTTGCTTTACAAAAGTTGTACGCTGGAACTTATTTGAGTAAAAGGCATTTTAGTTAAATTTCATAAATTTATTTCAAGGATTTTTTTTCTCATACTTTCAAACATGCTTGCGGACCAACGTGGTTAATTATTTTTTTAAATTTTAGTTGGGAGACTGAACTAATAGTGGACTGTCCCGGCCAGCTTTATATTAGGATATTAAGATTGTACACAATCAGCAAAAAAAAAGCTTTACTATTTGTTAACCATTTTGTTTAAAATAAAATTTTTCGTATGCATTGAAACTAACTTTTTTGAAGGTGATCCGAAATTAAATAGTTCTTTCTTTGTCGTAATATATTTGCTGTTTAAAGACTGACTATAAAGAGATTAAAATTAAAATCAATATAAATATTTCTTTCTAGATTGAAGTAAAGGAGAAAGGCCCTCCAAAATTTACATTACCTGAGGGCATCTAAAAGTTTTTATCTGCCTTATCGATCGATATCGAATTTTGTACCCGATTTGTTAATGGGAAGAGGTAAATTAAGTGGTATTATTGATATATTGGCCATTCCTGGTATTAATTGATTTCTATACTACTAAGCTAAACACAAATCGTACCAGTACCTTGTGGCATTTGTACAACGTAGTCTCGAGGAGGGTTTTTAAGTGCTCTGAAAAATACATTGAAGCAATGCAATTCGATTTTCGTGTATATGTTTGTGATTGAAGGTTCGTGTATGTGTTGTGCTTTCTTAGGCTATGTAGCATTGAAAGACTGTTATACACTTTCTACTCCACAAACTTCATTTTTTTTTTACCTTTAAAGAAATTTTCTGCTTATACCGATACCAATACTGTTATTTTAGAAGTATTGCTATGTACTTTAAATTAGAATTTAAAAAAAATACTTTTTTAAAATTTTGTCTATAACATGGTTCTTGAGCTTTCTTATAATTTCTTATATTATTTTTTAAAAAAAAATTATGATAAGAGCATTATTGTCACTTTCTCGCAAAAAAAATACAAATTTGTTTATTATATTCTGCTTGAATGTCAAAGGAGCACATTGTTTGCAAATTCTTCGAAATAAAGAAAAAAAAATCTTTTAAAACTTATCAAAGATTTTAAACAAAATCGGATACGCCATTCGGTGTAGCTTTGTGGCCGCTTTTAGCATTGGTACCTGGAAAATACAAAACGCAGATTGTAACGAGAGTAATGCTTAAATTAATTAGACCAGATATGACGCTAAACTAAAATAAATAGGTAAAATACAAAGTGAAAAATGGCTGTGAAATTATGTTTGTTTTTAACTTCTTTGTAGCTCAGTAATATAAAGCCAATAACAAAAACAGATTGACTTGGAAACAAATATAAGCGGAAAAAAATTACTGTTTTGTTTGGTAATTAGAATTGCCAAAAAAAGAATGTTACTAATTTTATTATCACTTTTGCACGTATGTCAATAAATGCATATATTTTTTCAAATTTATTTAATTCATTACAGCACAATTTCTGGAAAAAAAGACTGAAAATTTTTAAAGAAAGGAAAAAGAATTAAAAGTTGGGGGAAAAAAAGAAAGGTTGGACTGCAAAATTCATTATGGTCGAAATAATAACACATATTTAGATAATGATGTGTGAGCCACGCTATCGTTCACACTTTGAATTACCGCCTGGTAGTTCAAGAGTTAATGATATATTCATTTTCCGCTTTTTTTCCATTTAACTTTTGGAAGGTAACTGCAGTCATGTATCTATCTTCTGGAGGTAATTCGCGGTCAGTGAACTAGTTTTCTGGTCACGAAATGCTGCGCATAGCATCGTAGGTTACTTTTAATCTTTCTTTGGCAACTGGAATAAGCTATATTGACAAATTCGTAACAATAATTTAAATCGTACTGCATATGACTCATTGTTATGTATGTCATGAACAAAGAAGTAATTTTAGAAATAATTTGATAGAAAAAAGAAAAAAATGCTTTTTAGAAGTGCAAATTATCGTTCTAATTTCTTCTTGCATTTTAAATATTTTTAATGCACATTTTTGATATGTTGTATTAAAAATATCAAAATTTGCTTTTAATTTGTAATATATATCAAAACAGTATTTTAATTATATATTATAAATTAAAAGCTGATATGTTTTAATTTTTATTTAATATTAGCCGCCATTGACAGCCAGGTCTGTCAGGAATACTAGCTATTTTTAGCTGCTAAATTGTTAATATGGAAACTAAATTTTACCTTGTTATTTAGTTAGACGGAAAAATATTAATTTAATAAAATAAGTTTACTATAAATAAGCGCTAAAATCAAATAGTTTATTGATTTGAATCAGCAGGTGTGATTTCTCCGAAATTTTCTTGCATACTCTCTCAATAAAAGTGTCATCCCGGAGTACGCCTCACATGGCAATGGCTTACAATAGTTACGAAATTTTAACTTTTGGCTTGAATTTAGCATTTTGACTGAATCTTTCGTGACATCCTTGTCGAGTTTTTGACGATTAATCCCTGGCATGCGATTAATAGTATCCAAAAATCGAATTTGTTATTGTCTCAGCCGATTGAAACCAATATTCAAAACTACACTTATAGTCACGCTTTTTTTAAAAAAGAATTTGGAACAACTGCTGAGCGCTGCTTTATTCTTATAGTTGATGCAATATCTCAATCATTTCTTTTGATTACCTTTATTCAATATTCATCTATAACTTTCAAATATTTAGGTCCCTTTTTTTATTTCTTTATAATTACCCTTTCTCCTCCAATCTAATTTCATTCTTGAGTATTATATTTGGAGAAATCATATGTTCTATATGTTGTTTGTTTAAATTGACTAAATTATTTATAATTAAGCCTAGAAAGACGCCAGTTTAAGTTTCTCTTTTTTGGAAAAGCGTTCCAAAATTAAAATTATAGATTAAAAGACTAACCGTATAATAAATTTACAAACATTATGTGAAATTTTTCAGTATAAGTTTAAATTAGTCTCATTTAATAACAAAGAAGAATGTATGCGAGGGGTTGGCACTCTACTAGCCAAGTCATTTCGATTTAGAACAACTGAATTTATTACAATTTATTGTTATTTAGTTTGGGGAATGAAAGGATGGCTTTGGAACAATTTTCTTTGAAATTTTAGTTAGAATTTTAATTAATTAAAAATTAAGCGAGATTTTGTTTCTTTCTATAGATAATTTATGAAAATATTATGGCACAAAAGTGATTTCTAAATTGTTTTAACATCCAGAACTATTTTTTAATCGTATAAATTTATATTCTTTGTAATTGTTTTCTGAATTTTGAAAAAAAAATTAAAATAAATTTTGCGCATTTTATAACAATACCCAATAATGTTGCAATGAAATTCAAACCGTTTTTATTACCATCAAATCATAATGATTTTCATCTATATTTGAAATATATAGAAAAACTCGTATTATTACTTCTCGTTTATAGGAAAATAAGAAAGTGAAATTAAGCACTGCGATTGATGATGTGCCTTTTGGAGATACATTACCAGCACAAATATATTTTTAAGGCCACCATGGTATCATGAGCTTGATTTCATTAAACAGTCCATTTACAAAGTAAATAGTACAAGTGTAAGGCTATTAAAACAGAACGATTCTAATGTCTATTAAAATTTAACGCGTAAAAATATGTACATCTAAGTCATGCATAAGAGAATTTATGGGAATTAAATAAATCCAGCATCTCGGCGATGATGCCAAAAGTGGCCTTGTAATATGAACTTTTTTAATTTAAAATAAGTGTTTTGTAATTATTTTTTTACTTGTGTTATTAAACGTTAGTTCCTGCTAGATATTGACTTTTTACTTTGTTAAAAAGATCAGAGAGGCTGTAATATGAATACTAAGATATTCATTCCTTTCCTTCCTTAGTTTCCATTTCACTAAGAAAAATTGATAAGATGAATCTTTAGTCAAGCTGCTGGAAAAATCAGTAAAATGTTTCAATCTTTGATTTATATGATTTGAAATAATTAGAGAAACTGGGTGGTTTGACTCCAAATATTGGCTAGTGAAGATGTTTTCTCTCCGTTCGATAGGAATCTAAGCATTCCATTGAATTAATATTTTAAAAATCATGTAAATTCCCCTCATAAATGATCTTTTAATCCTATAAAATAATCATTCATATGGAGCCAATTTTCAAACTAATTCCTCAAAAAGTATTCGGTAAAATTTAATAGTGCATCTTATATTTTATAAATATAAGATGCACTATTAAATTTTATCCTTTTGATTTATTTAATCTAATTTCTGTAGTGAAAATGATTGAAAAGAAATCGTCATTCTGCTTAATTTATGTTGAATACAGGGTATGAATAATAATAATAATAAAAACACAGAGGACCATTTAGACATTGGAAGGTGAAAAGCAAATGATTTTAAATAGATTATTTTAATAGAAATTTTAATCAAGGTATGCGCATTAATTTTGATTTTTTTTTTCTTTGCGATATTTTACTCTTGAAATCCAAGGAATCCTTGTGCTTGTAAAATCCGATAATAAATTAATTTGTTTTAATTGGTCATTAATTTCATTTGATTGTTAATGTATTCATTTTAAGCCTAGGTTCTTAAATTGTAGATTATTCGGAAAAATATTGTGATTACAGAAATTCTGTCTGAGAGATTTACAAAGTTTCTATAAAAATTGCTACATAATTGTTTTTAATTTAATTTTCTTTCACTTATCTAATTGTGACTCATTTTAAAAAAATTGAGTTTCCGCTAGTAGTGAAATTTTTATAAGTGAAATGATGCATCATATTCATTGCTAATTTTTTACTTTTATAATCAAAAATGGTTGCAAGTACTCTAAACAAGAAATAGCAAGTTTTTGCTAAGTCACAAAGCAGAAATTCTCAAATTCCCGAAGTAAAATATTAATAGTTGAGGTAATGAACTATAGATGGCGACACAACCTTGAAGTCTTTAGTTATACTTGTGAGGCAATATTTCTTTTTAATACAAAACGCCACTATTTTTTATTAGTATAAAATGCGACCAATATTGTTCCGATATCTTCCCTATATTTGTTCCCCCTCAAATGGTTTTTGTATCCACCATTCAAAAACTTGGCAAAGAAATATTTTCTGAAATACAAATAATAATTAAGATAATAATAACAATCAATTCCGATTTGTTTCCATTTATATTAAAACCATTTTTAGAAACAAATATTTCAAATTTAGTTTTAAATAAATAGTGTGTTTATAACTTATATGATTGTATTGTTAAATCTGTTAGTATTCCTTATAGGGAATTATCATTAAGAAATAATACCTCTTAAGAACATTAATTAGTTTAATGTCGCAGAAATTTATTGCTTATTTTAGAATTTTGATTTGAAACTAGCATTTTAGTTTTTTACTATTTAATGCTCTTTTATTCAAGACTTTATTTCTTAAAACTAAAACATGTATAATTATTGATTGTAATAATATAAAATTTTTGCTGCTTTTAAATTTTTTTGAAAGTAGAATTCAAAACTGAATTTTATGAGGAATTAGAGAATTTTGTACTGAATAATTCTTTGAGATATTGCTTAAATTATGAAAATCATTCTGTTGTGTACGAAAGACTTCCGTGCTGAAGGATTTGATTTTCTGCACTCATTATTTTTAAAAATATGTTTTTTTTTCAGCATATTTTTTTTTATTAATTAAACTTTTTCCCCCTAAATTTAAAGCTCAAATTTTATGGAAACAAACGGAAAATTTGAGAGATATGTTGTAAAATGAATAGAGCGGTGTAACTCTTCTGTGATTGCATGACTTATATGATTATAAAATTATTATTGAAAATTTTAGTTAATGTTAATCCTGGAGAACCAACTGGTCTCCAAGGGCGGTGAGTAATATAATAATGACAACATTAAGCAGTAACTTCTGGTATTAGATAAAGATTGAAAGAGAATTTATATTAAGACGGACTACCATGCATCATGAAACATGAGCTCTAACCACTTAAAAAGCGTCATGTTAAGGACATCTTATATCACTAGCAATCAATGTAACATGATTTGTTATTTGTTGTTATGCAACAAATTGTCTGCAAACCCAAGCAATGAGTATTCTGATTTCCAATTGGCATTTTGGTCATACATTAAAAGAAGAAGGAAGACATTTCTAAAAAATTTATTGAGAAACAAAATTGTTTAATTTTTTTAAATCTTCAGTATGAAGACATTTTTAGGTTGCATACATTATTTTCATATTTCGCACAATGATGTTTTGCTAGATGGACAAAAATGTCGAGGAGTAAATATCATTTAAAGAGCAAGCGCCACTCTTTGAATAGCACCTAAGAATTAAAACAGTCTTATTTTAAAAAATCAATCACAAAGCATTTGTGAAAAAATCATGCTTTAATCCCTAGCAGAAATTCTGTTTTCTTACGCTTCAAAGTTTTTGACAAAGTTTACGTTTTACTACAACATAAAACGTAACGGAAACAAATAGTTTCAAGACTTTTTTTAAAAATATTTGCTAAATGTAAATGATTCATGCGATATCTTACAGAACAAACAAAAGTATCACATAACCAACTAGACAGAACCAGTTTCATCTAGTTCCAATATGAAAGTGCATGCCCGTAGATCGTGTTTACAAGATTTGAACAGTTCCCATCGAAGTGAAAATATTGAATTTCGAATAACATTCCGCCGGTGTCAAATTTCACGTATCACTAGCAAAATTTTTTCAAATGATCAAAAAAAAAAAAAAAAAAAAAAAAAGTCAAGTACTGAAAAGGATGAGGTTTCAAGATGCCTATCAGTATCCGTAACAGATGCCATTGATAAAGAAACTGTGAAATATGACCATTGAAAAACTGTTGAGGCATTTTTATTTTCTGATATACAAAGATAGAAAAAATACTATGATCTCCAAGAAATTCAATCACGAGATTTTTATAAATCTCAGAATTTCTGATATTCCCGAGTTCGAATTTTGAGCATAATATCTATGTCTGTAATCACAATAATACATAAACGGTTCGAGTTAGATGAATAAAATGAGCTATTTTGGCATTTGAAGATTTCTATCAAACTGAACGATATCCATTCAAAAGATACTATCTGTGTTTCTATTTGAATATAAGTGAACCCGACAGCTACAAAAATTAAAGAGTTAGAGGAATAAAGTTTGGTACACTAGTTTAACATCTAAAATGAAGATTTTGATCAAATTTTGAATTAAATATGTCTAAAGGTGACCATCTATCAGTCTGTACTTTCGCATGTACGTAAATGCAATAACTCATAAGCAAAATGACTTAAGCCAATGAAATTATCTTATGATTAATTCCTATTAGTTAGTTACATGTAGTTTCCTAATGAGTTTTGGTTTCATTCATTAAGAAAAATCATCTAAACTGTACATTCGCCATAGATTCAGTAAAAATGCTAGATTTCCATAAAAAATCTAAAGGATTTTGTCGAATCAAGATTACTATAAATTACCATAGAACATAGGGTCACAAATTACATTCAGGAGGTAGAACTCGCCAAAAATAGAGTGGCCAAACGAATGCGTGGATTACTGGCAATCAGTTCTTTGGATGACTTTGGTTGTGTAATAACCATCGCGACAACTGTTTCGAACAATTCGTATAAAAATGTCTCGTCCATCTTCTTTTTGACGTTGAACTGTGAGACATTATCTACGAGGGGTGATCCAAAAAAAAGTTTAATAGGCAAAGGAAAAATGCTTTATCAACAATAGACACAGGATACAAATGGTAATTAAGAGACATATGTGGCGGTCACTTCTCTACATAATCACCAAACCTGTTGCCTGTTCTCGGCACCTTTTTGAACATCACCGTCTGATATGAACCTTGTTTCGGATAAGTGTTTCTTCAATGTTGGGAAAAGGAAATAGTCACTGGGAGCCAAATCGGGACTGTATGGGCGGTGGCTCCAGACCTCCCATCTAAACGTTTCTAACAATCTATCTGCCCTCTTCAAAAGAATGACACCATTTCACCACCTGTTGTTAACTTATTGCTTCGTCCCCATACACTTCAAGGATTTGTCTGATGGGGACACATTCTTGGCCCATAGAAGTCGTATCAAGGCTCACACCTCCGGGCGAGACGACTTCTCTAGACTTGCCATTACTGTCGCTGTTTCAGGTCTCAGTATTAACACTATCTGCTCGAACGACCGGTCTAAGATAACTAGCGCCATCTGTCTCCACTCTGGGTAACAATATTCCCATCCAGCAGTATATTTTCCAAATACTGCTGCTTGTAAACTTTTTTTTTTTTGGATTATCCCTCGTATATTGTAAATTGGATTACCTCAAATAAAAGTTTTATTACTTTTTATTGACCCTTTTTGTTCCTTTTGATGTTACACCCTTTATAACTATTTTTGCGATTTTCTCCCTTTAACGAGATATGCAGCCTCATGTTCTACTGCAATTTTTTATCCTCTTTACATCTACTAGTGCCCCTTGGAATTTGTTGATCGGATTCAGAAACAACCTGTATATTTCAAAAATCAACTTCTTAATTTCTCGGGTCAGTTATTTTGAAGGAAACACCAAATACACAACTTTTATCTCTATTCATTTTGCCGTAATGAAACAAAAGAGTTGTTTCCTCATATATTTTCGCATTTTCTTTCCTAAAAGTTTATCCTTCACAGAAAAAACGCCACCAAGACTGATTTTTTTATTTTTTATTTTCTGGATTTCGCCCATAATAGTTGCATGCCTTTTAGTGGTATAGTGAGGAGGATGGAATGTGCACATTCAACACATTCTTTCGCACCAATTGAAACAAAGAACCACAATTATAGTTTCAAGATAGCATATAAAATTTATTTAAATCATTGAGATTTTGGTTCTCTTGTTTATATGGATGAGATATATGGAGGATATGTTTCAAAACTTGTTGAAGGTTTACACTTCAGATGCTAAAACTGTTTATCGAATTTTATTTATGTAATTCGTTACTTTTTATGATTATCATACTCATTTATACTGAAACAGCCAGACAGGCAAATATCCTCATACATAGATTTCATTCAAATTTTAATAAAAATTTTCAGTTTGGGCGCAAAATGTTTTTGAATTGTCTATACATCTGTTCATAGGCAGACAGAGAGATGTAATACCAAAAATGTGATTTTCGGGTTCAAAGAAGTGTGAAATGTGGAGATTCGTCAAAATCTAGAGCTCAGATTTATTTTGACGATTACAATGCTTTCTCTTTGCGTACGAGAAAATAGGAAGTTGTGAAACTTTTTGAACTAAATAATCTATGTTACATAATTTTCGTTTGAAATTTTTAACAACTCATTCCGAATTTCTCAGCCTTGAAATGATTCTAGGAAAAGTGGTTAATAATACCTATTTTACCAGTGAATTTGATTATAAACAAGCTTTGCTAATTATTACTCGATTTTTAGCAAGAAAGTAGAAGATAAAACTTTGATTGTTGCGGCATTTTCTTTTTCTCTTTTTCTTACAAAATTTTAATGGAGGTGACTTAACCGAATGTTGTCAGCTCAATTTCGAATATTTCGTTATCCAAAACCTCAATGACAATTTTAATGTATTTCCACACATCACTCAAATTTCAACAACAACCGCTAATCGCATTTAAATTATTTATGAATTATATATTTTCGCAAATAAAAGTTAGCATCAAATGAGACAGCAATAATTTACGAGACATAAATTTCTACACCGCATAAAAATGTATAAATTAGCTGCTCCAGAAGCAGATTTTTAACATTAAAATGCGAATAACAGACGCATGTTTTTTTTAGTGGGACTCGGATTACAATATTTTGTACTCATAATTAAATGATGTACCCGTTGTTGTACGTTATTAAAACTCTTCCATGTGTAGTATTTAAACATAAAAAGCACTTTTCAAAAAAATATTATAATCTTTTGGTCGTCTGCAGTCCTGTCTTTTTGAAGTATCAATAGTAAAAATTTTTTGCATTTCAACAACAATCGCTAATAGCATTCAAATAATTTATAATTATTTATTTAATATTATTATAATAAATTAAATATTATTTATATTTATATTAAATTTATAATTATTTATATTAAATAACAATTAGAGCAGATGATTTTAAAATTCGCCGATAGTTGATTTTTCTCCATAAGTTTGAACTATTTGTTACATTAGTCCAGCAAATTTTGTTCACGAAAGGCTTAAAGATCATTTTAAGAGACAATTAATCAAACAGTTAATTTTTCTTTAATCAGAAACTTGAGAATAAACTAAGGCAACATTTTCTGGTGAAAGTTGTTAATAACTCCCTGAATCTAAAGTATTGAGTTTTAAAATAATCTCTCAGAATCTTACTCATGTGTTTGGCGAAAGCTCTGCATATGTATTTCCATTTATTAACAAAAACAAATTGCTAACAAAGATTTACTTCCAGAGTTTTTGTTTAAATTCTAGCGTTGAAATGTTTTTTTCGTTTTGAGTATCGTTAAATCATTGTTTTAAAACAAACAAAAAACTATCAACAGATATGTATTAACATAAAAATGAAATTAAAAAATAATGATAGAGAACTTTAAAATCTTAAAGTTGTCTAGTAAAGGAGTACTTTTAAATTATTTTGCCTCGGAATTCTTTGCATAATTTTTGAAAAAAAATTGCACATAAATGAAAACGATATTATTGAAAAGGAAAAATTTTGAATTTTAAGATGATGTAAAAATTGATTTTCTGGGATAAATTTCTACGAAATTATTATAGAAAACAAGCAACATTTTGGTTATTTCTAATAGTCTAAAGCCATTGTTATTGTGAAACATTTGTTTTATTTGTTGGTAAGCACTCTTTACTTTTCTTGCATTTCGTCTGAGAGAAAGACCCATGTTTACTCAAAGGCAACGTTAAATTATTATTTCAGTGCCCCTGGAAATGACGTCAAAATATACTATATATGAGCCGTTTATTTTGAAAGTGGGGCAAGTCCATTTTAGAAAAAAAATGGGGATAATGGTAATTGTAGATATAACTTGTTATGATCTTTTTATGCGTAAACAATTTATAGTAAAAAAAGGTCAGAATCTAGTATTTAGGTAGATGGAAATTTTAGCTCTTAACATTATTGAAAATCTGTTTATTTTGAAAGTGGTGCAAGTCCATCTTAAATTGAAATTATTTTTGACCAAATATATTACGGCAAAACTTAGCTTCGATTGCTATATTGTAAAGCAAATGTGGCCGTTTGACATCATGTCTGAAATCTAGGGTGTTTTTATTCATCTATCTTTGATATTGAAAAACGGTGGCTGTACAGAATTTCATAAACAAAAAGCATATCTTAAATTTGTGTTTCGATAATAATCTATTTACTTCCAACACCGATCGATTGTTTAGTCCAGTAAAAATGAAACAAATATCATTGATCACAAATTTTTATTGTCAGGACATACATTTTTACCGAACGATCGTGATTTTGGAGTGGTAGAAATGGCAATCCGGAAAACCAGTTACTTGTATATTCCCCGGGATTACTATAAAGCGGATTACTATAATGAAACGCGGAAATTTATTTTCAACCCAGCTTCTGGAGAAAGCTGTTTTAAAAAGAAAGAAAAATACCGATGGAGAAATGGTGAATTGGTTAATTATATGCTGGATCTGATTTACAAGGGATGCACCATACAAAATGTTTTATGAAATTTCGATAGAACGAGATGCTGAATTTAAAATTATCGATCTGTCACAACAACGAGGAAGACCATGTAATTTCAGGAATATAAAATTATCTTTCATGTATGAAAAAAGAAGATTTATTACATCTGAAAAATACAAGAACATAACGGATTTATTACCATATATACCTCTCGTTCATCATGAACATTTTAAAATATTAAAACCTGCATAAAGTTCAATTTAATTATATCTGCGTATAAATTAAAAATGCATAATTTCATTGAAATTCTTATAAAATTGAATTTTTTTTATTACGTTATATTTTCTACAAGAGTATTCTTTGTTTTCTTTCACTTTTTATCAGGTGATTAAATATTTATAAAAATTTGAATAGTATTTTGTTTTTATTATTAAAAAAAGGCTGATGCAATTGAAATTTTTCCCAGTTAAATGAATGTTTACAATAATTCATTAATTTTGAAAGTGAGGCAAGTCCATTTAATTATAATTAAACTCTTATTTTTTTAGTCAGCACTGTAAATACTATTAGATTATAAATTTACATTATCTGGTACCACAAAATACAAAAAATATATCTATAAATACTTATCAATATTTTTAAATTTAGTGAAATGCAAACCTTTAAATATCTCGCAATAACAAAAGGTGGACTTGTCCCATTTTCAAAATAAACAGCTCATATATATAAAATAGAGTAATTAAAAAGCTTAACGTTGCCTAGTGGAGGGATACTACTAATCTCCTTATTTCAAGATTATTTGCATTAAATTCTTCAAAGAATTAATCACAGTTTGAAGAAAAACTACACGAAAATGAAATTGGTATCGCTAAAATAATAAAATTTTAAAATAATGAAAATTTAAATTTAATATTAATGTATGTAAATCGGATTATTTCCTCCAAAGTTTCTGTGAAAAATATGTATTAATTTTTCATAACTGAAATGGCTGCGGCCGGTGCATATCTGGTTCATTTCTTCACAAGAATTTTACTTTTCTCGCCTGAATTTCAGAAATTGACTTAGCGTAAAAATCACTAATTTGATGCAAATGCAAAGCTAATGCAAACATATGTATTAAAATAAAACAGAATCGTAAAAAAATAATGATAGAATAATTCAAAGTTAGAAGGAATTTGATTGCTTCTAATTTTTTTAAAAAAAATTGATAACAATTGAAATATTGTACAAAAATGAAAATAAAAAGTGCAACACTATTGAAAATTGAGTAAAATTTTAATTTTAAGTAATTTGAATTAACTTTCTTGTAAGATTATTTGCTCCAAAGTTACCTCAAAAAAAATAATAACCGGTAAAAATTTCGTCTCTTTAATTAAATGAATATTTAACTAAATTTCGCACTTTAAGTAAAAATAAATAGTATATTCTTTCTCTTGTCTCGAAGAAAAAGTGTACTAAGTTTTGTTGAAATGGGTCCATGTATGTTCCACATATCCCTTTGGAGGATGTATGAAACATACATGTCTAAAGTGACTTTTATTTATATTAAATTGAATGTAAAGTTTTATTTATTTGTAACATCATCCATGGAGATATTTCGGAAGTACTATTGCATTGGATTGTCGTATTCATTGTGATCAAATAAACATGGTGGTATTGATGGAACACTTTAGTTCCTGATCGAGTTGTCAAATGTTTAATTATTGTTAATGAGAAAATAACGCTTGGAAAAGTGAGCAAATATGAAGTGTTCTCTTTGTGAGCAGTTTGTATGCGAACATACATTGGACAGTAAATTGTTATTCACAATGGTAAAATTCCTTGGATTTTGGATAAGAGAATATAGTTTATTTAAGATAAAAAAAAATGCATGGAGTCCTCCTTGGAAAACTGTGTTGAAGATGGCCGAATTAATCATTTTATTCAAAGCCATTCTTGATGTGAATGCAAAAAGTGACAATTCATTCCGTGCGTAAAACCTAGGGTGAGTGTATGATAATTATTTTAAATATGTTAGCTGATGCTAAATATTCTAAACTATCTATTTTTTTTTTGACTAAGTGAGTATTCATTTGAGAAATTCTGCTGCTCTTGAGGAATTGAAATTAGAAAATCCAACTAATAATCATGTTATTGAACCATGAAAAAATCCCAAAAATGCTAAAGTATATAAATTTTTTTTTGTTTTCCCAAATAAATTTTCAATTTCATTTGCCATTTTAATAGAAAAAGGCTAAGCAAATCCTCAAGCAAAACAATTTGCTTTACTATGTAGCTTAAGAGTCTCTGACAGAAAAGGTGGATAACAAAAACAATGGTTTTCTTTAAAAGGGCACATTGAAATGCGATTTCCGTTACAAAAACATTGCAATGAACACAACTATTAGCTTAAATCACTTGCTGTTAATAAATTTTTAATATTTAGTAAAAAAATTAATTGTAATAAAATGTCATGAATTTCACTGTATAATTACGTAATTTGGAAGTAGTTATCATGTATCAAATAATTTAAATAATAATTTAGAATTAGAAATTGTCAGTCTAAACAATGATAAATTTAATTCCATGAATTTAAACATTTTAAAGTTGGATTAATTGCGTACATCAAAATATTCATATATATATATTTGTTAAAAAAATCTGAAAAAAAATCAGTAATTTTCTAAATTTTCCTAACATTTTATCAAAGCCTAGCATTTATTAAAATTTCTTTTGAAGTCAAATATTTGTTTAATGCAATAAATAAATAACTCAAATAAATTTCAAAATAAATAAATAACTCTATGCACTGGAAATTATTTCAAAAATTATTTGGCACTCAAAATCATAAATTGTCGAATAAGCTGAAGCGCGAAAAAGGAAACTTCAGCATAAAAAGTCTATTCGGATACTTTCAAAATTTGATACACACAAAGTAAATAAAATGTAAAATTTATTTCAAATACACAATTACAAAAAAATTATGATGGTGAGAAAAACATAAAATTTAGAAATAAAGAGAACAAATATTCAAACATATGATTCGATTGAGATTCCAGCTTAGAATAATACTTCCAGTTTTATTAAATATTCTATTTCATATCTATTTAGTCGCATAACATTTTCTAATACGTACTCAAGTGAAAATCAAATTTGATAAATTAATGAAAACTTCTTTGATTTATTAAAAAAGACAATATAGAAAATGTTCTGCTTTGCTCTGTACCATACAAAAAATAGAATGTTTATTAATTTTATTCATGGAAATATTACTATCTGGACCATCTCAAACGTTGTAAAATTAAAATCTAACAAGAAATGAAACTTGAAAAAACTGAAATAAAAGTCACGGATGATTATTTATACAAATAGATGATAAAGAATTGGTTTTGGAATCCTTTCAATGAATAGCAATTAATCAACAGATGCAGTAATGATTTCATTTTTTTCTTACATTCCTGTTTACAAAGTAAATATTACCGAAATATGTTCAGTAAGAAGAATGTGTAAAAAAGCCACTTAAATTCGAATAAGTGACCTAATTCTGTAAGGGTCACTTTAATTCGAATTTTCTTAATTTAAAAAAATATTCCTCCTTGAATTATTAAATATTTTATAGGACTGAATACAAAGATCTCAGTTTCTAAATTTTATTAATATTTTCAATTTAATTTTATAGGATTATTGTTTCTCGTATAAAATAAGTAGGCCAAATATGTATTCATTGCTTCATTGTATAAAATTAAAGCAATGACTTTAAAAATAACATAAAAATTCTTTTCATACCAAGGAAACCACAATGAGTTACTCCTTATTTTAATTTTCCAATGGAAGTGAATAGTGAGACGTTTTGAAAACGTTTTGTTTAAAACTATCAAGAGCCTTAACAATATGTAATATACTCAAAATACATACACACATACAAAGGAATGACAATTCCTTTTTTGTAATAAGTAATAAAATTCTTTTCCAATCAGTTTGGTACTTTATCAGCTGATACAACATAAAAGAATATTATCGTCTGGGTTTTGTAAGTTTTGTTAATCTATGCCTATATTTTTCGTGGTTGCATACTTTATCAGTGCGTATAAAGATTTTACTGTTATGTCATTTTATTTATTCAAATTCTCAACAAATCATGATGTAAAACTGTAAAAAAACGTCTTTGTACTATGACTAAATATTACTTAAAAACAAGAACTAAATATATGTTTGATTAATACGATCAAGATAATGATTATCTTTATTTGTAACTTCAACAATAAGAATAGTTTTGATTCGGTTTATTTAAAATTTATAATCATTTTTCAATGTATCAAGAATGGCAGTGGTATTTGCTACGATGCATTGGCAACAATATGAAAATTCATTATATGATGTATTTTACCAAATGAGATTTCTCAGTGAAAGTATGGCGAATATCTACTTAGTTGAAATGTTTGAATAAGACGAAAGTTGAGATAAAATGGCACTAGACGGTCACATTTTTGTGACATTCGATTCCTCTTTTTCTTCCGTTTCTTCATCATCCAGCAAATCTCGGTAGGGTCTGTACCAGAATTTGAACTGCAGCAGTGGGATTTCGTTGATTTCTCTGAAGTAAAGTAGCTCGCTTTTCAATCTTCGCAACCAGGTGACGATGTTAGGAAAATGCTTGAAGTTGTAATTGTAGGCCTGTAAAGCAATGACCACATGAGTTTCAATTGTTCAATGCGAAATAAAAACATCGTTTTCCGAAAAAGCTAAAAATATATATGTGCAAGTTATGAATACACGGAATGATTGGTAAAGTCCTCTTGAGCCTTTATAAATTCAAAACAACGTCTCGTACAGCCAGGGAAGTAAATGTAAGTATAATAAAGCGATTATGCTGAATTTATTAATACAGGTTACAACGCTCCTTTAGCCTAATAAAGGAACTTACAAAAAATTGCTTAAAAAATAAAGGAAATCGACCAATTGAAAAATTTTACACAATACCATAATAAAAACATAAGAAAAGTTCCATCGAATTATCTGTAAAATTGGAGGAGGTACTTGCGATTAAAATTATGATCTTTTCATAACTTCAAAAAAAAAGTTAATTCTTAAATGAAAAATTTATTTTTCGGTTATAATCATACAGCTTTTCCAAGTTAAGCAATGGCGAAGTAAAATTTAAGCAGCTGGGAAAGCAAACGAAAATAAGAATTAAAAAAAAAATCTGAGAAACGCACTAAGGGATGGATGTATACGTTTTCAATTTTTAGACGAATCCTTTTGCAAGTCATGAAAAATTTATAATTTTAATCACAAATATCTCCGACAATCTTACAAATAACTCCACGAAACTTTCCTTTGTGATTCATTATGGTATCGCGTACATTTTTCTAACTGGACATTTTGGTCGATCTTCTTTACTTTCTGTAACTTTCTTATTTACCCTTTAGGAGCGCTGTAACCTGTCTCAATAAATTCAATATGGTCACTTTACTGTAAAGATGTGTTACTTTCCTGGCTACACGAGACACTATTTTGAATCTAAAAGACTTAAAAGATCTTTACTGATCCCCCAGTATATATTTTTTTGAATCGCTTTCGGCCACTAACGAGTTCGCTGTGAATAATGATTATGATTAATTTCATTTAAATCTTTCACTCATAACTTTATATCCATTGCTTTCTCCATAAAATAGATTTAAATTTAAAATTGTTATAGTCGTTATTGTATTGCAAACGTGGATTACATCACAATCGTTTTCAAAATCAAAAATGAAGTGTGATATTATTCTAAACAGTTACCATAACCTGCAAATGATAATTTGCAATATTCTTGAGATTTGGATGAAACTCATACAGATCTACATTATTATTTTAAATTTGTACGATAAACGTGATGCATTCTGATTGGTTAGCTATGCAAATAGGTGAAATAAATTTTCAAAGTCGATTCAGTTGTTGAAGATGGGAGGGAATTTGTAAATAATTTATTTTGTCGTGTATTTCTCTTAAAGGGAGGAGAGAGTGATTATCGATTACTGATAAATTATATAAGGATCATAAGTTATCATATAAAACAAAAACTTGCGAAATCGGAACAGTGATTTTGGCTTGGTTACTCTGTTAAGGTTTCCCTTCCATAAGTGATGAACAGTGAAATAGCGTTTTTGGGATTTCTCTCGAAAACGTAGGGGGTGGTGATATTGCGTCCAGGAGCCCATTTACGCTATACTTAGAGAACATGAACCTAAATTTTAAAAAGTTGGTGAAATCCATCCCGTTGTTGGGGTTTTGTCTGCATTTGCTTTATATGCATCCAATTAATGTTCACATGGTACACGATAAAGGAGAAGAGTGAATTTAATTTCGGTATTCACAGTGTTTCCCTTAGCGGTGGAAAAGACATCGCATTGCAATGAAGCGTAAAACAATGTACACTTAGATGACATGCTTAGTCATTGCAGTAGAAACACGGCTGCAGCATGCAATCTTAATCATTCAATTGATTTAAATTCCAACGTCAACAAACAGAAAATACTACACCAGTGATATTAATACCCTAGGAACACTCAAATAAAAATAAGTCGTGGTTACAACATTCAAAGTATTAAAAATCATGTGAGAAGTTGCAGATAAGAATTAATCAGAAACTTTTAATCGGCTATCTTTTGAGATTTGATATTAGACACTGGAAAATAATAAAATCAATTCGAGAAATTTCATTATGTTTGGAAATAATATCCGAATACTGAAACTTAGAATTAAATTTGTCTTCAGATATGGCATCTTACAATCACATTTAATTCAGTATTTTTGTTAAACAGATTTAACTTCCAGTTTGACTTCTACTTATGCAAAAGTCTTTAATACTATTCTAGCGTAAGGAATGCATGATTAACAGGAATGCATGATTTCTAATTGAAATTAATAAGCAGAAAGTTAAAAACAGACAATAATTAAAGGAAAATAACTGACATATAAAATATATCTAGAAAGAATGTTTATAATTATTTACGAAATTTCGAAACAGATTCGTTTGTGGTTGAACTTACCTCTGCCAGCGATATGTTTGCCACAATGGAAAAATCGGCAAGAGTGAGATGTTTACCGGCTACATATGCATTCTTTTCGAGGGTGTGTTCCAAGCAAATGAGGGAGCTTCGATAACTGGACTCTTTCACGGGATCAGGTGGCTCACCTCGGAAGATCATCGGATACTGCATAGAAGTTGAAGAATTAGGTCAGTACTATGCATGGGTTAAGAAAACTATAAATAACTATTAATCGGAAGCATGATTAAAACATTATTTTGCATGCTTCTACATAAGAATGTCTATCATGTCTAATGCAATCCTTTATAAAAAAATAATATTCTAACAATTAGATGCTGAATAATACTTTACACTAAATATTAATTTCCGGCCTTTATAATTAAAAATACATAATAACAATCCGATAACGAAAATGAAATAAAAGTTTGTAGTTGTGAAGCAAACACAAGAGGATGCATTTCAGAATATTTAATTTGAATATCGTTTAAATTGATATAATCCAATCATCTGAGTTTAATAGTTAACCTAATATTTTCATCAGATAAAGCGGATTCACATTTAAAAATAAAAGCAATAATTGGAAACGTGAGTAATATCTTCGCAGTATGTGAATGGGAATCTACAGATAAATGAATGCAGTCATTAAAAGTTCATAGAGTGGTTTCATCAGCATCGCAAATATGGAGCATTGAGGATTTTTGTATTATTTCCAATTAATTTAAAATATAATAATGTCATCATTATTTGAGAAAGCACAAATTATTCTCAATATTTCGTAAAAACAAATGAATAAAATTCAATCGAAATTCAGTTTGTACTCGTTCTTTTCTGTAATTCTGGACCACTGCCAATTGTTTATTTCTATTCGAAAATTTTTTCACACCTTCATAGAAACTTGGGCGGTGTCATTCTGTATTTTTTGAACCTATTAAATGCTAGTCAAAGTTCAAAATAATGACAATGAAAGAAACAAATATTATTGCAACAGAATCTTGTAACTTCTAAACTGTTCATGTAAATTCAACTTAAAAGCAAATTTTAACTATGGCTAGGAGGTGAATGGAAGGAGTCATGGAGCCATAAGAAGTCCGTTATCTACATATGCATTTTTTAAAGATATTTATTTTGAATGAGAATAATAAAATTTATGTTAAAAAATTTTCTTAAATGTGGAATTTCCCCCCGTTTATGTAGTTTCTTAGTAAGGCGAAGAAAAACGAATGGATGTCTTAAAGCATGGTTCCATCTGTTAAAAGGTTTGGACCAGATTATTAATATATTTCTATTTTACTAAAAATAGAATAGTGTAAACATAGATTACCGAATTTCATTAATCTATATTGTTGCGTTTTCGAGTGGCGTATTCGCATACAGATAAAAAAAAAATGAAAGTGTTTAATTGGAGAATAAAACACTGATGTAGCTATGGGACTGCAGATGCCCTGGACACAGAGGAGTGCTATGATGATAGAACGCTATTATTGCATGTATGTCATGTTTCAAACCTAAATATAATAAGAGATTGAAATTACGAAACATACTCTTGACACCACTTATTCTCCAGAGAAAAATTATAAGATTGAATTTCATATTAGTTATTGTTGCTTCGTATGGCACTTGTCATAGACAAGCCGCTAACGAAGTTAGCGATTTTAAGCCAAGAGAGCGCCTCTTGTTTTCAGTAGCGCCATCTAGGGCAAAGAGCACGTCTTAGCGACTCATGCATCACAACCCTTTTTACGGAGTAGACTTCATTCATGACTTTCGTTCACTCATCCACAGGAAGATGATACACATACATTCGCTTGCACAACTCCTTTTTACAAGAGGGGGGGGGGGGCTCTTTTACACACCTCACAGATAGAACACAGGGAAAGAACAACCATGCCCAAACTCGGGACGCCCAGATCACGAGGAAGACGCGCTACCCCTACGCCAGGACACCAGCTTCATATTAGTAAATAACATATCCTATCTGATGATATTGTGTTCAAAAATTACAATATTTTGCCAGTTGAAAATGGGATAGAATTCGTTGTTAATCAAAATTTGATTACTTTTGCAGTATCTGATGGATACAACAAAATTCTTAGAAAGTTAAAATTAAAAAACAAGATAGTATGAATTAGTTCTCTTGGTAGCTAGGAAGTGCAGAACATTTTAACAAATTTTGTAAGCATGAAGTGCGAGCCCATTTAAATAGATTCAATCATTCGTGGCAAATCTGAATAATTTTTGAAACTTGAAATGTGATAACTCAAATAAATGGCTATAATGAAATTGAAAGCAATCTTTACATTTAACATTTCTTTTGAACATTTAACTAAATTTGATGACATATAATATTATTCGACTGTTTTAATAATCTTTTGCTGAATATTCTTAAAACATGGATGACAAACAGAAAAATTTGTTAAACTTTTTCACTTGCAAAAATAATTACTTTTCTTACGACGATACAAGGGGGAAGAAATCACAATGTCAAAATATAAAGTAACATATATTTTAGTGCTTTGATATTTTTAAGTATATTATTGTTAAAATGCATTGATGCTTTTTGTTGCCCTGAAATTGTTTTATTTCCGAAGTTCCTTCGATTGTCAACACTATAAAATGATATTGTTAAACATTTCCTTATATAGAGAAAACAGATTCTTTTGTCTTAAAATTTGAGAACTAAAAAGAAAGTAGCAGAATATAAAAAAGCATGCGTATTCGCTTAAAAATTAAACTAAATTAAAATTTTTAACATCTTTAGCTTACAAACATTTTGTCTTCGTGGGCATCGAATAAATAATTTAACCCGTTTTTTCTATTACAATATCACAATTAACGTTTTGTAATAGGTAAACCTTATATATTTGTATCTATACATTACTGTATTCCTATGTTTAAGATGTAAGGTCACTTGCACAAAGAAGTAATTATTAACTATCAGATTCTCAAAAAAGACCAATAATTAAATCAACAGCTTAGCACTAAATATCGAAGTTTAAGGCCTATCTAGCAAATATTTCAGTGAAAGAAAGCTAAACACTCGAATGAATAAAATTAAGATTTTTCTCCACTGCATTTGGCAAGTTTTATTACCACTAAACATGTTTAAGGAAAACAAAGTGATTTTTTTGGAGAGGAATTTTCTGATATATTTATAACAGTGGAGATAGTCGGATGTGATAAGTTTGCATTATG
This sequence comes from Argiope bruennichi, assembly GCF_947563725.1. Lineage (NCBI taxonomy): Eukaryota > Metazoa > Arthropoda > Arachnida > Araneae > Araneidae > Argiope > Argiope bruennichi. Next base: position 63,066,582 of record NC_079151.1, on the reverse strand, counting down.
TTTTTATCATCTAGAGAATGGGACATAACTTAAGGTGAAAAATTAAATATGACTCTGAATCTGCCATAAATAAGCAAGAAGTGAGATACGGCAATTGTTAAAAGATGTTGCCACTACCAAAATAATGTATATTTTTTATACTATTTTTAATTTTATATATATGTATATTGGGGGTTCCTTGTTGAAGACATTTATATAGGAAATAACAAGAAAACAAATTGTTGTACAAATAAATGCTTACTTTACAAATGTTATTCATAATGCGTGTATAACAAGAAAATTTGGGACAATAGTGAAAGTATGAAAATGTCGTATTGTATTCAAGAAATAAGAATTTTTGTAACCATAAAGAGATTGTTGAAATTCCATTCAATGTTTCCCCCCAAGATAAAATGAAGAACAATTTTGATGAAAAAGAAGAGAAAGTTTCTAGAAGTTAAGAAGAAGCTGTTTGTTTAAGATCGAAAATAGTAGAAATATTTTGCATCCTGTAGGAGAGAAAGATTGTATATCACAGCAGTTTACCGCTCAGCTCTTAAGGTATAAACTATGATGGCAGAATTTAGGCTTAGAGACAGAAGGAGTGATATTTGGAATTCAGTAAAGATTTTGCATTTATGGGAATTTGATTCATTTTAATTCTGTTATAGGCCAAATATTCTGTCTATCAAACTTGTGAAAGTTTGTAGAAAGGTATTTTCTCAGCTTTATTTCTCATTATCAGACCCATCGTTTGAAATTCTAATTCCGACTTAAAATAAATTTGGTCAAATTTCAAAGCGTTTATGCCAATTTGGCTAAATTAAACTAGAGTGGCACAGAAAGAAACTTATAGTCAAATTAAATTTTTATTCTATAGCTGCTAATTTTGGCTAGGTTTACTTCACTTTTATCTATAACAAATACCAATAATTTTGACTTATTTATTTATTTTTGCATGAGAACAGACTATATGCTCGTTTATTTATTTATTTTTTGCATTGAATGCAAAAGTATCTGGCAAAAAGTATTTTACAATCTGCCACAGCATTTCCTGTACGTTGCCCAAACAACGACTTTTTATTTTGTGTCAATGGTATGCATAATACAGGTGAATATTGAATGCTTTAGGAGAAACTGTGCTTTTTCAAAAGAAACACTATTGCACATCAATTAAAAAATTGAAATTTGGCATTATTTCATCACTGAAACGATTATTTTGCAAAATATATAATTAAAAGTACTCTTGAAATATATATGTTTTCTGCTTTTGCTTATAACAGAATTATTTTCTGCTTTTTCTTTTAGTGTTTTTTTTTTCATGATATTTCATTCAAAATCAAAGTTCGAATCAAAATCTTGAAAGGGTAATTTTGAAGCAGAAATTTTATAACTGTAACTTTAATGAAAAGACCTCAGACAAAGCTCAGTCATTTAACTTGTTTCAGTTTTTGATTATCATATTCATTCGAGCATGCATGCATATAAAGACATTATTCATATTATATTTCATCCAAATATAATACAAATCTACAAAGTTAATGTAAAAACAACATACCAAATTTCAATTATTTGTTCAAAGTATTCTAAAATATTGACACAGACGGACAAGCATATATAATTTCAAAAACTAGTCTTTCTGAATCAAAGAAATTTCTAAAGCATAAAAATTAATAAAAATTTCGAGATCGAAGTTTTTGATGATTATATTGTGCTCTCCTTCCTCTTTTTATATATATATATATATATATCTGCTTTGTACACGAAGGGAATATTTTCATGGAGATATATTTATCCCATATTAATTTAAATAATGTTGAAATAAAAAAGTATGATTATAAAAATAAATTATATCTTTTGTTCCATGCCATTTAAAAAAGGACCATTTATTGCATATTTTAGTAAACTCTTACGTGAAGAAAGCTCATCTATTATCATAAATCTTTCCTTTTTCATAATCCTTGAAATCAACTGTTTCATGCTCATCTAGAGGATCTCTCAAATTCTCCAGGGACGCGGAAGAGTCTCAAACTATTGTTTTCTGTTTCCAAAATCTAGTAAATTCCAAGGGCTCTCGATACATCTAAACACGAAGGTGAATCTTTTCCGATCTGTCCTTAATCAAAATACTTCATGTCTGAGCAAAGCCCGCCAGAAATCAATGTCATAATTTTTGGTTCGATCGCAAAGCGTGCCCTTGAGCCATTTAGGGTCCCAGCCATCCGGTTGGGACCGGCGGCACTTCAATGACAGAATGTTTACTGCATTCATCTGGTTGGTTCTATGCTAATTTCTATGCCAGACTACACGCTGATTTTGACGCGCTCACACTTTTTCCCTTTTTTATTCCCTACGGTGAATAATCGAAGCGGTCGAATAGAAATTCCACTGTTTACTGAGAGTCCACGTGCGGGAAAAATATAGTCAACATGGAAAACGATCGATGCCTTTCTCGGAAATCAGCCACTATTTCTAAATGCTTATAGAAAAATTATCGCGAAAGAATGACACTTTCAGATTCTGCAGTGACGTGGTGTGAAAAATCTGTAATCTGATTCAAGAAATGACAAATACATAATTTATATGTTAATCAGATTTGTGAATCAAATCCGATCGAAATATTTGTTATCATAAATTTTGCTAGCAAAGTTTTCCGGAAAAATGCTGCTTGTAATTTTTTTATGTAATTATTTATTTAAAACAAATTGCTCATCACTAATGATGCAGCAATTTTTTTTTCTTCAATGGTAGAAAATGAATTATCTCAATATAATTTCCCCATTATATGTTAGTTTGATAATGTATATAGGTTGGATGCTATTTGTAAATTGTACGATACGTCCTTCATGATGCAAAACAGTATAAATTGCACGACAGTACAGACTGTTGGAAAAAAGAGTTATATTATTTGGATAGTAAGCGCGCTAAGAAGTGTTTACGAAATTTTTATTAATTTTTTAATGAAAACTACTTGAAATTAAAATTTTTTTTTAATATAGTCAAGGAATATATTATTACACTAAAACATATTTTCACACCAATTTAAGAATTTTTTTAAATTAACTTTTCTATTATACCAGTTTTTTTCTCTCGAAATTTGAATAAAAAGTTTAAAAATTATTTTAAAATTATTCTATAAAAATATTTTTTAATTTCCAACTATTATACTCAATGTTTTAAGCATGTTTGGCCGATGTTAAATTAATTTTTTGTGAGTAAATTGTTATTACTGTGATTATTTTTAAATCTTTTAAAGATAAGATAAAGGTAGATGAATCAAGCCAAAAACACTGAAGGTTCGAATCTTCTTTAGATTTTTTTTTACACAATATTAAGCTTTTTTTTTATTATTATTATTACAACTTTTAAGCGACACTCAAACTATCGTTCTATTTTCTTCCGCAAAATTAATATAGTGAAACAAAACAAATAATGAATTTAGTTAAAAATCAATCGAAATTATTAAAAAGTTGTAGATGATTTATTTAAAAGAACTGGGGAGAAAAGCATCACATATTTATTTGTTATATTTTTACCATCATGTAAAGCGGTTTTCTTTCCCTTACAACACTACCATACTCATTTCGGAAATCTCGGAGAGCATTTCGAAACATAGTGAATTTGGAAATTGAGGAGAACATTTACCCTTATTTTAAGCTGTAAACAATAAAACTGGGCAGTGACTCACAAAAAGAAGGAAGATTCGTAAAAGAAAATGGTGACAACAGATAACCTAGAAAGAATGATAAAGAGAAAGAGAATACTTAACGCTAAATGCAGGTCAACTATTTTTTTTAACGTTAGAAATTTCCACAATAAAATCATATACAAATCAAATCTACATTTTTGGGAAAAAATCAAGCATCGTAAGAATTTATTAGCAGCTTAAAGATCTAAGAATTTTCAGATTAAAAAAATAGCAAATAAACCAAGACATTTATAATGGGCTAATATCGTCAAAAGACGGGAAAGCTGGAAAAATAACGCTTTTCTGGATTTGTATAGATATACAGGATATCCATTTTAATTGTGGTCCAATATATAATTTCTAAACTATTATAGTTATATATTTCCAGTTGTAAAAATGATTCAACCCTTTATTTACCGATGGTATTTTAATGTACCGTTTAAATCCGGCTGATATCTACTACTATTTTTTAGTATTTGAAAGAACACGGAGAATTTTTTTGGAGAATCTCCTGGGAGATCCTCCAATAAACACACGGCGTTCCCTCGAAAGGGTTCTTGATTAGTATATAACAAAAAAATTCAACCGATAAATTGAACTGATTTGGTCGCAGACCATTTTAACTTTTTTTTGTTTAAAATGTTAGTGTGTCAAAAATATTTAATTAAATATGACTGGTAGAATCGAGCAGAGATCTACATAAAATTTAAACTTCGAAATTCTTTCAACAATACCTTTTCTCATTCAAATAACACAAAATATAGTTTTCTACATATTCAAAGCATTTTCCCAGTTGAAAGCGTAGTTATAGACATTTCTAACGATTTAGAAGTTAGTTATTGGGCCACGATTAGAGTGACATCAACAATAGCCATAATAAAAAGTGGAGTTTTGAAGTATGATGCATTTTTATCTTATAAAATTGCTGACTGATTATCATGGATAATTCATGTCCGAGTCTGTTGAGAAATTCATTCTTAAAACAAGGAAGGAAACTATAATATCCTTTCACAAATGGATTTTGATGAAGAAAAAAAAAGCACTTATTTTCTCTTACAGTTATTTTTCGTGTTCTTCATCCAGAATAATAAATTTACCAATGAAACATGGAGATATTAATAGGTCTAACAAGCAAAACCATAACGGATGATTAAAAAAAATACAGATTAATTCTATTAGCAGAGTGGAGTTCGATTTGTTTAATGAAGCAACAATAGTTTTGACACAAAAAAGCTCACACAAAATATAAATCTATCTGCGCAATTCTAATTTTGAATATAATTCATATCGTGCAATTTATTATTGCAAAGGTAAGATTTTTTTCTGTTTGGAATTCTATTATCTTTTTTTTTGGGGGGGGACTCATATTTTTTGGTACTGCAGTTTTAGCTCATGTACTAGAAAAGCGACTTAATTTTTTTTTTATTTCGTCTAGTTAATTAAAAAGTTTTTTTTTTATTTATGTTAAAAGCGTTTTGAAGTAACATTAGAGTAAATGCTATTTTAATTATATCAAACTTCTTAAAATTTAAAATATACTTAATACTTAATTAGTCAGCTTAAATTATGTATTAAACTGCTTTTTATTTTTATAATTTAGTTAATATATTTGCATAGGAATGAAGACATTAAACTTGAAAGATCATATTCATAGCACGATATAGATTTAATAAATTCTCACCGAATTTTGGCATTCCATTCTTTTGGTGATGCAGGATTATAAAGTGCAAACTTCAAAAACATTTTCTCGTCAAAAACAGCCTTTTATACCGTATTATAACAGAAAAAAAGTAAAGCATGCAGTGTATATTTTTTTTCTTCTAAAAAAAGTTGTTCGACACTAAAAAGCAACGTTATGCCCTACCCATGAGGGCAATGCAACATTCCGATACTTGTTTAAATGGCATATGCAATATTTGCAACACGTGATTGTGAAGTGAAAAGAATTGATTTCACATACTATCAGATCACAAAGAAATATTAACAGCTACTTTAATATATGTAATACCCATTCGAGAAATATATATTGATATAAGTTCTGTAGAAACAATACTGAGATTCGAGTCTTAGAATAAATTAAATTGCTAATGCATGCACTACATAAATGAAAATTTTTTATATCATAAAGGGCTAAATAAGAGGTGCACAAGAGTTTTTCAGCTTTAATGGATGTGATCTACCTTGACCCTACCATAAAGACGTCATCATCTTAACAGTGCCAAGAATGAAACGCTCAGCTCTGAATGAAAATCATGTAATCCAGCAAGTTCAAATTTAATTTCATGCGTCATAACAAGAATAATTTAAAGATAGTATGCAGATTAGAAGGTCATTCCTTACGTAGATCTGGAGCCTCGGGGGGTAGAACAACACGGCAAAATTAATGGTTTTAATCTGTTGCTTTGTAATATCAACATTAATATATGCAAAATAAACACAAAGAAACTCCAAATGGTATTTCAGAGTTCAAGTATTTTTTCTGAATAACGATTATTCATTTTACTCAATGTTTCTTGTTGGAAACTGGATTCAAATAGAGCCAATGAGATGCCAAAGTCGCTTCTATATCTAATGAACTACGAAGCAAATGTGTTCAGAAGAATTATTTTACTGTCAATAAATTTCGGCAAAAGATTATATTAATTCATTGGAGGAGTCTTTCCATCTTCTTATACAATTTCCTTTATCATACTCACCAAAAAATAAACATCTGAATTATTTTTTATACAGCAAAATGGTATTAAATAGACCTCTCATTAATTTTAATCATTGATTCAGCTGAAACCATGTTACTTCTCAATTTTCCAGATATCGACAAATAATATTCTCATTCAGGATATAATGACAAATAACTGTACTTTTACCAAAAGAGAAAACCTGGTGAATGTTTTAAACTATCAATTTATAACAATAGATGAACTATCCCATTTATAATTTGAAAAAAAAAATGAAATCATTAAAGCTTCTGAAGACATTATCTATTACCACGGGCAATACGAAAATCTTCCATAGTAAGAAGAAAAACTAAGTAGGTAAAAATATATTATGTCGTTAATTTTTCTTTATATTAATCCGTTTAAGAAGAACCTTTTTATCTGAAAAATAATAATAGAATCGAAAGGAAAATAATGCAGATTTAGCTTATCAATAAGCTTATTTTACTTACATCATTGTTTCCAGATATTTTTTAAAAATTTCGCTACCACTACTTAGATTTCTAGAAGATTCAATTTAATATGCATCGACATATTATCTACGGATAATAAAACTTTATTTTTAATGGATGAGAGGAAGTTCGATTCAGGGTAATTTTCAGGCACTTTCCAAAGTGCTGGGTAAAAAAAAAAATTACTTAAAAAGGAAAATGTTTTTGTATTTAAATATTATTTTTGTTAATATCTATCGGGAGACCTACTTAATCTTTCAGAATTTGGTAGGTTTTAAAACATTCATCTCCGAAAATTCCAAGTTTATTCTCATAAATATCGTAACAGTATAGTACTTATTTTTTTATTTCACTTGTTTTATTCATCTTCGAACAAATAAGAAAGTCTTATTTGTTCGAACAATGCTGAGATATTCATTTTAAGGAATTCTGGGATGAGGTAGATAAATCATAATATGTTTTAAATAGAATAAGAACAGTTTTCTGGTGAGAATAAGAAAGTTTTTATCAGGTGAGAAATTCTTATATTCTTTGTATATGTATTTTCCATCTACTTTATAAATAAAAATGTGTCTTCAAAACAATCTGATAATGAATCTGATAATCAAGAATTTGTGTTTTACTTTTGTTTCTATTTGAATTCATTTAGTAATCAAACTATAAATATAGTCTGCGCATGTTACTGCAAAAAAATAGTGGAAGATATTTAGGTTTCTACAATTCTCTCAGTTCAACAACTAAACCGAAATCAATTATAATCGCTGGACGAAATAATTGTACGAACAGAGAATGTAGAAATACAGCACAATGAATTTTCAATATTTTTTTCTTAACATTTCAAATTAATGGAGTTTCTTACTAATCATTTTCATAAACATAGGAATTCTTATCAATTATTATCTTATATAAAGAAAGAATGTAAAACAAATTTAAATTTATACACAGGATAGCATTTTTTTAAAAAAATGTCGAGAAATGTGTGTCATAGGAATTAAAATTGCCATATATTAAATCCATAAAATCTGTAACAAAAATGCCTCAAAATCACTTTCAAAAGTTATTAGTTATTCACAAAGATTCATAATCTAGTTTTCTTGAACGATTATTTTAAATATTTATATAAAACAACTTTATTCGGAAATTTTTATACAAAGTTTGGTATTTGAATTCAGGCCACTAACAGACATTATAAACTACATATTGGTAACCATAATGTCACTCGACATCATGGCATATCTTAATTTAATGTTGTAAAAATAAATAAGTAAAACATTGCAGTTTTTAAAAAAATTCTTTTGGCACTAGCAATGAAATCTTTTTTGACAATCCATCATTATATTTATAACAACAAAATTTTGAATATTTGTTTATGAAGACTACATCTTGCTTTCTCTGGTCATACTTTTTATGCCATTTTAAAAGCGCCATTTATTTTAGTGCAGCTGTTTGAGACGTAAGTATTTTTTTCCTTCCTATTTTTGAATGAAAAACAACTGCTTAGCAGAAAATTATGATTTTCATTATTTTCATTTAAGTGTCATATAATAATGACATTTCGTATGTGCATGGGACATAATCGTTGTTGCTACATCAGTTAAGAACATTTGAGCAAATAAAGTTTCAAGAACAATAAAATCAGGCAGCGCAAGATGACTCAGGCGCAGGGTTACATGAATAATCAACGCTTGGAAGTCGTTCGAGCATCAAATGTCTTCTTCTTTAAAGATTAGTAAAAAATTCCCAAACTGAGATTTTACAGCTGAATATTTAAGGACCAGTCTCATAAAGATTTTCATGCCACGTGTACCACTTTCGGTAGACGTGTTAATAAATGCTCTGATTTAGTCTAGAACGTATTAACAGACATTGACACTTGCCAGCTTTACATACACTGAAACAGCATCTGAATCACTACAGTTATATCTTCAGGTGAAAGTATTTCATCTAATTTGAAAGATTATTATGAGTCTAGTAGCTAGGGAAAAATTCTAGAAACTTTTGTTATATTGTTGCTGTGATATCATTGCGAAGGGTTTCAAATTAAATTACAAGTCATTACACAACCCATATCTTACTTCGAAAAAAATATTCATTTACAGAAACTAAACTTTATAAACTATGATCCATACTGTAAAGGAAGTGTAAAATAACGAATTAAAATAAACAATTTCATGTTAATTTTTTGCAATATGCAAAATAGATAAAACATAGTAAAAAAATGATATTTTTAAAATGGTCATTCAAAAAAATGTGCCTCCATCCATTTTACAAACATCGCAATACGGTTTCACACTATATGAGCATAGTTTGAGGCAACAAAATGAAATATTTTTTTTAAGCTCAGGAATTGCAGGATGAACCTATTTGATAATTTGATTGGAGGACTCTACTATTGCTTCAATCATGCTGCGTCAATTTGATGATTTGATTGGAGGACACTGCTATTGTTCCAATTATGCTGTACTTGATTGATGATCTGGTTGGAGAAACTCTGCAACTACTCCAATCTTATAATATTCAAGAAGGTAGTTCTAAGTTATACTAAAAGTAGTTCTCTTCAGCGGTTTAATCCAGGAGATATTTTCATCTTATGTTTGGCTGTTCAGATTAAGCTCGTACAAATATTCGCTAGAAATGCGTACGAATGAATAGTCACAGCGAAGCATAAGAAATCTTACCTTCTTATGCATCGTAAATTTAATGGCATCATTAGTTCCTGGTGTCTTGATGTTTAGCCCATTTTTATTATATAGTTGCGACCGATGTAGTAAAAGTGGGATTATTTATTATATAAGGTTATAATCACTTCTTATAAAGCACTTTGAAATTTTGGGTTTACTAAATATCCTCTGTCATATTTTGTTCCCCAATTGTAGAAAATGCAATAAGCATAAATATAAAGCCTCCAGTTATATAATTTCATTAGTATCTTGATTTTCATCAATTTTTTAATAAGATTTCACTTTAAAAAAGTTTGCCATCAACAGCTGTTTGGAATATCGATGATTATGACCGTTTTGTGGTTAGTAGTTATGTTGCGTAAATAGATATTGAAAGGATGTACCAGTTTAATTGATTAAAGGCCAAAAAAAGCTTTAAAGAGGCCTATTTACTTTTCTTTCTCTCTAGCTTCTTTTTTTCTTTACGGTGAGTGGATATATTGGAAAAAAAAGCAAATTATGAATGAAAAAGAAATAGTGCGCATGTTCTTTTAAACTTATGTTGGAAAATATAAAAAATAACATTTCTTCCTTAAATTCATTCTTATAAATTTTGAATGTGTTTCGTATATATGCCATAAATTAAATAAATCGGGTTTAGAAAATTAGAATAAAATAATTTTACTAAGCTGTAAGAAAAGATACATTAATTTTTGTATTTATGCATATTATTAATTTTTAGAGGTACGTGAATGTGATGTATGTTTGATTTACTCCTTTCTGGCGGACCATTATCTACTTATTTACAGAAAAAAGCATCTTAAAAAAACAACAACGCTTAGCAGACGTATATTTATTGCGTAGCTTTGTTTTATCGGAACACGTTGAGTAAATACAAAAACGGATGCACAAATGGTGTCGTGAACAGGCGCTTCTGCTGTTCTGTGTGCTAGACATTTCGAGCTTGAATCACAGATGTGTGTTTCTTCACACTATCTCTGAACCGAACACAGATAATATCGTCTCCACAATCTATTTCAATACCTTTCTCTGTCTCTTACTAAACAAGCTTTATTGGACAAGTCAAGCCGACTAAAATAAACAGGAGACACAATCGCTTAAAGAAAAGAAATCGTAGCGTATTGAGGGTCATTATATATATATATAAAAAAAGATTCCACAAAAATTGCATTATAAAGGTAAATTTTCCTTTTTTAAAAAAAGATTTTAATCAACAGCGTTCCATTTCTTAATTTAATCGACATATGCATTACGTCTCATTCATTTCAAATGATTACAACGCTTTTATAGCGTTGAACATGATAACAAGAGATTTCTTTATAAAAGAATTGATGCTTTCCGAAAGCCACGGATCATTAGTAATATATAGTAAATAGCGATTACAATATTAGCACTTTTATCGCAAAAAAGGTTAAAATATCGTCCATTGTTAGATTATTAACATATGAACATCAGCATGCATTTTATTTGGCAATTATTTCAGGCTTTTGATGGCCCTTTTTTCAAATTAGAAACCCTGACATATTTTGAATATATAAAATAAGAAAGTACAATTCGAAATTAATCTTGCAGTGATCATTATTTCAGGTTTTTGATGACATTTTTTTTTTCAAAATCAGAAACCGCGATTGATATTTTGTATTTATAAAAACAAATTTGATTGGAAATTATTTTTTCAGCAATCTTTCTTTATGAAGTAGAACAAATTAATGAATCCTTATAATAATAAAATGAGCTTCTAAAATTATGTGGAAATCAAATGAAATTGTAATAAAATCATGCTGCTAAAACTGGTGAAAACAATTTGCAATTTTAATTTTATTACATTTTATTGGAATAAATGTTAATAATGCCGACAAATACGTTTTCAGAGAGAGTTTCTTTTTGACAGTTTCTTAAGAATAGTTGTAACTAAAATCAAACTGAATTCGAAATTTGAAATGAATGCCATTCTATTATTTTTATTTATGAATTTAGATGCGATAAAGGAGCAGAACAGCTTTTATCTACATCTTTTGTGAAAAAAAAATTTAGATGCTTTTAAAATGAGCATCACAAAATTTAAACATTGTTTTAATTAATATAAGTAATATAAAACGTGCACAGCATGACTTTTCAATAAATTACTTTTGAACAAAAGTTGCATTGTCAAATCAAAATCAAATATCCTTAACTGAAGCATTCTTAACTAAAAACATTCATTAACTGAAGAATAAGAAAATTAACAAATTAAAATACACACTGTTGCGAAAGCAATCTTATGTTGCAGCTGTTTAATTCAATCATTGCTAGATTCCACCACTGTCGTTTGCTCATAAAATATTCAGACATCTCAGTATTGTTATTTTGTATGCTGTTTCGCAATATTTTTGTTTAAAAATTCTGATCAAATTTTGTAACTTTCATAATTTGTTAACAAATTACGAATTTAAAATAAAAGTGTCTGATCAAAATCATTTAAACTTGCTACTTGAAATAAGTGCATAGTTGATATAGTTCATAGAATACGAACAATCATAAAAATTAAATTTATCAGAAATAATTTCATGTTGAATCGATTTAAATGAGAATGAACCAAGCATTTTATTTGGATAAAAGAACTAATACAATATTTATCCTCAGCCCTGAACCTTTAAAAATGTAATATAAAAAATGCTTGTGTATTATAAACCAAGCATTGTGAATATAATTCTTAAGAAAATACCTTGTTTGAACTTAATTAACAAACTGTAACAAATAAAACTATTGTGGATTTATGAACAAGTATTTTCCAATTTTATGCATTATCCTGAGTAAGAGGGCTTAAGTTCATCAACAACTAAAATGACAGTAATCAAAATAAATCTTTAAATTTTAAAAAAAAGTTTGAAGGCTTAAATATTTTTTGAAGCATAACTTCGTTCCATAAAGAACAAAAATAGAAAATATGTTTGATTTATATATATGCATATGTAACCAGCAAAATATATCGATGTGACCCGTGGGTCATATGTGTGTCTGGCGAAGACTTTGGTTGTTTGGTTTTTTTTCCTTGTTATTTTATTAAGTTTTGTTTTTGGTCTTGTGTATGTTCGAAAATCATTTTTATCATCCAACGAGAAAAGATAGACATTTCCATTTGGAAATTTTAAATGCAGCAGGCTACTTGAGAAGATGAAAATGTGTTGTCTGCAGGAAACATAAAAGAATAAGGGTTAAATACGAATGTACAAAATGCGACGTCGGATCAATGTGTGGATACTTGTGTTATGATTTACCATACACAGCTAAACTATAAATTTTCTTATTGATATTCCTCTTAATAGAAAGTTTTTATTTATACATAGAGTATTTATGTTACTTACATATTATTTGTTTAATTTTTAAATACTATCCAAATACATGTATTATAATTATCAAATTATAGTGTTTTAACAATATATATTGGAAATAAGAATATATATTTAAAAAATGTTCCGATTCGTTTTGGAGTGAACAAAGTAATAGTAATTGGATTGTGTACTATATTATAATTTGTTAATACGCCGCCGACAAGATCCATATTGCACAAAAAAGTAATCAATCCCCAGCGATCGCTATTGCTGGTCGCTCCCGCGAAGTGCTTCAACTTAGAGCAGTTTTCAGTTAAAGGGTTAAAGAGTAAACTTCTATCCGTGCTTCCAAATATATTATTAGGCATAACAAAAATGTACAATATTAAAGAATTTAATAATAATACACAGGTGATTAATTTGAGACATTTATTTGAAAATTAAAATCTTAAAAGCGCTTTTCTAACTCCATTTAATAGATACAAACCAGTTTTTTCTAATTAATCTTTTCGAAGCGAGCTATTTGAGAATTTTTATGACTTCAGATATTTTCCAAGTTATCCTATAGTGACATTATCAAGAATTTAAGGAGATTAAATTTTGATATTTTTGCTTTAAGCATCGATATATGAAACCCCACCAATAAAGAATTATACTCAACATACCCTAAAAAATTAGCAATCCCAGTACAATGTCGTTAATAGCTAAGTATGTTAAGCATATAATAATGGTTGCTTATATAAAGAGCTGCCTGTCATGACCTAAGAATGACACGTTTTGCCACTCTGTGTTAGATAGGTAAAAGAACGGCAAACTTAGATAGTCTTATATTAGTTATAATACTCCTATATTTTCTAGTGTTACAAAATACAATAGAAATTTTCTATAATTCGAAAATGGGATTACCAGATATTCCACCTGGGCTCTGTACAGTGTTCCTTGGTCAAAGCTGAGCATCATATCCACCAGAGCTCTCTTTTTCGGGTCCTTCGGATAGATAGGGTTGGAAGGCGCGTATTTATTCACCAAATATGTCATGATAGCTCGACTGGAATAAAATAATTCATTCTGAAAAATATGTGAAGTTGGAAAAGGAAGTTAACACAAGAAGAAATCAGATTACGTACAATATTCGACATTTTAAACCTACAGTAGATCAGTGATCGACCGTCTTTACTATCAGCTTTCAGGAAAGTAGTATAATATGAATATTATTTATGCACATTTAATAGTTTGGGATTTATTTTTTTTATATTCATATTTGAAACGTTTCCTACACTTCGAGAATTTTTCTTGGAGAGGCTGTCATTTTATTTTGAAATAACATGGATTATTTTATTATTTTTATTTTAAAACAATAATTTCTTTATTTGTAAAGTTACAGATAAGAAATAATTTCCATTTTATTTTAGACCAGATAATTCTTACTTTATCAATTATAAGCACGAAGAGAATCTGAATTTCTATGCATGTGGAATTGGAAATCTTTAAGCTGGTGGAAACTTTTTTATGATTACCAATTCGAAAAGTTATTCACAAATATTTAAAAATATCAACTCACTCATGAATATAATAATGGTTTTTAAAAATAGATGTGTTTCCGATTTTTGGCCGAGTGTAGAATATACAGTTTGCACAGTCAAAGTTAACTTAATACAGCGCCATCGGCTCATGTTTATATTCATAGGCAGTGCCAACATACTATTCAAAGGCCACGCGCATTTCATATTTCGGGGAAAAGACGTCACATAGACTTATATAACAGTTATATGTTAAATGACGACGCAGTTGTGTTCGTCGTCTGACTATGATATTGCGTAAAATGAGTTTACTGAGCTTATCGCAGCTGTTAGAAGAAGAATATCAACAGAAAAAGAAAAGAAAATTTAAGAAAATGATAATTGAGGATACTTAGATGAACAATGATTTTTAAAAGTAACAACTTACACGAATTCAAATTGATTTACACTACTAAAATTTATTTAATATTTTACACTGTTTTAAAGTTTAGATCATGCTCGAATTTAGGGAAGCATTATGATGACTTAAAAAAGCTAACATAACGGTAATGGTGCTCACTTATTATAATCATATTATTTAGAATCATTAAGATTTTTTTTATTATTATTTTTAAAATTTTATAAGAACAATCATCACAAGAGCTTCACAGACTTTATTATTCGTAAATCAGCGCTTTTTAAATTTAAAGTTGCATGCTTTATATATAGATAATTTATTCAAAATTCAATACTTAGAATTTCACTTCGCATCTCACAACATTAGGGTTTGTTTTGTTTTTTCTTCCTTTATATCCGGATATTTTTTTCGGTATCATCAAATTAACGCATTTGATAATAACTAAAGTCTATAAACTGAACTCGAATTTTGAATATTGCAGCAGAGATCACAATTCAGGGTTATTCTAGGCATTTCTACCGTTGCGTGAGCTATTCCATTTGCTTCCAACTTGATGTGCGTACGGCACATAGTTGGAACGCTCACCAGAGATGAAAAGGCGACATTCTACACATGACCTTAGAAATTCAAAGCAGATGTTTATACATAAGACAGAGCTTCAAAGGACATATGTAAAAATTTTGAATCAAATAAAAGAATTAGATCATGAATAAGGTAACGTGATTGATACATTCTTCTGATCAGTTATGTCATGCAGAACATTAAAAATAATTGCGAATCTATCCCTCAAGCAACCTTTACATCAGTCGGTTTATTTTGTATTTTTAAGAAGAAAAATTGAATTTGATTTTTTTTTATTGTTAATCTTTGTTTCTGATTTTGCAAATAATTTAAAAATAGATTTAATAATAAAAGATAGATTTAAAAATTAAATTTATAAAAAGTATATTATAATATTAAAGTTAGAATCATTTTATTCAAAATTTAACTTCATCTCGGCTTCAAGAATTTGGCTGCTACTGGTGAAATTCTTTTTTACAAAAATTTTATTAATATCGCTCGTAGTTATATAAATATATTTTAGATGTATTTTAGGAATAAGATACGATAGGATAAGATAGATAGGATCGGGAGAAGGGTATAAAGGGATGTTAATCTCGAGAAAAGAGGAGTATTGCGTTTTGCGAAGACAGTATACTAGTGCTTTTATTTTATTCTTTTAAAACAAAATATGACGCACGGTGCAAAAGAAAAGAGAAATAATTACCCTTGTCATTTCAGAGCAGTTATGTTTCATAACTCAATATAATATTTCTTAATATTTTCTCTGAGTTCAAAACTAATTCCGTCATATTTAATGTATCGTAGCTTAAATATTTCTTCATAAAATACCAAGAATGGTTTGATTAGTTATTTTTTCAAGAAATATAATATTTAATTAACCTTGTTTTGGACAATTTAAAATAAGGCCTTTAGCAACACACTTTTAAATGTTACAACTGTCCAAATAAATATTCGACGATTTCATTTCACTCCATTCAAATCTATAATAAAATGTACAGTAAAAATGAATTCATCTCCTAGATGTAACATGGTTACGACAAATGAATAAAAAATTATTTTCCAATTTATTCTATGAAGATTTGTTAGAGTAATATGTAGCCACATACAGAGATAAAAGTAAATAATAATACCGTATATCTCTTTTGATATCTAGCCAACTACTGTTTTGGTAATTTTAAATCTGTATTTGGTAATGAATTTCTCCTTCTGTTAGTAAACCTCAATTGTCTCAATTCGATTTTAATTATTGGTTTCAATTTGATTGCTCATTATGTATTTATGAGATTGAAAGCTTATTTATGCTGGATTGTAGCAGAGATCCATCAGCTGAGGTCTGCTAATATTTTCGCCATGTTTTTCTTGTAAATAGGATGACTAGAGTAATTTTGTTTGGATTTTAACTGGCTCTGAATATATTGTTAGAAATCTAAGAATCTAGGAAGAGTTTGTAAACGGCCCATCTAGTTCAAAGGAGGTCGAAATGGTGGTGGAAGTGGGGGGGGGGGTGAAATTTTCATTTCGCTATAACTTTCTTAACATTGAAGAAATCTACGTATTTTCTTTTAAATAATAATAACTCTACAATATTTTTAATATCTCAAGGATTTTTTTGTATCAATTTATCCATTCTATTGCTTATTTAATCATATTTATTTTACTTCTCGGTATTTATGTTTGACAGAATTCATTATCTTTTAAAGCTCAGCTTTTTTTATTCCAAGCTTGTTCCTTGTCTGATTTTTTTTTCTGTTAGTGGATCATTTTTTGCTTCAGACATATATATATTATTTCTTAAGCATTGTACCAATGTCCATGAGATTTTCTACTACATTAAAAGACATCTTTGATAATCAGTTCTGAGATATTATTAATAGATTAACAGTCAATTGACGGTTGTTATCCTGTTCTTCTAATAATCATAAGAAATAATCATTCGTGCATAATATAATGTTTGACAGACAAATAAAATCTATTGTAAAGTTGTGAGAACATTGCATTTCAGAATTTTTGTTCTTAAATATATTTCAAGTCCTGTCTTAGTTTTCAAAGCAACTCCCCGTTTGATCTTTGATTTGTCAGGGGCTTGTTTGTTTTATCTTACTTTTCAAAGCAATGATAGTTTATTTACTTGCTCAAGAATTTTGTATTTTGGTCTAGTTAACAGGAATCAGACTTGATTTTTTTCAGAAATTTTTTTTAATCATCAAAATTTAGGTATCGTATTTATTTCATAACTATTATACTTTTTAATGTGCTTCAATGATTCAATTCTTTATTCGAATCAACTTTAAAAAGGCCTTACGGCTCGTTGGAAGATAGCTTTTCACTATAAATTGATAATACTGAATATTATTCCCTTATTTGAAGCAATAGTTTGCATAAATCTCGTCAAAGCTGCTTTAAATATTAACTTTTACATTATGACAATAATTTTTAATATCCTTTAAATAACTTTCCTTCCCAAGAAAATCACACGCAAATTCCAAACAAATTAATATTAGATTTATGTGAAGAAATCTTCCGCCATTAATTATCAATGTTTCCTAATTTAAGAATAATTATTACGTAGATATTTTAATTTATTCATGTTTTATTCTTATTTTGTATTAAATGTCAAGTTCGCTATTTATTTAATACAATAAAAAAACTGTTTACTTACCTTTCCCACAAATAGAAGCCGTCGTCATCTATCGTGGGCACGCATGACCTTGGATTTATCTTTAAAAAAAAAGAGAAAAATTAATTAGTAAACTTTATTTGAAATAACGAAAACGCAAATTAAATTTGAAAATATTATTTCCATTTACGTCATATTTACAGACATTCTTAAATATTGATTTCATTTGAAGTCTTCAGCGTTATGAAGTGTTTCTTTTTATCGTCAGAAACTTTGCAAAGAAAACATTTCCCGCTGGTTTCGTAGCATGCATCATTTTTTAAAATTTCAAAATAATGGGCTTAACTATACAAATGACTGCTTGAAAAAAAATGAAATGATCTTTTAAATAATAAAAATTATCATTATGTAATCTAGGATTTAAATCTGTTGAAAGAATAAATCTTTGCTTTTCAATTTCTCTCCCATTAAAAAAATTCGTCCTTCATCTAGACCTTCAAAGTGAAGCAATTTTCAATTGGCTTTAGAGTGATTAAAACATTCGCAATATATAAAAGTGGGATGGTTTGCCGCAGTTTTAGCATTAAATGCATTTTGTCTACAGAAGACAGATATTAAAATATAATTATTTTTAAAAAATGATATTTCAGCTCTTAGCTTTGTATAATTTTTTTCTGATTTATAGAATGCAAAACTCTAAGTACATGATTATAAAAACTAATCATTTTCGGGATTTAATTGCATTATGTGTAATCTAAGTAAATAATTCCTTTTATGAAAAGAGAAAGAAGAAATTTATTTAATAACAAACACGAAAGATTGAATTATGAAAACATTTATATTTACAAATTAGTACCATTAAGATCGAAACTAATCAAAATCTGAGTGAAAACTATTTTTTGAATTTCTATTTCTAACGATAAATATAGATGTGTGGTTCGACAGGCTAAACCATATCAATTACAGCTACCAAATTTGGCTCATAAATGCCATTTAGGTTTAAAATATTCACCTAAAAGTGTGTGTTTATTAAAAAAATTAATTAAAAATTAATCTAAATCTTGGTGATTTTCCTTCCAAAATATTAATGTAACTTCCAAAAATATTAATGCAAAAAAATGAATTTTAAATTTCAAATTAAAAAAAATTATCTTTTTAATAATGTTAAATCAATAATATTGAAATTTTTTTTCAGGATTTTGTCCTTGTTTAAAGAATATTTTTTTGCCTAATTCCCAACAACAGATTATATTGCTACCCTGACAATCTAATCGTTTTTTGATTATTTCATCAAATATGTATTTAATCGCAAAGTTTTCTTTCATTGTTGAAAGTTAAGGACGAAGGATTTTGTTTAATATCTGCGTAGCTTACAAGACAAATAAGAAAAGTGAAGTTACCACGAAAATTACATGAAAAGATCATTTACTGTTTTAATGGGACTATGATATTATAGGACTAATATACATAAGGAACAGACGTAAGATTAGTAAAATAGCACGACTTTAATACACGATAATTTGACCGAATCATGAAACTATATCTAAGCAAATTAATTGAAACAAATACATCTAATATCCCAGTGAACCAGCTGATTGCTAAATGCGATGAATTATCAATATTTTGTGAATTTTCTCTAAAAAGCAATAATAATTAGAATTCATTTCCGTAAGTGAGTGCAAAATAAATGTACTTTATTCATATGATTATAGATAAATATTTAAAATGCTAACTAATATTTCAATATAAATTGAAAATAAGATGAATCTATAAATTTAATTCAAAAACTCTGTGGTAGATAATGTTATCATTTGCGGAATTCCATATGCCAATTTAATGCTGATTTTAACTGCCTGCTTTTTTTTTATTTACTTTCTCCAACAGTTAGAGCATTTTTAATTATTTGGACATTTTGATGCCTTTTACCTTTCAGAAGCTAAATGCGATTATTTTATGCTGTATTTTTCTCGTAAGCTACTGAGGATTATCTCAGTTTTAAACAATACAATTAATTCCTTCGGAAAACAAGAGTATAACAGAATGATAAGATCGTTTCCATATTGTTCATTAAATTACTGTCAATTAATTTTATTTGTATAGAAATTTAATTAATTTTTTACAAGCCCAAAATTAATTGAAAATTATGTAACTTCTTATTAGTTTCGATGTACGTAATCTGCGCTAATAATAAAGATAAATGTGTGTGTCTGTGTATTGGCATTCTACAGACCAGATCATTAACTTACAGTTATTAATTTCCGCACATTGCATATCTTGGAGATAGGGAAGGCACATCTCCGAGTGATTTGTTTTAAACTTTTAATTAACATTTTTATTAATTAATAAGTAAGCTGAATTTCAGTGTTCTCCGACGATAACTTTCGAAAATATTATCGCAATAAAGTAAATTTTATACGGTTTCAAACTATTAAAAAAAATGTAATGGTACCAATTTAATAATCTTGCGAATTTTTGCTGAATTTTGGCAATTTTTTTTAAAATATTTTTTTGGCTGATTTCCAACAACAGACTGCATTGCTGCTCTGAAGTTAAAACCATTTTCATTGTTCCTCCAACTATTTGACCACGTGATTTTTTTTTCCCATTGTTGAAAACAAAATTTCTGTTTTATATCTGTATAGTTTATATAACAAATAAAAAATGGTCACAATATCGTGGAATTTAGAAGATAGACGAACCGAATATTTACGTTTTTAATAGCGGCATGATATCATGGTCTCTTTCAGAAAGGTTCATTATGAAATAAACAGATATATGTAAGAGACAATTAAAATAATACGGCTTTAATGTCTGATAATTTGTCGGAAACATTAACATAGATGTAACTTCATCTACACGATTTAAAGAAATTTCAATATAACCAATATTTCCAGAGAAATAAGTTGGTTACAAAAGATGAATAGTTTTAAATAGAAAAAGGAAGGTTCACTCCACCCTATTGCGACTAATACTGAGTTATGAGAATTTGAATATTGCTATCTTATAAAAATGAACGATTTTAGACTATTCCATCTACCGTCTCAAACGCTAATCAGCGTCCATAGGCTGATTGGCCTAAGATTATGGAAATATTGATATAAAATCATTCATTCCTTGATTTTGTTTAGATTTCTGTTCTCGTCTGCTCATTTGACGAGATTGCTACCACTCCTGCAACTCTTTGATATCTCATGGTTTGTTTTTTCCTCTTTCAGTTGTTTTCAGCGATGGTATCAAAGCAACGCTTTAAATAATAATGTTTAACGCATTTGTTTAGTGAAATGTTCGTTTTCCCAGCAGTTATTAGTACTTTGAATCCAATTTTCGAATCAAACATTAATAATCAAAATCAATAATGAAATTTTCTTTGTTTAATTCGCTTGTGTCAGTTGTCAGTATATTTTAGTTAAGATCAGACCAAAAGAAAGCACTTCTTAAAATTTTCAGCGTGTTTATGATCATGATTGCTTTCTATCATTTAATTACGCAAAAAATAATGCACACTATCTTTAAAAAAATTTAACTGAAAGTAATATTAATTCTGTATTTTAACAGCAAAAACACAATTACAAGTTCTAATCAAAGAGCATGTTATTTGAAAAGAGGGAATAATTAAAAATTAGTCATATTTCTTGAATTTTTCAAATAAAAACAATAAATTATAGATTTAATAACGCAAGTGTTTTTGTTATAAATACAAAAATTTCTCTTAAAAATTTAAAGTAAAACTACTGGCTTACAAAATTCATTTCACAAAACAAATATTAAGAAACTTTTTTTTCTAATGGAAGCTTTTACTGCTTTTCTTTGATATTTATATGAGAATAGTACAAATTAAGGTATTACAAATATCTCCTGAACTATCAATGCCTTGAAAGGAATCTCAAATATCTCGCAAACGACAAACAGGTTTTCTAAAGTGTTTTCTTTTTAAAAAGAGATAATAACAAATTGTAGCGGTAAACATAATTGTAAGAACCTCTTGAAAAATATATTAGTCATTTGTATGAAATTCACACCTTCTACATTAAGGTCGATACCTTTTCTTAACTTTGCTTCGTTTTCCAGGGTTTCTCTTTCCTTTTTCGATGTTACACTAATCAAGGTCAACGACTTAGCTGAAATCAGGCAGACTTAATTTCTTAAAATTAATTAAAACAAAATCACTAAGCAGGAAGGGTTGAGAACCAGACTACGAAAGACTCATAGGGTGGAGTTCTGCAATATGAGAATTTGATATACATTTTTCTCAAAATTAAATTATTATTTTAATAATATCATAATAATAAAAGTATTTTATTTTGCATGGAAAGGTCTGTTTAACAAAGCCCTCGTTATCCATGAATTTTTAAAAACATTTTCAAATGCTTCTTGTTGAAATAATAACTGTAGATATACGTAGTCTAAATATCTGTATAGACTAATTCAAAAAAGAATGACGAGTTTTTTAATCATTGAAATCTACAACGAAAAGTTGAATTTCAGGATATCTTAAAGGATGTAAATGAAAGAAAGCAATCTTGATACACAAACGGAGATGAAAATTGCAAAGAAAATCTGAGATGATAGATTCGATTTAAATTGCATGAAACTGGGCTGGAGTAAATTTTACTGACATCTTATTTTAAGCTATCATGAAGATTATTTTGAAGCAGTCCTCGCAGTTTTGAACCTCAGATAAAGAAGACCTAAAGCAATTAGTAATAGAGGGACATTTGATTCCTGATGAGAAATTCTGGGAGTAACAGGCCAGCATAAAAATCGTATCTTTACAAGAATCAGTTTCCAATCTGAAACCATCCGGTATCTAAGTCTACGCCATTAAATATTGATATCTACAATTGAAGCAGCAATATGTATTAAACTGCCTTAAACGAGCTCCTAATAGAACAACAGTCCTATCAGAGACTTGGGAAGGGTACATTAAAGTAAATGACCCTTCAAGTCAGTTTTACTAAATATCTTGCGATTCTATTAAACCAATCTATATATTTATTAGAAACAATGAGAACAATTTTAAAGTTTGTATCCTCATAAGAAAATACTTTGGTGTCTGTTTGAAATTGAGATGGTTTAGGTTACGGTCCCAAATTCAGGCATCATGAGGATTATTTAAAATGATAATGATTATAGGTTGGATATTACCTATAAATTGTGTGATATGTCATTCATTCAAACAAAAAATCATGAAAATACTCTACAACAAACGTTCAGAAGCTTTTCTGAATTCCTGCCCTCTCTTTAGAAAACGAACCTATACTGACTTACTTCATTCTTGGCTCATTCGATTCTTACGCATTTCGAAGAGAATAGTACACGTTTTTTCCGAGGTGTTTTATGGTTTAAAAAAACTAGCCAAGAAAAGCACATTTATTATTAAATATAAATTTACAAACTATATTTCTGAAGTATGATTTGATAAAGACTTTAAATTCACATCCCATTTTCTGAAGCTGTGGAACATATAAATACATTCGGGATCTCGTCGTGCCCTGCCAGAAAATGATTAGTGGCTCACAGTTCAAAAACCGCTACTCTACAGGGTAGAACTGAATCTACAACTATTGAATTAGACAAGCAGTTCCTGTTTGAGTAATGAATATTTATTAAGAAAGCATATATGAAAATAAGATTTGTAACTAATCATAAATTAAATGAAATTTTTCCTTAATAGCTTCTGAGGATATTATCGCACAGAAATTATTTTTACATTATTTTTAACTACTGATTTAAAATTTAAAAAAACAAAACAAAGTATTTCAATGGTAATTAAATTTTACATAGAAAAAAATTATTTGAAAAATCAATTTTATAACAATATTTCTTTTACATATTCTTTCTATAATTCTTCATATTCTTCTACAATTCTTTTATATTGCAGTGAGCGACAGAATAATAAGATTTGAATAATCAGCGTTAATATTTTATAGCTCTCGTGCGATTAAATCAAAATAGAGTTTATAATTTTAAGTTGATTCTAAATATTATTTTTAATATATTTTAAAATATTGTATGCTTTTTTTAGGGTTGGTATTTTCCTCTTAAACTGTATGACATAAAAATTGAGACAAGATTTCAAATGGATTCAAAGTAAACTTTCGATTAAATTGATCTCAAACTCTGAACTTAAGATTCTGAACCCCAGCTTCAACAAACAAGTCAAAATGCTCGTATGAAAGTCTAATGGAAAGACTTAGAAAACTTAACTAAATCGTCGAAAGAAGAATGCATTATTTTATTCTAATATAAAACGTTTTTTTATATAAGAGAGAAATAATTCAATAGTTATAGGCTCTTATAAAACTAAAGCTATATTTCTTTAAGAAAATATTTTTCTGCATTTGTGATGATTCGATTTGCAGTGTATACAAATTGAGGGACGACAGTAAAAGAACATTATTTGAAGAATTAATTTGAAAAAAAAAAATATCTTTATTTGAAAAGCATTTTATAAGGAAATAAGTAATTTTCTCCTATAATAATGAGTAAACAACAATAATTATTATAATAAATAATAATAATTCGCCATTAGGCGGACATTTTACGGCCGATAATTCTCCATTATGACTTGTTAATAGATAATAAAATTATGAATTATTCATTAATAAGTAATAATAATTATAAAATGACAGCATTCAGGAGACAAAATGTCTCCTGAATACTGTTAAGATAAGTTTTTGTGTTACTGAAATAACTCGTATTCAGATTCATGGTTTCGTTACTTATTATTAGTTATATTCATAGCATGGTTAGCTAATTAATTATTACAAATATCATATTAATAGTTTGTCGATGAATACTGTGTACAAAATTAAATGAATACTAATTTGAATAAATAACTTGAAGAAACCATCTACAGAAATCATCACTTGCAAATTAGTACGACAAAATGTATTTAAAAAAATTAATGAAGATTCAAATCTTTAACAACATGATAATATTTTGCACTTGATTTGCCTATCTATATTTTAATTTTAAATTTAACTTTCAATTACATATCGGAAAAAAAATGCACATTCAAAAACCATATAATATTCTCGCGACGTGTATAAATCAAACAACTGCAACAATTAAAAATATTACTGTAAAATATGTCAAAAAATGTTTTTATAAATTTATCAAAATTAAAGATAAAAACTGTACAGTTAAATAAAAGTGATATCAATGAAAGGTATATATATATATTTAATTTTAAAATGGTACACAAAATTTGATTTCTGATAGTATGTTTTGAAGTTATTGAGAAAAATATTATTCTTTAAATTCATTTTTAATTAAAAATATAATAAATTTTTTTAAAACATTGCGAGCACCGATTGTACAACGCAAGACGCGGGTTTATTTTTCAAATAGTATGTCAGCCCATAAACGTTATCATGTTAAACTATAATAGGTCATTATTTTTTGTCAACGTTCCATAATATGTTTTTTCATATAACTTCAAAGTATATATTATATTAAATAAGTTAACTTGTTAAATTATTTGGCGAAAAGTGAAATGGAATATTTTTCGATTCATCAACATTTAATGACCGTATATGGTGATGGTAATGAAACTGAAACACTTGAAACAATTAGAAAAAAATCAGGAGATTTAATAATAAATCTTTCCTTGGGACAAAACAGCAAAAATGTCACTGGGAATCAGCTTTTATCGTCTTTATTTTCATGAATTTTGGTTTTAGTAAGATAATTTAATATTCGAAAAAAGCAGAAGAATTGCGACAATTTCTCTAACCGTTTAGGGAAATTTGACTAATGAATTTAAGAGATAAAGGCTCGTTTATCATCAGATGAAAGCTCCCAATCATGAATTGAATCAATTGAAAGACTTCTGAGAGACTAATATAATAAGAAGGTCGAAGAATAAGTTTGAAAGTAAATTTCAGAAAAACAACAAAAACACTACAAGTTTATTAAATATACAGTTATCTAACTGTTACAAAAAAAAACAATCTTTGCATTTTATATGGCTAATTTTTCATTTCTAAAATAACCTGATTTAAATATTTTTGTTTTGTCTTATATAAATTCCACAATATTAAAAAGCCCAAGAAAAAAAAGAATGTATTTACTTTAAGAAAAAATTTAATAGTTACATTGCTGAAGACTCATGAAATTCTGCTTGAAATAATATATTGCTAGAAACTTTCTAGGAAAATAAAGTTTTCGATTTTGAATTATATTCTATTATTGACTTATATTCAAAAAATGGTGGTATTATTACTTGAAAATTCGTTTTACTGCATTCACGTTTCGGCAATACAAAACAAGTTTGGTTGGTTTTATTAGCTTTTAGAACATGAAGGATGAGTTTATAAACCTGGACGTCTTTTGTCAAATCTCTAGCTAAAATATCCCCTTTTGTTTCATAATGTTTTGACAAAATTGATAGAACATTTATCCACCAGACGTAAATCAGAATGCAGATATGTTCTTCACCCTGTTATGCTATCATATTCGTTGAGATCCTTGAATAGACAATTTATCAAAAGCTGATAGTATTTTATTCTATAACCTTCATTCAGTTTTAACAGAATGAACACAATTGTTTATGAACTTTTTGTTGCTATTTTGGCATTCAAAAACAAACTAACAGCCTTATCTTTCAACAAACTTTCCGTTATGCATTCTTAAATTGTTCTATTTATTAAAAGTACTCTTTTGCTTTGAAGTATATTTTAATTCCAAAAGTTCACATCCTGACTGAATTATTGAATTCTACGAGGATTTTTCTAGTGATTATTTATTATGTAATAAGTCATTTAAAAATATGAAATGGAATAATATTATCGCATTATACATTTATAAGTGATATTTCCCGGCGTCCTGGCATAGGGGTAGCGCGTCTTCCCCGTGATCTGGGCGCCCCGGGTTCGAGTCCCGGTTTGGGCATGGTTGTTCTTCTGTTGTTCTATCTGTGAGATGTGTGAATGCGCCCTCCTGTAAAAAGGGGTTGTGCAAGCGAATGAGTGATGCGTGAGTGGCAAAGTCGTACTCTTGGCCCTAGTTGGCGCTGCTATAAAAAATAAGAGACGTTCCCCCTCAGGCTTAAATCGCTGTCTTCGTAACAGTGGGCTTGTCAGTGGCAAGTGCCATAAGAAACAAACAAACAAACAAACAGAAACAAACAAGTGATATTATCCATGTAATATATTTTGTTAAAAAATAAGTTGACTTAAATACTCTTTTTAAAAAAATGTTAATTTAATTTTTGTCAATTGATTTTCCAAAGCGAATAAATTAAAAGCGTTCAAGGTCGGGAAGCTTATATTATTTTTTTCCATCCGATAATGACTTATCCAATAACAAAAATGGAACTAACTATTCTACAAAAAACATTTCTGTTTAAAATGTGTGTTTAGAAAAAAAATGTCAATATATTAAACTAGTTCAGTAAGTTGATTTGAATTGATGATAGCGTATTCAGAATTCAAATGCCGTTTGAATTCTAAATGCACTGGAATTCAGGTTTTAATTAAA
This sequence comes from Argiope bruennichi, assembly GCF_947563725.1. Classification (NCBI taxonomy): domain Eukaryota; kingdom Metazoa; phylum Arthropoda; class Arachnida; order Araneae; family Araneidae; genus Argiope; species Argiope bruennichi. The sequence continues at coordinate 63,039,176 of NC_079151.1, read as the reverse complement.
CGGAGTTTTCATTCTTCAGTCATTGTATATATTTATTTTCCGGTTTATTCACTTTATAAAATAAATTGCTTTGTACACATACTTTAAAACTTCAACGGATTCATTAACTTGATGCCATTCAATTGAACTAATAAAACATAAATAAATTATTAGAAAGATTTCTAATAAAACGGACAGTATAAATTTATTTATTTTATTTTCAACAGTTTTATTCCTTTCTAGGTTCATTTTCAGAAACAGGATTTTAAATATATTTTTCATTTATTATGGGTTTTTTTTCATACATATTGGAAATTATCTGAATAATTTTAAGCATAAGTTGTAGTTTTACATAAGTACTTAAATTTTTTTTTTAATTATTTGTCTCCAGATTCACGAATTAAGTGAGATTATATTCGATTTCTTATTTTATTTAGGGAAAAAGTATTAGCAAGATTTGTGAAATATATTTGACTTAAATACTCTTTTCAATATAAAAAATGTTAATTTAATTTTTTATTAAATTAACATTATTAATATTTAATATTATTATTATTAATTAATATAATTAATTAATATTTAATATTATTTAATTTTTATTAAATAATTTATACAAAATTAATAATATATCAGTAAGTAATAAAAATATAGGAAGAAAATTATTTCACATAATAAATGGAGATATTTAACTTTTTAATAATCTAGGTACTTTCATTATTCATGTGCTGTTTAACTATTTAACTAACTGCTTTCCTTTAAATCATTCACTTTGTCTAATCAAAAACAAAAGAAAGCCGTTTGAAAAATACATAAGCCATTTCAAACAATTGATTATTACATCCTTTTCAAATCTTTTAAAAGTTCATTCTATAGTACAGCATCAAATAAAAATCAAAGAAATCTACATGTTTAAATCTGGTACTATCTTTTTGATAATCGCATCAATTTTTTTCAAACAATCCTTCTTTTTTGGAAATTTCCAGCTGAAATGACTTGGAAGGAAAATACCAAATTTGCATTTGCAGAATCACCATTCCCGTAAGTTTCCAGATTGGTACTCTCTACCCACGAGTAAAGAGTGTATATAATTGCAATCTAATAAGAAATTTTAGCAAGTCAGGTGCCAGTTCAATGTCTTTTGAACGCAGTTTAAAATTATAAAATGAGCTTCTAATAACTTTAGTAAAATTGGTACGTTAAAATAATAATAATAATAAAAAAATGTGAAAAAATATCCTCATTTTTTGCCTATTTTTTTTTTCAAGAAGATACTAATTGTCACACATAGGCGGTTGAACATCTTTTCCAAATGGTTTAGAAAAATGTATGATATTTTTTGTAGCATATTAAATGCGAAAAAATGAACGATTGTAAATTAACAGTTTTTTTAATCATATATTGCATTTTTTACAACATTCAGAGATGAATTTAGATTAATTCAAGCAAGAATAATGAATTTTTTTAGCATAAAATGCTATATTGATAATGCTGATGTATACTATACTGATAATATCAAAAACTATGTTTATTATGTCATTTTAAGAAACTCTTGCCTAAATGAATCTAAATTCATAGTCGAAAACCAGCTGCAAATGGTGCGATGCGACATGCATAATTCAAAAATAGTTCAAAACATTGTTTCTACGCGGAACTAGCTAAATTGGAACTGTAACTATCAAATTTGGCACACAAATTTACTTCTGGGGTTACGTCTCTCTTCTATAATGCGTGCTTTCAAATAAATTATTTTTCAGCTTTAAGTAGATTTTTTAACTAATCAAACTACTCAATTTTTCCTTAAATTAAATTATTATTCAGTAATTATTTCTTTTAACTACTTTAAATATTAAAAAATAAATCATTCATTGATGCCAACTTTATTTTCTTTCAATTTTTTTCCCCTCTGATTTTAATAATTTTTCGTACCTCTTGATTATCATAATGAAGTGCTTTTCTTGCTATTTTTTAAAAAAAAAATTTCATTAATAATACGGAATTATTTAATAAAAATTAACTAAAAATAATTATATTCTTATATTCGATTTGTTCGATATAAAAATTTAAATAAAAGAAACAATAAGCAACTTTGTAACTTGGAGTTTTATATCTTTTTCAATTTTTATTTGTGGAAATAATATATTAGCAAGAAATATTGAAAAGGGACTATCCAGAGAGTATCCCGAGTTTTTATTACCTGAATTCAATTATATACCTGGCCATTTTAAAAATAATTAATAAAAAAATTAAATAACTCATTTTACGTTTATGGCCACCATTTAGTGTGAGCACATTATGAAAAGATTTAAAATTTATCTTCTTGATCAAAGGGAAAAAAATGGAATTATTTAAAAGTGATTACTTTTGTTCTACAGTCCGCATAAATTCTAAAATTAGATTTACAGCCACAATTGATACAAATAATATTAACGATATCCATAAAATTTTATTTTTTACACTTTTAGAAGAGTTGCATTAAAATGTAATTACCTTCAAAAATTCCGGATGCTGTTTCGAATTTCCGATAATAATATTTTCTTCTCTCAGTTCCGCTTGTATACCTAAATGCTTGATGGTCATCAAAACTGCCCGGCATGGGGGGCTAATTTCCATCATATACAAAATGAGAACCATTGTCCAACATCAAAATTTTATATCCTTCCAATAAAGCTAAAACTTCCAACAAACTCTATTCGCGCAAATTTCGTTTTAATTCGGCAGTGTCTCTCTCTCTAACGGATGTTTCCAACTTCCGAATTCAAAAACAAGAAAAAAGATCGGTTTCCGCGCTTAAATAGTAGAATGAGTATTCGGACAGCTGGCACGGAGGAAAAACAGAAGCTGGTGGGAAAATAGCATGTGCGCAAGTGCTGATAATCCCTATTTAGGTGCCGAAATATCCCTGAAAACGCGATATTTCATCACATGCCCAGTTATGGCGGAAAGAACCAACAGGTTGTAGCATGAATGCGAGAGAGGCGTGACGGAAATTTTATTCATGAATTCGTTTCATGTGTATATTAAAGTGAGACAACTCAAAGAAAGTTTACTTTAAAAACTAGTTTACTTTTCTTCAGATTTCATAGGAAGTAGATGCATAACTAGTTATTTACTTGAAACTACAATGCATTCTGAAAATTTTATACGCAAAATCTGAAATTGTATTTTTTTTTATTATGTTTCAACTGTAACTCTTGCAATCAAATTCGCAGAAAAAAAAATCTAATGTAATTAAACTGAATACTAAAAATTGAATTTTAAATGAGTTGTTTTACATTAAATAAAAATTCCCTTAAAATAATTATTTGGCTATGTAATTTTCGCATGAAGTTAAGAAAAATATCACATATAAATTATATTTTGTAATATAAATTTTATTTCCTTATATATGGTATAACATAGTATATTTTTTAGTCATTGTAATAAAAATAAAGACTTACTTTATTTTATATTTTATTATTTGATTTTTAAGGAAGGATTAAGGAAATTTCTATAGTTATTTTGAATTTGCTCCGAATTTAAATTAAATGTCCGGATTTTTATTTATGCGTAAATAGCCCATTGAAGAAAATATTCATAACATAATATAAGCTAGATTTTTTTTTGAAATTAGTTTCTGAGCAATTAACCTTTCTCTTTCTAACTTTTACAAAATATTATGGTAATCTTAATTTAGCGGATTTGCATGAATCAGCCTGGAAGACAAATAGTAAAAATAACAGTAGCAAACGTCGTTTATGCTTATTATCTCACTCAGATATTTTTAATTTTCTTTTCAAATAATTAAGTAAGTTATATTATTTCGAATAAGTAGGGAGAAAAGGGCATTAGGAGTAAATATTTGCGATTCTTTTTAGAATTTTCTCCATTCACTTGATAGGTTCTTACAAAATGTAAAAAAATGCATGAACGCTGTATTATTTATTTATTTATTTTGGAAAAATATATTCACTGTTTTTCTCACACCTACGTATGTACGAGATGTATATATAAATTTTGAAATTTACAAAACTGCATAAATCTGCATTGATATTAATCATTATACTATAAATTTGTTACATGTTAATATACTTGATAACAAATAAATCTTTTGATAGTTTGAGAAAATGTCGAATTATTATAGTTTAGATTTAAGTATCTTGTTAAGTAAGGTTGAAGAATATTTCAATTTGCTAGTTTTATTTTAATTTTAAGCCATAACTTGAAAATATCCAATTATAAACATTTCTATTGTAGCATAAAAAATTATCGGTACAATTTTGATGATGTAGTCACTTTGAGAAGTAGCGAAAATTGCTGATTTTGAATCTTTAAAAATAGAATTTTAAAGAAATTAAAAATCCAAGTTTAGTTTTTTTCTCTAATATTTATTATTAATTTAGAAGCGAAAGCAACATAAGTTAAATTATTTTAGTTCTTCACTTTTTTGAAAGAAAAAAAAAGGCAAGTTTACAGAAATTAACTTTTCATTTAATTTTTATATAAAAAATTTTAATTGAAACTATTATAAAGATATTTTTAAAAATTTTCTTTTAACACTTATTTGCATTATAATTTTAATATTTTTCTTTTATGAATTACAGAAGGCCATACAATTTTCCCCAATGGTAAATGGATGGTAAATTGTATTCAGTGGTGATTTGCTGGCTCAGAAATTAACAGTGCTGCAGAAAGTGTCTATAAAAAAACTTCAATGCAATTTAAAAACAAGGCGCTTCAATTTCATTTGAATAATATTTTAGAAAATTATCTACATCCTTTTTTTGTAGGGGTACTTCTAATAAAAGAAAAATTATACATAATAAACTTGATGTTTCTGTTGATGCAACAAGAAACAAAACCGAAATTCTTTAACAACCAATATAAGAAAGTAACGAAATAAAAGACCCTATAAGCAACGGAGGAGAATTTTCAATGAGAGTGAAATCAGAAAAAGGAATATTTTACTGGCGCCAAGACGGGTTTGATAGAGCTCTATGCCTCAAAATAGATTAACTCTTGACTATATACTAAAGACTAAAGAGTGTATCATCCCTCCCGGTAACATAGTTCAGCAATAATTCACATATTTCAACTGAATTTTGTTTAAAATACTAATAACTGACATTCACTATAATAAAAATCAATTTAAAAATAGAGTACTATTTAATTTTATAGAGATTTTTTTTCCACATTTTATCTGAATTTCGCGAAGAGAAATTGATCTTGGTGTGTTCCGAGAAAAATTATTTCGTTATCTCTCTCGAAACTTTTTTTAATTTTATTTATTTTGAGAGATCAATGATCAACAAAAATAGGAAGAAACAATAAAAACATTTAAAAATCATGGAATGATTAAACAAGCAAGAGATATGAAGGTAGAGGCTGTTCGGAGAGCAACATATGAAAACACATTGTGCCTGAAATTTATTTGTAAATCAAAATCAACACTCTTCAGCTGTTGTTCTTTTATTTAGATATATTAGAGCTACAATCCTACCAGACAGGGCTTGGAACACGGCTAACTGATTCCTTTTTTTATTTTCCCTCTCATCCAAAGTTCACCTTCATTTCATTTGAATTTTATTTATTTATTCGCTTCCATTCATTATTTATGAATTATGATTTTGCTTTTGTTTTGTTGCCTCGACTTCTCGTTTGTTGAATATAATCTTTTATCAAAGGCCAATTTCCAAACAAAAAAAACACGTCAATAATTTTCTAAAATTTTATAAATAAATCTTGACAATTATTCTTTGTAAAACTGCTAATTTCAATGATGAGGTGCCCTTGAAATCGAGTCAAAATCATGGAGCATCTGACAGTTCTGGTGTTCATAAAATTACAAGGAAATTAAATTTATTTTTTACAACCCAGCTTAAAATAAAATGGAATCAATTCATTTCAAATTAATTTTTAGATACATGAAAGAAAGAAAAAAAATCAGGAACCAAACGATTTTAAGAATCATAAAGTAATACCGTTAATCAAACTATGAGAATAAAACTAACAACAGTCAAGAAAACGATTTAAAATTGCAAAATAATACCATGACTAAAAAGTGAAAAATATTACGACAATAAACGAAATATTCTAATAAAAAGCAAGTGGTGCGCATCAATACATCTCAGAAATTTAATTTCCAAATCCAACGCGCATATTTAATTTTCTCTTTGTAAAATTTCGTCAGACCACAGAGTATTATGTTTTGCTCCACGGGAGTTATGATTTTCCATTTATTTTTGCAGTGAAAGTGATTACTTTTCATTTTTAGACTAGAAGATGTGCCCGTCTAGATGGGCTGTAATCTTGTTAACAATGACTTAAAAATGATAGCTACATATTAACAAACGAAAATTGTAATAGAAAATCTCATGCATATTGGTAGAGGATTTAACAAATAAAAAAAATTGCTTGTAGTATACTTTAGGTGTAATTATGCAATAACATTAAAATTTTTGTTTCATTAAAGCGGAATTTTTTCTGCCATATTGTTCAGAAACACACAGATCACAACTAATTACTAAAATCGATATGAAATAGATCACCAACAGAACGAAATGAGGCATGACATAGTATTGAAGAAAAAAAAACACCTGGATTTTATAAAATAATGAATTTTGCCAAACATAAACATCGAAATGCAAAAATAACTATTTTTAAATCATAAAAGGAAAAGAATATACAAGTATCATAAAATGAAAAGAATTTGTAAAGAAAATTAATCGATATCCAGAGTGATATAAATTTGATTCGGAAAAAGATGAAATCCGCGTTTTCATGGAAATGCAATGCCAAAAGAAAATTAGCAATAACTTCCTACTGAAGTGAGAATATTATAAATCAGCACTTTTCAGCTACTTAATCTTTGCTGCAATCCAGCATAAACAAAATGTTAATAAAATGCGAAGTTTGCGATCCCATAACTACATACTGTACACAAACATTCAAATTAAGACTAATTATTAAAATTGGATTAAAACAAATGATAATCTATTAATAGCAAAAAATAATGCATTGGCAAATGCAAAATTTAAAAAAAAAATGATAAATGGAAGAAAGAATTAGAGCTAATTAAATGCGTATTTATAAATACTTCCGGATACCCGTAATCACATCAAGATAAAATGTAAGCTCATATAATAAAAATTCACTATTATACATGTTGCATAAAATAGAAGTTGATTAGATATCAAAAGAGTGGAATAGATATCGGTAAATATAAAGAGATATCGAAGTTTAGTAAATAAAACAAGAACAATGAATTTCAAAATCCGCATTGTCTGAAACAATGGGCAATTAGAGGTTATATTTGTTTTAGTAAATGATTTCGAGTCTGATGAATTGACTTCTTTTTTCTAATAATATAAAAATGAGTTATCTGTCGTAAACGTTCATTAAATGTTTTTTTATTGAGCGTCCCATGTTGTGACGTAAAAAAATGGATAACACTCGATAATATAACACAGTAAAGTCTTACTGACATCAATAAAACGAAATTTTACTACTTCATACCTAAATTTAAATGATGAATATTGCAATCCTAGACAAATGCTAAATTCGAGATTTTAACAAATCACCGTGCTTTAGACCACCCTGAATTCGAAAAATAGAGTTTTATGATTGTTTGTCCGTGAATAAAATAACTCAAAAACACTTTCACCTTGACGTTTCAATTTAGGTATATGGTCTTTAAATCAAATTTGTAGTTTTCTTACAAACTTTGAATAAAATCCATTCAGAGAAAGCTTGTCTGCACGGCTGTCTAGGTGCAAGTGAACATGATAGAAATGTAATAAGTTAGACAAAAAAAAATTTGGTATACAGATTTATTATCTAAATCGTAGTATCCAATTTTGAACAAGATCCAACGAGAAGCTTACCATCTGTTGATCTGTACTTTTGTGTACATGTAAGTGCAATTATTCATAATCGAAATAACTTAGATAAACGCAGTTTTGTTCATAGTTTCAGCATTAAAAGTATAGATTCTGATCAAATGTGTTGTTATATTTCTGAAAGATTGATATCTGTCGACCTCTGCTTGCGTGTAAACTCAAAACACATTGACGTATTAGTATTCTAAATAAATGAAATAATCGATATAATCTTGTGATTATAATCATAGTTCTATGACAAAATACTTCAAAAATTTTTTTAACGAACAGAAAAAAGGCTTCTAAAATGCATATTCGATTTTCTGATACTTGTGTAGTGAAAACATGGTAGCGATTAATCGTCAAAGATCGCACGTTAGTTTCAGTAATAAAGTTAGACTCACCGCAAGGATCGATATTTCATAATTATGGCTCACCAGTGCCATGTAATCAACTCCTTGAACTACAATTTATTTTGTGTTAATTCTGTTCAGAGAAAAAATTTCATTTTTTTTCTTTTAAAAACAGGGTTTGATAACTTAACTTTTTCTTTTCATAATTTTTTTCAATAAAACTTTTTATAAGAAGTATCAACCCTCAATAAGTTCAGGCAAGTGTAAATCGTCATTATTAGTTTGCTCAAGAAAGTTCCTGATGAGCTGGGATGTTATTTAATTTTCAGAGATTAATACCCAATTACCTGTTTCTAAAATCCAAGTCTCATGCATGAGTTTTTGAAAAAAAAATAAAAATACAAGCATTCTTTGCGCTCACGGTCTTACCCAAGGTCCACAATTTTATGCGAAGGGAAAAGTGTGGCATCTTTAGTTTAGAGAGTATGAGCAGAAGATTTGAGGAGACAACTTTCGCTGGTTAACGTACGGTGTAATTATTGAAGCAATAATTTACTATCTGAAAAGAGTACGAATGCTTTGGAAAATGTATAATCAAATGTGGAAATGTTCTTGTGGGTAACCCGAAATTCGAAAATAAATTCTACTGGACAGGAGATATAAGAGCCCCCAGCCGATCCCTCATTTCGTCTTATAATTTCATAAAAGATGAAATTATAAGAATAAAAAAAGGTGAAAGAGACAGAAAGTGATGACAGCTTCCAATACCGTATCTCAAGTTTAAGTTTAAAACAATTAACCAAAGCCAGGGGGTTTGAAAATCTTTATTTGATATAGCGATTTATTACGACGGGGCATTAATTCCATAAATTTAAGTTATCTTTATATCCTTATTATTAAGGGATATTAGGAAATAGAAAATTTCAGTCGCCTACGTAATGACCCCCTTTGAGCTGGATAGCTCATCCAGGACCTCGATCGAGAACTTCAGTCTTCCTTCCTGGTTAACATGAGTAATTTTCCCTCTTTTGAACCATCTGCAGTTAAAACTAATAGACAAGATTCAATCGAATGCCATATATTGATTTTCAAAGCCTTTGGTGAATGGATTCCAAAAGAAAAAAATCAAAGTAAAAAGAGTAGAAAAATTCGTCGATAGGGAAAGATTTTGATGCTTTCATAACGAAAACATTGACGGGCGGCAAATTGATTGTGAAAAATTTATGTTACATATACATATATGTAATGTTACATATATATATATGTATGTGTGTGTTACATATATATATATATATATATATATATATATATATATATATATATATATATATATATATATATATATATATATATATATATATATATATATATATATATATATATATATATATATATATATATATATGTGTGTGTGTGTGTGTGTGTGTGTGTGTGTGTGTAACATTATTTTGGTTGAAGCAGAGTGCAGGTTTGAAGATATAGATGAGACGTTGTATTTTCAATTTCGTTTTATTCTCTCTTTAATATCCTTCTCGGGAAAGCAATTTATTTTCAAGCAGACGCAGCGCGGCACAAAAGTAGAAGTAAGAAAGAAGCGCGAAACAAATGATTACTAATCTTATATAACATAGGATTCCCGGCCACGCGCCGATGGAATATACGTGGTAACCTTTGACACCTTTTCAAGGGCACCGAAGAGATCACTTTCATTTGATATGTAGTACTGATGGCGCATTAGTTTTACAGAGGAATTAATTAAACCGAAAGTGGAATTGGATCACAAAATAAGAGAATATTTTAGAACGAAGTTACTATGGGCTAAATTAAGATAAAATCTTGAAAATTAATTAAATTGAAATTAGAATTAAAATATCATTACTATATATATATATATATATATATATATATATACACATACATAGCGACTATTTTATAACGCGATCGTGATATAAGAGCGAAGTGATCAAAATTTTTCCTTTCAATGATTTTACTATAAGGCTCTAATAGGAATTTCTTTGCCACGTGTCGATTTAAGCAAGAGAAACTTAGCTATCTTTGAAAGGTTTATGTAAGTGTTAAGGATTTTTGTCTCTTTATTCCTGGCGTGGGAACTACGGAATCAACAATTTTATTAGAGTGTGTTAGAATTAATTAAATAAAAAAGTGGGAATTCGATCAGGAAATAAGAGAACATTTTAAAATAAAGTTAACATGGGCTATCATATCATTACATATATGTAAGGTATTTCTTAAATACTTTAAAGTAGAAGTTCTTAAATGTTTTAAATTTTGCACTACATGAACAAGAATCAAATATAAATGCATCATCTTAAAAAGCCTTTTACAGTTTAAAATAAATGCCTTCTAAATATAAAAAGAAGTATTTATTATCAAAGAATAAACCTTCTTATATTTGTATTTTCAATTATATTCGTAAATGAAACTAACTAACTCTGTATTGAAATATAAATATGTTAAATATTGTAATAAATAGTAGATAATAATGCATAATGACAAATGCTACAGTTTTAATTGATGAAGATTAATGCATCGAATATTCACATTTTATTGAACTAATTTCGACATTTTGAATTTTCTCCGTTAATTTCAAACATATGTTAAGTTGAAGATGCAGCCATATCCTATATCAGTTTTTTAATTAACAGCATGACTAAAATTCCACTTTTGCAAAGATACGATGTGTTGAAAGACATTAAAAATTTTATATGCTTCTGAAGATGGAAAGAATATATATGTGAGTATTTGAATTATAAAGATTAAAATAAAATAGTTCAAAGTTCTCCAGTTCGCAGTCATTTACATCTTTGTGTAAAAATTAATCACCAAAAAAAAAATATGATGTACCATAATATGAGAAAGTCTGCCTGAAAGGAATAAGCAAAAAAATTAGTTTTCGTATATTTTTACGATCTACTTTATTATCCACGTTCCACTACGATTCTGAACGTTAACGAAAGTTAATCTAACTTTCAGATGTGAGAGTTGGAAAAGCAAATGCAGAAAGTTGATTCACCTTTATTTGAGCAATTTGAATATGACGCACTGATTTCTGCACTCCAGAATTACAACCAAGAATTCAGCAAAGTAGGGCTGGGCATAAAGCGTATACAGCCCTTCCACTGAGAAATACATCTGTTTGATAAACAAAAACAAAAAAGTTTCGAAATGCAAGGTTAACGCCGACATCCAAAGTCAGATTTAGTAATCAATAGAGATAACAGACGCATATTATTCCGAATAAACAAAATATAAGGCACATGATTCTAGTACTAAAATGCAAGGTGTAAATGATTCATTCCGTTTCAAAACGCATTTTATTTGAAAGTATATGATCCACAAAACGGACAAACTGCAAGAATTGAAGCAATATTATTGCTACTGTGATGAACATAGGTGGACATGGGAGTACTGGAATGAACTGGATTGTTGTTCAAACTGGCATGTAAACAACGTCTGATACACTGCATGTATATATTACATAACTCCAATTTTATGAATATGTATATCTTTACAAGACTTATTTATCTTTCTGGTTTACTAAAAAGCGTTTTGAAACCTGACGAATCATATATGTCAGACATGCATTAAGCAACATGTAAAGTTACAAAAGTTCATCTATGTCCATCATTATTCGCTTTCTAGATGAAATGACTATAACAGTCTCTTGCCAAATCATCTTCAGGATTCATTAGTGGAATAGACTTTAAATTATTGGTATGATCCACGAATATTTAATGAAAAATCCAGCTAAGTAAGATTTCGGGTCTATTACGGTTACGGTATTGAGCTATACAAAATATCTAAGAGATGAGGAACTCTATCTTTCAAGATTCTGCAAAACGTAGATAAGAAAAAATGGAGAGGAACTGTATCTAAAATTTAAATATATATGTATAATTTCCAACTCCGTTTGAAAAAAAAAAGGCAAATAATAAATGTAGAAAAAGGATATTACTCTTCTTGAAGGGGAAAAAAGGGCTAACAAACGCTATTTTGGAGTATAATATGTTACATGTTCACTTTGGGAATATCATCTGATGAGTTTCGTTGGTTGCTGAGAACCTTAATATCAACAGCTATGCAAATCATGAATCTTTTAGTAGGAATGTCTAAACATCTTTTATCGTAATTCTGAATTTAGATATCCATCAACCGTAATCAATTCAATTTTCAGTGAATAACAGGAGGTTTATAATAAATTTATTAATAAAAAAATGGGAATTTATTAATAATTTGTATTGAAAATAAATTTATTAATACACAGGAAAAAATCTCTGTGACAATTGAAAAAAAATCCACAGAACTCTGCTTCAGTAAACCAAATCGGATATGAAACAAACGCTATAAAGTTCTTAGAATACTAAACAAAAGCTCTTTTCAGTATACTTAATATGGAATTACCTTTATCTTTTTTTTTCATTGGTGATTTAAATTCATCCATTCCTTAGACTATTGAATTCTCGGATCATAATGGTAGATTAAGTTTCGAGTTTTTTTGGTATAGAGAAATCGACTTATAATTTAGATTTTTTCTAATTTTTGCAATGATGAATAAATACCGATGGGATCCTCATTTTTAAGGCAAGTGTTCATCAAAGAAAATTGGAAGAGCAAACCTCGATTCAAGCAATCTCTTTCCCAATGCATGGAAAGATATTTAATAGATTCTCATTTAACACTAATAAAAAAGGACATAGTTGAAGTTTTGAAAGAAAGACAATGAAAATATGAAGTGAACAAGGTATATCGTACAATTAAAGTAAATTTATAAATACATTGTAATTCATTGTATTCAAATACTCATAATAAATACCCTCGGCATTATACAATACAACAGAAGAAAAAAAAATTTCCCTTAGGTGACAAGCTTAAATGCAGACTTATATTAGATACTGAATAACCTTCATGAAGAAACTTATGATTTTGAATAAGTAATAAGCAAAAAAGCAATATTATATGTCGTTTCATTATCATTTGTGAAGCATTATTATACTGTATTTGAGATTTACATTGTATGGAATTATTTTAAAAAGAAAATTCCGACAACCATCGCAGATCAGGCATTATGTTGATAATTTAAATATACAGACCTTTGAGATGATACTTAAAATAGAAAATACTTTATATGAATATGTAAACATGAAAAGCAACGGAAATCGAAACTATAAAAAGTGGATATCACTTAGCACATTGATTTATAAGAAGAAACACTCGAAAATAAACACTAATGCTTCTGATTTTGTGTGTGTGGACATTACTTACCAATTGAGTGTAGGTTCGTTTCTTAACGTTAAAAAGTATGGAAACTCTGTGGCATCCCTACAAATAAATAGCTTAATTTCTCCAGAAATTGGTCTGATTCCTCTAAATTCATAATTGAGATACTGATGCTCGGTATTCTGCGTTATTCTAATCGAAATCAAAAATACTTTATAGAATTCATGACGATAGAATTTTGAGAATATTGCCATAAAAATAATTCATGTTCATTGTATTAATATCAATAATCCAACATTTGTGATATTAAGGTATTACTATCTAGAAATGTGCTGAATATAAAGAGGTATAACTGGCTTCCAATGATATTCAAATTTGAGGAAGCACTGAGACTGCTTTTCGCAATGATAATGCAACTAAACTCATGCTATAGAAAATTCGGGATACCATAGTACTCACGTCGCTTTCTTGCTTACTTCTAACAGTGAGATTAGAAAATCATGTAAGAGTCGCCATGAACGCATCTATACAAATGATGTAAACTAAAATTAGCTTCATCTACCCAACGATCTTCTCAGTTTTTATAGTTTTTTTAAAAATTATTTGTAGAACTGACTTGACTATATGGTCCCAATATACTTCCAGAGCTTCGAATTATGTAAGAAGAGGCACATGAATGAACAACAAATTCGTAATAGCTTAGATAGCATTATTAGCTGTATGATAAACAGGGTATTACAAGATATTCTGTGTAATAATTTTATTTAATTTTTAGGTAATGATAGAGCAGCCATAATAGCATGCATAAGCTAATGAAATCTTTGCTACTCCCTCCCTTTATGAATATTCTTTCAACTATCATCTGTTTGAGTAGCAGTGATCCCTGAGCTTGGGGACAAACTTGGCGACCATTTGGTAACTTATCGAAGAATTTGGCGACTTTGGTGACAAAATGGATAATGCTCGAAACTTCGAGAATTTTGTGGATCCGTCCATTAGGAACCGAGATACGCTTGATTGGTCTAGAAGATTCTAGCCTCGCCTCCCGGAACTATAAAAGACCGGGACTCTCGAGCTGTGGTGAGTAGCAAAGATCCTTACCAATTTTTCACTTCAATAGTTTCCACAGCTCAGGTAACTAACAACGCCAGGTCCTAAAAGCACCAGGATCATGGAGATAACCTTGCTCCGCAAGGCGGGCTCTCCAATAATCTTCCACTTTCAGCTGTGGTGAGTAGTCGGAGTCGCCGACAAGTAACGAGCCTTCCAGAGAATTGCGAAGCAACGGCGAATTACCAGCGTTGTGTAGAGCGAGTACTGAACTGCTGTGTGCCGAATTCTGTTGTCTACGGTGGGGGCAGCGTCATATATTGTGTGTATCCAGTTGTGAGAAGTAGTGAGTTGGCAGCTAAAGCGAGAGAAGTTCAGCCGTTGGAGAGACGGTAGAGCGAAGCTCCCAGGATCACCTCTCCTGCTGGATTCTGTCTAGCCGCTTCATGTGCTGTGGACGATTAATACTTGTGGGCTATTGTCATCTGTAGAGTGCTACTGTGTGCTGTCCTGTGTTCGTCTCTGCAGTAAATATTTGTCGTATGTGTACTCGTCATCTTTCTATTAGAGTCTTCATGTAAATAAACGTCGTCGTTGTTTTCTACTGTCGCCTGCTGATTGTGTGTTCTCTTCACCATACACCCACTATCCAAAAAAACCCGACGGCAGAGGAGCGGAAAATCCGTAGCAATACTATAATTTCAAGATATAAGAAATCAAAATGTAATTTTCTTTAGAACAATAATTGCTAAAGTATTGCATTGTATAGAAGTTTCAATTTTTGTTACTTAATGTATATTGTGCCCTAACTATATTAATATCGGTTTTAATTCTTTAGATACTGATCGTAGATAAATTTGCTAAGTAACAAAGTTAGCTGAAAATGGTACAAAATGTTTTGAAATCAATTAAAAATGTAAAAATATTATATTTTGAGAAATACGAAATTTAAACTTTTATAAGTCTCAAAAAAATCTACCAGTAAGCAAATACACTGTTTGAATATGCAAAATTTCAACATGAATTTTTCGCTAACACTCCAGTCTGACATTTATTTCGGTGTTCCGGTTCCGGGATCATTCAAAGGCAACATATAATTATGTAAAGACATATAACAATACTGTTAATATACAGACTTTTTAGAAATTGTCCTTGTTGTTAATTAAAGCTTTCAAAGTTCATTCGAATTTTTTTTTTAACCATGTTTGTACAAATCGTATTGTATAGTAAATTTCTGAATGTTCTATTAATCGTTATTTGGTTTATTTTAAATATTTATAAAAAAGATTGTGTGGTAAACCTGTATAAACTATACATTATGTACTTAATATGTAATTCAGACGCATTTCTTCACCATTTAAATGTTTACTTTCAAATGAATTTCTGTGTTGGATTAAGTCATCAATCTTGTAAAATTTCAATGTTTTCCAAAAATTTCATATTTATGAGAACTTGCAAAGTAAATATTTGTATTTGCAAGCATTTGGACTTTGTGTCATTTAAATACATTTTCAGAAAGTTTATGTTTAAATTTCTAAATCATTCGACCGAATTTTTGATTAAATATATCTCTATGGTATTATCTGATGTTAAAATCTAGAGCTAAACCAGTACTAAAATTTCTAGTAAAATCTAAAAACCAGTAATAATTTAATTACAATAATAGTAATAAAATTTTAATTACAAAAATAGTAATAAGTTTAATAAAATTTATTTACAATAGTCAAAGAGATTCACAATATGTCATTTTCACCTTTTGAAATACTTTTAGACGCCGAGTTTGGAAAAATCATACAAATTTCAAAAAATGTTTTGCAATTTATTTGTCAATCTCTCGAAAGCTGAGACAGACGGCAAACAAGCATGATTCAAGTTTTTTAATTGCAATATTTGAAACTGCCTCATAAAAGTTTACAACATTGCCTCAATTTATTAGTTAAGTCATGACACATTCTCTTCTATCAATTTCAAAAGTTAGTTTGCAAAAGTTACAGACTACGGCGCACAGTCAATGCTTCGGTATCTCATCTCCATACTTGCAGATTTCAGAAGATAAATAATTCCATTCTTTCCGACATTTTGATTCAGTCCGGTGAACATTGCGGCAATGGGAATAAATTTGGAAGTAATAAATGGTTTTTTTTCCTATAATTGTGAAAATCTAAGAGTCATTCAATCTTTGACGTGAATAACTCTCAAACAGTTTGTGAATTTGATTCCAAGGTATTCCAGTTTTGATAAGTCAATAATGAATGATTAAATCGCTATTGAAGGCCAATACTGATACTTTCATATACAATGTGTCAGTAGCGGTTTTTTAAATCAAAAATATTTTCACTTTCATGTATACTATAGTCAATTTGGAGATTTTGATTAATCTCTATGTCTAACATCTCCTATGTCAGGGGGGGGAAAAACCCCTTTTCGAAATTATGTGTTTCCGTAAGCACAACAGATTTGAAAGAAAAAAAAACTCAAATGGAATTTGGTTAAGAGTTGTCTTTACTTCAAAACTGTATATCCGTCTCAGATTTTGGACGATATCCATCTTCAGGAAATCTGTCTGCCGGTGAGCGTGTCAGCATGATTACTCAAGAACGAGCTAGGTCACTCGTATTTGGTATTTATTTTTTATTAGAATAATACATCTGCATAAAATTTTGGACTAATCTCTCAACAGGTCGATTGCCTGCCGATCGATTATAATTTGTGCGAATGTCAACCCGATAATTCAAAATTCTGCAAATTTGATAGGTGAATTTTGGTATATAATCAAAATCTTTGATATGTATTCAATTTTACTTTAAACCGACTACGTTCGTAGGAATATTTTTGAAAAATTGGATTTTTTTAAAACTATTTATGGTTTTTAGATGTATTGTAAATTATAAACACTATAGATACAAAAAAATTATTTGGAAATATAATATATTTTGAGAAATAGGAAAATTTGTAGTAAATCTTAATGAAATTTAACCAAAACGGTTAACACTCTACACAAAATTGTAATGCAGCTATCCTATTTTTCTTTGTACACAAGTTATAGAATATAATGATGAATGAAATGAACCAAAATCTAAGAAACATTTTGAGATGCAAAGAAATTATTGGTAAAAATATACGTATATATACATTTTTTTCCATAAATTTACAACTTAATTTTTCTAAAAACACCTATAAATGGAAAAGTATTTCACCAACAATAAAACTTTTGGTTCATTTCATTACCCACAGTATTTAAAACACACGCTGAAATTTTTATGTAAATACCTCTATTAGTTTTTGAGATATCATGTTAACGGTGGATAATTTTTTATGAAAATTAAAGTTTGAGAAAATTGAAGTTAAAGAAACATTTTAGCTAAAAAATTGTTTAAAATTCTCCTGGACGATAGGTCAGACCTTCCTTTTCCTAGAAAATACTATTTTGGAAAGAGGAAAGCCTGAACTGCAAGAAATAATAATAATAAAAGAATTCGCCAATGTGGTCGATAACCAGTGTTTTTAACGTAGTCGGATACCTTAAATGTGCCAAAAGGTACTGCTGTTTGTCTTGTGTGTGTTTATGTGTATAAGATAACTCAAAACGCCACAAATTAGATCAGGGGTGGGCATTAAGTCAATCGCATTCGACCGGTGGATCGCCAAGACGTTTTCGGGTGACCGCCTTTACTAAGACTTAAGACGCGCATATTAAAAGAAACGTATTTATGGAGCACCGACGGAAATTTTCAAAAATATTTCCGACAAGTTGTATAAAAACGGAGGTACATTAAACAAAAAGAAATATTATGATGAAATAATAAAACTTCACTCCGAATTTAAGGAACATTTTCAAGAATTTACTAGACTAGAACCAATTGTTACATTCATGTGTTACTCATTTGGCAATGTTGATGTGGAAGAAATAACTGAAAATATAAATTATATAATCTCTTTATCTCTTGATAAAAATGAAATTTTTCCTCTTCAAAATAATAATTTTAGAAGCACATAATTCAGAACTTACGAATAACTTTTGGAATCTAATTGACGAAGTAAAGTATCCTAATTGAAAAAAAGTTGCTTATAATTTAACATCGTTATTTAGCTCTACCTACCTTTTTTTAATCTGCATTTTCAAATACGAATATAATTAAGACAACATATCATTCCTGTCTCCCAGACGACCCCTTAGAATCCAGTGCAAGATTAGCAGTTAGTAATTATATACCGATATATTTAAGATTGGCTGACAGTACTGAGATTCAGTCTTCTACCAACTATAACTACTAGAACTAATTTTAGATGAAAATGATTTATTTTCTTATTTTGAATTGTTTGATATTAAATGCATCATTTGATATTATTATATTTGTAGCTATTATTATTATGTTTCTAGTTGTATAGGTAAGTTATAATAAATATTATAGACCTCCTTTTTTTAACTCACCACACCTAGGGGCCACTGCGCGGACCCCAACAACCTTGAAAAAATTAGAAGTAGCCCGTACCCTGGAAACGTCTGCCCAACCCTGAGTTAGACAAAAAGAAATTGGTTAATATGATCTCGACAGCAAAGTCATAGATAAGTATTTATCATTGAGAAGAAATATAAAACACATATTCAGTGTTCTTGACTACATTGCAAAGTTAATACAAATCATGCCATTATATATAAATAAGGGAGAGGAAATACATTTGTTGATTCAGAATTACTATCAGCTTTTCTTTAAAAAAATAGAAAAGCAACTGGCACAACAAATAGGATTCAATAATTCTGAAAGTGATGTATGTATTAAATAATTTTTAAGCTGAAGACAATAGTCAAAATGCGTGGTTCTGATCCATTAATAACTGTGTTTTTAATCCTTTTTGCGGAAAGGTATGTTCATCCTGTCCTTCGAATGGGAGTTAATAATAAATATTATTTATTAAAAAAAAAACTTGTCATCTTAGCTTAAGCTCATAAATCTGCCACTGCGTTCCAAATAAACATAACCGTTAATCTGTGTTGCTCTTTGCGCTTTTACTTTGGACTCCCATTCGTGGTACGGCAAGGTCTTCAACTGAGCGAGTTTCATTATTAAAATTGAATTTTAATGCCAATAATCTAAGATTACTCTTAATCATGATTACCGATGCAGAAACAAGAATGTTTTAAAGGATATTGATGGATGGCCTACACTTTTATAATTTTATCTCTCCATATGAGCATCTACATGAAAAGCTTTATCTTCTTTAGTAACCAACACCGAGGAAATCTCACACAATAAATTTATTCATTTAAACTCTTATTCACTTGTCACCCGATGATTTACTTTTAGAAGATAAGTTACTGAAACTTTGAGTGCTACGTTCAAAATTTGTGTGTCAAAAAATAAATGTGAAAATAGTTGTGGGAGATTAAGAATCATCGTTTGAAAACTTTTGTGCTTTTTTAAGATTTTTAGGCTTATAAAGGCAAAATAATCCAAAAAAATTATTGATTACATCGAAATTAATTCAAAAAACATTTAAAATAATAAAGAATTAGAAGATAAGTAAAAAGAATGTAGGATTATTTCATACAATTTAAGCAGGAGTTTTTAAATATTTCTGTCGCAATTGTCTTTTCCCCAAAAGATATCTGTTACACAATTTTAGAGACTTTAAATGCTCTTATATCTACACAAATAAATAATTAATTAGTAACTAAAATTAACATTACTAATAAGAAATTTAATAAATTTTTAACAGATAAGGAAAAAATTGTTTCGGCAAATTTAAATTTAGAAAATTTAAAAACATTTATTCGTAATTAAATGTATATATCTGACAGATTTCGAATAAAGATAATACTAGAACGAGAAACTTTGCATCATAATGCTCTATCAACGCTTCACTGAAGCCGAAATTGTGCTGCGAACAGGGTCATTGTCCTTTTAAAACGCTTTTTTAATAATTTAAAACTAATTTGTAACATTTGTTAAAGTCATTTTAGTAAGATATCCGATAAAAAAAAAGAAAATATAGATTATTTTTAGCAGCATAAAGAAGCTATCGATATTTTAAATAAATGCAAAGCGTCAGAATATATTTCAACAACAATGAAAGTTCAACAATTATATGATTTCAACAATTACAGATGATAATTAGTTTTATTTTGAAGGAAAAAAAATATTAATTCTTCAGCAAAAGATAAGAGAAACTTTTATAATCATGATAAACTTTTATAATTTTATAATCATATGTGAAATAAATTACTTATGTATAAAAAAATTTTAGATTTTATAAAAATTTGTCTCTTAGGACGTCATCATTCAAAAAAAAAAAAAAAAACTCGGCTTAGTTTCAAAATATACTAAATTAAGAAAAAACTTCTGATTCTCATTTATTTTTTAAAACTCTCTTCTAAATTTTACTAAGATAAAATTAGTGCATGTACCAAAGATTAGAGATTCAACATTTTAATTTTGATTAAAAAAATTATATTTTTATTTATTAATTACTAGCCGCCTTTGACGACCAGCCGATTCGCCAATCTTAATGTTCGTTAAAATTTTAATAATTAAATATTTTATGCAATTCCTACTTTAATAGCTTCTTCATCAAAATATTTTAAAACTTCAAATTTTGATAGTCATATAATTCACTCAATATTATAAAGGCATTCAGCCATAACGTCATATGTATCTTTCTAATTTTCTGTTAGTTCCCGTTGAATTTATACTTTAAATTAAAGTGGAAAGGATTAATCTGCAATTAAAATAATTATATTTTTTACTGAAACAAAGCATTTTTTTTTATAATATGATTAAAAATAAACAGAGCCACTGAGCGTTTAAACTTTATGGGCACTAATGAATGTCTTTCTTAATTTATGTAATATCTCATGAATTTGTCAACAAAATTTTCTCAGATTCATCATGGGCAGATTGATTAATTAACAACGTTTAATTTTAAATGCATCAAACACTAAGAAAATAAACAGAATCGTTTAAAATAATCGGTCGAAAACAGGTTTAAAAATACTTAAAAAACGATGTACTTAAAACTATAAGCATATACAAAAAATATATAACTAACATAAATACAATTTAATTACAAAAGCATGCAACTTACCTAAAAATAATTTAAATCAAGAATCATCCGTTGATAATATTGTAAACAATCAGAACACAACGTGATGCATGCGTGAATTTTCAACTCCAGTTACGGTAACACAAATGCGTGAATTTTTCTACGCCAGTTGGGGTAACGTTATGCAGATTAGAAATTTTTTATTTCCTTTATTCTGTTTTATTTTAATTCAAAAATACTTCAGAATGATTCTGAAAGATCGATTAATTAACTATGTCTAATTTTAAATGAAACAAACATTAAGAAAATAAACAGAATCGTTTGAAATAATCGGCCGAAAAAAGTGTGAGGGAAAAAAGTGAAGCCTTACTCATTTGGCGGTGGGGAAAATGAAGATTCTTTGGCGGGAAAGTTAGTTTTTAATTAATAATTAAAATTCTAATTAAAAATTCAAAAAAGGGACCACAGGTGCACATTTTCGACCTCCAAGGTATACATGTACCAAATTTGGTAGCTGTAGGTTAAACGATCTGGCCTGTAGAGAGCCAACACACACACAAGCACGCATTCAGCTTTATATAAGTATAGATAAGCCCAATCATCATAAACAGATAAACTTTTTGTTTATTCTGATTTCTGTTATTCACATTTAAAGTAATCTTTTTATTAATAAATTTATTATGCATTATTTTCATTCTCAGCTGTTCAACTTTATTTTTATTCCGATTGAATGAGTATTTATGGAATTTTTTAGCTTGCTTTCTTCTTACTGAAAAAAAAATTTCCCACCATAATCTTCGAATTTCTGCCTCAATATGTATAAAATAATCACATCCGTGATATTTAATTTGGTGTCTGAATTAACCATTTGTATAAAGACCGACTATTTTAAAAAATTGAATTTCAGATTTCAAGAAAACAGACCTATTTTGATGCATTTAAAAAAAAATGAATTTCATTAAAAGCGTTTTCTTTTTTAAGAAATATATCTTCGACTATTCGGAATAACAGAAAACACTTTATGAGACCTGAATAATGAAAGTTTATACTCTTAACAGTCAAACGCTTAAAAAAAAGTACATCATATTCAATTAAAAACTTAACTTATTTCGAATTGCCTATCTACATGAATCCCAACTACAAATAAAAAAACACAGAATATGAAACAAAATATTTGATTTTGAAGAATAAATATCGATCTTTTACTTTAATAAAATCCTTATTCAAACCGATAAGCTCTATTATTGCTGCTACAAAATTTCAACTTCTTAGTCTTGAAACTAGATACATCAGCTAAAATTATTGCATTTCATCTGAATTGTGGTCAATCATGCCTTACAAACTAAAGTATCAGTTGATTTTTATTCTACAAAATAACATTTCAGGGACTTCTTTTCCTCTAGGACAAAAAAAATGTGTAATTACATAGAAATTTTTTTTCTGATTTTAGAAAAAATTTAATAAGATTGTAACTAGATGCTAAAAGCATTACAGCATGATAAAATTTTAGGCATCATTCGCCTTCTTTTACATTTTTTTATAAGCTTGCATTTAATTACAATAATAATTACATTAATAACAAGATAACGTGAAATAAACGATAACGAATATACGCGAAAAATATTTAATATTGTCGCAACGCTCTTATTTATAAACCTCAATAAGAGTTCAATAAGAGTTTCAATAAGAGTTTCTGCAGATTGTTTACAATGAATAGTGGCAATTATAACGCTTAAATAATGAAAAGTAATGTAAAATGTATTAAAAATATTTTGAAAAATGTATTAAAATTAGAAAAATTGTATAGAAATATAACATTTATATATATAAAAAAAAAACTTATTTGCTGAGCTTATGGGATAAGAGTTAATTTTGTGTAATTATTGAGGAAAATACATTAAAGTTTAAATTAATTTTAATTAAAATATAATTAAATATGGAAAATCTTTCTTAATGAGCACCTATAACCTAAGAAGTAACTATTGTGAAATTTTGTATCTCTATATAAAATATTCGGCGTGTTATTAAAGTGTATATATTAAAGTGTTTTGAATTATTTTTTCACAATCCATGCCCCATCACGTTCATTATAAATAATATCCTTCTTATAAACATTAACGAGTTAATTAATAATGTGAAAGTTTTAACTTCAATCTATTTAACTAGATTTGAGATTCAAGTATAAAATGTTATTGAAATATACTTTAATATATCATTAACAGCTGATGTTTTTTTTTAAATCTTGACAATGTATCATACAGAAATCAGACATTGCCTGTCTTTCTTTGTAAACAATCTTTATAAAGCAAACCTGCTGAAAGCTACAGCTTGAAACTCTTAATGAGGTCATTTTAATAATAAAAATAAACAATTAATAGAATTTTCAGAGAAAATATTTCAAAAAACTGAAAATCCACCCTTTTTTGAAAGAATTTTTTCTTGTAATACCACAATTCAACGTTAAAGATTTTTTTTCGTCCAACTTTCAAGAAGCAAATCCTTCAACTACGTTTTTCGTCGCATTTCAATGCGCAGATACGCAGTGGCAAACTTAAGAACTTTAAGGTAATTTTTTCCTCATAAATAAAAATTTATATGAATGTATACAGCCAAATGCATAAACTGTCTACTTTCGTTTTATATGGGTAAATAAAAGTTAATTATTTCCGTTCGCTCCGGGTATGAAGAAAGAAAAGGTTCTGCATATCAAGTTCTGAAGGACATGGGTGCGACCGAGAAGCGGCTGTGCAAACTGAAAGAAGTAGCTGAAACCAAAGGCAGCTAAAGTGATAAATGATTGCATAGATCGCTTGCATAAAAAATATAAAAATAGGTTTAAATTATGAAAATGAATCAAATAATAATAGTAAAGGTTTGTTTAAAAATCAAATTGATAAGAGGGAAATAGTTTTTCCTTTGTAAATTATTTTCTATATACAAAGAAAGCAAAAAAAAAAAAAAAAAAAAAGTCAGCAAAGCTACTTAAAAACGTTTTTCTGTTCTAACTCATTTTGTTTTTGCTAATGTCTCTGTCTTAGCCAACATAGATAAATGATTTTTTTAACTCACTCAGTATCAAACATTTGGTTCGTCAAAATTAATTAGAAAAGATTTTATCTTCATTCATTGTATATTATCTTTAACATGGAAACTGCGGAACATATGAAAAACTCAAAGTAATTGTGAAATTAAATAAAAACCAAACTGAAATTCTTAAAAACGAAGAGATCCAAAGAAAGACTAATGTTTTGCCTTGCATCTCTAATCTAATATATTGCGCCTACGTGTCTCCAACACCTGGATAGATACGCTTTGTATGTCGAAGATTATTCTCTCGAAAATTTTCATGATGCAAATGCTACGTCCAGTGGCCGATTTCCAATTTAACAGGCTAGGCACCTAGTTATTCAGTAGAGCTTGCCTGATAAGGGCTCGCAATAGCCAGACCGATAAAAAATTTGGTTTTAACCTAGTTGAGAAATAAATTAATAAAAAAAGTAAATTCTACGATTATAAAATATTAGAATACTATTAACTCTTTTCGAAGTGCAACTGACCAAGTTCTTAATTGTTTCATTAAATTAATATAAACTAAGATCTTCTTAAATATTATTGTTTACAATTAAAAATGTTTCATAATCGCGAGGCGTAATAAATGTACAAATTAATACAAATACGTTTTTATCAATTTACTAATACGGCAAACAAAAAAAAAAACCCCTCAAAATAAATCATCAACATGTTTAGTTAAAAACGCATTTAAATGTGAAACTAAATTAATTTGTTTTATTAAAAGTGAAGCCTCATATTGAGTCCTGCTTAGAGTCTCAATATTCTCATATCCTCCACTGACTACGTCTAGCTTCATTGAATTCATTAATCAATAATATTTATTGTTGGAAACTACGGTTATAAATGATAATTTATTTAAATGCATAAACGGATTTATCACTTCATTATCCAATATTCAGTATTCAAAAGATCAACAATACTCATTTTCTGTCAGAATTTATTTCCCAAGATCAAGACTATCAGACACATAGTATATTTCCCCCACGTTTTGAGTGCCATTTCAAATAGTAGTTGCGTAACACATACCTTTTCGCAGTTATGAGCAGGTGCGGTTAGAGCCATGCTGTCTGCAAAGGATCATGAATTGCGCGTTCAAGAAACGCTAGTTTCATAATTTTGCAGTGAGGCGCTTTACGGTATTTTTTAATCTAAGTACCTGTGTATCAATGAGTAATAACTATTCATTCTTAAAATGTCAGCCAATTTTCTTTGCATATAATGGAAAAAAATAGCTATTTTTGAATTTCACGTCACAGATCGTACTGTTAGAATTTTTAATTTATTAAAACCACGAAAATAGATAATATTTAAGTAAAAAGGAAAATCTAAATTCGTAACTTTTTTCCAGCAACCAGTCTTATTTGTAGTTGTTTTTCAATTCATGAAACAACAGTACATTTAGAGTTATTTTATTTTAAGCCAAACACTCTTGGACAGAATTTGCCCTATACGCTATCTAAGAAAAGCAACATGTCTCGAAAAAGAGAGTAGAGTGTAAACAAAATTAAGGTCTCTATTTGCGTCTTAATGTGATGAAAAAATAATATTTGCATATCAGGCATCTCTGGATTGATCAGTTGCTGTTCTCAAGATAAAGCAATATCCGGGTCTCTTTCCTTTTGTTTAAACATCTATGCTAATAGATGCCCATGTTTATTCGAATACCGTCGGTGTATTTGAAAATATAATGTAACAGAAACTCCTATTATACTTGAGGGATTTCTATTCATGAAGCTTCATTCTGAAAACTTATGCAAAAAACTTTAGACTAAGCACCCTGTTTGCTGATTTCTATGATGAGTGTAAAAAAATACTTTCAAAAACTTCACCAAATAATTTTTTTTTTCTAGTAAATAAAAGCAACAAGTTACTCGAATATTATAACTGTTTCCTTTATACCGCTCTATGCCATTATACATTTCAAATGCAGCATTCGCTTTGAGATAATATTTTGTAATAAAAAATATCAGAAAATAAATTTTTAAAAATGAAAAATTTATATATTATATTATATAAATATTAGATACATAATAATTATTAATAATTAAAAAAATATAATGTAATGAACTTCGAGAGAGAATCTAAATTCTCTATTTAGAGAGAAATGCTTTAATTTTGATTTAAAATTTCCTGAGTATGATTTAAAAAAATATTTTTATTTCTGAAATTACAATTAAAAAATATTTTTTTTTTTATGTTCCAAAATTTGACTAAAAATGGAGTTGGCATTATATATTTATAGATAAATTTTATTCCTAAATTAGCCGCTTTGACAATCTGTTAGTTCCCTGATATTAATGGTAGCTAAAATCTTCAATTGAATATTTTATGTAATTTGGTCTTAATAGCTTCTTGAGCAAAATATTTTAAGCATCAAATTTTGATAGATATATAACTCGTACTATTTTAGAAGCCTTACGCTGGTCTGTTCATTTGTCTCAGCATTTCTTTTGTTTTCTGTTAGTTAATATTCGGGACAAAGTGGGTAACTTTATCAATGAAGCTTAATTTTTAAAACAATGTAAAATTCGGCGTTTCATTCATTTTAACAGTATTTTAAATATAAACTTAAATCATTTACAGATTTTTCTTGTATTTAAATATATCGCTTGCTTTCCAGAAATCTGCTTTGCCAATAATGATTTGTGTTTAAAACAAATAGTAATTCGGAAAAAAAAAAAAAAACTGCAACTTTAATAGTAAATTTTAGTTTCCAATCAAAGCTCTTTTTTTATGGAACAGCACATTTGTGATACATTTAGAATTCTTACGATACGTGTAGTAAAATATGCTAAAATATTTTTTTTAATTAATTAAAAGCAGAAAAAATATTTACGCAGCAAAATCATTGGCATCATTGAAAAAATAATTATTTGATTATTTTTGTAAGATGATGTACAAATTATTTTTTGTTCTTAAATATTTTTGGAAATTATCATAGAAAAAAGTCAAAATTTTGTTTAATTTTTTTTTTGTTTTAAATGAAATGTTTAGATAATTAAAGTTAATTAAAGTTAACTTTACTTTCAGGATCGAACTATTAAATAGGCAAACTAAACATTTTTCTAAGGGCCCCATAACTCATTAGGCCCCGAGATCTCGAGATTTATTTGCGATATTTTGAAATTTATTTAATTTTGTACTCTATTTTGTTCTCACACACATACAAAACATTTCATTATAAAGTCAATGAACTTATTCAGACATAAATCAAATATTGTTCAAATTATTGTAATATTATCCTAGTCATTTAAGAAAGTAAGCTTTATATTATTCTATATTATATTATATTATTATACTACTCTTTATATTATAATTTTAAAATACTTTATAACTTTCAAAAACATCTCGTTTTATTATGAAATATTATTTAAATAGTACTCAGACAAATTTTGTGACTTTTTTTTAAAGTTTGTTTAAAATTACTTTATATTTCAGTTGTATATTTTTTATATGATATAATGAAAACAGCACTTTAGAAAATAATTTGTAAATAAATGTTTTACAATTTCAGTTTCTTAAAATTCGTTACAATATCTACTTGTATAAAGATTAAATAAAAATCAATTAAAAAATTATTTTATTTTCTAAAATTTGAGAGAGAAGGGGATCCCGAAATTTTAATTTTTTAAGGATCCCTAGAGGGTTTAATCCGACTTTGCTGCTTTGTGGAAAATTTCAAACTTTAAATATTAAAAATTAATTTAATTTTTTAAATGACAAAATTTTTTTAAAAAAATGAAGTATTTAGTTTCTATGACAGTAAAATCAAAATATCATTAATCTGCCACCGAAAGAAGTAATTAGAAATTATGCGAATAATAAAAACACTAAGGTGAAAACAAAAATACACAAACTAAGGATTTCATATTAACATCAAATTTTACCATCCAAGTATTATTTTTTTTAAGATAAAGGGAGTATTTATATTAAATTTCCTTGCATTTTCTGCGATTTAAATTAAACCGCAAACATCAATCTAACCAATTCAAACCTAATTCACTCATTCCAAAAATAACGAGGGGGGGGGATACATTTTCGATTGAAATTATTTATGTTGGATTGAACTGGCAACGCTAAACCTTAGAATTCTCATGAAATAAGAAGGAAAAGTCCTAGAATTCCAAATGTAAAATTCTTACTTTGTTTTTAAGATCGAAGAAATAAGCATTTTTGTAAAATTAAACATTTATTTCATTTTAAAGTTGGGAGGGGGGAAACATTAAATTTATCACCTATTTTTAATAGTTATTCCTTTGCTGGTTTATTATGGTTAAATAAGAGCTATAGAAATAACATACATGTTGACAAAAATCAAATTAAATTCTTTTAGAAAAGAAATGTAGCACCAATTTTACACTCATTTTGATTTCATGAATTTATCTCTCCTGAAAGCAATTTTATAACTAATCCCTAACATATGTCGCCATCTATCAGAACTTGAAAGAATTAAAGAAGCAAGTTTCATTAGATTTGTTGTTCGAAATCATCAAATAATTTCATTTAAATGTTAGGATACAAAAATAATAGCAGCTTTATTTACTTTTGTTCGCTTTATAAATTGATCCACACATTGTTTGTTGAAAATTATTATTTGCATCTTTGGATTGCAAATTCGTGAAACATTCAATTTTATAAAGATTTTTTTCGCAGATTTTTATTAATATTTAGAAGGGTTATATAATAAATAAAATCATAGTCTTCTTGGAAAACATAAGAAAATAAACAGTTTAATGCATAAAAATTTAATGAAACAATATTAATATAAATTTCTTAATAAATTTAAATATCGATCATCAAATTTTTCCCCATTTCGCTGCAACATTATGAAAATAAATGTAGACAGATTACTGTAACGCAGTGTCACGTAAAGGTTTCTATTCCTTATGAAGTTGTGAGCAAGTACTAAATCTAATGCTGAATAGTTCTTTTAATTAAATTTATTCTTTATAAATTCTGATTAGTAATGTAATAAAATGAAAGAATGCTTTTTTATTGGAAACCATGATTTGCTATTGGAGTGAATTAAGAAAATAGATTCAAAAATAATTGTTTTTTTAAAGACCTACTTTTCGGTATTATTTACTGTTTTCTAAGTTTCATTTATTTTATAAAGTTCATTTCAATTTTAATTAAAAGGCAGAACATATCTATAAAAAGCGGGTTTACTCATCGTATCTCTTCATAATTTACCTAGACCAGGGATGCCATTAATGGCACGCGACACAATATTTTGGGCACTCCACCGATCAAAACAGTTTGCATGTGAATACATTTGAAAAACTGAACTTTTCCCAATTCGATTGGTTGGAAATGGAAGAATTTGCAATGCAAGTGATTGATTTCCAATCTAGTTCAGTATGGATTCAAAAATCTTTTGAAACAAGGAAAAAGTTAGAATTCATTGAAACAGAAAGATTAACAAACAATATAAGTAAAAATGCCAGTAACGAAATTTAGGAAACATGAAATTCGATTCCAGGCACATTTAACAGTTTGAAGAAGCTGGCTCATGCTATTTTAACCATATTTTCATCTACTACTTATGCCTGCGAGTCATTATTTACAGAGACGAATAACATTAAAGACACCGTTTGGCAGATGACTTCCAATTCAGCATGCAATCTGCTTATAAGTTGTATCTTACAATCCTAATATAAGTTATTTGTCATCTAACAACAGATGACAAATAACTTATATTAGGATTGTAAGATAAAGTCACACTAATGTTACTTTAATTTGAATAACACATATAACTAAAACATTTACTACTATGGAGTGCAAAACGTATTTTTTCATAGTAAATAAAGAGTTTTGAGTCGTTAGTATTTAGCTTTATTATTTTCCCAATAATTAGAAGTCAAAATTATTTGACGGCATGTCTATACCTCATTAAACATTTCTTTAGAAAAAATGGCACGTTGATTCATAGAGGTTCACCACCCCTGGCCTAGACGAAATTTTTTAAAGATTTAATAATTTTGAAACTAAATGCCAGAATAATTTCAGATATTGGTTAATTTTTTTACCACGCTTTCAATGTATTGAGAAATGTCTTCAACAATTATAATATTTTTGGTGCATTGAAAATCTCCAATTTTTAATAATAGATTTGATTTTCGCATTCAGTGACATATATTCGATGTGCATTTTTTATTTTAAAACCATTAAACATTCTTAAAATATTAAGCATAAAGAAGTCACATTTCAAAATAAAATGAAAGGATATTTCTAAAAATGAAATTATTCTTAATGATGGCATCATATCATATTGTATAATACAATGAAAACAATATTATAATATTGTTGTTTATTCACTGACGTAGCTCAGTATGAACTGATATTGATCTTCACCCATAAACGTAGACATTTTTATTAACATTTTTAATGTATTGCCTAGTAGACATAATAGTGAGTATCCAGTAAAAGAATTGTACCAGAGTATTTTTTATGTATTTATTATTATTATTTAACTTCTTTCTGCCAACCTCGACGTAGGCAAAAATGGTCTCGTGCATTTGTCTACTTCATCTAAAGAAACTTTATAATTAAAAAAATATGTATATGTCTCGGTGCAATATTTAGAGAAATAGAAGCTTGTTCTACTTTTTTGAAACATGTTGTATATGTAACAAATAAATAAATGAAACCTCCCTATTCTCACATATTACTGAAATAAAAAAAAAACTAAAATAAATCATTAGCCTATTGTTTATTGAAGCTTATTGAAACGTATAACTAAATTTCCCAGGTAATTAAAAGAGGGGCCTCATTATGTGAACTGCGAGATTGAAAATTGTCTAAATCCTATGATGGTGTATTGTGGGTAACAGATGCCCAGACGATGATATAATTTGTTCGCCCCCATTGGTTGTTTTATATGGCTTAATTATTTTTGTGGATTAATATAGATTAATATTCTTCTTCAACCAGTTCGCTACGCCATTGTTCTTCAAGCGTTCGAAAGATTTACACTTTTCTGGACCATTTATCCTTGTTATGCCACTTTTCATCTTTCTTTTTGGAGATACACATAATTCTTGATTAAGATTTAGATTTTACAAATTGTTCACTAATTTTCAAAATAATTTTTTTCTTTGACGAAATTTTGATGATTAGAAAAATTGAATGAATACAAATTGCGAAGTAGAAAAGAATTTCAGAGTGCTTACAGGTATCATGACATCGCGATCAGAGGCGCCAAACCACGCCATCATTAACCTAACCCATACCACGTGGCGCCATCTGCTATAAAAGTGAAGAAATAAAAATGCATTTCGAAAAGAGATTAATTTTAAAAGGAAGAAAAATGTGCAAATAAATAAAGTAAACACAAATAAAAATTTCTGGAACGGTGCATAATCATTTGTCAACAACATATCAATAACTACATATCCCAATACATTTGATCATATATTCAATGCTTTTTAATACCACTGTAAAATATTACAAATATTCAAAAACACAATGTTCAATTATTTTCGATACTGCAATTGTTTGAAACATTTCAAATATTTATAATAAAGACATTGTTAAAAGTAATCATATATTATTGGAAGATGTATCACGTGGTTTTTTTTTTTTTTTGTATGGATATATGTATGTATGTATAGTTGTAAATGTAATAAATACCTTTATAATGTTCAATTTTAATTTTTCTTATTTCCGGGATATCAATGGCGAATTCAAATCCTAAAAGGGGGAAATAAAATGTTTAAGTTGTAGATATATACATTAAAAGGAAAATTAGAAAACCTAAAAAAAAATCCAAAAAAACTGAATTATTGGATTTTTTCCTTTTTCTTTTTCGATAAAATGCCTCGGTTATACAAATTCAATGTTATTGGGAGAGGGGTCAGGAAACAGAAATAGGAAAGTAAACAAAATTATTATACACTTAACTGATATTATTTTAATTTGGGATATTTAAGAAAAAAGAAAATTTTAATATTTATAATTTTTATTAGCATCAGATTAACTTTGATATTCTATTTAAATGGAGAAAAAGTTTTGGCATAGTATTTCCATTTTTAATTTGCCTTTTTCGAGAAATATCTTGAAATTCTGTACAATTTATGTGCATTTATTGTTATTCGTTTGTTCATTGCTAGCACGTCATCGCAAAAATGAATCAGTATAGAATAATTAATTTTTTTTTAAAAAAATGGTTTTTTACTTCTATTAAACCAACATTTTTATATTCACTTTCAGATTTTTAATCTCAATATTCTTAAAACAATTTATTTTAAGTGGGTTTTAATGTCTAATTTGTTATAAAAGACATTTTTTTAAATGTGCTTATTTTTCATCGAGAATTTTTCTTTCTTAATTAATTAATTTATTTATAAAAAAAATAAAAAAAAATAATTAATGATAATTAATTAATTAAAATATAATAAAAAGACATGTAGTGAATAAAGCGATGCGCTAATAGTTAAGTAAAATATATAAGAAGTCAAAGGAAATTATAAATGGGGGAACAAAAAGGAAAAATGTTGGGCCTGAAATTCCCAAATATTACAGATCCAATGAAAGCCTTTTCTCTATTTATACATCATTTCATTACGATCACTAAGCAATTGTTCGAGCAACTCGCAACTGTGACAAGAAACAATTCAATTTCTTTTTTGACCTGAGATTTCGCGGGGCGAAAAGGGGTCTTTACAACCTAATAATGATTATAAGATGAGATTAAGATTTAAAAATGAATTTTTTCTTGCTTCCATTTTTAACTAAAATTTCTTTTCAGAAACGTAAACAAATATCATGAAAAAAAGAAAAGAATTTTAAAAATAGAAATAATTTCGAGGGGAATTGCAATTTTATAGTCCCAATTCGCAAATCGCCAATTTTATGTTCAGTTTTTCTCTCTCTCGCTCTCTCTCTCTCAATTATTGTATCAATTCTTCACTTCGATATTCATTATGAAGTACTTCTAGTAATTTTAAGAATGGTTTTAATAAAATTGTGTAAACCTCTATTTAAACTGAATACCTTGGTATTCGATTTAAGAAATTTGGAGTTTGTTTTGTTGGATCCAAGAAAAACGGTACCCTTTTTAAACAATTTTTTAACCCTTCAGAATATTTAAATACAAAATATTTTCCAACATTTCTTTAATGAAAACTTTGATTTTCAACATAAGTAGAAGAAGAGTGCTATAATTCAATTCGTTGTTCCCTGTTTTTCATTAAAATATCTGTTTTCAGAATATGCAGCATTTGTTTTTCTAAGGCTAAAAATCTATTTATAGAAAAAATGGTCTAACTTCGCCCTTTTTGATTTGTTATTTTTGTGGATCAAAATTAGGAATTTACATACGCACGCACGCACACACACACATACACAAAAAACACACCATTTCTTAAAATTTTGAAGTGAACTGCAATGTGGAAGGTTAAGTTTATTGCTCTTTACTAAATATCAAACATAATATTTCTGTTTATTTTTTGTATGTCGCGTTTTTGACATTAAGTTCAACTAAAATAAAGGGAGTCATGTTTTTTTTCTGAACTGCGGTTTGTCATACGAGGAAACACTAATGATTGCTTCAATTAGTTCTTATAGTTTCACTTTTTTCCCTTTTCATTATTTACATAAGCAACATAAGCAAATGTTTTTTTTTAATGCCAACCAAAAAACAAATATAAACCTATGAATTAACAAGTTATTGCAAATGAAAACAAGTGTTTGTTAAACAAGCAAAATAAATAAAAATTCTAACATGGCAAATAAATTTTTAATTTTAGATAGTTGACCAAATAAACAAAGTTTGATGGAAAAAGAGTTCTTCTTACGGCAGTCGTTTACCATTGACATGCAGTGAATAATGTACAAATATATTTTTTGGTAAGTATGTGAGAAAATTTTGAGAAGATCACTCCCGCTAATTAATATTAATCATGAATAATTTTATTTTTGTTCTAATCAATCATTATAAAAATTTTAATAATAAAATAAATATTTATTGAAAGAGCTTATAAATATGTTATCTAAATATTATCACACAAATACTTTTATCAATGATTTATATGAATATCATTTGTGAGAAGACTTACAAGCTTAAAATGGCTACGGCGTGTTGCTCCACATCAATCAGTCTCAGGGCCAGTTGTATATGAGTAATTAAACATTCAGTATCCCTCGTTTGTATGCATCTTCGCTTTCAGCTGAATAATTTCTGCTTAGCAATTCAAAAGGATATATTATCTTTCCGAGCAATCTACAAAGACTGAAGCAATTCATATAAAAATCACTGAGGCAGCGTTCTTCTATCAACTCTTTCCAGAGGGAAAAATGAATTATTTGATTAAGAATAAATGTCCAGTGGAATTTAGTTTCAATATAACATTGTCATAAGTTCTCATCAAATGTTATTGGAAGTAAGCTTTGTTGAGTGCTTTTGAATCAGATATTAACTTCACAGATAAGAGGATTTTCATAACATTTTACGATGATTACGCATTTGCTTAACTTTATAATTTGCATTTATAACCGCCGTTGAGTGCACCTTTTCATTTTAATGCGATACAATTTTACGTTTGTAAATAAAGAGCATAGTACTGTAATGTCAAATTTGAGTGATTGCTTTTGACACTTGAATACCAATAAATTGATTAATATCAAAACTCAAGTGAATGTGTTTTCTTTTGAATGATTACTCCATATGTAGAGCCTATTCTCAAAGATCCTATCTGATACCACAATTTTGGATTCCTTTTTTTTTCTTTGTAATTTATTGGAGGTTGTTGGGATACAATACCTTAGATTAAACTAATGTCTTATTCATAAGACTTGATTACATTTAAAACTTTCGCTGATTTGTAATTGGCAAGGCAATGAAACCATATAAGGGGAAGATTTCGTAAATATTAATTTTTTATTTATTATTTTATATATGCTGTCTGAAAATATTATTCAGAGTAGTAAAATTGTAAGAGGTGATGAATATTCGCAGAAAATAAGAATGTTTTAAACTGTTCGATGTTCAACGGGTATTCGAAAACTGAACTCTATGGTATAAAAAACTTCGAATCTTTTGAATCAGAATTTCACTTGTTTATTAGTGCAATTTTCTGAATTAATTGATGGAAAGATACTTAATTTCAGCATATTAGTGCAAATTGGGAAATTTGTGATGTTTTATCCGTTAGCAATTCATTTCATAATCCATACGTTTAACAACTTCAGATTCCTTATGACATACATGGATCAGAAAATGAAACGGCATAGTTGTAATTTCAAGTTAATGAATGGTCATCGAAGGAATGGGACAATAACACAAAACACAAATACACCCATATCAATTGGCAACCTATGAAAGCTTCACCATTTTTTAGGCAATTAGATAGATCTTTAAGAAGTATGCTTATATTGCTTTCTTTAAAAATTCGTTAGTATCACTTTCAAACATCTTATTTTCGTTTTGAGAACATCAGATTAATCTCGCCTTAAAAGTATATATATATATATATATCAAAAGTATATATATATATCAAAAGTATATATATATATATATATCAAAAGTATATATATATATATATATGTCAAGGGCATTCCAATGGGGACAGCTTTCTCAAGTGCTTTAGCTAATATTTTCCTGCATTACTATGAGAAAAAAATAATTAAATATAATTTAATAAACGGGTGGAGATATATTGATG
The DNA here is from genome assembly GCF_947563725.1 of Argiope bruennichi. NCBI lineage: Eukaryota > Metazoa > Arthropoda > Arachnida > Araneae > Araneidae > Argiope > Argiope bruennichi. Next base: position 63,002,927 of record NC_079151.1, on the reverse strand, counting down.
ACCTACTTTTGATTAACTTCGACAATACTAATATTATTACTAATTGCTATCCAAAAGATTTAATTCTAAAAGATACAAATATAAATCAACTTGAGGCTACCTTTCTGGATTTAAAAATCGAAATTGCTAATGATAAAACAATAGTTGGTATATACGATAAAAGGGATGATTTCAACTTTAAAATAACAAAACTATGTAACTACCATTCCAATCTAAACTCTAAAATTTTCAAAAATCTAATTTTCTCACAAGTTAACAGGATCAAAAGGGTTTGCAATAATAAAAATTCTTATATTGAAGCATCAAATATCCTCCTTAAAAATTTAATTAAAAATGATTTTCCTAGAAATTACTGTAATGTCAATTTTTTAATTAAACAAGGTATGGTTTGGGATTAATCTTTTGGCTTAAATAAAAATAGAAATTTACTTGCATATTGGATCACTCAATAGATGGCGCTGGGTGCCTACCTCTGTTTACATAATTTAACCGTTAACTTTCAAAAACAGGAAATCACAATCGATTGTTTAAAGTTTCATTCACTGTTGGAAGGTATGTTCTGGCCTTTTTGTTTTTAATTTTAATTTTAATTTTAATGCTGTTTTTGTTTTTATTGTTATTGTTTTCATTGTATTTTTACTTTGTGGTTTTTTTCTAATTTGTTATTTTGTATTTCCTTTCTGTTAAAATGGTATATCTCTTGAGCATAATTTCGGGGGATTTTCGGGTCACGAGGAATCATTATTAGACTTAATGTCTGTATGTCCTCACAGAAAAAATCCCTTTATTTGAATCCCTGCCTGAGGGTGACCCTTGAAAAAGTCTTCAGGCCGGATTCTTTTTTAATATTTTTTAATAATTTTTTTGGTTTAATTTTTATTTGATTTTGTTTTTCCTATTAACTTGATTCTAATACTTTTGTATATATATATATATATATATATATATATATATATATATATATATATATATATATATATATATATATATATATATATATATATATATATATATATATATATATATATATAGTTAGACGGAGTTGATGCTTGTTAGACGGAGTGCAGATTAGATGGATCTGAACGAAAGTAAAGACGTGTGAGACGAGACGGGTCTCGGAACAAAAGATGCGACGTAATATGTGAATTATATGTTAATCCTGCGACGTATTGGATGAAATCTATTTAATTTCCTTTATGTTAATGTAATTGTCCTAAATGTTATTAAATGTGCGTTCTAAAATAGTAGTGATCCTTGAGTCCTATATATATATATATATATATATATATATATATATATATATAGCACCTTTTAATAAGGATAATTTTTATTAGCTTGAAGATTTTGGCTGAAACTAGGCTTCGACAATATTAATGTCTACAAAATGATAAATTTTTTTCTGTTTCAGAAAGGAAATTTTATGCTTGTCTTTAAAGTACTTTTTTTTTGTATGTATATTATTTGTGACAGAAGTAAAGAAGGGAAGGTGAAGCGGTTTCTCGCAGTACAAGAAACAGCTGTTGAATTAATAATATTTTATATAATTTCGATTCTTTTAGTACATTAGGAGACAAAATACATTAGGAGACATTGAATACATTTAAATACATTAGGAGACAAAAAGAAGAAAAAAATCCTTTTTTGTCTTTAAAAAGTTAATATCCATCTAGCAAACTATTTCACGATAAAATGTCACGCGTCTCAAAATCACAGCAGAATTGCGATTTTACTTCCATCAATTCTATTAATTGCTCAACTAACCCTGACAATATCGAGATAAAATTAGACTGTCCAGAATGATATAATGTTAATGCATAAACATTTGCTAATCTCATAATTGAAAAAAGTCTCTATTCTTTTTTGCGTTTTGCTTATAACAGGTTATTTCGGAGCTTACACTTCTTCTATCTAGTCTTTCATCTCTCCTATGGTCATTAATCACCCGATACGGATTAAAATTTGCAACACTTTCGAAAATCACGATAACATCAACAGCAATATAATATTCAAAAAAAGCGAAATCTCATTAAAACAGCATTTTGCTTTCAAGTGCCCACCTTATTTCCACAACTTAACAGGAATGCAGCCCAGTTTTTCTCTTTGATCAATATAATATTCAAAATGATAATAGCATTTCGTCTGACATGATTAATAATTTAAGTCATGCATAATTGTACGCAATAGGAAAACCCATTGTACGGCCCATATATTTATTTATTTCTCGAGCGTAAAAGAATTATACGGTCAAATTTGAGATTTTATTTATATGAGATTTTTTTATGCTTATATTTATGAATTCCAACGGTTAAACGATAACACTGTTGTGATGTTTTCTCACACATTTTTGAACACATATGTACATGTTTATGTACACAATAAAATGTGTATGATATAAAATATATGTACATATCATGGCAAGTAATTCCAATATTCCAAAAGTAATATATACCAAAAATAAATCAACTCTAATATCTTCATGTGATGAAAATGATTTTGCACCAGTACATAACAAGAAGATGCGCATTTTGGATTACGACGAATAGTATTGAATTATATGCATTTTGAAAAAATTTCCATGTTTAAAAGGAAAAATTAAAATTAAAAAAAATGCTTCCATATGTAATTTAATTATTTGATTTGGAAAGCACCTTTTTTTTTATTTTGTAAATCTTCGACGGATTTTTCTGAGACTTTCTTTCTAAAATTTTTTTCCTCTAATATGTTGTAAAAAATTATTTGTTGTAGTTATTTATGAAATTCCGGAATTTTTTTGTGCGATTTGTTTCATGTGATCCCTATCTACAGCACGAAAACAGGTTTGACTATATTTATTGGTTACCTATTGCATGCTGTCCGAGAAATCACATTCGATGGAATTACTCGCATTAATAATGTATTACTACATATTGTTTCTAAATAACGTTTTTCAAAATTTAATTTTGCATAGAGTGTTTTGAATTAATAAAACAACTACATATTAGGGTTTTGCCAAATTTTTTTTTTTAATAAATCAAAAAAAGGGAGTTTTATAACGAGATTATCATTCATTTATTATTGTGTTCAGTTACATATCAAACTATACCTTCCCCTTACAATTAAAACTTTTAGAAGCAAAAAAAAAAAAAAAAAATCTGATTTATATTAATATTAGAAATATCATGAAAAAATATTCTTTTCGGTTTTCTATACTTTTTGCTACTATTTACTAAAATCAAGTACAAAATTCATTCGAAATTTATTTTGAATTACATGAAAGAACCAAAACGAAATTGTATTACTTTCATCCATATTTTAAGGAATCTAAACATTTAGATTGAGGGGAAGTATTATCAGTTTCCGTTTGAAGTAAAGTGTAAAAATGGCGGATAGACATCAATGGTTCATTAATAAATCCATATATGCATTGAAGATTACAAGATCGAATTATTTTTCTAATAGCTGACAAATGAGAGGGGAAAAAATTATATACCTAAAGTGAAAATAAGAAAAGAGTGTATTATTTGACTTCAAATGGTTTTAAGCTAAACTATTTTTCTGAATCTGTAATTGCAATTTAAAATATCATATTATATTAGGACCAGGTTTGATTTTTGTGTTAATAAACCTGCTACACTTAATTTACTATAGTATAGAAATATTTAAGCTAGAAAAATAATATTTTTTAGATACTACGAGTAATGAACAGAAAATACATATTCATCGATTAAGTATTTATAAAGGCATCTCTCCACTCTTTCCATTCCTACAAGCATGAGACATTCATTACGGCATTCCACCCCAACACCGTGCACGAAGCACATCGTTGGACAAGCATGAGACAGTCGGGATCATTTGTCTTGCAAAGGGTAAATAGACCTGCATTAATATGAAGAATTAAAAGTCAATTTGATTTAAGAGGAATAATATTTGCAAAAAGAAACCAATTAGAATATTCGAGAGCTATCTTTAATGACAATTTCCAAGCTAGAAAGCGTTTCCTATCTGCAGTTTTCTTCCGACAAATAAGCACATGTTCCTCGAGAGAAGTGACGCAGTTACGGGGGCGTTGGAGAGGACGCAGATCTTCCGCTAGCACCTCCCCGCATCGATGCAACGCCCCCGCCCCCACGGAATGCGCGGAATGTGATTGGGCTGTCATCACGCGACGAGAGGCACGCGCCAAATTAAAGCAACAAAAAGAATGAATCTACTCCACAATTCATAAATCAGGGTTCATAAGGTAGAAATTAAAGAAAAATATGATGCCTGAAAAGGATGATGCTTCTTGTTTCGATATTCCACAAAATTATGAATTATTGAAAATTGCTGCAAATGCTAAAATATCTTTAACAATATTTTAGGAACCAATAATTTGTTTTACAATTTTTAAATCTCTGCAAACAAATGCAAAGTGCAATTCGCACTATTCCGATTCCTTGTCGAAAAGAGCCACTATGGATGATGTGTTAATATCGATGTCTTATCTGTGCTCTTGCAATAATACATTTTTTGCAATAATAATCCCAATTATTTTCGGGACATGTGTTTGGATACAGCTGACATGCATTCTCAATCTGAATATAAAAAGGATCTTGTATAAAACCAGACATTTGAGTGAATAGCATTTGGCCATAAAACTATTTAGAATAAAAATTAGGAGTAAATCGTTGAAAACCTGATTGATTTTGCGCCAGAAGACTTCAAACAAAAGATTCCAGTTTAGACTGTCATAAAGTAGAGGTGGTTTGTTCCAAAAACTGTCGAATTCTTTTTTTTTTTTTTTTTTTTTTCCTGGGAATCTTCGAATTTAATGCGTTGAATTCGAAGATTCCTAGAAAAAAATAGAAATATAGAAATTTCGATATACAGAAAAATAAATTGCTAAATTTTACATTATTTTATTACTGGCAAAAAAATTATTCATAATTATTTTAAGATTACAGAAAACTTTAAAAAATGAAATTAACAAAGAAATTTATTTTCTTTAATATGATTATGTTGTAGTATATTGCTGTATTGTAGTATACAGTATATTGTATATTGTAGTATATTTAATATGATTATGCTGTAGCTTCTGAGGGTAAAGCACCCTGAGCACCCACGGGCAGAAGTCTGACTTCTAGCTTATATGAAGATGAAACTCACACATTCGCTTGCACAACCCCTTTTTACAGGGGGGCACATTCACACACCTCACATAGAACACAGATGAAGAACAACCATGCCCGAACCGGGATTCAAATCCAGGACGCCCAGATCACGAGGAAGACGCGCTACCCCTATGCCAGGACGCCGGCATTTTCGTTAATATACTGTATAGATATGTAACAGTTCGTAAACATGTATACAACAAATTAAATCAATGGGAGTAGCCTCCCCGAAACTTTTTCGCCCACCCTGTAATAAAAGTGAATCCCCCCCCCCCTCCCGTCGCATAAAACTGTAGATTTGGGGCAAGGCCAAAAACACGGGTTCTCAGATTTTTATTTTCAGATTTCCGCGCATGAGAATTGAGAGCTTCTTCGTATAATAAAGAAAACCGAATATATATTTTAGATAGCATTTTCTCGGCCAATTAAAACCACATTTAGTAATAACATACCAAACTTCATTCATTTAAGTCATTGCGTGTTTGAGTTATCACTACATGCTGCATGAGAAAATACAGACGACAGACGGTCACTTCTTGGACAGGGGTCTTCCAAAGGTCAAAATCTGCTAAAGATCAAAACTTTAGATGTTAAAACTGTGTACTAAATTAAGTACTTATATAAGTGGTTGGGTATTTGAGTTATCATATTTAAATGCATACAAAATTACAGGCCGATAGATGACCAACTCTTTGATGAATTCAGCTTCTAATCTGGAATACATATATTTTCAAAACCTGTATGCCAAATTTTAACTATTAAGATTTCTGTAATTATCATGTTCATTGTATTCAGACAGCTGGAGAGACAGAATACTTCTGAATGGACTTTGTTTAAAATAAGATAAAAACCTACAAAGATCACATACCAAATTTCATTTGCCTAGACCAGAATATTTTTTTAAAGTTATGTTGTCCAACAGACCGATAAAGTGACAAACAGACATAATTCTAAAAATATGTTTTTCAAACTTCGAAAAGTCTAAAAGGTCTGAAAAAAAAAAAAAAAAAAAAAAAAAGCGGAAATTTTTTTAAAAAAATTATTTTTATAGTTAAAACAGAATTTATAAAAATGCCAGAAAGAAAAATCGTCTCAGAGTGTGTTTTAATAGTAATAGTACAGAGTGTATTTTCGAAGTATTCTTTAGGAATTTAGTTTCTCTAGAATCGATATTCTGTGCTTGAAAGTAGTGTCAATAGACAAACTAAAGCAAGAAATCACCTAGTAAATTCTCTTCAATTTGTGTTTAAAAGTAGAATGATATCTATTAACTATTTTTGTAATACTTCATAAAATAGATGTTATAAGATTGAATTTAAATGCTTTGAAATCTGTTTATTTTTTATGTTATACATATTTCAAAACATTTGATATTCACTTCTAAAACACGAATTTGTATTGTTCGATATGTTTAGGTATATAAATAAACTGTCAAATTCTGTTTCACTTTTAAATACCAATAGTTCGATTGTTTTTAATTGCTGCAAAATATTACTTTAAAACGGAAATGAAAATTAATTTTTAATTTTTCTACATCAAGGGGATTGATTATATAATAATGGTCTTCATTATCAAAATGATATTGGATAATCAATGCTATTATTACAAATCATTCTTTTTAAAACATTAATATTTCGTTCAATATAAACACTTAGGAAAATCGAATTCAATGTAAAAAAATAATAATAACAAGCCAAAGTAACTTTATTTGTTAATGACAGTCATGATTAACATTTTCAGCGGCGTCCTCGTACTGCTTGTCAGATATGTAACGTTGAGAGCAGTCTCTTGAATTATCGTACATGTGTTACTAATGATTCATTACATTATTTTTGTAGATGCGGATTCAAAAAATGCTTGAATTAATATTAAAAATGTATGCAAAATTTTGCTTCTTTCGCTCATCTATGTTTGGTGCGTACTTTTAAGTAGTATGCATATTTTTAATTTTTATTTTCGTGATATAAAATTTTAAACAACTTGAGAACTTTTATTCGGTGGTATCAAATATGTTCACGTGAAAATCATTAGGTTAAAATGTATAAATGGGAATGGACAAAGAAAACTGCATTATATGTATACATTATTTTTGTTTCGTTTGTCTTAAATTATAATAATATATTTTGAGAAATTATTTTTATTTCTAATTTCTTCATTTATGCATGGTGTCTGCTGTTTTATAATTTTTAAGACACTTCCTAATTTTCTCTTAATGGCGTTCATTTTAAAACTGCGAATCGATAATTATGGTAAAACTGACCTACCCGCAATGATTCTCTATTCTGTGCTCAGAGATGCTTAGAAAGAATAACCCTTTAAAGAAGAAAATAACTTTTTCTACCTCGGGATGTTTCGTTGTCTTCTTTAATTAACTTAGAGTCAGCAATGGTCACAAGACAACCCGCCGACTCCACAATTATTGCTGAGACGGTAGCGACTTTTGAAGCAAGGTGAATTATTTATGAGCCACCAATCTTCTCACTCAAATAAAAATATGCTGTAGCGTAAAGTAAAAAGATTCAAGTTTCTCTCCAAGGATGAAAAAATAAATAAGTAAACCGAGTTTACAACTATTTAAGTACAACAAAGACTATAAATCATTCGGGCACTCATCGGCTACCAAAAGGCAACTTGGAGTTTAAATCATGAGTATCTTTTCAGGGATGGGTCGATAAAAACTCTTTAAATCGGAGACCCGAAGAAGGCTTCATTTCATGTAATGAAATGGGCATCGTAAAATGAAAAAGCTTAGGCAGCAATTGTAAACATGATCATTTTCAGTTAAGAGTGTTATTTTAGAGATCGATAATGGTTTCAATTCTTCCGCAGGTTCTGTTTGGTGCAGAAAGAAGTTTTCTAAACTGTAAATATCCGTTACATTTTAAAAGAGTGTTAAGATTATTAAGAAAATTTACTTTATTGCCAAATTCTATTCCGCAAACTAGTTTCATGCATTAAGTTTGTAATTCACTGAATTCAATCAGATGTATTTCGGGAAAGAAATGCATTCATTTGAATCTATAGATCGCTGTTATTGACAAAGGAAAAGATAATTTTTGATGAGATAAAGATAACCTACACTGTCGATTTAAATAAAGGATTGTTATTTTTATAAAAGGCGCTTCGTACATTTCAAGACAGCAGCAGGTATTTTATAAATCCTCTTTCGATGTGACCTGCGAAATTTTGAAATGGCGTTAGAATTTATAAACTTATTTAAAAAATCTAATTTTCGAAACGATATTAAAATCTTCCATCTCCATTTTTTCATTCCCATTCCATTAATTAACTGCATCTTTTGAATATCCATTTCTTTTACATGTACTTTTGCGATAATTATGACTGATATTCTGACGAAGGAGGTAATAATTTCATGAAACAATTGAAACGATTCCGATTTCATTCACAACAATGAAAATATTGTTTGAAAATAAATTTTAAAATGTTTTTAAACGTTAATTAAATGAAGACTAAAGAATTTTGTAGCAACTAAATTGGCATCATTGAAAAGATAATTTTTAGCCCTTTAAAATGCAGTAAAAATCATTTTTGTGCGAGAATATTTTTGCAAGTTATATAGATGAAAACATCAAAGTATAACTTATATTTTAATGAATTAAAATTTAAAAAAGTATACCGAGATGCACATTCCCATATTTGGGCCAAGTTTAAAAGCTCTAAGTTAAAATTTAAAAAAGTATACCGAGATGCACATTCCCATATTTGGGCCAAGTTTAAAAGCTCTAAGTTAAAATTTAAAAAAGTATACCGAGATGCACATTCCCATATTTGGGCCAAGTTTAAAAGCTCTAAGTTCAACATACACACACACACAAACTCACGAGCTCTCATCTTTCCTCGCATTCATTTTTATTTTAAGTAAGGATTTGTTTCTTACACTTAGAAAAACATAACATTGTATATCTCAATGATGCCTATATGATTCTCTAGAATGTAAATATTCTCTATAATTCAACAGAAATTCTCTTACGTATATGTGTATTAAAAAGAGTCTACTGTATAGATAGATAATAGCTAGATTATATTAAAAGATAAAAAAAGCCTGGTCTTCTACATGAATAGCTGAATAATATTGTATTTGACACTACAGCCATTAATGGTGAACCTTGCTCAATTATTAAATCTTAAGAATTGAAAATTTTGAGGATATCTTTGCTATATCTTTTCAGTGATTATTATCAAATCTTTCAGCTAATTTTATTTTAGATTATTTATTCTGAGCACTAAAGACTTCAAATGCTAATTATTTCAGCGCAATCTCTTTTTTTTTACTGCTATTAAGTAAAGTTTGAACGTGTTAGTACGATTAGAATGAATATTGACTTTACCTCTTAACTGAAACATTTTGAAAAAATTTCAAAAAATGTAACTTAAAGATTTCAAAAATATTTTAACGACAATTCTTGCATTAAGGAAAGGTTGCTTCGTAGAAAGATAAAAAGAAAAATTTGTTTGTGCCCAAATACATATTTTCAAAATATTTTTGATAATGACTGCACTCAGCTTCCAGAAATGTTCATAAATAATAAAATGTTCATGATATTATTGGCACATTTTTCTTTTTCATAAATTGCATAACACAACAAAAATGAAAAAGTTGGAAGAATGAGAACTGCTTTCATATTAATTATAGCAAAATTTTTTTATTATTTATCTCTGTTTTTAAAACATTTCAGAAGCGAAAAAATATTTCTTCTATAAACTTTACTAAGGATTAATTTGTCATTTTATTATATTTTATTAATAATTTTTCAATGATTAAAACATTTCCTTGATTTTTTCCCCTTTTATTACTTAAATAGGAATAATAGCATTTTTTTTTTTAAATGACTGCATGGAAAGGTAATTTCTGGGGAAAAAAATGGTTTCATATTTTTGTTAGAACAAATATTTCATTCTTAATAAGTAAAGTACTTATCTATTTCTAATATATATTTTTTAAATATTTTTTGAATATCGTCAAAATTTATCATCAGATTTATTATGTAGATATTTGTGTCACATTTGATATTTTTGTGAGTCGAATAATCTTTTTGTAAAATTGTCCTTTCTTTAGTTAACTACACTTCATTCTTTCAGAAATTTAGATTAAGTTTCATTTTAAATGCTTCCTTACAGAATATAATTTCGAAAAAAGAGTGTAATATATTTATATAGATAATATACATTGATTGACCATGGTACTACTATACTATAGAGGCCCTCTACATATGATGAATGATATCCTAATTACTTATCATGCATATCAGAATAAAAAGGAGAAAAAATATGGTCAGTATACTAGAGATGTATTACACGACGAAAATAAGAAGGCAGTTGTTTATACAGTTTTAAAAAATGCGACACGTTTTCTTGTTAAATTAAACGACTGCCTAAACGGTCTCTGCGGGTGTGCTATTAAGCAGACTGTTACTTTACCTCCAGGCGAATTACAACGGATGCTTGGTTTTTGTATAAACTGGTTTTATGAGAAGCTTTTGCTAATTTTTCTTTCTCTTTACATTAGGATCTCGGAGAAGAACAAAAAAGAAGCCAACAAGTGGTGGGATTGATGGGCGGAGGAGGACGGGCTAATTGAAGAAATAGCAGGTGCGCGGAGTGTGTCGGGCACGCGCCCCGTGTCGCCAAAATCGCCTTGCCCTTGACAGTGTGTCGCGTGGCCTTGTCACCCTTCTTCTTCATTTCTAGATTTAGAGTTTTTATTATTTTTTTCTATTTTCTGTTTCTACGAAATAATTCGCTCACTTTTTAAGACATTAACAACCTGGGGGTTGTGGCTATATTGCGTCAAACATGACTGTACATGCCCAAAACTTCATTTATATATTATAAACTGCCTTTGAGTTACATTTCCAATTTTTGAACATATAGAAAATTAATAACTTTTCTACAGTAATTTAAAAATAAAATTAATTATTTTACAAAAAAAATTAACGGAAACTTTAATAAAAAAAGTTTTTATTGAAAATTTGAAAATAAAATATTAAGAAAAACTGAGATGCTAAATATCTACAGTCTTCCATTTCAATAAACTAAATAAAGAAAGTATCACAATAAAATAAGAAAACGATATGTTTTAATAAAGTTAAATTTCAATAACGCATATTTTAATGTAGCGCTTAACTATAAATAACATTTTAAACCTCAGTTGAAATAAATGCAGTGATTTTAATGCTATTTATAACTAAGAATGATGATAAGAAAATTGATTGATGCTTTTAACTATATTTACTCCTTATTTGGTAGTTACTGCTGATTTCTCTGATTACTTTAATTCTTGATAATGTCTTTTTCCTCTATTGTTTTTAGTAGTTCCATTGTAATGTCCATATAAATGATTTCATCAATATATTCTCAAGTTTGAAAAACTATTAGATAAATTTCTTCAAATATAATTTTTAGATTATTTAAAAACTTAGAAATCCAAAGTAAAAATTTTAATAAGCGTACATTTTGTCCAATGGTTTTTTTTTTTCAGAAGTATTTCTTCATTTTCCTTTTATATCATAAAGACAGGCCCCCAAATTTTTTTAATAACAAATGTAATTATATTAGAAGTGCTGTTTTTGGACTAGCTGCACATTTTAATTCAAACACTTATTTCCATTCTGAAAACAAACATTCCTTTTAGCGCATCATTCGTTAAATAAAATTTATATTTTTAGATAGCAAGCTTTAGACAAATAATAATAATAATATCGCTATACTATCAGGCTGCTGCATTTTTGAGAAAAATAATCCAACTGAAAACTCAGATTTAAGTGAGTTTAAAAGCCTTAAATGAGTTTCAAATATACTTTTTGAGAAATTTCTGAAAATTAAAGTTATATTTCCATTTTATACACTAATAATGCTACCATCTTTATTTCTCAAATAGACAAGAGTCTTCTTTGTAGTACTACAGATTGTTATTGACAAATTTATTTCTTTTTTAAAAATTTATTTTTGTCTGCTATTTTTAATGCAAGAACTTAATAGTATAGATTCAAATATCTTTTTAAAAGTTTTAATTAATATCACTGATATAAAAATTAACTTTCCTAGTTACAAGAAATTATTCATTCTAGTTAAAAAAAAAAAAAATGCGACCATTGCCACAACAATGAACGAATTACCATTGTTCCTTTATAAATGAAAGACCCAATCAAAGTTTAAAATATTTAATGTAATTAATAGGATGAAAAATTTTCAAGATGTCTAACAACTCCGATAAAGAGCCATCATTTCTAAAAAGATTTCATATCTAGGAATTTCGGAAAGTAAATTGTAAAAAGGACCCATAGTATTTAATCGTTTTTAAATTCTAACTTTACTATGGGCAAGCCCATTGAAAGGGAAAAAGTTGTTTTAAAAAAGCAATAGACAAAATGAGGCCATCTTAAAATGTAAAAATAATAAGAAAGCATGCTGAATAAGATATTTATTGGAACTTATTTTCTTTGATTTGCCTTTCGGTATTATTTTGCAAGATATGTCATTAATTTATCCTGTCTTAATAATTATAGACATTTTTATTCTTAACGTCGATTTCTATTCACAAACTATTCATTAACATAAAAAATAGAAGAGTAAATAATTAATGCCTTTGATTATCGTTGCCTTTTCTTTTGCCATTTAACTATCATTTGTCGAGAGCAAGACAACCTATTCCAAAAACATCATGTCGTCTTTCAGATTTAAATCCTTGTCATTTAACATGAATTATTCCATCATTTTGGTTTAATGGCTAAATTCACTTTGAGAAATTTTATACGTTTCTTTTACTCCACTTCATTGTAGTTTGCAGTTTTAACCTCATTGTTTTTGTCCTCATGCCATTGGTACAGAAATGCTTTAAAATTGCCTTAGAAAATCTATCATCAATCCTAACTTGTGCATGCCATCGATATCTATTAATCCCTTTCCTAATTTATAGGAATATGCTTATTTAGGAATCGTACTGAAATGAATCGATGAAGGTTGTTGAATAAAAAGAAAATTTTATTAGAATTTTAATGTTTAATGTTTCTTTATTATCTCTTTTCTGTCATTCGCAATGCAGTACAAAGTTCATAACAATTCACTCTACTCAACTCTAACTCAAGTTAACTTGTCAATGTTGGTGATTGGACTATATTCACATTCCTATAACATTTATGATAATGTATTGAAAGAAATAGGGATAACATGCCATTATTTCTAACATTTCTAACACTATATTAAGAGAAAACTCTTTGGGGAATAAATTAAAACTATGTTCACTGCAAGAAACAGATAAAAATAATTATGCCGAAAAATTAAGTTGAATATTTATATTCTGTGCATGAAAAGAACAGAAAACAATCGCTCATTGATTCATCACAACGTCGTTCAAACGTTGAATCTACTTTTTACTCAAAACATTTCTTTTGAAAATTTATTATTCTACTATTTCACATATTCTCTAGCAATGTTTTTCTTTTCTTTTAACACATTTCTATCTCTTTCAGTTTTTGAATATTTTAAAAATTAATTGCAAAGAGATAGCATTTTATGAAGACGGGTGAATCACAAGAAAAGTTGATAAATGTATGCAGGTAAGCAACCAATTACTATTTTAGTGATTTAGTCTTCGCTACTGAAAATTCTATATAAGGATAGGATTTACTATATAAAAATGAACTGAAACTGCTTTTTTCTTTCTCAAAAGATTATTTCCTTTTTATTAATTACTCAGTTTTGAGCGATGTGACCGTAAATATTTTTTTCTTGTGAGATTTGTCTCTCCAATCTTTTTATCCTGTGTGTTTAGATCTTGTGAAAATAGCAGTATCATTTAATTGAAATTTTTGTAGGAGTTAATAATAGCATTATTATGTCCAAATGAAAATTGTAGTGGGCAAAATATTTTCTGTAAATAAAGTTATAGTGAAACAATATTAATTTTAATATAATATCTCCATTCAACGTCTGACTAACCATTGATTTCCACACAAATTAAAAAAAAATGTATAAAAAAAAACCCTTTTTATTTAAAGAAAAAAATATAATTTTTAATTATTTTCGTTTAAACTATCTTTGCTTTTGAAATCTTAAGACCGATTTTTCTTCTTCTTCTTTTTCCTCAGATCACTTTGGATTCAGTACTTTTTAGTATTGCTTCTACATGTGATATTTTCTTTCAATAATGAATTTTCCTGTCAATATTTAAAAAAAAATCCTCAAAATCAGATACTCGATTATTTTAAAACTTTTTTTTTCTTACTTATTCTTATGTGTACCTAAAAGAAAAATCGTCATTTATTTTCTTAAAACATATATGGGTCTTATAAGAAGAAATTTCAAAAGCGGAAAGGAAGTAAAGCTATTAAAAAGAAATAAACTTTAGAGAAGATTTTAAACGTCTCAGCCATTTGAACTTCTGATAACATTTAGCAAAATTTTTGGTACTTTAGACATTCTTTTCACTTACATTCAAATTTTTCAAATAAAAAAAAATATTTTTATAATAATAACTTAGTTGTGTTTATTCATTATTATAGCGGGGTTTTTTTTCATTGCTAAATTAAGATATGGCTTAATAGAAATGGATTTATTGAGAAAAATGGGAAAATGTTTAAATTATCTCTATTGGCCATATTACCTTAAAAAACTATTGCTCCGCGAAATTTCAAATGTGAAAGTTGAAATGAAAAGTGAAATCAAAAATTCTGTTAAGGAATGAATAGCTTTAATAATCATCCATTTTTTAAAAATTTTCTTCAATCATCAAAATTTTAGTTTGAATTTAGAATGGTCGTATAATCCTCATGTTCCAAAGGAATTACAGTAAAAAAAAATATCAGGAAAAAGTTAATTGAAAATATTGGTGGATAGTTTTTGTTCAAAATAAAAACAGAATTATCAATCCCTTTGCAGCAAGGAAATTTCATTTTTCATTAAACACTGTTCCCCTAGAATACATGGCCAATCTGATTTCGCGATGCTCCAACAAGGAAACCCTGGGCGTCGTTAACACATTTGTCACATACGCCTGTCGCGCCCTCACCAGAATCCCCAACAACCCTTTCCGACTGATTATTATTTTTCCCCTCCCTTTTTCCACAGAAAAAAAGGGAAAAGAAAAAAAAGAAAGAAAGAAAAGGAAGCAAGCGTTTCTCTGAAAGATATCGTTTTTCCCTAATCAAAAAGCATCAAGAAAATAATTACGGAATAATTGCAAATTGATCTCAGCACATTATCTCGGATTTCCGACCCCTCTTAAATATCTATCTTTTTATTAACGCCGTTCACTTTAATAACAGCTCAGCAAACGCCAGTGAATGAAAATGAAGAAGAGGTTCTGGCAGTCATTATTCATTTGGCAATGAAGCAGCATTTCATCGAGGTGTGAAAATGATAGTTTTTAGTGGTTCGTTTTCGCACTTTCTCGGATGGGACCTATTAATTTTTTGTCTGGACCGCCAAGATGACATTCACATATTAAAATAATGATTATGAATATAATCAAGAAAGGGAAGCCCTACAGCTGTTTTCATTCTTTGCATTTCGCAGTAATCTCGATTCTAATTCGAACTTTTATTTGGTTACGCAGATCTGTCATTATTTTATGTGTGTGTGTGTATGTGTTTGATATAAGACCAGAACCGGTCAGCAGTGTTGTCGCAGTCTTAATGAGTGGTGCACGCCTTCTTTCTAGACATGGAATATATTTTCTCTGTCGAAAGCAAATCGTATAAGTAGGTGAAGATTTGCAGAATGCAATGAAAGAAGGTATCGTGTGTTTTACTTGAAAAAAGATTGATGTCACATCAATGAGATAAAGGATGTTAATCAGCATATATAAAATATAAGTGATTGGATTTTTTTTTAAAGTTTTTCTAAAATCTTCTGTGAAGATCTAACTAACGTAATACTTTTTTTTTTTAAATTATTGTTATAGAAAATATGCTGCGATGGGTTATAAGCAAATAAGTAATTCTTTACCTGAAGTAATATTACTCTGTAGTTCTATTACATTAAATACTAATCATTTCTATTTTGCGTAACTTCCAATGCTGCCAATTATATTAACCACGGCTAGTACCAAATCACAAATATCAAATTTGTTAATCTCTTATTCATAGTTATGTAATCATTATTATTTTTGTCAATTTTAATTCCTAGAAAGTTTTATTACCTACCAGTAAAATATAGTTTCTTATAAACAAATAATTGATATTTATTTACTTATTTCTTCAATATTTTGCATCTCAAATCCATCCACAAACATTACAGTTTTTTTTTTTTTTAATTCCAATTTCCTTTGTCAAAACTTTGATTTCGGGAAATACCGTATCTTTGCGCAAGTAAAATTTTAGCGATAATTTTATTTTCAGAACTGTTATAATTATTGTTTATTCATTCAAACGGTGCTTTACTATAGCCACTGTTATAAAGTTATGTTTAAAAAATTCTGGATTTGCTTGAAAATCTCAGATAGAAATGAAAAGAAAAAATTACTGTTATATTGAGTAATGTTTCAGAAGGATGAGACTTCTTTTTTCTCCTATGTTTTGAATCAAAATATTAGCGCTCTTTTTTCTTAACCGAAAATTTTCTTTTAAAATCCAAATAGGTCGCTTATTTTTCCATTTGTTGAAAATTAGATCGAAACAAATAATTCCTTTAAAAGAAAAGTATTGAAAAACATACAAGAATTTCTTTCATTAAAATATTACAACAAAAACATTTTAATCAACACAAATCATCTCTAATAATAAAAGTGACTGAAGCTAATACAGAAATTTAAAGTTTAAAAATTTGCTTCAACGAGCTATCAACTAGAACGAAACCAGTGAAACTAACAACACATTTAAAATATTTTAAACACAGCCACGTCTTCTGGCACTGGTTACACGTGTAAATTAGCTTCACTACGATAAATTTAATAACACACGTGTGACACTCCACCGAGAAGAGCAATTTTCGTTGAACTAAATTTGTTAATTGAAATGCGCATGTCCTTGTCATAAACAAACGAGCCCGAGAACCCTCCAGATGAGAAAAACCAAGTTTTAAGGAGTTTTGACTCGTAGGGGGTTGAGACCTTGAAGGTAATGGGTTTCCTTTCCTCGTTTTCCTATCATTCTAACATGTCATCAGTATCGATTAAGCCTGACATTTTGTGGAACGCGCTGTGAAAAGCAATTGCTCGCCGTTCTTTTTTTTTCTTTTTCTTTCCTTGTCCTCCCGTTCTTAATTCGAAGAAAGAAAACTAGTGGTACTGTTTGAGACTCTCACTTTAAAATACAAATGTATCAAATAGAAGGGATTTTTTTTCCTTAGAAGTTACTCAAAAATCTGTTTGAAAATTACAAGTTCATGCAATACATTTAAATGTGAAAAGATTTACAGATTATTAGCATTTTTCGCTAATTTCTATCGTACTAAATATATTGATTATTTAAAAATATAATATAAAAAATTAGCCGATTAATAAAAAAACTGGAAAAAGAATAAAATTTTAATCCTTTCCTCGTTCTTAGAAAAAGCAACATATTTTGTGTTAAAAATATTGTTAAATGAGGCTGAGGAACGGTAGGAAAGAAACAAATTATTTAAAGAAAATGCCACTCAGTTAACAATTAGGAACTATAATCAATGTAACTTCATACTAATTACAATAGCATATTAGATGATTCTTCAGTTACTGTATAAAGTTTCAAAATATAAAAGAAATATGTAAGAAAAATACTTTTTAAAATTTTATCTAAACTTTAGAAATAAGAAACATTTTTGCATTATCAATGCGTGCTATTTTATACATTGCTTTAAGAAAAGTTCCTTTTAAACACCTTAGTGAATTGTTATGTTGAACTAAATGCAAGATATTTAAATAATTTTAATTCATTAAGATCAATTTTAAAAACTTGCATCATTTAATTTTAAGCAATTTAAATCATAAAAAAGAATGATTATTTTCTGCATTTTAAAGACAAAAGTTTTTAATTTGATTAAAAATAAATAAAGTTATATTATTTGTTTCATACACGAAATTTAACAAAGAAAAATATTTTTTTTCACTCTGCTCTTAGTTTATTGAACTAAATTTCGGAAATTTTTACATATATATATATATTTTTTTACTTTATTTCATTTTAATAAATAAAAGCAAATCTCAAATAATATTCAATTTTTTTGTTATTAATTTATCATAATGCCTAGAATATCTTTTTCACATGCATTAAAAAGAAAAATGAAAGAAAAATTGCTTCATTGATATAATTAAAATGCATCGATATTTTACAAATGTTTAATGTTTTAATTAATATCTTATTAGACTTTTTTCAGGATATATGTTATTTATGAATTCTCTACAATATTCTGCAGTGCTGTTCGAGATTATATATAGAAGAGTTCTCCCTGAGAGCTGAAGATTGAAATTTCAAGTGCCAAAGTTGGTGTATATGATATGTATGCTTCATAAACAAAATTTTGTACTTTTTCTAGAATTTGGAATATAAGAAATAAAGTAATCAATAGATAATAACGAATCCAAAACAAATAATATCATTACACTTTCAATAATCCACGCTTGTAAGCTACATTAAACATGTTAAAAATTTATCTGGATTATTGGAAAAATTCATATTTCTATCTTCTGAATTAATTACAAAAATTTGCTTTCTTTGCCAGTCGAAGGGATCCAAGAAAGAAGAAAAATATCATTTGTAATATGAAAAATAAAAAATTATTGAGTCGGAATTAATCATCCTCATTTTTTATGACCATTATCAAACAATGAAATTTTTAATATCCTTTTACATATCTAAAAAATATACACATTTGAACCATAAATATACCGGTGCTAATTAAACCGGACAAAAAGTGAGAACAATGAGCAACTTCTTGATCTTCCTTTTCAGGCATATAAAAATATTTTAAACGTAGATAATAGCTATACTTAATTAAATTTAAAATATAACTTTCTACACAGTTTGGCTAATATGGTATTAGTATTTATCATTTAATCTAATACCATCAGATTTAAAGAATAGCCAATGCCAGTAAAAGGCTAAAGTATTTATATGTTAGATATAGATTCACAAATTTTTTTCAAATGGTCAAACTGTGGAATCAGTTATAAAAAAGCAAATAAGCAAATCTTAGTACCATTCTTTTAAAATATATAAATTGCTTTTAAAAACCCATTGCGAACAAATTTACTAATAGCCAAGTCGGTAAAAGTTTTGGAAGGGAAAAAAAATTAGCGTAAAGCTGAAATTTACCTTTTGACCGTCCTTCAAAAAAACATTTTTACAAAAAAATTCCAAAAATTTCTAGGAGGCCCCCAGACTTACTTCAAAGTTTCAAAATGCTATTATTTACGAAACAGTCATTATCTTTGTAATTAATTATTAGATAATTTTTTTTGTTTTTAAATGAACTGCAATAATAGTTAGTTCCTTTCATATTTATGTTAAACAAAATAATTTTTTTATATATAAATGTAGGATATACGTGGAAAAAGTTTTTTGATTTCATATTATTGATTTTTCCACTATATTTTTATATGTGCAATATTATGTTAAAAAATTCCTATGTAAGTTGTAACCTACACTTTTTTTGATACACTGATATACTTTGCTGCTTATTTATGTATAATGCTAAATGTGGAGATACAAAGCAATAAGCTTCGAATGTTATGTGCTGTATCATGTAGCATTCGCAGGTAATGTGGGAAACATTGAGCATGCTCATTTGCTTATTCATGGTTAAATATCTGTTTGCTACATATACAAGGATATGTGCAATTCCCATGAAAAGTTTAATAAATTTTAAGATTATTATACATCGGACTTCTGAGTATCCGTTCTACCAATAAGATCCCATCCTAGAATTCATCTAGTGAAATGATTGAAGTTTTATCAAAAAAAATATTTGTTTGAAAAACATTTAGCCTCTAAATAGAGCAACTAAAGTATAGGTTAACCTTTTGAAAAACCATTAAACTCAAAGCGCTATTTGTTTTTGATGAAAAATCTGGTGACTGGGATTTGTATTTAAGCATAATGTTTAAAATGCTTCCATATTTTCACGCGGCCGAACAATTGCCTACTGAAATCTGCTCAATCATATATTCAACAGATGATTCAAACGGAATCAAAACTATCCGAGTAAGATTTCGCTTACTTTAAGGAAAAGGAATTTTTTGCTGTCAGTAAAGCAACATATTGGACAGGAAAATGGAATGATATACCAATAAAAGAAAGTCGTATGCGTCCCATAAAATCAGTGGAGCATATGGGCGAAGTATAAAGAATAAACATTCTTTCAAAATGGGTCCCTGGAACTTTTTTCTTTCCCAAAGTATAGGAAAGAGTTGAAAATATTTTTGGAAAATCGGTACAATAAATGAAATTTTTATATCTATAAGTATATAAAAAATAAAGTGGAAAAATCAGAAATTTGAAAATAAAAAAACGACTTTTCCATATATATTCTGAATTTTAAAAAATTTATTTGGCTTACTGTAAATATGAAAGGAACTATTTTTGTCGATCATTTAATAACAACCAAAACAATAAAAATGGTTGCAAAGTAATTATAGAGATCATAGCTGTTCTGTTCTTGATACTTTAAGGGGAACGGCAGGTGGGAGAATTCAGATTTATTTCAACACACTCGATTGTTCTTGTAAAGAATAAAAATTAATATAAACACATTTATATAAATCTTTGAAAGAAAACATTCGTCCATTGATTTTAAAAGACCTCACCAGTATCTGGGACAGCTACTAAATTTGTCTAATAAAAATGTAATTTTTTTCACACTGCTAATAATTTTGAGTTTTATAAGAATATGAAAAGATTTCAACACCGATATAAATTGACTGATAATCTATTTTCTTACTTCTATCTCTATCCCTTAACTGTAATATCTATTAACAAATAATGGCATAACTGAAGATAAGAGGATATATCGGCGCATATTATAAGTAAAAATTTTTTTTTTTTTTTAATTTTTAAATAAGTGGTATTAGCCAAAAATGTTGAACAAATCGATTCATTGCATACTTTTCTTAATTATTTAAATCATCATTTTTAATCACTAACGACTGTATCTTTAATGGATAATAAACTGTTCTCATTTTTAAATAGCGAGAAATAAGTTAAAATAATTTTTATATTAAAAACTTTATTCTTAACATCAAAATTTAACCATGATTTTTTTTTTTAAAAAAAAGGTTTTTTATTCATTTTTTTCTATAAATAGAATCTCAGTCATTTCATAACAATATTCCAGTGCCATCTCCGTTAAATGGTTGCGATCTAGAATTTAAATATATCTTAGAAAACATTAAGTACCAAACGAGATTCTTATCTATAAAAGAGAGAGAAAGAGAGAGAAATTGAACACCTTTTTATCAAAACTACCCCAGTCTTGAATTGCGTGTCAAGAGTTAATGAGCGAATGATGTATTGTCCAGTAGTTGAAAAATAATTATAAGCTACTTTAGAAATGTTTTTAAAATATCCTAGATTGACAAGGACCTTGTGTCGGCTATCCATTTTATTCAGAATGAATACAGCAGTTAAAGGATGAGCATTATATAACGCGCCTTGACTACAAAATCATATTTGTTAAATGAATTTCTTATTGTCCTTTCGAATTTCAAACAACAATTCTTGAAATTGATTTTTTTTTATAAAACCAAACTATTGCTGATTTGAATATGCTACTAAATTTCAAAATTATTGAAGAAAAGGAAAAAATTAAAACGAATTTTTTCTATATTTATATTTGATTTAAATTACATTTTTTAATTAAACTATTTGCATTATCGCTATTAGGTGGTTTTAGAGAATAAAAAATAATTGAAAATTTAGTTTAGCTTTGTGATTTCACTAATAGAATCAATCAGAAAACTTATCAAGATATATAAATATATACTAATAAGTTACAAATAAAAGATTTCTCAAAAGATAAAGAAATATTTTGATGCTTTTAAATTTCATTATCACCGGTATGATGCAATCGCAGATATTTTTTAAAGAGAAGTATAATATGATGTTGATTTGAGAATTTTTTGCATTTCTTAATTATTTTTTCCTTTTATGATAGTGAGTAGCTAGCTTTACGAGTGGGATTTTGATACTCTGGCAAAAAATTTGCATGTTATCTGTTAGTTTAGTCACATAATTATAGTAAATAAATTACAAAATTTTAATATCAAAACTAATTAGCAATGCAAATATTAAAATATTCATGAAATATTGCCAATCAAAAATAAATTTAATATTGAAGTTTCAAATAAGGAAAGCAATAATGAAGATTTTTTTTTTTCATTTCATCATATATGCATGCTCACCACTATAGCTTTAAAGTCATAATCAGTCATCACGAAATCATACTCAAAAAATTTCAAAAAATACTTTAGCATTTTCATCACATTTCAAAAACTTGCACGACAGTGAGGATGCCCTGCAATTATGTGCTCTTTAGAAATATTCCAGAACAAATGACATGATTTAGCAAAGCAAATGGATTTAAATGCCTTTCAGTTATGGAAATAAGGAAATGAAAGGAATTCTGCCTCTCATGGTAATAAAAGTGTGTGTGTGTGTGTTTGTGTGTGTGTGTGCGCGTGAGCGCGTGCGTGTGTGTGTGTGGCGCGCGCGTCTGCGTGTGTGTGTGTGATTTTTGAGGCGTTGGATTGCTGTGTAAAATTTCTGTCTCGGCAATTTTTATAATTTCCTACAATATTATAACGCAAAACAAATTTTTGTACTGTATTTTAATTTTGAACAAATTTTTGAACCATCTCAAAATTTAAAAATATTTTTCATAACAGCAATTTAATTGCTGTGCAATTTTTTTTTCTAATTTTAATAAAGATTTCAGAATATTTCCGTGCCTATTTTTCAACAACGTATTTTATTGTTGTAAACAATTTCAAATCATTTTCTTCTTTCCATAAACATTTTATCCAGGATCCTTCCTCCATTACCAGTCGTCAAAATGTTAATATATAGCATTTACTCGTATTTTGAGCAGGTTTTTTTTGAAAGCATGGTTTTAATTTTTTTAAATTTTTTCATGATAGTGAGATGAATGATTATTTCATGAGTGATTATCCAAAACTTCAAAAATCACACACACACACACACACACACATACGCACGCACGCACACACACACATGCACACACACACACACACACACACACGCACGCACGCACACACACACATGCACACACACACATACACACACACATTATTTCATGATTATTTTAAGTAGTTCTTTCTTTAAGCACATGAGAATTGCACAATTTAAAAATAAATAAGTGCATTTACAAATTGATTTGGAAGAGAAATGAAACTTCGGATATTTTCAAGTATTCCTTCTGCTCTAGATGGAATCAATTGCCACCATTTCATGATGATGAAAAAATTAGTTTCGATAAAGAATTTGTAAGAAAGTGATAGAAAGAGGTCGACACTAGGTCCTGTATATCTGAGCCTTCATTTCTTAATGTTAAATTTCCTTATCTTATGAACTTTATAGAGCTACTGTTAAATAAGTTATTATTATAAACACTTTATTCTTTTTTTAATTCTGTCTATGAGCACTTACATATCAAAATAAGATGTCAAATTGATTTGAATATTCAGAGCAAATCTTTTATTATTTTTTGCTATACTATTTAATTAATGCATACCATGGCTAAATCATCAGTAATAACATTTCCAATCATTATTCATCACTAATGTTGTAGATTATTAATGTTGTAGATTATCATAAATTATAAAGGAATAACGGGAACAAAAAAGCCCTGCAAAAATAACAAAATATTAAGTTTGGAATTTTAATTTTGCCTTTAGGTAAAACACATAAAGAAGTAGAAGTCATAATAATTGTATTTCACTGAATCACAGTTTTTTTACAGTAAGAAAATTTACACAGTTTTTGCTTCGAGAATAAAATAAGGCGTATTTCTCTTATTCGATTAAATAAAATATTTTTCTATAAAAAAATCCCTGTAGTGAAATATCCATATTTTATTACAGGGATCTATCTTTCTATCTATCTTTCTACAGGGATCTACCCTATCTATCTTTCTATAAAAATATCCTGTAGTATTGTTCGCAAAACAATATTTGAAAAATAATTCTTCCTTCTAATAAAATAATAGCCCTTCCAAAAAAAACTTTTTTCGCATTATGAGAATAGCGATAAATGTTATCCCTTACATATAAATGTTCCCTTTCCCTGTCTATCTAATCTATAAAAAATGCCCTTTCTGAAAACCATTTGCAACAGAAACGTGACTGAGGTAAACAACATAAAAATTGGGCCAAGTCACTCCCTCCGCTTCTCTCTTAGCAGTCGCACTTCCTTAATTTTATTTCTATTCCTAAAAAGCCAAAAAAGAAAGAAAGAAAATTCATTATAGGGAGTAAATGAGCAGCAAGAAAAATCACTCAGATGTCGACGCTGTCAATAAGAAGCAATAAAGCAAACAGGAGAGAAGAAAATATGCAAAGAACCCACATAAAGCCACGCGCCTTGCACGAGCAATACGCGCGACACTTCTTTACTATCCGCGGAAGGTGTTGCAGGGAAGTGATCATTAGGAAAGTCATTGCTTACATTTAGGTCGGAATCCTTTGTTCTTCCCATTTTCGTTAATAAAAAATAATGCCTTTTCTTTCTGTCCTTCTCTTCTTCTTTGCCTTCTTTTCCAAAGTGATGAATTCTTATACTGCAATTAATGAATAAGAGAGCTATAAGTAATTTAATTAGTAAAAAATAAATGAAGCTCGTTAATTAGATTTTTAATTTCTAGCATTTTTAACTCTTTTTGATTATTAAATTTTTGACATTCAAAAACTAATTAAAATGTAATAATTTTATAAAATAAATTGCTTAAAATATGCACAAATAAAATATAAATTGCTTGTCATATGCTTAAAATATGCACAATGGAACTTGCGAAAGCGTATCTTCCAAAAGCAAAAAGCTTATGCATGTAGTTTCTTTGCCTGAGGCGTAGTATAATTAAATGGCATGCGATTGCAAGTAAATATGGGGGAAAAGGTAATTTCATATTCATCCACAACGAATATAGCTTAAATTCAGTGATGAAGGATAATTTTGTCTGCATGACATATAATAT
Source organism: Argiope bruennichi (assembly GCF_947563725.1). NCBI lineage: Eukaryota > Metazoa > Arthropoda > Arachnida > Araneae > Araneidae > Argiope > Argiope bruennichi. The sequence continues at coordinate 62,977,659 of NC_079151.1, read as the reverse complement.
TATTAGAAATGTTCGGTAGAAAACTCGCCGTGTCACCAAAAAACTCCATTTAATCAAAGGAAAGAAGATATGAAAGATATCGGAAATAGGCCTCAAACTGAAAGTTTAATCCAGCGCCAAAACAAGATTAACCGTCGCCAGAGCTGTAATCGATATGTTTCATATATGGAAATTGATTTCCATATCTTCCAGAAATATAATCTTACAAAAATGATATTTATTTTATCTTAAAGCTCATAAAATTATCTTCTTAATGATATCGATTTCGTAATCTGTACAATCTTTTTTCTTGGTTTTCAGTAAATTTTAAAATTTAATTTGATACAAAATCTGTGAGGAGGCTTTTAACTTTATGATAAAATTCACATTCATCCATCAAAACATTCAATTGTGGACTTTTGCTTCAGTTAAAATTAAGATTTAAAAACTGCTATTCTTGCATTTAACCCCAAAGAAGGATTTTCAATTATGCTTTTAATAGTATATACACTTTTGTAGTATATACTTTGCAGTAAAATAGTTTTATAAAATATACACTTTTCAAATTACACGCTCAGTAATTTATAGTACAATGATTCTAATAAATTCATATTTTTAAGTCATATCAAACAACAAGATAGAATTATAAAGAGAAATGCGTTCCATATTATTCGCTTAATAGCCTAAAATGTCAATAATATAGAGAACAAATTAGTTGACAAAGGATACTAGTATTTAAAAAAATTAATAAGGCGAGATTCAACTAATTTACGAGCTTTGATATCACTGTTTTGATTAGTAAAAAACTTGGTTCAAAGTTTTTCTTCATATGACGTTCCGTAACGAAGAGTCGTTATAACAATTTCAAACGAATTAAGGGAAAGTTTTAAAAATAAATAATAAAATATTTTAATAATTATTTTTTTTAGTAGAAATACATTTTTTTCAGCTTTAAGGAAAGGCAATTATGTATTGCATTAGGAAAGTTTTGATAATAAGTTCCCACCAAATAAATCTCGGAAAAACTGGCACGCCATATGTTTTATTTCATATTATATTGTAAACGTATTCATTGTCGGTGCGAATTTTTTTAATACCTCGTGGAAAAATAAATTATTTAATTAATTGCGTGAAAGTTAGAAAAGTAATCGGTGAAGTAATTTTCCAGTATCTTAAATTAGAGTTGCTTTTTAAAAAATTTATTCTTGAGGAGGCACAATGCAAACTGTTGTTTATGCAGTGGAAAAAGGCACACATGTTAAAACTTCTAATAGAATTAATTATTTTTTCTTCAATTCATATATCATTTTTAAAGCATAAATTTTAGATTTTATTTTTTTAAATTAATTAAGTTCTGAATGGAAATTGTCTAGACACACGAAAGTGATGAAATATATAACATTATATATAACATTTGGTTATAAATTAAAATATATATAGCTACATGCAAAGCTTCGTACAAATAATCATTACTTCATTATCCTTTATTCGCAAAGAAAGATTAATCGTCATCATTCTCCTTAAAATTTTTTTCATCAAAATAAAATAAACTAAAAAAAACCTTCTGAGAATTGCACAAATCGAATCCATTCTTCTTGAATCCATAAATATCAATAAATATGTTAAAATTCGCTTTTTTAAGAAAAGTTTTTAGCTGAATATTACATAGTTTTTAAGCGCAATTTTAGCATAGTTTTAATAGCATATTATTAATTATAGCATAGTTTTTAAGCTTCATTGTGTGAAATAATAAAAATATTTATTTTTATATTGATTTTTCTAAAATTTAAAAATATTAAAAATATTTTAAATATATTAAAAAATTTTGGCAATGAATGAATAGAAGAAGAAAATTTAAAAACAAAAATAATATTCTCTTGTAACTATTATTAGTAAAACATCAAAATCTTTTTCCACATTTTTGAAAAAAAAAAAGAAAGAAAGAAAAAACCATCAATTTTAATATATGCTATTTGAGAATTTTTACGAAGTGATCTTACCAATACTTCAAAAGACCATATCTCTTTAGCAAGGATAAAAGTTTTCAAAATGTGATAATAATTGTAGATACCCGTTTAGAATCACTGAATAAAATTTTTTCTGCCTAAAGGAAAAGTTAATGAAAGTTGAACTTCCCGCTTTCTTCAAATGGTATAATTATAAGGTACACCAACAAAGCAACATAAATCAATAGTCAATTGCAAAAGCATAATAAAAGGCATTTCGAAATATTTCATCTATAAATATTTTTGAAATTGTAACCTTATTTTTGACCTAAACATCGCTTTACAAAATAAAATTCCTCAAGTTCTTTTTCTATATAACTAGTTACTATAATGAATTTTTATTTGCAAATTTTGAGTACAGTTCAAAGTACTGTTGGGATTGCCCTGTCCATAATAGATGAAACTGTATATATCAATTCGGTTGCAGTATACTGATACACTGATATGGAACAATTTTTTTTCCGTTATAGAGATGTATTAATTATATAACATTTCTAATGACGATTTCAAAACAATATGGACATATTATCTCGTTTTTTCCCTTTCTTTTTCTTTTGACTCTGGTCACTTTTATCAGCATATCGGCAAAATATTTTTTTGGATGGTAAAACTAAAATTCTTAAATAATATTAATAAGATTTAAATTACAAAACTTAGTAATTAGAATGATAAAATAATAATAACTTTCATAAATTGAGGTTACACTCTTCTTGTAAATAGACATATAAAAACTAATTACTAATTTTCTAAAGATTCAATAACAAATTTGAATTGACCATATACTTCTATAAAAAATGATGCAGAACGGAATGTTAAACGGAATAGGTTAACTCTCTTATACAGTATTCGTGAATAAAGCTAGTTAAGCTGCTTGCGTCGTTAAGGAGTTACTATTAATCCCCCAAGCGCCGAACATTGTTTCCGCAGTGTCCATGGTATTGTTTCAATATGTGGCAAGTCCCGAAGCTCAATGATAGGGGCAGTGCCTAAATGGTCCACCTGCGACAGACGACACCTGCTTTCGTTCTGCGTTATTGTTACGCCACAATTAGTTCGAACATGGGGGCTTCCATAAACAAATACGTTATTCGCTCCCGTTCATCATCATTTAGAGCGAAAGTGGTCCAAAACTCCTGTTTCATCAGTGACGTGAAATAACAGAGGCCGTAATTGATCTTCATCTCTCCAAAGTAGGACGGACAAGTGATTTCCCACCATAAAACCACAAGCTTTGATAGGTGTTGGAAATTCCATGCTATTTTTATTTTATGCTTGTTTTTTGATAAAAAAAAACGAAGGTTATACTTCTTTTTTTTTACTTAGTAAAAATAATCAATAAATCTACGAAAAATAATTAAAAATTAAAAGAGTTTAAATGATTTAGTTTAAAAAATAATACTTATAATAATATAGGACATTTACAAAATAATGTATTTAAGTATACAGAATTATTAATTTACCTTAAATACTAAATGAAATTTTTGCATTAAGCGAAAAATGTTTTAATAAGACGTATAAGGATCTTGAATAAACACCTAAACTACCAGTATATCAATATTCGACTTCATTTAATACTATAAATTTAGCTGTCGATTAAAGGATTCCTATATCTATAACTAATTTCAAGCAATTTTAATTATTTTTAATCAATCTTCTGGCATTTTTATATAAATATATTCATTTATATTTTAAAATATATCGTTAAATATAATTTTAAAATCTGCCTATTTATTTGAATTTTTCTTTTATAAAAACTATTATTACCATTTATACATTTGCTTTGAAACTTAATAAAATCAACTAGCATCTTTTCGAAAATTCATTTGACAACTCAAGTGATTTTCATTCTTTTTTCTAGTTTTCTTAATTCGCGTTTCTGTAAAATAGCTCACTGAATGAATTACACGAAAATTCCGACTATTGAAATATATATTTCTTTGTATATTTAAATTAATTTGATGAATAATAAATTCTAAAATAAATATATAAATGAACTTCTAATATGATAATAGTAAACTAAATATTTTAAAATGTATATTTTTTTTTTCAAACTGGAATTAAGGTTATGCTTGTATTTTTTTTTTTTTTTTTTGAAACGTTATCTAGGTATACCAGAAAAGTTATCAAGTATCTTTAACAACGCGTATTTTGAATTTCAAGTATACTTCGAGAAATACTATATGGGAAACTTCAGGGTATAACCTATAGCCTGTGGTCAAAAATCATTTCGCCAACGACATGGAAAATTCTTGTAACGAAGCAATCTCTACTGCTGTTAATCATAAATGCTCTTTTAGTTATTATTATTTTTTTAATTTTGAAATGTTGATGCTTTCCCGTGACAGGTTTCGAAATCATTACCCGAAAGAAGACGAATAAAAAAAATGGAAATCATTTTAAAATTGAAAAAGGTGCATACTTTTGAATTTTTTTTAATGCTTTCAGTCTACCTTAGACATTTTCCTCCTTCTTTTTCTAGATTTCCAGAATTTATTAAAAACAAATTTCTAATAATATCCTCGACAACTTCCACACAAATAGATGTACATACTATTTTCACTACATACTATTTCAACAATGCTTTTGTAAACAACCGGGGTAATTAAATGTTTATTCTATATTCCAAAAGTTTATTTGGATGCACGTCAATGGTTTGGAGGAATAAATAAATGAACTGATTAAAAAAGAAGGTAGAATATTTCCATTCGACTGGAATGGTAACGCTTATGTTAAAATTTTCATTAATTATACCACTGTTCTTCTTTTTGACAACCTTCAGAGCATATAGTGAAAAAAAATAGATAGATATTTGAAAAATGTATCTCTTTTCTTTAAAAAATATGATCCACAATTTCTTATGGAACTAAATTTTTAGGATGAAAACTACGAACCAAATTTCATCATCTATGTTTTTGAGTTATCGTATTCAGATAATACAGACAGAGAAACATAATTCCGAAAATGTATCTGTTTGATTTTGAGCCAGTAAATTCTAAATTCATAAAGAATCATTAAAACTTGAAATTATGATACATACGGAAAATGTAAAGAATGAAACTTCTATTTTTATTGGTCGAATGAAGAACAAATAAAAGACAAATTAACAGAGGAATTAAATTCCATTTCAATGCTTCATTTAGTTTGGTCTAGTTATATTACTGCTCGGTTTTAAATTATATGAGAGTGTTTTGGAAAAATCTGCCAAAGATTGATTCCAGAACCAGCATTTCGTTTTCAAAGCTCAGAACCACTATCAACTTAGAATCTATTTCAAAGGGAAGATTTCTGGTCAAATGGACAACAAATCATTGAAAAAGTAAAATACTCTATTTCTAATCACAATTCACATAAGAAATTGCGTAATTAAATACAAATTTTTAAAACTATTTATGCATTTCCTAAATATTACAACTGAGTGACACTGAAGTTCAATTTCAAAAAGACGTTGATAAGATAATTTTACATATATACCCTAGTAAAATTTTCAAATTCTACTAAAATATCAAAAGTATAAGATTTTTTTAAAAAATTGAATAAAAATAGTTTTAATTGGGAACAGTCTGTTTATTTATTACTGTTTTCAAAAATATCTTTGAGATACGCTGTGCATAATACATAATAATGATATACACATTACACGCTGATCATATTATTCAAATTATACCAAATTCAGTTGTCTTCTTTAATCTAGAAGGTTAACAAATATATTCACAATAAAATATTTCTCCTTACTATTTGAACATATTAAATTAGGTAAAAATGGAAACTTAAATAATTACTGCAATGAAAAACAATATAAACACATATGTCAACAATATTTTCACTAAGAATGGCAGTTGGGATTCTATTTAATAATTGTAGCTCAGATTCTAAACAAAAGAATTAAACTAAAGAAAAAAAATTGTCCTTTAACAGCATTATTATTAAAATCATTACATTTTTTCAAATTATTTTTTGTCATTCATTTTGCTCTTTTCCTCTGAATGAAGAAAATATAGTTTCAACGTGTTTTTTAAAGAAATAATAATAAAAACTTCTTGTAAATATATCTTTCATATACCTTTCGCTTCTAATGAAAAGTGGTGTTTTTATTTACGACCTAAAGAAAGGAAGCTGAATCATTTATCTAAAAAAAATTGAAGTTAAAGCGTCTTAAGAATTTATAGTAAAAGTAAAATAGATAATGTATACTGGAATTTTCAGCATCTTTTTTCACAAGCACTTGTATCTATTTTTCCAAAGTATAACAAACGGCAAAATACATTGTAACTTGTCACTTTAAAAGAGAAACTAAATTAAATGTGGCATTGCACTCTTCATCTTCTAACTCGAATTTCCTACATCATAAATTGTCTTGAAGTGCTTCACATTTAAATATCAAATTAAACCAAAACAAAATTTAAATGAAGAAAAGCAGCTTCTCCATTCGATCGTATTTTCTGCACTGCGTTTAAAGGTTTGATCTCTTTTCTTCGTTTTTTACACCACTCCTCTTTTCCTTAATCGTTTTATGAAGTGTTTTCCTTCACATGCTCTTTCCCATAAAAAAACGATCTCATTTGCATATTTTTTGTTTTTCTATGCTTTCCCCTCTGTAGCGCAACCCTACTTTGGTTGTTTCTTTCCTTTCATTCTACAATTTATGTTCTCTTTTCATCTTTGTCTCCTTCTTGTCTTTTTTCTTTTAATTTAAAATGAATTGATAGTATTACATTAATCAAAACTATTATAAAATAAAACTTCTGAGCAAAATAAAAATAAAATTAGATTATGACTGTTTAGTCAACAGTATTTAATAATCATTTTCTGTGTAAGCATGTTAATATAGTTTACTAAATGCTATTAACTAAATAAAAACTTATTCTAAATAAAATTTAAATGAGATTTAAGAAATTGTTAATTTATTCTCAAATGCAATCAGATAGACTCTAAAATAATTTTCACAAATGTGAAGTAGGGAAAGTGGTTAATAAGGTTTTGTCTCATAAAAAACTGCAAAATGTTGAAATATCTCCAAAGAGCTTCTTTCAAGCACGTCTTGTTTTAAAAAATAAAGATTCACGGTAGGTTTTAAAAATAATGATCCAATGTTAATCTTAATTCTTGGTACGTGCGCATGATAATGCACATATGAAAAAATTTTACAAAAAATACTACATAAAAAAAATTTAAGGAGGGAAGCAACTTACATAGATCAAATTACTATAAAAACCATCAAGATTAGCAACCCATTTGATTTTACTTTACTTATCAAATTTAAACTCAGTTACTTTACGATAAAAGAAGAAAAAGGAGGTAATATTTCTGTTGATGAATAATTCATCTTCATTATTGTTAATTTCTTAATTTCATTTTCCTTTTATTTCATTCAATTAGATTACGAGAAATTGTGCCAGCGCTATAATTATTTTGGAACGCACCCGGTAATTTTGAGCCATGACTAATTGGTGAAAATAAGATTTTAGCCGGTATTCAGTTCTTCGGATTTTTCTATTCATCATCGTGGAAGTATGGAAGGTAACACGAAATAATGAGGCTATGATTGAGATATGATCAATAATCATATCTCAACATCATGAGGATCTTCAATGAAATTGGTTCCGAATTCTCGACTCTGTAAACCAGAGTTCAAAATTCATCGGTAAATGGAAAACGACAATTCGAAATTTCCCTTAATTGAATTTCTATGAGAAGCCAAGAAAATATTTAGAAATAATAGAATCCTCATGACCATTATGGACAGCATTTATAATGAAAAGTCAACATATAACCATTTCCTTGAGAAAAATTTCACACAAGGAAAAGAATCGGCATCACTGTACCTTTTTTTCTTATATAAATAATTATCAAAATTGCAGGAATTTCAATCGAAGATCTATGTATTTTAATAAATTTCAATGTACTTGCATTTCATTCATTAGTATCAATAATAACTGAATTCATTTTTTTCTTTGAATTTGTTATAATTTTTATTTTTTGATTATTTCATTGACAAAAAAAATTATGAATTAGTACACATATAATAAACCATTCTTTACTTTTCACACTAATCCATTTTGACAAAAAACAGAAATTTTACCAATATCTAGGATTTAAAAAAAACGGAAGATATTTTTTTAATGGATTATCTAAATAAACATGTTCATTTGACTTGAAAGAAATACAGAATATTGATCTTTTTTTTCTCAACAATTTTGTCTAATTTCCAATCAATAAATCTATTTGGCATTACAAATTTAAGTGTATCACCAATATCAAATTGCAATTAGTCTTATAATATTGTCAAGACACATTTCGTTCATTTTTTCCCCAACAGGATGTACCATAAATTACAAAATTATCTTCAAGAATTTTAAGTTTATTGCGTGAACGGAACCGACTACATTTTATTAAGATTCCGATCGGTTCAGTTCTCTAAAAGTGATTTTCATTTCTTCTCTCTCTCTTTCTCTCTTTTTCCTACTTATAGTTCTTAATCATAAAATTGCAAACAAAAAAGTTTTAATACAATGAATTCGTTACTTTTGTCCACCGTGCGTTTATGAAATGGATTTTTAATGAAACTTGATCAAGGCCCATGCAAGCGCTTCGCATCTTTTCGAAAAAGGGAAGAAAAAAAGTCGATCAGCACGAATCGGTTGAGTGGAGAAGAAAGGGTGCGCCCCGGGGAACGCCCTGCGGTTATCTCCACCCTCTATCGGGGCCACCCATTCGAGTGGGAGGATAACGACATCTTTTGAATCGACAAGATGAGGAGAGTAGCGCCTCAACACGTGCTACTGAGAGCAGCAGAGCGCTTGGAAAGCCCCTGTTTTTATTATGCAATAGACTGAATTAGCACTCTCTGCAAAAACGTCAAGCTTCTTTAAATAATATTATTATGATGAAAGAGGTTAGCTTAAATTTGTATCAATGCAAAAATAGTGATTCTATCGCCAGTTCAGCTGTTATATTTTTTTCAGCTTAGATATCTTATTTGGGTTTCAATTTCTAAACGGCTTTTGAAATTAGCATTGATTTTAATCCCCGATCACAATTGTCACATATGCATAAACAAACACACCTGACCCTATAAAAAAAGTTTTCTCACCATTTAATATTTTTATAGAAATCAACTATAGGAGCTATTCAACACATTCTGAAGTAACTAAATATTTTATGAGAAATGGTGAAATAAGAAAAAAATAATGAGAATGTTTATAAAATAGATCAATTAATGAATATACTGCCTATTACTAACTTTCTGATACAATACAAGAATCAGAAAGTTGAAAAATAACTTCAAAAAAATATTTCCATTTAATACGAACAAATTTTTGTTTTAAAAACAGGTACTAACGTTAATATTTCATTTGCACTATTATTATTCGAAGCATATACTTAAATTATTATAATTATTTTTTGTTATTTGATTTCAGAGTAATATTTTAGAGTAAAAATATTTTATTTTGCTAAATTATCCTTTTCTAATTTCTTTACATAATCTCAAATCCAAATATTTTGCTTCATAAGAAACATAGCTTTTGAATCGTCAAAGGAAGAAAATATCAATAAACATAAGCTTAACTTTATGAAATTAAATTACAATAAATTTCATATTTCATTGTAAATGAAAAAAAGCACTCTAATATATTACTTTAATAAAAAAACTAGACATCTAAACAACTAAAAAATGAATTTATAACCGTCTTATTATCAAGGAAAAGTTTCTATTCTGTTTCTTTATTTTAAACGAGCAGTACCCGCACAGCGCTGCCCATGGCATAACATCAACGAGGAAAAATCAACTTTAAGCTTAAGTGTAGCTTTCACCCTATATGATAGGTATGTCACGCAACATCAAATAAATATAAAAATATATTTAGAGATCATCAAAAATAACTACAAAACAATTTGTATAGCACACATTCCGAAATATTTAGAATGTTAAAAATGGTAAAAATATGATATGTCCATAAGCAAAACGATGCACTAAAAATATGCAGTAGAAAAGCTATTTTAAAATTTAAAAATATACAAATAAGTCATTGTACCCATTATCCCACAGTTGTTTATCAACTCTGTATAATCTGATATGAAAATAAAATTCAGTTTGCTTCATAATATTGCTGTCGAAACTATATAGGCTGTTTTCTCCTAGCGCCAAGACATAAAAATTTAGTTTGAATGTAATTCTAGAAAGTGCCATATAAAGTTGTCAGTGAGAAAAAAACATTTTTCACTTAAGTCAATTCCAGCAAAATGAAACATTTGTCCTCGGGCTTAAAACCTTCTCCAATAAATGCCCTACAAAATGGTACAAATATCTCCAATATTAGTTAATTTTTGGGGGGCATAATGAGCTTTGAATCGCTGTTTGACGTAAACAAAGGAATATATCGCATATGCATACCACAGCCTTTGTTATTTGCACATGCCCAGTTTGAGGTTTTCGCACATGCGCGGGTAAATACAAAGCACATATACTGTTGTTTTACTCATGCTCGAATCATAGTAGGAAGATAATTAAAATCGCAATTATAAAACTCCTTTCTTTTATTTTGATATGACTTCAACATACTAAAACCTTTCCCAATAAGTGCCCTACAAAATGGTACGAATATATCCTATATCAGTTAAGTATTTCTCGAGTTTTACTCTTTCAAACATACAGACGCTTTCAGCAGATTTCATTTTATTCTATGTATAGATAACATATGTCATTTTGAAATTCTTATTAACTGTGAAAATTTAAAAAGAGTACTAAGCGCATTGTGAGTTTTCGATGACATTATACTATTTTAATGTTATCAATTAATTATCTGTTAAATTTTAATTTTGATTCGGTACAAGTGGTGCTACTTGATATCGAGCTTCAGGAACAATAACTCTCAATGTTAAAAAGAGGAAAACAATTCAAATAAAAAAAATCTGTTGCTTAGTGCTCTAATAAAAGTGCGTTTTTAAAAATTATTTTTAATTAAATTTATATCTTTGTAAATTCTTTTAATTTCGGGATGAATTAAATTGCGTGTACATTGCGTATGTTTGACATATAGCTATACATATAGCACATTAATTGCCAATTGTTTAGGAGCATTGTATCATTTTACATTTAATTATTATATCTGTTTGCTGAAAATCTTAAAGTGTATTTAGCAATAATAATGCATGCGTTATATAAATGTATTTTTTAGAAAATCAAACATCATTAATATTTTTTTTTTTTTTTTTTGGTTTCCACCAAATGCGCGATTTTTTAAAAAGAGACAATTTGTGTTATAATGTCATTATTATATGCTAAACATAATATATAATGTAAATTACCGATAGATTATTTAAACTTGAGCCAGATTATTTACCATGAGAACAATATGGGAAAAGAGGCATCCAATTTTTATTTATAATTAGTTAATTTAAAATTTTAATCGAAAGATAGAAGATAGTATATAAAATAAGCAATGTAGATTGTTTTATTTTTAATGATATCCGTTAATCAAATGTATTCTCTTTTATTTTTATATGCTTCTCAAACAGAAATTGCAAAAATGAAAAGAAAAAAAATGGCTAATCCTTATTATTTTCTATATTTATTAATGGTTAATAATTTGAGGAGAAAAATTTCAGTTCTATAGTTACTATTCAATCATTTCAAGATTTCATTTCATAGTGGATGACTAAAATCATCAGATAAATATGTATAACCTGGTAATTGACTTCATACTCAATAATTAAATGTAACCAAAATTTTTGTTGTCATATGATGACAATGAAATTTCTTCGGTCAATTTTTTTTTTCAGTTTGTTTTCAATGAGAGTAATATTTAATGAAAAATATTTAGTTTGGTTTGTTGCAGAATTGACAATTTTTACTTCAATAATTCCTCGACAAATTTTTTTTTAATGACTGATATTATACTAAAGCCGGCTGTACTCGTGTGTGCTCGTGAGCGTGAAGCCACACGTGCGCGATGTCATCTTTGTCACAAATTTACCGGTCCGTGACGCCGCAGTTTAAAATGGGCAATATAAAAATTGCCTACCTCAATCCTGTACAGTTCAGAGTAAAATTTTTCAATTATTTCATGAAATATTTGACTTAAAAGCAGTTTTCTCTATTTAAAGCTTTATTTGATTCATTACACAAAAATAATATCTGCGTTATACTTGCTTCAGAACTTTGAAATCTTAACATAAAAGGTAATTTCTAGGCATCTACGTTTATAATCATTGGATTATCAAGACATCGGCTTCTTATTTAAAGGTTAATCGCTTTTCCTGAATCTATTTTTAAAAATTGGGTGGATTTTAGATTCTGCATTTCTAGTAGAAATTTTTTTTTCTTTTTATAGAATCCTTTAACATTTTTTAATCTTATTTTCAAAATAATTAGTTTTTGGAAAACAAGCGGTTAAATTATCAATATACTACACAACTTATCACAGAGAAATTAAAAGAGAAACTTTAAAATGTTTCTGTAGGAATTCGTTTTATTGATTTATTTCTATCCAAACCAAGTACACTATCAAATTAAGCTTTGGAACACTTCCTTAAGAATATATAGAGAATATCTCGAATATGCAAAAAATTTAATGCACAAGAAACTTCATTATTCAAAAAAAAAAAAAAAAAAAAAAAAAAAAAACCAATCTGGAAACATGAAAAACGTAATTTTGTTCACGTTCCCTTATTCCTTGAAGCATGACGGAAAGGGGAAATGAGCATCAAGAGCATTGTCGTTTTCTTCACATTACTGGTGATGACACGGATTGTTAGCGGCTTGAATGGGTAACAAAACACCGCATATAAATTTTCAGCATCATCCCCATTTCACCTCTTAATTGTTTGTCGTTGAACTAATATACTTACTATTGAATATCGAGAGGGGGAACACACACGTGCGCAGTTTTATTATTATTTTTTTTCTGGTTTTCTGTATGTCACGGATGAGCAATGACAAAGTGAAAAATCATCCGTTCCATTTGCTCTTGATATAATACGTTAAACGGCTTGAGGGCCATGAATATTATTATTATTATTATTCATAAAAAGAATTGCTTTGATAACATTTCCAAGGTGACCAAATTTTCATGTTTTTAAATTAATAATTCACTTTCTTAAATATTTCATAGTGAAAGTTTGATACTTTAAGATAATGTGGCCTTTTGATTGTTATTTCGATACTCGAAGTGGAAGTTAGTATATTTGTTAATTTTGAGTTACTTAATTATTTTTAATGAATTACAAACTTTCAACTATTTAAATTAATTAGCAATCAAAATAATAACATTTAAATAGTTATGAAATATTGCCAATCAATAATAACAATTTTGAAGTTTCATAAAAGGAAAATGATAATAAAGATTTTATCATGTCATCATATATATTCATTGTTATGGCTTCAAAACCGTTTCATCATGAAATCATACTCATATGAAATCTTAAAAAATTTCAAAAACTCTGCAGTATTTTCACGAGATTTCAAAAATCTGTACCATAGGGAAAACGACATACAATTATAAGCTATCTAAAAAAGTTTCAAGGCAAATGAAACTATTTAGAAAGCAAATGGATTTATATGCCTTTCGATTATAGAAATAAGGAAATGACAGGAATGCTACCTCTCATAATAATGTGTGTGTGTGTGTGTGTGATCGCACATGCGCAAGACTTCGGTATTTTGCAACAAATACCGAAAATATTATTGCACAAAAAAATTTTACACTGTTTAAAATGGTTTAAAAAATGTAATGATGTCAGCTTATTTATCGTGTAATTTTATCAGTATTCTAACATTTTTTCGAATTATTTTTTTCATATTTTTCAAAAATATTTTCATTGTTAAAAATTCATTGTCAATATTATGTTCATTATTGAAAATTAGTCTATTTACATTATTTTATCAAACATTTAATCTCTACATTTTCTTCCAGCATCAAAAGTTTAACATCTTTATTTATTCGTCGTGTTTAGATCTCACTACGAACAAGAAGGTGACGTTGCAGAACCTTGAAATCATACTTGCTATTTGATTAGACTGATAGTTACATTTTAAATGGCACTAAGATTTTACTAAATATTTTGATTTTACTGGAGGGAAACTACATTTTTTTACAATAACCAGAGTAGGTGTAAAATTATAAAAGTAATACGAATGTAATATTTATAACAATTTCATACTTAGAAATGCTTCGTTAAAGGAATCATGGGCATCAAGTTGTGCATAAGTCGTTTAACTGTAATAAAAATGTCTTACCAATTACGATGAATTGAACTACATCTTCGACAAACCAGCCAATCACCAAAGGTGGGTATAAATAATCACCCTAATTTTTAACAGCATATTTACAATTATTTATTAGGAATATTGTATTAAGACACCAGCAAGAGTTTTGTCAAATGTTATTTAATTAAATCTTGAATATGAATTTTATTACACATTATTTAGTTAAATTCTGAATATGGATTTTGTTAAACATTATTTAGTTAAATTCTGAATGTGGATTTTGTTAAACATTATTCAGTTAAACAATTAAATTATTCCATTGAAATCCCTAAAAGAACGTATTACTAGAATTCTAAAGAAGCTTCTATTTAATATTGTGTAATAATAGTCATAAAATATACATGCATAATACAACTATCTCTCAAATTTGTCAGAATAATAGAAATTAATGATTTTTAATATCCATAAATATTAAAAAGTGTAATTATATAAATTGTTATATTTCCCAAAACAAGTGCATCTTAATTTCAATAAACAGTGATGTTTCGCATTTCAATGTACATTTGTTTCATTAAATACTATTTTTGAACATTTATTAAATTCCTTAACAACTTTTCTTTTAAAAAATTTGAAACATATGCAATTTTAACATAATGCGGAAGATCGTGGTACTATTTCAAAATATCTCAAAAATAAGTTAAGTACTTTCAGTGAATTATTATAACGTGTGTTTTTTTCCGTTTGAAAACATTTTAATGAGAATCAAAATTAATAAAAAAATACATCCTCCCCCCTCTCCCATAAAAAAGTTGTAACTATTTCCTCTATAAGCAAGGAAAAAATTTATATCCATCTCAATTAGCACAGAGTAAGAATGCTTTTAGCTTAGAGTATATGAAATTATTTAGATTAGAATGCTAAAACATAAAGTTTATTTTTTTATGTTATGCGAAAGAAATATCTTCTTAACCGGAACCTAAAAGAATGAATCAGTCAAAGCGATATGTGTTATTTACCGGTTTCTTTTACATCATTTAGTTTTTTTTTTAATGATTTATATTAATCTTTTTGCAAAACGCATTATCTACCCTATAAATGACAAAAACTTATTTAAATGGTTAAATTTTTGGAATTTTTGATCGAAAGAAAAAAAAAAAAAACAGTGGAAAATCGTTTCTTCATAAATAAAAGCATTTTTACAAATAATCTTACAACAAATCTTTTTGTACTAATAATCTTATACCAAATCTTTTTTTTAACTTAATACAAATGAGCGAAAGATGTATTATTTATTTATTTTATCATCTGTTGCATAAATATGTTTTGAATGTTATTTTCCGAAATCTTATGTATGCTTTCGAAAGGTGATACAGATTGTTATCACCGTATTTTTTTTTCGCACTTTTCTGAGCATAAAAGACTCATTTACCTCACGAGGCCATTTTATCAAAGAAAGATCATGCCACATTTTCTAGATGCATATATAATATCAGAGTTTTTCGTTTAGCTTATCATTTTTTCGTATCTCATTCAAGTAATTTACTAAATTATTATAAGATGTATTTAAAAATGCTATTTTTTTTATCTGTTGCTCGCAGTGTTTGGCTAGTTTTCGTTAAATAATGGATTCTTGACTTTAAAAATATAAGATTATCAGAATTTATTATCATTTCAGTAAAATATACTTAAGTATTTAGCTCGTTTGTTAGTAATTAATAATTGCCTCATCTCCTCTAATTTCCCCTCCCCCAAATCTTGCATTGTATGTAAACCATTGTTGTCAAGCTGAAATTTTTATTAGTCCTTTGTGTATCAATTCATTTAAAAAGATTTTTTAATGAAAGTTTTAATTTAATTTGAAACAGATTTAATTTGCTGGTGCACAAAATAGTATGTGACGGCAGAATAGTTTTGTAAATTTGAATGACGTACTAAACTTGTTATCTATAACTTAGGCAAAAAAAAAAAAAAAAAAAAGTGCATGGCGAATTAGCCTTTAAATGTAACTAAGGGGTTATTAACAGAAATATTGGTAAAGCTATCTAGTGTAAACTATCAATCTCAAAGCTGATTATTTTATTTCCCACTTCATATTTTTCATAAATCTTTACACATTCCGGCACATTTAAAATATTTTTTAATGCATTATCGTCTGTATTTCTAACTAGTCACCTCGGGTGACCAGCTGGTTCGCCTGGAATATTATTTATATTTGATTTCAGATAAACCATTTAGTTATAACTTCATGTCCATGATTCTACCAAATTGTCTGACATTAAAATCGTATATAATCTTACTTAATTTTTGTTTATTGTGTAAATGAATCTTTCAAATGGAGACAGTCCTGCAACATCATACCGCTATTAAAAATGCAAATATCCGGTTCATCAAACTTCTAATTTTCATAACACAGCAACTTTTTTTTTAATTTTAATTTTTTTTAAAAAAACTTTTTTCAAATTCATTCAGTAAATTACATAGATACTAGATAGAATCCTTCTAGTTTAGTTTTGACAATAGCAGAAAATCAAGCGATCAAATTTTTTTAAATAATTTAATGAAATAATGAAAAAGATTTGAATTTCGGAGTATCAATAAAATATATTGTTGGATATAGGCAAAACAATATTTTAAAAAATTGCTAAAATTCAAGGAAAATTCACACTTTTATTAAAATGACATAGTAAAAGTGACATCTGTTTTTTAAAATTTCAAAATTGTAAGAAATTCATTTTTGTACAGTAATATTTTTGGAAGTTATTGAGGAAAAACGCCAAAATTAATCTTAAATCAAAATTAAAATTTTTAAAAATCACTTGGAGGTGCGCATTTTTACCCTTTAAAATATATATGTGCCGATATAATTAGCTGGAAGTCAACGATATGGCCTGTAGAGAACCACCAAACACACGTACAAAACTAAAGATGAACATTCATCTTTAGTGTTATTTTTTATCATTATCATCATTATTATTCATAGATTTGGACAATAAATCATTAGATTTATTTACCAATATCAAGAAAAAACTATATCAAGAAAATACTATCAAGGAATCTATATCAAGGAAGAACTATAGTTTTTTCTAGATTAAAGACCGAATTTTGTTTTCGAATGATAAAATGCTAGTCAGATTTATATTTTTCTACACTATTTTATAAAAAAGATGTGCATAAATTATGATTTACAAAAAATGTGCTTAAAATACAAAAATTCAATCTGCGCATGTGCAGTTATTATACTTATTGATAAGAATACCAAATATATGCTTATATGTATTGGAAACAAATATACAATTTAAATGATTTTTGAATTTGAATTTTGAAATCTATTTTTCGTGGTTGTAAATGAGAGTTGTCGTAAGTCACATGGATTGTAAGTATTTGTAAATATTTAATGCGTTTCATTTGAAAAAAAAAAAAAAAAAAACGAAGGATCTCAAAAATCGAAATTGTTTACCTAAAATATATTTTAGGGAAAGTAAAAAGAAAATTGTAATTATCCAATAAAATATTTTTCTTTGCCTAAGGAAGAAATATAAAGTAAAGTATTTTTCTTCATACACACACATGCATACATTAAACATGCGACATTAAACATTTAAAAAGAAAAACTATGAAGATTTTGTTTAATTTTCCGGATAATTGGCCTGCAAAGATATCAATGTAGCATTTTATACAGATCAGAAGGCATTAAAAGTATGTTGTAGAAGGACTAGGATTTTTTAAAATAAAAATAACAAAAAATTGTATCATATTGTATGGTGTACTAATCACTTTTTGATTCAACTTCAAGAAGGGCTTTTCAGTGATTTTAATATAAAGAAACAGTCTCAGACGTCGCAGCAGATGCTCCTTGAGACCTCGAAACTCTGCGGGGGTCTACTTCTTTCCCATCCTAAAGATCTGAAAGCACATCGAAAGAAAGGACAAGTTTATGAAATAAAGACTCGCGTTTTTGTCTGTCCGCGCGAGATGATTCCAGCTGTAGCACGTGCGGGCGTCGCGACCCCGAGGGCAAAGATTCCGATCGGTGCGGGCGCGCACGCGTACGCTGTCATTAAAACGAACAGGTGATTGGGCAGTGACACCTCCTTCTTTGGCGTCAGGAGGGGGTAGGAATGGCAGCTTATTAAAACAAAGGAGGGGGGAACAAAACTGCCTAATAAGTTATCTTGAAAACGGGACATAGCTTGCATTTCTTTTTTCTGCAGTGTAATGAACCTGATAATAAGAACAAAATAAGCCAAACAGATGTTTGTGCAATTAATTTGTTAGGAAATGGCTTTCTTAAGTATTTAAAATAAGGGATAGTTCTATTGATGGTAGCGTCAAGGTAAATATATATATATAAATTTATAGGATAGGCTTAGGAAATGATTCTTAAACAGAATTTCATTGAAGGAAAGTGGTCGAAGAATTTAAAAATAATATGAAAGAGGTAAAATAATTATTTAATAGAAAAATCATATCAGAGAATAATTCCTTCAAAAAGACATCTCCCTATGGGATGTTGTAATTTTTCTTCTCTGAATTTCAAATGCTGGACTCCGTGACGCAGGTCTTCACTTTATTACTTCAGGCAGACATTGAATTTTATTGACTTTAGCAGCACAAACAATTGATACTAGTGATGTGACATTCTTTCTACTACATTCTTTCACAGTTTTCCAAAGATTTGTTTAGATTTACGTTCGTTCTTACAGATACTTTTCTTTTAGGTGCTTAGCTGAGTATTTCAAACTTTTTATTATCTCGAAATTTAGATAAAGTCAGAATAATCTGAAAAAATCATTACTTCATAAATAATCACTGAAATGTTGCTAACCATTTGTAAGAGTATTTCAGTGCAAATCTAGAAAGCTTGACACATGGATAAATCCTTAAGAAATTTACACGCAAAACTATTTTATTTTAAAATAAATAATTTTATGCCGCAGTTATTTCCACTTAATTTTACGCACGCCCATCAAAGAATAAAGTTTTAAAAGCTTTCTAATTCTATGAATAACTCAAACTGCTGGTAAGTTAAAGCATAAATGTGTAGCGCTATTTTTTCATATAATATAATCAATAAAAAAATAATCGATCACAAATATTCGTTTTCCATCTTTATTGGATTCATGCAGATGATATTTCTATACAGTAAAATTATTTTCTTTTATCTGTTCTTCTTTAATATATTTTGTGCCAATACATGTTAGTAATTTACTTAAAATATGAACCTTTTAATGCAAGTATACTATATTACAAACATTCAAAACATATTGATGCAACATATACTATACTACAAACATCTGCGCTCCCGCTTATATGTTCTTAAATAAGGTATAGAAACAATTTTCCAGTTCTCCTAAAAAGCGTATCGTTTTATACTGAAATATACTGTGTTATACTGAAGTTTTCACATAAAAAATTGTTCTAATTTTTTTTTTGAATTATTAAAATTCTGTCTTAATCCTTTGGAACGTCATTTAAAAATAAAATGAATGCCAAAATAACTACAAAGCATAGATTTATCAAAACGTCCAACTGCATGTTCACAAACTAGAAACATTTACAAACAAACAAACATAAAATACACCGAACTATAATGAAGAATAGATAGTCCTATTCAGTGTGTGTGTGTCCGATTCTAGAAAATATGACTATTACTGATAGTTTAATTTACTGTAAGTTTATATATATCTTGTTGCCTAAATAATTTGTTTTCAAAGATAAAATAAAAAATTCTTAAATTTCCTCGATAATGTCAGAATTTCAATCATTTATCTTAGAAACTGAGCATAAATCATATTAAACTATACTATAAATAATCGTAACAAAAATTTTACATTCAAACAAAAATTTAAATAAAAAATAGCTATTTCCGAATCATACATATATCGCCTATATATCAAACTGCATTTATTACCGAAGATTTCTCAACGTCACTAAAAATTTGTTCTTTTGATATCGGATAAAACGGTAGCAAATATCATTTATTTTGAATATTTTATATTTTTACCACCCCACTAATAAATAACGAGAAATCAATTCATGCAAAATGCATCATTTGAAATAAAAGAAAAATTCTCCAAAAAAGTCAAAGAAGTTAGAAATTAAAATAATGTTCATTTTAAGTAAATTCTTACATATCTTGGAAATTATATCCTTCAATAATATAATCTAAAAAAGAATTCATTATGAACAGAACAGTACTTGTCTTTTGTCTTCCCTTATCCGATTCATTATTACAATTTTTCAAATAAAAATCGAATTAATGAAGCACTTGATTTTAAACAAAATATCTTTAATGGGATTAGCGTTACCGAAAAGAAAATTTTTGCTTAAAAATTTTAATAAGCAGAAGTGAAAGATTTTAAATTATAAAAATTAACAAAAAGGAATATAAGAAAATGCTTATTTCTGATCTAGCAAACTTCAATTAAAAGCTTCTATAAATGCTTCAAATTCCTAGTATAAGCTCTGCAAAAAAGTGGTACGAAAGTCACGGTTAGAATAAAAAAAATTACTAACTGATGATTTTATACAAAACAAAAGAAAATCTAAAACAAAAAGAACAACAACGAGAAAGAAGGTTATGAAAGAAAAATGTAATTTGGCCAGACCTTAGAGAATTAATGCGACTTGTGAAGTGGAAGAAAAATAATATTATTTAATGAAATACATGGATTTGGTCTTTTTCAATCCTTTCATTGTTGCCAGAAAACACATTACTATAATTTTTAATAGCATAAATTTGCCATAGACTCTTATTAATTGTAAGAAAGAAAGCGTATCCAAGTGCGAGGTAAAAGAGAAAAAAAAATCTATTCGAAGCAAATATTCACCAGTGACTCTATTACTAAATCACTGGTTTACGAACAATCGAAAATACAAGGCGCTTTGGACGAAAAAAAAAAAAAAAAATACGACGACTTCCTTTTCTTGTCCGATCCGAATCACCCAATTTCGTCAGTGACTCCGAAATACGACTCGCTCAAAAACAGACGGCAAAGCAGAAGGGGAAAAAGAACCTTTGAAAAAGAGCGGTAAATTCGCTTTTACGACGAGCCTTTCGCCGTTTAAATGGAGTCCCGGATAAGTCCGGAGACTTCTGTCCAGCCGGATCAACGGAAGCCGTTAGGCATAGAATCTACGATCCTAACGTCCTGCCCGTTATTCGCACTTGATAAGGAATCCGTTTTATTGCGCAGCATCTCTATTGCTCTCTGCGAGATAAAAAGCGCCGATCTTTCTCCCTCTGAGAGTGTGCATCGATTCGAAATCTGGTCACGGTGAATTGCCTTCGCCCTTCACTCCTCCCTGCTTTTATGGACACTGTACTCTGCAGATTTCTATCGGACACACAGATCAGTTTAAAATGCTGTCAAGTGATCAAAATTTAGAACAAGAAGAGCAGAAATGTTACACGCAGCAAAGGATTGGGGAAAAAAAGTGATCAAAGTCAGAAAATATTCCGAATAAGTAAACATTGAAATAACTGAGTGTACTGTTGTGCTTTCTAAGTTGGGTGTATTTTACATCATCTTCTTAATGCAAATTTTTTTAACAAGCGCTAATTTATGAGTCTTTATTTATCAACTATCAAAATGAAATTTGAATGATAATACACAAATCATCTTGTCTAGTATTCAAACATAATAATATCATTTCCGTAAAGAATTGTTAAAAACTTAAATAATTACATTATATGAAAGAACTTTTCTATAAGCTAGCGGTGGTATAAATTATAACTTTTCAACATGTGTTTAATATAAATAATAAAGATGAAAAACTGAAAATAATTGTTTCATGAATTAATTTATCTTTTTACATAAATATTTTTCCTAGAAATTCACTAGGAAAGTAGTTTTTTAATGTTCTAACTAAGAATAAAAAGTGATTTTAGAAAATAAGGTTCCAAATCGGATCAATAATGAAAAAATATTGTTGGTTTCTGGCAATAATGCAAATTTAAAAAGAGTCTCATGTTGAATGTAGTCATTGAATGAATGGAAAATACAGATAATAAATGAATATAGAACGAAAATTACTCTTTGAAATGTTTACAATTTTAAAATTAAAGTTTCAATCTGAATTAACAACAAAAACAACGAAACATAAACAACGAAAAACAACTTCGACCTTTAAAATTTATGTAATTATAAAATTGCTGAAAAAATATTTCGCAAAAATTTTAGCTAGAAAAAAACCCTTTAAACTTATAAAAGGTCTTTCCTTTCTCAAATATTCAGAGAATTTAAGCATGCTATTTTAATAAATAAAGCCTTTAAATTTTACTATTAAAAATTAGGAAATAAAGTGAATAATGCAGTTTTAGAAAATAAAAGTTATCACAATATGAAATCTGATGTTGTAATATTGAAAAAAATTAAACCTGGTGATAGATAGTTCATATTTTAAAAAGGATTGGAGGTTAAATATCATTTGTTAAAATATATATGTATATATATATATATATATATATATATATATATATATATATATATATATATATATATATATATGTGTGTGTGTTTAATCTACAAATATATTCAAGATGTTAATTTCATCTTGAGGAAGATTTTGCAGCAGAAAATGTTTATCCTTGGTCCAGATTTCATTTTTGAATTAAATTACGAATAAGTAAAAATACTGGAGCATATACTGAACGTCTTTCTATTACACACCAGAGCGAAACTTAATTTTATCTATATGATTTCCACAAGATTAAGACTAAAACAAATCAGAGAAAATAATGTTTTTTTTACACCATACATTAATACTATAATACAATACTCTTCTTTTCTTTTAAATACAGAAACAGTGTTTTTTTATTTTAAATCTGGGAATAAAAAAACCTTTGGCTAGGGAGATGAAACCCCTAAACTATATCATTCAATTCAAATACATTTATCCATGTATAGAAGAAACTCGAAACATGCTCTGATAAAAGATCAAGATAGATATCAGGCATGCCTCCTTTCGAAAGAAAATCGAGTTCAAAAATAACAAGCAAATTGCAATTACGTTAGTTTTCGCAAAGTCCGAATTCAAAACACGGCGCTCTTTTGAACTGCGCATTCCTAAACAAGGTCCGAATAAAAGAAAAGAGCCGGAGAGAGTAACGCCTCCACCGCGAATCGCGATAATCTTTTCGGGGGTAGGAGTAGCCATAGATGTCCGAATTTTATTGCGGATAAAACCTCGTTCTCTCTCGGAAGAAGTGGCCTTAAGTTCATCCGGAGTTTATCGCTCCTAAGCATCTCAGGCACGACTCTCCAAAGAGACAATTAGAGGAGAAATCGAATAGAGTCTGCTCAATTAGAAACCGTGTCCCTGTTTCCCCACAAAAACGAATGCCGTATTTATTTAAAAAGCAAATAAATAAAATAGATGTAATTCTGCCCCTTACAGAGTTGGGAACTTGGTTTGTTTTTTTGCTTTGTTTCAGCGCTTCTAAGTTTGCAGAAAGGGTGAGAAAACACACCGTTTCAAATTTGATGGGGAAACGAATTTAAGTTATTTCGGTGATGGTGATCACTTGAGTCAATTGTATGTTACCTTGTTTTTCCATATTCTAGCCGGTTAATTCTGAGATTTGAAGAGGTCTCCCAATTCCGGTGGGTTAAGCAGAATAACGTGCGTTTGTTTTCGTTTCTTTTTAGTTATTGCTCTGAGAAGCTGTTAGCCTTTTGAAAAAATTTACTCAATGATAATGTTGTTGCATAATAACTTTGAAATGATAAATCAAGAATTTTTATAGCACAATTTGAAAAATGAGCCCTCCCATCATAAGAAAAAAAATTTAATAAAGAATTTTAAAAAAGCATTATGCAAACAATAAGTATGTTTATTATTAACTATCTGTTATATGATAAAAGAGAATGACAGTGGTTATATATTAATTAATATTGTTTTAATAAATTATATGCATATTTGCAAAGAAGATGTAAAAAAAATTCATATATCTAGCAGAATAAATAAGGATAAAAGAATTTATGATTCTTAGCGCTCCTGAGATCCTCTAAAATCTTGATGGGTATATTCAGAAGATGCACAAGAACTGATTAAGGGTTCGCATTATAAATTTTTAAATATTTCATTAGAAATAAATTAAATGGGTGTTATCCTGCTACAGTTCTTTTTGATTATATATTATTATGTTTGTAATTTTCTTAATAAAAAATTTACCTATTCATGCTATAGCAAAGCACTCTGAAAATTTAACAAATTTTAAACTTTAAACAGATTTTTAAAAAAAAACTAAATCATGAAAAGCAGAGACAATTTTCGACTCAAATTAATTACTCTCTATGCTTTTTTTTATATTTTAAATTTTGCAATTCAAAATGCGATTATTTAGCAATGAATTCAATTTGTAAGAATTCATTACTAAAATTTGAATTTTAAGGAGCAATAACATTTAGAAAAGATTTTTAATGAACTACACAAATCTTATTCCAGTTTATTTCCTTTTCTTGTAAACTGCAAGATTCGTACATGAAAATCTAGGAAATATTTCCTTAAGTGTTCTAAACGAACAAAAAATGAAAGTAGTTACTTATGATAATAAGAGACTAATGGTACCAACATTTCTGTTTGTCATTTTTTTATAACATTATCTTGATCAGATCTGAAATTTGATAAATCCAACAAAAACGTACGGTTTTTAATTGTCTTTTTCAATAAAAATTAATATATTCATCATCAAAGATAATTCATAAATACATTTTTAACTCTAGAATTGCGTGTCAATTGCGTGGTTAACGATCATGATGAAATTTCTTTCTATTCTTTGCTCATTTGAAAGAAACCTAATTTTTTAAAATTATAATATTAAAAATAGGCAAAATATAGCTCAGAAATTTTCATATAAACACTAAGTTATTTTTCATATAAAACTATCATGGTGTTAAAATTGCAAAACTTCCGTAATAATTTTGATGTATGCTACAATTGAACTATAAAATCTAAAGAAAACTGCCTTTTTTTCATTTGTTCATCTCGTTAATTGGGGATTTTAAGAACAGTATATTAAAATTAAAAATTATTTTAATGAATTAGAAAGGTGGTAATGGATGTAAAAAACTCTGATCGAAGAAGATATGCAGATGATTTTTCGAGTGCCTTTAATAAAAATATTGCAATAAACTTCTTAAACTGAATCTATTTGTACAAATCCTTTGGTATATTGATTTCTAAAAAAATAGATTTTGTTTTCTTCTTTGAAAAAAAACACTATCAGAAAAATAAAATAAATTTTAACTGAATGAATATATCAGACAGATTTCGAAGAAACTAATTTTCGAATAGAATTACGTGATTCATTCGTTATCTGAATGATTTCTATGAATAATTTCTAAATGAATTTACACGATTTGTCCATGTATTTACAAAGCATTTTTAACACTGAAGAAACACAAAAACTACTTGTTGTTTGAACAATGTTTTCTAACGAAGATATGAATTCTTTAAGTTTCTATTTAGCTTCTCTGATTTCTCAAAATTAGTTTTATAATTGGCCAATTCTCTGCAGAACTCCGTATTTCTTTTAATTCCAAAAACTGCTAGTAAAAAGAGGAAGACAGTTATATGATCAGATGAATCATTTTCACACATTTCCCCACAACAGATTAGGTACATGTTTGGAAGGCACCTGTATAAGCGTATGATTCTGATTAGGCATGGACGTGGATCTGTCATAGATAGTATGGGAAGCCTTGCCGTGCTTTCCTGTTGGCTCAATTGTCAGCCTGAAAGGGAGAATCACTGGAAAGAAGGATTGAGAAGTTTTAGATGATTAGCTCCATCCCTACAACTTTAATTCTTGCAAAATATGGAAATTTTACAGGATGATAATGCTCCTATTCCTGCAGAGGAACTTGTCCAATAGTAATGTGATGAACACGAAGATGAGATAAAACATCTACCGGGGCCTGAACAATTTCCCGACCTCAGTATAATCGAATTGTTATGGATTATTTTAGTACGTTTAATTCGTAATCGATATCACCCACCGACCTCCTTTCTAGAAATTTCCCAATATCATCATGAAGCAAGTTACAACATTTCTCTAAACACTATTCAGCATTTATATGATTCGATTCCTAGACAAAACCAAGATGTCAAAGTTAGTTCTAATCCTTACTAATAAATATCCTTATATTCGTTTGTGGTATTTCCATTATTTTGAAAAAAAACACCTGTAGTTTATTGGTCAAACAGTAAAAGTCTCATGGGCAAAAGTACATGTAGGCAATATAGGCAATGAAAACGCAGACCAATTGGTAAAGGACGCAACGAGAAATGCGCAAATTTACATGTAACAAAGATTCATTCCTAAATCACAATTAAAAGACCTTCTCCTGAAAATCATGCTAGAGGAATGGTAAAGATATTGGAGCAATGGTAATACAGGCAGAAAAGTTTTTAATATCCTGCCGTCAGTTAACCTTCATCCCACTAACTGGATTAGAGAGGAATATTATTTTCTTTTCAGAACACGGCCCTTTTCCTGCCTAGCTCAAAAGGTTCAATCTGTCGGAGAGTGATCAGTGCATTTGTGGTGGGATTGGCACGGCACTTCATTATGCTACGGGATGCATCTTCACAATCTCTTGGCATATGAAAAAAACCATCTCCATGCCATGAACAAGAATGGCTGAAAAGAGTCGCCAGCAACTTCCTCTCCAAGCAAAAAATCAATAAGATAGTTAAATTTATCAGTGAAATTAGAGATCTATTCTTGTCTCCCTAGCTCTCAACATCAAGTGTCAAAGATTAAGGGGGGAAACAAGCACCACAGTCATACATTTGCATAAGGGGGAAAACAGTCACATATCATACATTTACATTCATAAATATCAATCAGAGTTTTTCTTTGTTACTATTAACCAAATTATTTTCAATTTGATTTTTATAACTGCATCGTCATCTTCTCTGTCATGATAATAAGCGAACACAGAATTCATGTATATTTTCATACATTTTCTCTTTCTGCATATTATTATTCCAAATAATTTTTCAAAATGGAAAATTTTTGTAAATGGTTTCATCACAGCATCATTTCTTATATGTTTGTAAATTCTGTACATAGTTATTTTTTTTCTACTGTAAATATTTTGGTATCTAAATAAAATTCTCGTAACATGCCCACCAAACCGTTCAATGACCAGAAGGGTTAGGGATACGGGGGTATGAGACGGCGTTCTGTTCTGTAGCTTATTGGTTACAAATAGATTGTCTCAATTTGTGAGCAAATGTTCTAAACTATCATAGATTTCAGACTCTTTTGACTAAATTTAAATTATTTAAAATATTGTTTTTCATATTTTTTTTTTCATTTTTGGAGCCGTGACATGATTAATTTAAAAGTAATCAAAACTACAATAACACAAAATAATGCTATGAAAAAATAATGATTTTGTGCATTTATATTTCTTTTTGAAAATTATATTGTCTGGTGAAATACGAAAGGAAAAATTTAAAACAAATAGCTGAAAATGAACACATGTTAGGAAAAGAAAGAGGGAGAAATAATAAAATGAGAAAGTTTGCAATTAGAATTTTAAGTGTATAAAAATATTTTTCACAGTTCTTGCTTTTCTAATTTGGTTCTACGTCAATTCAGCGAAAAGGTAAAACTTTTCATGAATCCCGTTTACTAGGACTGATCAACGAAATAATCTTTTAAAAATCAGAGAAAATAAAGTATATTGATAGTGCTTATTTTAAATTAGTAGCAACTTTTCGAATGGGAACTTCGAAAATACTAAACAGATATGAAAATTAAAAGTATGAAAGCAGAAATTTTTACATTAATTAAAAACATTTTTCGAAACCAATATTTCTAAAAATTCAGCAAACCATGTAAGAGACGAAAAATAATTTCTTGCCAACTCTTTGGTGGTGCTCCGATTTTTTGCCCAACATTTGCTAGAAAGGTTTTTAAGGAAAAAATATATATGAAAAATCATCTAAAACGTAAAACATGAAACAAAAATTTCTCTTCAATAAAATTTAAAATTCAGATTTCTGGATGCATTTTCCTCTCCATTACGACTACCTATATGTCAAATTTCAGACTGAAAGTGTGATATATTTATCTGAACATCACAGTCACTCACACATGCACACATACTTCTTTTGTAAGTAAAAATTAACTAGAGGACTATTCCGAGGAGTTTAAATTGGAAAGAGAATTCTCATTCTAAAAAAAAAATGGAAAGGAAATGAATAAATAAGAGAATTCTCATTCTAAAAAAAAATGGAAAGGAAATGAATAAATAAGAGAATTCTCATTCTAAAAAAAATGGAAAGGAAATGAATAAATAAAATGTTTATATCGATTAAATGATAATAAAAATGTATCGTAATTATTCATTTGCTTTAAATATCACGCATTCCAACTGCAAATTTATTCTTATGGGTCTTCACAATTTTGGTTTGACCTTTTCCCCTTTGAATCACAAGTAAATTAGGTTGTAGACATAAAAGTAAGATTCGAATTATTCTTTCATAAATTTTAAGTGCATGTTCCTGTTTTTAAATTTTGCTGGTTTAGGAAATTTATGCATTATGTTACTACGAAAAGAATTGCTATTAATTTGCATTTGGGTAATTTTTAGTGAGGAAAGAAAATGAACAATTTTCATAATACGAAAAAGTTACTAATGGTTAAAAAAAATAGGCATAATATTTATACATGCATACCATAAATATATTAGTCTCTATTTCTCGGATTACATTTTGATTAATAAATGTTATTATTTCTTCTAAAAATTTATTGCACATATCACACAAAGTCTGCTTTAAAAACGTTTGCCTTGGAACCCCATTCAAAACCGATTTGATTTAATTAGTCTATCTTGGTTTCTCCTTGGCGTCCAATTAGCAAGGCTTGATTAATTTTTCCGTTTTTATAGATTAAATTTGGATAAAAATTGATTTATGTAAGATTGGAAACTTTCAATCATTATATAAGTACAATATATACGCTATTTTAAGAGAGCATTTTTTTTCTTGTTGAACAACTGCAGAATTTAAAATTATTTCTTAAGTAATTCTTAAGAAATAAATTGGAGCAGTAAATTTATCAGTCCTATTTAAATTAGGGATCAAATTTAGCAATGAAGCTTCATTTTATTTTAAACCTGAACTTTAAATGTCAGTGTTACAGAGATTAATTCCAGATTTCACCTACCTCATTAAGATACTTTTAATCACACCTTGAAAGATTATGATTATTCACTGTTATACAGTTTCTAATACAAATTCATCTAGCGAAGAAATCTACATTATTTTCAAATGAAAATTCGTAAAGAAATGGTACCATTTTATTCTGAAGACTTTTCTGATTCTTAGAGCTGCATGAGGTGCCCATCACATGTAATACTAACTGAATAAAAATTGTAAACTAGGAAAAAGAAAAAAATGTTTTCAATGGCACTTACCTTAACAAACTCGGATGGTAAAGTGATTTTTCTGTTACTCTTATTAATGCAAGAGCTGTAAAAATCCATAATGCCAAACGCTTGGTAACGAAATTCTGAAAAGATTATTGAATATTTGGTTTGTTGGCATTAAAATTGAAAATTATAGATATATATATAGTAAACATAGAATGAAATAAATCTAAAATAATCGCGTTTATTTTTAAAACCATTCTATATACATAACGAAACAACATACCAAATATAATAATTTTAAATGAAAACTACAAATTAATATAGTTAATATTTGCAATTTCTCGTACTTTAATGAATCTGACTCGTGACGAAGATTTTGGCACAAATTGGAATAGCTCGAATATAACCTGTGAAGTGAAAATCGGGCCAAATATAAACATAACTAGCCAGACTCGTGGACTGATTTTTTTTGCCCATTACAATCGTGATTTAGTTTTTACTAGTACGCCAAGAGAATTGGTCTCGATTCTTGTAATCTATTTATAATGCTGGTGGACTAAAGGTTTTATATTTAAATTTTTGAAGTAAAATTTAATAAACCTTATGAAGTATAACGTTTATGCGAAAGCAACGACAATGCATCACTTTAGTCTGTTTACCGAGTGTCTTCTCCTACTGCTTAGATCCAAATTTTGTCAAATTAAATGATGCGGAAAAGGATTAAAACTAAGTTAATTCGAAATATTTATCAAAGCGCAATTTATTCTTCTTGTTTATGTCAGATATCTCCAAAGTATTTTCATAAAGAGATGTAAAGTTAAAAAATTTTTTTATCAATATCCAAAATAATTGCCTAGTAGAACATCATATTGCTACAACTTTTAATGGAAAATGATGTACAGGATGATTTAAAAAATTCAACGTAAAAACTATTAGGAGAAATAGA
This sequence comes from Argiope bruennichi, assembly GCF_947563725.1. Lineage (NCBI taxonomy): Eukaryota > Metazoa > Arthropoda > Arachnida > Araneae > Araneidae > Argiope > Argiope bruennichi. Next base: position 62,947,131 of record NC_079151.1, on the reverse strand, counting down.
GGAAGCAGAAAAAGCAAATTAACACAAGTAAGTATGATCAGAAAATGTTGAACGAATGTGTTTTCGCCGCCACTGTAGTTGGATTTCAGCAATATCAGTTTAAACTTCACTCCATAGGAGAATTTACAGCTTTCAATGATGAGAGGGTGAATATTCTTCAAAAATGTCCATCGCCAGCGCAAATATCCGCAGAATGACCATATGTTTTCAGAAGAGAGAAGCTTATATAGTAGGAGAAGAACTTCGGGCAATTGATATGAAATTGAACGTATGCACGAACTATAAAAAGGACGGGTAACATATTTCAAAATAAATTTTTTCCATTATTGGCTTATCATTTACGCATCTCTGAGCATTCTTTAGATCATTGGGATGGTATTTCTGGTCATGAATTTCAATGTAATTTTGCTTAGTCTTTGTAGTTTTCATAGTTCCCTAACAGTTTTTAGATTGAATTTTAAATCATCCTTACAATACCTATTCAATGACGAATCAAACTTTTTTATTCCCTGTTTTGCTCGTTCTTTGGAATTTCTGGCTAGCAGAACACGTCTTGGATACTCATTTGCTTGATTTTCTGATTAGATTATGCATTCTCCTATAGTTAATGCATTTATAGCAACTTTAAAAACACAGTTCAAAACCCCTGATTGCTCAAATTCAATCCTAAAAACAGACACGAAATATTTTATTTGACATACATTATTCTTAATATCACTTTTCTAATAATTCATACTATTTTTTTTCCTTATTTAAGCAGCAAGATTGTTCACATCTTACACTATACAAGAAGTTGGCATCTACAAATATTCGAGAAGAGAATGTCAACTAAGATAAAAAATTATTTATTTTATGCTAATACAAATCAAACTTCACTACCGTGCAGATATGTCAAGGATTCCCTGATATTAAAGTTTCTCCCAATGAAGCCTCTGCCACCAGTTTGTTGTTTGTTAAATTGTGATCTTATGTTTTAACTAAGGTATTGTGATTTTTAAGGTCTTCAACGTAAAATCTCTATGTCTAGCAGGTAATATATTTGATTAATCTTGATTATAAATGGTTACTTTACACAATACACCTTTTATAAAAATTATTTATTTACATCTTATTTCTGTTAATCTTTAAAAAAATCAGACTTTTAAAGTCTCCAATCAGGGCAAGATGATCAGAGTAAGTTGAAAGTCTCGTCATCTTGGTTCAAGTGCTTTTTATTGTTTCTTATTTGGCGGTTATCTCTATTTATTACTTATTTTGTGCTTTTTCTTGATGAACATGATTCCGCAAATTGTTTCAAATTGTATTGGAAGTCGGAAAGAGTCTAAAGGCAATTATTTTATAAATCTTCTATTTTGAAGCTAAGTTAGTTCCAAAAGAAACACATTAAGCACATTAAAAACTTTTAAAGCAATAAAAGCAAAAGACACGAAATGCAAAAGTAAAAAAAAAAAAAAAAGAAGAAAAAAAAGAAAAGAAAGAAAGAAAGTTGCTATTAAGAAATTGAGATTTGTTTCTTGATGCTCATGACATGAACTGAAACTTCTCTAAGAAAGTGCAAGGCAATTCCTGCAAATTATGTGATCTATTTGATCCTCCATCAGGAAATTAGGGTAGAATGTTGCAAAGCCTATCTACACATTGTAGCACAAGAGATGTTCAAATTTAGGAGAATGTATATTCAATTTTAAGTTGTAAAAAAACTACGATTTTGAATTATATTAATTTATTATTAACTAGAAACTTAAGCACAGTAACCCATTCATTACATACTATTCCAGAAAACGTGCCTAATATTTAATGAATTAATGTACTATTTTATTTCTTCTAAAAATAAAAATAAATAAAACATTTAACTTTTATCAGGATCGTAATCTTGTCCCTATGCTGCGGAAAGATGACATTTTTATAATATCTTTTTAAAACAGCATATTAATATTGATCATCTTAACATCAATAAAACTGCGGTTTTGAAATTGTATGTATGTGTGTGTGTGTGTGTGTGTGTGTGTGTGTGTGTGTGTGTGTGTGTGTGTGTGTGTGTGTGTGTGTGTGTGTGTGTGTGTGTGTGTGTGTGTGTGTGTGCGGGTGTGTATGAGTGTGTCTATATATATGTGTGTATGTGTGTATCTGTGTTTCACATCTTTTCCTAAATGACTGAGTCTATTTCAACAAAACTTTACACATTTATTCTTTAAGACAAGAGAAAAGACGCTCTCAGCTTTTAAAAGTGTAAAAATTAAGCAAACTCTCAATTAATTAAAAATTATTCAAAATTCTGCACGGTTTTTTTTTTTTTTTTTTGCAGTAACTTCGGGACAAAAAATATTTTAAAATTTAATCACAATTTTACCATACATTTCTCTCATTTAATAGCTTTTTTAAAAAAATATCAAACCCATTAAAATCAGTGTTAACCTTGAACAATTCTACCATTATTTTTTAATTCCTGTGTTATTTTAATAATATCTTTTTGCCAGGTTTTCATTCATTTCAACGTATTGATTTAAGAACGCTTAAGAGTAAGTCAATTGTTGAAACGAAAGCTAAGAAATATAAAATCTTTGTGAGCCAATGAAACAGGTGTACGTCGATAGCAGCCACTTCAAGGTGCAAGAAATTAACCAATAATTTGCCTTTCTTCCACAAAAACGTCAGAGGAGATTAATCTGAAATTTTAACTTTTTAATGACATTAATTTCATTTTGGGGAATATTCAATCTTCCTTAGAATACTGGGGAATTCCTTAGAAAATTTAACGTAAATGATTCTGAAATAAAGAAATTTATAAGTAGATACTCTTTTGTTGGCGATTTTAAGACTTAGAACTATTCTAGCATTATCTTTGTAAAATTTTCTTTTATTTCAACATGTGATCTTAAAACAAGAATTGCACATTATAATATTTTATGCAAAAGAAATTTCTGCACAAAAAAAAAAAATGTAAGTGAAAAAAAATTGATTCAGAGCAATGGCAGGTATATCAGCTACTATTAAAATACAAATTTAATAAAAATGCTTCAATATAAGATAATAAAAATAATAAACGTCGAATATAAGATAATCAATATAAAATTTAATAAAAATGCTTCAATAATATATGGAAAAAAACATTTATTTCAAAAGTGGAAATTATTAAAAATTATCAGTTGTTACCATTGTTATGCTGCCATAGTCCCCTACAATAAAGAAGTGTTTTTTTAAAGCACTTCTTTATTGTATCTTTATGTGCAATTATTTATCAATACCATACAAATTAATCACCATATTACTAAAGCCCATAATAATTTAACATCCATAGAAGAGCACTTGGAATCATAGTAAATTTCTTCGAAGACTCTTAAATGGTATTCAGAGTCTACTTAAGTAACAATTGGAAAAACTTCATCTTACATGCTTTCTTTTCTAAGTCCTTTAAAATAGTGTCTACGACTAAAAATTATTTACAAGATTATTTTAGTATACGCCACGCAGCTATAATATAAACGTAATTCACAATAAACAATTTTCTTAATTTGTAACTTAATATGATAAAAAGAAATCACAATTTATTTTCAAGATTTTATTCACATGAATGTCTAATCACAATCTCTTTATTTACATTATACGTCCTTTAAAATCTAAAAGCTTCATTTCTTTCTCATTTAGGCTATTCAAAAGAATCTGGCAGATTTCATTATAAAAAAAACATCATGTAACTTTAGTTTCAACTTTGAAAGGACATTTTTTTTTACTCAAAAGTTTCTTTGCTAATTAGAATTTTTCTTAAAAAAATAATGCTAAGATATGAAAACTGATTTCCCTGCCGCATGTGCGATAATCCTGAAAACATTTTGCAAAGACTGCCATTATTTATTTTTTTGTCTGCACGGAGAAATCGTTTGTAAAGTAGAGGAGCAACTACCATAATCAACCTTGCTTCTTTTCCAGAGACGAGTATCAAAAGAACACGTTGTAATTGCATCGGGCAATCCCTCTGTCAAGAGATTGACGCTTAGCTATGCGCCGAAAGGCTGATGAAACATGAAAATGAATCTCAGTTTCGCGAAGCATTCTCACGTTTATGTCACCCATTTTAGCATGGAGTAACTCTTCCTTACACCCTTTGCCGTGACATCTATTGTTGTTAAAGGCCACAATGTTTCTGCGTTCGTGAAACAGGTGGACGTTCTAATTGAAGGGGTGAGCTTGCGTCGTCATAAATATACCTCGTGCTCATGAAATTAATAAGGGACCTGTTTCTGTAGGCCCATGATGTTCAGAGAAGTTTATCGCTGTTTTCAATCAACTTGTCTTCAACAAGCCTTTGTGAAAGACTGGGATGAATGGACGCTGTTTTGAAAAGAACAACTTCATGTAATGGGAAGTTTAAGGGAAAGACTGAATTGACTTCCTTTTCTCTGAAAATAGACTTCTAATCAATGTCAAAGAGAAGGATTTCCTTAAATGGATCATACTTTCGATTTAGAAACAGGCTCAGAATAAGAAATACTCCTATATATTCGATGCAATATTTCATCTTATATATATATATAGAAAGAAAGAGAGAGGGGGGAAGAATTTTTTTTCCAATTAACTTTAGAAGAAAGACCTATTGAAATAACATGATTATAATTTTCAGTTTTCTAAAATAGTTTTAATAAATAAAGTATTTCAGAAGTTAGGAAGAGAAATGAAAATTTTTCAAACATTATATGATCAAAATAATCAAAAATATAAAGTAAATTAAAATAAACCAAGGGAAGAAAATAAAACTGGAACGTAAGCTTTCTTCAACATTTTTTGCAAATTAACAATGAGTTTTAGGTTTATTTTCAAATTTAAATTTTCAATAAAGCATTTTTTAGGATTAGTTCTTTTTAATATAATTGATTGTAAAGTAATTAACTTTTGTTGAGTTTATACTTGGAAATGTCCTAGAAAGACTTAAAAGAATAATTGTTTCAGTAATAATTAAATATTTAGAATTGCACTATAATTCCAAATATTTAAATCTAACATAAAAACGTCGTAATTTTTCATGAAAATCTATCTTTCTACAGTTTTTTAACACACAACCATTTTGCTACCATGCAATCTGGTAATATCTTATGCTTTCGAAAATCATCTAAATGTACGAACTCTTGTAACTCATGCTACGGCTGCTGGCGTTCATAGAAAATATTTTCATTTTTCATTTTCAGTTACACAAAATTTTCGACCTAAACTTGTTTATTAATTAATATATTTTTTCAAACATTTAAATCAAATAAATATACTGGTGATGTAATATTTATTTATTCATAGTAAAATTTACATCATTCAAAAGAATGGCAAAATTTTGAAAAGTAGAAAGAATTAGTACATAAAATAACTGGTGTTATGTGCCTTTTAAGTAAAATACAATCGGTGTTAAGAATTGTATTATTTGAACTAAATGTGAATTAAAACGATTTAAGCTAAATATTTTTTTAGTTTAATCATTTATTAATTCAAATTTTTCTCTTTTATTTGTCATCTGCACTTTGAGATAAATAAAAGGGCTCTTATAAATCCCATCCAAACTACTAAACATTTTTGTGCTTTTAATGGATGCAAAAGAATCTTTGTCACAATACTTCCAACGGCCTTTCCGCATAAAGATTAGTAACATAAATTTGAAAAATTAAAAATCTAAAATTAGCCAAAGAGTTATTTAAACCTGAAATACTTTTATCAAGAAAAAAAAATTTAACGGTATCCCAAAGGGGGTTTGCTAGTTTAGAGGATTTCAAGCATATAGTGTTAAAAAAATAATGTTTACTAATTTTTTTAATAAAATAAAAATGAAAAAATTAAAGGAGCGTCAGTTATTTAAAACATTATTTTCAACTCTACAATTTTCAGAATAAACTCCTTTTAATTTTGGTATTGCATGTGATTCATCCCGGATTTATAATATATGTCCTATTATTTCAGGATTTTTTTTTATTTTAACTAATGCTGTTACCTCTCCCCCCCCCCTTTTTTTTGTTGCTATTATTATTGAAATAATTTTGACATTAACAAATCTTCTATAGTTAAGAATTTAAAATAAATTTTAGAATAAAGAAATAGAAAATTCACTTTTTTAGAAATTTAGATCAATAAACAAGAAACTAAAATGGATTTTAAACTTTTGTCATTAAGATAAAATATGACTATATATATATACGTTCTTATTAAAATATCTTTTTTTTAAAAAAAAGAAAATACTAAAAAAATACTTTATTGAAAGTAATCTTTATTTAATTGTTTTATTCCTAAAATATTATTTCATTTTAAATGCATTTTTAAAATTTGAATTAAATGATTTAGAAATATATTTGGTTAAGTGAACAAGAATTCTACCACAAAAATTTCCATTTTAGAACTGTAGATCACCGAATAGATAAGAATTACAAAAAATATGAGTTCAAAAAAAAAAAAAGGGAAAAGAATTCTATTTTTAATTACATTTAATAACATTGCAATTATATGGCAACGTAATCATGATGCATGAAAAATGGCAGGCATAAGGCTAAAATATTCTAGAGCCATTGATATAAATCTGTATTAATCAGCAACACCTCTGCTATTTCATTGCGATATGTCCGAATGAAAGGTACTAAAAAAATAAAACGGAGTCTCATAGTTGATTAGTAAAGAAACTGAAGTAAAAAAAGGTACATAAATTTCACGCTCTTTTTCCTCTTACACGCACATAGTCCTGTAACTAGTTGTAAAAGAGGGTGTCATAACACTCTCGGGGGTAACAAAAAACTTACCGAACGAAAATTACCTACTCAAGCTTCATTGAGCATGGGAAGGGGGAGAGAGACAGAGTCATGAATTGAACAAGAAGTGAGGAGGGTCGAAACCTCGAACAGAAAAAATAAATAAATATATGAAAGTCTGGCAGTGTGCGTACCGGTCGGCTCCCAGAAGTAGAGAAGCCACAATCTTCGAGCAAGAACAGTCGCAAATCTCGCCAAGGGAAGGATAAGCACTTCATTGTGGGGATGCGCCTGAGTTAAGTGAAGGAGGCGGGGATTTAAAGGAAGCTAAAAGAGAATCTTCGGTTTCATATTTGTGTTCGCTCCCTATACAGGTGTTTAAGAGCGCCTAGGTGCTCCTTTTCCTGAGGAAATCGAGGACATTTATTTCGAAAGTGGACAGTGGTCACATCCACGAGGTGAGATTTCTTTTTTTTCCCCAGTGAAATCATCCCTATTAATTAAAAAAAAATTCAGATAATTTTATTCATTTTTTTAATTTTTCATAATTAATATTTTATTATATTAAATGTCGAAGAATGGGTGAAGAATTGTTCTTAATTATATATATTTCATTTGCAATATTTGGAGCTAGATGAACAGTTATTCTAATGACATTTTAGCCCATGGTTTCCAATATTTTGATTAAATTTTCATTTAAATTTGTAATTGAATCAATGCATATTAGCTATTATTTTAAAATATAATTATTAGATTTAAATTAATTTTAAACAATATTTTAATTAGTATATCTATTATTTTTATGAAAACAATTTCAAATATGTATTTACATTTTACAGCAGCATTTAATGTAAAAATTATTTCAGTTTATATTCATAATTACAAAGAAATTGGAAATGAACTTTTAAAAATACACTTAAAAATACATTAATGAAAAAAATATATATTTATATAAATATTATGATGCTGATGATAATATTTATATAAATATATGATATTATGATGATTATATAAATATAATCATCATTATATAAATATAATCAATATAGACTAGAGAAATTATATGGTACTGTTAGAATAATGTCTATTTATTTATTTTTTTTAGAAAAAAACTTATGTAAAGCAATAATGTTGAAACTCGTATTTTAATCATTCTTCGAATAAAAAGATAATGCATTTCTTTAACTACTCTTTATAGCGATAATAAAAAAAAAAACAAAAAAAACATATATCTTATTTTAAATATTCTTGCATTATTTATCCTTATAAGATTATTAAAGATGTTGATCTCTTACAGAAATGTTCGTGTAATAATGCATGCATTGTTTATGAAATTATTATTATTCATTTGCCTTTATTCTAATTACTTCAATTACATTAAATTTTCCAAAATCATTAAAATTCCTTATATTATGAATGTTGTAAAGAATATTTTGTGTGTATTGTATTGGTAATATTTTCCACAAATTTCTTACGAAATTAAATCCGATTCCAAACGACATTAAAAGTCTAGCAATTTTTAGATCATAATTTTTATTTAGACTTACGCAACATTGATCCATTACTTTTTGAAAAAACTGACACTTTTTTTAGTATTATTATTTGAGATCGGATACCCTCCTGTTTTTCTGTTACTATAATTTCTTCAATATCCTCAGCTTTTATTGTTCTTGTAATAAAGGAAATTTTTTCATGTTTCTTTCATCCAAATTCATTTAATTCATTCATTCGTTTCTGTCTAGTCCTTAATAATTCAAATTTTCATTCTTCGAAAAGTAGATAAAAAAAACCATATATATTTATTAAAAAGGAGGCATTCATCATACAAAGATTTGCTTATTAATTTGAAGCAGATTTAATGAAAAACGCTCTTTATTGCATAATTTTAGTTAAAAAGTTTTTTTTTTCACAGTCGGTAGCAATTTTGGGAAACTATTATATAAGATCTCTCTTTACTTTTAAATTGTAGATAAAACTGATAATTAATGAGATGCTCAGTCAACATAGCCTATGTATTTTTAATGTAAAAGAATATTCAAATTCACTAACAAACCTTTAAAAAAATGTTATATAGTAACATTAAAATTCAACGAAACTCGCAAAAGGTTTGGAAACAAATAAAAACAAAAGAAAATCAGAAAAGAAATGCAACAAAGTGGCCAACTGTAGCTGTCATGACGCAATAAAAAATTCCCTGCTTCGATCATTTTAACTACCGTGTTACTCGTAGCGAGCATCCTATTAGCTCTTTCCCGGTCCGTCTACGGCAGGCTGCCGCCTGATGCTTTCTCCGTTACCCCTGGTTAGAATTCTGGATGTGCCTGTCCACAGAAATTAATAACTCTAAGGTCTTACGTGCTGTTGACAAACGAGTTCTTTTAACTGTCCACGGCTGTTGAACACTAAAGATGATTCTTTTCTTTACTTTTTTTTTTTTTTCTGCTGCACTTCGTTTTCTAGTTGACCTTAGAACTCGGCTGTTTTTACGAGTTTGTGAATTACACCACAGGTGGCGTAATTCGATATCATAAGTATTTTAATCGTCTCTTCTTGGCTGAAAGGATATATTTTTTTCTTAGGATTTTCTTTAAACGAGAAACAAACAGAAGGCAAAATGCAAATCACATTTTTCAAAGGAAAGAAATTGTTCTTTTTTTTCAAATGTATGCACATAATATTACATAAAAAGAAATCACAGAATTTAGCAGAGTGGTTTTAAGAACTGACGTTGTATAAAACGTTCATAATTTCTATGTATAGCAAATAATTATCCACAGAGATTATTGTAGTGAAGCTATTCATTCCAAATTAATTAAATCAAATGTCACGAAGCAGAACTCTATATCTAAGCTTTAATTAAAAATAAATAACGCTGTGCTTTTCCTCGATGAAACTAAATGAAATTAAAAATCACCTCACCTCAATAAGAAATGAAAATCGTATTAGTAATAAGGAAAGTATTTTAAAGTTTCGATTTTCTCTAGAAAAAAATATCTAAAATAATTAATTTGCGAAATACAAAATCAACTTTCTTTAGAAAAAAAGCTTTCTATATAAAACATTTTCTTGAAAATAAGTTATACATTAATTTTCTAAATTTAAAAGATATTTGAATCATGTAAAAAGATACAGAAATGGAAATCACACAAAGAAAAAAAAACATACAATTCTGTAGACACAGTGGTAAATGTTATGCCTACTAAATCGCTGAAAACCCATCAGCTTTATTTTATAGTAATAACTTATTTTAAAAGATTTTGAGAGAAAACAGAACAATAAATTCATATTTCATAATCCTATGTTAACATTTTCAATTCACTCCCATTAAAATTAAAAATTGTAACACTATTTTTTGTTTGTTTTACAGAGATAATGCTGATAAATGAAAAATATTTAGTAATAGATTGTAATAAGCTTCCAGTGCTTCATTAAATGAAAGTCACCATGATCTTGTGCTGAAGATGGATATAATAAATAAATGTAACTGTTAATTTATTTTCAAAACATTCTTATAATTGTTATTTAGAAAAATAGCTTTATTTTTGCCAATAATTAATTCTGTTACAAGAAAATGTTTTTATGGGAAGAATAGCTTATCAGATAATAGTCCTGATTTTAATACCAAACAGTTTTAATTAAAAAAAAAATATGAGAATAATTTTAAATATTTTCTGCAGAAGAATTTTATACAATTAAAACGGTATTTATTTTTTCTATTTAATGCATTATTTCTAATATAGCATCATTAAAAACTATTATTTATATAGAGAATTAAATTTATATAGAGGATTTCTTTAAAAGGGATGGAAAATGTTACCAAAATAATCATTTTTACGGAATAAAATTAGTTCAAAAATATCTTAATAGTCTAGCTGAATGTGAAGTATTCCTGATATTCTCTTATCAAATTATTTCTTATTCCTACTATTTCATTGATACTTTGGAAATATGATTGATATTGACTGTATTATGGAACCAAATTCAAAAGTAACGAAGGTCATAGTATCGAAAAATGAAGAAAATTTAATTACTCTGCAAATGTAGTATAGTTAAATACAGGATTGATTTCCTTTTCATTGATCTTTTTTACTATAACGAAAAATATTTCGGCTCTCTACACTAACAAAAAAAATTGACATAAGTGCGGAAAAATAGATTTTTTTGAAAGAATATAAGCAGAAGCAGAGATCAGAAAACTTACTATGATTTCACAGCATAATTAAAGCCTAATGATATATATTCCAATAATTTCATAATCGTACTGTTTGAAGTTTATCACTTAAATGGAAGCAAATAGAAAAAATGAAAGTATTATATTGCGTTAAAATACAGAAAGCAAAGAATTTTATTAGAGCATAAAAGAATTTATTTTCTTCAATCATTGCATTGACTTGTTTGACTTTTAAAAATTGGAATGTGAAATTTTGCTTCGAAAAAATTAAGAATAAACATTACTCCTCAAACTTGTTTGATTATATAATACATTTTAATTCAAAAGTCATCCATTATGCATCAAATAAATGTATACTTATATATAAGTATTAATATCTATTCCTTCCAATATATAGATTAACGTTCGATATTTGAAATATGAGATGTTAAAAACTTTGTTTCTGCTTTCATTTCATGATCATTACAACAACTATTATATTAATAAACCTTGATATTATATAAAAATCCATGCTGTATGGAATATTTCTCGATTATACATTAACTTTTGAAAGAACACCGGAAATATTTTCCCATTAATTAATTTTTTTTTTTTTGATTTTTAATTTAGAAAAGTATTTTTTAACCAAATTTCTATAAAATATTAAGATAATTCTTTTTTTAGCAATATCATTAAAGGGCATTTTCAAAGCTAATTGAGGAATTTCGTATCTGCCATCATATCTTATTAGCAAACATTTTCACTGCAAAAATATTTAATCAGATTTATGATCAAAATAGAATTATGTTAATCAAAATGTTTGGTTTGCAAAATAATAATAATAATAAACCTTTTTTGCTGTTCTTATTTTACAAATTTAAATTAATTGAGCACTTTACATGCCTCTTATTTTGAAAACTCTTATTTTGATAATATTTTTACCTATTATTTTGAAAACTCTTATTTTGATAATATTTTTACCTCTTATTTTGATAACCATAGTCCCACACTTCTAAAGTTATTTAATTAATTCAATTTTATTAAAAATACTAAAATAACATAAAATTGAAAAAAATATTTATTGAGAAAAGTTCTTAATATATTTTACATTTTTCATAACAAGTACGGAGAAAATAACCTTTTTAAAAATATATCCATAAAAAAGTATACCTTTTAAACATTTAATCCCATACATTTTGATTTCTGAATTTGATTTTTGGAAGATGTTTACTCATATGGATTCACAACAGAATGTACATAAATATACTTTATACACAGATAAACCATTGTTCTATAACGATTCACATATTGACAACTGATACTGAATTCTCATTGAATAGATATCACTTGGGACAATATCTATTTTTAATTCAGGAAGAATTTTGATATTGTAATTTGCGATGAACAGTATTTATACAAGAATTTCGCACTGCAAAATTATATTACAATCCTAACATCGATATTACTTTCTTTGTTTTCAGATACCCATTGATAGGAACAGTATATAGATTAATACTTAAGTTGTAAGTTATTTTTTGCTGTCATTCATATACAAAATATTATGATGATGAAGTGAGTAGGAAATATTTGTCCTCAACATCACTTCTATAGTTACTTAGAATTTGAAATGTCATATATATAGTCTTCTGGTTATTTACATAATCCGGAATAATTTCTTTTTCAATTTGGCTTTAAAAATTTATCCATTTGTCATAACAAAAGATTGTTTGCTCATTTTCCTTCGCCTTTGCCTTCATTTATTTTAGTAACTATCAAAACAGTATTATTTCATATTTTTCCCCATATCATCACACATTAATATTTTTTTTTGAAATTATTTTTCAAATCAAAGAAGAGAAAATAATTTTTGTGCCTAATAAAATGTCCGAAAATCAACTTCATTATACTAAATTCTTTTCTTTTTTTTTAATAGAAAAGGCTTGAACTGGGGTGATCACAAAGGTCATGAGCATGTGCAAGGGTTCGATAACGACCTCTGCTGAATGGGATATCAATGACAATAATATTCCCAAAGTAAGTATACTTTTATATATCAAAGCATCGAATAGAATTAAACACTATATAAAAATAAATTTTTTCGTTGGCACTTCTGGAAAAAACAACAAGAAAGTAGCGAATAATATTATTAAAAAAACTCTTTTAAGAAATATGAGGTGTTGAGTGGTTGATCTTTGAAACGTTTGAAATATCAAAATTATATTTGAATTTTTAATTGATTTCTCATTTGTTAAAATGCATAAGCATTTGCAGATAGAAGGGCATGCTGAAAATTTTCAGGCAAGTTTATTGTGATAGGTTGCTTCTTAAGATGAGTTAAATTATTTTAAATGGTTTATTAAATCTTTAATCACTGAAACAAATTTATTCTATTTTCTCAAATGGTTTCAGAAACCAATATATAAAGGATATATAATGAAAGAATATTTTATCTTGCTTTAAATATACTAATAGATAAAATTGTAAGATACGTGTAATATTGAAAGGCATTTACTACTTTTAAGAATCGCAACGTAGCTGTTGTATATAAATATTTTTTCATGAATTTCTGCGTTACTAGTCACTCAGAAATTGATGACATGTTTGCACCCAAGAATTTGAGATAAAACCTTCGTTTTCTTATGTCCATCATCTTAAATATCAGAGAAACATTTCTGATCAATTTTAACTTTCGCATATATATTAAGAAAACTTTTTCATAAAATTTTAACCAGATTTAATGAATACGAATTGTTTGAAGAGAGAGAAAGTTATATTCATATTTTAATGTGTCTGTGGTTTTTCAATTCATATTTATCGAATAAATATCAATTTCCTGTTAAATAAAATTCATTCGTAAAAATTTACTTAATTATAATCATCTTTGAAAGATTTCATATTTCATAGGAAAAAAAATTCATTTCTTTCGCACATTTTGAAATATATCTATAGTTGTCTTTAAGCTTAAAGCGAAAAATATTTTGGGAAAAATACCAGCGTAAGCGTAATAACCTTTCTAACTACCGCACTGCAAATAATTATTTTAACATCAATTGCCTCTAGTCTATTTTCCCTACTTTAGCTCCATATAGCTTTCTATTTTCTAATTTTGCAAGTCTTTTGAATATTTTTTTCTGTGATCCTTTCTTTCAAGAAACAAATGTAAGAACAAGGTATCTTAGAACTGCATTTATAAAAGCATAGCAATATTTTTTATTAGGTCAGTTCATTAAATTCGCAATGCATTCATCGACTGACCTATTTTGATTTTGCAGGTGCTCATAATTTATAAATCATTTTAAATATTACCATAGTAACTAATTTATGCTGCTCTGACAGCTTTAATGTTAATAATAAAAAAACTCTATAGTGATATCTCTTATTTAAAGTTATTTCGGATAAATTTAACTCTGTATAAAACTTTTGATTCTAAACTTAAATAAGTATGTGCTATGTGAGATAACATCGAATATTTTCTTTGTAAGCATTACTTCACAATGATGAAGTATAATCTGATGATGAGAGTGATAAAAGTTTAATATTCTTTTTTCCATTTTTATTTGGATTATCACTCAAAATCTACATAAACATGCTATTTAGTTTGTAATTTCTTTCTTCTAATGCGAAGTATTCACGTCTTGAACATATCCAATTCTTTGTGTTATAAGATCATTTCAACAATTGAATGTAATTTTCGGTGAATTTAATTAAAGACGTATCTCATTTGAATAAAATACAAGTTGATATATAAAAACACAATTAAAGATTTTAGTTTATAATTGCTAAAATTAAAATTATTTTCAAAAATACATTTTTTTTTCTTTTGTCATATTATGAACAAGTCAGAAAGGACATAATCTTTGAAAACTATATGTACAAGAAATATCAAATGAAAAGTAGAAGAATAAAATATCTAGATGAGAGAGTAGATTGCTAAAGCTTTACATTTTCATTCTACTGGAAATGAAACAGCGAAATAACATAATTGGCAACACTGAATAATAAAAGAATCATGCAAAAAATTTTGAAAATTTGCAAAAACTATATTATACAATAAACAATGATAAAAAAAAATCGATTTTCAGCATAAAACATTTTAATATTAATTTTTAAAAATAGAATTATTTTAATATTATACATCATTAGTATTTAGTATTATATTATTAATCACTACAATTATATGCAATCTTTAAATTATTAAAGTTCAATTCGATATTTTTTCTCCTGTTTTATATAAATTCATTTCACACATTTTTCACGCTAAAGTTTTTTAGCGTAACAAAAAACACTGGTATATTTAAATTTCAAATCATCATTTTGTATATATTTTCCTTTTAGACAGGCGATTTAATTATTTCATCAAGTTTTCTCCCAAAATATATAATTTTCTTGTATTTCATTTTATCTACAAATATTAATATCATTAATACAAATAATGAACAGATTGCATCTAAGAGGGAGAAAGTGAAATATCTGTCTGATTCTTATTTAGAATTATTGAAATTGATATCTTGCATAACATTTTTTTTTTTTTTTTCATTTTTCAAAAAGCGATATTATGTTTCAATAAACAATCTCGAATTTTTTTATTTTTTTTTTTGTTTTCAATAAATAATAATAATAATAAATAAATAAGTTATGCTTGACATTTTCTGCTATTCAATTAGAGAAATTCTTAGAAAAAGCATTGCACCACTTCGATTCATACTTGCAAGTCATAAAATTTATTCACTATTACTTACTGAATATTTTATTTTCAATTTTTATTGAATATTTTCCAACTAACGTATAGCGACTGACACTGAGCGAAAGCAGAAAAAATTGATGTTAAATAAAGTATTCTCACATTTCCATCTTACTTTTTTCTTCTATGTCATAAAAATCCTAATCTCTCGAGTTCATTCGATTCCAGACCTATATACAGTAAAGTTCGCTCTTTGTGGGCGGAGAATTCCTTCTTGATAGCCGCTTTTCATTTAAAGGTGGATGAGAGAAGAGATCCCCCCCCTCCCCACTTCCCTTAAATGAACTCTAGATAACCCTTCCTGATTCGAGTACGGACAATACTCTACATGAGAGGAGGAAGGGAAAAAAAAAAAAAAAAAAACCACGAAAGAGGAAAGGAAAATAATTCTGGAGAGAAAGAAGACAGCTAAATGCACATCGTTATATAAATGCTCGCGAAAAAATACTTTAAAAAAATACCTTTTCAAAACGTTCTCTCCCATCCTGTCGTCGGAGATAGTTGTCACATCCGCTGCGTCCTATTGTGGTCGGCAGTCACAAAAGACTCCTGTTTTTCCGAGGGGGGTGAGATTTAGTAGCCCCTTCGTGATTAGGGGGCAGATTGTGGGTGGCCGGCGACACACCGGCACCGCATTCTAAAAAAGAGAAGAAGAAAAGATATATAAATTTCACAGAATAGCATAAAAATACGGTTGTCAAAATTTTAATGTCTGAAATTTGTTATTGATTAAAATACGTTTTGCTTTAAGAAATTATTAAATCATAAGTCGAGTGGGGAAAAAGCCAAGTTAGTTAAAATATATATCCGCAATACCATTCACTTGTATTTTCAAGATCTACTCAAGTTGAAAGTTAGTTTGTTTTATACTATATCCCGAGATTTACGTTGGCTGCTGAGTTTATCTCTTGATATTATAGCAATGAATTGAATTTATATTAAAGTTTTGCATATAAATTATAATTTAAGGCGTTTCAAAAACATTTTACCCTTTATTATGTGTATAGTAATATCTAATATAAATTTAAAACCTTTTTTATTAGAAGCTTCAATATATTAACTGAATCAATTAACAATAAAAGAAAATAATTGTCAATTATAGTCTATTGAAAAAGTTATAAAATACTGTATAAAAATGAAGGAATTAACAAATTCTTGAAATATACAATATTATGTATATAATTTACTGAATTTTAAAGAATGTTTGAAAATAGCTCAACTAATTATATTATTCAATTTCGTGAGCTTAAAATTAGCACAATAAAATAATCTTTTATTGACTACGGTCATTTATCAGTCTTTTGTTGACTGACTAGTAGATATATTAGAAGTTTCTCAGGCTAAAAATATGTCTTTTTTCTTAAATAATAATAATAATAATTTTCTTCGACAAGAAACCTTCACTTATTTCCTTATGCTTCAGTTTTACGAAGAAAAATTGAAGAGTTATAACATAGCAAATATTTATAACACAATAAATTTTAAATATCAAAAGTTCCTGTTGATGACTACGCAGTCTATACATCATTTGTGAGATAACAAAGATGTAATATATACCGTCTTATACATGATATGTATACAAAAACAAAGCATTTATAATTTATAAAATATTTTTAATGCAAAAGATATTTTCATAAATATATTATAAAATATAATATTTTTTTAAAAATTAATAAAAAATATTATATTTAAATATTATTTCTTATCGCATGCAACTTTAATTTTTTTAATTAAAATGAGAATATATGCATCAAAGATTCTTAAATTCCTCAGAAGCTGACTTTTTCATAAATTGTAAATATTTTCTAAAAAATAATACAAAATTTAACTAAACCTTGACAATGATGATTAGAAATAAAAATATAAGATGGTTTAAAATATCTATAATATTTTTCCTTCAATAAAAATGCCAATGCTAAAATAATAAATTTCAATGCTTTAAGAAGCATTTCGTTTAACTAGAATGATTATTAAATGTTATTGTTTTCTACTTAAACGAGAGGTTTTTGGAATTTTTGAAGATTACCGTTTCAATAAATTAATTTTTTGGGACAGAAAACTGAACATGATATTCTCATTGGGGAAGTTTTTTTAATTAAGTTAATGAATTTTCCATCTTTATTATAGACGATCAAAAATCGATACATTGAATTTTACACACACAAGTAAAATTCAAATCTATACAAAATATTATAGAACAGGGCAAATCTTGAGAGCCTCTTTAAAATTTTGAAATGAAATTATAATAAAAGAAATAAATCCATTACATTAAATTTGTTTGACAATTTTAAAAAAAATATTTTCTCTAATTTTCCTTGAAACTAATCTTTATGTTTTATTATTTCTTACTTGAAATTTTTCCAGAACATAATTCGAGTGGCATAACTTTCCAGTAATTTCATAAAGCTAATATTCTTCAGATATTCGAAAATTAACTACTAACACGCATATTTTTTGTATTATTCTGCAATTATTGAAATAATAAAATGTTATATTTTAACAATTTATATTCATTCCCTTAATAGATGAAATATTATTGCAATACAAAAAAAAAAAAAAAAAAAAATCTTTTCCTTGAAATTTCAAAATATATCGTTGCCATTCAGTAAAAAACATGTTTCAGACGAAACATTATTATTGCTAAATTCTTCTAATTTTAATTCATTTAAATTCTGAAAACAAAAATGATAAGTAGAATTAATTTTAAAGGATGTAAACGAAATTATGTAAAAAAGTAATACCCCCTCAAAGTTACATAACTATAATAAATATACAATATAGATAATAATAAATGCCCAATAAATATGTTCATTTCATTATTTTTACTTTTTCTTACTTTAACGGAAATCTCATTTCTTTAATCAGATTTAAACAGCTAATTCATATTTTTGAGTTCTAAGTTCTTAAAAGGCAAACGATTTTTTTAAATAACTTTTAATTTCCTCACATGAAACTTTGCAGTAATTGAGCAAATTAACTCCTAAAATTTTGTTCAAATTTATGTTTATTTTCGATAAGCAAATGATAAGATAAAAACAGCTTTCTTCGCATAAACATTTTTATATTTTAAAACAAGAAAGCATTAAAAATCGTGATATGAAATTATTTCATTTTTTAAAAATTTGTTTCTTATCTATTTTTATGATTTAATATAATGTTTAATATTGTATTATTATTGTTATTAATGTTTTGATATGTTTCTAATGAAATTTTTATAACTATTTATTCATTTTAAGAATTATTCTATCATGCAGTAACTCTCTGAATTATTGAATTACTTGTTCTTTAACATTTAAAAGACAAACGTAATTTCACTTTGCATTGTCTGAAACAGTACATATTTTAGAAATAAAAAATAAAATAAGCAAATAATTTTTTTTAAAAAAAATTTGAACATGGTGAAGATTTTTTTAGGATATATGAGGATATGTCATATATCCTAAATATGACGGATGGTTATATATATATATATATATATATATATATGGTCACTAATGGTATAAGGTATTTAAACTAATTATATAATGGTCACTAATTATATAAGGTATTCAGGATTTTTAAAAACTGAACGAAAGTACTCATATTTTATTTTCTCTTAAAAATATTCATCGTGTAATATTAATAATTGATTAATGCATGTTATAAAGATTATAAGCTAATTAAATTACTACACATTTTTATACCTTGATATTTGTAAAAAGAAATAAATCAGTTGTGCAAATCATTATACAATACAAAATTCAAAATATTTTACTCTATTGGATAATGCTCTATATTATCATGCAGCATTTTAGATTCATAATTTTTTTTTAGAACGCCACCAATAATTATTACTTATTGATTTATTCGGATAGCTACGATAATTTGATCAAATTTGCTCGTGTAAAAAATAACGCTATCTGGGAAAACATTAATTAATGATTCATTTACATTCAGTCTAAAATTATTATGAACCACTGAAAAAGTCCAAATCAATAGAATCATCCCACAACCTTTGTCTTTTTATTCAGGATATGAAAAACTTGAAGTTCCTCGAAAATTTATTAAATGCGAAGCAACGAAACGCAATGCTTAATCGAAAAATTTTGTTAATGTAAAATTCATTATTTCTTAAAACAAAATTGAAGTAATTTTACCTCTTATTATGCTGCGGTTCTTAGAAATTTTGCACTTCGCCTAGAGGCACATGTGAATTAAAGAAATATCTTTTCAGCTCCCGGTTTTTGCGTTCCACATATAATGAGCTATTTAGATGGCATATTTTGAAGGATCAACCATATCCTCGGGCAGTGGCAGCTCACTTTTTACGTTTGCTTGCGTTTTCGGATGAAGAAAAAGTAAAACTGTATATTAAATCATAACATGTTGGGGATGGATGCTATAATATTTATTTGTGCGATAAAAAAGAAAATCGTAGAATAAAATTAGAAACTTAAAAACTTTTTTTCTTAAATAATGTAAAAATATAAAATTTATTAAATAGTTTTTTTTTAACTTATACAATGGAGTCTGAATAAATTAAAGCTGATGGGATTACAACAAGTATTCGATTATACTAAGAATTCATATTAATAAAAACTGACTTCAAAAATGGCAATAGTTAGAGAAAACGGCAATTTTTAGCCTAAAAATGGCAGTAGAGATTCGTTTTTAATGATAGTTTTAGGAAACAATAACGTAACGTAGCATCGTTAGATAACGTAATAGATAACTTAGATAACGTAAATGATTTCATGTAAATAGTTATTTTAATAAATAAAATTTTAACAATTGTAAGGGAAAATTATGGACAAACAGCGTCATATTTAAAGTTATCAAAGGTTTAAGAAAGAAAAACTAAGATTTTTTTGCAATTCTTTTTAATGGGATACGTTACGTAGCAGTAAAGACCTAAAGTGAAATCAGAGTCTTGAAATGCGATTCACTTATGATGACTGAGGATATGATGTCACCACTTATTAAATCAATAAAAGTAATTCCGAATTTTAAAAAAAAATGTTTTTAATTCTAGGTTCCAATTAACAAAAATAAATTCGAATTGTAGATGGTACTTTAACATTTTATTTTGAGGATATTGAAGAGATTAGATAAACCAATTTGAATTAACTACAAAATCAGATTTAAAATATTCGAATTAGTCAAATGCAATTGTATTTACAAATATTATAGCACTGCAATAAAAATTAGTCATCATTTCCTCTTTCTTTCGTATAAAGCGTTAAATATTTATTGTTGTAAAGTATATATCATAATTTCATACAAAAAAAATATTAGTTTTGAGTTATTATTAGTAATAAACGTTAGTAATATGAATAATAATTGTTGAAACGTTCATCATTTAAATTTGCTGAAATCTATGTTCTTTTTCTCAAATTATCATTCCTAGAAATAGCAAAAAAAAAAAAAAAAAAAAAAAAAAAAACTTAAAACTTTAGAAAAAAATATTTAAGTATTCTTTTAAAATTATTTTAGGACGTATCATTTTTCGGGAATTTAATACTATTGGCCGAACCTTAAGAGAAGGTGAAAAGTATTGCACTAATAATAAGTAACAAACTACAAAGAAAAAGCAAAGAAAACTACAAACAAAATTATTCACAAAATGTTACCTGAAAATAATGTTTATCGCAAATGAGAGTAAAATTAAGTTTGTTCAAAAATTCCGTTGGTGATATTTTAATCTTTTTTAATTCAACATGTTTTATATTTTTTTGACTATTCTGATAAAATTAAAGTCTTTCAAAAAACTGTGTGTGTGTGTGTGTGTGTGTGTGTGTGTGTGTGTGTGTGTGTGTGTGTGTGTGTGTGTGTGTGTGTGTGTGTGTGTGTGTGTCAATTGCTTGGGCTAATATATAATTGATATGTATTAAATGACGACTGTAACAATTTAAATCTTAAAAACCATCGAATTATTTTTAAAGAAATCAAATTAAAAGATACTGAGATGCCTCTGATATAGTAGTTACGTCATATACATTAAACTCATTGAAAAAAACAGGGAATTAAAATCATTTCTGAAAGCTTTTAAATTTTTATTACAAATTCCAAAAAAGAATGCATCATATAAAGAAATTTTCTTATTTACTAAAAATTAAAATGCGGATATTTATTAATACAAAGTTCAATGCACTAAAATTCAATGTGTATGCACTTTTAAGACGTTGATTAAAGAGATTATGAGATCGATCATACTTAATCTGAACAACAACTTCAGCCTTTAAAAGTTTTCGTCGGCTTCAAATGAAGAACTATTTGTGGCACCACATAGACCCCTCTAAATTCGTCAGACGCGCCGTAAGTCCGGAGGGTATAATTTTGGTTAGACCATTAGATAATGATTGTTTCCCCCTTTCTAGTGAAAGAACCAACTGAAATACTGAAATTAGCTTTAAATGGCCACTTAACGGATATATAATACAGTCCCAAGTTGTTTTACTAGCAAGTTTGAATCAGGTAACAATTTGTTTTCAACCATGCGGAGCAGCATTAAAAAAAAGATAAGCCGGAACCAAACAGTTATTTCCGAAAATGGCACTCCAAGTACTACGAAACGGCGTGCGATACTGTATAACATCTTGTGCAACTATTATTTTTTTAAACTCCGTTTCATTTACATTGTTCTAAAGTTGTTGTTAATATAATTAAACGTTCGACATCTTTATTTGTTGTGTTTTAATTTGTACATGACTCAAAATCAGTTTTCCAATTTTTAGAATTGCATTTTTATTGCATAATACAAAAGCTATTTTTCGGCCTTACTATGTCAAAAATAGTTCAACAAATTCTATAAAAAATTCTATATTCTATTCTTTTCAATTTTTAGCGTGCAAACTGTATCTGAAGAGTATATTTCCTAATAGAAGAAATTAAACTTATTATTTTCTAATTTGAGAAATTTTAAGACAGTAAGATTTAGAAATACATTATTAGTCACCGAGTGCTGAAAAAAATGATAAATCGAACAATTAAATACTATAATTCATGAATCTTTCCAAATAAAAAATTATTTTTCCTAAATGAATTACAGACTGTGTGGATATTAAATGTAAAAACATTGTATGTAAGATTGCAATTTAAATGTTATTGAATGTAAATATTTTTATAATCTCTATTTAATTTTGATTTAACATCCGAAATTTTCGTTCGTCATAACCTTAGAAGCTTCACTGCAGTTAAAAAATGTACTGAAACAAATAGCAGAAAAGAAAACTTTCTTA
The DNA here is from genome assembly GCF_947563725.1 of Argiope bruennichi. NCBI lineage: Eukaryota > Metazoa > Arthropoda > Arachnida > Araneae > Araneidae > Argiope > Argiope bruennichi. Next base: position 62,924,313 of record NC_079151.1, on the reverse strand, counting down.
TATCATTCTTTTCTCCATTTAAATGTATGCATAAATCCCCTCAAAACTGTCTACAGAGCTTATTAATTAAAACTGCTGGATACAAAAATCGCTATCTATTTCTTTTTATCTTTTTTTAACAGAAAATTAGCTTATATTTGATTCAATAATTAAAATCCTAAATTCGAACAGTAAACTATAATCTTTTCTCTACTTCCGCTTTACATTTAAATATTACTGTTTTATTAGTTAATTATTATTTTTGTGACTAATTAGTCATTAACGTTCGAGTGTATTAAAAAAATTTACTAGTCGATGGCATTAAAACAGAAATGTGAGAAGCATGTCAAAAATTACGAAATTTTATTTTTTCCTGATTTTTATCATTAATTAATTTGTTTTGTTTCTTTATTTCCAGTAAAAATATTCAGTCGTCTCCTCAGTTTTAGTTTTTGTAAATTGTTTGATCTCTCATTTTTAAGATTCTGAATAAACGTCTTTATTAGCTAATTATTTTCCCCTTTCGATTTATTGCTTACTTTCAACAGTTTAATTATTCACGTTTCATTTCCCTATTATTTGTTTCCCTATTCTTGTTTATTTTTATATAATGAAAACTTATTCTCATACTTCATCTCTAAACTTATTTCGAGTTTTTCCCTTATTATATAATTTTAGCTTTAATGTATCTAAATATTGACAATGTGTAATACAAAGATCATGTGCCCATTATCTAACATCTTATTAAGTTATTAAATTTTCAAACGGTTTGTGAAGAAAAACTACTTCCAGATTTTCACTGTGATAAAATGAAAGTTAAACGCAAATATAGCATATGAATTTCACAAATTTCTATTTCAAAATTTTGAATTATAAAAAAATCGCTGTAAAAATTCTAAATGAAATCCTTAAGCCTTCGCCATACTGAGTGCTATATTCTTTTAAATATAATTTTTTTTTTATTTTACAATGTTTGGTAAATAAATTACCATCAATGTCATAAATTACCATCAAAATTTCAAAACTATATCTCTAATAATTCTAAGGAGCATAGCAATACTCTTTAAGAAAACAATTTTAAATGAATCAGGCAAAGTGAAAAGATAAAAGCGAATTCAAAACTATTAATTGACGTTTAATGTAAAAGCTATAATCATATTTTCAAAAAAAAACAAAGTTAAAAAAAAAAAAACAATTGTTTAAGAAACAAAAGAAAATCTTAACTTCAAAACCGGCAATTTCGCGGGACAGATTGCAAATTTTATTTGGTATAGATCATGTTTCTCATTTGAATATAAGCTGATTCCATTAAAAAGAAGCTGCGTGAAAAATAATTAGATTTAAAGAATATTCTTCATGGTTTGAAGTTCAATGTCGTTTTCTTGAACTTCAATATACTCTCTATTAACTTTATTTAGTCTCTGGCTTTTCTTCCGTAGGTGACAACCTTTGATGCTTTCCAAGAGTGGGCCGATGGACACTGCCGCTATGTTTATCAGCCTAACTGCGAAGAAGCGAGGCGGCATGGCTCTGGATGGGCAATGCGCAACACTAATAATCACAATGTGAACATTTTAAAAAAGTCATGCCTAGGTGTGCTAGTCTGTAGTGCCCGGTGCACTCTAGATTCTGGAGAAAAAGTTCATCTCAGACCTGCTATCTGTGATAAAGCGAGAAAAAAACAACAAGGTATAAATTTTATCCAATTATTGATTTCTTCGAATTTTTAATGGACTATATTTTAAAGGAATACTTTAATCTCCAAATTAATGCTCCGAATTTTGTCATAAAAAATAATGTAATAGATTTTGGCTAATATTATTTTATCAGTAATACGACTTTTTTGAATACCTTTGAATTTCAGTGAACGAAAGTGTTTCAATATCGTTTTTAAGATGAATTATTTTCATTCATTCGCCATCAAAACTAAATTTAGTTTTTTAAAAAAATTTATCATTTTCGTTATTTAAATAGACTTTATCCTGTGTCCTCAACGATCAAAAATAATAATTTTTTAAAAGATTTTAATTTTTTCAATCATGTAACTGTTCTACGATGCATTAAAATGAAAAAAGAATTAAAAATGTCTCAAGTTTATTTTTAAAAACTTTTTTTGATGACTGGTTATTTGTGAAATGCATTATTTATTTTTTACTTCTATTGCACAATTTTTACATTCAGAATGACATGTATTGTTTGCTTTTTAAAATCGCTTGTTTATTGGATTTGCGTTTATAAATTTATAAAAACTTTGAAATTTAAATTACATATTTAAATTTTTTTATTATGTTCACTTATTATTTATTAATATGCGTTATTAAATTTTTTTAATTTTAAAAATTATTTTTTGCTCTCATTATACTAACTTTTAGACTCAATTTTTTTAATTCGAATTTCTGAATAAGTCGAATTTTGTGATTCTGTAAATTTAAATGCATTGTCTTCGCAATAAAGAAGCAATCATATAATTTGCTATGCTATTAAATATAGTGCTAATTTCAATGCTAAAAGAAACAATTTACAAAAGCGCATTAAAGTTAACTTTTGTAACAAATATATCCATTAATACTAAAAATTTAAACTTCAGATAAAATTAGTGAGATTCATACTCATAATAATTACAGGGTTTTTAATATTGTAAACATAAAACCATATATATTATAATAAATTTCGGAACTTCTTCGCAATGGCATTTATTGGAACAAAGACTAAGTTATGAAGATATTGAAGGGAAAAAATCTAAGACCGAACATTTCTTCGCAGGCAAGCCTTGTCCAAATCGAAAATGCTCCGGCCGTCTAGAAGTGTTAGCGTGTCGAGGTCATTGTGGTTATCCTGTAACTCATTTCTGGAGACACACAGAACATGCGATTTTTTTCCAAGCTAAAGGTAATCACGATCATCCGAGGCCAGAACCAAAAGCAACAGCTGAAGCACGCCGAACCCTGCATTCTCCTCTCCAGATGCACCGAAGGAGCAAGACTATTCAGGACGCTCTCAGCTTAGAGCTACAGGTAACTAACTTACTACAACCAGTTTCGTCTGCATCTTGAGAAATTGTTCTCAGAAAATAGGCAATTTAAAATGTGATGCTTTTATATTCTCCAATGATTCTCTTTTTGTGTGGGAAATAATCCGAAGACAACTGAACAAGTTATTCCCACATCTATATTCATTCTGAACATGTACTATAAGATCTTTAAAAAAAAATAGAAATGTCATATTTTTTAAACAAATTACAGATTTTTTTATTTTTATTCCAAAAATTTACTTATGCTTGCTTAATTTAGATCAATATTAAAATTCCTCTTAAGAGCGATAAGTTTTCAATTTAAACTAGGCATTGATAATTTTAAAATGATAGCTCGTATAATCTGTAACTTCCAACATCAATCATTCGTGTGGTGACGTGTGCAAATAGACAAAATGATATATACAAATGTAATTTGAATACATACTAACCTTTATATTAGACATATATAATCTTACGCAAATGACATCATTATGGAATTTAGAACAGTTATGTATATATATTAACCTAATTATTACTTATGATCATAAAAAAGTTAAAATGTAAAACAAAATTCGTCAACCAAGTACGAACTTTTCACAGTGCCTTCTCTGATGCTGATAGATAAATTGCAAAGATTTCAATACTGAACCAGGAAGAAACCGTTTTAAGTTCAGTGCATTTTCTTTTTTGTGAAATTTCAAAAAATTTTGTGAATTTTTAGCTAAATATATTTTTTTGTGTATTAGATAGAAATAATATAATAAAAGAGCATAACTTTAAATTAATTTTCAAGATCCCAGTAACATCTTCTAATGTTCATAAACATTTACAAAGTTGATATCATGTAGCATTATCAAAGTTTCTCTTAATAATTGACAATATCTAGATTTAATTTAAGTTATCTAGGTCGATCAATATCTAGGTTTGTCTTAATAATTCATTTGATCCCGAAACAGATCAAATGAATTAAAAAATATAATTAGAACTACAATGATAAAGCATCAACCTCGGCACGTGAAAAGACAATCAAAGAGCTACACGCTATTCTACAACTAAACCTATCATTCAGAAACAAAAGTAACAAAATGAAATTGAAGATTTTATCATAATTCGTAGCTTTGTCACTGATTCTAATTCAGTTGCTTCCACTTTAATTTAAATGTGAACACCTAAATATTACCATTAAAATGAAATAGACAAAAGTGCAACCGAAGCATTACTTCACATTATTCAGAACAATATGATTATCATTCTACTCGTTACTATATATTTAAGAAACTGATTTTATTTTAACGAATCACATAAACGAAAAGCAAGTGTTCGCAAAGCTCTGGAGAGATCGGAGTTCGATAACTTCACTGTTCGAAGTCGATTTCCGATATTTCTCTTCTGAAATCGCATTACGAAACATGAAGCAGCCTGTTTAGATAAAGCATCGTTCACTAAATGACATCTTCACGCATTCTAAATTGCCGCTGCGCTTGAATAACACTGTTTTGTTTGAGCACTCAAACCGTCAAAGGAAAGAAAAAGAGCATAAAAACCATTTGTTAGGAGAAAACCGTGTGTTTTGCTTCCTATCCAATAGCAATCGGTTACAAATATATATCCTCTCCTCCACTCCTCTTTCTTGGTAGAAGTTGCCCATCGTACAGCCGTGTCATTACAGAGTCGCCGATAAACGGAGGTATTACATCCCTAAACGAAGGCTATTACCGACCTACAGAAATAGCCCCGAGCCATACGTTGCTTATAATGTGATTTGCTGGACGTTGTAGTGATATTTGGAAATATTTATTTAGTTGTAGTTTGGGCCATTATTAGATGGCTTATGAACACAATTAATAATCACTACCGAGAGCAGAGTTGTTTTTTTAATAAAATTGAATATCGCATGTTACTATTACTATATGTCATTTTAAGTTTTGAAACTCTGTGATTATTTTTGCCAAGGATATTCTTAAAAAGCATATCCTTTGATTTTAAAAAATCGAATCAGTTAAAATTTATACTTAGAGAAACAGAATGAATCTGAACGTAAATGCCGTTACAAATACACATGGTTTTTCAAACAAATGATGCAACTAATTTCACCAATAAAAATGTTTTTAGAGAAAAATTTTAGATTTTGACTATCGAAAGAAAAATGATAGTTTACATTGAAATGAAAGCAATAAGCCCTTGTGTATTTATTTAATTAAAATAAAACTTGTAATTGAAGGCTTGATAATATTTTTGGTTTTAAAAAGTATAGCTTGATTTTAGCTTGCATAATGCACATATCTATTTCTGCAGCCTTTTTAATCCAAAACTTAAAGGAAAAGACGCATAGAAAGATGATCGAAAATCGACTTCGATCTTACTTTTTTGTCCAACCAGTTTACAAGGAACAGATTTAGTTAAATAATTTTGCATAAAATATGCAGAAATGTAACATTTTGTATAAAATATTAATTTTCAAACATACATGTAATATCGTGTGTATATATAATATTTATAAATACTTAAATAAAAAATAAAATTAATAAAATATTATCTTTTTCCAATTTTCATTTTTATCAATCATTGGTGTTTAACTTGTATGCTTAGAAAGTCGAAATATTTTATAAAAATCTCATTTTTTATTCACCTATTTTATACCCTTTAATCAAGATCTTTCTTACCAATTCTCTACTTTTTTCAGTTTCATATAAAATTATTAATTTCCTTATTTCGTTCCTTCTTTTCTTTATTTATCTTACTATTGATTTGTAAAATCCCTTTGGGTAAATTGCGAAGATGATTTTTTTAATTGTGAGCCATATAATATTAACTTGTCAGCTAAACTAACTAAAAGATCTCGGTAAAAAAATACTTATCAATATTCTGTCAATAAGTTTGTAAAAATAATTAAAGATTTTTAATTTTTTAGTATTTAAAAATATCCTATGCATCTTTTTAAAAAGTTAATTATTCGTCTAAAATTCCTTTCCAATTGCTCTTATATCGAGAATGACAATTACAATACAATAGGGCCATTTCTACTAAACATTTTTGATCAGATATTTCTTCTCCTCCCCTTAATCTCCCCCATGTCTTTACAAACCATATTACTAAACATATAAGGTATATTTTCTTCCTTTAATAAGCATATAATTTTCACGCCGCCCAAACGAAAGCACGTTTTCTTTAACTATCCATACTTCGAATTTTCTTTTTCTGGTATCATTTCGGTTGCATTTCGCAGCAATGTACCTCGAGGCGAATCAGTAAAATACCGATTCGTTGAAGACCAGAAACGTCCCACCCTAACTCCTCAAAACTCATGAATAATAACTGACTCTTTTACCTTCTGTTTATAACTGCAGGGATGGGAAGAGGGGGTAAAATCTTCCTGGCAGCTCAAATGTACTTGAGTCCAACTCTGGCATTTCTAACTGGATAATTATCGCAAAGTGGCTCAATTTGGAGTTCTTTTTCACCAAATAACCGTTCTAAAGTATGTGTAATGAGAATTCGAACGCATCCTCAGCATAAAAAAAACGGTAGATCTCTGTCTGTTAAAAGACGCACATTATAGATGTCAAAGGGCAAATCCAGCTTGAAATAGCTTGCTACTTTATGCATTATACGCGGTCTTATAAGCCACTGTATATAATAATTGAATGAAAATGATTAAGTCGTACACAAAACATGACATAATAGATATCTTTTATTTTGCTAGATTCACCGGAAATAGCTAACTCAGATTTTTCTGTTGAATTATCATAATTTGGCTTTTGTTATTTATTATTGATCTAGATCTTTATGACGAGATACCGATATGCTGAAATAGAAATTGTTTTTAGAATAAGAAGTCTCAAAGACAAAGTAATGAGAACAGCCGATTTTCACAGCTTTAAAAACTTCAAAATCATTTTTGATTCATTTTTACTTCCTCGTATAGAGAATAGAAACTAATCATCAAAAAATTCGAACTCGAGATTTTGACGAATTTCCATGTATTAGACCACCCTGAGTTCGAAAAACACATTTTTAGAAAATGTCCACCTATCTGTGATAAAGATAAATTAAAAACGGTTTGAGCTAAATGATTGAAATTTGGTATAGGTCTTTACACCAAATTTGCAGATTTCTTTTAAATTTTGAGTAAAATCTATCCAGAAGAAGTCCGTCTGTCCAGCTGCTCGAATATAATTTATCACGATAATTTCAAAACAAAGAGAGCTAAATAAATAAAATTCGTTACGCAAATTAACATCTATAGTGTAGACACCTGCCAAATTTTGAGCCGAATCCAACTACGAGTTGAATGCCTGTCAGTCTGTACTTCAAGAAACATGCAAATGCGATACTTCAAAAACGCAATGATTTAAATATATCAAATTTGATATGGGATTTTGTGACTACAAGTGCAGTTTTGTGTCAAATTTTTGTTTCAATCGGTCGGTAAAAGCGCGTCTAAAAAACAAATTTGATTTTAGGATACCATTAACTCCATGCAAGACAATAATCGCCAAGGATGATTCGATAGAGTCAGTGAAAATATTAAATTCACGTCAAAAATTAATTTTTCGTAACTATTGTACGCCAGTGCTATGTAAGATGGCCTCTGGCATGACACGTTTTTTAGAGAGTCCACGAGAAAGCTTTGAGGAGATCACTTTTTTTTTTTTTTTTTTTGATCTGTTTCAAAGTCTTGGAAATGAATTAATAGCTCATTGATGAATTTCAACAGTATTAGTATATACTTCGATATAAAAATAGCGAATATCTTCTTAAATGGTTATCCTGTACCCACCTTTCAGACATTTTTGTAATTTAATAAAGGGAATTAGTAAGAACTGAATTTGATTTACTGTAAAACTCGATACTAAATCAAATTGAAATTTTCACACAAAAAATTTAAAGAATGCTAAGTGGAATTTATTAATTCACAACTGAAAATTCGTGGGAAAACAAAAGAAAATGATTAGACTCGTTGAAGTTAAAATAAGTCATTTTTTGTTTGAAAGCTTTTTCTCAATAGAGTACTTAGGAATGTAATCCTCACAACACAATACGTTTTAATTTCCTTTTCCAATCGCATTCACTGGCATAACAGGTGCCAAGGGCATATTATTTTGATATTTTTTTCATTGTCTCAGTATATTTGATTTAAAAAAAAGGATATAAATACGCCTCTGTTTTATCTCCAAAGTGCCCCCTAAAATTGATGCCCGAAAAGCGTATAGTGTCTACCTCTTACATTCCAACCATTTTGCCTCTATTTATTTATAAAAAAATCTTATATTTCAAAATAATGAACAAAAGTTATTAGAAACTGAAAATTTAATTATAAAATTAAAAACTGTAATTTTGTAAATCTATCATTTAATCTTGTAACGTATATTCGGTGATTTTATGTGGCCTAGTATGTTTATCTCTTACTATTTTAGCATTAAATTTTATTATACTCTTTATCCCTTACATGTACTCATAAAACATCTAAGCAAACAACCAAATATACATTTTTTTATATTTAGTACACTTCAGAAGTATTTGGAATTATCTACAAGCGTTTTATAAAGCATCGGAGTAGGAATGTTAATATTTAACATTTCTTATATCGGGCAAACGTTTTCAAATCGATTCACCAATCTTCACTTCATCTCAACACTAAAATAGCTGGTATTATTTCCTGACTAAAACATATTTCTATCTGACTAAACAATTTCTAATAACTTTTCTCACAATTCCAGAATAAAGTTAAAACATAAAATAGTCATGATCATTGGATCATAGTAAATTAGAATGTTTTGCAATTTTTACTTTCTTTCATACGTAGTATAAAGAAAATATAACAACCGTCAAAAAATTCGAACTCGATATTTCGACGAATCTTCGCGTTTTAGACCTTCCTGAGTTCGAAAAACATTTTTTAAAAATATCCGTCTGTCCATCTGTAATTCATAAACGCTTCCATCTAGGCAAATGAAATTTGGTATACGGTCTTAATACCAAATTTATAGATTTCTCTCAGATTTTGAACAAAATACGCTCAAAGGAAGTCTGTCTGTCCTGCTGTTCGAATAACATCTATAGTGTAGACATCTGTCAAATTTTGAGCCAAATCCAACGAGGGATTGACCATCTGTCGGTCTGTACTGATAGAAATATGTAAAAGTGATAACTCAAAGAAGCAATGACAATATATCAAATTTAGTATGTGGTTTTGTGACTACAAGTGTAGTTTTGTTCTAAATTTTGCATTTAATCGGTTGGGAAAAACGCATCTAAAATGTAAATTCGATTTGCGTATACTATTAACCTCATGCCAGGAATTAATCACCAAACAACTCGCTAAGGATAACAAGAAAGATTCAGTAAAAATGCTTAATTGACGCTTAAGGTTAACATTTCGTAAATATTGTACGCCAATTTTATGCAAGGCGTTCTCTGAGATAACGTCCTTATTTGAGTAAACGAGAGAAAATTTACAGGAGACCACTCCAGCTGGTTTAAGAAGCTGCTTGTATCTAGACAATGTTCAATATTCATTAATAAAAGAAAAAGAGTTGCACAACTGATGTATTAATAAATTATATATGTTCTATCACACGATCAAATTTTTATAATAAAATTTGAAGCAAAATACACGAGATGAATTTCATTTCATGAATTCATCATAAAATAGCGAGACAATATCGCGTGAAAGCTTGGAAATTGAACATAAAGAAAAGTTCTTTCACAAATAAGAAAATAAATTTTTCGCGCCATCAGAATGAGAAAAAGAGTATCGAGTTTAGTCCAGTCGTGACGATTCGTTTTGGGCCACTAAATGTGATTTTGATGGAGTTTCAACAAGGGGTGCTTGTCACGCGGAAACAACGAGTCGGTGGCGAAAAGGGGAGGGACCTCTAGATCGATTCTTTGCACGGACCGTTTCGTCCCGGACACATGTTGATTTAGTATTGTTCTCTCAACGATAACTGATATTCCAGTGATACCGATGGGCTTACGTGAGTTTTTCACGATGGTAACGAGCTCTAAGGCGTTCATTTGGTAATGTGCTCGATGTGTTAGTTTCTATGAGATTTCACATCACTCTGAGAAAAATAGTATAAAATTATTATCAAGCTAAGCGATCACATATAAAATGTAATACTTATTTTGTCACGAAATGGTTATAAGAACGATTTAGCAAAGTAAAACTGAAATATTTTGAAAATATTTCATTTTTTTAGAATAGTAAAAAGTAAACGCGAAGAAAAAAGACTCGTTATATTATTCAGAGCAAAATACATCGATTACCAGGAAAGAAAAGCAAATTACTATTAGAATATATATAATATGTGCCAATCCTCCCTCAACCGCGGTATATTTTCAGTTCGCTGAGTTATATTCGGATTTCATTTTTTTAAATCAGTTGGCAATGATTTTAAATAATTTTAGTAAGCTTATTAAACTTTGAAGAGTGAAAATTACCAAAATTTTTGACATCTATCTCCATTTGACTTGACTTGATTATAAACAGTGAGGGATATAGCAACAAAGGCTTGTTATCCCATAGGATCTGTCGCCATTGAAAAACACTGAAAAAACAGAATTCTGATCTTTCACGTTGTCAAATTCTAAGTCGTAAGATTTAGTTAAATTTTATCATAATTTCTTTAAAACTTTCACTTTTATTTATATCATTGTAATTGTATACTGTTGCAATAGCTTAATACAAAATGGATTTAATGTGGTAAGCGAATTTTCAATGGAAAATGAGAATGATTATAAAATATGTGCGACGTATTAGATTTATATATTATTCCATTACAAGATATCCCAAGAAGGATTTAGCAAGACAGAGGAAATATAAATAATATATGCAATAATAAATATATTTTGAGTATTTAATTACAAAGAATGTAGTTTGTATGTGGAAAAAGAGCATATAATCTGGGAACATAAGTTAAGAAAAGAAATAAAAATGTTAAGTTAAATATAATTGTGCATTGATATTATTAGTTCTTAATTATGCTATGATACAATATAAGGCATTTCGATATATTCTGAATTATACATAAGATCTTTTAAAAGAAGATACGAGATGATATTCTTCATATCGATTCTATATATCGAGATGATGTTCTTCATATACTGCAAAGAGTATTTGTAGTATAGTTATAGTTAACTGCACCAATCGTATCACAGTTAGTTACGTGATTCTGATAATAAAGGTATTCCATAGTGAAGCAGAAATGAATAAATAGGGCATTTTGTAAGAAATGAAACTCCTGTAATTATTTAATATAGAGAGAAAGAGTGAGTTTAAGAGTAATTATTTTCAATGCAGGAAAATGTTTTAGTTAAACAAAGAAGAATGAATGAGGGAATTGGATGAGAAAGAAAAGCAAGAATTTAAAAGATATTCAATAATTAAGTATTACTAAAGCAAATCATTCAATTGCTTTAAAGTTAAAAAATACTGAAATCCAAGAGTATTTTCTAGAGTATTTGCTTCCACTGTTTTTGAATTTCAAATTTCAGCATTATTTCCAATCACACCAGATAGGATCGTAATAAGTTACTAATTATTGAATTTCGCTTATTGTGTGACATTCTCAACTAGTAATAAATCAATATTTTTATGTTATGTTACGTATTTTCAGTTTTTAAAAAAGTTTTTAAGGAAAATTAGGGAAAGCCAAAAAATTACGAATCAATTTATTACCAAGAAAGAGATTCTTCCGTGATATGGTTAATAAAAATAAAAAGTGTAAGAAGAAGGCGTTTTTAAAATTTTATAAGTAAAATAGGTCACAAAATATAAGGGTAGCAAAAGCGATTGTATTTTATTAAATGCTGAAGATTCAATAATATATCTTTCTGCAAAATACAAGAATCTTGAAAGAGTATATTTATTTAACTTGAATAAAGAAATCACTTTAAAACCGGTTTTAGAAATATGAAGGAAAAAAAGATCATTACTGTCTACCTTTTTTCTTATTCAGATGTATTTTATGAATTAAATTTTTTGATTTGATGAAATAACTTTTAAATTCTGAATTAAAAAAATATCAATTAACTTAAAATTGCTCTAAAAGAAAAAGAGAAACCGCCGCTATTTGCTTTGATATAAATATATGTTCGAAGTTATAGTTTTACATTACTACAAACAATTCCACTTGAAAGTGATCTTTTTGCATTTCATTTCTTTACAAACAAATTTGACTTGAAAAGAAAAGAAACCAGAAAAAGAGAAAAAAAAAGTTTATATACACTCTCAGAATTCCAGAAAGAAGAACATTATCTAAAAAAGCGAGATGGAGAGACAACTCGGAAGAGTTGAGCAAAACGTCATGGACCAATAAATTTTCGTTTCCATCGGCAATGGGCAGATTCAATCACTGCAGGACCCAACCGAGAGTGAAAACGCTTTGTTTGCGGATGCTCCAGCTGTCCGAATTCCCACTCGCTCGTCGATGTGTGCTACGGCGACGAATCTGTGCGATGGAGCGCGCCTCCTGTCGGCTCAATGGCAAAGCGAAAACCGTTCGTTTTCTCATTTCGTTCAGTCTGTCTACCTTTTGCATGTGGCGTTTCACGGCGGACGGATTCGAAATATTTACTCACTGCCTATCTTTCCTAGAAGATAATGTCGCGCTATTTATACGCCGATGAAAGTGTCGTCGTGTTTATACGAACTTTTCCATTGGTTTCCTTTGATTTCTGTTTTCTTTTCGAGCATACCTTCAAAGGATTCCTTTTTCCCGATTGCAATTAGAATCTTTATTTCTTCTTTGAGTGGGGTAGTTTGGGAGAAAATCATTCAGAGAAAGAATACAAAAATAAAATTAAAAAACGTGCATTTCCATTATTCTTTTTTCAATTTCTTTGTTAAACGATTTGATAGACACAGAGAAATAGATGAAAGAGAAAGGAGAAGAAATATTAATCTCCTTTTTTTTTCATTTTCATTTATTTTGCAGTTAGTTTCTTTCTTGATGATAATCTAAAAACAAATCAAATCCTAGAATTGCAATTATAATCAGGATATTTATTTAAGTCGATTGAATTATTGGCTGGTTATTCAACCGGAATATCACTTTTAAGGCATACTTTATATAGAATAAAAGCTCAAGTGATTCGAATGCATTGATGTTTGTATTTTTTGGGGGATATATTTAAAAAATTGAATTGAAAAAAGTTTTTAAAATTCTATGTTTTTACAAAATTATATTCACTATATTTATTGATAATAATACTTGGATCAGCTATTTCTAAATATCTTGCTTTGACAGAGTAATTTAACTAATAAAATGTTTGATAAATAATTCATTTTTTCCCCTACATTTAAGGCTCAATGCGTCAGTCTAATGTTATCTTTCATGCATTGTGGAATTTACAATAAAAAATAACTGTCATTTCAATTCAGCAAAAATTCTTTTCTAAAAAATAGCCTTCTTATAATAATTAGTTCGCATTAGGAATTAAATTAAATCATTAGAAACTAACTTTTTTGAGGTCAGCTTTAAGAATAGGTTGATTACCATATAAATCTAAAAGCAATCAGTCTTAATAATTTTCATTAAGCAGATGGATTTATTTGGATTCTGTTTTTTCAAAAGTTTAACGCAATATAACATTTAATTATTTTATAAGCATATATCTTTACATCAAATTTAATAAAGTTCCATATCAGAATAAGTAAAATAAGGTAAATACTTTTTTCAAATAAAAACAGTTCTATCGTGTAATTTTAATTAATCTTTGGGAAATTGTATAATGATAAAGTGGATTATTCCAAATGTCTTGATTCTCATGCTACGTCTAATTGCTTATTAATTGTGATAAAGTGTGAAACCTCTATTCTGTTTTCCATATATGTTTTGTTTTTTATTCAGTTTTACAAATCTAACATTAATCCTTTAATTAGCTTTTCGACGTAGGACGTAGTTACGAAATTTTGTAGAGACTCCAGAATATTCATTTGGGCAATGGGATTTGAGATTTGGTTTTGTTAAACATGAATAAAAGAAATCTCGCATCATTTTTCTAAAATTAGTTACTGTGTTACTCGAAATCCGTTGCACAAATATTTGACTAATGCTTCACATTTTTGCATCAAACTACATATACACAAGTGAGGTTTTCTACAATGATATAAAATTCATAAAATAGTAATTGGTATCAACTGCATTATTGCAACCATTTGACCTGATTCTTAGTTCACAAAACGGTGATTTACATATCATCATTTGAAACATCAAATGCATTCTAATTTAAAATTGTTAATTATTACATTGTTCGTAATTTATTTAAAGCATAATAGTAAGAATAATAGTTAACAATTTTTATTATCTTTCAGTTTCCTTTGAAAGAAAATAAACGGCCTGAAATACACCCAGCTTGGAGGAGAAGCAACTCTTATGAAAGCAACAAGATTGCAAGATTAGATCATCATTTACAAATTCCAAAGAAAAACGGTACGAAAAATTGTTTTATTTATTTTTTAAAAATACAATGATTTCGAATTTATATTACTAGCAGATTTTGTGATTTTCTTATGGGTAAAATTTGTTCTTTTTAACTACAAATTTTTTTTCAAAATTGAAAAGAAATTATTTTAAAATGGTTACATGAGTAACTGAGATCTAGAGTTTCCAACTATGAAACTTGAATCTTAATTATTCCTAATACTCGAGATCTTAATTCGGATAGTTTTAAGTTTATATTTAAAATTATTTGTTGAGAATAAATTATCAAAAATTTTAAAGTAAAAAACAGTAAGAAATATACTATGGCAAAGCATATTATACAAACTTTTATCACGGCTAAATAATTTAAATATCTAAAATTAAGATACAAACTCAGAAAATGCAGCGGCATTAGTGTAAGAAAATTGAAAAAAATATTTTATGATGAATACCTTGTACTCTTTTTTTGTACTTTTTTTTTGAAATAAAGAAAACAGCCTTGATGCGTCATACTATTTATAACGCGTTTTTATATTTTAGTACGAGTTAGGCTTAGCCACATCACTGATGCAGCTGTAAAAAACTAAAAAGATAAAAATAATCATACACTAATTGCACTCGACTCTGTCGTTCTTGGATTTTACTCCTTTAGTGACTTTTGTATACGATTAATACGAAAACAAATCAGCTAACAGGTTATTTCGGCAATAAAAATCTTTTAATGAGGTGTATCGATATAAAATGGCTAATAATACACTTGAATTTGCCGAAATTTCATGAAAAATATGCATATAAGAACTGAATTCCCTAATATTAAATATCTCTCTCTTATATTTCCCATTTTATAATTTTATCTTCACAGAATATTGTTTATAAAATTATTAATTCCAATAAAAGATAGATAAACATCTTTTTTCCATCAAAATTTAAAGTTTACTGAATCATTCCAGGTGAAACTCAGTGTTCCTGCCCACCCTTTGAATGCCTGTGCTCCAAAAATTACGCATCGAGCTGCCGTTCTTTTTCAACCACCAATAAAGACGATGCTTCTTCATATGGAGAACTCATGCCAATCAGTTTTGACGGTTCTCAGACAGACTGTTCCGTGTTTCAAGCAATCGACAAAGTCTTAGAAGATGTCGCTTGTTCTTATGGCCACTCAACTTCTTACAGATTAGCAGCTAAAGTAGCCTCCGATTTTGATCAGGCGTACTATAGTTCCTTCGCAGATGGTAAGCCTTTGGTCAGGTGATGCATTAATTGTTTCTGATAACGTGACTGTCCGCTTACTGTTTATATATGGAATATAAACCTAACAAAATCTATTAAAATTTTCTTGTAATATTCCAAAAATTAATGTTAAGTTCTGTTGCATCTGCTTTTATAAAAATGTCTTCACATAAATATCAATTTGCTTTACTACGACATTGTAGTAAATGTAAAACATAGAATGTAACAATGAAATATAATATGATTATCGCGATTTTTGTTTGAAAAATCTATTAGAATATTGTTATTGTAAGTACCAGATTTAGTTTTCCATTAAAGAAAAAATTATTGTTTGACATATAGTCACTAAATTGAAGGAAATTTATGTAGTTCACTCAAGAGAGAATAATTATTTCAATAAAAACATCTAAATTATTATAACTGGATATTTCCATATTTCTTTATGTCTAAGAACTATTAATGTAATAAATAGGTAGCTCACTGTTGCGTCTTTTAAATAATCTTTAATCCATATATGCAATAAAATTATATTTCTTCATCCTTTGCTTAAACATTGTTATTTCAAATAAATATTTTATGACGTCACTCAGATTTATGACAGTTTTTAAGAAAACGAAGTTTGATGATAGAAATAAAAAATAAAATCATATTATAAAACCTTTCACTTTAACTTAAAGAAATAAATTCAGAGAAATATATCATCTTTAGGAAAACAACTTTTTAGTCATTATAATTTATAGGAAATAGTTTTTATAGAAAAAAAGTTCTTTCTAGTTAATGTATTTTTTAATTATAAAATGCCTTTTTCATAATTATTAACATATTGGTTTTAGTAAAAAAAAAATCGCTATTCACTATTTAATAAATGGGGCATCCAAAATTTTTGTAAGAAATCTTTGAGAGTACTTGTCATGGCAACATAGTTTTTAGGTTATTTGATTTTGTAATTTAATATATACCGTACTGATCGATGAAGTCAGTTTATATTCACTGTGACCAGAATCAAGTGAGTCAACTCCATTTAATTTTCGAGTTTGTTGCCCATCTTGGGGACTTAAAAAGCTAACATGTGCATCAAAACATGCTGTTAAGTGACATGTTTACTGGTGTTAATACCCATGACGTTTTCTGAATTTATCTAGTTCGTACAGTAATCTATTGCATAGTCTTAAATGAATATGGCCTTTAACAGTATGGAAATGCAATATATATGATTAATAAAATAAAATAAATGCGATTTCTTTCAGGTTACGATGCAGAAATAGAAAGAATGAACCAAAGTTTCTACCCTTCGTGTGATATTTACCACAATCATTCTTCAGTCAAACAAAACCATCACCTTATTGAATCTCATCTTCTATTGCCACCCCCTCCTTTGCTTCATCATCCTTCTAGCGGTAATGAGGATATGTCCTCAAACTTTTCTGATGATTGTCCACTCACGCCTGTCCATCAGACCACTCCAGATAAAACGGACATGTTTCCCACATTTCCCGAAATTGAAGATGTCATCCATCCGTCTGATATTCTGGTCCTAGATCAACCTCTAAGAAAACCAGGAACATGGGTCGATGGAGACGGACAGACACATCCCCAGGTTATACTGCCTGAAAATTATAGTCACCAAAGTCCAGCGGATGAGGATATGAAAGATGATTACGTTGTTACATCCTTGGATGATCCCGATGTTTCCCAAAGATTCTTTGCTGCTATTGACAATCTTCTTTTACAAGATTATGGTAACGGAGAGAATTTCATACACCAATCTGATGGTGCGAGAGAATCTGACAAATGTGGTGAGTAAACTTACTTTGATACCAAACAACACATAGTACTTTTTCTGTAAATCAGAGAAGAACTATATTTTATGCAGCAGTTGTCTAGTTTTTCTACTTTTTAAAACAATGTTAATTCCGGAGACTAAAAATGTGTTAATTAGATATTCCTAAAATCCAAATTTTCGGTAATTATATTCCTAGTATGCATATGGTATTTAAGCTATTATGCATCAGAAAATTAAATTTTGATTTTATTGCTCTTGCAGATCTTAAAATCATAAAGAACAAATATTAAAAAAAAAAAAAAAAAAAAAAAAAACATTACTTTTTTTTATTCTGCTTCTTTTTCTTTCATTACGAACCTTCCTTTCCTTACTTTCCCTTATATGAAGTATAGAGAAAGTGTTGCGATCGTCAAAAGATTCGAACTTGAAATTTTGAGGAACCTTCACGTTTCAGACCTCCCTGAGTTAGAAAACCCCCATTTCTGGAAAATGTCTGTCTGTCTGTCGTCTGTCTGAGACAAAGATGATTCAACAGCGCTTTGACCTAGATGGATGAAATTTGACATCCGGTCTTTACACCAAATTTGTAGATTTCTATCAAATTTTGAGTAAAATCCTTTCAAAGAAAATCTGTCTGCCCAGCTGTTCAAATATATGTTAACATGATACTGCAAAATGAAGAGAGCTAGTTGGTAGAATTCGGTACACAAATTTAACAATTACAATGTAAACACCTACCGAATTCTGAGCCAAAATCCAACAAGAGATTGACTGTCTATCGTTCTGTTCTTTCAGAAACATATAAACGCGACAACTCAAAAGCACAATGATTTAAATATATCAAATACATTAAATTAAATTTATAACTATTCATAGCTATAAAATTATAGATAACTATTCATAGATATAAAATTTTCCTCATTAACAATTTCAGATCAGATTCAGCCTCCATGGGATACTAACCCATCCCTTACGACTTTCTTTGGACCTCCACAACACCACAACAGCGATCTAGGCTATTCATCTGAATACACAGAAGCAACACCCAAAGACGATCCCTTCCTTGACCACAGTCATCACCAAGAGCTCAAGCTGGCATCTAATACATTTAGTACTGCCTTTTCTGCTGGAATGCAACAATCTTCCGTTGTATGTGGTAGGGCACTAGAACTTCCAGAGCCTGAGCTTATTCTGCCACACAGGACAAGTGGACAGCCCATGCCATTTTGAAATGCTGCTCATGATAACCAAATATCAGACTTTCTTACTTTATAATAAGGAAGATGAAAAATTTAGTGAGCAAACTTTGACACTCAATATAAAACAACTGAGGAAAGTCCGACAAATGACAAATGCTCATTGATTTTCCATATACTGAATGGTATTATTTATTTATTCTCCAAATTAAACTGAATGAATACTTTTGAAGATATAACAGCAATTATTCAGTTGTATCGGTGCTCTGCATTAAAACAAATGTACAGTCTATAGATTTCTCTGAGCAAAAAGTAATTTTTTTTCAATTCGAAAAGAAAATTTAACATACAAAAATTATGCTTTTTACTTATTTATTGCTAAAACAATCTGTTAGATATATGTAAAACTGAATGTGAAAATTATGATTTAATATTATTTTATTACGTCTACCAGATATTACATGACGCTCAATTAAATTTCTAGTTAAAAGCAATATGCATATAGAATAGTCATGAATTATTAGATTATAATTCGAAATAAAGTCTTTTTTTTTTTTTTTTAGTATTGACATTCATTGAAAATTTTACAGAAGCATTATTATAGGAAAAAGAAATAATATAGAAAGCACTAAAGCCTTCAAAGTCTATAAATATTTTTTTTTAATTAAAATGAAAAATTGCGAGAACTTTTTAAAAACTTATGTTAACTGAAGTGAATATTTTTAAATAACATATCTAATAATCTTAACTACACCCAAATAAACTGCAAAATTATATTCTATTTAACTTGATCTTTTTAAATAGAAAATCATATTATATTTATTCTCAGTATTCGTATTTCAATAAATAAATTTTCAAAAGCTATACAATTAATCAGAACCTAGTGAGTCATCTTGACAAAAGGCTTATTTTCAAAAAATGATATTTAAAGTTTACATTATTTAAAATGTTCATCAGAAATTTAATTTATTTAAAAATTTAAAATGCTTTATTCGTTAAAAATTAGAATTATATAAAAAATGAGATATTAACTAAAATATATTTATGAATCTCTAATTTTAAATAATAACTGTTTCTGAAAAATTTGCAATAAAAATCGCTTTAGATAAAATTTGCCTGAAATTTTAGTTTTTTTTATATAATTTTTTTATTATGATCCAATGCAATTCTCAAAAGAATAAAGAAAAAGGCACTGTTTTTCATTCTTTCCTGATTAATAAAACGAAGAATAATTCCAGTTGCCATTCTTAAATTATGCTGCTAACCGGCACAGCTGGAATTCATCGTAAAATAAAAGGGAAATTACTTTCAATTGTCACTTATACTTTAAACATCTATCTTGTTAAAAAAATCAAGAAGACGTTTAGATGTTGAATGTACATAAGAAATCTATATTAATGTATTACAAAACGAATAAAATTATGCTAGTCACAATTCGTGTTATGTCTGTTTCTTTTTGATAGTAAGTGATATTTGCTTTAACTTCTTATCTCGAGAAATTTTCATCACAGAAATGCCAGCTTACGAAATGAATATTTGTGACACACACACACACACACACACAAAAGAAAAAAAAATCCTCCATGTGTGTAATGAAATTGCCTATAAGCCGTTTATTCAGCAACATAGGGTGAAATACATTAGCCGTTTATTCAGCAGCATAGGGTGAAGTTGCGTGTCTTTTGGCTCTTATAATGGCCTCTAAACGTCGTGGTACAGATTTGACCCATTTTTGGTGGTATCTGAAGATATTTTGCCTCATTCTTCTTGCAACACTTGTTTTAAATGGGTTTTGTTTCTAATTTTGTATTTTTGAACCACTTTTTAGTATGGCCCACGAATATTCAATGGCATTGATGTCAGGGTACTGTGGTAGTGTGTGTAACTGCTGTCTACAATGAAAAAGACACCATATTTTGACGTTACGTGCATTCTGTTTGGGTTTGTTCTCCTGCTAGAAAATGGAATTTCCATCTAAACTCAAATTTTTAACACTTTCCTTTAGATTGCTGCGACCCTATGGTTCTTCCAACTTACTGCAGAAACCTCAATTCATAGGTAAAAGTGTAAGTGCTGAAACTGTACTAAATGCCATTAGACAAGCTGGATATAAAAGTCGCATTGTTAGAGAGAAACCGTTCATCAGCTTGCAAATTCAGACGAAGTATTTAAAATTTGCAAAAACTTATTAATTGAAGATCAATAACCTTTGGAAGAAAGCTATATTTAGTAATGAAAGAAAACTTAACATTTCTGGCAGTGACAGCCATCGTACTGTATGGAGAAAGCCTAATACTGCTTTGGATCCAAAAAATTTAAGTTCTACAGGTAAACATGGTGGTGACTAAATCATGAATTCAGGTTGCATGGCTTCATCCGGAGTAGGAAATTTAATTTTTATAGATGGCATTATAAATGATACGGTTTATTTGGATATACTTCGCAGCAATCTAAAGGAAAGTGCTAAATATTTGGGTTTAGATGGAAATTTCATTTTCCAGTAAGACAACGACCCCAAACAGAATACACGCAACTTCAAAAAAAGTGTCTTTTTCATTGTAAATAGCAGTTACACACACCACCACAGTACCCCGACATCGATGCCATCAAATATTCTTGGGTCATACTCGAAAAAGAGTTTCAAAAACACAAAATTAGAAACAAAACCCGTTTAAAACAAGTGTTGCAAGAAGAATGGCATAAAACATCATCAGAAACCGCCAAATATTGGTCGAATCGGTAGCATGACGTTTAGAGGCCATTATAGGAGACAAAAGACATGCAACTTAACAGTGACACTTTGTTTCTATGCGAGATATTGCAAAAATTTCATTGGTGTACTCTCAATTTTTTGAGGCAAAAATCTGAGTATATTTATTTAAAATACTTCTGAAATTTTTCAATTTAGTAGTTTTTCGTTGATTTTTCTTTATTTTTACTCTAAATTAAACCATTTGTTATGGGTAAAAATAAAAACATGTTTGCTCATCTCGGTAATGTGTTATTTATATTGAAATACAGATTTATCAAATAAAAGTGAGGTGTACTCTCAATTTTTTGAGCCACTGTATATTACATATACTAATAATAAAGATAAATGTGTGTATGTTGGCGTTCTATAAACCAGACCGTTTGTCCCATAGCTACCAGTCTGAGCATACATGCATTTTGGAAGATGAAAATATACACCTCGAAGCGATTTTTTTGAATTTTTAATTATAATTTTAATTAATTAGAAATTAAGCTGGATTTTGAGGTTTTCTGTGATAACTTTCGAAAATATTATTGCACAAAAATATTTTTTGTGCCCTCTTAAAATTAAAAAAAATATATCAATTTTAAAAATTGTACATAAACTTTTTCTAATTCTTGAGGATTATTTTAAATAAATTTTTGACTAATTTCCAATTATACATTGTTATAATGTTGACCTGAAATTCAAACCGTTTACATTGTTTCATCAATTATTTAATCACGTTATTTTCTTCCACTGTTGAAAGATAAGGAAGAAGAATTCTGTTTAATATTTGACAGTTTACAAGATGAGTAAAAAGATGAAAAAAGTGAAGTTACAGTATCTCGAAAGTAAAAAAAGAGATGAATCATACATTTATGTTTCTATTAAGCTTTGATGTCGTGGAATTAGTCTTTATTCGAAAAATACATCTGCATAACTAACAGAAAGTATGAAAGGTTATTGATACAACGTATGCGATAAGGTAACAATAAACGTAATATTAGTGCATTGCGGAATCCCAATACGCCAGCAAACAAATGGTTTATAAATCCAAGAATAATGTAGTTTTAATGTAAAAGATTTATTTGTATGATTTATATAAATTAGTAGTTTCTTCCACTTCAATTATATTTTTAATTAAAATGAGAAAAATCTATTGCGGATGAGAATTTTTGGACTTTATAGCTTCTTGGAAAAATTGCAGGCAATATAAACTTTTTTTTTAAGTAGAAATTTCATTTATATATCATAAATGAATTTTAAAGAATGGTAAAAAAAATTAACTAAGCATTACAAAAGACAGATTTAAATCCTTACAAAGACAAATTTAAATAATTACGGATCGTAATCAATTTTTTAATCAATATATATCTAAGAGAAATTTCAAATAAGTTTTCATCTTACTGATTTTTCAGTATCAGTAAGTTAAAAGAAATCTTGTTACAAACTGTTAAACAAACTGTATTAAATAAAAGAGTGTAAAAATGTAAAATTCTATGATGTAGTTCTAGAGGCACATTGAAACAATCAAACAAAAAAACTGCATCGGAATATTTTTTTTTCCACTCTGCTGCGCAAGCAGCATTATCTATTTTTTTCAACTCATTCGAATTAATGATTATTCAATTATTTAATATTATATAAAAACAGTAAAAAAATTTGAAATAAATAAATAAGTTTGATAAGTGGATTAATTAATTTTTCTTGTTAGAATAATTGATAGTCAAAAAAAGTAAACTACTGAGCAATTTTTTCCTACTATTTGAAGAGGAGTTCTATTTCATCAAGCGTAAATGCCATTTTCTGTCTTAGTCGTTAAATAAGAAATCATTGTAAAATTCTATTAAAGAACATTATCTTTTTGGACAATTATATAAAGGTGATTTTCACACATTTCGATGAGATCATCTTTCCTCGAAAAAAATTATTCAGAAATAGCTGCAACAATTACAAAATTAAGTAAATAACAACTATAGTAGCGGTTAAAGTAAAGGAAAACTGATTAATTTAGTCACTAAAGAAACTATGATTGAAAACAAATTAATTGCAACTTATTTTATAACATCAATAAATAATAAAAATTTGTTGTTTAAAATATTTCTGAAAAAAAATTACAAGTTTTAGAGAATAAATATATAAGAAGGAATATCTATATGATATACCTAAATTAATGATTCTTAAAAGAAAAATTTCAATTAAATTTCATTCCAAGATTATTCGTACATTTTTTTTTACGATCTTCACATACTATGCATCACATTTTTACATTTTCACTTTCACATTATAGGTAATAAATAGTTTTTATTGATATCGTTAATTATTTTCCCGTTTTTAGAATACATGTTAGAACACTCCATTGAAGCCTATGATCAGCTACATGTGTAAAAGAAACATGCCGAATACTATATTTTTTAACATACAAATACTATTCATTATTTTATTTACTGCTTAAAATATGATATTCGGTGATTTAGGAACAGTTCCTTAAATTAGTGAATTTTCCTTTAAAATCAAAGATCTTATCATAAGAATATCGGCAAAATACCCTTCAAATAAATATTTTTTTATCGATATATTATAAAATGATCCATTTTTCTTACCTTTATTATAAACAATTATTCTTAATCTGTCTGTCAGTTGTAATTAAGCCATGACTTCTATAGTATTCTCACGTAGGCAAAATCGTAGTCTTCCAATCGTTATTTATTTAAGAATACCATTTTATAATTAAAAAATACTTTATAGCATCAGACGATAATTTTGTAGTTAAGTAAATAATTACTAAAAAATAAAATTGCTTAGACCAAACGATTATTTATATGTTTAATGAAAAGCTTTCCAAAAAAGTTTATCGATTCATTAAAATGCAGTTTATCGATTCATTAAATTGCAGTTTATCGATTCATTAAACAGTGCAGGCTATACAAACATTTATCGATTCATTAAATTGCAGTTTATCGATTCATTAAACAGTGCAGGCTATACAAACATTTATCGATTCATTAAAATTCAGATTTAAAAGATTTTTATCTAAAAAAATTATTTTCATAAGACTATAAATAAATAATGAATTATTTAAATCGTAACAAAAGTTTATTTCCAACTGAAAAATAATCTTTTATGAATTTTGATAGATTTTTTCATATTTTCTTTAGAATACTAACAAAATAATTGAAAAAAAATATTATTTTAAATCTACTTCTTTTAACTAAACAAATTATCTTTCAGGATGCTATGATAATCTGAATATTTTTAAAGTCGGAATACTTCAAATAATAGCTGTATGAGATAAGTTTTTATAGCATTCTGTACTTTACAAGGAATAAAAGCTTCCTGGTGGCGGAAGTTAAATGAACTTCTCAATGTAGCCACGTATGTGTATGAAAATAAATCAAAATAGAGCAGTCTTAAACTTCAGAAATCTTTTTAACATGAAATAATATGAGGAAAACAAGATTTCAGCTCGAAAAAAAAAAGGAAAATGAAAGAGGGAAAAATAAAAGAACTTAGACAGAGAATAGGAAAACGGTTTTCAGTAGCCGGCCAAAGTTTAGGAGATGCCTATCTTGTTTTACTGACGGCGAACAAAGTTGTCGCCGCATTCAAAAAAAAAAAAAAAAAAAAGCACAAAGACGAAAAAATATATAGAGAGAGAGAGAGAAAGGTGCTCTAGGTCGCAAACGTGATTCCGGTGACTAATGGGCAAAACGCGCCCAAAATTCTGATGTCTCCCCCCTCTGCTTTTCTTTCGTGCGCTCTATCTTGCGGAGTTTTAATGCGCAAATTGGAACCAAACACTACTTGTCATTTTCGGTAGCAGGCTACTGATGGCAGATTCGGAGATCGGAGCAGATTAAACACGTCGTTCTACAGACGGCAGAGATATTATTCTATGACTAAATAACTAATATACTTTACAAAAAAGAATTGTAATTTTCTGCGAACTTTTCGTATTTCTCTTAATAAGTTTCTTATATGTAAAATCAAAAGGAAATTGAATTGAAATCAAAATATGTATTGAAAAAAATTCAATTCAAACAAGTTATTTAAGATAAATAAGTTATTATTAAATTTATCGCATTTTTTAAAAATCTATTTTGAGTATATTCTGTCGAATTTTTGAAAAAAAGAGTTTAAAGTTTTCTTCTGTTAATTTATTTTAAATCAAAATATTGTAAGTACTTTTCTCAAAAGTTATTAGTTTAAAATTTTCCAAATTTAAGCAATAAATAATTTTTAATTGGCAAAGAATGTTTTTCGTATTTTTAAAAAATCTCTATGTTGTTCATAAAAATATTTTCTCGCATTATGCACTATCCTGAATAGTTGAAAGTTCAATATTTAAAGATTGTATAGTTTGAAATGTTTATTGTCTTTCAAATTATATAGTCTATTTCTTTATATAAAAGATACATACAGGGTGTCCATAACTAAATGACCCTATTTTAAAGTTGTCTGGTGACAAAACTATTGTTCAGAAAGTTATGAAATTTTATGTAGAATATAATGAAGGGAATTTATTTGAGCCAATAAAAAGAATTAGTTAAACGTTTTGCCATCAATGGGCGTTTTTAAAGGAATTACACACTTAGCTTATATTTGCGATAGTTTACAAATTTTTTTACAACAAAACATATTTATCATGATGGCCATCATTTTCAGCTACCATATGGAATCGTAAGATAGCAAGTTCCACAGTTGACCACAGTGGGTTCTAGTAAATGCTACAGCTTTACGATCAATTATAGTTTTTGAATTATCATGACTTACCAGGTGTTTCAAATGTCCCAAAGTCAAATGTCACTTGTATTGCTGTTTTGGAATTAGAAAGGCCATACATCACAAAAGTTGCAGCTGATGACATGTTTTTCAGTGAAGTTATTTTTGAGGACGTCCTTAACGCAAAGACTAATATGTGGAAGAGCTCCATCATGTATCAAAACTGTGAGTAAAGAACGCTGACATGTTTGCAGACTGGAACAAATTATTCTTTAACAACGAAACATATTGTTGTCTGTGATCGAGTATGTTAATGGGTCTCTAGCACTTAATTCCTCGAAGAAGTATGGGCCGAAAATAAATGATATAGTAATCCCAGATCATATCACTGCATTGGATGATTGCAAAGGAAATTGTAAAATTAATCGCGGATTTTCTGGTTCCCAAATTCGGAAGTTGTGAATATTCCCCGAAAGATCCACACATTGGTAGCTATTTCCCTTGACGATCATTGATATTGTGTAAAACTTCCTGAAACTATGATATTCCAAACTCAATAGCTTAGACCATTTTAGTAGCTAAAGAATCACTAACTAATTTCTCCGATCCATCCGTAGGCACATGGATAAAATTGAATGAACGGACTACCGCAACAGCAACATTGGCGGAAACTGCGGTTGAGGCCTAAGGGCCATCACCGGCCTCGACACAACCCTTTTCTAAGGGAGTACGTCCCGTCGTCGATGGGAGGTAGCCAACCCACCTCTTTCTGTACCCATCATGTGCTGCAACAACTAACCATCATACCAAAAGTCGCTAAAGAATGTGACTTCTTGTTTGAAACATTAGTGAGATACTAATATGACTAATATGACCTGGGGAGGGGCATCTTATCAAGAATTAGACATCGCAATTTTTCAGAAATACATTTATTGTCTCAAATAACATAAAACATAATTATTTATGTTATTTAAAATATTTTTCCAATTGGAGTACATACATATCTTTAATGTTTTAGAAATTATCTATTCAACCACGATTAGAGGCAGCATCTTGAATATTGAATACGAAGAATAAACAATGAATAAAGAATATTCATTGTATCGAATATTCCAACTCTGTTACAAAGTAGAAAAATCTCTGAACTCTGATGTCTTGTTTTTAGAAACGCATTTATAATTCTTTACCTTATGCAAAAACCTATTTCTACTTCTCTCTTTAAATCTTGTACCCCATTATAATGGCAGCGTTCATCTGATAGTAACATTGTAAATAAAACTGAAATGGACAAAATCATTCAACAGATGTTTTTTCCTCCTTTTCATATCGGTATTTTTAAACTCGCCTGTACGGTTTCTATAATCACTCTTTTGCAGACTCATAAAGGTTTTTATGTAATTAATCTGATATTAAGTAGATTGTATCGTAAATTAGTCTAAATCAAAGCACGAAACTAACACCTGGCCTTCTGCTAGACCTTGAAATCAGGTGAACTGCATTTCATTTTTGCGGAATGACCCTGAATTTTAGCATCGGGAGGTAAATTTTCCTATGACAAGTGTCTGGCACCTGTTGAAGCTCTTATCTATCCAATTTAAAATATCAATATAGTTGTAGAATAGAAAGGGAACAGAGGGGCAAGAAATTCTAGAAAATAAATGCTAATAATAAAAAAATAAATAAATAAAAGTAAGAAGAGAATGAGTAAATAAAGAAAATCAGAATTTTTTGGAGTTGAAGGTCGTTAATGTGTCCCTAACTTGCATTCAGTTATTAGGCGATAATAAAGTAATCCAAATTCAATTTAGTTATGTTACTATTTGGAATGCTTAAAAAAATACGCAAGATCAATAATTGAATATGCAAGATTAATAAGAGTCTCAATTAGAACTTAACTTAATAATTAGTAAATAATTAATTTATTTACTCATTATCGCACCAGCCGTCTTTGTCAACTAGCTTGTTCTTCTGGAAAAGTATTTAATTTCAATTAAATCCCTTATACATAACTGTCATATATTCACTGAGCTCTCAATTTCATATTCTTAAACTTCAAATCGTGATGAACTTGTAAGTATAACTTTAGCAACTTTATACCTGTTCTGTTTATTGCATACATGGACCTTGTGGTAGATTTCTAACTTGGCAGTTGATTCAGTTTGATGGACAGAGAAGAGTATCAAGCAGATATATTTAAAAATGTTATTAATCTAGTTACCAAACAAACTAGTAAAAAGTACAAAATCTATGAACTATAACATATTAGAGCAATAGTGAATTAATTATGACATTATTAAGTAAAATATAATTATCAATTTATTTATAATATATATTAAAATATCAACTATCCATTTAACCATTTGACTAATTATGTTATATTCCACTTAATAAGTCTTGTTAAATATTAATTTGTGATGCTATATTTATTTGAAGCTTATTATATTTTATCTATCATAATAACTAATAATCAGAGTTAATTTTTTTCAAGATTTTTATTAGTTTAGTCATTTTTTCTATGATAAAAAAAAATTATTAAAAAAAATAAAAATAAAGTATTTTTACAATGTTGCAAATATTAAAAATTAAATTAAAATAAATCATTAACATGCTTATAAACACAAATTTATTAAGATCTAAAATAATAAGAAAAGTAAGATTATCAGTTTTTTTAAAAAAGAGGCTACGCATTATGAAAATGTTTAAATTCGTCAATTCGTGAGTGTCCGCAAAAAGACTGTGAGTTATGACCTAGTGGTAAGGGATCAGATTCGGGTTTGGAATGTTCCAGATTCGAAATTCGATTTCACTAAGAGCTTCCATGTATATGCGCTTAGTGCGCGTTACCATGGCCATACGCTTTCCTGTTGGTGTAGTGCGGATTTTTGCAGAAAGAGTACTAATCAGAATTACAAGCTTCATTCCAAAATATTCCTAGTATTTACTTTTAACCGAGGCGCTAATATCACTAATCTAAACTAATGAATGTATGATTTTGTTTTCTAAAGAAGAAAATATATTTTGCACTTTGATCAGTAAGAAGAAACTTTCGCTGCTGTATACGTAGATCATTTCTGAAAAGACTCTTGAGCACCTTCTTTTATAAGAACGTATAAATTTATTAGATTACAAGTGAACTACTGCTATCATATAGTTGCTTATTAATGTGCCTTTGTAGTTGCAATTGAAACTTCTTTCTTCATTCCTATCAGTTTGCGACCTTATCCAGATTTTACAGCAAACATTTTCACTTCTTCAAAATGGAGTCAATTTTGGGAGATATATTACAATAAAAAAAACTTTGGCACAATCTTCAGCCAGTCAAAAGCCCTTCAGCGCAGTAGAAGCATTGTTGTTTCTCACGTAAAAGACTTTGATGTGAAACGTTTAACCTGATAAAGTTAGTGCTATAATCAATAAAATTGTAATTTAATGCAAATAAATATTGCTTCCTTTTTGCACTCGTTATATAGTTATATAGACAAAAGAATTACAGATACTTCGTAATTTTATACAAATTACTAACACTGCAGTACCTTTTTATCCCTATCAACGGAAATACAAACCATTTTTTCTTTTCCTTCCGTAATGAAACCGCCAAAGAAAAATCGAATTTGATTGTGATTTCAGCCTGTCATTTTTAGCACAGGTGATGCTTAAACTCTCTGTAGAATTATAATTTTTATTGCGAGATGAATTATAGACTTTCTTTTAGCTATCATATTCACATACACTGAAATATAGATTGACAGATAAGCAATCTTTGATATTTCTATTTCAAATTTAAGTACAGACATACAATTCAGGTGATAAATCTATATACCAAGTTTCATCGATTCTAGTTTGTTGCATTTTTCAATTTTCTTATTCACATATAGACAATATTTTTCC
Source organism: Argiope bruennichi (assembly GCF_947563725.1). Classification (NCBI taxonomy): domain Eukaryota; kingdom Metazoa; phylum Arthropoda; class Arachnida; order Araneae; family Araneidae; genus Argiope; species Argiope bruennichi. The sequence continues at coordinate 62,894,339 of NC_079151.1, read as the reverse complement.
CTATGAAACTTTATTTGAAAAATGACAGATATTTACAATTTTAGTACAAAGACAGCATACCAAATTCCATTTTTCTTGCTGATTTCGGTTTTTTTTTTTTTTTTTTTTTTTTTCAGTTATTGTATTTAAGCACAGTTAGAAAAACGAAGTCCCAAAAATGCGTCTTTCAAACTCAGAGGGGTTGAAAATTCAGTAAAATTCCAGAACCGAATTATTTTGATAATTTCAATTCTTGCTCTTCCTATACCACTTAAATGAAAGATTTTTAAAAATATATATATTCCTGAAAACATGCAGCTTAAACTTTTAAGACTATAACATGAATAGTTGCAACATTACTTTCTAGCTATGAAAACAAAATTCTTTCCATAACAATTTTTATGATGATTTATTAACTTAATTATGAAAAATTATTAACTTGTTGACCCTGGATGTAAGGAAAACACAGAATAAAGCACATGTGCGACTTATATTTTTTTCTCATTCTATTTTCATTCATCTTAAATATTTAAACAAGAAACTAATTGCAAATGGAATTAAAGGCAAAAGTAAGAAGATATTGAAATCTGAGATAGTACAAAAGTCCAGCAGATGCTCCTCTGACCTTGACTCTGAAAGGTTCATTTTTCTTTCCGAGTAACGATGGCTTAATCAACACCATCCCCACGTAGAATGGACATTTAGTGCTCAACAGCAACACCTAGCTGCTTATTAAGTAATGCAGAAAGCAGCCACGAGCGTGTTGATGATTTTGGTTACATCGAATTCCTTTTCCTCTTTTACCTTTCTTGAAAGAAATGACATTCATTGATTTCACTGCTTTTTTCTCCCCATCATATTTCGGTTTTTAAATAACGAATCTAAATTAAATACGACTAATGCTACAATAAATGCCCAAAAGTTCGAATTCCAACATTGTTTAGTTCCTATCTCGTGACTGGACCGAATATCCTAAAAATTTTCGAGCTTTGTTTACAAATTAAAGAAATTTGACAACTTTATTTGAAATTCATATCTTTGGATCTTAAGTATACAAAATAGTATAAAATAAAATTGTTCAATGGTGAATTGCATTATGAATAATTTATTTTAAATTGTGTTGCATTATTTAAATAAAAAAAAATATTTAATGTATGTGTTATGCAAATTAGAGTAACAAAAACATCATAGTTATGTATTAGAGTGATGAAAAAAGAAAACAGAAGAGAAAAACACGAAGCTTAAGTTGTTTTTCCTTTGAATCATGTTGTTTAGGAACAACCGAAGAACAACCGAACTGCCTAAAAAAGCCTATAATAAGCCATCACTAGCATTGCAGTTGTCGAATTGTTTTTTTTTTTTAATTTATTTATTTAGTTTCTCGAAGTTTGGGCCCCCAAATATTTTTTTTTCTTTAACTACGTCTGTCCTTATGCCTGAATTTGAGCCTTTACTCTATTTATAATTCCAAAAAAGCCACTCAGCCAAGAAAACATCATACTTTAGATAACGAAGGTAAGGTAACAAGTTGTCTGTAAACAGTAATCGTGACTTGAAAGTGAAATAATTTTTTTCAGTTAATATTTATTAATATATGGCACAGAATTGAAACATTTTATACCTTTCGGTTGCTACTTTTTATTCAAACTTTAGATAACAAACTGTCGTATTTTGAAAACACTAAAAAAGAAAGAAATTTTTGAATATTTTATTTTCTCTCATCCTTTTTTGAAAACAACATAAATATTCAATAAATTCCGTGTCTTTCAGAAATATACAAAAAAGGTTATAAGTATAGAATTATAAAATTTAAAATAGTTATTCAATTTTTTTAATGTTATTACCACTGTTAAGAAGACAGTTTTACATTTTCTTTTTACTGAATCTAATCGAAGACAGTACAGTTGCAAAAGTACTTATAGAAACTTTCTGCATTCCTAATAGACAGTAAAAAGTAAAAAAGAAAACACACACACATATATATAGGTACATTTCATTTATCGGTTATCTAAAAGTCGTTTTGGAAAGAAAATTGCTCAAATGTCATAATTAGTGCCCGCCCTGTGTCTTCCTGTACAGCCGACTGTTTCTACTGCAGAAGTATTCGCTTCCGACTTCGGAGGATACGCCCGACAGCCTAATAATTCCCGTTTGCTTTCCGACTGTTGGATGTATTATCTGATGAAATAATTCAATAATTTGCGGGAAACGTGATCCTCCCTAGTAGGTTACGAAAACAAATCGAGGGAAATCCTAAAATAAGAGAAGAAAAAAAGCAGTTAGCCAAATTATTTTTTTCGTAGGCACGTGTGGGGCACTTTTCTCGATTCTTTTTTATGTTTCTATTTATCTTATACTCTACTGCTTTTATTTATATTTTATTTTTACTTTGTTACTGTTGCAATATATCTTTTAAATGTCATTTTTGTCTCTGCGCTGACGGTGTACAGCAAGCAATACATTTTGTTTCGATTATGATTTCAATTTGCTTGGAATACGCTTCCCCTGAGGTAATTATTATAGTTCAGAAAGAACTGAAAAATCATTATCCATTAATATTTTAATCAAGTTTTAATATTTTATGACACAACTTTAATATTTAAATCAAGTTATCAATACTTGGGATATAGGATGATATCTCTATTTTAAGTCTTTTATAACAAAGGAAGCTAAATATATATTTCATTGCTTATCTATGCCAAAAATCGCCACTTTTAAATTGCCAAATTGATACTTATGTATTCTTTATTTCAAAAAAATTTTATTCAGAAAGATTTCTTTAATTTTTAATAATTTTTTTAATTTTTTTACATGAGATTTTCAAAGTTTGTTATATATGACTTTTAAACGAATTATCTTATACAAATAATCCGAAAAACACAAAAAAAATCCTTATTTATCATCAGTTTATTATCTTTTGGTCAAGAAAAGAAAAATATTCATATATAATTTAAAACTCTTTTTATTACAACATTAAAATTTAGATTATTTTCTTTAGAAGTAAATTTTAAAAAGCGTTCTTGCTTTCATAAGAATTTTTATTTCTAAATTATTTTCTTTTTCAAATGATGTTTATTCTTGTTAAATTTTGAACGTTAATTTTTTTTCCATTTAGATTTATTTATTTTAGTGACTTGAAAATGTATTTTTTTTTTTTTTTTTTTGGATCTAATTGTTACATGATTATTTTTCTAATATGTCTTTCTAATTTTAACTTCAACTCGAATGAGTACCAGAAAATGTTATTACATCTTGTTTTTCTCCTTTCTGTCTGCAAATTCATATAGAGATTTGATTCTTCTAATCAATTTATTTTACTTCTGTAATACTACTTTACGCACATTTCCTTTCAAATATCCTTCAAAAAATCTAAGTTTATAAACTGATAAGCCTCGCTTCTTACTTATGTGAAACAAAAAAAAAATGTTACTTCAATTTCTTCTGATTTATTCTTCTAAAAATTATCCCATCTTTTATTCTGTCATAAAATATATTTTATAACGCAAAAAAATTTAAGGGCCTTTTCTTTCAGTTTTTCATAAATAATTCTGTTTAAACCTACAAATAAACATCTTTAGTTAAAAAGAAAGTCTTTATTCATACCAACTATGATAAAAGAAAATCATTTATTTTATGAGCTAAATAATATTTTTTAGCCATTTCTGTGATGAAAAATTGACTTTCAAATACAACTTATCAAGGTTCCGGGAATCAGAATGTATGCGACAAAGCAAACACAACGACAAAAACAAGCAACACCCTCTAAAACAAATAGTCAGGCAAGTCGATGTGTACCGATAATTTTTTTTACTGCCTCCTAATATACAGGATTAAGCGATGTTGCTGACGTTTTGGACAAGTTGGTCCTTTCATCCAATTAGTTGACTATTCTCCCCTCTAGAACTGCAACTGCCCCGCCTTTCCTCCCTCCTCCCCATCTTGGAAAGTAATTTGTAGGGGGAAAAAACCGTGGAAAACAATAACTAAGGATTGGCACTTGGTTGTGTTATTTTCATTTAAGGATGGTAATGGAAACTATTCCTTAAACATTCGTCAAATTTGACAAATACATTTTGCTAAAAAAAAAGCTTCAGGCATAGAAACTGGCTCCCCCCCCCCCTCCCATCAATTAATGATCACGAATTCTTTTTTTTGGGGGGGGGAGGATTATTTATTTTTCATGCTTTGATTGAATGACGAAATGCCTCAGTTGATTCTGAAAAATATTTCCTAACAAATGTAGGATATTTGAAAATAAACAATGTCAATAATAAAACAATGAGAAATTCTTATTTTTTTAACGTTCGTTCTGTCGATTTCTGCCAATTTTTATTAGTGCTTGAATAATACGTTAAAACCGCTAAACAAGCTAAAATAAATATTAAAAAAAAAACTTTGATAACTCATGAGAAATAAACAATTCTTTAAAAGTTGAGAATCTACGAAAATAAGAGTAGAGCGCAGTTTATTTGCAAAATATTTCTACATTCTAATAATATATATATTTTTTAGTGAACAGTATATTGAATATCCACTCAGATTGTGGTTCAATTACTAATTTCTAAATCTTTATATTTTTTACAACCTTTTAAAATGTATATATTTCAAATAGGAAAAGTGATCTAAATAACCTAAAAAATTCTATTTTATTTGCCTTAAGTTTATAAATGTACTGCTGAAAGAAATAATGAAGTCTAAATTTTTATATAGTTACCAAATATTATTAGTCATATTTAGCAAAATATTCTCCAGACAATAGCATTTTAAACAAAAAAATTTCCCTTCCTCTGTGAACAAAGCTGCGTAAATAGCGAATTTACTTTAGTTGGCTTTTGACCATATCAAAGAGAGCCTTGAGACATTCCCGTTAATTAAATAGCTGCATTTCTTTGAAGTGACCGTTGATGGATTTTAAATAATGAAATTCAAAGCTGCATAACTTGGTTAGTTTCAATCGCAGAAGAGTGTTTAAAACTTTAATACATCGAGAATATTTTACTAAAATCAAATAATAGGGTCTGAGGACTGTATAAAAGTTTAGATTTCATTATTTTTAAGTACATATTTATTGATTCAAATCCCATGAAACATAATTATTATGCCATTTAAAGCATTTCTCCATCGGTAAGCATACAGCTATCTCTAAGAGTTTAGAAATTAATTAATTTGCCGTGATTAGATTAGCTTTAGTGTCCGATTATACTTATAAATTCAAAACAATACCTTACTCAATTAATATTATTAATCCTGTCATTACAAACTTATTTATAGATGTCTCTATAAATAATACTTATATTCTCTTGTTAATCTATCTCTCATCGGCAATAATTTATAAGTACAAATACAAATGTTTGCTTTATTACACTTTGTCAGTGCTTGTATTACCGGTCGGAAATACAAATGTTTGTATCGTTATTTTAATTTCTCTAAAGTAATGATTTTTATTTGAGATTTTGACTATTAATCAAATTAGTTAATAATTAGTCGTCTTAGATGACTAGTCATGTCCACGGGCGTATTGGTTATACTTAATTTTAGTTAAATAATTTAGAGGTAAATTCACATTTATGATTCAACCAAATTGTCAGGCATTAAAACGTGTTATTTTAACTGCCTTGCATTTATTCTGTTGATTGTGAATTTCTAATGGAGACCAGTCTTATGACAATTTGGTCATAAGGTCCTGTCATTGTCTGTAAGGTTGGTCATTTGGTCATTGTCCATTTCATCTCTCTTCTAACAGGCTCAGTAGTGCTGATACAGTTTTTGTCCATCTTATAAGGGGCACCGATATTAAACAGAATACTTTTTCTTTAGCTTTTAACAATGAAAGAAAATCCCTCGATTAAATATTTAATGAACCAATGAAAACGGTTTGAATTTCAATGTCAACAATTTATTGTTGGAAATCAGTCAAAAAAAAAAAAAATACAAAATTGCTAAAAATGGGGGGGGGGGATCTTGCCGACTATTAAATTTGTGTTACCAAAAAGATTTTTTTTTTTTTTTTTTGAATTTTGAATTTTGAACGTTGTAAACCCAGTTTTGCACAATTATACTTTCGGAATTTATCTTAGAAAAATTTTGGTTAATTTTTAATTAATTAAAATTTAATTTAACTTTCAAAAAATTACTGAGAAATACACATTTCCACCTTCCAAGTATATATGTGCCAAATCTGATAACTATAAGTTTATGGCCTGTAAAGCGTTAACACACTTACTCGTTTTCATCTTTACTGCTAGTAGAAATTAGTTTCGAAAGTTGAAAATTGCATACTTTTGAAAGTTGAAATTTGACAAATAGATATTAGAATGACATATACAAATGTCATGTCATCACGGTTCATCATTTCTGAAAACAACATGTGACGTAACATAATTATTTTCTGTTTCATATAATAGATCTTTAAAAAAATCACGTACATTTCTTTTTACTCATTGATAAATTCAATAATTCCAAATTGAATACTAGATATTGTTATGGTATAACAAATTAAAATACAAGATAAATATATTATTTTGCTCTAGATTTAACTCACAAATGTTTTACATTTTTTTCGCGCCCCAATTACGAAGATAACCTAATTATGCTGATATTGGCCATTTCGTCTCTAATGACCAAAGATAAAGACTCATTTCCTGATAACACAAAATGAATGTTACCATTCCGTATTCTTGAGCATCCTACATCGCCATTCTTATCTGCCCCGACCATCTCTCACACAAAACACCTCACGGTGAGATCAAACAAAGTGGGCCTCCCCGCCCAAGATTCGGAAGCTGGTGGTAAAAATCACAACGAATTTTATTTACCTTGTTATTAACTAACGTGACATTTATGCCAGGCGTAATTTGAGATTATAGAGTGTTAAATCTGACGGCTGTTTTAATAAGGGCTCCTTCAGAGGGGTGTGTTTGTGTTTACTGAGATACGCGTGCAGTGCCAATCACAAAATTCTTTTACTAGTTTTTCAGAGCGATAATAAGCATCTGTGGTGGCTACCAGTGTGGTATAAGCTTTGTAAGATCGAGAGATGAATTTTCAAACAACTGCCCACTTTTATCTATTATATATTGAACAATAATCAACGGTATTACTAAACCGTGACCTTAGTTTTAAGTTAGTATTATATGTTGTCCCGCACCCTAAAAGACATTTCGTCGCATCTTTTACGGATTAATATAGTATATGATCTAAAAGATTTGTGTTTTTGCTAAAATGACGTTCAATCATTTTTCAAAATGCATGACATTGTTGACATTTGAACAAGAATAATGTTTTGTTCTATTAGGCCTTATTTTTTTACAGGGACATGGGATTTCTGCTGCAGATTTTTCTCTAACGTTGAGAATCACTTAATAATCGTTTCATAATTTTCTGCTAAAATCAAAAATAATATTCAATCAAAATTATTATTCTTACTAAATGAGCTACAATCATAAATTCGAATATAAACTGTGCAAAAAAACAGGAATAACATTCAATCAAAATTATTTTTCATACTAAATAAGCTATAATCATAAATTTGAATACGAACTGTGCGAAAGTATAGGAATAACTTTCAGTCAAAATTATAAAAATTATTATTCGTACTAAATGAGTTACAATCACAAATTTGAAAACAAACTGTGCAAAAATACAAGAGTAGCATTCAGTCAAAATTATCAAAATTATTATGCGCACCAAATGAACTACAATCATAAATTTGAATACAAACTGCGAAAGTACAGGTATAACATTCAATCAAAATTATTATTCTTACTAAATGAGCTCCAATCGTAAATTGGAACACAAACTGTGTGAAAATACATGAAAAACAAAAGAACTCTTCCTTAATATTATAATTATGATTACCAAATAATTTTATTTCATATTTTATTTATCAGCAAATCATCAAAAATATTTAAATTCTCTTTGCAGATATTTCTGTCTTCTGATGTGGCTTCAAAAGTTTGAAAAGGGTATGGTTTTATCATTCTAATCATCTGACCACAATCATAAATTCCTCCGTTTAGATTCTTGTTGCTTAATGTAATATAAAATGAGCAAAAATTAAAGAAATTTTGAATTAGGTGCAAATAAATTGTATATATAAAACATCTAAATAAGACAAGAATTATTCTAAATATTCCAGTTTCTTCTACTCATATTATTCAAGCCCAAAAGACACACTATTTGTTATATATCAAACATAATGCTACTTGCATGCAATAAAATTTCATTAAAGAAACTAATATGGTTTGACTCATACCATTATTTGAACATTCTTCCTAATTTTTTAAATTAACTTTTAAAAACTTTAACAGAATACTACCAGCTTAGAGGATTTTATTTCTCCAAGAGTGTCAATTTATCGAAGCACGACATTATTATCTTGTAGACTTGAAAATGATTGCTAAACCTTATATTTTTTCTGAACATATCAATAAAGACGAGTGGACAATGAAAATTACTAAATATTAAAATTTCGATACATTTAGCTTGAATTAAAAAAAAAATTAGTCAAATATAAATATAAATGAATATCAGAAAAATTAACAGTAAACATTCTTTTAGAATATATTTTCTAAATTTGCATTCAATTATAAAAATTTAATGCGATAGTGCACCTTTTCCCCTTAAAAATGTGCATTTTTTTCTCTTTTTATTACTTATTTTTAGTTAGACTGCATAAAAGAATAAAATTCTTCTAAATATGCAGATTATTTACTCTGAATATGGCCTACTAATTTTCGGACCATTAATGGACTTTCAGTTGCAAAAATACTCTAAATAATGAGGAAAATTGCATTTGATATTCTTCAGATCAATAAATGGGCTATTTGAAAATTAGGGTGTCTAAATTTTTATACAATTCCCCATTCTATTAGTCAAATCTAATAAAATATTTTTGATACATAAAAATTTTAAGTATAAGAGCTTATATTCTGCTAATCAAATTGATCGAGTTAACGTTTGAAATCACTATTTTGAATTATTTTATACCATTTCAATGACTATCTTGTGTGCTGTTCTCAAATCAAAGTATGACATTCTTTTTAGTCAATAATTTGCTAATTCTTTCAGCAGTTCATTTATTGACTGAAAAGACGCAAAGTACATATTAAAATTCATAACTATAACTTTGAATCATTTAGAGCATCTTCCCAATTAAAAACATAAGCCTATCTCTAAGCGTTTAGAAATTAGATACTAGGTCACAAATACAGTGAATAACCCTGTATATACAATTCAAGATATTAATTGATTCAATTCAGAAAGGTATTCGTTCATGAAATATTCTCGCTAATTTAAAAAAAGAAACACTTTTTTGGAACATTGGATTATGATGAAAAAAAAAATGTAGAACTCATTCTCAGAATATATTTTAATTCGATTCTTTTGCATTAAAAATATAAACTAAGACATTGCGAACTCTTACAGACTTTAATTACTAGAATTAAAAAAAAAAAAAAAAAAAAAAAAAAAAACGTTCTTAAAAGTTCTACTCAGTCAAAACCAATTCCTTAAAGGAACATGACAATATTTTTCAAGGAACTTTAAATCATCTTCGGTACTTTAGCATTACAATGATTAGATTTTCCCAGGAAAAGATTAATTAATTAATTTCCGCAAGTTCTTGTAGCTGCAAACTTTCAGAAATTCGCATTTGCATAAATATATGCGAAACGGCCATAAATCAAGCATTTGATCACTATACCTTGTTGCAGAAAGTAATTAAGAAAGCATTAACAAGAAATCCTTGGTCATTGATCATCTAAAATGATATTGAACAAGTCTCTAATGAAGAAAATATTTTTTTTTCTTGTCGTTTCACTTTATAATTTAGTAACATTCGGATTTGCTACTACTATTTGCATACAAGAGACACATTATGGTTTATGACTATATTTAATAATGTTGATTAATGCTTTCAGTATCAATTTATAAATTTCAGAAAGGCTATGGAAAATTGAAACTAATAATACATCTCAATTTATTATTATATCTCTATTTATTTTTATATTATAATACGTTGCATTTCTCAGTAAGCCTGTAAAGGAAAATATATCAAGGGAAAATTTTAATGAATTACACAGAATATTGACTAATGAATTGATAAGAAAATTCGATCAAATATTCTACTGAGGACCACAACAATTTTTGAGATTTCTTATTCTTATTGTAACCTGTTTTATAAATACTGCTCAAAATGAGCATGCACTCATAAAAAATATATAAATTAATGTTGCACTATTATTTTAAATTAAAAAAAAAAAAAAGAAGACTGCGAAATTTTTTCCTTGTTATCTTAATTCGTATTACACTTTTAACTTTTAAAAGAACTTATTGAGTTAAATAGTAAAAACTCAACTTTCCTAAAAAGATTTTGAGCTAATTATGAAGTTGATTTTAAACTTATTAATTTCTTAATGAAATGAAGGATGATACTCAAATCGAATCGGAATAACAATTTGTTAAAAAATAATAAATTTTTTCGTGATAAAAAATCAAAATTGGGTTTATTAAAGTTATAAATATAGGAAATTTTAATAAAAGTGCTTATAATCCCTTTTCTAAGTTTTCATAAACATAATAAAATAATAAAATTCTATTGCAAAAACTATTTTTAGGGCACCATGCTTCTATCAGAAAGTCAAGAATCTACAAACATTTTCATTAATTTTTGATTACTGGAGATCGAGTAAAAAAAAAAAAAAAAAGACCATAATGAAGTAGTTATTGTTTAAAAATAATCTCTAAAATAATTAGAAACGATTGAAATTGAATTGTAAATTATTTATATCAAGCATTTACTCCCAAAACCTCAAAAGCATAGTTTTTTTTTAAGTATATAGGGCGAAAATGAAATTTTCTTATTAAATCGCATATATGTTAAATAAAAAAATTTTAAAATCCAAAAACAGATGAAAACTAGTGAAAAAATTATTTTGTTAAAACATACTATGTTTTAATAAAAGTTTAATTCTGTTAAAACATAGTATGTGTAACTGTTTTAACAAAACACAGTAAGATTTCAACTTACTGACCTTTTCAACCCAACTCAGATTTCTTTTTGGCAATATTATTATTACATTCGGTAACTCGTCACTTTCATATTCCTAGTTTAACGTGATAGAATTACAGCTACTAATAAGGCCATTAAACACTGCTATTAGAGCCCTTGAGGCACTCAATGAATTAATTTCTAAAGTTAACTCCTTCAACTTTATTTAATAAAAAAAATAATAATATTCATATATATATATATATATATATATATATATATAATTTTAGCTGGCAGCTAAGAATTAAAATGTAAACAAATAACGTATATTCTCCCTCTTTCTTCTTCTTTTACCAGTTTAAGACTCGAAACGACACCATTAATCTAATTCATGCTTGTACACTTTCATTTGATGTGACATCGGGAGAGGGTGTCAGCCGAAGAGTCCGTATCTTTTAACATCTGTCCTACCAGCATAACAGCTTCCTCTCTTTTATTCGCATTATGTAACCCGAATTTACTTCTATAGCCTATTTTTTTCATGCTTAAACCAAAGTTGGAGGGAGGAAAATCTACGTCCGTTTGTTATAGAGAATATAGAAGATAATTTATAATATTTTATAACACCAAATGAATTTAATATTCAATCAAATGTGGAAGTTTATTTTTTCAAATGCAGACGACTTTCGTCTTTATTTGAAAATAAAAAGACTAAAATAGCATTTAAAATTAAAATTGCACGCAGATTTTTTTTTTTTTTTTTTTTAACAAAAAGAAACTACACCTGTTTGTTACGAAAATGCAGACGATAAATAAAAGTATTTTATTATGTTGAATGAATTTAATATTCAGTCAAGTATAGAAGTTCTACTTTTAGAATGTACATTACATTTGTCCTACACTTATAAAAATGTTTTTAAAAAGTTCAGAAATATTTTGCGAAGAAAAATTTTACGTGTTTTTGTATATATATATATATATATATATATATATATATATATATATATATATATATATATATATATATATATATATATTGTTATTGTATTTTTACTTTGTGGTGGTTATTTTCTTCTAATTTGTTGTTTAGTATTTTCCTTTCTGTTAAAATGGTAAATCTCTTGGGCCTAATTTCAGGGGATTTTCGGGTCACGAGGAATCATTATTAGATCTTTGTCTGGATTTCCTTCACAGAAAAAATCCCTTTCTTTGAATCCCTGCCTGAGGGTGACCCTTGAAAAAGTCTTCAGGTCGGATTCTTTTTTATTTGGTTTTCCTATTAATTTGATTTTAATACTTTTGTATATATATATATATATATATATATATATATATATATATATATAAGAAATGTAAAAGCTTAGGATGAGTTCGACATCTAATTCAAAGCTGGTGGAAATGGTGGGCAAGGGGGGGGGTAAAAAAAATTTCCCACTATAACTCCCATAACATTGAGGATAGAAAAATAAATCAAATTGGTCAAATTAGAACTTCATTGAGTATCAATATTGTATTTTAAGTACTTCTGTGTTTAAAGTGTTTTCGATAGCTACAATTGTTTAGAAATTAGGGGCTAAAAAATGATTTTCAATCCCTAATTTCGACTGTTCCTAACATCAATAGTTTATGTTGCGATTTTCGAAAAAAAAAAAAAAAAATGAAATAAAACCGCCTTTATTTCATTACCGTACTTTGTATAAATATAAGTGGGCTAAAGATAAAAAAATTTGAATAAAACTAATTAAAAAATAAAGAAATGTTTCATACCAACATTATGTGAAAATGATTAGCTTAAGAATTTTCAGAAGCTACGTGTTTTTTAGTTCTTTTGAACATATTTATTATAATCCTTTTCTTGGAAGCGAGCGTGTGAGTTTGTTTTATTTCTCCAGTAAAACAGGAGAATCGTGTACCAACTTTCTCGCCAAGGGAGGAAAAAAAAAAAAAAAAAAAAAAAATTACAGCGAAATCTCAAAATTCGCCAAACTAGCAAATATAATAAGAAATTAAGAAAAAAAGATTAGCACTTTTGGCGACTTAGCGTTTTACAGTTTGGAACCATACGACAACACGTACTCGATTCTCATTTGTGGTCATTTCTCCTTTTAAATAAACCAAATTATTTTTTAAAATCATAGTTTCTTCGTGACGATATACACAAAAGCGAAAAATCAATCATGTATTCATTGTTTCAGGCTCCTATTCATCACTAGGAATATACTTAAAATTTGTCAAGTTTTTATTTCTTGGGTAGTAGACGTCTTTTATAAAATAATTTAATGCTGTCGGACAAATTTAATTCATAATTTGCAATCCAAAGGAAATACTCTTCTAAAACTGACTAGTACAGTGATCAATTTACTAACCGGATATCAATTATCTTACTAAAGCATAAAAATTGGCTGACGCTCAAATTTTGAATTTTACTTTGCAATAACCATTACATAAATAATCATTTTTTTAAAATAAAATTCCATATATTTTGGGTAATAAACATTTATTACTCAAATGCATTGTTTAAAAAAATTATTCCTTATTCCGAAGCTTCTGTTAATTTGACAATGCTTTGGTTTGACGTCTGCAGCTTTCCCTAAGAGTATACTGTACTAAAAACTGATGATATGTATATTTATTCCCTTTTATTCCAATTAATAGCTGTAGTTAAAATATTTAAAATCTCAATGGACAAGATCTTAATTCTAACATTATTAAAGAAAAGTCAATTTTTTCCTCCAATATTACTGAAAAATCAAGCAATAAATTCGCACTTTCCATCAAAAACAATATTCCCTGTATTTTTAATTTTTGCCAATTGATGCAAAGCTTTGGTAGTTGCTTCAAAACTTTTCAGTTATATAAATTCTGTAACGTGTCTATGTTTGTATATTAATTTTATAATATATGTTATTTTAATATTGTTTATTTTGTAATAAATACAGAACTAAGCGATAGCAATAAAATCATTATCTTCAAAATATAACATTTCATCGTTTTTGTCTAAAGATTGAAAGGAATGTGGAGATAATTTAGATGATAAAGAATCTATCTTTGCCTTTCTGCTTGTCGAGAAAAAAAATCAGATTTATTTTTTTACTGTTAATTTTTTGACATTCATAGAGGGGGGGGGGAGAGAAATACAACAATCAATAACAAATAGAACAATAACTTAAAAACTTTATCCAAATTGTATGAAGAAATATACTTTGGTTTGATCTTTTTGGTTTCCACGACTAATTAGAAAATTTCTTAGCTTCGTTGCCTTTTTCTATAGAATTGATTTTATTTTATTCATTTTTAAGCTTTCTAAGGTACGAGCTTACTTTGGTTACTTTATCTTTTACTGTCTAAAACAATATTTACATTTTAGACCAATATTTAGTATTTTATAAAGTATCTCTATTAGAAAAAGGTAAATATAATATATATTTTAATCAAACGATTTTTTTACAAACACAAAAAGAATAAAAATCTTTTCATAAAATCAAATTAAATTCATTCTTTAGAATAAAATTTCTTGATATTAATATAAAAAAAATAGAAAAAGAAAAGACTAGTTTTAATGTCGCTTCTTACAGACAGCGTCTCAGTTACCAAAACTAGGTAAACATGCAATTACTAATCTAATTACAACTACTGATTGTATCTGAAATTCTTATGTTTGAGGAAAAGAAGGAAACGTGGAGGTCGAGACCACCTGGGGAAGGGGAGGGCCAAGATGACGCAAAGTGATAGAGCTTCCATTAACCTCTAATATGAGAAGATTAAAATCTAAATAAACAAAGTTTTGGATCATCAATATGTCAAGATACAAAACATTATAATTAATTAATTTGATCAACTAGCTAAATTTTTGAATTACTCATATTTCCAAGTAGATCAGGTATTTTCATTTCAGCTTATTTTGCTCAATGTTGTTATAAATATCGACCAGTAAAGAAGAATTTTGAATGTTTATTATTATTTAGTAATGGAGAAGAAATACTGAAAGAGACGAAATGTAAAAACAAAATGCAATTTTTTTCTCATTGTGTTAAAATAAAAGATTTGCATTTTTGGATTGGAAAGGAATGAGATCTATTTAGAAATAGAAATTTTCAAATAACTTTACTTCATTTCAGACATTTTTTTTTTTTTTTCATGTTTAGGGTTTCTCTTCCCCCATTTTACTTCACATTCAGTTTTTATTTATGTTTCTAAAATATCTTAAAATGATGATTCCCTTCCCCCATTTATAGCAGAGTTTAAAATTTTTAAATTTCTTTAACAATATATATGATAAAACCACACGTGCAAAAGGCATTCAATTGTTTTTATATTATTCTCAAGAAAAAATTGCTGCTAAATCTCTTTAATTTTACACTACACACTGCATTAAAAAAAATTACATTTAACCTTAACATTAGAACATACCCTAAAACCATGCACTATTTTGCATAATATATTGCTTTTAATGTTTTAAAAAATTAAGCTAAAATGTAACTATATGGAAACTAATTAATATTTTTTTAAAAACTGAAATATTTTGATTCAAACTGAATATAATCTACTTTTACTACTACTTTACTAAATTTACTTTTCGTATAAAGATACTCTAATTAAAATATGATGACATAACATTACCAAAATTTTCATTTTAATGAAATGAAAGAAAATATTGAAAAAATATTTCACCTTCATTCTATGAAATTACTTTCAATGCTGCTCAAGAGCATCTGAAAAAAAATCCTTCTTCTATGCTTTTCCTAGAGAAGTGTGAGAAAAAAATAGATTTTTTAAAAACAATTTAAATTGAAATAAAAATTCGATTTCCTAGATTTTATAAGCAAAAAAAAAAAATTATCACATGAGAAATGATTTCTGCAAACGATAAAATTTAAAATTCATAAATTTGTTTTCTTTTTAATCTTAATATTTTCTATTCCATGATACTAATTTTAGATTCAAATTTATTTTTCAAAAAAAAAAAAAAAAAACTCGGGGCGGTACTTTGATTTTTTCGAGCAAATCTCAATGCCTCGCTTTTTTTTTTTTTTTTTTTTTTTTTGTAATTTCACTCTTTTGTTATGGTTAAAAATAAAGTATGAAGTTTCGTTGAAAGCATTCCGATATCGATCTCATCATTAAAGTATTGATAACAGAAAACGTACTAAAAAATCATTAAAAAAATTTTACATCTGGATTTTAATGAATTTCGACATAGCCTCCCTTAAGAGGATTTTTTTTTTAATTTTTTGTATGCTTGTCCTCTTGCATATGAACACAATAACTCAAAAATATAACGAGCTGGATTTGATATATAATCTTTACAAAAAGATATAATCCATGACAAATTTTCAATAACATTCGTTTAAGAGTAAAGATACTTTTCCAAAATACCTACTTGCTGTTCTTCGCAACTGTGAAGCAAACAAAAACGCAGCATATTCATATACAGATTATTTTTAGCCTTTGCATTGTTACTCAAATCTCCAAATATATATATATATAATTTCAATTACATTTATTAACTTGAGGGCTGCTCTTTCAAATGCACCACTGATCAGAAAATGTATATATTTGGGAGCAATTTGTGATTATAGTTAATTATGGTTAATAAAAGCAATATGTGATTCTAGTTTATTTTGTTATTTACTTATTCATTTTTTAAAATTTATAATCGAGAAGGGGAGGAACCACTGCAATTAAATTTTCATAATTGAACAGATGATTTTTTTTTTAATTGCAATATACTATGCATCATTTTCAAATATACTATTGTATCAAATATAAACAAGTTTTTAAAGATCTTTTGTGATATATTACATTATAAAATGATACCATTCCTTTCTTTTAATATCCATGAATTTTTTAATTTTTTTTTTTTTTTATGTATTGAGAATTCTTTTATTTCTGTTCCATAAAATATAGCCTGACGAGTGCAAAGCCAGTCGTGCAAAATTTCTTTTTCAGTGGAAATTGTTTTCTTCTTAATGTCTCTTTTAGAGGTACAAACAAATAATAGTTTAAAGATGCCAAATTCTGGGCAAAAGGGAGAATGTTCCAACTGTTGGCAATTTTTCCCCTCCTTTAAGTTTCATCAGTCGTACGAGAATTTGCATTTTCCTTGAAGAGGGGAATATTGCAAATCAGGAAGCGTCTTTCAGACAGATGTCCCTCTTGAATATTTCCAGAAGTTTACAATAATATAATGTATTAATTGTTCATCATCCAAGATGAAAATCAATACACACAAAAGCCTGCGAATCCTGAAAAACAACAGTAAAAACTTTTTCAGCAGATACCATCGACTTTCTGCTTTCAGAGGAGCATTTTCACTTTTTGTGTGCGCTTCTATATTAGACTGCTGAATACATTTTGTCCCAGAGATGCAATTATGGACTAAAATATTTTTCGCCACCTTTCAATTCTTGCAATCTTCTCATTAACGTTCAAAAATCGAATCACTCCCCTTCCTGTAATGTTACAACTTACAAAATTTGGCAGTTATTATCTGAACTATTATTTAAAAATAAAAGTTAGGGAAATTTTCACTCAATTTACACTCATTTTCAAACATTTAGATGATAAATATGAGTTTCACATTAGAATTTGAAAAAATTAAGTAAGAAAAATCTAAAGAAAGAGTAGCAAATTTTTTCTTATAAAGGAAAACAATACATTCACTTTCAAGTGAATTAGCGATAAGGTTAAATTTGAAAATATTATGATAATTTAGTCATTAATCAGAAATTAGCATAATAATCTTTTTGTCACAATCCATTAGCAATTTCTTTTAATAACAATAATTACTAAAAGATTACTTATAAGAAAAGAATAATTGTCAGTACTGATTCTAACTCTAAAATTGTTTAATTTTTCTTTTTGTCTTCATTTATATATTTATGTCATAATTCATCACATATTATAAATATCTTTTATAAATGGAAATTTCAAATAAATTTTGGACATTTTCTCATTTCTTCTTTGTGGAAAAATGAAATATTTGAATTTTTTTAGAGTCAATCTTATTTATAATCAAATTTACAATTTTCTGAAAATAAGAATCCCAGAAAATTAACTCCCTTGGGGATTTAAAAAAAAAAAAAGCACTGAAAATTAATTAAGAAACAATGCATTTGTAGAATGAATTTCCAGACAACAATTTAAAGATGAAGAAAACATAGTATAAGTAAATGCTGAAAAAAAAATGGGTATTGTTGCTAATAGCTTTAAAGAATTACTAAAATCAAGTAGACACAAAACAAAGCAAACAGGAAAAGGGTTGCAATTTTTTAACTATATGAATATAAAACACATGTAGTTAATTTCAAATAAAAAAAAAGAACACACAGCACAATTTACATAAGTAACAAAATGATTTATTAACAGTCTTTGATTGTGGCATTTTAACTGCATTAGAAAAAGCTGTAAAGTGTATTTTACAGAGAAGGGCAAAACTATACCTTAAAAACAATACAGGTGCTCACTTTTATGAAAACTATATTACAATCTAGTAAAGCCCTGAAACTGCCACATGTACATGGCCTTAATTCTATATACATGCAAAAATAGGCGACATAATTTGAAGACAAGCTGCTCTTTGGCAGTTTATAATAGTGCATATACTAACATTTACAGCTAAAATTGTAGCAATCTGTACAATATGCACACTAAAAGGAAATTTTGTACAGAAGACTTCATTTCTACAATGATTAGAGCAATGTAGTATATACACACAAGATATTTCAGGACACATTCCATGGCCATATTTAGAGTCATTTCAAGCCCATTTTTATTCTGAGCTTCAGAAGGCACACTTTGCAGTGCAGTTTCCCTGCATTTGATGCAGATAGCATGTTGACTTTTAAAAAATAGGCTTCAAATGTTTTGGAGGGAAGCAGCATATTTCATACAGAATTTTAAAAATAACTGTAACATCATAAAATTAATAAGCAAATATTTATTAGATAAAATCTTTAGAGATTATCATTAACTCGTTTTCAAAAGAAAAGAAAAACTTCAAATTCACAACAAAATTCCATTTAGTAAATTAGAATTTTAATAATTAAGAGTCAAAATTTCAAAAAATAAGAAAGAAATTTTAGAAAATTAAAAATATGATATATAATATTTTGATAACTTTTTAAACTTTAGTGAATATTCATATTTAATGTCAGCAATTGTTTCATTTTAAAGCCTATATAACGATATATCCCTGATACAGAAACATTCATATGTTTACAATAGCAAATGATAATAAAAAAGATGCATTGATAGCTCTTTCTTCCTCCTCTAAGATAATCACATGTATACATGTTTAAAAAAAAAAGCTTAATTTCAAAGGAGGAACGTTATGGAAGTACAGCATCAGACAAAAATGAATTTTTTTTAAGTCTAAAAAAAGTCACTATAAAAATTCACATAAAGAATCTCAGGCATTAAATATGGATGGTTGACAAATGACACAAAATTTGGTTTTGAGCAATAAACATAAAGGTCTTAGTAAAATCAGGCAGTGAAAGGCAAACAATTTTAAGTTATTTCAATTAAAAATTTAATAAATAATTTTATCTGTAGAAATAAGACTATTCATACCCAAAGAATGGTTCACACTATTTTTAAAACTCATAAAAACTACAATGAAATCTCTCGTACTAAAATAGTTGCACTTTAACAAACTAAATCATTTTCTATAAAAAACCAATCTTCTTCCCTTTTGATAACATTGCCCAAATAAATAAAGACAAAGAAGCAGACAAATAACATGGGAACTTTTTACAAATATATCACTTATATATTGGCAGAAGTTCACTTAATTCTCCCAGAGAAGTTGAATAAATTATTTATTTGAACACAATACTTCTTTGATCACAGAGAGACTTAGAAATTACACATTTTTAAGTGCACTAAAACATTCTAATTTCAAATTATCGTTCTAAAATAAAGTTTAAATAAAACTTTAATTCTTGTTATAAAAGAATTAGGTAGCCATATTTGAGAAAAGGGCATAAAATTGAATGCATTCACAAAAATTTGTGTAATAAAGAACTTATTTTCAAACTCCCAAAGTCCCTTGTTTAATTAAACATAAATAATAAAGACTTATTATAAGTATAATAATTTAATGAAATAAGGTATAAAAATTAAAAAGATAATTTTACTTAAAAAATATTCACTAAAATTCTTAAATAATAGAATCCATAGAATTTATTCAGTGAATAAATTCTATGGATAATTCTTCAGACATAATTTCATCATATATTAAAGCAGTTTATTTGATACAAGCCCTATTCATCAAAAAAAAAAAAAAAATACAGTTCTAGCATATCTTAAATACATAGAAATAATAGGTATGAAAAGTAAAAACTTTGTTCACAATTGAATTTTGTAAATATGAAAAAAATATTAATCATAAAAGTTAAAAAAAAAACCAAAAGAAAAGCCCAAATCAACCAACAAAATTAAAAAAGATTTCCCAATTAAGATGAATTAATTTATGAAAAAACTGTTTATGAAAAATTAATTCTGTAAGAGTAAATTTTATTACTTATTACAAAATGACATTATTGTAACATAGTTTGTAATTTCAAAACATATTTTAAATGAATATAAAGAAAAGCTTAGATAATTTTAACTTTACTATGATTTACAAATAACTTGCAGTAGGATCAAACGTAGACATATGTAAGGAGTCATTTACACTTTTTCATTCGTTTCTTCAAGTAATCATATATTCTTAATAAGTACACAACCAGTTTGTGGTTTGCACAGTCTATCACAATTGTAGTATTCAATTATCCATGGTTACGTCAAATAGCTGAAGCAGACATGCTACCCGATCCTCCTCCTTTTCCTCCATCTGCATCCTTCGAAGATGACTGGGAAATGGATGGTTTGGAAGAACATACAGTGGATGTCATATGTGTGCTTCGTTGCAATTGATGGAGGGCAAGAGCAGTCTCACGATCCCAGGGTTTCACTTTAACTCGATAAAATTTTGTACCACAAGATACTTTGTACCTATTTTCTTGCTGTTGAGAAAGAAAGATTATACAGCATAAGAGAAATAATCTAAAATTTAGTTTCATATTAATAAAATCAGTGTGGTAAGTATTTTACTATTGAAAAATATTTCTAAAATTATTTATTCTGTATCTTTAGGTAATAATTTAGAAAAAATAATTTATCAAGATAATAAGTTTCAAATTGTTTAAATAAATTTGTTACAAATGACATATCAAGATTTGATGTCATTAATTTACAGTTCATCTATAAATTTTTAAACATTTATTTATGATCAAAAGTCAAATTTGAAACATAGTGTGGGAAATTTTATCTTTGGGTTTATACTCAATAAATAAAATGGAGCTATAAAAATGTATAAATACTGCTTGTATTTAAAAAAAAAATTGAGGAGCAAGTACTTTTTTTGTCACACAAAATTCTTTCTTTACTACAACACCTAGGGCCCATCGCTCATTTGGTCCAGCAGCTGAAAAAAGATAAGATTTTAAAATATTAATAATTATATAAAACCCAATTATCCACTTAAGGATATAATCCTTCATAATTCATTCTATGTTTGTATATGCATATATGATAAAACATAATTTGAACCTTAAGTGGCTAACAATCTAAGAGAGGGGAAATGCTGAAACTACTTACGAAGTTTCAAGTTTAAAGCTTGTAGGCTGTCGGAGTGAAGAAAATGAACAAAAGGTCCAAAATGAAATACAGCAAAATTTTCATGCCTTTCTTCATAACACAATAAGACTAAGTCTCCTTCATTACAACTGTATCAAAAACAAGATTTTAAAGCAGAATTTACAAGATAAAATAAGATTTTTGAAAGAATTTGAAAAACATATTTTAAACATGCAAACAATCATCAGCAAAGAATTTAAATATTATACTGATAGCACTTTTCAATAAATTTTCATTTTTACAAATATAAAATATAGAAGTTACTTACGTTAAAATGGAAATCTTGTTATTACAGTCAAAACAAGGTGGCTGAGATGGAGTCTAAAAATATGCAACAAGATAATGAATTGAAAATATAATTAAATGATATATGACTTCAAAATAATAAATATATTAAAAATATTTACACTGATAATTATCTTGAAACTTATTTCAGATTCAGAAATTTCAAAAAAGCATTGAGAAAATCATTTTAAAATAATAAAATTTCCACTAATCCCTCATTTAAGAGGTATTTAAACTGTACACAAATTGATATTGATACAGGTATTGGAACACTCTTCATTTATATAGCACTTAAATTTTAATTTCAGCTGAGATGCAAGTAAGAAAATGTAAGAAAATTCGTAATTTTGCAGATATTTATTTCTATTTCAGTTGATTTCAACATGTTTAGCAATATCAAAATATCATCATGTGACCAGTTGCAGTAACTAATTTAATGAAAGTGTTGGCAGATTTTTTTAAAAAAATTATACAAGAATTTATTAAGACCCGTTTTAAGATTATCTTTGATTCTGGATTTAATTACTGAATTACACAATTCCAATTCATCTGAAATTTTGGAAGAGCATTGGGGACTAAATAGATTGATAAAACAAAATCGACGTAAAAATCACAAAAAACTATACACTTTAATATTATTGTTCATCATATTATCATATTGAAATTGAAAAAAAAAAAACAATTCATATTGAAAAAAAAACAAAAAAAACAATACTTTGTTTTTATTTTATAAAAACAAAGTCTTGAATAAAAAATAAATTACGATTTATTTTTTGGAAACTAAATTTTGTACAATCAATAAAAATAGGGGGGGGGGGGAAAGAAGGAAATAATAAAAACCAAAACTTTGAATTTAAAACATGAAATAAAAAATAATACAAAAATATTCAAAGATAGACAAGAACTGATACATTTTGAAATCTAGACATAATAAACAAAAAAATATAGGGAAAATACGAAAAAATTTTAATAAGTAGAGAAAAATGAATTCTTCAAAAAATAATTTTACAAACAAGTATATAAATGGAAATATACATAAAATTAAATATATTGGCATGCCAACATAATTTAAATTGAATGGATTTCTAACTAAGAAGCCTTAACAAAATTGTTCACTAAAAATCAAACAGTTCTTTCTGAATAAGTTTTATCTCTCCATCCTAGAAATGTCTAAAAATATTTAAATAAAATCAAAGTGCTTTATTTAAAAACACACATAGAACCGAAGAAATAAATTCCGCAAAAAAAGCCAGACTATTAATTTAATCTTTATTCAGCTCTAAAAAAAATGATAAAATATGAGAAGAAAATTGTTTAATCCATTGAAATTTGAACATGGCAAAGAAACATGCAATGCTTACATGTCCCATCCATAATCGTTGACTAGATTCATCTCTCGATTTCAATTTCTGAAATAGTAAATTCACTTTTAACTAAATGATTAACTACGTTCAAAATATTAGATTCAAGAATACCTAAAAATCTAATACCAAATATGAGTAAGACATCACTCAAAAATACTACACAAAATATAAAAAATCAGAAAAAGAGCAAACACATGCAGTTAAATTAGGTGAAAATTAAATAGCTTCAGAAAAAAAGACATTCAAGAATGAAAAAAAGGGCATATTTCAAAAAATTCACTTTCTTGAATGAATATAACAATCTTAATATCAATCATAAATTAATTTAGAATAAAAAGCCTATTTAACAACTGAAAAAAATATATTTGCTGTCCATTTTAATATGCTGTCTTTGAGAAATAAAATTATGGCAAACTAGATAACCTCTGTTTTAATTTGTTATATTTTGAAATAATAAGCATTAGAATTTAATTGTCTAACTTAACTTCAATATTAATTGCATATTTTTCTATCAAATCAACTTCAATCTTAAAAGAACTTGCTAGAATCAAAAGTGTAATTCAAAAATTAGTAATTAGAAAATTTTGAATTTTAGAATATTTAGACTTTACTAAAAAAAAGCTATTGATAAATTAAAATTTTCACATATTTCTTTATATATCAGTTCCTCATACCACAATTTTTTTCCAATTAATTACAACCTTTCATCACCTTGAACTACATAAACACTACATTGGGACAAAATAAATTATAATATACAAAAATGACCAAATAGACAGGATCATTAGCAAAGAAAAATTTTCACTTATTCATTGAAGATAGTTATTTGGAAGTGGAAGTTAGTAATTTGTAAAACCATGCCACCATAAACAATATTTAAAGAACAGCTTTAAAAAAATCAAAATATATATAATATAGAAAGGATAAAGAAACGTAAAAATAAAGGAAGAGGAGAAAAGGATGGAAAAATAGAAATGAATATTTAAATTACTAAATATTTTATGAACATAAATGCATTTTTAAATGATGCTAAATACACAAAGAATACTAAAGAGATCAAAGATACTATATTAAGATTAGTCTTTGTTGAATTTCTGCTTAGAAAACACAGAAGTTAAAAAATATCAATCTAAAATTTAAGACATTGCTTTTTACAAATGATATATATCATTTTTAATATTTATATTAAAATTATGGTTAAATTAATTATAGTATGAGTTATTTAAATGATTAAACAGGGTGTTCTATATTACTACAATACCTTTTTCAAACTTTCACTTTGTACTACACTGCTATGGGTACTTTGACTCCTAAAATTACAAAAGAAGTTAATTTAAAAAATCAGTTTAATAAGACCAATAAATAATAATAATGATATGTGTAACTTTACTTACAATAAAGGAACTGATTCCAGAACAGGTTCCAGTTCCTTTTGCAGCTTAGTGAGCAGTCTACTTTCATCTGCACTTAGAAAGATTTTGGAAGAACTATAACAGAAAAAGAATACAAATAAAAGTTCATTCTTTTAAAATGGTCAAATATTTATTATATGATATGTATGATATGTAAATTGGTTGCATTTAATTCTACACATTTGCTATTTATTTCAAGATTCCAAGACTAGCACTTTTGGATGATTTTTGTTGTCAATGGGCTGATGTAAGATGAGCACATTTCCATAATTCTTTGTTAGGCCTTATGTGCTTATACACTACATTATATGTATCTTGCTTTTAATTTCCATCCAGTTAAAATGCATTTTTTTTTTTTTTTTTTTTTTTTTTAATCTCTTCCACTAGTTACATTAGATAGCACTATTTTATTTCGAAATTTGTGTATGAATTTTCCTATGATTCATATGGTTAAATGGTGGCTCTTTCAACTGGTCCTTATTTTTGTGAAAAACACACCTTGAATCTTCCATAATTATTAATTTAAAAACAATTTTGTAAGTTTGCAATTTCAGCAATTTGCCATAAATCTGCCAAATACTATAGAATTTCCAAAGTTGTTATTGCTATTGCACTATATTATGTGTATCACAATTTGCTGATTAAGTATATACTGAGAAAAACTCAGAATTTTTTCATTGCATCCAATGAATCTCAAAATTTTTTTAAATGAAACTTAAGTACAGTTTTAGATAATAAGTATTAAAAAATATTAGATAAATATTCACAAGAAAAATAATGTCCAAATTTCATACTTTATAATAAAAATATCACAAGAAAATGCTGACTGCAAAAATTTTACTAATATCCTATTTACAATCAATAATTTTAAATAACTTTTTGTTCTATATATTGAAATATTTAAGACATCTTACACAGATAAATGTGGTTCGATATCTTTGATTAGTTTCCAACTTAGCTCTTAGAATGCCAAATAATGTGCCATATTTCATCAGCTCAACATTTAAATGTTTATGGTAAAAGAAAATAAAATTTGCTTATGTTTTTATAAAGATGCATGGACCAATGAATTGGCCTTCTTAAGAAATGACTTATAAGACCCTTATATGGTTTACTAACATTCTGAATAAATAGACTTAAAAAAAGGATAGAAAGATGAAGAAAAAATTATGATGGTGCAATATCTTATAAAATTCGCTACAGTATACAATATTAAAATTATTATTTAATAATATAAACATACCAAAAAATTAAGACAATAATAAAAAGGTTTTTTCTCAACATGCACATAATGATGATAAAAGAGATCTAATTATTTTTTAGATGCATAAAAATAGATATGTTAAAAGAAAAATTTTTAAAAAGAATGCTTTATAATTATGATACTAACCAAGAAGCACCAGAATCACTTTGGGACATAGATGAGTCACTAGTTGTAATAAGGCCTTCTGTTGGCGAAGGATACTGACTTAAATGTGCTGAAATAAAAATTTACATACATTAAAATTTTATCCAATCTAAAATGTGAATAAACAGAAATCATATTCCAAACAATGTAAATCAAAATAAACATCTAATCAAATCAACAAAAAATATCTATATTGTTATTTTAAAAAAAAAAAAGCCATCTTATTTGTAATATTCTAGGAAATGTGCAATCAAAATTACCAACCAGGGCGAGCAGATTAATTTTTATTTTAAAAATAAGCATTTTATAAGAACTAAAGTAACTTTAGAGAGGAAAAAAAAATAAGAACCTACCTTAATGTAATATTTTTTTATTACAGAACTATGAGTTTGATGAAAGAAATTAAGTTGGTTATCAACTAAGTATCCAATTTTATGCAAACATAAAATAATACCGGAAATTACTGAATATTTTTTCAACTATACTGAAATAAAGTGATTTAAAATGTTTTTTTTTTTTTTAAATTCGTTTCATTTGAAAAATCTTATTAAAAGATTTTCATCACAAATCTTAAATTATGTAATTATATTACTGTCAGTAGTATAAGAAAAAAAAGTAAATTCCTTGAAAAAAGTTTAAGAATGTAAGTAAACAAATCTAGAATATAAAATTTTATTAAATATGTAAAAAATGAAAACCTATAACAAAAACCAAAGCATTTACTAGAACTGCATTTCAGCAAACACGAAATACAAATGATGCTACACTCCCAATCTAAACAAGCAAAATAAGCTGAAGGAATAATCAAATAAATCAACAAGATATATTTTCCCCAATTTAAAAGAAAAGAAAGAAGAGTCATGCAAATAAAAACAATGTTTTTTCCCCATTCTATCAGCATTTTGCTAAATTGAGAAAAATGTTTCAATGACTTACAATTTCATTAAATCTTTAAAACTTTGAAAAATATGACACAGCAAAGAAAATACAACCTAATAATCGTTAAAAATAAATAAATAAAAAAACATTATTTTTCAGAAGGAAAATATAAGCACTTGAATTTTTTTAAAAATACATTGCCTCTAAAGTAAGGACTAAGGCTCTTAAGCAAGAACCATAAAAAAACAAGCAGATTTTAAGGAATTTTAATGATGCTATACACCCTGATTACAATAATTTAAGTTTACTTTGCACTAATATGAATCTATATCAAGACTCTAAAATACCAAACATAGAAAACATGACAAAAATATCAGCATTCACACAGAAAAATATATTAGTCCCTGAGTAAGCAATATTTACTAATTAACAGGAAAATAATCAAATGGGTAAAGTAAAATATACTGATTTTTCAGTTACATAGATTACCTAGTCAACTGCATAAATTTATATTAGAATATTATCAAATAGAAAGATATTTCTGTTGATTAAAATATTTGCCTCCCATAACAATAAACTTTACTACCTCTCTATAGGAACAAGCAATAAATTTAGTCTCAATTTTAACTTTATTTTGCCATTCCCCTAACCAATTTTTTTAAAGAAAAATTGCAAAAAAAAAAAAAGTATTATTTTATTTTTAAATATAAAGAACTGAAATGAAATATAACATACTAGCTATAGTTTAATTTTTTACATGTGTTAAAGCATATAAGTTTTATCATCAGTTTACTCTCCCAAATTACTCGCCACCTCCCACACATACAAATTGGCAATTTTTAAGATTAACATGTGAATACTTGTTGATAAAAAAAAATTAACAAGTTCTATACTACATTCAATAAAGTATTTATATCCATAATAAGAAATTATACATTTGTATTATTTTAAAATGTTCCAAATATGCTCTTAGGAATGTTGAATACAACAGCAGCATCTTACATTTAATGGCAAATAATTTGGCTTCCAAAACAGATATTCGTGACTGCAAATCATCAATTTTAGCATCTTTATCTTTAGCTAATCTATTGATGGCTTCATTGAAAGATACCTAGAAGAATAAAAAATGTTTTAGTTGTAAATAAATCTATTATAATTGCTAAATTTTAATTGCATTTTAAAAATTAAAAAATTTAATAATACAGAAAGCCATCTAAAAATATTAAATATTTGTTATTAATATTTGCTGGATTGTTCAAAAACATTCACTTTTAAACTAATATAGTTTCAATACATTGTTCTTTAAATTTATAAACTGCAAACCTGCCTATACCAACAAAGTACTTTATACCTTTCTCAATCATTTGGAGTAAAAAATGCATATCTGATAACATTTTAAAATTTCTTTAGTAATTTTAGTTGAAAAAAGAACAAAGTTTGATAAATAATTCAAATCTGCCATTTTTTATTAGCCAATTATAATTCATACTACTCTCATAATTATAAAAAAACAGAAAAAAAACACAGTTGAATATAAAATAGAGAATGTGTTTTGAATAACATGTATCTGATATTTATAGCTTCTCAGAAAAATTTATTTCAATTATTTTCTTTTTAATTTAATTTGACTAGCTACAATCACAAAGAGAGGCAATCAATTTTTTGAAAAAGAATAATTACATAAAATTTTATCAATTCAGTTGCTTTTCAATAAACAAGGGCAGAAAAGCTAGAAATTACTTGGGTAATATAATTAAATGTAGCATAACTTTCATAAATTTTATTGCGTATCAATATATTCTTGCAATGCAAAGAAATTGCTACCAACAGTTGTGAGGTTCAACTGAACATTAAAAATCTTTTGAATGCATAAGTAACCCTTGGAGCTCTAGCTGAATATAAAATTCATAGCATAAATTCAATACTGTGGTAGTAGTTTATTCCTCTGACAAGTAAGCCCTGTATCAACATCTGGCAGTAACAATAACCAATTAAATTGTTCAAATACATAAGTTATCATTACCTAAGAAAGATGTACATAAGTTACTAAGAAAGATTTACATTACATAAGTTATCATTACCTACAAAAGACATATGCCCTCATAAAACTGCTTGCTTAAAAGCAAACTCTATTATTAAAAAAAAAATCTGGCTGGGAATTATAATTTTATTTTAACTCAACTGCATAATTATGACAAAATTTAAAGCAACAATGCTTCCTTTTTAAATTTGCTTTCTCAATAATGTTTCAAATATAATGGTCCGCCTATAGAAGATGTTCTCTGTTAAAACAAGTACTCCATCATTTATTAAAAAAGTTCTTATCTGAAACTTTTACTTATGACTACTGCAAAGGTTTTCATATAAAAGTAGAGTGGGAAAAAAAGTCACAAGGTCAATATGTGACAATTTCCAAAAGATTACTGTTGGCATATCCATATTACAACTAACTATTACCTATTTAAATAACACATTAAATAAATTTTTAATGCATAAATAAAAAAAACACATGAAGAATTTTTTAATGACTGTTGTAAAATAAAAAAGATGAAAAATATTTCCCAATAAATTAAAACAAAATATTATCATATACCAAATATCTATTTCACTGGTATTCAAACTACCTACCTATAAAAAATATGCATCTGCACGTACATAAAACCTACGATAAAAACACCTACTATACCTACCATAAAAAATATTTATAAAATAGCATTAAAACTTATTTTTTTTAAAAGTATATTCGAATAAGAATTCAAAGCAATATATAAAATCACATACCTGATTTTCAGCAGTAATACGAGATTTCAGTTTTTCTAATGCTTCCTCATGGTCTGATTGCAGTGTTAAAATTAGTTTGTCTCTTTCTTTTTGCCTTTTTAAAACTTCTTCTATCATATCATCTAATTCTTTTTTATATTTTTCAGCAAAAGCTTGTAGATCATCACTCCAAGAATCAGAATTTTCAATTATCTCCTTTTTTATGCCTTCAAGTAGAGTGTGCATCTGTTCAGTTGAAAATAAATTAACACCAATTGAAAATGTAATCCAATTATAAAATGTAATCCAATGAATATATTTAAAACTTCTGAAAAAACACATTTTTTAGCATGATTTTTAAAATTATATTATTAATATTTATTCAAAGAATGGTTATATTTAAATTCAGGTAAATTCAATTCCAACTAATCTGAAAACTCCAATTTCTTGATAAAATATCCTGATTTAGAAAAGTATTTGGGGGCACTAGGAAAAGATTTTCTTTATTATATATTTTACATGCAAAAATTGGTGCTATGAAAATAGTTGCACTATAGTATAGTAAGATCTGTATAATGATAATTATTTCTAAAGCATGATTCATAAATTATATTAATAGCTTCTAATTTATAACAAAATGACAAATTCATTAATATATAATAATTGTGGAATCACCATTTAGATTTTTTTTAATTATGTAGGTTTTACTTTGTTATAACAAAAAAGCATTCAATAAATGGTGCCATTTTAAGTAAATCAAAATGAATTTTTTCACCAAAAAAGACAAAGTAAATACTCTTAATTTTTTTTATTGAATAACTGTGAAATAATAATGGCACCATATTATTTAATTATTCTCAATATAATGCACACATATAACTTAGAACCAATATTCATGTGAGTATGTTTCAAGAGAAGACTTGCTAATATGTTAAACTATTGATTAAGGGTAAATGATATTTGAATAAAATATTTTAATTCAAAATAGAATAAAATCAGATTTGTTATAACAACTTTACAACAGAAATTTTATTATCAATAATATATAATAAATAAATGGAAATGATTTTTAAAAAAGTCTTAGACAATAAAGGCAGCATATATTAATACATTAGGGTTCTCACTCTTTTCATGCCTGAAAGTCTAAACAGTATTTTTCTTAAGGCTATTCTCACTGTTTTTAAAGCAGTTTAGAATGTAATGATTTGATGAATTGCTAACGATTAATTCAACAAGTTTATTACAAAAGTAGTAGAACAAAAAATTTTCATTTAGATAACAATAAAATTTGAATTTGTCTTTATAAATAATTAAATAAAACAAAAAAAAAATTTGACATTTCAAAAATTTATTGATCATATATAATACTTCAAACAAATGAACATTATTCGTGTTTCCATCACAACTGTTCTCTAACATATAATATGAAGAGAACAAAAATTACAACTTTATTTTTAAGAGTGCAAAACCTTTTTAGGTTTGAATATACAGAAACGCACTAAGCAGAAAACACCATTATAAAAAGGAAAAAAATTCATATTCTTTTAATACTTTACTTCTATTTGTTTCCCTCAATACTTTCTAAATTTTTTCCTTTTTTCTGAACAGTGAAAATTATCCAATTGATAGAGATGTTTTATATTATTTGTCAACTCGGCTTTCTCTGTAATTGTTCAGAGCATTTTTTTCAAATTCTTCAAACACTCCTTGTATTTTTTCTTATTTTTTTAGTTCATTTAACATCAAAAAAGCATTTAACACTTTGTGTTGAATTTCTTTTCCTTTTGATATCTTTTGATCCTCAAACTAATATTTTTTTCTTGCCCATATTGTTCTTTTGATTTCAAGGCAATTTGACTTTTCAGAATAATTTAAATTTTAAATAATTTAAAATAAATAATAATAATTTTTCAGAATAATAATAATTTTTTAATAAAATATTATTTTGGGTTTTTAATTTTGATTCTTTTATTACAAGAATATATCAGCATACCTATGCAAAAGTATTATATTTGTGTTATTTTCCATGATTTCCTAAAGTTTACATATTTTCTTAAATACCAATACAAGTAATAATAACAATAATAACTGTCAATACTAATTCTTTCTGATGGATTAAAACTTAGAAATTTTGCAGAATTTGGTACTACTACTTTACTTAGAAGACTTAAAACTGGATTAATGTATAATCGTAATCATTTTCATTTATACATTGAATTTTTACACAATGACACAATACAATTTCAATTTGTTAACAACTGTGTCAAGTTAATTCTTTTGGATCGATGCAACATTAAATACATAACTATTTTGAAATACTGACTTTCACTAAATGAATGTATTTTTCAATTTGTTATAACTATATGAAGTTAATTTTCCTGGATTAATGCAACATTAAGCACATAAAAATTCTGAAACGATGACTTTTATAAAATATTATTTAGCATCTTCAAAATAAATGCTGGGCACTGTTATTTTAAATGAAAAACTGTCATTGGTTCCAACTTTATTACTAGACTGATTCATTATTTTTTACATATTCAGCAATTGCTACAAACTTTAGACTATCACAATTTGCTAATAAATTTTTGATTACAGAAAAATTTCACATTTGTAAATTTTGCTGCTAGGAACTCAAGTAAAAAAAAATAATAATAAGGCCTTTAGAATACAAAGAGGGTGTTTTTAGGGTCAATGGCAATCTTGCGCATTCACTGTAAAAAAAAAAGTAATCAAGAATATAATGCAACTAATTTTCTTCCAAAAAATTCTAAAACGACGCAAGTAATATCTACAATTTAGATTTACAGATTTTCTAATAGCATTTAATACTAGACAGGAAAATATAAATGTAAGATGTTCATTCTCATTTCATTTTTTTAAGCAACCAGTGTTGAATAAAATTTTCAAAACTCAGAAAAAAAATTTAAATATTAATGAATCTTGCCACAATTTTTATACAAACCAAAGATATATGAAAATTTCATATGCAAGAAAAATTAAATATTCCAAAAAACTTATTAATGTCATCATAAAAGGGATATTCAAAATATAATTTTTCATTATACATAATTTAAATTTTTCATGTGAATTTTAAACAACTACTAATGGCTAAGTAAAAACTTCAGTGGATACCTCCAGATCTAAGGATTCTGCATCAGAAGCAAATGGTAAAGCCTCCAGAGTAAACCTATAGCGACAGCGAATAGCATCCATTTCCGTTTTATGCCGAAGACAAAGTTTTTCTTCCAACTTTTTAAGTGCTGTTTCTTTGCATACCTCTATTTCCGCTTTGAGTTTATCATAATTCTGTCGAGTGTCTTCTAGATCCTAATAAAATTAAAAGAAATGACAAGAAAACATTTACAAATTATTTTGAGGTAACATCTAAATTTTGAAATAAAATCCAAAACCACATTTGCTTTGATTATTTTTTTTAAAAAAAGAAATCAATTTCATATTTAGCAATTATGCAATTTTAGAAATGAATAAAATTATAAGAAACTAAAAATATATACCTTCAGGCACTGAATCTTTTCATTGTTAATAAGTTTAAGTTCCATTTCAAGGTCTGAAATGTTATTTGTAACATCTTTTGTCTCTTGTAACCTAGAATTTAACATAGATAATTCAAAATATATCCTTTATTATGACAATGAAAACACTCAAGACATTACAAATGAAATAGTAATACGTAAAATTAAGTTATTAAATAAATATAACTAACCGAATTAATTCCTGATTCAGATGATTTTGTTTTTCCTGCATTTCAGATAGTATGGATTGTTCTTTTTGAAGTTTTTCATTATAATCTTCCTCAATCTTGGACTTTTCTTCTTTCAGATTTGTTATTTCACTGAGAGCATTTGAAAGAGCCTAAAAATAATGACAGTTAACTTCTTAGTTAAGTAAGCTTGGAATGATAGCAAAAAATTTTGCATTTTTGTTATAAAAGTATCAATTTTCCTGTTTTAATATTTTTACAAATAAAAAAAAATTTAATTAAAATTATTTATTAAAAAATATTTTTATTGAAGTTTTACAGATATGGTTTCTAAGTTGTATATGTGACTTTTAGAGTTTCATGTAACAACCAGAATAAAATAAAATCAATTAAAGGTATTTCCAATCAAACAAACTATTTTATATAAAAATCAGCAAAAGAATAAGTTCTATAACAAGATATCATCATTAATAAACCGTTCAAATATATTTTCTAATTATATAAATATATATATACATATATGCATATTGTACATAAAATAGCGTAACAATTCATTTATTATTTTTACCTGATTCAATTCAATAATTTTTATTTCTTGTTCTTCTATTTTTTCTTTCATTTGGTTTTTGAGTAAATCCAATTCAAGTTCATGCTCCAACAAATACCCTTTTGTAAGCTCCTTTTGCTTTTGAAGATCACAGTAGAGCTATAAATTACAGAATTCATTTCAGAAAAAGTATATAACTATAGTTTCTAGCTTTGGGAGAGTTAAAAGATCACATAATAATAATATGTTTGCACTAACTTTTGATACAAAAATTTGGTGATAAAAATTTAAGAGAAATTTTATAAAATACTAAACCTGTTCTTTCTCATGTTTTAAATCTTCTATGCTAGATAGAGCTTCTCGAAGTCGTTCTTCATAATGCACAATCTGATTTTCTGCATCATTCAGTTTTTGACTTTCAACTTCCAATCTATGTATATACGCATTTTCTATTGAAGAAAATTCCTTTTTGGCTTCATCCAGTGCTTCTTCCTTAAAATTAAAGTTTCTTACAATAAATTTGGAAGATAATAGATATTTTAAAATACAACAGCAATTAGAAGTATTTTAAACACATTTTCCTTCAGAACAAATAAAATTCAAAACAATGTAGTTTAACAACTCTATAGGAGTACTTGATAATTCTCATTCTAATAATTATTATTATAGTTATTTTATGGGGTCAACCCATATAATTTTGAATCCCAAAACCATAAGACAATACAAAAATTTGTGAAAAATTAAAAATTTACATTGAGAGGGGAGATTTTAAAACTATAGGACAATGCAAAAATTTGTTAAAAAAATAAAAATTTAAACAGAAATGACGAAACTTGAATAGAGCCTCCCCCATAGAGAGGATAATTTTAATACCTTTCAAAGCCCACCTATATTGATTTTTTTAAAAATTAGAGAAAAATGACAGGATCTATAACTTGAATTTAATCCAATGACTTATGACAATCCGTATTCCATACACCAACAATTTTCATAAAGTGGCAGAGTTTGAATGCAGAAATAACAAATTCCTACATTCAAGCCATTATTGGAGAGATTCATTTATACAACTTTCTATGTTTTAGTCAGGTGAAGGAGTAAAAAATATAAAAAAGGCAGAAAATATCCATGCTACATAAGCTCCCTTTTAAATACAGTTTGGTTTCAAGGTTCTAATTTCAAGCACAATGGAATATTCAAATAATCAAATCTAATTAGTCTAAAGAGGAAACATAGATCATAAACCTATAAATGTACATTTATGTTATGAAGTAACTTTTATTTATGCCATGAAATAAAACAAATACACAATAAAATATCCACACGCACATATAAAAATGTTTTTATAATATGGTTGTTAGATTTTCACAAATATCATTTTATGTAACTTCATATTATATAAAAAAAGAATAGTATAAATTTTATTTTGTAAAATTATATATATATATATATGTTTCTAAAGCTAGGAAAAATATTTTTAATACAGCAATTTTTATCTAAAAATATGTTATGTAATCTTTTCTTCATCACTAAATAAGCACCATTAGCCAAATGCTTTCTCGTGAAATTCCTTTAGCAGACTATTAACTTTTGCTCTTATATTTAAAAAAAATTTATTTTCGATAGCTTGCTTTTTATATAGAATTAGCAATGCCTCTCTTGAGTATTTCCAAAGAACAATCTGACAATTAGGAAATTATATCTTTCATATTAGTCTTGTTCAAATTAGTTCAACTTCCCAAGTCCGATTATACATGAAATTATATTAGTGCATTCAAATTATTTTACTTTGAAATCTTCAATACAGTTCTTTTAGTTGGCAATCTTCTTAATTTTTTAATCATGCTGGAGTGAAACTGAATTCTAAGATATATCCGAAGCAAAATTCTTTATGCAAATTTTTCAAAATGTGTTAAAGAAGTATTGTATTGCATGAACATTCTTATGTTACGATTTAGCAAACTGCATTAAAACTGGAAGCATTAAAAAAAAAAAAAAATTTTAACTTTAATTTTTCTAGGTAATGATACGTATTTTGAATACTCAACAAAAAAATTCAACACACCTTTTCTAGAAGCATTTGTTGATTAAGTCTCTGCATATAAGAGTTGATGTTTTCTACTATCTGCGATGCTTGTGACATTCCTTCACACAGATCGTCCTTCACAGTTGCTTTCAAATTGGAGAGATCATGCTGCAGGTTCTTTCGGAGCTCCTGGATGAATTTCTGTAATGCAGATATTTTGGCATGCACCTTCAATATATTGGAGTGGCTATTTTCCAATGAGCTCTGAAAGCAGCAATGTTTTTCAATTGCCACATAACAGCACTACACTTTAAAGACTTAATAAATTATATTGGTTTAATGCTATGAATGAAACAATGATTGAAATTGAAATTCCATTAAATTGCATAAAATGCTTTTCTTTTCTTCTTCTTTTTTTTTTTTTTTTTTTTTTCTCCTCCTCCGTATTCAACTTATGAAATATTTTTTTTAATAATCTACAATGCAAAATTAAATTAATTTCTGGTTAAATGGCTTAGTAAGATATATTTACAAAAAGGATTCCAATAAAAAATTAATACTCTGAATTAATAACAAAAATCCTTCTTAACAAAAAACTTTTTTATTTATTTTTTTATTTCTAAAACTCAATATTTTTTAGGAATGGGGGAAGGGGAAGAAAACAATGATACATAAAAAGCTGCTCATTAATTTTCAAATATGATTACAACTTTTTTAAAAAATTGCCCTATAAAAAAAATTACAATCTATGAAATAAACTGATTTAAAAACTCAAATGGTAATATTCAATTTATCATTGGAACAAAACATATTTATAAAAATAAGTGTCAAATAAATAATAATCTACACTGAACTTCATTGCAGCAAAACATAAAAACCATTATCACATTACAATTTTTTTTTTCAAAGACAGGCAAAGGCATTTCTAATCCTCAAATAATTGAAAACTAGAATACTGAAAAAATTAATAATAATCTATACTACAGAATAAATAAAAGGAATTTCAAACATAAGAACAAATAAAGGCAATTAAAATGTAACTGAAAATCACTACTAAAAAATAAACAAACCAAAGAACAAAGAAAATAAGAATGAAAGAAACTGCTCACAGAATAAAAAGAAAAAAAAAAGGATTGAATTCACATTCCAAAAGTGTAACCTTTAATGCAGATTCAAAAAAAAAGAAAAACTGCATGCCAGTTCAATTTCAGACAAGATGTAGACTACGAGCATTCCATGAAAGTATATTCTACAGTTGAAAACAAACTGACTTACCGAATGACCAGCTAAAGCCTCATTCTTTTCCTCTAGTTGTTTTTGCAACTCTGCTAACACAACATGATGGGATTTCACCAAGCGATTCCCACGCAGTAAAGGCGAAGTTGCATTACTTTCAGTATATGAGGACGGCATTGAATCATCAATATAATATTCAGTTCCTTGAAAATCAGTAGAAGCTAGTAAAGAATCAGAAGATTTTAGACGATCTTGTACTGGAGAAATTGCATCTCCATCACTAGATGCTTTAGAAACTCTTAAGGAATGATCTTTACGAATATTATAATCAGCTGCATCAGAAGAACTAGAGAGTCGCGGATGAGATGGTAATCTTGTTTCCTGCAAAGACTGCATTGTTTCTAAAGGAGAAGTTGAATAATGATCTAAGGTTTCAAACTCTTCACCATCAGACTCAACAGACAAAGAGTGCTTTTCTTCCATAATAGCAGCACTGACCGACAGCCCTGACACCTGAGATGTTCTTGTGCGTTTTATTTTAGTTTCAGAACCACTATTAGGCAAGAATGAGTCTTCAAAGGGACTTGATGTAAGGCTAAAAACTTCATTAGGTAAACTGGCATACTCACTAGGAAGGCTATTAAAATCAGTAGATGGAGCAGCCACTTTATAGGACATGCCAACTTTTTCAAAAAGAGGTTTTTCACACAAATCAGTACCGTCAAAAACATGACTTACTATTTTCAGCGATGATGGAATGTTGCTGCTGAAAGCAGAGTCTGATTCAGCTTGAGAAATGCATGGTAAAGGTTCAGGAGGAAGCACTTCACACAGGTGGGCGAGCTCTGGAACACAAGTCTTTAACCAATCTAAATCCTCACGAGTTACTTCAGGCAAATGTTGGTCAAAAGGCTGAGGACATTCAATCTAGAACATATACAAATGAATTACTTTCTTTCATTTTTTTTTTAAATCACATAATGGAATTATTTCATTTTGCCCATTGAATATTCAGTGTATAAAGGAATTACATTCACATTAGGTCCTTTTAGGTATATTTCAACATTAATTGACTTGAAGAGCCTTCAGAGCTTAGAAAATATTTTGCATAATAAATCTGATTTTTCTGATGTTTTCAAAAAGTACAAACTTATCTTAATTCATTCTCCTTTCATTTCATTTTTATACAAATTTTATTAATATAATGCCCCTGCGCTGAGAATACACAATGAATCCATAATAGCATAACTGAAAGGCTGACATTATAGTCAAAATTAATACAGTGGAACCTCACTTAAAGAGCATAATTTATTCCAGAATCTTTCTCATATTGCGAAAATTTTAAGCAAAATAATTTTTTTCATAGGAATCTATGTTAAATAGGACAATGTGACACATTTTTAAGAAATATTCAAATTTATAATTATTATTCATAATAAATGCTTTTCTTACAAAAAAAGTTGTCCACAGATATTAGTAGACAAAAAAAAATGATGAAAATGAGATATAGCAGTATCGTTAAATGAAATTGTGTAACATGCATAGCTATTGCAAGCATACATAACATACTTTCTATTATACTCAGCAATAATTTCCAAAACTTTCAACATTTTTCTTATTTTACTGGAAGATTGTTGCTCTGGTGGATATATTATTTTAATTAACTTATTACTTATATTTTAATTAACTTTTGGAGTTTGAAATGGCAAATTTCCTCTTATTTGGAAAATCAAATCTGCTAATTTCAAGAATGTATTTAAACTGCAGATTTGTATAAATGACATGCGCACAAACAATCATCTTTATATACTGCATTAATACAAATATCACCAAATTAAATAAGGTTGATAAAAGTAAAGAAACTTACTGCAAAAGGGGGAGGCATATCATTCATTCCAGGAAACAAACCATCAACCATATTTTTTACCTCTTTACTAATATTCTTTCTTAAAGAAACTTCAGTTTCATATAATTTTGCACATTGGGATGAAAGTTCTGTGGCCCACTGTAAATTAAATAATATGTGAATTATAAAGAAAAACTATGTTTACAACAATAAATGATAAGATAATGTGAGAATAACAAAAGACATATTTTGTTAGTAATTATTTTAAGAGTACAATATTAAGTGAATAAATATTAAATATTTTTTTCTATGTAACTTTCAATTCAGTTAAATTGAATTTATGTATTAAAAACAAAACATAAAATATTTTCATGACAATAAAAAGAATAAAGAATGCATTTGGCACTTAAAAAACATAATGGAAAATATATTATTTAAACAAAGAATAAAAATAAATTCAGAATGAATTTTATTGTATTGTATATGTAGTATTTTTTCAATACTATAACGTTTCAATAACAAAAAGACTAACCTTCATGTATCGAGCAGAGAACTCTCTTCGTCTGCAAACTTCAGAACACATTTTTAAATATCTTTGAGGAGCTAAATGAACTTGGTGCAAGCAATCAATCTGATTCATTACCGACTGCATATATTTTCGAAAATTGTGTATTTTTGTTTGCATTCTACTGATATTGCTTTCAATGAAAGAAATATATCTAAAGGAAGAAGAAAAAGAGAAAAAAAAAAATGAAAAGAAATTTAGAACATACTTTAATATATTCAAGAAACATTTAACATTTTTCAGTTTTTTTTTTTGTTTTGTTTTTTTTTTAAATCTCAGTCAGTCTCTAATTAGGCAGAGGTATTACATCTATACTTTAATAATAAAGCTCAATGTGTGTGTGTGTGTGTGTTGGCGCTCTACAGGCCAGGTCATTTGACATACACCTATCAAATTTGGTACATATATACCTTAGAGGTCGGGAATGTGCACCTGGGGTCCCTTTTTTTGAAATTTTAATTATTAATTAAAAACTAACTTTCCAGCCAAAAAAATCTTCCATTTTCCCCACCGCCAACTTTTCCGCCAAATGAGTAAGGCTTCAGTTCTTTTTTCTCCCAACAGTAATGAGGCTAGGGTTAATATTTTTCAGCGGATTATTTTAAACGATTCTGTTTATTTTCTTAATGTTTTATGCATTTAAAATGAAACATTGTTAATTAATCCATGTTTCAGATTCATTCTGAAGTACTTTTGAATTAAAATAACACAGAATAAAGGAAATTAAAAATGTATAATCTGCCTAGCGTTACCCCAACTGGCGTAGAAAAATTCACGCATCTGCGTTACCTAACTGGCGAAGAAAATTCACGCATGCGCATTGTTCTGATTGTTGTCATGACAACCACTTTCAACGGATGATTTAAATTATTTTTAGATTAGTTGCATGCTTTTGTAAGTAAATTGTATTTATGTTAGTTATATTTTCTTTGTATATGCTTATAGTTTTAAGTACATCGTTTTTTAAGTAGTTTTTTTTAACCTCTTTTCAATGATTTAAATTATTTTTAGGTTAGTTGTGTACTTTTGTAATTAAATTGTATTTATGTTAGTTATATATTTTTTTTGTATATGCTTATAGTTTTAAATACATCGTTTTTTAAAACCTGTATTAGACCGATTATTTTAAACGATTCATTTTATTTTCTTAGTGTTTAATGCATTTAAAATGAAACATTGTTTATTAATCGATCTGTTCATGATGAATCTGAGAAAATTTTGTTGACAAATTCTTGAGATATTACATAAATTAAGAAAGATATTCTTTAGTGCCCATAAAGTTTAAACGCTCAGTGACTCTATTATCAGTAATCATATTATTAAAAAAAATGCTTTGTTTCAGTAAAAAATATTATTATATTAATTGCAGATTAATCATTTACACTTTAATTTAAAGCATAAATTCTACGAGGGGCAAAAAAAAATTAGAGAGATACATATCACGTTATGACTGAAGGCCTTTATAATATTATGAGTGAATTATATGACTATCAAAATTTGAAGTTTTAAAATATTTTGCTGAAGAATCTATTAAAGTTGGAACTGCATAAAATATTTAATTATTAAAATTTTAACGAACATTAAGATTGGTGAACCGGCTGGTCGCCAAAGGCGGCTAGTAGGATATAAGGTAGGTAAGTGTGCTTATCTAAAAGCATATATGCTGCTACCGATGCCAACTTAAACTGAGTTATGACAGACTTCCTAACTAGGCAGATTAGCCAGCAGCCTATGGCCACTGAACTTTCATGGAGCTACAACTAGTTAATTAAAACTTTGTTTTCTTAGCTGTTCTATAAATAAGTTTTTAAAATATTAATTTTATGATAAAAATGTTAATATATAAAAATACAAATTCATTATTGCATTTGATTTACTACTTAAAACTTTTAATTAAATACAAATTTTATAATGATAAATTAAATATAATTGGTCCAGTTCCTATCAGTTTCACTAATTTCACTTACTAGATTATTTATTAATCCTAAAATCGGTTCAAATAGTCTTTTGCACACATGCTGATATTGGACAGTCATGATCATATTATATAAATTTAAAGATTAAAATTGCCGAAGTTAATAAAATAAAAAAAATATTAATCTAAAATAAATCATTAACATGCTAAAAATGTGCTGAAATGTGAAACTGCTCAGTAAATATCAAAAATTTTATGAATGAAGGTGTTTTGCATAAATGATACAGAGACTTTAAAAACAGGGAACTGACGTTCAGAATGAAGAAGAACATGGATGGAAGACTGTTGCAACCAAGGATTTTAGGCCAAAAGTTGCCCAAGTGATTCAACAGAAATGGAGGTTTACCAAAATAGAATTAATTGTATGTGCAATTTCTGAAGTGTTGTGAACATCTTTTAACACCCAGCAGTTTTTGAAGCAATTTAAATATGATATGTTTAATCACTAGACATATAGCCCTGACTTATTGATGATGCTCTCTTCCTTGAATTGAAGAACTGTATCAAAGACCAAAGCTTCTAGATTAATGAGAAGTTATAAAGTTATGTTAAGATTCATCTCACATCACTGGCAGCAACATTTTTGAAAGATCAGAAACTTGATTTACAGATATGACAAATGCCTGAATCATCAAGGTGATTACGTCAAATAGTAATCATGTTTGCACATAACATTTGATAATAAACTCCCTTTCTTAGTGTATATTGTAAATTGGGGGAAAAAAAAAAAAAAAAAAAAAGCTCTAATATTTTGAAATAAATAAAATGCATTATGTACCTAAATAACTGAAATGTTACAAAAAAAAATGGATATATCAACATTTACTTTAGATGAAAAGAAGTCTAATTGTGTAAAGAAGATAAAAATTACAAATATAAGAAGAAATTGCCCAAAATTAAGTTTGTACCTATTAGAAATATTCAGATTATTTACTTAATCTATACAACTTATACAAATGTTGTCCTAAGTATACTTTCAATCTATACAAATGTTGTCCTAAGTATACTTTCAAAAAATTAAACAGTAAAAAAAAAAAATAGATCTTGTATCAAATTTAATAAATTTCATAAATCATAAATAAGGCTGATCTAAATTCATTCTCTAGTAATATTAATGCTTTTTTTTAAACTGAAAAATAAAAAATGTTCACAAGCTCCATCAATTATAGTGATTTCACAGTAAAACAGAAAAAAAAATCATTTTATGGCACAAGTAGCTAAATATATCTGGTGAACTTTTGCATCTCTGGAACATTTAAGTTTCCTGCCAACATTACGTTAGATGAAAAACTACTGTCTAACAAATGAAACAACGCTTATAATTCATTTAATAATAATATTAAAAAGCATGATATGAATTCATTATAAGTTATAACAATTTCATTATAAGTAAAAATTCAATATGAATTTCATTCAAATTTACAAAATCAATAATTAAATTTAACACTGCACTATAGAATACATAAAAGGTTTAACTTACTGAATACGATGGTTTATGTTGTCAGATAACTCTCTTTTAGCTTTCACACATTTCTCTAAAATTTCTATAAGTTCCTTATGATGGCCTAACATTAATTCTAGCTGTCTTTGAAAAGTCATGCAAAGATCAGGCAAAAGATTTGGATCTCTGGCATGCATCACTTTATCAGGACTAAATACCTATATGTACAAAATAAAATATTTAATATCCGGTAACAACTACTCACTTAAAACTAATCTCATACAATTATTCAAATAATTATTTACTTCTTAAACAATTTCATAGGATTCATATTCTTCAGAAGAAAAAAATCCATCAATTTTTCAAGCTATTAACCTTTTGCTTATGGTCTGGTACAATTGTTGTACCAAAGACAAATAAGAATTTTCTCAACTAGAGTAAACTTTCCAATAGTACTCTAATAGCCCCATAACATGCTTTAGTTATTGTGTATTGTCTTCCTAGGGCCAGGAGATTTTCATCAGTAGATGTTTAAAATCAGTGTCGTCGCTGATGAGTTTTATGAGCCATGTCTTGGAGACTTCTTTGTCAAAAGCAGTATTAAGATGCATGAAATGAATAAGCTTCACTTCATTCAAGAATCAAATTGCTTTTTTTATCCATTCCATAATTTTGTGATATCAATTTTTCATGTCGACAACACTAAGCTTTAATAGCAAACACTGACCTATATCAAAAATTCATGCAGGTTAAAGCATGGGCCCAGAAACAGAATTCAAAACCTTTCAGAAATAAAGCAATTCACTTTTCATTGTAATATAGTCACATCTAGAAAATTAAGTTGAAATTAATAGTTTATAAACACACACTTACATGTATAAATTAAAAAGTATGGGATAATCAACATCTGTATATCAAATTCTAAGTAAACCATACTAACTTTTACTTCACTGAATTACATTTTTGAAATTTAAAAAATATTTGCATAGAAAAATACATTTTAAAATTATAATTCAATTACTAATTATATTAAATTATAAGAGTATTTTTGGAAAAGGGATATATATTATAAATATTGAAATTCTCAGCAAAAAATTAAATTTTGAATATGCTTACTAACATTCAAAA
Source organism: Argiope bruennichi (assembly GCF_947563725.1). Taxonomy (NCBI): domain Eukaryota; kingdom Metazoa; phylum Arthropoda; class Arachnida; order Araneae; family Araneidae; genus Argiope; species Argiope bruennichi. The sequence goes on along the minus strand of NC_079151.1, from coordinate 62,850,094 downwards.
TGTAATGAGAAATGCCATGATTTATTTATATTACAAAAGTTCAAACTATATGAAATAAACAAATATATAATCGATTCTGTACATATATTGCAATATTGAAATATTTAACTATGCTTTTAGTCTATGGAATGTAAGAAAGAGTAACCTGTGTGAAACACAAGTAAGGAAGTGAGCATTTTTAAATAGAAAATACAAAAGTAACTAGAATCTCAAAATATTGCACATAAATGACTACTTGTTTATAAAGAATAGATTTGCTAAAAATATAAAAATAGAATGGAATTCACATTGCAATGCTCAAGCTTTAGAAGAACTAAATTCATAATTTGGACATTTGGCTTTGACTTTTATTAAATGTCAATTACTTTCCCCATTCCAAAATAATCATAAAGGAAGAGAAAGTTTCTATTCATATTAACTCAAGAAATAAATGATTATAAAATTGCCAAAGTTTTGTTTAATATATTAAATAACTATACAGCAGCAAATTTCATATATTTATTCAGCATCATAATATTTAATTTTATAATGTCTCCTATAGCCTTAGTGAATCATAAAAAGACAATTCAGTAATGAAATAAAACTGTGATATTAAGCCACAACTATGGTCCAGACAAAGACAAAAACCACAAAAATTCAAACTGCTGATTACGGTGGGAAGAGAGAATCCATTAACACTCCAAGGTTCAAAATTAAAGGGGTCATTTTCAACAAATGCAGTTAAAACAGGAAGATATTCTCAAATTTTCTCATTTAGGCTCATAGTTAGAGAAATTTTTCAGGGTTTAGTTTCCAAGACCTAAAGGCTAAGAAAATACATTCAATACTTACCGTTTTCATTTCATTTTGGTCATTACAAATCTTATCAAAGTCTTCAATCAGTTTATTTAAACTTGCTAATCTATCTCCAATGCCTTTCACTTCTTTAATTTCAGGATTATCAGCATCTTTAAGCACATTCAAGAATTCCTTTTTAAGATACATAAGGCATTCTTCATTTAGCTATTTAAAGAGAAAATACACAAGTTAAAAAAAAAAAAATTTTTTTAATAATAATTTTTAGATTTTTTTTTTTTTTTTTTTTTTTTAAAGAAAAACAAACAAAATTGAGCTTATGGCATTATATCAACTTTCTGTAACTTGTTTCAAGCTTTCTATATAAACTAATGAACAGTAAGCTTATGTTGTAAGTAATGTTATGTCTAATGGTATTTATCTGTACATTTTCATGAAAATATTTGCTTCCATTTTCCCATTTTTTAATAACTTTGCTAAAACAACACCTTTTTATGACCCCAAATAGCATTCAGACCTAAACCATTGAATTGATCTAGGCTAGCATATTACAGGTTTTAAAAATCAGTAAAATAAAGAACATTTCTTAATCTTAAATCTATCAAAATAAAAATTAAACTTTAATATACTATATTTTATAGATTCAAGTAATTTTTACATAAAAAAATATTTTAAGCCATGGATTTTTTCTAATAACTAATTAAGATTAATATCACCTTTATTTTCACGTACCAACTTGCAAAACTGAAACAAAAATTTCCAAAATTACTCACTGCAGCAATGCCAGCTTGACACTTTTCTGCCACAGACACAATATAATATTGAGGCTAAAGAAAAATAAATAGAAGCATAGTAATATAATGCATATAAATACATCAACATGCAAATTTTTAAAAACTAAAAATATTTACATAAGTTAAAGACTTAAATTACCTCTGTACAAAACCAAGTTAATAATGTGTGCTTTGTTTCTAAATCTTGTTCGGTAGATTCATCAATATCACCAATTAATTTAGGTAAAACAGGAACTTTGGCAAGTAATGCTATATCTTCCAGAGCCCTACAAATATATAGGAGAGAATCATAACAGTAAAAAAAATAATAATATTTTCACTCACAATTAAGATAATACATTCTCTAATTAGCTTTGACAATTTTAAATATCACAATCACATTACAAATGATTATTTCTTCTTATCTCTTACTTGCAAAACAAATATATATTTGTATTCTAAAAGGGTACGAGTTGGAAAAATTAAGGGACATGAATTTATTAAAAAATAAAACAAATGAAAAGTGTCAGCTATCCAACAGATAAATTTTTTTTTATTATTAATATATGTTTCTCTATAACCATCAGTTTTCTCAATCAATAAATAATAAAGCGAAATCAAATCATTAGCAATCTTTACAGAATAGATATTATTTATTAAACCTAAGCTTTTGTAGAGATAAGTGTTTCGTTATGCTTACAATGAAAAAAAAAAAAACTATTTTAATTCCGAACATTAAAAAAAAAATCATCTAAAAAAAGCAGATTAACATGAAAATGAATGTATCATTTTCTTTAATCTTTAAAAATGTCAGACCAGAAATAAAATTTGTAGGAAGTAGAATTTTACAAAATATTAATTTGACATTAATTTTTGAAAAACCTATGGTATAATATGGAAGAAAGCACTCTTACAATTTAAGAATTTCTTGAAACCGGGGCACATTTTCTAAGAAATTTCCAAAGAGATCACAGAGGTGATGAAAATTTTTCTGTAAAGAACTGAAATAAAAAAAATTCAATATCAGGTTTAAAATTTTAAATGAATAGCAAAACATCTTTAACATAACTATACTTAAAAAATTTGTATTTTGAAAAAATTGACTGAATATCCTAATAGTACTAAAAAAAATTATTAATGCCTATGAAATGCATTAGCTTATCTTTTTTCACTAGTACTGCACAAAAAAAAACATTATTTAACTACATTTTAAATTAATGCATTAAGATTCAATTTAAAATATAGAATTTGATAAATTTCATTTAAATTTTGTGAAAAACATCTAAGAATAAAATAAAATTCCATTTTTTTAAAGAAAAAATACATAAAAATGCAATTAAAAAAATCAATTTTTTTACAGATATATATTAAAATATTTTTGAAATACTATGATATCAAAAAATAAGTAACACTTTTGAACTCTTTGCCATACATCAAATATAAGTCATACGAACAAGATTTCAAAATAATATTTTGACTGTAAAATTTAGATACTGATTTGTTGTATAAAATAATTAAAAAAACAATAGAATGCATTCAAATTAGCCTGAAATATTTTAATGTAACTGTTTAGTAAATAAAATGCTGAGAATTAATGCATTTACACTTTAGAAAGAATTTTGTAGTTAAGTAAATACTTATTTTTTATTACAAATTTTACCAAAAATTAAATGCTTAATCAAAGAAATACACGTCCTCTCTTTCAATACTGAAATCACAGCAAAATAAAGCACATTTAAAAAGAATCTTACTCTTTAATATCATCTAAATTGGCAATAACAGCTGCCCAGCCTTGCTGCTGTAAATGTTGATCACGAACAAGAGCTATACATTCTTCTTTTCCTTTCAATGCATAGTCAGCAAAACGCTATATAAGCAAAAATAAATAGAAATCAGAAGCAAGAAATATTTTTATTTTAAAAATTACTGTTCTATTCACTAAGCAAATATGTAATTAATATTAATAACATTTTAGTCAGTAAGAACTTCATCCAAACAACTATGTTTAATTATGCCATCTCAAGGAGGAAAAATTATATGCACAAAAAATATTATTTATTAGATAGTTAACAAAGCTATTTCAGATATAAAAGTGGTGAATTCATCAGGAAATTAGTGTGTATCTATTTTTTTGCAAGTAAAATATCAATCTAAAATATCTATGCGCACTATTTAATGTACTATAAATTTAATAAGACACAAAATCCTCTCTTAAAAATTTATCATACAAAATTCTCTCATAAACAATAACATGCTGTTTCATTTAAATATCTACAGAAATGTTAATCCATACATATTTTTTGGTACTTATTAATTAACGGTGAAAGAGCCAAAAGTCACCAAATATAGCAGCACCAAAGCCAAACTGGCTTTGCCACCAATGTCAACCCCTCGACTTTAATTTGTAAATACAATTATTGGAGAAAGAGACAAAATTCTAATTAAAAAACTATTAAACATTTTGCTTGTTTGTTTTTACCAAAAATTGCCAATTCTTCACTGTTAACTAATATGTACCTAATTTTTTTGTCAAGTTTATTCTATAAATGAGTCATTTTAGTTTATAAGTAATAATTACTTAATAAATTCATTATTATCATATATATAAAAAAAACAAATTAGTGTTCGTGAAACAAAACCAAAAACTAATGCCCAATTACAGGAATGTGTTATAAAGCACCTAATATATATATATATATATTCATTTAATACAAAATATATTAATTCTAATTTTTTGTTGATTAATTAATTTTTTCTTTAAAAAAAAAAGAGGAACTTAAACAAAAGAAAAAACAATATATTATTATTTGAGTTTAGATGTTATTTCTTCCTCACAAATCTTGGATTCAGTTTAATACTTCTAAGAAATTAACATTCAGAGATTCCTGCTTTTGCATGCAAGTTAAAAAAGGGGGAAGAGAGGCATCACTTTTTTTTTTTATTTCTGATTATATTTCTACGAAATCAGCATCCTTTTTATTTACTTCTATTTTTCTAAAAAAAAATAAGGAATCTTATACTATATGGATTTATTAAGAATTTATGGACTATATAATTTAATAAAATATGAATATTTTATTCATTGTTATTATGTATTTATATGAATAATGTTAAAGAAAAATGTTAATGTTAAGTCAAAATTTTGAATTATACCTGGGCAAGAGAAGCTTTAACTGTTAATACTTGAATGCTTGGGATCATGTTTGCACAACCTTTCACATCATTTTCAATGCTAAGGTCTGAGAAGGAAAAGAAAGAAATTTTACAAAACAAATACAATTACACAACAATTATATATAACAACAAATAAAAGTTTATACTACAAAGCATAACAGAAAGTTGAAACTTATGATATTTCTCCTACATTAAGAAGCTAAAGATGTTAGATGTAGCCATTCACATTTATAAACATAAATTTAAATATGCAATCAATTCTATAAACAAATATTTACTATGTTGACAACTTTTATTCCATTATAAAATATATTCCAATGATTTATACTGTTGTTTAACAAATAAATATTTTAAATAACTAAATTTCATTTCCGTGATAACAGAGGGTTTTTTAATCACTTTTTTAAACTATAGTTGTATGATTGCACATCTCCTAAATAGTTAATAACATTGAATGTTATAAAACAGAATCACTAGAAAACAGCACTACGTTAATATAAATTTCAAAGCAATCACCTGAAAAAGTCAAGTAACTCATAAAAACTCATTAAAATTCATTTAAACAACCACAGTTTGTTTTTCTAAAATATAAAATCATTTATGCATATTTTAATTGTAAACATGCAAAAATTGTAAATTTTTCAATATTATTTATCTAATAAATTATAATTGCTTAACTGGAAATAATGAACAATAAGAAGGTAGTCAAATTAAACAGATATGGCAGCATCCGAAATGCTGCCATATCTCTAAATGATATCATAAAAAAAAATCATGAATAAGGAAAATCTAAATGTTTTGATCAACTATCCAACACTGAAAAGTTATTGTCTTAAAAGTGCAAGTCTACAGTACAACAAAACTAATTAAAATAATAAAGAGCAACAAATAAACTAAAGAATATTAAAGTACTTACCAAGTGAAGTCATAATAGGAACATTTTGCTGCATATGATCAAAATGACTATTATTAGGATCAAAAAGGCCTTTTTGAAAAAGGAAAATGGGATTAGTGTCTGTCCCAGCTCCTGAATAGTTTCCTACCGTTGAATCACATTTTAATTCTTCCCCTCCACTACATAACAAAACCTGATCTTGAACTGGAATGCCTTTTCTCTCTGTAATTGCATTCTTCAATTCTAAAACTCTGGAATGCAACAAAAAAAAAAATGGAGATTATTACTAAGTTTTAGAAAATGCTATACTGTAGATCATACTTTATAGTAAAAATCCCAAGTCAAAAACATTTATGTTATTAATAGCAGGACTTATCTGAGATGCAGAATTAAATACACTAAACAGAATGTAAAGAAAGAGCAAATGCTAAATTAAAAAAAATTAATAAACACATTTTACTCCACAATATGAAACAAGAAATTATTTTGGAATGACTAATAAGCATTAATCAAAAATTTATTTTACATATTCTATGAGAATATAAGTAAGCATTTACAAACAATAAAAAGAAAAATCCACGATTTACTTTTTTACCGCAAACTCCACATCAAATTTCAAGGTGGTACCAGAACTAACAATGAACACGTAGAGAGACATTTCCTGAAATAAAAAAAATAAAAAAATGCATTTTTAAACTAAAAACTATTTTCAAAAAAAATTTTTGAAAATAAAAAAATTAATAACACACCATCCCAATAATCTGGAATGCTAAAAATTGTCTATTATAAGACAAAACTGAAAATATATTGTCGCCTTTCACCATACATATTTTATTTAATTCTAACTGCTTTTGGCAACCAATTAGTTGCATTTAAATTATATTAAATCTCTAAAGTACAGCTTAACATTATCTTAACAAAAAAAGAGCTCACCTAACAAATTCAAATCCCATGACATCAGAATTACATTAAAAACTAATCTTAGGAACTTATATCAAGCTATCTTTAACGACAATAGTTTCACTTTCAAATTTCTGATGTAAATTGGTCAGATAATTAACCTTTAATTTTCAATAATGGATGAAAACCATGGAAATCTTTAAAAAAAATTAAGTTGTCCAGGGAAAAAAATCACACGGAATTAGATGAGTATTATTTAAAAAACAAACAATGTTAAAACTATATTTTTTTTACTATATTTTCAGAAATTATCACAAGAATATGCCCAAATTTGACTTAATTGTTAGTTGCAATTAAAACTTTTAAAACAAAAATCACTTCAATATGCACAACCTCACCTTCAAAATTATATTTGCACTCAATTTAATAGGTCTAATTCCAATGGTCTATCCTGTAGAGTGCCAAACATTTCCTTTCAATAAATAATAATTTCTTCCCCATTTTTTCTGGGTTTTATTGTTTTATAGGCATACATGCATTTCAGTTTTTTTCAATACATTAATATCAAAATGTAAATTATTAAGCACATAAATAGTAATATTCATAAGAATATTGATCTTGATTTGAATTATTGAGCTTTTTATTTTTCCAACAAGAAAATCTTATAAAAATTGCTTTTTAATGTAAAAATATATCAAATAATACATCAATTGAAGATGTTTATTTCTGTCTTACAATGACAAATGTTATATGATAAAATAAATAGAAATTCATTAATGTAAAAAGCATATTACTTCTTGATTAAAAACTGAGTATTAGCACTAAAAAAATTACTTTTGTACTTCTAGAATTTAGTTAAAGTTAAAAAAAGAAAAAGCTTTCGACATTTTAGTTTATATAAGAATAATGGATAGGATACATAAAGCAAATTTATTTTACTTAAAAAAAGAATTCGATTTTCCTTCCTAAAAAAAGGAAAACGATAACTGAAAATGCTATAAATGCATCTGCAAAATACTTGGTTTAAACAAACATCGGTACGATTTAAGTTTAAAAACAACTAGCTTAACAATGAAAGAGCACTTTCTATATTGATTACAATAGAATCCGATATATACATGTTTATCAATCGGGTATAAACAAAGACAATGATAAAAAATGGAAAGTTCTTTCGTCAATTACCACACAAATATTTCAACATTTTTTAATCAATTTCATAAATTATAATTTCATAAACAATAGCTTTGGAAAAAAAGTAGAATACATAAAATTTATTTATTTTTAGTTAGAAAAATCCTTTGTAAATTATATCTGCACCATTATGTAACCTGTAATAAACCTATAATAATGGTTTAATTAACTTTTTGAAGACTATCATCGAATTGAAATTATTATAATCGTTATTTATTTTTTTTTAATATAAACAAATGAAATAATTTCACATGTGAAATTAGTATTCAATCTGTAAGAAAAATTTATTTGGTACATACCTTTTCTTCGATAATTTGAAAACAATTCGTTAAATATTAATAAATTTCCTTTTTATTTGTACTAAACAAAGAAAATAATTCCTATATTTATCAAAGCATAATAAACTTGCTTTCATTGTTCGAAGTATCATTGCTATAATGTATCAGAATGACGTCTTTAGTTTCAAGATTGTGAAACAGAAACAAAGCAAGAATCAAAAAATAAACCTAAAAACATAATCAACTTTCTTGATTACATCATAAAAGTAACTATTACGTGCTTGCACTTTTGCACTTCATAACCACAACCAAAATGTAAATTCGATTGTAAACACGGATTTCGACCAACTCAAATGCTGTTTATTGACGCCATTTTCTGTTTACTTTTTTAAGCATCTCATGGTCACTGTTGTTATGGATAAGAGAAAGCTTCGCATTTGTGTACTTCTCTGATGGAAACAGCGGGATTTTTAAAAAGGATTTATTTATTGATTTTTCAAAAAGTATGCAAACGAACTTTTCTTTTTAATTCGTGATAAATGATTTTCTCTATCGAAAATTACAAAGAATATATAACCAAAATAAAATCTCGTGGATTAAATAATGCAAAATATATAAAATGTAATCTATTGCATACAATACCTGTTCTCAGTACATGCAAACCGGAATTGATGGTAAAACTTTTTATTCCTGGTTGACACGTGCCTCTCATTGAATTCCCCGGCTTGACCCTTACCCCTCAATCCCAACATGACCTCTCACTTTTCAGCAAAAGAATCGGTAGTCATTGTGGGGTCATAAAATGACATTCACTCCAGTTTCTAACAAATATTGAATTTTTTAAAACATTATAATTCTTTTAGTATTTAGTTTTACACTATTCTATTAAGAATTCTGAAACTATCGCTTTCCCTATGAAAAAAGTAGATATAAAATTACATTTTTATTTAGGATCACTAATGACCTCATCTAGTCGTTAATGCAAAAAGATTGCATTGAATGCAAAGTCAGTAAATTTGCCTTCAGTTTTGTATCATAGCAACATTTTTTTACATGCTGTTGCAGAATAGTTAATAAAAGACGCAAAAAACAATCATTAATGCAATGAATCAATGTGGGAAGACTGTAGAGATAGGTTCTGTGTGATACCACAGTTTGGTTTTTTGCTAATTTTGTTTTGCTCACCTTTTTGTAAGTAACTTCTGGTAAGCTTTTTTTTTTTTTTTTTTTTTTTGCCCAAATCTCTTGTATTTATATTTATTTTTTCAAGAGCTGCAACGTTGTCACTCGTTGAAACTGAGCCACTCAACATTTGTCGTTTCGGACTGGCCTTCTGAAAATGACACTATAATAATGCAGCCTTCGGCAAGCATTAAAATGCATCATATTTCAAATGAAAATTTTTTTTAGAGTGGAAAATCCTTTAACTTATTATCCGTATTGGCCAAAGACAATATGAGAATTGTTGAACTGAATAGTGAGTAGGCATTCATGTTCGCGTAATACTAAACGATATCCACAAATTTTATTCGCTTTTTTTTTTTTTTTTCATGTATTCGATATAGCAGCAATCAACGTTTTTATTGCATTTACGTGGGTGATTATTTTAAAACTATAAGAAAAGTAAATCTATTGGAAGGAATTTTTTCAAGGTTCAGGAATAGCTTTAATAAAATCACTAATGGCTGAGTGATTATCAAAGTAAATCTGTATTTTCCAAAGATCTTTTGGAGAATGCAGACCATGTAGAAAAATGTAATGAAACAGAATACCACTAAGTAGCACACTAGATTGCACAGTATTGTAAAATTTAGTCCCCAATGTCATAAATATTAAAAATTAATTCTATTTACCTATATCTATTCAACTATGAAAAAATATTATCTGTTCTAAGGCATCTTTTTTTAAACCAAATTTAGGGTATTTCTTTCAGTTAGCTTGAGATTCAAACCTAATTTTTTGTGATTTATAAGCGACGTCCTACACATTGAACCAGCAAAATTTAAAAAGAATAAATTATGGTAACTGCGTGTTTGGCTGGATAAGAATACCGCGCATTTCTACATATAAATTTAGATTATTCTCTTAATTTAATAAGTTTTTTACAATTTCGAATAAAAAATGTGATTTTAAATCAAAAAGAGTGCGACTTTACTGGTAATTAAGTATTGTTAATAGAATAAATTATGGATATTGAATTCAAAGTAATAACTTTTATATAAATTGAACATTAAAAAATCTTTATTTTTTCAAAAAAGTTTACAATTTTCAATGAGTATTAACACATTGATAACTGTATTCAAAACACTATTCAAAATTCATAATATTGTATTTATTGTATTTTATTTCAGTATAAATAAATTTTTGTGCTTATGTCGTCTTAATTAGTCTATTCAGTCCACAGATTTTCCAGAACAATAACAACAAATAGCACTAAAAAAAAGTTTTTTAAAATTTTTTTTACTTATTTTATGGTGTATAATAATTTTATATAAATAAATAAATATTAATAATATTAAATAACTATAATAATTTTAAATAAATATTTTGTGAGGGACTAAATTTCTCTCCAATAGTGAGATTAAGATTAGGTGCATGCGTAATGTATTTTTCCCAGCCTTGTTATATTTGAAATAAATGCATAATTTTTTTTTCCTGAGACATCCCACTTTCTTATCTGATATACTTCGGATTATGCTGTCAATGATATCAAGATGCAAAAAATTCCTTTTCAAGAGGTCATACTTCATAATTCTTACTGAGTGTTTGATGATACACGATTGAGCAGAAATTTATCTATTGAGATAGGCAAAGATTTTCCATAGGATTCTGGTGGATCAATTCATGTTACGGCAATAACCTATAAAAGATAGCCGTTGACCTGTCTCTGAGAACAGGTTATTTCGAGTTTTATGGCGCAAGAGCCATATCTGGCCATACTACGCCAAAACAGGTACTTAGTAGATATACAACATTGTAAAATATTTTAAACCATTTTTGACAATATTATGAATATCGAGGAGTACTGAATATTTTACCAACAATATTGTACAACATGTAACAATATTTAAAAGATACCAGAATTTTTAAAAGCGTACAATTAAAACAATTGTGATATAAAAGTATTAGTTGTAGCTCAATGATTCTTTTTTTTCTTTCACATTTTATTCCAAAAACATACAACGAAATATTTTTTCACTGAAAGCCATATATTGTATAATGTAACAGAGTATTACAGAAACAATGCTGAAAGCTCTACATTTTACACCTGCTACGTTTTGAAAAAACTGCATTGTAAATTATGCGTTTAACATTGAACAACATTGTGCTGACACTTTTGTAAATTATGTATATAACAATAAGATATAGCAGTTTATCATTCATTTTATGTATTTTATCTTAAGTGATCAGATAACTTGGATACATTTGTAATTATAGATAATTATAAATGTTCTTTGATTCCTTGACCTGATTTAAAAAAATCCTTTTTTATGAGATGTTTAATTTGCTCTGCATTTATTTGAAGTAAAATAAATTATTAAAAAAGAAAAGAAAAACAAGTAATGAAAAGTAAATCTGAATAAACTATATATATATATATATATATATATATATATATATATATATGTAATGATATTTTAAACTCTTAATTTAATCCAAATTAATTTCCAAAGCTTATCTTAATTTAGCCCATAATAACTTCATTCTAAAAATATTCTCTTATTTCGTGATCCAATTCCACTTTCGGTTTAATTAATTCCTCTGTAAAACTAATGCTCCATTAGTACTACGTATCAAATGAAAGTGATACTTCCGTTTCTCTTCTTAAGGTCAACACACGCATTGCATTGGCGCATGGTCAGAAATCCTATGTTATATAAGGCTAGTGATCATTTGTTTCGGCCCTTTTTGTAGTTGTTAACTGACTTATATGCTATTCACCACAAGTTCGTTCTAGAAGCTGAGGTGCTTGGCAGCATTTTGACCGGAAGAATAGAAGTGTTTTTATCTGGAGTGTCAGTCACACAGACTTTATATGGTTTAGCAATTTTAGAACTAGGAAGCAAAAGGCAAGTCATTAACATGGTTAAGTTAACTTTACAAAACATCTAGTTACCAAAGATTTGAGATTTAGAAATTTTGTATATGAAAAGTCCAAAAGAAAGAAAAAATAAGACCTTTCTTGAAGAAGAAACTGTGACCCATTTCCGGAAAACCTTAAAGATTCGTGAAGATGGGCAATTGAAGTAGCTGTACTTGGTTATCTGAAAACCCACCAATTTTTGATAGGCACAATGTTTCTGAATTTAGACTAAGTTCGATAACAAAATGTCTACTGAAAGAAAATATCTACGATGAGGTTTTGAGACAGTGAAAACAGAAGGTATAATAAAAGTGATACCGGATGAAGAAATTTCGAAACCAGGTAATTATCTCCCTCATAAGCCCGTTATCAAATCCGCAAGTGCTACAACTAAAGTACGACTAGCTGTTTTTAATGCTTGTTTCCAACGATCTATTAATGCCTGCTGTATCTTTCAACGATGTGTAGACGAGGAAGATGTGGATACAGTAACTCCTGCTCAAACGCTAATAATTACAGGACTAGAATTTTTAGGAGATGCCTTGAAGCTAAAGATGTCTCGGTAATACTAGGAACTTCGAATTTACACTGGAAATTATGTTTTTGGAAATATTCTATAATAGAGTTTTGGGATAGATTATTAACAGTCCGTTTGTGGAAAGAAAGAAATATGAGAATTGATATATGTAGAAGATTGGAGATTTGTCTCGGTGATGTCAATCCAGTAGATCTGCCTTTCCGCTCTTGTGACTGGTCTGAACTTTTATGAAGTCAATGGTGGGAACGTCAAAAACGGCTTTGCTAATATCCAGAATTTTGGCTGTGCACTTTCTGAAGTGCCAATGCTAGAGCACCTTGTCTGAGAACTGACAAGTTGTATGCAGAGAATTGGTATATGGAACAACTTTTCCTTGCCATATTGACTTTTATATTGCCACTGATATTTTTTCTCTGACAAGATTTCTGCAATATACCAACTAACATATGCTTCAATGCTACGTGATGAAATGAGATCATTGCCAACTTCTGTTCATGGAAAAAGCTCTATATATGTTCGAATTGGGGAGAAAAAAAAAACTATTCACATGTGTTTCTGAGTATTGGTAGCGTTCAACTGTCACTCTCACGACCATATACTAGTCCTCATGCTGTCGAAGTAACAAAATGTTCATAATTCCCGTTAATGGAATGAAGCTGTCATTAGATCGGGTTAAATTAGCCTTTTGTCTGGGTGACGACAACAATATTCCTTTCATTCCTCCAGTGTCTAAAGAACAACAGGATAAAATTGAAATAACTGTGTTACATCCATTTGAATAAATTAGAAAAACTGTTTCTAAAACTAAATCTGAAAAACGTGTCAGATTTTCTAAAACTTTAAAACAATTCATAACATAATCTTTTTTTTTTAAAAAAAAGGTTTTATTTTGTTTGAGTATATTTCAGCAAAATTTTACATTTTATGTACTAGAACGAGTATTAATTTAAAAATCCGTGTATAAACGTAACTTTTATTCTTAGTTAACTATGCATACTTTTTGATAGTAACTATATTATTTATTTTTGCAAGGCTTTTTTTATGCGCTATAATTTAATAAATTTTGTATCTGATAATGTTATATCTTTCGCCTGCACACTGGAGGAATACTCTGCGACGAAGTCGATCTCTCTACGTGCGTGCTAACCTTTAAACATTTGTCAATAATTTACCGAGGCAAGAGTGGAAAAATAAATAATTCCATTTTTATGTCGGATCTATGGAGCTGTGAAAATGAAAGTTGCTAATAAAATTGTTGATTAAAATCTGAACAAATTCTTTTGCTTTTAAATATAAAGACGAATATTTTGTAATTACCCAAATTTTAGTAAAAGAATCTTTTGATAACCCATATTTTTTCACCATATATTAATAAAAAAATTCTAAGAACCCGAGAAAGAAATCGAATTGACGCAAAGGATGCATAAAGGATATGGTCTTTGCGTAATCGTGCTAAACAGAGTGCCTTTTTTTAGCTTCCTTTTTTTTATGCCATTATCTTTTATTGCCGAAAGATTGATGACTAATAACTTGACCGCTAAGGTCTGCAAAATAATTTTAAAGTTGGAAAAAAAAATCACAGTATGAATGTATTTTAAATATAAAACGATAATTGGATTTTTATTGCACTCTGATACGATATCCTATTCGTAACAATTGGCACAATGAGCTAAAGGCTAGCCCAGTCCTTCCCCAACAAGATATTTCTATTGATTTTAATTTAATATTTACACATGCAGTTTTTAAGTAATAAAAATTCTAACAAACTGGAATAACAAAACATCAAATAGTGGCTTTCAAAAGATTGGTTTCAATATCTCGAGTATTAAAAAAATTAATCTAACCACAATAATTATAAAAAGTGCATTTTTAATGCAATATAACATAATAAAAACATTACAATTTAAATTCTCTCCCCCCCCCCCTCCAAAAGAAAAAAATCATTGTGCTCGAAGTTGCAGGATCTGTAGGCGGTTGCCTACTAAGCCTAATACATAACCCGAGTTTGTAATCAACACTTATTCAAGCACAGAAACATCATTATATTTTAAATATCAGAAATTACGGTTAAAATGAAAAACCAGTGACATAATTTAAATTCTCTATTTTTTCCAACAATACAATTAAAACAGAAAGCCAATCAATATTTTAAAACTTCTTTAAATTTTATTTTAAAATCAGTTAATAACATTAAATGAATCAGCATATTTTGTTTTGTTATCATTTAACTTGTTAATTCTGGTACAAACATTATTCAAAATTTCAGAAAAAGTGATTTTTTTTTTTTTTTTTTTTTTAAATTCAATACAAGGGTACGACAAGAGAGAAAAACGATACACAGAACAGGCGAGATAGCAAATTCGAGAATTTTTACTATTTAGCATTCATATAAAATTATAAATGCTATTCACTTCTCAACTGTTCTGGATAAAAGAATAATACTTTACACAAAAGAGAATGAAAAGATTCATAAGAAAATTAATATTAAATGTTTAGTTATAAAAAACAAGAAAAAAATTTTTTTTTTTAATGAGAAATAATATTTAATATATATGGAAAAAAAATGATTTTTTTTCCCTCCCTGGTTTTCAAATGCATACAGAATAAATAATTCACACAATCTACGGCTTTCAAATATTTTTACTCAGCACTAAATTATAGCTTATCTTTTACTTTACAAGAAGAAATATATTCAAATTTTATGCAGATTTAAAAATATATATATATACACCAATGAAATTTACAATTTCAAATGTAAAACATCACCACCCATAAACAATGGGAATAATAAATAATATTTTCAGCAAACATTTACTAAAGTTTAATAACCACAATTAATAGAACATAGGTAAATATTTCTTAACAATTAATAATTTTAATATTTATTTCCAAAGACAGAATTTAAGACAAATTTATATTAACCACACCAAATTTTTTAGATGTTAGATATTTAACAAATATTGCATTCTTACATAGTTGCAAAAATTAATCTGTCAGTAACATTCATCTATGCAATATATTTAAGTACATGCTCAAAATGTAAGAAACAAATTATTGTTTATATAGTTTGTTCATACAAGTACATTTACACATTAATGACAATGACTCACTCATTGAAAAAAAATTTATAAAGGTTAAATAACGAAATTACTTCAAAATTCAACAATATGAATTATTTTCAACAGTAACTAAAACTTTTAGTGATAATGTCAACTGTTATAATCTGTGAAAAATCAACTGAACTTATTATAATAGCATTTTTACAGCTGGACAATGAAAAATTACTCCCGCTAATTCTAACTTAAGATATTAATTTGTCTTCTAGAAAATAATTATACATTCTAGTTGACATCAATAATACCCCCCTCCCCTTAAATGCTTCCAGAGATATGCATAGTCCCCCCTTCCTTTTTATCATTAAATGCACCCAAGCTTTTAACAAAGTTGTGCATTAAAATACTGTACACTTAAAAAGTTGCAATCAGAAAATGAAAAACACAGAAACTATTTCACATGCACATTAAGGAAAAAATATATATTGAATTAAAAAATTTAAACAGCTGCGAAACACGATCAGCATACTTCATTTCTTATATGGTTTTGACATTGATCTGAAGCTATGCATAATAAATAAAAAACACTACCTGTCTCATAATATCAAAGGATTTTTTTTTTTTGTTACCATGATTGCTGCAGATACACAGTTAATCATGCTATATATATTTATAAATAGTCCAACAATGTAAACAAAAGTTGAGTATTCTGAGAGTTGGAAAATTTCTTCCAATTCAAAATAGAAGCCTCTCTAGTAAAAAGTATGACTGCATGTACAGTGGAGTCTCATTTTAATCAACATTGGTTCTAAAATTATTAAGATCAAAATACTTATACATCATCCCTTCCCTTCAATAGCTTTTAACTGTTTGTTTATTTTTTTGTTTTATATAAGCCATCCAGTAAGGTAAATGCCCATAAATAAAGCATGATTAATGTTACTGGAGGCTCCAAGATAATTAAATCCTTGTGGTAAATATTATTGACCTTTGACTAATTGTTTTTATGTTTTAATCAGTCTGGATTTCTTTTACTTTCCTGTATGTCTATCTTAGTAAGACAACTAAAAAGAAAAGAATTAATGTTTCAATAGATAAGCTTGAAGAAAAGTAATTATATAATAATGGACCTAAAAGAATGGGTTAAATGTTATTAACACACTCCTGGATTACTGAAACAGCATTAATCAGCAACCAAAAAATACTGATCTGTAGGGAAATAACTTACTTTTACAAACTAAAAAGACATCTATTATCGTGTTAGATTTATTTTAATTCCATTAAAATTTTTTAATAAAAAAAGACAGTTATCAATATTATGTCAATTTTTATATAGAAATACAGTATATAATTATTACATATAAATTTTAATAAATGATTAAATACTGCACTTTTTCTTTCCCCCATACTGTCAAACATATTCTACTTATTTGATAAACACAATCTCAATTATGGTGAGCAAAAGAGACTCCTGTATCCAATGTTAACGAATCATATAACTGAAATTAACTGCACACACATCAATACCGAAAATCATAAATTACATACAAAATGAAATAATTGAAATTTTTCTAACAAATTTCTGCAACATAATTTGATTTAAAAACTAAAATCTAGAAAAAAACAGAAAATTTAAGATATCAGACGATTTAAATATAAAAATGAAAACAACACAAAAATGTTCCAAGTAAAAACCTCCTAAAAATTATTTAAAAAATTAATGATTTGAGAAATGCTAATATAGTTGAAACCACTAACAAATTCCAGACAAAAAATAATGTACCATTTTATTCCAAAGCTGCCCAAAACTTAAGCAGAAAATATACAATTGTAATAGAATAATTAATCAGTGTAAATTATTCAAGAGAAACCTACTTACCAATAAATATAACAAGATAATTATTTATGCTAATTCTATAATTTTTGGTTAAATTCTATACAAGTTAAAAATAATGCTCAGTCCAAATAAAAATAAATATTTTTAAGTCACAACATTTAAATTTAATAAAATGTCAAGATATGATACTGACAATACAATTCTCCACCAGATTAAAATTTAATAGAAACTTTAAAAATTATATAGGCTAATGTCAATAATGAAAAATAACCAACTACATTCAGATAATACTAATAATATGAACATTCTAAAATTGAATATCATGCTTTTAAACTATGAAATATTCCTAATAATGCATATGAATAATTAACCAAAGATCTTAATAAGTAATTTCTTAACCCCCCTAAAAAAATTAACATATTTTAACAATAGAAATGTACACAGCAAAATTTACTTCCATGAGTTCTGTAATATAATTTTCTTTTAATGTTTTGTTCATTTTATATATATTTTTAACTTGTTATAAGGATTACAAAAAAGAATATTATTAAAAATAATAAATAAAATATACATACATAAAAAATATAAGCTAACATAAGGCCATTAACTAAACAGTGAGATTCTTAGTAATAAGAAGAAAAAAAAAAAAATAGAAGTCACATGATTACAACTTGTGACTAGCACATAAACAAGCCTACAATTCATGTAATCCTGTTCAAGCATTAACCTTCAAAATAGTTAAAACTGCCTTGCTTTTTCAAAGTAACATATTCCTAATATAATAATAACATATTCCTAATTAATACATCATTTTTACTTTATTCAGTGGCAGATTTCAATTATGTAGCTACGAAGATTTGTGGGTTTGTCAATTAGAAAATATTTCAATTTAATTGCTAAAGAGATTTGAAAAAAAAAAAAAAAAAAGAGAGAGAGAGTAATAAAATATTAGAACTGTAATGTGTATTGACATTAACTATTATACAATAATGTTCCATTATAGAAATGAAAGCAACTTAATTCCACAGCTTTGATATAGTCACCTGAGAAGCGAGAATCAACCACCATGCTGGAAGTTTCTGATCTTCACATCTATAGTGCCTACTCTGGTAAAACTAAAAAAATGTTACAAATTCTTTATTTACTTCACTTTTTTCTATGTGCATATATTAAAAAATATTTTTTTTTCTTACAAAATTGATTAAATAAATCATAAACAAGTTAATCAAATTAAAATAGGTGATATTATCAAATTATTGAAAAATGAGCTTCAATGTGTACACTACTTGGCACAACAAAAAGTCTAAATCTGCCACTGAAATATATTCAGTCTTAAAATAAATATTCGAATTAGATACTACATTTCTGTCAATATGATTTCTACAGTTTTTTCAAAATATAAATTTGAATCTGAAAAATAGTAAAATTTATAATGAAATATATTCCATTAAGAGTGTAGTTCATCTCGGTTCCAAATTTATTAGCTTCTCAAAATTAATAGTAGTTTCAAAATAAATAAAGCTGGATAGTCAGTTTAATTCACATATTATAATTTTAAAAATATCATTTATCATGGGACACAAATTTAATAAAATAAAATTTCTTTTGTCAATTTCTCAAGTTCAATAAAATCAAATTTCTATGTGTGCATTTCCAATGTTATTTTCCACCATTCAAATAACATATCTTCATTTTCTTAAAATTTTACAAATAAATCGATTTATAGTCTAATGCACAGCATTCCTGTTGAGTAATTCATCAACATCAATGAGTAAACAAGTAATAATGACTTTCAAAATCTTACCAACAACCAATGAGTATTTGAGAACAGGCAGGCACATTCAATAACTCATAGTTTTTATGAAAACCCTCGTTTAAAAGTCATTAGTAGAGCTTTAAACTGATGCTCTTCTCAAAACATTAACAGATGACTGAATGTGAACATTGGACAGAACAAAAAAAATAAGATCTTCAGCAATGAAAAAGATATTTCCAGAACATAGCTCGCTCCTAAAGCTTGTGGATGAGATGAGTTGACTAGGACAATGAAATGCACAAAGAAGCTGCATCCAAAGCTCATTGTACACATAAAAAATATACACAAGCAAAAGTACATTTTGCCCTTTTTCTTAATATAGTACTGACAGCATATCATAGATCTTGACTTGTTGACAGCTTCATTTGCTTAGTGTCATTTGAATTTCAAATAAGTTTCTAATTGGAAATCTTAAAAAAAATTATAAAAATTAAAAAGTATGACTGTTGTAAGACTATCAACCCTTCTAATTGAGCAATTTGAAAGAGAAAAAAAAAAAAAAAATCATTTACATGAACATAATACAAATGCCTATATTTTACAAATGAAGTAAATACAAATAAACTAAAACAGCTCATAAAAGAACAAAAATTCATTCTCCCTTAAATGTTCAAACATAAAAGAACTCAATGAAAATCTATTAAAAAATACCTCTTTTATAAGTGTAAATATGATCCTATTATTGTGTCATGTATAAGTATTCACTATTTAAGGCTAATATGACAATTAGCAATCACATAAAATATCATGCACCCAGAAAAATTAATGAAAAGCACCAAATCACTTTTTTTTCAAATAAATTCATTATTTGCACAGATATTTTTACTCCACAATTTGCATGGGTATCAGATCACACACACAAACACACACACCATATAATACTTTGTCACTGATATCATTTAACACAAGTGCTCTTCATGAAATTTTCTTTGACAAGAAATAGATGAGAGAGTAATATTTCACAAATATGTCATTCCAATAGTTCATGCTAATAAGCTTTTGATATGCTTTGGTGTTGATTCATCGTTCAAATGCCTTGTGGTGTACCTAAAAAGGAGGATTAAGATAATCCATTATTACAAATCAATTTGAAGATATTTAGACAAAATGTTAATAAAGCAGAGCTAAACCTATCAATTTTTGAAATAAAAATATATTTTGTGCTAACTTTATAAAGATTTATATAACATCAATCATTTTTACATTTTTTTTTCACATCTAAAGGAAGTTATACAAAACAGCATTTATTCATTTTGCATTCAACAGAATTTTTTAAAATTAAGATTTAATAATATATGTATTAAATTACAATAAAAAGCTCAAAAACAAAAAGCTTTATTTTAAAAATAATAATGCAAAGGAGACTGCAGCTCCAAAAAATAATCCACTATTGTCCTGGCTTTATTAATCCACTCTTCCAAGCAAAATCTGATAATTGTAAATTATTGAATTTACATGGAAATTTACTGAAATGAACAAATAATCCAATTTCTTTTGAAACGTAGACAGAAAAAATAATAAAATATATAATAAGTTCAAAGGATACACATGCATTAACAATTTTAATTATATAGAACATTAAACTATATTTAACTTGTCTGCTTGAAAATGTTATATTGATGTATTGCAACTTGGCTCAAAATGTAAGAAATTAAATTACTTTATTATAATTATTATTATATTATTAATCTATTCTTCAGTATGATTTTGTAAATCATTATAGAATATTATTCTTATCATAGAATATCATGAGGCAATATTTATACATCATAAAAATATATTTAAAAATTTCACTTTTGAAACAACTAAATACTTAATGATAATGACCGCACTTATGTTGCCTTAAGCTTTTAATGATATAATCATACACATTATTCACAGAATATATAACAATAAGAATAATCATTATTATTGGATATTCCATGATGTTTATTATCAAAACAAATTATTTTTTTGTTTACCTCTCATTAATTTAACACTAAAATGGCCGCTAGCTAGGTTTCATATCAATATAAGCAGATTTGACAAGGCTCTGCATGGGTATACAAAGACAAAAAAAAAAAAAAAATATATCTCAAATAATTTGATAAATGACTCTGTTTTTGCCTAGTTCTATAATGCAGAAAAAATTATAAATAATTTTTCTTTTAGTACAAAACAGAAAGACAAACAAAATGAAAGAATGCTTTAGTAGTAAAGGTAGAAAATGCATTAATGAATAAGAAATCTTAATATTTAAATGAACAAAGATCAAAGAAAACAATGCACAAGATAGGTTTCAGAATATTATAATAGATAATTAAAATGAAAATCAATAGCAAACCTTAATGCATTGAGTAAACCCTCAACAACATTAGGTGGTTGATCTTTCAAAACTTTAATTGACCCCTTTACCTAAATGAAAGATAAGAAAACATTTTTATTTATAAGGATTAAAATCACTAATTTAAAAGTATTGTAAAAAAATCATTACACAAAGTTAAAATATTAACAAATGCATATCAAAGCAAAAAGCGAATGTATAGAAAATCATTCATTTTAACAAATAAGTAAAGATCCATCAAAACAGAACATATAATTTACTGAACTGAATAAGCACTGCCAAAATAAAATTTTCGCCGGCAGAAGTATCAATTTTTTACAACCAACCTGTATTAAACTTTTATTTTCTATTATTGTCAGGGAGCCACCATAAACTATTAAATGACATCTAAAAGGGCAACACACAAAAATTAAATTCTTAACATAGCTTGAGAAAAGAGACATAAGAAAACTTTTGAAAGATGTTAAAACTTGTAATTGACTTGTTTTAGTATCAAAGGGCATAATTTTCAAAAATTTTCATATGTAGAATGACCATTACAAAAGAACAACACTATTCATCCTTGGACAAATTATAGTGTGTCATATAGGGGTCAGAGTTATACACAAAAAAGATCAAATTGCAATGGAGTTAAGCAATGCCCAGACTAGAAAAATAGATTAGACACTGATATCACAAACTCTGCATATTCCAAACTAGAATTATCAGATAAAATTGTATCACTATGATTATGTGAAAGAGTAGCATAAAGACCAACTTTAAGAGCGTAATGAAAGCACATCTGTTAGAAGGAAACAAAGATAATTAAAGTGCAGAGAAATAAATGGATCAAAACTATTTAAAAAATTTTATTTATGCTTCTATCAACAAAATTTTAGTTTTCTAAAGCTTACTATTAATTAGCTATGCATTTCTATTTGATGTATTTAATATTCCTTTGTGCAATAATTTTCAAAATAAAATAAGTATGATCAATATTATAAGAGTACTGCTGAAAATAATCAGACAAAGTTCATTCTACCAGTATATATTAATAAACTAGTCACCACTGGCTTGCCAGAAATATTAATCATAAATAATATCAGTTAAATAATTTAGATAAATTTTCATATCCGTTATGCCAAATTGTCAGATATTGAGCCCATATCCTTTTAATTGTCTCATTTATATTAGATTTACTATGTACATGAATTTTTCTAATAAGACCAATTCCATGAAATAATAGCTTTATTAAAAATTTAAATGAGCAATTCATCTTTCTTCTAAATTTTGTGGTGATATAATTTCACCTTTTTTTTTTATTCATCTTATAAACTATGTATTTAGTAAACAAAATATTTTATCTTAAGCTTTTAACAATAGGGGAATAAATGCAATGAAAAAAATGGTTCATTTGAATAACTTGAATTTCAGGGCCATAATGTAAACTATTGTTGGATATTATTCAAAATTTTCTTTAAACAATTGTCAAAATTTAAGAAAAACTTGTATAATTATTAAACTGGCATAATTAAAAAGACACTTTTTAAAATTATGTACAAAAATATTTTCGAGAAGTGTTGCAGAAGAGAGAGAGAGAGAGAAACCTAAGCTTAATTTTCAAAAAATTTGCTCTTTAGGTACACAATCCCACTTTCCAAAGTATATATGTTCAAATTTGGTAGCTATAGGGCAATTTCTCTTGCCTACAGTGTATCAACACACAAATATTAATCTTTATTATTAGTACAGATTAAACAATTTCAATTACACAATACAAGAAAATTTTTCTTTGCTCTTACATCAATGTGAGCAGATTTGGCAAAGGCTCCGACAGGATGAACATGGTCATACAAAATAATCAAGCCAACCATCACTCTCAAGACAAAAAGTATTGTTTCTTCATTTCTAAAACGACTGTAGAAATCCCTAAAATAAAAATGCATTTCAATAGTCACATTATGAAGGAATTATAAAATGCATATATGCTTTATTGATGATATAAAAGAATCATTATAAAATTAATAACAAAGAGCTTAAATTACAAGTTTTTTTAATTGGAAAATCTAGATTCTGTAATTAGATTTCTGAAAAATTTATAATGCTCCCATTATATTTGAAGTATGTCTCACAAGAAAAGGAAATAATCAAATCAACAGAGAGTAAAACAAAAATTTAATCAAATTGCATTAAGTTTTAAATTTTTAAGTTGAATGCATTGTAAACATTTAAATTTTTAGATTGGATGAATTAATCAGAATTCCCTTTATTCCTTTTATATTTTCAAGTAATATTTTATGCAATAATATCCAAAGTTGCAAATCCTTATCAGCAATTACTTGTTGGTTTCAAAATTTGCATATATTGAAAATAAAGGGCAAGAAAGCAAGCTATCAGACAAGATTTATCTCCAGTTATTAGAAAATTCACACAAAAATAAATAAATAAAAAATAAAAGTCCATAAAACTTTTTTTTTCTAACAGGAAAAACAGATTCAGTAAATTATGATTGATACTAGACATATATTGAGATACAATCATCAAATTTTGAAACCAATGATTAATAGCTTCTAGATGTTCAAATTTATAATTTTAAAGCAAAACTATTATGATTGTTTTTTGTTTTTTTACCTGTGTTCAATCATTCTTTGACAAACTTTGGCCATTGTTCCTAATGTTTCTGTCGTATTTTCAATTGGTAAATCTTTGTTTTCTGCCACAAAACGCATTGTTGCATCACTTAACACTTTCAGCATTGGTGTTGCGTGAGCATAAAACAGAGACATTTTGTTAGCTAACTCGTTGGGCACTTCAAGTTCCTCATCAATAGGTTCCTATAATATACATATATATTAATGGAAAACAAGCTGATTGAATATACCAAAAAAGATCAATTTCAATGATATTTAAGTATAATTTTACTTAATATAAAAGAAATGCTTTATGATTTTTTTTGAGCTTTCAGAAAGATATCACTATTAACTGATTCATGCAAGTTGAAATAAAACAAGAAATGCTTTATAAAACAAAAATACAGGTAATTCTGTTGTAGTTACAAATTACAAAGCAATAATTGCATATTATGGTCATAAATAAAATTTATATATCTAATATCTAAAAAACTTTGAATATTATCTAAACAATAAATTCTTTCTCTAACAGTTACCATATTTAAAGTTGCAATCTAATGTTTGACGCTTCATCTATGTTCAGTTCAATTTCCATTATTCTTACAGTTTTGCTTTAAACACATCATCAGCAAGTAATCAAAATTATTTTTGTTTGATCCTTTAATTAGCAAGCTGCTCTTTCTAATATTCCAGTTTTTTAAGCAATTAGAGGTTTAATTTTTTGTGACTTCTGTCCATTTTACATTTTATTGATATTTTTAACACTCATGACAATAACATGTACCAAAATTATTGAAGGGCTTTTTTTAAAAGTATGGTGTTTCATAAGGATTTAATACCATACTTTGAAAACTGAAAAGAATTAGTAATACGATGACACTTTAACCACAAATATATTGCAGATTTTTTTCTTAAACATTTCACCAAAAAAAAAAAGCTATAATAAAATAATTGACTGAAATATCTTACCATTCATTCCTATAGAATAAAATAAGAAAGGAACATTAAAAATTTTTATTGCCAATTACATCATTTATTGTAATATTTTAACAATAGGTAAACCCTAATACATTTGCCATTCAAAATAGATTATTTGTAAGCACCGAATGTTTACAAATCATTTTCATTTCCCACCAAATCCCACCAATCCCTTTAATTATATTAAATATTGTAACATTAAAACATGAGCAAGTTTCAATTATTATAGGACAAATAATGATTTATTATAGGAAAAAATATATGTCTAATGCACCTATAAACTGAAATTATTTAAAGCGATCAATATCAACAATCAAACAAATAAAATACTGAATTTATTACATTTAAAGTAATTTATAATAAATAAATAAAATATAGTAAACAGATGATCAAAAGAAAAACAGTCTGTTCTTTTCTTCTTTAGAAGTTATATGTTAATATCATTAAGTATTGCCTTTTAAATTTTGTCCACCTAATAATTTTCAGTTTTTCAACGAACGAAATTTTAAAAAAATATATACATAAAAAAAATTGAAAGTTCATTGTTTTAAAATAAATAAACATTTTATATTCCTTACTTGATTTGCTAACCGCAATCTACTAACTGTTCTTCTGTAGTAACTAAAATCATTTTGAATTCCTGGATTAGTCATCTAAAATGAAAAATTTAATAAACAGCAAAATTAATATATATATATATATATATATATATATATATATATATATATATATATATATATATATATATATTTAAATGTTAATAATAATTCATATAAATACATTACCTAAAATTATATATATATAAAATTATTAATTTCAGTTATGAAAAATAAAATATTTTGCTAATAAAACAATTATATAGTATGATTATATAACATGTTTCCCTTTAGTACAAGAAAATGTTTAGAATAATTTAAAGTCAATTGCAAATTTTGAAAGTTTTTAAAATGAAAAAAAAACAAAAACTTTTATGAAGCAATGTTGTGTTTTCAATTTGCTAATGATGCATTCAAAGTGATAGGGAGGAAAAGTGCATTTGGAATTCAACAACTTACATATGTCTCACAAACAAGATTTATGAGGTCAGCAATTAAAGTATAGAAATAAAAATTTTCAATCTTTTAGCAAAAGTACAATATAAAACAAAAATTACAACATAATTTATATTTTACATGACTTTTAGTAATTTTTTATACTTATGCAGAAATTTCATTTCAAATTATATGCATAATTTTACATCTGTATCTTAACCAAACTTATTTTCCTTTATATAAATAAAGAGATACTAGCACAGTCAACTATTTCCAAGCCCGAAAAAAATTCTTTATGAACAAACTTTTGATTATTTCTTAACTTTTCTATTAAGCATATTTCAGATTCAAGAACCCTGACTTCAATTTATTTAAAAAAATTTCAGAATATAAGAAAAACATTATTACAAAATCTGTTTAGCATGAGATGTGTGATTATACTCTTTGTCAGTATATATCTGTTTTGTATTATATTTTCTTTGGTAATAGCTAACTTAGTTACTTTTCTGTTGCTGACATATCATATTTCTATTCTTTCTTAACTAATTCTTTCTAAGAGTTAGTTTAGTTTAGTTATATTGACATCCTGTTTTAAAGAAACACTAAGGCTACTTTGGGATGGACTTCGTAATTTTGAACCATGGTCAGATGATGAGGACGACACATGAGCTGACTTCCCTTTTCCAAACTTCCACAACACACTGGCGGGAGGACGTTTGGCTCTGACCAATTTAGCATGCACCAGAGCTGCTTATATGAGGGTTCTTTGGTGGAATCGGTCCCTGAACCAAAAACCCTCGAGTCAAGACCTTACCATCAACCCACTGTGGCACTTTTTTTCAAGAATAATGCAATATATATTTGATTTCATTTTCCTACATCAAGAATTTCAGTACTGAATATTCTTTTAAGGTTGTTATTATTATTATTATTATTATTCCATTAAATGATATAAAAAAACTACAATAATTTAAAAATTATTTGTAAAGCATTGAACCATATATGAAATACAAAGGTAAATATTGAGGATTCTAACTATTGTAGGAAAAAAAAAAGTTAAGTAATTACAGATTATAAATTTCAAGAAAACAAATGGTAGCAATATTATAAATAACAGAAATGAAAATATTAGGATTGGTACCTTTAAGTCATCAAATTTTAAAACAAAATCTAAAATTTCAGCAAATTGCTTGACTAGAGCTTGTTGAGTATGCAGATGTTGAGCAGGAGGTAGAGGTCCTGAACATAACTCCCACAGAATACGAGGTACAACTTCATCTGTAATATTTTTTTTAATAAAATATCCATAATAACATATTTAAACAATACAATAAAAAATATACAGATAAATTTTAAAATGATCTTACCAATTTGCTGGGAAAATTCATAAAACCTTTTTAATTTAGAGACTAAAGGAAGAACAGCTTCCCATGCCCGTGTTTGATACACATCATTGCGTGGATTTGTAATAGCCTGAAAAAAATCAAGGAATATTAAGGACAAATTATTTATTAGCAACAAATCTGTAATTTTTTTTCAAGGATCAATACATTTATTAAAGAATGTACATTTAAAAATACTTTATTTGAAGAGAAAAAGCAGATTAAAAAAATACTATTGAAAATGAGAAATAGAGTGAGGAATCAAATTAAATTTTTAAAAGTAACCTTCTTCAATAGAACCATTTAAGATGGAAGTACAATATTATATATATATATATATATATATATATATATATATATATATATATATATATATATATATATATATATATATATATATATATATATATATATATATATATATATATATGGTAGTACAGGGACAACAATTTTTGATTAGAGCAATTTATTTATGATTTGTTAGAGAAAAAAAAGAAAGATTTGAAATAATATTCTAACAGTTTCTCTTGTTTAAACTATTTTTATATTCATGCTGCAGCATGTTGTTTTGACACTTATTTTAATTTGGTGTTAAATTGTTTTAAAAGTTTGAACAGAAATCATAATAACCTTTACTATTAACATACAATTTGCATTGCTAAAAGTAGTTTTAATATTTCTTAGAATTCTTATGTAGTTTTAGAAACAAAATATTTTGTTAAAATTTCCAGTATTTTTTACATTTAAAAAATGTATGCTCATTTCTCTTTAAAAAAATTAAATTTCATAAAAAATATTTTTTGTGTTAAATAATTTATAAAAGTGCTTTAATAGTGTATATTGTATAAATACATTGATTTTGAGTAAAGACAAAGTCAGGACACTAATACAATTAGCATTTCTTTTTAGTTTTGATCATCACTCAGTAAAAGGACTGCCGAGAAAGAAGAGGGGAAAAAACGATTTAAAAGATATTTTTAAGCAAAAATACATTTTTATATATAAAAAATGGAATAAAGTTTTAAAAAAATATAACATTAAAATCAATTTTTTGAATCAAATTGACAGCATGTTTCAAGTAATTATAAAAAGCTCAGAAAATTAGAAGCTAAACTAATAATTTAGATCACCAGTACCTCACGTATTTCATTTACAGCCCCTTTATAAGTTTGAAGTTCTATTAATATGTCTTTAGAATGTTGCAAGACTTCATCAACTATTTCATAAGACTCGAGTTCCATTTCTGTAGGCTGAGCATCTAATAAAATATATATATATGATGAGAAATGCATAAGTCATTAATCTTTCATTAGCAACTAAAAATTCTTAATTTTCTTTTAACAACTAACAAATCATTATGAAAAAAAAAATAGTCACAAATATAGTTATAAATTATATATACCTTAATATATATAATAAACAGAAATATTACATAAAAATTACTAAAAAAAGGATTGCAACAATAATATTAATTATTAAGAATTTTCCACTACTGAAGTATATTTAATTTTAAAATATTTATTTGGAATGTACATCTTTTTAACATGATAAAATGACATGTATATACATTTTTAAAATAAAATATTAAAACACAAATCTGCTGTACATTTTACACAGAAATTTAATTTTACTAAGGCAAAGCAAATGTACACAAACTTACTTTCAAAATCAACAAAAACATCATATTTTGGGTTATCATCTCTAGACAAAAGCCTTAAAAGATTTCCCATGTTATAAATTTAAATCTGTAAAAGAAAAAAAAATATATTAATAATAAGCACAAAATATTTAAATTCTGAAAATCTTTGAACAGTAATTGAATGCATTATTGATATTATACAATTTTTAATCTACATCTGGATACTTATATATATATTTAAGGATATAAGTAATAGAAATATTTCAAGACAGTAGAAATACATATTTTTTAATTCTGCAAAATAATAAAGTTTTAAATAAGGGAAACACAAAATTAAATAATTTTTACGAAGTTTAAATTAAGCATGAAAAAAAAATGAATAAGTATTGAAGGCCATAACATAATTTAAATTTCAATTAAGAATAGAGAAAATTAAAAAAAAAAAAAGTTATAAATTTCGATAGAAATGCGACATCACCGATCTTTCATCCACTCTGAGAAACGACATTCTGAAACCTCGCCAAAAATATCTTTTTCTGAATTCTCTCTGAAATACCGCAAGTTCCAAAACACTGCCAATTTTTCATTTGGAAGGGACACGAATTGGCATAGTTAATTTCATTAATTTATGAAATGTCTATTATGTATTATCCCTTTAGATTTTAGCCCTCACTTATTACAATAACAATCGAGTTTTGATTCCCTTTCTATTTCCTTATTATCAATTCATTATTAAAAAAATGCGATCTATAAAATACAAAATTTTTATGAATACATTTTACTTGCTTTCAAAAATAAAGAAAAATTTCATAGTGAAATCTTAGCTTTATTCATATTTCTGATGGAATTAATTTATAATAGCAGAAAAATTGGGCACGAATACCTGTTTATCAGTTGATTATTATATATTAATTTTATTTATTATCATTTGCTAGTCGCCTTTGCAGGAAATTTAATAATTTGCAGGAAATACTGGTTATATTTAATTCATTAAGTCGTTTAGATATGACTTCGTATTCATGATTCCATCAAATTGTCAGACATTAAAGCCATGTTAATTTAATAGTCTTGCACTGTTCTATTTGTTGTACATATTAACTTTTCTCATGAAAACCAGTTCCATGACATCATTGCACTATTATTTCCGGTTTCATTTCTAAATTTATATTGTTGTTGTAACTTCACTTTTTTTATTCGTCCTGTAAATTTCGTAGATATTAAACAGGATTCGTCCACAGCTTACAACAATGGAAGAAAAATAGGCACTCGATTATTTGATTTAAAAAACGATTTTGATTTCACTCACAGCAATGAAAATATTATTATGAAATATGCTTAAAAAATATGTTTAAAAATTAATTAAATCTAGACTAAAAAATTTTTAATGACTTTATTGAAAATAAAAATTTTTCGACTTTAAAATGGTTTAAAATTCATTTTTGTGAGGCAATATTTTCGAAATTTATAGCGGAACAAGCATTCTAATCTAATTTAATTTTTAATTGATTAAAATTCTATTGACATTAAAAAAAATCACTTCGAATTGCACATACATCTCCACCCTTCAAAATATATCTGTATCAAATTTGATAGCTCTAGGTCAAACATTCTGGCCTGTAGTGCTAATAGACATACTTTTCATAGGAGTCTGTATTTGAAGAGTTAATTTAGAGTTGACGAGTTTCCAGAGAAACTGAACATATTCCAATACTTTAAAAAAAACATCTTAAACCGTCTTAAGTTCATACTGTTCATTAAAAAAAAAAGATTGTGAAAGGATGTTTTTAAAAAATTATTTTTTGTTCTATATTTTCAAAATATTAATGAAAATTTTAAAATTTCTTTTAGTATACGTGCTTGTAAACTCAACTGCTACGTCTTAGGCCATGGCCATAGTTATCTTTATGAGAAATCAATCCCAGAGCGGTCGTGGTTACAAAGAAATCGTTTTTGTCATACCCTTATTCCTGAACAATGTCCAAGAGAGTTTTACCAAATCTAGATTAAAATACTTGTTTTACGTCAGTATGATAAAAAGGTAATCGGTAAAAAATAGTTAGTCGGCCGAATATTTGCAAAAACACAAAATTTTTAAAATCATTAAAGAAAATGTGATTTGAAAAGAGTTCGAAATTTTAAATACCATGATGATAAACAATCATTGCAGGAAAAGTTTATGGGATTAAATAAACTGTTTTAGAAAGGCTAGGAGGCTAGGCAGAAAAAAATTCCGTTAATAACGAAGACATTTTGGACACTTAAAATGTTTCACTTAGCAATGAATGCCTCAATAGGCTTCTATTTCAAAACACCATCAAGTTTTAATCATTTTGTGGAGAAATGTGAAAGAAGATGTCGATCATATTTCGAAAAATAGATATCATTGCTCTTTTTTCAACACCTACCGATGAAATGATTATGGGTTTATTTTTCCAATTAAAAGCAAAATCGAAAAACTTCATAAAAAACTGAAAAATTCCAAAATGCCCAAATTATATTGAATTTAGATATCTTCAAATAGAGTACTTTCCCCCTTTCAGATATATCTCAAAATTCATTGTGTCAGAAATAATGATATTAGAGATTTTGTTTTAATATACATATTTTTCCCATAAACAGAAAAGCTTCAGAACGACAAATGGCCAATATATGGAACTTTTTCTGTGTGTTGCATTTGATTTCAGTTGTTTGGTGCATAAATTGGTATCCTTCGTTCACTCAATATCAATTTGTGATACATTTATTGTAGGAGTTTTGTGTTATTGTTATTCCAGTTCTTTAAATTGAGTACTTGAACTCCCTCAAGGATTCAAGCTACATGGTGACTCATGTATATAAAAAGGGTAACTATTCATGCCATCTTACATACAATTGCAGAATATTTTACTTCACCTTTCTCTTTAGAAAATAAAATGCAAAGGTGATTTCAAGATTAATATGACACTTTACTTGTATTGTATGAACATACCTAACAGTAAGTTTTACTGGATTGAAAACATGCTAATAAAAATTGAAGAACACGAAATAAGGTCTTTCAAAATATAAGACACACAGTATATTTGGAAAATTTATCAAGAGAGTTCACAAAATACAGCTTGAAAGGTTTCCCCGGAACTCTCTCATACATTTCCTATCAACCTACCCACCCTTTCGTCCTGTATAAAAATCGTGGACGTTGAGCAAGACTATGAAATCAGTCTTTGAGCAAGTCATGAGAGTTTTAATTTTTATTTTCAGAATCCGTATATAAGCATTTAGTATTTCGTAATAAAATGAAGACTTCCGAGTATGCATTTAATCGCACTATTTATTTATTGACCGATGAAATCAAAATCTGACACAGAAGTTCAATTTTAGTAACCATATCATTTTTTATAGCTAAGTTGTAGATTAATTACACAATGCGAATGTGCAGAATAATAGGTGTTCAACTTGTAAGCAGATTAGGCTGACCATTTGAAACGGATCTACATTTGTGTGCTAAATTTATCCATTTAGCGCTAACTAAAAATTTATGAACAAAACTGCACTAAATCTTTGTATTAAATTTTATTCACTTAGCTTTTTATATTTTGCTGTTATCGTGCTCATTTGCACCCAGAAATACTTCTTGCATGTGGATTTCGCTCAAAATTGGATAGAAATGAAAAAATTTAGTTTGCATACCAAATTTTATCTGCCTGGTTCAAAATATTTTAGCTAACATGTTCGTAGACAGACATAATTTCAAAAATATTTGAGCTCCAGAAGATCTGGAGCGTGAAAATCGTCAAAATCATGAGGTCGAACTTTTTGACGATTACAATACTTTCTCTTTGTATACTTTGAATAAGAGACAGTAGAAATTAATGAAATAAAATAGAAGTAAAAATTCATTACGACATTGCCAAAGGATTTGAGAATAAGAATAATAATCTTTATTCTTCAGGTTCCAACAATGGAAGAAAAGCAAGCAATTAAATATTAAAAGAAACAATGACAATGATTTAAATTTTGTTGCAACGACAAAAAGTATTGTTTGTAAATTATAAATGATTTTTTTTAAAAAAAAAATTTACAAATAAAAACTACGAAAAAAAATTGGCATCAACAAAAAAATAAATTTTTTTTTTTTTTTTTAATTTTAAAACTAAGCAAAAGCAATTTTTGCATTGAACTATATCTAAAAATTATCAGCGTGTCCATCCTTTTTTGTAAAATCTTTAAAATTATAAAAAGAATGCCCTATGATACACAATCCCAAACAATTATTATGTGCGTGTCTTTTTCAAAATTAGTAGTTCTAGATCTAATTAGCCAACCTAATTAGATCTGCCTAGTAGAGCGCCAACAAATAGTCAGACACGCCCATTCGCTTTTATTATTATTAGAGATTTAAACGAATGGACCTTGACATCTCTGTCTCACACATTACACATCCGAGTACCATAAATCCTACTGGCTGGATATCCTTTTTCATTAAACATGGGGCCTTTTGGATGTTTCAATTTAAATACTCTTTTTTGGACAATGTACCTGCAATACAACGTACTTATTTTTGGGTAGAATTTCAAGTCATTCGTTTTGAATAAAGATTCCAGCCATCTCCGATGAAATAGAAACATTGATATTTAAAAAAAGAAATGGCAATAACTTTAGAATACAAAAATGTGTATTCTACAATATTCTACAATAAATTAACTCTTTCTCGCTAACATATTCTACACCTACTATGGGTTTTTTTTTTTTTTTTTACCATTTTCTTTTTTACGAAATACAGAAAAGGTATTGTAAAATTCATACTTGAAATTTTGACGAATCCTTACGTTTCAAAACCATTTAAGTTCGAAAAACACAATTTTGTCTTTTAGTCTGTGAATACACTAACTCAAAATCATTTTGAACTACACAAATAAAATTTATTATATGGAGTTTAGATCAAAATCGTGGATTTTTATCAAAATTTGAATGAATTTCGTTTAGAGGAAATCTGTCTGTCCGGCTGTTTGAGTACAAACAGACTCAATAATTACAAAATACAACGAATTAGAGAGATAAAATTTAGTACAAAGATTTAGAATCTAAAATAAAAGTTCCACTCAAATTTTGAATCGCACCTGTCAAAGGATTGACCATTTATCGGTCTGTACTTTTGAATGCATGTAAACGCAATAACTCATAAGCGCAATGGAAAATAATATTATATAATGTTGTGACTACAATTATAATTCTGTGTCACATTTTGAATTCAATTGATTGGGGAAAATTCGCCCCAAACTGATGTTTTTTTTTTTTTAGTACTTTTGTATTAACCGCATCTCAGCAATAAATCGCAAAAATACGCTAATAGGTTCATTCTTAACTATAGGTTGCCAATGGCTTGCAGTTAATACTTATTAGAATACTTATAGAGAATAAATACTTATTAGAGAATAAATGAGAAAGTTTCCTGCTGGTTTCTTATGGTTTATTGTTAAGCATCAGAAAAAGATACCAAAAATCGTTTCTCTCTCTATCTCTTCTGTAGATAATGTCCGCTTGTGAAATTTTGTTGATTTATTTTTTCACACAAGTGGGTAAATATTTATTAATTCATTTCATTTATTATATTTACTTATTTATTAGTTTACTACTTAAAATAAAGTTTTATTTGGAACTTTGAATGCAAGTTTGAGGTATACCAAACTAATGCAAATAAATTTAATCTTATAATAACATCTAAATAATGATGCAAGAACAATTAAATATTTTATGTGTGAAAAAGAAAAGCAAAACAAAAAGAGAAAAGATTTTATCATATAAAATTACGGAGACAGGAAGAAAAAAAAAAGAATTAGAAAGAAGGAAAAGAAAGCTTTATAAAAAAATTATCACTGAGACAAAAATTCGTCAATCACTACTTTTCTTTAAAAAACGGACAGGCATACTTATGAGCTATTTCATACGCGTCTTCAAATGACAGTTCCATTCGTGAATATAGGTTGTCTCTGAAGAGTTGGCGGCTGACTTTTTACCTCACACAAGAACACTTCTGAGAGGAAGAAAAGTATGAAAAGAGGGGATTACGAAGATATAACAAGGTTATAAAATAAGGTATTGACTTCAGTGAATTTTTTTCTCTGAGAAGTGCTCATGGAGAATTCAGTGCTATGAAAAAGCGAAACACAGTCAGATGTGGCAAACTTTGGAATACCAGCGTTTCCCAATTTATCAAAGTAGTCTCGCCTTCTATCGTACAATTCTTATGTCACCCTTACCAACTCGTCAGAGCAGGTAATATTGAGTTTTCTATTTTGACAGAAAAGCGATTCTCAACTGAAGATGAATACAAATAGCTATAAGATGAAAACAAAAGATATGCTCTCTTATTTGAGAACAATTTTAAAAAAAAAAAATTTATCTCTGATAAATTAATTTTTATTTTATTTTAATTACACATTCGATTCGGATGTTTATTGGACGTGAACACAACATCGTCTAGGAAATATAAAAACTGTATTACAATTATATAAAAATCCTTATTTGGTATCAATATGCCTGTATTGTAATAGATACTGAATAAGTATATATGGA
The DNA here is from genome assembly GCF_947563725.1 of Argiope bruennichi. NCBI lineage: Eukaryota > Metazoa > Arthropoda > Arachnida > Araneae > Araneidae > Argiope > Argiope bruennichi. The sequence continues at coordinate 62,814,246 of NC_079151.1, read as the reverse complement.
CTGTAATTAGCATAATCTTTCCTCTTAGAATTCAAATCCTCTTAGTGGCATATTAAAAAGATGTGTTGCTATTAGAAAAGAATTATAGTTACTATTCTTACAGCGGCGAAGCAAGAGCAAGTAGCCCTAGGAACATATGATTTTTCTCGACCCAAATAATTATCAGTGCTTTAAAAGTTATTGCTTAAAAGCATAAGTTATCATTTCTTCGCATTCTCTTCACATTTGGCTTATAATTGAATTAATGCAGTCTTTATTGCGTTCTTTAGACACTTGGCGATCTTAAGCATACATTACGAGGCCATTCCTTTCAATAATTTAGTCCGTTTTGTTTCCTATTTTAACACAATTTTAATTTAATCACCATGTTAATGATATATTCCAATTAATTATTTTTATTTTAGTAATTCTGTTTAAATATATTATTTATTTATTAATTAATTACTAGCAACACCCGCACAGCGTTGTTCGGGGCGTGATGAATGTTAACGAAATCAAAAATTAGAACAACTTAAGATAAAGGTATCAAAAGGAAGGGGGGAGGGCGATTTTATATGGTTTTTCGTTCAACTCAAACAGAATTCGCCAACCAAGCAGTAAATCGATTTCATAAAACATTAATCAAAATAAAAATTACATTTCATTCAGTTCTTTTTTACAGGGTGGAGACATATATTAATAAAAATAATCCCCAAACTTCATAGTTTCGAAATTAGTATAAAACATCAAATATGTTATTATAAAACTATTAATTATAAATAGCATAATAAAACAACACATAAAGTTATGACACACAAAAATTCACAGCATCATATAATGCACCAACCTTAATCACAACATAGCACGCACAACTTACTGATGCGTTTTGATTTGTATGCATTTTTCTTTTCACTTATTTACGCCTTTACCGTTGGTGCACAACATGGCCAAATGAACAAAAAAATTTTAAATAAAATATTAAACTGCATGACTATGAGTAACTTATCGAGGCGGGTTAAAATATATATATTTCACCATACATAAAAAATTAAGCAAATGGTGGGACAGTTTTTAACCCATTACGTCCAAAAGAGTTAAAAATGCCAATTTAAACTACCACAGCCCTAAAGAAATACTTAACAAGAAATTTCCGACAAATCAGTATTATAAGCGAACTTATCGGAAAATCAAAACAAGAAAACAGATTTAATGCTTGACAACAACAGCAGATGAATTAAGAGAATTTCAAAGATGAATGACCTTCTAAATAAAATGATTTATTAAAGAATAAAATTATTTTTATTTAAATATTTGTTGAAATTCAAAAAAAAAAAAATGCAAAGTGAACTGAAGAAACCGTGGTTGTTTCTTGGATTATAAAAAGAATTTGGGGGAATTTTTACTCTCTCCTTACAAAGTTTTTCTAGATCACATTCAAATAAAAGAAATTTTTCCACATACGTTAACACTTCAAAAAATGAAATCCCAAGAAACTTAATCAATGGGTCCTTTATTCGTTGTATTAATTATCTGAATCAATGCAGGATTTTATACATAACCAGAGAGAGTGCCCTCTATGCTTTGTCGTATACCAACATAATTCGGGGTTGAGGTTTTCAGATTGAGTATGCATTTCGAACTTGTACTGGTTGCTCGATTGGGCCAAAAATTTGATATAGACCTACAATTTTGATGTAAATAGCACATAAATTTCATGCATTTTGAATCACTGCATTCGCACAGACAAACAAACCGATTGTATCTAATATTTCTGTACTGGATATAGATGGTAATCGTTTCTTTATCCGTAGGAAAACTGGGTTATCTATGGATATCGGTTCTCGCACTTGTGCTGGTATTGGTAATTGATACTTACACGAATATGACATCAAATTAGGATTTTGTTCTTCAGATAACGTATTGAAGAGGATGTGCCTTTGGCTTGGTTTTGACAGTGAATGACGGGTGGGTGATAAGAGGAAAGGCTTTGCCGAGGTAGTTATTATTGGTGGAATCTAGGATTTATCAGCTGTATATGTGTCATTATATGACATAAACAACGTAATGGGTGGGAATGAAATACATTTATCTATAAGAAAACCATCAAGCATGCTTATAACACTACCGCGGCAAGACTACATCGCCCTAATACTTTGTATGAGATTGATAGATATTACCCAATTGAAAACGAATGAGGTCCACGAGATAACTAACTAGTATCAACTAAGTCCGAACACTGATACCGAATACCAGATACTCTTAGTTTGGGACAGTTTTGTTTATTTGATGCAAAATATCAAGTTGATACAGTATCATTGAACCTTACTTTGCGGTCTTTTGCAATACACGTTACGAGGGTCTTTTTTCATTACTTATCAATATAATTTCAAATTCAATTGATTTTCAATTCAATCAAAATATTAAAAATTTATTCCAATTTAAAAATAAAGATTTGACAAAAATTCGAATTTTTTGACGATTACAGTATTTTCTAAACACTTCCTATAAAAGGAAAAAAATTTAAACAAACATAATATTAAAAGTTATTATTTCACAAAATCTATCAAATGGAACACAGCATGAATAATTAAATAATTAATATTTCAATATATTTCGAATGAGCAATTTTTTATACTTTTTTTAATGATTTCAATAATTCAATGTAAACACATATTCTGATCCTAAATTCTTTTTAATTTATAGAATTTGCACTTTTTACATATTTATTTATTCGTCAACTTTTGGGTAAGATTGACTTGGCTTTTAATCGACTTCCTGTGACCCGTTCTCAACCCAACAGTCCTAAGCAGCTTCCTAGTAGGAAATCCACCATTTCGAAAGTATGTATTAAATTAGCTAAATTGTTGCGCTCTTGCTTTACCTCATCTACAGAGACTGCGGACTATCAATCAATTCAAAGACAGATTTAGTCCAACAATTTATATAATTCTACAGACAGAGAGAAAATTTCTAAAATGTGTTTTTCGAAGTCAGAAGAAAATCTGCAACACATAAATTCTTCAAGATTTGAAAGTAAAATTTTTGATCGGAAACAAAGTAAAGCCAAAGAGTGAAAAAAAATAATCAAGCATTGGGTTATAACATTTTATACGAATTACTTTTAATTAATTCCATACTTATAAACACGGAATATGCTTATTTCTCGTAAAAAATTTATACGCATTCAACATTTATTTTGCATCCAGCTGCATCTCTTTTCCATTTTTAACATTTTTCAAAGTTTATATTTATCAAAAAGAGGAAATGTACAGATATTTCACGAGTATTATGTAAAACGACAAATAAATAAAACACTTAGAATAGTAATAGTAGGAAAGAAACAGTGTAACAATTGCCTAGACAGTCAAACTGGTTCACTCTTTGTTCAGACATCAACAAAAGCAAGAATAAACTTGGATAAACCTATGCACACGTTGAACTCCAATCATCGCATTTAAAACGTTTTGGCGAGTGGCCAGGGATGCATTTTATGATGACACGCGTGTTTCCTATTAATAAATTCGTGACCGCAGGATAAGTCAATCATTACAATGATAAGGCCCAGGCCTGCTTTCAATGTTATTTTTCTTTCAGATGCAACTTCCAGCAACAGTGCACGTTTGTGACAGCTGAAAGATCCAAGATAACTAATGGGCTTTTTCACCTGCAATTCCCGCAGAACTGTGATATCTCGTGAATGACACTCCACAAACTTCACGAATTACATGTTTGGGAAGCACCAAAACGGAAGAAAAATGGGGTTATCACCGATTCTTTATTTTTTGAAAATCCCGCTTTTCTACTATGATATAATTCTTCTTCTTGCATGCACAACTAAATTTCAAACGTGATTGCTTCATCTGCTAAATTAATATCTTCCCGAAGGACCTGCAAATCTACTAATGCTAGTAATGACCAGAACAACTATACTAGATAGATAAACTAGATAGATAGATACTCAAGTCAAAATATTTGCTGTTTTAACAGAAGTAAATTTAAGTCGTAAGGTATCCATCCCAAAGTCTTTTAAATAATTCAGAATAATCAGATGCGTATCACGATCACACAGCAGAGGCATAGTGAAGATTATCTGCGCCCTGATATTGTGCGATTTTCCCACAGTTGTCACAAAATGCCTATGATCATAAATGATAACAGGGTTGCGATATTATTTTTTCGCACCATCATCATATTCGGCTATAAAAGTTACAAAAACACTAATCGGCATGATACTCACGATATCTATGTCCCCTTACATCCCCAATGCTACGTTACTGATGCAGAGATGAATAAGAGACATGACGTGACTTTCTCAGCTCTTGCCGTCAACAACGATTTAAATGTAAATGGCATCTATGGTATTATACTGTTTTTCCACCATCACTGACTTTAAACCAACAGGAGTGGTTTAAAGTCAGTGCTTTTTCGCATTCTCTCTAATAAAAATGTTATTCCAATGAACGCTTTGCACTGGTGTACAATAATTATGAAATATTAACCTTTGACGTGAATTTAGCATTTCTACGGAATATACTAAGTGCCGTACCATGTGTTTTTGGCGATTAACCCTAATGCTGTCAAAAGTATCAAAAAATCGAATTTGAGTTTCAAACAAGTTCTTCCCAAAAGATTGAAACAAAAATTTGACATAAACTACACTTAAAGTCGCTAAATCACGAAACGAATTCGTCATATTTAAGTCAGTGCCTTTTTTGAGTTATCGTCTTTACATATTTCTGAAAGTACACACCGACAGACCCGTTGTTGGATTTCGCTCAAAATTTATAGGCGTCTATACTAAAGGTGTTAAATCTGAATACCAAATTTTATCTATATAACTTTTTTCGTTTTGTAGTTATCGCGTTAAATTATATTCGAACAGCCGAATGGAAAGACAGACTTCCTCTGAACGGAATTCACTCAAAATTTGATAGAAATCTACAGATTTGGTTTAAGCCTATGCATTAAATGTCATCTTTCTAGCTTAAATCGTTTTTGAATTATCTTCGTCACAAACAAACAGACATTTTTCAAAAATGTGTTTTTCGAACTCAGAGAGGTCTAAAATGTGGAGATTCGTCAAAATTTCGAGTTCGAATTTTTTTCACGATTACTGTACTATTATTATTATACAATAATTATACGATTTCTATACTATGATGACTATTTTAGCTATTACTTCGTATACGAGAAAGTAAAAAAAAAAAAAATGATAAACACATTAGCGTTTTGTCTCCCTATTACTTATCTATATATCCCCATTATGATGTCACGATGCCCAGCCTCGCAAATTCAAGGGAAAAGGGAATAAAAAAGAAACTTTCTTTTTTTTTTTAATTTTCTCTTTTTCTCAACATTAATTACACACCCAGTGCAATTCTCGCAGATGATTATATATGTGCCTACACAATTTATACACGTGCACAAATAAAAAAAAAATCCACACTGCATTTACTTATGTAACTATGAGTCACATATTCCATAAAGAATTGCCGAATTCTGAGGCCATATCTGACATTAGCTTTTTCCTCATGTATCACTCCCATTTCGGAACTGACTTTATGAAGAATTACTATAGGGCGGATTCAGCATTGAGCAGAAAGATTATTACACAAAGCGGTTAATTCAATACAACAAATGCACTACTAATGAGCAAACAAAGTAAATAGAATGAAAAAAAAAAAATGTACAAAATTAATGCCATTTTGAAATATTATGTAGATGTCCACGAAAAAGGGGGAAAAAGTGCCAAATATAGTTTTTTTTTTTTTTAAATTATGGATCATATCTTCAATTTGACTTAAGTACAAAGAAAAATTGTATTCTTTCATTAATAAAAATGAAATTAATGCCAATAGAAGTGTACTGCTTTTATCACTCAGCGTTAAAGAGAAGTACAGGGAGTAAGCAAAATTAATATGAAGACAAAATAATATAATTGGAGTATTCTTTTTTTTAATGATAAAAATCGTTAAAAAAATCCCTTTAAACTAGCGGGGTTGTCTAACAGAAACTTTCTCGTATACTTCATAATAAATCCCCTTTCAAGATGGTATAAAAGTTGAGTATCTTGGCTAAAGACGTAAACGTCGTCAATACTGAGGGTCTCCCCACTTATTTTTTAAATCTGTAGTATATGAGCGTTTTGTGCTTCGCAATACTGAAAAGAAAACCGATAATGCTTTTTGGACACCTTTTTTTCAGGTCGATTAAAACCAAAATTTAACACAGAACAACAGTTTTTGTAACAGGGTCATATTTATCTAAATCGTTATGCTTTGGTGTTAACGCGTTTGCAGTCGCGTTTATGCATATGAAACTAACGACTGCCAACTCCTTGATGGATTTAATTCAAAAACAGATATGAGTCTACGTTTTAGATGGTAAAACTATTAACTCCATTTTATCCCACTACCATTTTATCCATCTAACACTATACGTTTCGTAGTTATTTGTTCAAAAGCTCAGGAACACACATACATATTTTCTCGGAATGGATTTCACTCAAAATATGACAGAAACCAACAAATTTGATGCAAAGACCACATACCAAATTTTGTTTGTCTAACTCAAAGCGTTTTCGAGGTAGACAGGCATACACCCACAGACAAGCATAATACCCAAAATATGTTTTATGAACTAAGGATGGTCTGAAACGGGCCAACTCGTAAAAATCTCGAGACAGAAATTGTTGAGGATTATTATAATATTTTCTCTTTGAATAATCCGTACATGAGAAAGTAAAAATAATTCTCACAATAATTCTACACCAGCAATATTAAACACGTTATATAAATTTTATGACAATTGAAACGAAACAAATTTAGATTGAGTACATTAGTTAGTTACGATAATCCGTAAATTAGTTTCTTTCAGCTCTTAGTTTATGGCTTCTTTACATTCGATATAAGATGCTGAACATTTGTCGTCTAGAACAATCGTTTCTTTGACCTTCATGAATTTTTTAAAATAATCAGTAGAAGAGGTAGCATACATAAGAGTTATTTAATGCTTGACTGAATACAGCGAAATTTCGATGATATCTTACTTTACATAAAAAAACAATGCTAAGTGAACTTTAAAAAAAAAAGCAGATTTTCGAAAATCAGTTTTATCTAAACCTTGAAAATAAAACAGCTATACTTTTTTTCCTTGTTTTCAAACATCCATAACTGTTTAGAATCAAGCAGCGCAAATGCTTATGATAGTTTTTGGAAAATACAAAAAGAGAGTTACATTTTACTATGAAATTTTGCTTAAAATTAAAAAAAAAAATAATCGAAGGTCAAATCAATGAACGTTAGCAGACTAAGTGGAAAAATAAAGGTTTCAGGTGGCCATTAGACTGATGTCTCAGCTCAAGGATAAAAAGCACTTAATGGAGAACGAATTAACTCGTCAGCAAGCTCCGTGAATATTCAGAATGAATGAGGTAATTTATTTCGTAACAAAAAATAAATAAATTGTAAATAACAGCCTTTTAATATATAGTTGCAATGAAATTTTCTGATAAAACATTTGACTGTAATTCTATTAATCTTTTTTTCAAAAAACGATTTAGTAATTTTCACGAGATAACAACTTGTATATGCAGATGATATTAGTTCCAGAAACTGGCAATGTAATAATTGGTTGTTATATTAAGTATCTTAAATTGTGAGCCATATACACACATATGATCACCCAGAAAAATAAAAGTAATCGTGAAATTTCCAACATAATCGTTTTTTTTTTTGAGGCACTTAAATAAAACACACATAAAATATTTGAGATACTAAAACATTAAACATTTTAAGACAAACTAAAAACACAAAAATTGTGAAGAAAAACATCATGGTTAACAAGATTTTAGAGATTCTTCAAACGATTATTTTTAATCGAATAGTCATCAATAATTATTACATTTTTGTTTTTGTTTAGTAACTTAAAGGTGGCAACAAAATTTTTTCGGGAAAAATGAAATAGCGAATAAAAAAATTACGTTATAAAGGTATAAAACATTAAAAGTTGCGAATTCAAAAAATTTAATCGAAAAATCTACTGGAACAAACGAAACTTCTCATGTTGCAGAATGACGCCAATTCTCTTAAATGGCTTTGGAAATTTTTACAAGAATCTAGGCTATCTACTAAAAAATTGCGTATTAACCATTAAGAAAATTATTTGTTCAACATTTTCCTGAATTCCGCCCAAAAAAAGGTTCTTTTGTGACCTATAATTTTCCCTCAGAGAGAAGTTTAAAAGTAATATACTAGTTACGATCATTTACAAAGTTTTGGAGACGAATAGTATGAAAAAGAAGCACCGGAAGTTTATCGGAGAGAAAACACATTTTTGGCACCGGCATCATAAAGCAGCTGTGCAACTGCACGCCAAATGTAGCGACATAGCACGGCGATAGAGTAAAAAAAAAAAAGGACTCCTCAAGGTTTTTTTAAAAAAGTGATATACCACGCTTTTTTTTTTCTTCCTTTCCTTCTACCGGTTTTTGGTTTATTTACGGTGGAATATTCAGGGACAAGAATTTACAGATATTTCGTTATATTACAGATCACTTTATATAACGCACACAGATATTTACAGATCACTTTAAACGTCGAATTTAGAAATCGGAAAATTTATTCGGAAAATTAATGCTTATAATTAAAGTTGCAACAGGATAAAAAAAAAAAAAATCATGACCTTGAAATTTCTCAGACCAAATTATCAAGGTTTGTTTTCACAACAAAAGATTTTTTTGCCAATGAGTAACAGAATTTGTAAATGAAAGATAAAGAACAAGTTTTATTCTTCAATCACTACAATTGTTTTTTAAAAATCAATAATATAAACTGAGTTCTGAAAGACTGTTATTTTAGATGATTCGCGAATAATTCAATCTCAGCTACAGCAAAAGCGAGTAAAATAATCGATTATTATATCCCTCCACCCAAAGAAGCAGTTTTGAGAAAATTTATGAGGTGTAACAATTTGTAAAGATAATAAGTGAAGTGAATTTTTTTTTATATCAAATAATCACTATCCATAATAATTGCTTCGACCAAATCAAGCAGGGAGAACACGTATTTAAAATTATTACTTAAAATTATTGTTTAATGTTCTTATTAAATCACTTTAGAGAAGGCTAGGAAAGGAAATTGACTAGAATTCCAAAAAAAAAAGAAGGGAAAAAAAAAAAACATTAATCCACCTACTATTTTTAATTACTTTCACGAATAATGGATTAAGTAAAGGATTATTAACAGCAATATTGTAATAGATAAAACACTGAATTTCTTTGTAGAAATTCTTACATGTACTCATGTGAATCAAACGTTGAAAATTAAGATTATATTATTCAGTGGATATTATTTCAGTGGACAAAGTCAAAAATTCAATCGTAAACACAGTGACCTCCAAAGTATTTAGTCACGTCAAATACATCCCAAAATATTCACAGAAAAACAAAAAGTTTTTTTTTTTTTTTTTTTTTTTTTTTAAAAGCAGAATATTAAGATTTTTTTAAGTATGCATATTTTAAATGAAATTCTTCAAATTTAACTTTTTAATAATTTTGTTGAACAAAGTGTCCAAAAAAATCTCACCAAGTTAACCATCACCCTAGAGATAACCGCATTTTTTTTTTTTTTTTTACTAATATTTTGCGGACGAATAAAAAACTAAGAAAGCAAATTTTAAATAAGCACTTGATCTTTTGATGACCAGGTGATTGGCCGAAATATCGTTTAATTTAAATCAAATCTCTTATCATAATTCTCTCAACAAAAGAGAATTAATAAAGTTGATTCCCATTAAAAAATCGCATATTATTTTTTTAAAAAAGTTATCTATTTTAGAATAAAAGAGTAGAAAAAAGTATCTTAAAAGTATCAAAACAATCTATTTCAAATTCCAAGTTATCTTGTGCGGTTCGAATTTCATTGCAACAATGAAAGCTATTATTGAAAATCATGCACAAAATATGTTTAAAAATTTATCAAAAATCAGAAAAAAAATTGTACGGCAATTAAATGGTATTAAGTATTCTCGGAAGTCACCGCGCAAAAAGTCAAAATGTCACTTTGTTTAATTGAAATTTTAAAGTTGTACATACTCGCAATACGGTGCACATTAACATCCTAAAAAAAGTTTGTGCCAAAAACGCCCTATGACAAACGATTTGACATGCGCATCACAAACATTTTCTTGCATAAATATACATCTAGTATGAAAAAATGAACTGTACACAAAATAAACACGCGATTTAAACTATAATGATCATACGCATATACTACAATTAAGCTCATCATTAAAGTATAATGGCATATGAAGCTATATTTTTCTATTTTTCCAATGACATTTATGCGAAATATTAATATATCATAAAACATATTTTATAATTTAATTATTTTTTTAAATAGAGAAAAAATTTTTAATCCTGAATTTAGCCTTTTTTAAAACACTGTCAAAGAAAAGAAAAAAGAAAAAAGAAAAAAAAAAAAAAAAAAAAAAGGAATAGTACTGAAGCAAAAGCTTAAGAATAACTCAGAATTCCTGCAAATTACAACAGCGTTAGTGCAAAATCACAAAATTTTAGTCTTTTTTTTTGCCAAAATGAACGTAACTTACAATAGTTCATCATTAGTTAATTTCGTAATTAAATATGCAACAAATTTCAGATTTATATTGTACACAGTATTTCAGTAATCGTGTCCGAAAATTGAAAATTTTTTGGAAAAACCACATTTTGAGAAAAACGGATTTTAAAGTTTTCGTTTTCAATTTTCAGTGAGATGAAAAAGGGATTTCACAGATTGGTAGCTTATTATTATTATTTTTTTTCCTTGAACGCAGTTCATTTTTTTTTTTAAATTTAAATTCTTTTCTTTTTCTTCACTACTATGTATTATGATCTACTATGCAGTTTGAATCAGCAAATTTTTATATATTTTCAGTTTTTTTTAACGTGAAAATGTATGTCAACCAATTTGGAGGTACTGTTATCAATTAATATCTGTCAAAAGTATATGATTTATAGACTTCCCATGCACTTATTGTCAGAAATTACAATATGAGTGGAAAATAATGATATTTAAAAATATCTAAATTTGCAACAGTGCAATCGGAAACAAAGAAATTCATACTGAAAATAATCCAAAAAAATATCTAGAATATGATAACAGAAATGGAAAAGGATTCGGGAATAATTTTTAAATAACCTAAATATAGATAAAGAAAAAAAACTTATTTATAGTATTTAAACTTGTTTCAGAAATTTGTTGCTTTAATCGTCTGCTAAATTGCCTTTCATTTCATTTCTAATTATCACAGATAAAAAATAAAATTTTGAATTTACTTTCTGTTTCAGATTTCATTGAAAACAAAATTTTTGAATATTTAAAGCATTTACTTTATATATATATATATATATATATATATATATACAGTGGCTCAAAAAATTGAGAGTACACCTTACTTTTACTTGACAAATCCGACTTTCAATGTAAATAACTTATTACCGGGAAGTGCAAACATGTTTTCATTTTTACACATAACAAATGGTTTAATTTAGAGTAAAAATAAATAAAAATCAACGAAGAACTTCTAAATCGAAAAGTTTCAGAAGCATTTTAAATAAACATACGTAAACTTTTGCCTAAAAAAATTGAGAATACACCACTGAAATTTTTGCAATATCACGCATTGAAACAAAGTGTCACTATTAGGTTGCATGTCTTTTGGTTCTTAAAATGGCCCCTAAACGTCATGGTACCGATTCGACCCATTTTTGGTGGTATCTGAAGATATTTTACCCAATTCTTCTTGCAACACTTGTTTTAAATGGGTTTTATTTCTAATTTTGTGGTTTTGGACCACTGCTCCGAATTTGGTCCACAGATATTCAATGGTATTGATGTCGGGGTACTGTGGTGGTGTGTGTGACTGCTGTTTACAAGGAAAAAGACATATTTTGACGTTACGTGCATTCTGTTTGGGGTCGTTGTCCTGCTGGAAAAAGGAATTTCCATCTAAAACCAAATTTTTAACACTTTCCTTTAGATTGCTGCGAAGTATATTCAAGAAAACCATACCGTTTATAATGCCATCTATAAAAATTAAATTTCCTACCTCGGATGAAGCCATGCAACCTCACATCATGACGGAGTCACCATCATGTTTAACTGTAGGACGTAAATTTTTTGGATTCAAAGTAGTATTAGTCTTTCACCGTACAATACGACGGCCGTCACTGCCAAAAATGTTGCGTTTTCTTTCATTACTAAATATAGCTTTCATCCATAGGTTATTAGTCTTCAATTGTTGAGTTTTTGCAAACTTCAAATGCTTTTTCTGAATTTGCAAGCTGATGAACGGTTTTTCTCTAACAATGCGACTTTTATATCCAGCGTGTCTATGGCATTTCGCACAGTTTCAGCAGTTACACTTCTGCCTATGATTTGATAAGTTTCTGAAACAAGTTGGATGTACCATATAGTCGCAGCAATCTAAAGGAAAGTGATAAAAATTTGGTTTTAGATGGAAATTCCTTTTTCCAGCAGGACAACGACCCCAAACAGAATGCACGTAACGTCAAAATATGATGTCTTTTTCCTTGTAAACAGCAGTCACACACACCACCACAGTACCCCGACATCAATACCATTGAATATCTGTGGACCACATTCGGAGCAGTGGTCCAAAACCACAAAATTAGAAACAAAACCCATTTAAAACAAGTGTTGCAAGAAGAATTGGGTAAAATATCTTCAGATACCACCAAAAATATGTCGAATGGTACCATCACGTTTAGGGGCCATTTTAAGAGCCAAAAGACATGCAACTTAATAGTGACACTTTGTTTTTATGCGTGATATTGCAAAAATTTCATTGGTGTATTCTCAATTTTTGGAGGCAAAATTCTACGTATATTTATTTAAAATGCTTCTGAAACTTTTCAATTTTGAAGGTTTTCGTTGATTTTTCTTTATTTTTTCTCTAAATTAAACCATTTTTTATGTATAAAAATAAAAACATGTTTGCACTTCCCGGTAATGTGTTATTTATATTGAAAGTCAGATTTATCAAGTAAAAGTAAGGTGTACTCTCAATTTTTTGAGCCACTGTATATATATTAGAAATTTTTGAAGTGTCGAATTATTTTTTAAAAAAAATCCAAAATTTAATTCTAATTTGATTAATTTAATTGAAAATTATAATTTTTTTAAAAAGAAAAATGTGATTTTTATGCACTTTTTGTGAGTATTCACGCTTATATTTTTAACAGAAGGCTCAATAACTAAAATGTTTTAATTGAACTTACAAGAATTCCATTAAGAATTTAATGTAGAATATTGAATAGCCTACAAAACCTTAAACACAGCAACACATTTAAATATAATTCAAATAATTTTTAAATAAATAATATTTGTATTATTGCGATCCTAAATGTAAAATTCAATGAAAATTTTAAATTTTATTAAATTAGGTAAAAACATTCAACTTCGACCTACAACGTCGTATTTCAGCCTTTACATCATTTGATAAGATCGTCTTCTATCAATTTGTGAAAATTATCCGGATTTTATAAATAAAAATTATATTAGTTCTCATGCTCATTTATGTTGAACCTCTCCTTTAGCGAAATAATGACAATTTCAATTAAACTAATTACCGTTAATATCTGCAAATGTAGTAAATGGCTGGAACTGAAAACCGTGTGCAAACAGCATGATCATATTCAGATGTATACAAAGGAATTAAAAGAGAGAGAGAGACAGTGGCATAGGCAGTGTGCACTTGAACCGTTGGAGCTGGCTCCCTCTGATCAATCTTGCTTTTGGAAATGACTATATTTGTATTCCTTGAGTAACATTTTAAATAATCAACACATATAATTGCCCACCGACGTTAGTATCCTTGGGGGGGGGGGGGGGGGGGAGAAGAGTTAAAAGATATCCATGCCTTTTTGATCTGCGTCATTATCGGATGCGAAATCTCAAATTCTGTTTGGTGTTTAACACTTGAGACTTTTCTTTTGTGTTTCAAATGACTGATTTATTGGTCTGTGGATAAACCTAAACATGAATAAATAACAAAAGGTCAGTGAATTAAGTCTACAATTTGCATTATTTTATATTTTTGCTGATTCGTTATATGCTTTCTTCACGAACCAAATTTGAACATTATTGGTACTATTTTATTTCAGGATTTTTTTTTAATTTTGTTTTCGGCATTGCATTTTTTAGGGGGGGGGGTCAAAATTTGCTTCGACCCGACTTTAGTGATCAGTTTTCATTTGAGTACTCGTGAACATCGTGACCTTACTGTAAGGAAACAAAACTTCTAATGTTGTATATAATTACATCTAAAGCGTATTGCAAATATATATACATATTGCTTTTGCCATTAACTTCAATTAATTTTTCAACGGGAGTCAATTTCTACACAGGAACAAAGGTACGATACGTATGTTCGCAGCAGAAGACAAGACCGGAAGAGAATTTTTCCCTTCAATGGGTTATTAAGAGATTCTGATAGGGATTTCTTTGATATGGGTCGACTTAGGCAAGGGAATCTTAGGTATTCTTGAATGAAATGCGTAGTTAAGAACTTTTTTTTTATCTCGTCACTCATGGCTTAAGAGCATGTCAGCAATTTTTTAAATCTATATTTTTTTAAATAATTAAATAATGGATTTAGATCAGGAAATAAGAGAACATATTATAATCAAATTAACATGGGCTAATCTAAAATAAAAATTAGAAAATTAATTAAGAATTTTAAATTAACTTAAGAGATATCATTACTTAAATATTCCTAAAAAACTCTCTTTAGCAATGCGCATAAAATTTTCTATTACAATTTTCATTAATTAATCTGTAACAATCACATCTGTGATATTGGTGACAGGATTTCAGCCCTTCTAGAAGGGCGCACACACTTTAGTAGATTATAATATTAATCTTGGAAAGTATACTATGAAACATTAGTTAATAGCGAGTAATGTCTCACTTTTCACTATTAAAAATGATATACTCAAAATTATTTATAAATAAGATACTTTCTGATAATAGCAAAACTGAAAAATTATTTCTAATAATTATCTATAGAAGTTTTGTGGAAAATAAAACTCCGAGATAAACTTTTGTCGTGAATTTCTAAAACTTTTAAATCGTATCACAACTTTTTTATTGGAATCCAGTTCTGCACAAAAAGGATTACATTACAGACAATTCCCCTATCCTTTCACCTGTAACGCTCCCATTACTCACAACAAGCAGCTTTATAAAATCCCGTTGGAATTTACTTAAGACTGTAATTGTATATTTTATAGTAAGAGCACTTTTATTTATATATAATCCAATCAAACAAACAGGGGAAAAAATAGCCACTGATATCTTCACTTTCACGCTCAATTCAGCTGTATCTAAACCCGATTTGATAATGTAAAATTTAAGCTCACATATTTCGCGTTGACCTGAACCAAAGACGGCTTCCTATTTCTAAAGTTTGTTGATAGGTAATAGTCGTAAATGATATAAGAATAAAAATAAATGAAAAAATAGAGAAATTAAAGAGATTTGTTCACATACATTAGAAACAGATTTATAAAACTTGTCATCATTCCACAGAAAAAAAAAGGAAACCGAAAGAAAAAAGAAAAGTGTCTTCTACTGTACAGACAGAAAACATTGTAATCGTCAAACAATATTATCTTGAAATTTTAATGATTCTTCTCACTTCTGACTTCACCGAGCTCGGAAAACAAACCTTTCGAATTACGATGTCCAAAAACGGGAGAAGCAATACAAACGAAATTTATTTTATGGTATTTATACCAAAATTAGATCTATTAACATTCATATTCAGAAAGGTTGACAACAGAGTTTTTCAAAATAATCATAACCACAACAGAAGTTTCATTAAGAACGGAAATTAGACATTATACAAAGGATTTCATTATTTCTAAATACTAGAAATATTTAAATTTATAATGCAAAATTTACCTTACTTTTATACTTAATATGATTGTACTATTACTCCAAAAACAGCACCTGTTGTGGGCATATGCATAAAGAAATTTTTTATAACCTTATGATGTGATAATAAATTTATATGCATCTTTATTTTCGAATGTTCATCTAAAACACCACAGTTTACCTCTTAGGGAGTAATTTATGAAATTCATGGAAAGTTTTTATTTTAATAACCTTTTTAAAGAATCTATAAAATAAATATATTTTTATTTTTACAACATATAATAAAGATGAAGTGTATTGGTGCTCTATAGGGTAGACCACCTGACCTAGAGCTACCAAACTAGGCACTTAATATTTGGAGGGCGGGGATGTGCTCCTCAGAGCGATTTTTTTTTTTTTTTAATGTTAATAAAAATTAAATGAAATTTTGGCGTTTTTCACACAATAATTTCCAAAAATATTACAGCACGAAAACGATTTTTTCATCACCTTTAAATTAAATATATATTTAATGATACAATCATTTTTGCTCTATAATTTTTATTTTTAACCGATAAAAATATTTAAAGAATGTTTTCAATAAAAATACAAAGACACTTTAATTTATCTAAATTTTCGAACGATATAAAATTAAGTATGTAGCATCGAGTTTGAAAAGAATAACTTGATATAATAGGCTTCAGTCCTGCATTTCCTTATCCCCAAATAACAACCAATGTATAGTTGAAATTTACATTAAAAAACAAGACGCTTAAAAAAATGAACTACAAATTAACTTCCATATAATATTTTTTTAAAATAAGAATCTCTTTATGACTTATATCTATTTACAAAAAAACAAAGCACCCTTGCGATCATTCTATTTATCATAAAAAAATTAGTTTGATTTAATCTAATTAAATATATATTCAGAAGAAACACGGGTGCGGTTTGGAGAAGAATCTCCTCATTCCAATTTGTCGTCAGATGTGAGCGATATTCAGAACCGGATGAAGCCTTTTAGGAAGCTATAGGCAATGCAAGTCATTGATGATTCTAATTTTCTACAGCAAATAATTTTTTTAGTTATTTAAATGTTAGTTATCGCACTTGCCATAGACAAGCCCGCTGGCTAAGTCAGCGATTTTAAGCTGAGTTTGTGCAGTAGCTTCAGAGGGTAAAGGCCCCTGAGCACCCGAGGGCAGAAGTTTGACTTCTGGCTCATATGATGATGACACAAACACATTCACTTGCACAACCCCTTTATACAAGGGGGCTCTTTCACACACCTCACAGATAGAACAAAGGGTAAAGAACATCCATGCCCGAACCCGGAACACCCAGATCAAGAGAAGACGCGCTACCCCTAGGCCAGGACGCCGGCATTTATTTAAATTCTCTATATAAGCTGTTTTATGTAGGAAATATTTATAAATTGACAAAACATTTAAATATGGACTTCCTTCGAGACACTTCGTTTCATCGTTTCAGCATTTCGAATGAATATATATATATATAATTTTTTTAACACAATCTAAATATAAAATCTAGCATTTTTAAATAATAAAGCAACATATTTATATAGTTTTTAAGCCTAACATAAAATTTTAAAAGGTTACTAGGAATATCAAAATAACATTGAGACATTTGAACGATACTTGATTATAATTCGAATTAGTACTAGTACAAGGTTTATGTAAATTAAAATATAAAATTAATACTCCAAAACATCACAAATAATATATCAAAATGTTGGGGAATCCTAATATTGCGTGGCAATAGGCAGTTATCTATTTGATAATTCGGCCCTGGAGATACTTAAAACAGCATTGAACACAACCAAATTCCCATTTTCTGTTTTTCCAACTTGAGAACATTTGATCCTCGAGGATGGATTAATTACTATGCATTAGACTCAAATGTACGATGGATGATCGATCTGAATCAATGCCTTACACTAAAGCTTCGCAAAATGCAAATAAAGGCACCAAATTAAGCACCACCAAAATTTACGATACAGTAAAACCTAGGTATGGTTACGCATTATTTGTCTTGCAAAAGATAACGATCCCTTAACATTCTAGTTTTCGTACGATTATTCTACATATTTATTGAATATGGTAAAACGAAAAGAAAATAAACGTGAAGCAATTATGAACTCTAGCAAATTTAACAACGAACTAATCAGAGTATTAAAATATTTAGACAATCAAAAACAGTAACTTGCAGTTACAGTCAGTCTTAGGTCATTTTTTTTTTATATTTCTATTTTAAATTCAGTGGAATTAAAAATCCTTTCTTTATAATGCTGCTTAGTGAACATAATAGCTGGTTTACTGATTCAGTTTACAAAATAAAAAATCATCAGTTCGAGACCCTTTTTCACAGAAAATTCACAATATAGAGGCTGTTGAATTTTCAATCTGTGATGTGTCAAGCCTCTTCATTACAATATAATGTGGATGTATCGAAAAATAAAGTACTCGGACCTCTTCCTCCGTGATTCAGCATCATGAGTTCCCAATAGCTCTAAGTTAATTTCGAAATAGGATGTTAGTCTAATAAATAACCGTTAAAATTTCCAGAACCTCAACCTTCCGCCTACGAAAGAGGATTTGACAAAGCCCAGGCTATAGAATCAGTCTGGTTATAACTTTATCCTTGTACGCCTTGAGTCCTTGTACCTCAAAGAGTAATCCTCCATTCATTTCGTTTGAAAACAGATTTTTTTTTAGCCAAGAAAAAGTTTTTTTTTTCTATTTTATTTATTAAATTAAAATATTTAATACAATTGCAAAATATTATTTATTATATTAAAACATTAATACAATTGCAAAATATTATTTATTATATTAAAATATTAATACAATTACAATTTTTCCAATTTTATTAATTTGCCAAAATTTAATACCCAATCTTTTTTTCTTCTCGACAATTCCCTTTATGTAAAATTAGTCTTTTTTCACATTTCTTTGCTCAATAGCAATGAAAAACCTGAAACTGCAAACTATCTAAAAGGTGAAGAATTTTATTTTAGTTACAATCACCAGAATGAAATCTCATTTAATCACTTCGATACTAACACCAACTATAATACTTCTAATAAAAAAAAATCCAGTTATTCTTCATTCAAAGCATTAAAAAAAGGTCAATGAGAAATCGAAATTACACCAACTCCGGCCATTATGTAAATAAAAATACCAACGACAAAAATAATTTCTTACATTGTTGAGCAGAAAATCTTTTTATGCAATGACCTCCAATAAGTACTAATAAAATGCAAATTTCGAATGAATATCAAATAAAATTACTAAACAATTCAAGTTGGCCAAATAATTTCTCAGTGGATGCTTGAGTAACGGGAGTACTACACTATAATTTTCTAAGTTTAGATTTCTGAGACTATACTTTAAACAGTTAGTGAATTATAACGGAATAAACTGGAACAATATACATTCATTATAACAAATGCATATGACCTGCAACGTTTTTATTTTACATTTAAATAGAGAAAATTATACCTAAAAAAATATGTCAACCGAAATTCCGTTGCAGACTACATTGCCCATGAAAAAATACCGTCACGCAACAAATGCAAAGTATGGGCAATCAAAATAGATGCCTCCTCATTTTGCAACAGTCAAATTGAAAATTCCATCCAAAAGTCGGTTTCATTCGGAAATAATTCCTTCAAAACAGATTCACCGACAACGGTCACCAACATTCAGTTACTAAGTATTCTATGTGTATTCTTCAGCACAAATGATACGTAGCAAAATGAGCGTTGGATATGAAAAGCATTCCCCGAATTAACAGACTATCTTTGAAAGATGCAACAAAAAAGAGCCCCGTTCAAAAACAGAATCCGTCACGGGTGAACTCACACTTTGTCCTCCAAGCAACGATCCGGTGGATAATTAGAGGCGCTTTCAATACCGTAACTTTAAGGTCGAAGGGAGGAACACTATCTAACGGGTTAATTACCAGTAAGGAAGACTAGCGCTGCGCATACAACGGGAGATTAACTTTCTGTTGTTTAGAAAGAAAAGGAGAAGCTGTAACAAAGAGATCAAAGGTGTTTTCCACGTGCGCTTATGTTAGGACTCATTTTAATAATAATTCTAACAGCATTTTCATAAAGCTAAATTGCTATATTCCTATTTTACTGCTTCCAATATGGAAATAAAAATTATTATAATACACTTTAGAAGTGCTAACCACCATCTAATGTAGATTTATTGGAGTCCCTCATAAATGGAAAAATATAAACTAAATGAGTAAGTGCGCTGTGGCAATGGCGATCTAAAAATTCAAATTTATTGTCTCTTTTGATGAAAATAGATTTTAAAAAAACTCATTCTCAAGAAAAAAATTCTTTTGAAAAAAAATAAGAGGAAAGCAAAATTTCATTCATTTAAAAAAATTGTTTAAAAATAATTTTGAAATAAGAAAAACAGTATCTCATAGATTCTTTTAATAAAAGAAATCCACGCAAAAAAATAATCTTCGAAAGTCATTTACTTCACGAAAATTTTACACATATCTTTAATTTCTTGCATTCAGGCTCCAAAATTAGAAGGTTTCAGGATTAATTTAAACAAAAACCATACTAAATAAACAAATAAATAAAATCCAAGGTATATTCTTAGACTATACCCAGTTATTAATCCATTACTAAAATTAAATAAAAATTATAACAATTTTCCTAAACTTTTCTAATTAGATTATTTTTATATTTTAAATGGAAAAAAAAAATAACTTGGACTAAGCTACCAAAATACAGGAAGTGACATACGCAATCGATTAGATTGCATGATATTAAACATCTGGTGTCTTCTAAGGAGGGAAGCCTTAGATGAGGCACAGAGATGGCTGATCTCTTATGACAAGTTGCATCAAAACAAATTATAAGTTCAGCCTTACCCACTTTCAAATCAAATGTGACACTTCTTTTGTGGCTATAAGGTTTCAGTTAAAAAAGAAGAAAAAATACAATTTAAAAAAAAATTATTGCGACTTGGAAATTAAAGATGTTTTGTGAGAAAGAAATCATAAGAGAAATTGAAAATTAATATATAATAGTGGCTTATTAATGAAATATTATACAAAAAAAATTATTGACTAAAAGTCTTAAGTTTTCAATGATAAATCTTTTATACATCTGTTAAATAATGTTTCAAATTATAATTTACATATAAATCTTTTGAAAAAACTCACATACATAAAGTCAACTAATTATTTTTAACAAATCTGAACTTAAAATTTAACTGAAAATTATTACAAAATGTATGTAAAAGACAAAAAAAAAAAAAAAAAAAAAAGGAACCTTTTTATCTCTTGATTTTATACAAAAATAATTAACGACTAATAAATAAAATCTTATATTTCAGTGTTGGGAAAAAAAAAAAAGACAATACAGAGCTCTTTGTAACATTTTTTTCCTCATCAATATAAATGGAAGCTTTTTTTAAAAATATATATACTTATTTTTTAAAAAATACAATTTAATGGAAAACTTTGTTGGTCGCTAAAAAAAAAAAAAATGAATAGATGTCGAACAGAAATGTCAAATTTCAGGAAAAAACTTTTAATAGCAAAAATCAATTTTTCTATTCCATTAATAATTCGGGGGGGGGGGGGTTCTCCCCTTCCCTCTACATGTCTCAGGCTAACAGTCAAACCGAACAAGTATTCAACAAATTATTTAAAAATTATAAAATTATTATTTTTCTTTACGCTAAATCAGTTTTGTTCATTGAAGTGAGGTGATCAGTTTAACTCAAACGAATAACATAGAAATAAAAAATAAGAAGCTGTAATTAAAAGAATAAAATGTTTGATGTAGCATGACTCCATATAAAATTTTCCCACCTAAAAAGCAAAATAATATTTCTGTAAATTAAGGCGTTACCAGTTACATCATGGCAAAATTGAATATTTTAATTTCTTTCTTATATCTATGAATTATAATACACAAAACAAATATTTAGAAATGTTTTCATTTATTATTTATTCCTTAAAAAGTAACAAACTAAGAAAAAAAGTATAAAGATTGTGTATTTTTCCTCTAATGTGTTATTGTAACTTAGAATTGAAAACAATATATAATGAATATTTTTACAATATCTGATAAATAGAAAATGTCAAACAATCATTTCTGCCTAACACTATAAAGATTTTTTACTTTTACTACTGCTACTAAAGCTACTTATTTTTATAAATATCAAAATTCTTATGCATAAACAGCATTATGAGTTAAGTTTCATAATTTTAACTTTTCCTTACAGATATGCAAGTGCAACAGTAGTTGAATTTTTTGCTTATAGGCTTGTATCAGTAGAAGGACCTATAAACTATAATATACATTTACTTCTAACTTTTAATCTTGATCAGTATGTTAAAATCAATTTCAAGTTCCATGTATAATTACACAAATATGACTACATACCCAAAATAATTATTGATTTCATACCTAACTTTTAAATTCTGCTCTATATCACTAAGCAATTAAGATTTTACTCCTTATAAAGAGTTATTCTATCACTATCATAATTATCCTTTTGATAGTTTTATTTTGTAGACTTTTTATATAATCCCATTAAATTCATGGCTAATGAGGAAAAGCAAGAATAGGCAACTAACAAGTAGTCAAAAAGTATAATAGAGCTTATTTTAAAATGACTTAAAAACTAAAAAAAAGAGCCTATACTTTTCTTTATAAGAATTTAATTAATTATTTTCATAATTCTTCCATTAATAATTCAGAGATAAAGAAAACAATGATGTAGTAAAACTACATTCAAAAAATGCACACATATAGCATGCACACAAATACATTATTTTCTTCTGTTACATAATTTAATTAGAATATTCATAACTGTTAGCAAAGCAACAATTAAAATTAGAAACTGAATAATTAAAAAAATTTGAATCAATAAAAGGACTGACAATAAGTTTGATTCTCTACTAGAAAATTCATTTTTCTGGCCTGAATTATTTGAAGCGAACCATGGAATTCCCATTGAGCTGTCTAGAAATGGTAATTTATATTTGGAATGCATAAGTGAATTTACTCGAATTATTAGAGCCTCAGAAAGCCTAAAGAGCCTTATTTTTCACTCAACACAATCTATCTATAGTTAATTTTTTATTTTATAAAAAAAAACAAGGATGATTGTTTGAAGTAACATATATAATTAAGTAAAATTCAATATTTTGAAATTTTTATTTATATTCCAACTAGGTTTCTCCCCCCCCCCCTTCTAATCATTATTTTCTGATTGAGTAAATCTACAATATCTAAACAATTATAGATAAAATTTAAAAAAATTATGGATTTAAAATATTTAACATTTTCTCTTAAAATGCCTAATTTGAATAGTTGAATAGTCCAGTTTCTGTTTCAAGCCAGATTGAAAAAATATGCTGTTTAATCAAATTTTTCAGGTTATAATGAAATAGTTTGTATTTTGATTTAAAAAAAGATTTATGCAATTTCATCTAAAAATTAGATTTAGAAGAGTTCTTTCACAGTTTAACTATGCACAAACAACTCATCCTAGAATATAATTTTATCTCATTCTTGAATATATTGTTATTAAATTTTATATGTATGCTCAAACTGTCATTTGTATCACTGGCAAATAAATCAGGCATTCTATTTTTAAATAATTGTTCCATTTCCTCAATATCTTCAACAATCTACACTGAAATTTTGAAAATCAAGGCATTTCAATGTGCACATGCATATTTAAAAAGAATATTTATAAGCATTGATATTAAGTTTTATATTTTAGAACAAAACAAAAGCCTTCAAGAATATTATTGTCTAAATTACGTTAATTAATTAGCCATTCAAATGGCCTTGAGCAACTAAAATTTGCAGAATAAAGTAAATCAAATATATTATAAAATTTTTATGATTTATATTATTGAATTTTTATTTAAATATATATTACAGATTCATATCTGGTAAAAGAAATAAAAATTATAAGTCTTCAAATGCAAGATGCTAAATAAAACATGTTTTACAAATTTAAGAATGCATATTGCACAAATTGAAAATAAATGTACTATACAATTAGTTTTGTATACCATTTTTAATACTGGCAATAAGTTTCTATACATGAGAAAAGAATTCTACTTTAATATGATATAAAACAATTCAAGTGCTTAGAGATAAAAAAAATTACATAAATTAAAATTGGATTTCTTTAGCATTAATTTAAGAATTGTATCTTATTTATTTCTATGTATATCCTAATGGTATCAGAACAAAAATTTTAATACATTTTTTAAAGTATTTGAATCAACTGAAAATTCTTTCAAACAAAAGCTAAATTCATAAAATCAGTAAAATAAATAATTGAATTTTTAAATAGAAACTATAAATTGAAGTACACAAGATTTTATTTCTTTTAAAGATTGTCTTTCAATAAATTCACTCAAAATAAATTAACTTTGAAAATAAATTGACAATATATATATATTGTTTTACTAACAATCGTTACATGCAAATTAAATAAGTGGCATTTTAAACAAAGCTAGTATACTGCTGATAATGATATTTAAAATGCACTCCCTAATTGTCAAAGAACCATAAAAAATTGCTATTATATAAAAATAATTATCAATTGATCATAGATGTATTCTTTATGCACTGAATACAAAGAGAAATATTAAATATTCATTTATATTAATGAAATATGTTTCATAAAATAATAAGGACATGGTGCAATTTTGGAATATGCACTATTATTGCATTCAATATAGATATTTTATGGAATTATCTTTTATTTCAGATTTTATAGATGCTTATAAGTTGTCATTAAACTAATAATAAAAAAAAAGAATTCAATCTAAATCAAACTAACTTTCATTCAAATAATTTTTATATCTATTACTATAATTTATTTGTAAATACTTAGAGAAATAGAGCAATAAAATCATTAATTTAGATTTCATGAAACTAAGCAATTTACCGGTATGATCATACTACGCTCTTTCAGCAGCTAATTACTTTATATGGAAAAAAAGTGAATTATTTTCAGAAGATTAAAATAAAGATGTTTTATTCTGATGATTTTTTTATAAAAGAAATTAAAAGATTGATTAATAAAAAGCAGCCCCCCAAAAATGTGACTTAAACATATACTTACAAACATATCGCAACTTCTGAGATTCAGTTTAACAAATTTGTGCTTAATCCCGAGATATATCATAGTGAAACAACATTATATACTAAATTTCAGAAACATAAACAAGTACAAACACGATAAATTTACAAACGCTCATCACACTCTCTCATCCACCTTAAACACAAAACACATTTTGACAGTTTTCCTTCCTAGAAAAGAGAAGTTGGAGTATTCTTTTGTGTTATGTGAAATAGACTATTCTCCCGTTATGTAAAATAATATTTTCCCTGGAAATGGCAACATTTTCATGCTGCTAATTAAAAGACCAAAAGGGTAAACATTATTTCTAAATTATAATTCAAAAAATAAATAGGAATGTAATTTATAAGTATCTTCTTGTCAAATAAAGGGCATATAATTTTCTTACTGTGCTCTAGTTCGACCAGGGATCTGTGACGCATCCATAGTACTTTTTATGGGATTGCAAGTTCTTATCGAAAATTTAGGTGATATCGTTCTAGCCGAAATATATAATTATTAATGCCGTCTAACAACCGCCATCTTCGCCCTTTTCCGTCAGCAAGTAAGGCAATGATTTAAAATAAATTGTCACATTCATTTGAAGTCCGTCACATAATGGCAAGCAGTAGTAATTTTGTTGCATAATCCCAGCTATGATGGAGGATCAGGAGTTAGAACCTCAATTCCACGGAAGATTAGTCATGTTATATGGCGGGTATAACATTTTTCGATTGCACAGTTTCCTCCAAATGGTGTCATCAATTTAAGTGTCACATTCGTCATCTGGCTATAATTTAAATTATAAATTCTATTCCGAAACATCACTCTTGGTACATCAATAAGAGAGAATAATATAATAAACTGAAGATGAGAATAAATTAATTTCACTCACTTAATGTAAATTACAGGCTGTCGTTCTAAATGATTTGAAATCTTGTATACATCTTCCATTAATAACATATAACTTACAACACATCACAATGCGATTTAAGTCAGCAAGTAATTAGATGACAGGCAAAATTACATGTATCATAAGACTGTGATATCATGTAAATTTATTCCATCCTCGCTTGATTAATAAAGTTATTTAAACCAGTATAAGAGTAAGTATTTAAACCACTATATTCCTATTCTAATCTGAGTAATTCGGAGATGCTGTAACACATTTTTAAAAAATTGTGTTCAATTAAAGATGGGATTTTTAAACATTCTTAAACAATTTTTTAAAAACTGGTATGTATTATTAAAGTCATATGCTTACATAAAAATTTTAGTCATTCGACCATGTTTTATATCGAAGGCTTATGTAATTTTGTAACTTGCATGTTAACTTCATAATAGTTAAATCAAACAGTCAGTAAAACCACATCGTCTTTTGATTAAACGATAGAAGGGTATCTCAGTATACATGGATTTGTGCTGCAGTAAGCACATATTCGACCTGATAGTCGTTCTGCCGACAGTTCATTCGGAATTGAAAAACATGACAGCAGCTTGAAGTTACATTTTAAAAATAACAAAATTTTGCTTTCTTTTAATAACTGTTACTATATTTTTATTAATAATAAATAATATTTCCTGATAATTATTAGATGTAAATTTAATCTATCTTAGTTATTCAAATGCATTTTAATTGAAAAATTTTAATTTTATTATCTCAATTTTCCTATCCAAATATTTATACAAGTTCGAGCTTTTTCTCCTGCTTTATAGTAAAGACTACTTTTGTAAAATATATTGTAATACGCACACTTCTTTTATTGTTTGAGACGTATTTTTTAAAAATTAAAACGAGAAAATCAATCGAACAAGTGAACTTTATATACCCTCGATAGCGAAAGACTTTTGTTACTTTAAGACTTAATGTTATATATATAGGGGGAAATAAAGTAATGGCATTTACAGCTGTTTTCGGTAATTTAAAGAGCAGGGTATGGCTTTGGGTTACTTCCTTATATTATAAAAGGGGCATGTATTAATTAAATTAGACACCACACACACACACACACTTTCTAGTTTCTTGTCGTTATTCGAAAATCTTTTATATTGAAAGAAACTGGCCCTTTCCTTAGAATTTCAGACCTCAGGTTTTCAAGGCAAGCCTATTTTAAAAATGCTTCTAAAAAGTTTTATCAGCAAATATTGTCATATCTAGTGTTTTTCATTAGAAAAGACCCCTTTTTGAATCAATTTATCATTACTTAATTGAGATGAAACTTATTTAATGAATAAATTCTGTTTGGAGTAATTGTGAGCAACAGAGTAACTGGTACTTGATTTTACTTCGTATAGAAGTTGTTTTTCCTAATGTTTCTTTTGTAAATGTTATACAGATACCTCGAAATTTTACACGATATAATTTAAAAGGATTTTGGAGGTTTCTGTTAATCAAATGGAAACAGCCGCTGAAATGGTTTTACAAGCAGACCGAAAACTCAGGAAAAATAAGAGATCTTTGGAAATCCCTGAATCCAAGTAGTATGAAAGAAATCGATTAATTTTTAAAATAATCTAATCTTTTGGAAAATCACTTTAAAAGGAAATCGGTTACAGGAGTTTCCTAAGAACAAGAATTCGCTGAATAGTTTCTGAAGCTAACCGGGTTATTTTGTGGACTTTTGAAGGTTGGGGCTCAATTTTGATGAATCCAACCAATAATCAACTGAAACTGATTTCAATAAAGCGATAAAAAAAAGGTGGTTTGGAATTGCTGAAATTATTTCGTAAACACACTCCATCATATGAATTATTTGCTTTCTTCCTATCTTTATTTATTAGGGCCAAAGTACTTCGAAAACGATTAAATTAAAACATGAAGAGTTTTATATGGGAGCCCAGTGAGCATAAAGTCGGTCATGGTTTAAATGTCTTCCGCTTTGGGAAATTTAGAGAAGAATGTCCGTTTAATCTCATTATTTAATAATGGTTCGAAATTACAAAGTCTTCTACAAGACCGTCCACATGTAATTCTAAAAATCAAACATTAATCTAACTAAATTAAACTAAAACAAGCACAATCCATCAGAACCAAATTTTCATCCTATATTTCTCCAAAGACTGGGAGAGAAGAGAAAAGAAAGAAAATGACTCTCTCTTAGAGAAAATTAATCACATTTAAATTCATTTTTGGCAAATTATCCTTCCTGCATGTACAAGGAGTATCAAAAATCATTATTCATATTCTAAAGGCAAATGAATAGAATAAAGAAACTTGGTCACAAATGCAATGCATTACCAATATGGCGGTGTAAGAACAGCAATAGTGGGTAAGCTTCGGAATTAATTATTTGCTAAACAAACACTTGAGGAGAAAATACTCCGAGAATAATTCCATGAAGAAGTAAATCAGAAGACATTCGCTGTAACATATGATTAATTTCAGTACGAAAAGAATCCATTTCAACAAACGCCAAAGAATCGTTTCGACGAAATTCTAACAGTGAACTGGATTGGTTGTTGGTGGCTTCCAAATCTTCGACGAATACTTTGTCATAAGAGTCACGTTTCGACTTAGCTAAAGCCAACCCAGATCACTCCTTCTACAAAAAACAAGTATTTACAAATACCAAATGAATGACTCACTGAACAATTACCATATGACAATTTTGACAGAAAAGTTAATATCCAGTTAATCAGTGCATGCTGCGATTTGGGATTCTTCTCGATTCCTCTTCACATCAGATATAGTTACAAAAATCAGATTTTTAACCACCTCTTTGTAAACTAAATTAATAAAATGAAAATATCTGAGGTTTACATTCTGAAAAAATAAATATAAAAATATAGTTCAATTCATACTGGATTTCATTTGTTATGGATATAAAATAAAACATTTTTGAAAATAAGAATATATTATTCCTTATCAAGGACTGGTGGGCCCACTCTTTGGATTTGGTGGTTTTGGCTTCTTTTGCCACCTTCATTTTGGCGATTCAGCTGCTTGGAAAATACATGTCCGGGATCTTTGCAAGATTTCAACAACCTTCGAAACTTGTCTTGCTAGATATTTCAAGTGATTAGAATATTATAGCATGTAATATATTGTGTTTGCTCTTTAATGCTGTTTTTGCAGCTCTATTGATGCATTAAAATCGGGAGTGAAATGTTATCTGTGATGATGGAATTTGTAATGCAATTTTGTTTCTGTGTCTGCAAATTTCCACTCCTCATATGACGTTCTGTTCTTGTCGTTATTACGGAGATCCCTCTGACAGTCGAACATTCCGTTTGCTGGATGGATTTTCGTATTACAGAGTAATTTTAGAATACTCCAAATATTTTTATTGTTTGCTTAAGGAATTTTGTCTCATTCTATTTAACACCCACTATATGCATTAAGTTTTTTTGATGACTCACCAAGCAATAATATATAATTTATTTTTAAAAATATGTGGCCTGAAAATATAAGTAGCACAATCCACAAGACAAAAAAAGTTTACACAGAACAAATTTCTTTTTTATTTACGCTGTACTGTCTATTATCTAATAACTTAATAAATGTCGAATTATTTTTATAATGTAATATACATAAAAATTACCATCGTAATCCTAGCTGATAAAAAACTTTCTCTTTTATTTCTTGAAATGTTGCACTGCATACTTAATTTATAGGGACAAAATTTTTAAATGAAGATTTATTCCCTAATTATTTGCAAGAAACAACTGTTCAGCAGTTAAATTATTTTGAAATATCTGATGCATAAAGGGGAAAGCTAGTTAGTAAGTTCAAGTTGACAAATTACTGAATTATAGTTGAGTGATACCATTCAAGTTTCCTTGTCTAAGAACTGCAGAAAGAGTTTCTTAAAGTTAAACTATATGGTTTTTAACGTAGTAATGCTAGATTTTTGAAATATAAGTAGTCAATGTTTCAAAATGATGTTTGTTGACAAAATCAGCATGATGAAAACTGTGCTTTGCTAGAATATCAATGCAGATTACTTCCATAATCTCTACTCATCCAAACGATGTGGATTGTCACTGCTTGACAATGGCCATTACAACAAGGCATTGTTATCTACTTTGTATCTACATGGTTTCAAAGTATGATTGAGAATAGTATATATGAGAATAGTATGAAATCTACTATTCTTACCACCAAATTACTTAACTCTTAAACAAATCTATTATTTATGAGTTGGTTTGTCTGAGCTCATGATCGGATGCAGCATAATTTAAATGAATTCCAGACCTGTGCTCCAAAAAATACATACATGATAGACTTATGAAAACGATGTCCACACATATTGAAACTATTTTGCAAGCTGAATATGGAAGAACAAAATTTTAGATAAGAGATAATAATTTTATTTTCCTTTCAATTACAATCAAAAATCACTATTTCTCACAGAATTTGATTTCTTATAATTCTATTTCCATTTATATATACCTCCATTTTTTTTGTGTGTGAAGTGAATTTACCAGATTTATTTGTACTAATACATTACATTTTATTGATTAACTTTTGCTATTTTATCTACTTTAGATAAAATACCAAAATTTTGTATTTGCTTTAATTTATCCTATTTTATAATGTCATTTTAAATTATTTTTGATATTAATTAATACAGTAATTTTACTTTAATTCAGGACTTTAATTATGAGTAAAACAAATTTAATGCAATAGTGTTAGCAGATAAATATAAAGAAGCAATAAGTGAATCACAATTTTAAAGTAAAAACGAGGGTTACATGCATATTAAGCCTATGCTGTATATTTATATGAAATTAGGATATACAAGAAGAGTCTGCAAATTTTAATATAAATTTGTACTTTAAGCACGATGAAAATTTTAGATTTTTCACGTTATTTTAATATAGAATTTTTTAAAAAAAGTGGTTACAAATCATCGAAAATAAATCTTGACTGATCAGAGTGAAATTTTGGTTATTTTAATTATGATTGTGCTTCAAAATCTTTACTATTTTGGTCAATTACTGGCAACATTTCAAACTAATATTAAACTGTTTTAGAAGATCTAAATTATGCAATGAAATTGTGATTTAATACACAATTTTAAAAGTGTAATAAGCAGAGAACACAAATAAATTTTATGGAAATGTTTATTATGTATTAGCATAATATTTGACACATCAATCTGTTTAAATAAAGTAGACCTACAACATTAGATTCATGAATTCAACACAAATTTATAGCATTCCATTCACAGAATGTATTGTCATTTCAATAAAATGACCCATATCTCAAATTTCAACAATATTATAGATTTATTAATTTACAATAAGAATTATTTTAATAAGTAAATCGACAGATATAAATAAATGATCTTACTAGAAATAAAAATTTTGATTCATAAGTAAAAATAATTTGCTTTTAAAAAGAAATCTGCAAAATGCAAGGTTTATAATGGTAGTTAAAATATACAAATATGTCATATAAATTGTAATAAACAAAAGCTGCTTTCAAAAACTACAATTTTAACATAAAAAAATATAACTTTAAAAAAGATAAAAGAACAATTTATATCACAAAAATTTAACTAAATCGATCATTTATCTCCTTTTGCTAAAATGTAAATTACCATAGAAAATAACTCCATCAATGATAAAATTTTTTCTTTAAATATTTTCAAATTTGTCAATAATAATGAGGTTGTTTCAATATTTTAAAACATCCAAATAAAAATTGCTTATATAGCATCAGACATTATAATTAACTGTAATAGATATGATACCGATACATTTTTGTCTTCATACATCATTGTTAACTACAATGAAAACATCTTAAAGGATATTTTTACTAATAATGAAATAGTCAGATTCCTCTACACCATCTGCAATATTATTTTCACATCCTATTAAATATAATGTTCTTTCGAAATAGAGACTAATTTGAAAGACTTCCAAAGTGTCTTTACAAGATTTTTTTGTTCTTATTTCAAAAACGAAAAACTTCATATTCTATTGATGGATCACATACATACACATGACTAGAGAAAAAATATTCTACAAGTTAA
The DNA here is from genome assembly GCF_947563725.1 of Argiope bruennichi. NCBI lineage: Eukaryota > Metazoa > Arthropoda > Arachnida > Araneae > Araneidae > Argiope > Argiope bruennichi. Next base: position 62,782,194 of record NC_079151.1, on the reverse strand, counting down.
TTAATAAAATACAATGAAGTTTATTTATGGAAAAGTAATAAGTTCTTTTACCACAATGTCCATTAAATTATTAAAATAATTTCAAGTATTTTACGACAAAAGATTAGAAAAACGATTATACATTAAAAAAAAAAAAAAAAAAAGTCCCTTTGATACTTTAAACAAAATTTTCCATTTTTATTTTCTGGATATACATATGTTTGGTGTAACAGAATGGGAAAAATTCCATAACTATCTTAGGATTTAAAATCTTATTCTATAATAACATATCTATAAATGTTTCCAAATATTTTGACCAGGAAAACAAGATAACTCTTAGAAATATCAGTACTTAAAAAATGAAGTCAAAATCCTGATTTAGTTTGTAAATTTTTTTTCCGGTATTGCAACCATATTTGGCTGTGCAGTACCAGAAAAAAAAAAATGTAGGAAGCCAAAACATTAATAAATGCAAAAAGAAACAGTATTCATCTCTAATTTATAACAAAAATACATTAATAATCAAAGTGAAGAAATAACGTGAACACAACCATTTACAAAGGTATTAAACACTTCTAAAAATGTGAAAATTTAAGAGCAATATTCTATACATTCCTAAATTATTGTGCAAAATACAACATTCTGATATACAAACAAGCCCATCAAAAAACAAAAATAGAAATAGCTCTGTATTATATATATACATATATGTAAAAGTAAAATGCAAAAATCAGTTAAATAAATATATGAAACCGGTAAAAGAGATTTTTAAAACATGAAATTCAAAGTTGAAATCATTTGCTACAATAATAAATTCATGGCAGTTTTTAAACCTCATAATTATTGCATTTCATTAATTTTGTTTTTGAATTTGCAGAATTCCTTGGTTTCATATCTTTATCATTTAAAAAACTTATCAGTTGTATAAATTTGATAATTGATATTAATTACAGTAATACAGCTACTAATATCAGTTTTAATTAAAATCTGGCATACAGGTACAAATGCATTATAAGTGAAGGTACAAAATATGGCATGACAGAGTAAATTAAAAAAAATAATCAAACATGATTAATAGTGCAATGTGCAAAATGTAACTGGAAGAAAGAAAGGACAAATAATCAAATACATATATTATTTTTTATTTCTGTAGCAGATTTCTTTAAATTCAGTTCACAGATAGCATACAGATTCCATATACACATACAGTAAAAAAGGAACAAATGTAGTACCAAAGTGGCAATACATCTTTTCCTTGGCTTCTGCATGAGAAGCCTTAATATCTAATCATTCAACAATATAGTTCAGATCACATTTTGCAATAAAATATGATGTGAGAGAAAAGTTAAGTATTAAACCTAATACAAAATGCGCTTTTCGACAGCTTTGCGGCAAATTGGGCATTCCGACATGCGATCTCCACACATTTGGCAAGTCCCATGACCACATAAGAATATCATGTTTTTCAGACGATCTAAGCACACAGGACACATGGTCTGTGTAACAAAAGAACAAACAAATCAATAAAAATGAAACTATATATAGTAATTTCGCTTCCATAAAAATTTGATTATGGATATAATTAATATCTACTAATTTTAAAATTTACACGATGTTCTTAATATTTAATTTTTGACTCATCAAAATAAAAACAGATCATATACTTTATCAAAATAAAATATTTTAAAATTTTTTACACTTCCTTTTAAATGCTAAAATTCGATAATTAGTTTAATCACATTAATAATTTTAAAATTGTGTACTGGGAATAGTACCAGAAGTCTAAACTTTCGTTATATAATCAGAACACTAACTAAGACAACACGCTAACTTTTAATATTTACAATGAATTCCTTGAAATGAAATTCATACAATTTTTTTGATGGAAGTAAAGTTTTTAAACACAAGATGGGAACTTCACTGTCAACTTTTGAAACTGAATAAAATGTAAATTTAAAAAAAAAAAAAAAAAAAAAAAAAAAAAAAAATATCCAAATCTTTCTCTTTAAAAATTTCTCTTTCAAGACAAAACTTTTTAATGATAATTTTGATGCTACTTTATAATTTATACAATTTTCACTCTAATTGATGTTATAATACCTTTTATATCCTATTATATATAGTATTCCAAAGAAACAATTACTACATGAATATCAATATAGTATTAGAAAACTTTTGGTGCAAGTGATTGTTAAGTACAAACCTAATACAAAGTTTTGCAATTATAGAGGTATTTCAAATTATTTCTAAAAAATTTCAATGTAATTTATACTTCCAATTTTTGTTCATAGTGATGCATCTTCCACATTATTATAAACAAGTACATGCTATAAAATTATATTAAGTAGTTCCTAAAAAAGTTGTAGTAGTTATTTCAAAAAGATGAGAATGTTTTGGAATATTAATTGCTCCTTATCATTAAGGTTAGAAATAAATATTATGACTTAAGTAACAAAAAAGAATGCTCGAATAAATATTTTAACATGAGCATAGGTCTTTATTGTACAAAATAACATATATTACAACTGATATCACAAAAATATTAATTTTTTATAGTACTTAAATAGATACCTGTTCTTTAATGTCTTGAAGTTGATCTTGTAATTTCTGGATGTCATTGTGCAAGCAACCATTATTCATCATCATATTCATATTAGCAGGATTGGATGCTATAGGTGTACTTGTTTGAACAACAGGAACACCAGAAGGTACAGGTACTAAAATATATACAAAAAATATTATTTAAATATTTCTAAAAATTGATAATTTATATACGTAAGTAGTCAAATTATAACAACATAAGTAAACAGGATTATAATTTTATTTTTTCATTTTCTAAATGGTGAATTATTTGTACCTATTACAAATAATGAAATAATATGACAGGAATTAATTTCATATTCAGGTAATCAAAGAATTAGATATATATTTTTCTATTATTATTGATAAATATGCTTTTAGATGCAAAGAGGAATAGAGCTAAACAAATTTAAAATTGATTTTCAGAATTAAAAAAAAAATGTGTTATTATTATTTAAACTGCAACTTCAGCAAAATATTAAATTATATAAAATACTTTTTCAAAAAATACAATAAAATATTTAATAAGTTTATTTATACATTATGACTAAAAACAGGTAATTCAAAAATAAGGTACTTATGAAATTAATGGAATATATAGATGAAAGTAGTGCATACCAGTTCCACCACAGCACACAATAAAAGGAACCACTTTATCAATTTGAGCTCGACACTGAACACATTTTTTCATCAATGCAGCACAACCTACAAAGATTAAGTTTTGAGTTTAATAATGTGAAGTTAACATTCTAAACTGCATTAATTATTCCATAAAAAGATTAAAAATAAAAATATTAATAAATACAGATATTTTTGAAGTATTCAAAAATATCATATTCATAAAAATTATTATTTAGTTTAAATTTTAAGGATTTGTCATTAAAATAGCAAAGTTTTACGTTGATTACTTTAGCTAATATTCATTTAAAGGAAAAACTAAAAGGAGCAAAAATTTTATTAAAATTTAATTTTACAATAACAGAATTGTGAAACAATGTAAGTACAGGCACAGCTAATTTACATTGTCACTGTACAGCAACAATTTGAACAGTTTCAACTGTTGATATGCACATTTCTAAAATTCAAATTAAAAATATTATGTATATATATATATATATATATATATATATATATATATATATATATAAATAAAAGCTTATTTTGGTTGAAGCAAAATGCAAGTTCGAAGACATTGAACAGACATTTTACATTTTTAAATTAATTTTAATATCCATTCCTGGAACGCATAATTATTTACAACCAGAGATGCGGACAAGGCACGTCCACCACAGTACGGCACAAAAGCAGAAATGGGGGGGGGGGGGTGCAAAACAAATAATCACTAGTCTTATATAACATGGGATTTCGGCCACGTGTTGACCTTAGACAAGGGCAACAGAGGGATCATTTTCACTTGATACGTAGAACTGATTGCACAGTAATTTTTACACAGCTTCATACATGGAATGGGATCAGGAAACAAGAGAACACTTTAGAATGACCCCGACATGGGACAAAATTTAGGAAATTTTAGGAAATTGATTTGGATTAAATTAAATATTAAAATATCATTACACAGACAAACACACACATGCACGCACGCACACACACAATTTAAATCTCTTAACATTTTAGATTAATATTTAAAAACTATCTTTAAAATTATTTATTAATTACAAGAAAATACACACTTATGAGAGTAAAGGTAATGAAACTTTAGGCATTATATCGACAGTGTTCACTGAAAATCATTTAAACCATTTGACAGAGAAAACCTTGTCTATATGTTGAAATAAGAAGTCACTTCAAAATTTCAAACGGCAGCATTCATTATAGATAACAAATTGCAACTAAGAGTTTGTGACTATAATTATAAAATAGCATTACAAATTTGCATTAAAATTCTGCAAAACAACAACTTTAAGTTGGACTATTTTTATGATAATATAAGTAACATCGATGTAAATAAAAGTAAAAATTAATTTCTTCCCACTTAGTGTTTAAATAATATTAAGGTGTAAGGAAAGTTTTAATGAATGTTTCATGACAATAAATACAGTAGTGAGTTTTTTTATTAACTGAAAAACTGTTACTATATACAGAAAAAAAAAATCTTTTGTAATGACATTCCTGATTACAATCAGTTTATTCATTTGACTAAAATCTGGCATTAGCAATTTGAAAGAAATCTTGTATAATTTTCCAAAATGGAACAGGCTCAAAACACGTTTTCAGAAAGCTTATAAATTTCCATATCAAAAGCTAAGCTTTCAAAGATTAATGATTGTTGATAGGAAAATTCTTTTAAAAAAATCAATGATTTTCATCCAGTTTTTGAAGTAAGAATTTACTTATATCATATATTACTTATATCATACAACTAAAAACTCACACATTTATAAAATGTTTTTATGTAATAATAATTTTTATATAATACATATATATATAATATTTATTAAAAAATAAATATATTGCCAATAAAATGAATTATTATAGTCTAAATGATTGGATTATTCACAAAGATATTATCTGATGATATGGCTTTAATTTCTAGATAAGATTAAAAAAAAATCTTTTTTTAATCTTATCTAATATATATTTTTTCATATTTTACAATATTAATTTTCTCATTGCTGCACAATGTTTGAGGTAACATTTAAAAAGAGATTTATTTAAACTTTTGATTTGCCATTTTATAAAATACAAAATGAAAAGTTTATCAAGTTCGCCAAAATGCCAAACCAAATAAGTTTGGTTTGGTATTTTAAGGCACAACAGCCATAGAGCTGACTGAAATGGACAAATCTTTAAAGAATAATATAAAGTTAAAAAAACATTTAAAGTAATTTTTAAAGCACAACTTCAATGGAATGTTGATGCTAATAGTCAAACAGATTAATTAATTAAATTAATGTAATACTCCATCCCCAAAGGACAATTTCACTAAATGTAATTTGGTTAAATTTTACTTTTATATTAATTTTGACAAGCTAAGTTTATATATAATAGCTAAAAAGAACATTGCCATTACTGCTAATACTTATTTCAATACATAAATGAGCATTTCCGAAATTGCTAGACATGAAACCTTTTGAAAAAAGGTTTTCCTTTCAAATGGTAAATTTTATATGATTATAGAATAAATAGTACTAGAATAATGCTAAGAGTTTAATTTTTTATCTTCTCTTTTCCAATAATACACATTTATAACTTATTATTTTTTTTTAAAAAAATAGAAAACAAACTAAAAAATCTTACTATCACATGCACACATATGACCACAGGGCTTGAAAAGGACAGAGGCCTTTTTATCTGAGCAAACAACACATTCTTCAATCTAAAATGGAAGCAGATGTATAAGAAAAAAATGAAGAAATATGGATTACTTTTTACAACTTACTTATAGCAACAATTCTCATTGCATATATCCATTCAACTTCAAATTTATACAGAAATAAATATTGTAAAAAAGAAAGAAAGAAAAGACAGTTATACTTTATCAATTAAAAAAGGAACCATTTTCCTTTAAAACATTATGATTTTCTATACATTTAAAATAATCAGGGAAACCAAAGTCTCCCCGTTCCAATTACTGGTCTGATTTTGAAAATCTTTGTTTCATTTGAAAGTTCTAGATATGCTTCCAATAGTCATCTGCGGTCCATCATGACAGAAGCTTCGAAAACATTAAATCACACTGAATTCTTTATAGCACAGAACGCTGGTAAAGACCCCTAGTCACAACTCGTCCACCAACTTTGAAAAAAAAAATCATATGAAAGCCATCAATTACCCTAAAGTTTCTTTAGAGAAACTTCAGACTTAGCAACTGGTCTGACTTTGTCAATTTGCAGACATTGCTACTCAATAAGAATAATTTAAAATATAGTTTCTTTTATGATTAACTTAATCAAAATTGATTGGCATGACTTAATTATTACTATTAATATGATTGTCAAAGAAGATTAGTTAAAGAGACTAGTTTGTTCTGAAAATTTTTAACTAATAATCCTAATATTTAATCAAACAATGAAATGATTCTTTGAGGATAATGTATTATTAATTTTGATGAAGAAGAAACCAATTAAAATGCAGAAATATTTAGAGACTATAAGTAGAAAATATTAGTAAAACATACAAATAGAAAATGAATCGAACTGAAAAATCATTATTACCTTAGTTCGAGATTGAACTGGTTCTTTACACATAAGGCACTTTTTGACTCTAGGTGAACACAAGGAACAAGTTGCTACATGACCACAAGGTCCAAATAAAGTATCTCTTTTCATATCAGAACATACCATACATTCTTCAAGAGTTTCATTATCTTGAACAGGAGTAGTATTGGACGGGGTTATGGAATCTTCACTAAAATACAATATTTAACAGTATTTAATAATATTTATAGACAAAACTATAAGAGAAATCTAAAATCACCATACATTTTATTTTGAAAAAATGGTTAACAGATTTTTTTCAACATTATATACAAAAATATGCAGTCACTTGTTTGATCACTATTAAATAATTAAATATTTGCTTCAATATTTCTCATTTTGCAGCTATACTATAAATAAAACTATATTAACAGTTGTAATATAAATATATATAAATAAACAAAAATAATAATAATTAAAATGCTAAAGCAGAAGATGACTTGCACACAAGTTAAAAAAATTGCTTCATTTACATACTTTGTGGATTGGAATTAATATACACAACAAAGCAAATTCAAAAATTGCAGATTAATGGTAAATACAAACAGAAAAGGTCCAAAGCATTGATGATCTCAAAATTCTAATGAGAAGCAAATTTCATAAGATAGTTTGTATTCTAATTAAAAGGGTCGATGAAATAAATCTTCTAAATTCAATTATTAATCAAAAATGTGAATGTAATCAAAAATTATCACCAGAATAAATAAAATGTAAGTAAAAGATTTGATTCAAACTATTTAACTAGCACAACAACTTTCTAAATTCATTGAATTATAATTAAAAAGCACTTATGCATTATATCTATAAGACAAATTAACACTAAAAATATATTTTGTGATAAATAGAATTTCTAAAGCTTTTTTTTTGCAGTTATTATTATTTTTTAAAATATGGAAATATTCAAAACACAGAGAAGAAATATAAATTCTTACTTTGCATGCTCCTTATAACATTTAGTCAAAGCTTTACATAGATTTGGATCAGGACATAAATCCAATGGTGTCTGACCTTTTTTATTTTTTATATGCAAATTAGCTCCATTCGAAACCAAGAAACAGGCAATAGAAGCATTACTCTTTTTGTCGGAGCTCTGTGTTCCCAAACCCATTAAAAGCTGGAAAACAATATAAATATATAAATAATACAAAATGCAACCACGGAAAATGCTAATGTGTAGAAAGTTTAGCAGGTACAATTAAGCAATTGCAGCAATATAAATAAAATATAATATAAAAGCACTACTATTTTTTCGAATGGATAGAATAACAACCATGGGAAATGAATATAACATTCTACTGAGTAGCATATTTTTTAATGAAATAATTAAAAAGTTAAACTAAAATATTTTCTACAATATAATGAAGTTCCTTTAGAAATCAATAAAAAAAAGATTATATCTAAATGTTAAGCAACCAAATGCTTTTGATTATATATATATATATTATCTATGCCACTATGATTAGTTCACTAATATTTTACAATTTTGTACTACTATAGTCTTCTAGTATAAATTTTGAAAAGAATTAATTAAAGAAAAAAAAACATAATTTTTGAAATTTCAAACAATTATTTATTTAAGTTTGATTTGATTTCTATAATTCTTAAGGAAATTAAGAATTCTATTGTCAAAAAATTTTAATTTACAGATATGTAAAAAACAGAGTGATTAAAATTGCCTAGAATACTTTCATCAAAGATAAATGGCAATGTACATGCTAAAACAAATTTTTGAAAATATGGCTATTTTCTGCAGTTTCATAAGTTTAGCATACTAATGAAATTTCCTCATTACAAATAATCAACTTATATGACATGATCTTCAGTGCAAGAAGTAAAAATAACACTATTCAATCTGATAATTTCAAAACAAAAGACTCACTATGATAAGTTTTTTATTGCTTTTCAGGTGTTGCACTTTTTTTTGCTTTTGTATTTTTTCCAGTTTTTTCTTTTTACATTAGGAGTTAGTAATCTTATTGTTGTATTTGAAATTATATCTTCCATCCATTAGTAATTTTTAAAGCATTTAGCTATCTGTACAAACAGCATTAAAGTTTTAAACTGGCCATTGCGGTAGTAAATTGATTACTTACTACTTAAAACTACTTATATAGAGATTAAATTAATAAAAAAAATTTATCTAGTTTTGGAAATTACAAAATGAAAAAGAGAACAACTGAGATTTGTATTGTTTTAAAACTCTTAGATAGCTGAATGCAGACCTGAAAGTGATATTGCTATATTATAGATATTTTTAGAAGAAACTGATTTTCAAACATATATTTAAATTTATTCAATATCTTTTAATCTAGTAGTGTTAAAAAAATTCCACTTTCCACTTCTTTGAAGAATGATTGAATTATATATTTTGAGAATCATTTTTAAAAATATTTTTTTATTAAATATTTCCATGCAGTTTGTAAAAATATGTAAATCCATCAAACTTTTTTTGATGCATTATATATATATATATATATATATATATATATATATATATATATATATTTTGGTTTAATAATCAAATTTTTCTACATTTAAAAATGTTTTTATTGGTATTTGAAGTCTGCAAATTTTTAAGAATTTATGTAATTAGAATTTTTTACTTTGTTTGTTAAATAAATTCTCTGTAATTTCAAAAAAAAAAAAAAAGTGAAAAAAAAAAGTAGGTGACTGATATTTAGCAAGTTATTAATTATATGATTTAACATAAATGGATATTACACATTTTTGTCACATAAAAAATATTTCAAACAAAATTTAAGTAACTTTTATCATTCACAATTCAGTTTTGCAATCTTTCTCAAATATAAATGGAAAAAAGTTTTATATATACAATAAATTTCGCATTCATCAATATATTGCAGATCTAAAATCAGAAAAGATGTTATCTCTGACTTTCCGTGCTTGGGATGTCGTCATCAAAGTTGAAAGCGACTGGTCAATTTTTTTTTCTTTTTTACAATTTGGTCAAAGGAATTGCTTTCTATATATTTCTCTTCAACCATTTTGATGATCAAAAATCTACTTCAGAAAAACAAAACTTGAGCTTGCCTTTGCTAGATCTTGCATACTTTGCTTACATGCTAGGAATTTAAAACAAAATACATACCCCAAAATTGAGAACATACTTCAATAAAACATCCCCCCCCCCATTAGTAGATTTGATTTATAATCAATAAACAATTTTAATAGAATGACATGACAAATTATATACTTCTAGCTTTCTGTTACTGTATTGATATAAAAATGGTTAGATACTAGTTTGCTATTTTTTACCAATCATGAGATCCAAAGTGCTGAATTTATCAAAATCTAAGTAATGTAAAATAATACTGTACAACAACTGATATAAATTTTTTGAATATAATTTTGATTCAACAAAATATAAATCTGTAAGATAATTATTTTGTTATCATTGCTTTTTCCATAAGGGAATATATTGACAAGAGCAATAAAAATTTTACCTCTGAAGTACCACTGATGGTACTTTCATTACTGATACCAACTTTACCACCCTCCTGCATGTCCTGCAATTGTCTAAGTTGAGAAAGAGTGTGATGACGCAAGGCTTCATGAAGGGGAGTATCACCATCCTTGTCTGGTATGTTAAGATCACATTTTTCGCGAACAAGAAGCTATCAAACAAAATTAATTCTGTTATATATTCCTACAAATGCAATCTATTTATATACAGTATTAAAGTTTAACATGATATTTTAAATCAGTAAATAATATACTGAAAGCTATTTGCATTTAGAGGTAAAACAACATTCAGATTGTAAGCCTGTATGAATGCATAAATCCTGATTATAGTCTGGAAATATCTTCATCAAATTCTATGCCAAAAATTTCAGTAACTTAAAAGTTTAGAAAAAGTGTTTTCATTTAAAAACACCAATATTTTGTTAAATCTCTAAATAAAAATTGAAACATCTTTTATATGTCAAGTAATTTGATTTTTTTCTTCTTCATGATGATAATACATACATATGCAACTGAAAATAAACTATTTAAAAAGCTTCATATTAATTTGAAAACAAAATCATTACTTCATGGGTTTAATATGCCTCAAATTACAATTTAGGAAATTATGTTAGAAGAAAAAATAATATGAAAATTAAATTTCTAAAACAAAATCTTATTTCATGACATATAAAATAAATTACGTTAAGATAAAATCAACATCTGAATCACAGAAGTTTTAATCTTACCCTCACGATTTGTGTATGTTGACGTTCAACTGCCAAATGTAATGGTGTCTGAAGATTGACATTTTGTTGATTCATATTTGCTCTACCCTAAAAAAAATGATGAAAATATAAAATTCAAAAATTAAATTAGTTGCAATTTCAGAAATTTCAAAATATTGCAAAGAAAAAAGGAAATAACTCACTATTTCAGTTTTCAATAAATTGAGCAATATAAATATTTTATTTCATTAAATAAATCTTTTAAAATTAAACATTAACATTAAAATAATATTAATGTTAAATTATGTTAATGAAACATCAAAATAATATCTTTTAAAATTTCAGCTTTTTATAAATATTAATTTGTTAATATCATTTTTGGATTTATCAAAAATGATAAATCCAAAATTTATCATTTTTGGATTTATCATTAATAAATCCAAATTTATCATGAATACATTAAGAATATTATTATTCTTAATATGTTATTAATATATTATTCTTAATATTATTATTCTTATGTATACATTAAGAATATTATTAACATTAATATTCTTAATGTTAATAAAGAATATTTTTTCTAATTCAATAGTTTTTTTTAAGGCATGTGTTCCAATTTAACATAAAATCATTAACCCTCTAAGCAGTAAAAAAAGCTTTTTCAATTTTTCATATTCAACTAAAAAGTCAATAATTCACTTAAAAGTATGAATTTTTAAAATCTCAGTGATAAACAATCTTATATTTGAGTTCCTATTATTTATAAGCTTATCCACCTCAAATATTCATATTTCTGACTTAAAAGCTATTAGAACAAAATTATTGGGTACTAAGAAGGTTAATGAAATTAAATTTTAAAAAGATGAAACATTCATAAGATCCACATTACCTGTTGAACAAGCAATTCAGCAACTTCCACATGATTATTTAATGCAGCTAAATGGAGAGCAGTATAACCATCATCTTTCTTTTCATTTACTACCCAATTACGAGGAAGTTTAGATAGTAAAATTCTCATGGCACTGTAAAAGTTAAAAGAATTCTGAAATAATATTGTATTAATAAGCAAATCCCTTCTTTCCATTCTAATTACTTAAAAATTTTAAATAATATTGATATTAGCCTATGTTAAATTCAGGATACAGATATAAGCACAATTTCAAATTACTCATAAAATATTCTTTAAATAATAAAGATGAAAGGGACTGGAAAAATGCTAAAGTTAAATTATATTAACATTAAACATTTAAAAAGTAAAATGTGTTGAAAATAACTATAAAATTAATTTTAACTTAAAAATCATAAAAGTTAGTTTTTATTAATTCAACTAAAAAGTAGATTTTTTAATCAAAAATTTGCAAATCGAAATATTTATAAAGATATGTATGCATATGTGGATTATACATTATATGGATTATAAAAATATGAAGGGCTAAAGGCAATAATACGCTTTCAAAATTTAATCATATTTATAATTTAAAAATAAAATGTAATGTTTTTTTAATTATTAATAAAAGTTTAGGAATTTTCCTTTTTATAATCACTGTGGGTTTCACTTCCTTATTATACAGTTTTCAGTAATTCGTACTTTTAAAATTTGCTTTTGATAATTTTTTTCTTCTTTTTTTAAGCATAGTCAACTCTAGATTATCTGCGGAATCGGGTTACAGGGTAACCGCGGTGAAACCGCAAAATAGCCGGAAAAGGTCACAAATCAACAGAAAAATGCTTTCGATCAATTTTTATTTATAGAATACAATTTGCACATACAATTAGGATTTATTAAACAGTAGATTTCTGCACTTAAAAAATTTATTGATTTATTATTTTCTTTTAGCAAAAAAGTATTTGTGTGTGTGTATTTTCAAAATTGTGATTGCATTATTTAATAAAATATTATTGCGGTCTCGGCATTCTTAGCGATCTTAAATTTACGAGGGGATCGCGAAGCTCCATTTTATATAATGCAACTATCTTCGCGATATATGTCAGTTGCTTGGTGATTGAATTTTGAGGACCACTATAATACATAAATACCCATTTTTTTAATCATATTTTGGCATTAATTACCCAAATAATCTATCTATACATAATCAAGAGTTTAACACGCTTAATGCATTTTGCAATTCATTATCAAAAGTATTATAGAAACTTGAAGTTAAAATAAATAAATCGTTAGGAAGTAGGAGGAAAGGTCGACAACAAATTCCATCTTAATACAAAAAAGAATCCTTGAATGAAAGTTCGGAACGATATTACTACATTATATTTCAAGAAATAAAAGAAAAATATATATTAATTGTACATTGTTACATAAATTTTGCGAAATCTGTCCGTGACCTGTACAGTGATAATACTAGCAGGCCCAATAAAAGAAAAATCGTTTTAATCGTTGTATTCTACACAAAATAATTCCCAGTAGCCAAGCACAGACAAAGTGTATACAAAATAGCATTTGTATTAAACAGCAGCACACAGGCTGCACATCGATAATAAATAACTGTAACAGCACTCAAAGAGAACTAGCAAGAGGGATGCTCAATTCTAGTATGAATGGCTCCGTCAGCAACTAAAAGTAACTCAACACAGATTGACTTCAGGAATGCTTCCTTGCTTTTTATCGTGATAGGTCAAAAACGATTGCTGAATTTCAAGTCTTAATGGAGCTATCGCCAAGATTCTTGTAGTTTCTGGAAATTTTAATTTTGTTTCCAAATTTGTCGCCAAACTGTCCAAACGTCGTCAAGACTAGGTGTTACCGACTTAGCATCGATCCTAGTTATCTGTAAAACTGTCTTACCATGGAACTAAGTGCACTCGTTAGCAATAGTACAGTCCATAAAGATATGATAATTGTAATAATACAATAGTCTATTTGATGGTAGTAATCGTAAGCCAGAATACTGAGTAAATGTTCAGTCATACCCTTAGAACGAAACACCATTCTGATATTTTTGTTTTTGTTTTATTCTACATCGGTAATAACTGCACGGCGCTGTCGGTAAACATTAATTTTCATTTGGAAAGAAACGTGACATGCTAAAGTAATAATTGCGCATCGAAGAAGCAATGTTACCAGAAAGTTAGATTTTCTAATACAGAGCTGCGATGACCTCACACAATCACAGTACCTGACCTCAATTGCTGGTATTTCTTGTTTTCTGAAATTTACTTATTGCATTTATGCCATAAACTCCATTTTTATAGCTGAAGTTTTAGCGATGTGCCAAGCTCTGGATCAATTAACAGTCCTAAATAAAGATATCCTAATTCTTTCGGACAGTTATTCTGCTTTGATTGCACTTAAAAACATCAATTTCCATTTGTCTAAAATTATTCAACGACTAGTCTACAGAGAAAATATACAGTCTACAGAGAAACGCTCTAGAAAAAAACTCAACATCGAACAGCCGAACATCTCTTTTACCTTTCTTTTATCTCAAGCTCTTGCAAGCAAACATCATTTAAGCATCGTTATTCAAGTTCTCAAGTATTTTGATAGCCATTAATCGTAACTTTCTCGTTCCTATGGGATAATAGCCTTTGTCGCTATGTCCCTCACTATTTATATTCAAGTTCATGAGCTGCGATGAGAATTATTGAACTAATCAAGAAATGAATAAAGAAAAGTATTTCGAATCGTTCTTGTTTTAAATAAAGGAGAAATGTTCCAGTTATTACCTCACAAAAGATAATAACACTAAAATGCCGGAAATTTCAATTTTTAAAATTTTTCAGAAAAACTGACTAATAAATTTAGAAATTTATGTTGGAAGTAGAAAATAAATTTCTTTACAAAGACAACTATTTATTCCAAACTAAGCTCTCCTCCCAAAACAAGAAACAGAAACGATATTAGATAGGTCCTAAAAATTAGATGAATGAAAATTATACATTTAGAAGCTCTTTCTATACTTTATTATATTAAAGCAAAACTTACGGTAAACTATTTTAATTAAATCAAAACAAAAATACTGCTTTTTTCAAAGCACAGTTTAAATATTTTCTGAAAAAGCGGATTAAGGTTATATGAAAAAAAGGAGCACAATCAAACCACTAAACTAGACACACAACTTCACAATCTACACATATAAAATTTATATTTATTTAAAATACGTGCAAAAAAAAATTAATACATTTGGAATTTCCCAATTTCGATTTTTTTTCAAGTGATTCGAAAACTGAAAATTATTTACTGAATTAGCATCCAATTCCTTTCAAAGTGCAACAATAAAACTCAAAAGTTTAGAATACCAGTTCGTCGTAATACACAAAATTAAGACCATTCATTAACAAATAACTCATTCGACATCCTAATAAAGGGAATATTTTTCTACTTTTTTTTTTCGTCATTACTTAATTTTCTGTTGGTGGTTGATTAGAAACGACCGCTTTCGTAAAACGAACAATGAATCATTGTCTGAAAGAGAAGTGGGGAGGAATATTTCATTTTGGCGGTTGCTATGATTCATGCGGCAACGGACAATGCGAATATTCTCTCCAATCTGGAAATTACTCTCTGCAACAATCACATAATCACAAAGGAGATATCGAGATGTAGAATCCAAATTGATTGTTATATTTATAATAATCAGGGCAACATTATAAATAAACAAATATCTTTAGAATTTTTCAAAGACACAGAGATTACAGATATCATCAGTTCTATTTATGAAAACCAGGTCATATGTTAAAGCAATTATTTAAAGGATAGCATATTATAAACTTAACTAAATTCATTTTAAAAGATTTTCCACTAATAAATCAAACGAATTTACTTTTTCTATTTAAATAGATAAAGCAGAATTTCTGTGCGTATTCTTTACACAAATACACATTTTTTTTCTATTTTTAATTAAATTTAGCACACGCTCATCGAAATGAGTGAGACATCACTATCTAAAGTTTATTAAACTATCAATTGAAAATTAAACAAGGTTTTAGTGTTTTTCTGCTATATTTTCGAAATATTACTTTACGAAATTGATTTTTACACTTTAAAATATTACCTGTTAAATGATATCAATTTAATCGTTGTAAGATTTCTTTTTCTAATTTTAAAAAGATAAAAAATTTTTTTTAATGATTAATTACTATTCTTTCCATGCTTAGAAAAATCAAACTCATTTTTCCGTTTCCGTTAATCCGGGAGATTTTTAAAAAATTTTTATTTTAAAAACTGAATATGGTTACACCAGACGATATATAACTATAATATAAATAAATATTTTTTTTTAAAAAAAGTTTGTTCTCCTATTGTGGCAACGTTATTATGGCTGCAAATGCCGTGCTTGTATCTTCGTCATGTATATAATCTTAACTAAAACTTGCTTATTTTAACTAAAAACGTGCTTATTTTTAGCTAAAAACTTTTCCATTTTTTTAGTAATGATAATTACATTAATATTGCTTTTAGAATTTTATTTTATAAATATTTTTGACAAGATTTTTATTTGATCTAAAAATTAAAAAATCTGCTTTTTTTATGTATTTAACTGCTTTTTTTATGTATTTAACTGCTTTTTTTTATGTATTTAACTACTTTTTTTATGTATTTACTACATTAATTCCAAAATAAATTTTCACTAACTCGCAATTTGATGTTATGCATTTTTTTTTTTAAAAACTATATTTCAGTTCAAGGTCACTAAATGAAATGATCCCCCCCCCCTAATTCGTACAATGAAAGTTTTTCTAGCGCCAAGTTAGATATCTTTTATAATGCGGCGATGGACGCTTGCTTTTTGCTTTGTTTACCAATTCTAAATTTTTAGTTCCATTCTAATTCCACAATTATTATAATAAAATTTTTTCCTCTCTAACCTTTTAGTCTTAGGCATTTTGATTAAGAAAAATATAAAGAAAGTTTTATTTTTCATCAAATTTACTATCGAAAATTCTTAGTTCTTTTAAATAATATTTTGGTTATGTTTAAAAACATGGTGTGGCCGTCAAATCCAAATATTTTTAGGCGATAATTTGTCCGTTCTGCCGTCAAAGTGGAACAACTTTTACAAATTAGAGATTATTTCGGAAATAAGAAAAATAGAATGGCAATTCAATTTCTTAAAAATTTCAACTTCTATTAAATTCACATTTTTCACACTTATCAAACAACAAAGTACCTTTTTCAAATAGTTATGCATTTTATCAATAGTTAATTAATTTGGGATGCAATAATCCCAGCACGTAAATTGCTCATCAGAAAACTTCAATTTTTGATAATTTGTAATTTTTCTAATACATTTATCTACATAGTACATTTCTAAATTTTTAATACAAACATACTTAAATAGATAAAAAAAAAATATCTATTTAAGAAACATTTATTTCTATGGAGCAAATGCTGATGTTTGCGTAGAAACTAAGCAAGTCGAAATGCTAAACTTACTGTTTGTTCGGGTTGTTAAAAAATCCCAATGAGATTAACAAGAATCTGCTGATAAAAATGGAACGGATGGGTAAAAAGTTAATAAATTAATTGATTTGATGTATAAAAATTAGATAAAATAATTTCAAATATCTAATTTTTAAGATCTGCGTTTATTTATTGATAAAGACATGTGTATGTCATGTACAAAACTGAATTCTGAGATTATATTGTTGTTGCTTTTGCTTATGAAGAGAAATGCTCGGGTGGTAACAAAGTCCCCCTCCCCGCCCTTTACCAAGAAAGATATCAAAGACACTGAAGTGCTGAAAATTGATATACTGGGTCAGAGGGGGGAGTGGGAGGGGCTACAATGAAAATAATACTCTGGGTCAATAACAAGTTTGGGCTGAAATGGTCAATATTTTTCTTCAATCCAAAAAAGATGCTAAATCTCGACATTTTATTTCTCAACCAGTAATTTATTCCTTTATTCTTAAATACTATGATAGTATGGATGCATAAACTAAATGATTAAGAATGAGAGGAATTTTAAATTTTAAGTAAATGATACGATTTTGTTTGTTCAATAAAATCCAAGCTTGTTGACAAATAAAAAAAAGCTACAAGGCGGTTTTCAATTCTCCGTCAGCATCGTTGTATCAAATGAAAACTGAACCCACAAGCGGTTCTTCATTCATAGTTAAAAAAAATTATAATTTCGAATTTTTGACCAGTACATATTAATATTATAAGACATTCTTAATTTGATACGAACCGTCTTCGAAATTTTTAGACTGAATGAAGGAGAAAAATAAATAAAAAAGAGTGGGGGAAAAAAAGCGCGCGGGAGTTGGTGACATCATAGCAGCATGGTTCATGAGGCCCCAGACAGTCCAATTGAGTATGTGTGTGGTTCTCGAATTTCACTAGCGTAGTCGGGTAGGGCTGGCGGAAGGGAGAGTGCCATGATAGTCAATTAGAGTGAGCGTACGAAAAAGACGGACTGTAAGAGGCGCCTCTGTTCAGTTAGCATGGATGTATGTATTCGTCTGTGCCATGAATACACGCCGCTCCGGATGCGAGGCACACATTTTCTTATCTCCCAAAGAATGCCAGAAACATCTTCAGGCAGTAAACGGTGAGTAACCATAAATATTTTATTTTAGTTAAAAAAAATTTCACGCGAGTACGAAACTTTTATTTTACGCTTTCGTTATGTAATTTGTAATTCATTCTTACGAACAAGATATTATGATTGATAAGTTGGAGACGGCGGTCAAGCTAATTAATTCCGTTGAGTGATTTGAGAACCCTCAAATCTTCCCACGCCCAAGAAATCGAATTCGCGCGCTGGCTCCTAGATTCTTTTCTTCAGAAAGTCACGGTTGAAATAACAATGTATAGCATTGTTATTTTGGCAGTAATTTAATTAATAACTAACAAAGCAAAATAGAATTGAAAAATCCGGTTAGCATTTGTTGGAGATTTCTTAACATATTATATGTAACAAGATATGGGAAGAGGTAAACTCTAATCATAAGCAAATTTAAATAGTGACAGATTAGGAATTCATTAATAATAATAATAAAAGGCACATTTTAAATTCTGAGTTAAATATGAAAGAATTGTTTAAAGTTTTGTTAAATTAGGACACAAATAGTTTTGAAAAGTTTTTTTAATTTTTTTTTTTTTTTTACATTATTTGTGAGAAATATTCGTATTACACAAATAAAGTAAATTAAAAAGCGTAAATATTTCACAATCGAAATATTAGACTTCAATTTAAATTCTATCTCAGGAAAAGTAAAAATATTTCTTCTAGTACATTATCGCACTAGCAGTCAAGCGAATGTTTCTTTTTTTGGAGGGGGGATATTAAATATATTTCCAAATTAATTATTATTGTTGCCTCCACCATTGTTAAAAACAAATTAACCATATTTTCTTTTTTGAAGGTTATTTGTCTATGAAAGATGTATAATTATATTAACAACGATATATCTTAATTTCAATTACAACTGAATTACCAAAATAATTCCCTAATTAAGCTCTCATTTGAAAACAAATAAAAAATATGACGATTGCAGATATTTATAATAATTATAGTTATTTATGATTGTATTAGATTTCATTATTAGAATTTATAAAAAAAAAAAGTACAATCCTGTGTGAGCGATGACGAAACAATTTCTGATACTTGACATTCCTGCACATAAATATTTTTCTTTAAAAAAAAAAAGCCAATATATACCCGAAAGATGTTACAAAACACAACATATCAATTTGAATTTTCGATAGTTTATTGAAAAAAAAATTGTAATTAAATATAAAAAAGGAAACTAATCACATGCGAAGAAATTTTAAATTCTGATGACATCGTTCAATTATTAAAAATGGGAGGTTCACTTTAAACACGATTAAGTTAATATTTGACTAAAATCTCGGATATCGAGAACATAGTATTTATAAGTACGGAAGACAAATTTTGATTGCGATCACAAAAATGTAAGAAAATATATCCCTTCCGCCACTAAATATTAAAAAATGTTAGAGGCGAATATTTCCCTTAAAAATGTTTTGAACAACGAACAAAATGAAATCATCACTTAAAAAATCTTAGAAAGAATCGGCGGTTTCTTTTATAAAAAAAGTGGAAATAGGGGTTGACACGCTGAGGTTAAAGAGCAAATCGAATGGCGGTTGCTTTTGAAAGAACGCTTTGATCGGATGTGGGTCGGCGTTAAAGTCAGACTTCACTACATTTTTAGAAGACACGGTACAAGCTGGCACGCTCAGTTACTTAAAAGTTAGAGAAAATATCCAAAGAGATTTTTATTTACTTACAAATAGACCTTATTTTCTTTATTGCATCGAATGTGCACTGATTGATGTTTTTCATCTTAAAAAATAGCCGTTATCATGTAATATTGGCACGTTTTCGGAAAGATGAATGTAAAGTGATTTTTTTATAAAGAGATGTAAAGTGATTTTTTATCAAGGATATATTCGCATTTGATTTTGCAATGCAATTCATTTTATAGATATCAAGGACTGCAGTAATGTAATGCAGGGCATTTCAGCATTGTACATGATATCTACTGCTCAGGATACCGTGCTTCGATGCATCCCATATTTCCGATTTTAAATCTATATGGAATGTGTTGAAGTATGGAACTCTGGCGGGAATGAATCAGCTGAGAGGATGGCAGCATCCAATGGATCCAACAAGGCACAAAATAAATTGAGTAAGTATAGTATCGAATAAATTCACCACTAAACGCAAATAAAGATAATAAAGTGTTCAATTTTTTTAAAAAAAAGTTATGATTGGTACATATGAAAATTTTATCTAAAATACATGTAAACAGTTTCATTATTATAAAATGCATCAATAAATTATTTAAATTAATTTAAATTTAATATTTATTCCAATTTTTCCAAATAGTAGTTAAGGTTGAAAATTAAAAATCATCAAGTTTAAGTATTCCGTGAGCACACCTGCACATCAAAGTTTCCATAATAATAAAAAAAAATTAAGAAAACGTTTTATTGATTGAAAAATCGACATTAAAAAATGAAATGGAAATTAAACTGAAATGGAAATTTTAAATTGTAGATTACATAGAAGAAGTACTAAGCTAATAACAAAATTTCGTAAAAGATTCTCATATATCAAATAAATGGAGCAAAAATTGTACATTTTTATTAATTAAAATACATCGAGATGCAATTGTGATGGAAGTGATTAATTTATAATTATATTAAATATGCTAATGTATCATTAATTCCAGAATATTCATGATTGTATTATAATTAGCAAACTTCAGATGTGAATTTTAATTGGATATGCAAAGAAAAAAAAACTCGGATTAAAAATATCGTAGAAATTATTCGATCACAAAAATGATAAAGTTTGATCCGAAAATGCTAAAATTTCCGTTTTTGTGGAAATGCAACATATCTGAATATGGAATGTTTTTAATGTTTTTTGTTGAGCAATATGCAAATATGGGCATATAGATAGTAACACGCAACTGTTTAATATTATTATCTAATGTTAACAATATCAACTTTTACTTTTAATTTTTATCAAGTAGAAATTTTTTTAAACTTTCGGGTACTTTTCAAAACAATTAAAGCAAATATTAAAAACTATATCTAAGAAAACTTTTTAAAAAGTTCTTTTGTAAAAAGCATATAACAAAATAAAAATAAATTAATGAAAAAAAATTTACGTGGTTTTCTTTAATCTTTATATAAACACCGAATTTAGCACTAAATATGCATAAATAAACACCGCGAAATAAATACTAAACCTGCATATTTTTTCTGAATTATACATAAAGCAATTTTATCTATTAGTTAATAATTAATAATCTTTCATTTTTGAACTAATAATATATTAAAATCATTATTTAAAATAAAGTTGGCTGTTACGCAAGCAAAGAGTATGTTAGAACATGAACAGCTCATTTACTTAATAAATAGAACAAGTGCAGGTCTTATTAAAATAACACATCTCTAATGTATAACACAATTTGCTGATTCAAAATGTATTTTTGAAGAAAACATGAATATTAAAGTTATGTATAAGAAATTTAATAGAAACGAAACAAAACCAATAGTTTTGGAAAAACAAATGTTACAAATATCAGCTAATAATTAACAAGATAAATACTATTAATTATTTTCTTTTGCATTCAAACAATTTTTTTTGAAAACTTTTATAAGAGAAATTTTGATATTTGGAAAAAAGATGCCAAATTTCAACAACTCCAATATTATTCTGCTTAATCCTATTTAAGGCCATGAAGACAATCAGAGTAAAAGGAAAGTGGAAATATAGAAAATTTTAAGGATTATAATTTTTTTTCATCCCTCACACTGTGGCTCTAGTTGTTTTATCAAGTCAGAATAAAATGTAGAAAGTTGCAATTTCTTCAAGAGAATCAAAACATGACAAGTAGCCTTTCTTTTGACAAACACCACAATACATATACAGATAGATAAAATGTCATAAATAAATAAATTTAATTTTCTCTCAGAATTCAGAGTATACAAATAAATAAATAAAACACTAATTGTCAATGCTTGATATTGAGTATTTGAGGGATACTCTGTAAGTGTCCCCCTTCAAGAAAAAATTTGGAATCGCACAGTTGCTTATACGCATATGAGATGTATAACATGACAACTGAACCAGCAAATGGAAAGAAATTAAGCATGAGATCTTACTATAAAATTTTGTAGCTAAGTACTACTAAATTTATATTATTAGTAGTTATGAGGTCTTGTGTATAAAATTTTATATACCTGCCTGCCAAAGTGTATTTATGGGTAATTTGGTAATCAAATGAACATTAAGGAAAAGGTTATTGTTAATTTTGTGTGAAATATATTAAAAAAAGTGTATTTCCTTTAAGGACTTTTTTTAATATCAGTAAATAATAATTTTGTACTTAGATATGTATTTATTTCAATTGACAACTTTCAATGATTTTTTTAAAGTTTTCAGTCACAATCAACTATATGCTGAATAATGAGAATAAAAGACTACCTAAAATGATTGTGAAAATTAAATTAAAAGAATTTTAATTATCATTAATATTTTAATGTATCTTAATTAAAATTTCTGTTTTAAAAATAATCTTCATGAAATCAAAAATCTAATATTTGTTTATTACTTAATACTAGTTTAGTCATATAAAATGAATTAAAAGAACTTAATTTAAGTTATGCAGAAATCATTACTACATAACGATTTAGCATAAGATAATGAAAATGGTCTAAAATTTAACATTGCCAACATTTTAGCGCAAGATCACATATTATACATCATTCATTTAATATGTTGGATTTTTGAGATAAAATGCTAATATATATGAATAAAGTCTGCTCTTGGATAGATTTCTCGCAAAATTTCCTTAATATCTATAATTTTAAAATAAAAGCAAAATGCCAAACTTCATCCATTCCTTAGAGACTGTCTTATAGTTACTATATTCATATACACAAATAGCCAAAGAAGTGTTTTTCACACTAGAAAAGGTCTAAACTATTGAAATTAAATTAAATTTTTACTCAAACTTTCTGATGATTACATTCTCCTACACACTTGTAACGAATTCATAATTCGAAGATGAAACAGAAATATTACAAGGTTAAATAGAAGAAATGTAATGAAATCTTAAGTAATTCTTCTACACAGTAGAACTATACTAATTTAATTAATTTAATTTAGTGCTTTTAAAAGCTATTTTACCATCAAAAAAAATTGTTAGATAAATTTTGAATAGTTTTAATTAGTAACATTAAAATATTTTAACTATAAATTGGTAAATAAAATATATATTGACAGCAATCAGAATATTAGCATTGTCATTTACAACTAGCAATATATCATAACCTCAGTTTCTCCACTTGCATGTCTAACTTCTTAAAAAATAAAAAATCTCGAAAATCCTTGAAGGAACTTTTAAAACTACAGTGGTAAAAAAGATGACAAATTATTTAAATATTATTTTAAATATCTATTAATAATATCCTGAATGCTGATGGACCCCAATATTAAATGGTACATTATTTTCAAAGATAAAAGAAATTGGAATTACACCTGTTTTCAATGTTAACCATGATTATAATTTACAATCAGGTTTTAAAAGTTATATTATTGCATTTAATTTCATTTTATTCAAATTAAGAAAAAGAAATATATTAGTTATAAAAAGCAATGCTCAACTTGTAAGATGAAGGCATTTTCTCTCTATATATAAATAAAATGGAAAAACAAAACTTTTAAAACTCCTTAACACTGCAATTTTTTCTGCTATCTAATTCTATGACATCTTTGGGTTTGGAGAGACACTGTCATTTTGATTTAACTAAGAATCCATGAAGAGCTTGAGAAGTTTAAGGATTCTATGCAATTAATGTATTGAATTTGAAAGAACATGAATGAATTTTAAAAATTCATTAAAACTCACTCAAGTTAATCATTTGAAAAAGTTATTCATGGGATATCATAGTTAA
This sequence comes from Argiope bruennichi, assembly GCF_947563725.1. Taxonomy (NCBI): domain Eukaryota; kingdom Metazoa; phylum Arthropoda; class Arachnida; order Araneae; family Araneidae; genus Argiope; species Argiope bruennichi. The sequence goes on along the minus strand of NC_079151.1, from coordinate 62,757,826 downwards.
AGAGTTAAAGTTTGCACAGTTTTTGAAATATTTTCTTGCAAGATTTCATCTAATTTACATGCTATTTTTTTAAAGTTAAAACATTTATTTCAGTAATTTAAAAATTTTAATGGCATTTGATTAGTATTTAATTTATTCTATTTTTGACAGCAGGAACTATAAAAGCACATTCATAACATTTTACTTTTAAAATAAAACACAAGATATATAGTAGTCTAATGGTAAATTTGTTTTACCTAAAGCAGCAATTAATGTGAAAATGGCAAAATGCAACAAAATACCAGGTGCATAAATGTCTTTCTTTATATAACTAGTTTATCTAACAATGATGTTTTTGTAATGCAGGATATATAATAATAGTAATAAACAGAGACCAGATGGATAACTTGCTAATCAAACAGATCATGTGCTTATTGATGCAAGGCATTATTCTAACTTACTGGATATTCGAATTTATAGAGGTACTAACACTGACTCTGATCATTTTTTAGTGATTGTCAAACTAAGAGAGAATATCTATGACAAAAAATAAAAAAAGGGACAATCTTACAGGAGTTTAACTGTGATAAACTAAAAAAAGTTTAAATGTGATAAACTAAAAGATATTAACAAAAACAATAACAAAATATATTGAGGGTGTTGAAATACACTTACTAATATACCGAGTCTGAGAATGATTCAGTTGAGAACAAATTAGATGCAGTTGAAGGAAAATATATGCAGTGTTGTTGATAGCATTATTGGTAAAAAGAAAAAGAGCTCGCATAAAGATTGGTTTGATGATGAGTGTGCTACAGCTATGAATATTAAAAACATTGCCTACAAGAGAATGATTCATATGAACACTAGATTTAATGCTGAATGAATATAGACAACACAGAAGAAACTACATAGGAGCAAGAAAAAAGCTTTTGAGGAGGAACATTTTAAAGATATTGAGTCCCTGAAGATAATAAATGAAAGCAGGGCTTTCTACAGCAGAATTACTAGAAGTTGCATGGACTTTAAACAAACATCTAACCTCTGCAAAAGTAAAGATGGTCTAATTTTGACTGACAAACAAGCTATTCTTAACAAATGGAGTGAACATTTCCATGAAATATTCAGTAAACATGTGCGAACCTGCAGCTCTGAAATTCTTTTTGAAAACCAAAATAGTGAAGTATCTCCACCTGAATTTGAGGAAATTGAAACTACTATAAAAAAATTAAAAACAACAACAAAGCAACTGGGCATGACTGCATTGCAGCTGAGCTGTTGAAATGTCATGGACCAGTACTTCTAAAGTTAATCTATAATCTTATTACTGATATCTGAATGCTGAAATACTGCCTTCTAATTGTAACACAAGCGTTATTTGCCCAATATATAAAAAAGATGATATAATGGATTATTCTAATTATAGAGGCATCAGTTTGTTATGTACCACTTAAAATTTCTTTGTCTAACATCTTATACAAAAGACGTACACAATATATAGATCCTAAAATTGGAAGTTATCAATGTGGTTTTCACAAGGGAAAATCTATTAAAAAACTTAGCAATTTTTGCACTTTGAGAAATTTTGGAAAAGACCAGAGAATTTGGTATTATTACACATCTTTTTATAGACTTCAAAGAAGCTTTTGATAGTATTAATAGAAATTGCTTGTATGAAGCTTTGGCTGAATTTCAAATAACATCTAAACTAATTAGACTTGTAGTTGCAAGTATGTCCAATACCACTTGCAGGGTCAAATTCTTAGGAACTTTATCAGAAGAAATTATGGTGTCAGACAATAATGGTGTCAGGCAGGGTGATTCTTTATCCTGTCTTCTTTTTAACGTTGCTTTAGAAAAAATCATAAGAGATACAGGAATTAACATCAGAGCAATATATTCTCAAAAAACGGAAATTTTGGCCTAATATTGACATCATTTCAAGAACTGTTCCCACATTAAAAGATGGTTTTCTTTCTTTAGAACATGCTGCTAATAGAATGGGACATATCATAAACAGCGAAAAGACCAAATATATGCCTGTACTAAGTAATGGAATCTCCCATGAATCTCATCTAGAAATTAATTCTCACAACTTTCAGGTTGCAAAAATTTTTACTAATCTTGGTTCTATAGTTACTGATGACAATAGCATAGTCAAGGATATTAAAGTCATCTAATGAATGCAAATAAATCCTTTTATGGACTAGAATGATTTTTTAAATCTTCACTATTATCAAGAAATACAAAATATTTATTATATAAAACCTTAATTAGACCAATACTTACCTATGGCTCAGACAATTGGACCCTGACCAAAGCTGGAGAAAATAAAATAGTCATTTTCGAAAGAAAAATCCTGTAAGCCATTCTTGGTGGAAAAGAAATCAACAGTGTTTGGAGAAGAAGATATAACTTTGAGCTAAATAAAATCTATAGAGAGCCAGATATCATAAAAATCAATTGGATGAACTGGGCGGCTCATATATTTGAAATAGATGATAATTCCATATTAAAAAAAAAAATCTTTTCTATAAACCTCTAACAAGTAGGAAAAAGGGTAGAAACAAAATGAGATGGAAAGAGTAAGTGGAGACAGACTTCCTGGCTATCCAGGAAAGAAACTGACTTGAAAGTGTCGAAAATAGAATGCGGTGGAACAGAATTCAGAGGAAGGCACTGGCCCACCCTGGGCTGTCTAGCCAAATATGATGAATAGTTATAAACTTAGCTTTATTTATACATTTGCGATTTCTCATTATGCCCTATATGCTATTATTAATATAGTTTCATTTTGAAATTTTCAGTGCATAAAATAAAAATGTTAACAATAAGCAACAAAAATTCAATGCATTAAAAAAACTTTATAAATAAATTTCAAGTAATCAAATTTAATAAACTTTATAATTTGCACAAATCTATTAACAAATTAAATAAATTAAAAATTGATAACAATACAATTGAATTATTGTTCCAAATTCAAAGCATATAGAATTGCATTTACAAAGGTTTTAAGCCTTCTTAAAATAAATAAAAACTTACTGAATAATAAAAACGACATGCAGTTAATCATGGAAATTATTGGCTGATTTATTCTTAGGATAATTTATTTCAACAAATTGAAATCAAGCCTTCTTTATTTCAAAACTACAGGAATAATCAAAAGCCATATCTATGAGTAACCAAATTCTGTTTATACTGCATAAAAAAGGAGAAAAATTTTGTTAAATAAAAACAAAATGCTCTTATATACATAATCATTTTTTTAAAAATTGTATTTTTGGGCTAACAACTCTCAAGTAGCTTTAGCTTTTTAGGTATATTAAACGAAGGAAAAAACCCACACATTTAAACTTTATATGTTTACTATTATACAAGAGAATCACACTGTTTGAGGAGAAACTTTTTTTACATAGTTTAAAAGAAATATATGCAAATTATCGTTCAATATTAAGGTTCAGATATATCTATGAAAGGCATTTTTGGAGGGCATTAGGGGCCAGAATAACATAATATAATATGTTGTTTCTAACAATCTGTTATATGAAATTTGTCTAGTACCAAAGAATTTAAATGACTAACCTGGGATTTCCTCGAAGAGCAGCATGATGCAAAGCATTAAAACCATTGTTGTTAGTGAGACAAATATCTGCTCCATGATCTAAAAGTAAAGTCAACATATCATCACGCTTTTTGCTGATAGCATCATGCAAGGGTGTGTCTCCTTCTGAATCCTAACATGTAAATACATAAAAACAAATTTGTAAGAGTTTAAAATATATCAAATAGAAGAAAGAAAGTAATTTCTTTTCTTTTGAAATTGAAATAAAAAAATATATATACCTGCAAACTGGGACGACAACCCAGTTCTAATATGCTTCTGACAACACCTATATGTCCTTTATTAACAGCAATATGCAAAGGAGTTTGTCTCCTTTTATTACGAGCATTTAAATCTGCTCCAGCTCTAGCTAGTAATTCCATAACTCCAGGCTCATCACCAAAGGCAGCATGATGAACAGCTCGATCACCATCTTTATCCTAAATATTACATATTCCAAAATGAAATCAAGAAATTTTAAATTATACTTAAAAACAATGAAAAAGAATTTTTTTTTAATTATATAAGGATTTAAATGCATTAAACCTGCTCCTTAACTTATAAATATGTGTTAATCATGTTAATTCCTAGCACTAAAAAATGCAAAATCAATAACAATGAAGTGACTTAATATCAAAAGTATTTAAATCTCTGAAAAGAAACTGTTTTACAAAAAGACAAGGCAATGGTAAAATAATTATTAAAAAATATACAAAAAAATTTGAAAAGTAAAACTTATGGCAAATAATACTAATATTAGTAATTTGTATCTTAAATTTATTCCTTCAAATAAAATAATGAAGTAGTAACAATAACATATTGAGCAATTCAAGAAAAATTATTTTTTATCTAATTTTTTTTATATATGAAAATGTAAGAATCTACAGTAATATGTGATAAAATTGAACTCAGTTTTTATAAGTCTATTAATGATGAATTAAACTAAGTTCAATTTTTAAAATGCTGCAAAAATAAAGTTTGCAGTAGAATATCTTAGCAATAAATGATTGTTCGTTATTATCTTATATTAGCAAACTTTATATATAAAGAGGAACTAATTTCCTAATTTTACTGACTCTCAACTAATATTTAAATTAATAAAAAAAAAAGAATATAATGACACAAGAAGCTTTGAAAACTTACTTCTATTTCAACATTTGCATTATGCCTTAGAAGGATTTTTATAACTTCAATATGCCCATTCTGACTTGCAGCTTGGAGTGCAGTGTGACTTGCAAATACACCATTTACCTGGAAAAAAAAATTACATATAAACTTATACTTCAATAATATCTGCATAAAAGTAAATTATTAATAAACTGGAGCATTTAGAAATGTATCAAAGAATTAATATTATATTCAATTTATAAAACTGTAACAATTTTTTACTACTGCACTATTGCATAATATTTTTAATTATGAAATTACAGAATAACAGTTTATGGTTTTTAAAAAAATATATTTTTGATGCTGGTGTAAATTACCAAACCCACAAAAAAAAAAAAAAAAAAAAAAACTCAGACACTTCCATTAAAAAAAAAATACTTTTAAAAAATGAAATTATAAAAATGTGATAAATTAATAAATGGCCAAACTTTTCAATTAGTTTAAAGAAATATTATAGATAAAAATGCCTAAATAACTACAAAATTTACCAATATAAAAAAATTTAAAGTAATTAATTTTTTATTTGCTTTTATTAGTACAAACATGCAGTGATACCCTTTCCAGATTTCATAAGAAATACTTTTTAATCTATCAAATTTAATCCATAAATTGATTTTTTTAAAATTAAACTGAAAATTTTTTTTAAAAAACTTCTAACTTTCACATATAATGATTTAACAAAGAAAGAATATTTAACTCAAAAAATTATATTTTAATATGCCTGAAAACTAATTGCTGACAAATATTCCAAAAATAAAATGAGGAGAAAGAGAAACATTTCTATATATGGCACTTTTGCTCTTTCTCTTAAGGGGAGGGGAGAAGCAAAAATTAGGCATTCCCCCCAAGAAAGATTATTTTATACTTACATCAGCATCAGACCTTTTCAGAATTTCTTCACACTTCTGTGCATCACCATTAGCAGCTGCTTTTACTAATTCTTCATTCACATCCCCTGACACATGAGTTTCAAATAATTTTTTCAAAAGTGCACTTAATCTTTCTAGAATTTAAAATAAAGAAAATAATCAGGACAGAGTACAGAATAAACACATAGATTGAAAAGAATGTTGAGGAGGACATAAAAATAAGTATCAGAGTCAAAACTAAAGTAAAATATTAGATATATTTATAACTGTAATGCTAGGCAAGTTAGAAGTATTTGAGGCTCAGTCAGTATAAATACCAACTGAATAGGCTTAAAGATAACAGCATTTACATTTAATAAAATAAATTTTAAAATGGGAAAAACTCAATTAATTATAATAATATATATATAGCATTTTGAGAATTATTAAAAATAACAGATATTTTTATTTATTTATTTTTGTATCAATCTACAGATATAACATATACAAACTTGCTACAGTTCTCAAGAATACAAGCAAGTCTAAAAATATAATGCACTCTTCCAATATTTTAACAAAATAATTTTGCTAAAGCTTAAGAAGCCATTGAGAAATCATTATAAAGTTTTAGACAAAAGCTAGAGGTGTATTATTTGATTTATATATATTCAAAATTTAATTATTATTTAATATATCTTTGATTTTTATAACTTTTTCTAATAAATACCAGCTATCTTTGGCTACAATCTTGCTTGACTGGTATATTGGGAATTAAAATATTAATACTGATTACATTAAAAAATAATTATATAGTAAAAGAAATCATTAAAAATCAAAAGTTCTAAAAGATGAAACTTAAAACTTTGAACATAAGAAAATTCAAACGAATTAAAAAAGTAGTACAAAATGACAGTATGCTTGGAAATTGAAAAGTGAACATATATGTGTCAAATTTGTAGCTGCTAGGGAAATTGTTTGGCTTGTAGAGTGCTAATATATATATATCAATTATTCAATTCTCAATCAATCAAAATGAAAGTGTAAGAGAACAAAGAATGAAAAATAATTAAATTTGCTATTTTTAAGCAGAGTTCAGATGTAATTTTTACGTTTATACAATTTTTTTTGAATAATTTAAAATTCTATTTGTTTTCAGAAATCAGTACCTTTGTTTTAAAGTATAAGTGTTAAATAACATTTTGATTTTTTTTTATGGAAAGAAAAATTTCAAGCTTTGGTTAAATTTTAATAAACTATTAAAATTAATTTAACTCACTAAGAAATTTCTAGTCTTAAATTACAGAATGCAAGATTTTGTAATTTATATATTAATATTTATCTATTTATATACTTATATTTATATATTTATATACTAATATTTATCAAAAATAAGGATGACATCAGAATGCAAAAAATGATTATGAAATTGTCTTTGACTGAAATCTATGAATTAAAATCAATCTATAAATTGATTAGATTTTACAAATTTTTTCTTTAAAAAAAACCTTTAATCTAAGAAATTCATGTGATCTTCTTAAGAAAGAAAATGTTTAAAATTGTTTGATGATTATACCTCCACTAGAAGTTCCAGGAATTGCACCATCCGAGGCTACTTTTGTTACAGCAGCAGGATTATATGTCCAAGAGGTACCACAAACTTCAACCTTCAAATCATTATCGTGGTATATTTGTTGGACTCGGCCAATTTTGCCTAAAGTCTAAAAGGAAAAAAATAATAAATAAATAATTTTGTAAAAACTTTATTTTTAGAACAGTAGAAGTTAAAAAATAAAAATATTCTTATAAAAAAGAACACATAAAAAAAACTTACTGGAAGCATAGCTTCTGCCCATTCACCATGGCCTCTTTGTAAAATTTTTATTCTTTCTAAATCTCTACATATTTGCACCAAATCACCAACAGTAAACTGCTGTGCAGTACCTCCTTCAGAAGAAACTAAAGAAGATGTAGATACTGCTGTATTTACTTTCGTAAGGACTGCAGGATTAAATGTCCACCTAAAATTTATTCCAAAATAAGTCTACAATCTAAAATTATAAAACATTTAAAAACATCTTTGTTTTCATAAGCTTGACTTTATCCACACTTTAATCTAAATAAATATTTTACAAAGAGATTTAATAAAGTCCTGTATGTTATCCAATAAGACTAAATCAAATATCCTCAATAAGAATTAAACATGCTTAATTAAAATATTCATAATATTTTCTTAATACCTCAGAAGCTTCATCAAAACTTTATAAACTGTATATATGTTACCGTTAAAGTATGAAATTCGTTATTTTATAGAATACCTAGTTATTCCAAGAAATAACTGATCGTGTCCGTTAAAGTGTAAAACTCTCTTGTATTTCATGGTTTAACTAGTTATTTCATAGAATAACGATCTGCAGCCCGTTACAGTGTAAAATAATCTATATCATATATCTCGCATGACAAATACATTAGAAATTCAAGCGAAAAAGATGAAATTAATGTCGGATAAATATCATTCTGAAGCCTCTGTGGGGTTTACCATCCGTATCCCAGTGCCTGAAGTTGACAAAGGAAAAGGTGATGCCAAATCTGTTTTAGCTATCATAATAAAAATAACCAAAGAAGGATTTTTCCAACTGGGCACAAGAAACGGCCGCATAAAACAATTATATTCCCAATCCCAGTTCAGTGTCTGCGAACAAAAATTAATTAAAATCGAAGAAGTACCGGATGTAGAAATATCGCTCTGGTCGGTTGCTACAGCTCAAAGTTTAGGTACTGGTCAGGGATTTAAAAAATGTTCGTGTAAAACCCAGTGTGTCAACAAAAAGTTTTTTTGTTTTAGAAATAGTGTTCTTTGTAATTCCAAGTGTCATTTTAGTAATCCTTGTTGTAACAAATGATTTTATGGTACGTTTCCATAAATACCATTTATACGCTGCATAAATTAGATATATTGCTTCTTTTTCATTTTAATTGTCTATCATTAGTTTAATTTTATTTTAGATAAATTGTTTATTTTACACTTTAACTGTCTCTCATTAGTTAATTTATAGAATACCTAGTTATTTCATAGAATAACTAGTTAAAGTGTCAAATTAATAACATATTACACACTTTAACGGACACAATCAGTTATTTCATGGAATAACTAGGTATTCTATGAAATAACTGCATTATATACTTTAACGGTAACATATATATATTTCTAAACTTAAATTGCTATAGATTGATAAACAGGATTTATTTGTACTTCTTATAACACACCAACTATTCTGAGGTTATAAATAAATAAAAATGTTTGTATAAGCATAAAATAGCTTTTTACTCATATAATCAATAATAATATAGTATGAGCTTCCAACATGGTTGAGATGGAAAATATGAATTTTATCTTGTGTTAACTCATAATATTTAGTGATCCAGAACTTTTTATTTTTAGCTTTCAGAAGTTAAAAGCTAAAGCATTCCAGAATAATTACCATCATAAAAGTTGACAAAACTGTAAGAAAATGATGATAGAACAATAACACAATCAAACCGAGTTTTTTTTCAGAAAAGTAAAGCAGCACTTAGTACCATCAGATTACAAAATTTTTTATCCTTCTTGCTTCTGAAGGTTAACAAAAAGCTTTTTTTAATGTATCACAATTTGAAGATTTAATAAAATATGCTTCTTAATCTGTAAGTAAAAATAAATAAAATTTTCATATTTTAGTTTAAAAAATACAAAAACATGATTATATACTTCACAAAGGAATGAAAATGATTTAACAATTCCTAGTTTTCAGAAATAATGAAAAGTTCATGAACTTAAAATGAAGTCAATCTTGCAGTTAGAAGCAAATTGAAAAAAAAAAAAAAAAAAAAATGCCATTTGCCACTTTATATATATATATTGCAAAAATTATTAAAATTAAAGGATAAATGCATTTATTCAAACAGAATTGGTATGATTGCAAAGCTACTTTTTTGAAAAAGGGTATTAAAAATTAAAACAGTGTAAAAATAATTTTTGTGCCAAAAAATGTTTTGCTATTAAAGTGAAAACATTAAGATAACTGTTTTTATTTTTTAATTAAACTTAAAAGATTTTGAAAAATATACTCTTACAAGACCTTTAATACCCAGGAAACAATTTCTTTCCAAATGTAATGTTGCTAACTTAAATGGTAACGTTGCACATTGCTTTATCAGTCATAACATGGCTTTAGATATATTATGTAGATTTCATTGGATAAAAAATTTGGAAATTACAAAAAGGGGGAAAAATCATTAAAAAAATGTCAGAATCTTAAGCATAAAGAGTAAAAGTTCTGAAAACTTGTTTTAATTGAAAAAAAAAAAGCACAATTAAAAATATATATATAAAATTTGAAGTTTGGAGATAATATTTCCAAACTTATTATCCAAAGATATTATCCCAACAAATAATAATTTTCAAATGAATGGGAATATCTAAAAGGCCCACAACAAAAGAAACCATGACAATTGAAAAATTGTATCAAACTGGATTATACACAATTGACTTACATAATTACAATGAATCATAATTCAATATAGTACAAGAAAATCCCTTTAATAATTTATTCAAGGGATCACTCCAAAATGAACCATGATTGAAAGCATAATTTACTAAAAAAGCTTCATTGTAAATATTTTTAGAGCAGCTTCCTCCATTTCACAATATTTAATTCTTCAATGTAACAAATTCATCTTACTTTATTCTTATTTTTTGTTGATCAGACCAATCTGTGTCATTTTAACACATAAAAAAAAATTAAACATACATTATCAGGCATAATTAAAATTACAGTAACATCTAAAATACTAAAAACTAGTGTTTTTTCAATCGTAATAAGTTTGGCATAGTAAGTGTTTCGGACTGCCCCTTCAAGATAGAATCAAAGAAAAAAGAAAAGAAACTTTTGCTTGCTGAAGAAAAAAAGGACAGAGAAAGATCAAGAAACATTATCATAAAGTGCATTGACACCTCTGTCTCACTCCGTGTTTCATCTCCGAATTCCTTTTTTGTAGGTTTTCGTTCTTAATATATCTAATAAATAAAGCTTAATGATCATGCTTTTAATTTGCAATATTTAATGTTGGTAGGAAAGACTGTCGTTGGAAAAGATTTCTTTGCATTTCTAAAGAAAATTAAATACTTTTAAAGAAACTTTTATTCAATATTAAACATTTTAAAAGTATTTAAAACTGATTTTAAAATTTAAGCATTTTGTATGAAGCTACAACCCAATAATATGTTCTAATAAAAAAACCAAAAGATAAAAAAAAAACTGTCTATATAAAAATGTTTTATTACTGAAGTAATACAATTTATTTTTCAGCAATGAAAAACATAATCATAAGAGTTCTCAGAACTGGCAATCTTGCAATCCCCCCCCCCTTTTTTTCAGTAATTGCTCAACTTAGATGTTCAGAGTAATAAAAGCTAATAACTTTGAAAAATGATGCATTATAACACATGAATATCTTGAATTACTTGGAAGCATTTTAAACAATTATTCAACACCAATGCACACATTTTTTAAACGAGTCAAATCACTACTAAATAATAGTAAAAATTTATAGAACTGTAAATTATAATTTATATTCTTGATGTAAAACAACATAAACATAATTAGAATCCATATGAGAGTTTGTTAAATAGTCTCAAGAAAACTGAGCATGTTTGCCTTTACAATTCTTATACTTTTTCCTGCTTATATTCAACTGACAATTTATTCATAATCAGGTCAGTACTCTGTGGAATAAAGTTTTAAAAAATGACCTAAATATTTACATTTGAAATATCTCAGATACATATGCTTCTTTAGAAATGCACAAAAAAAGCCGCTTTTAATATTCATTTGTAATTTACCAGAACAGAATGTTAGAATAAAATGTTTGGTGTTCAGAATGTGCTTAAAATAATTTTATAGTCTCCTAAACAAAACTATAACTTCAGAATATATTTATAATAGTTCTTAATCTAAACAATAAACATTTACCTATTGCCACTTGGATATGATACAACTATATCAGAATCTTCATCAATTCCAACAACTGTTCCAGTTGTTCCAAGACACTAAAAATATTGAAAAATAATGCCTTGATCCAAAATATAATTATGAAAGCAAATATGTTACTAAAACGAAAATCTTAGATAACGTACAATTAAAATAAAAATATTACTAAGTTCTAACATGCTGAGCAGATCTAATAGCCAATTGATTTGTAGAAATGGTGAATTTGGAAATGGTTTACAATATACAGTACAAGTAATTTTCAGGTTAGGTCATAGCAGAAATTTAATAAAACATTTAAGAATTTATAGTTATACTTGAAAACTGTCAGACTTGAAACTGATTTTAAAATCATAATTAGTGATTTTCTTAGTATTTCCAAAAATGATTTTATAAGCTTCTGGCTTAAATTAAAAGAAAACTGCTAAATTTCTAAATTCAAAACATAATTATGAGATTTTTTTATACACATTTCTAAATTTGGTTTATATAATCAGTACTTTTTTTTAATGTTAAAATTTAAAATACTATTTATTTTAGTACCATATTGTTTTGTTTTTTTTCCTTTCAATCAGAAAAAAAGAAAAAGAAAAAAATGATTTACACATTTTTCAGTTTTTTCTAATTAATTCCATTAAAAATACAATGGTTAACAATTAAAGTTTCTCACATTAACAGAATTATGATCACCAAAGAAACATTGAAATTGCATAAAATCGATAGTTTAATTTAGCTAAGTTAAAAGCACTAAAAAGGTAAATAAAAAGATTTTAAAATGTTATCACACAGAAGATAATACAAAAGATTATTTCAGAAATTATTAGCTTTACAGTTGCAATGGAATTTCAGTAATAATTAGAAATTAATATAACTTAAAATAATAATCAGTAATTATGTATTTTAATAATTTTAGTAATTAACATCCGTAGTTGAGTAATTATTTAAGTTAAACAGAATACCGTAGCTCAAACATTTGCTAAACTATTTTGTAACAATAGTAAATACCTCAAACATGCCATCAGTCCATCCACCATGTCGATGTTGTAGGGATTGCACTATTTCTAATTCCAAATCAACATTAACATTATCTCCTATTTGAAAACCATGTATACCAGCACGTCCTGGACCTTGACCTGAAAAAATTTAAAGGCATATATTAATATCTGAACAATACAATATCACTGTACAAAATGAATTCTACATGGCAAACAACAATTATAAAATAAAAATTTTCATAGCAAATAAAGATGTATGATAAATATAAATAATTCATGCTCCCTTTTTTATGGTCTAAGAACTTTAAATTATCAGAATGTTTCACATTATATATATTTTATTCTTCAACAAATAAACAACAATGAACAAGAACTGTATTTCCCCATATTGATAAATATAATTCTAAAATATTTCAATCAAAGAATATATATAGCTACATTTTCATGTTTTGTATAAGAATCTTTTGAAACTTTACTTAACCTAGCTGAAACCCATCATACATTTATTTTGCTGAATTATGAATAGTTAATTTAATTCAAAATTACAAAATCTACAGCTTTATATTGTAATGAATCTGCGATACTGTTTACTGGCCACTTTCAAGATATTGCTACAAGGAATTACATGACTTTTTTAAAAATTCAAGTAAATGAAGGAATAAGAGACATGTTTTTTTCAGATAATTGAAAATGGGGAAAATGGCACAATTTATATCAGCAAGAGCTTGGGTAAGCCTGAATGAAATTATATAAACTAATTAATTACTGAGAACTGAAAACAATGTTCAAACGCTTGTTCAATGCTCAATGAAGAAGTTAGGATTGGAAATAGATATTTCAGATCCATAATACTTTCCTTTTAATCCCATTTAAAGCAAACAGAGTACCATCTAGTCAGGGCAGAAGATAGTTGTTCATTTTACCAATTTCAGTTACTTTCCTGAAAGAAACATGGTACTGTATTGATAAAGCTTTTTTCTTATCTAGCGCAGTAGATAAATATTCTTCAATTATTCTATAATCAGAAACTCAAATTTTTCTTTGAACGGATGGATCTTGGAGTTGCTCAATAGTTGCAGCATATTACAGCTGCCAACATCAGTCACAAACAGAAAATAAATTTTCAGAAAATATTTAAAATACTTTTGTATTGCTTTTGCAAAATTCTTTAAGATTCCCCAAGATTGTTAGAAGATGTTACACAACAGGAAATTCTTGAGGAGAAGTGATATTATCTACTGTTGATCCATACCTAGGAATAATAAATCTTTTGTCTAGAATTTTGGGTTTATTGTCAAATTTCAGAACTCAAAGAACATATTTAAAAAAAAAATAAAAAAAAAATAAAGATGAGTACACCATTTCCTGGAAATTTGGATAAGAAAAATACATTAAAGAAACAAATTGCTCAAAACTTTTCAGAATTCCTTGAACAAGACATTCTGATCACACTAGTATTATAATTTACACACTGGTTTTATATATTGTGATTACAGAGGATAAATTTGAATGTTGCACTCTAGCTGAAAATAAAGAAATTGCTTTTCCTCATATTTTTTGCTCATTCTTCTTTAGTTCTAAAATAAGTGTTTGAAGAAAAGCCAATGTCAGAATATATGCATCAATGACATCAACTATGTAGAGCCTATGTTGGAATTTTTTTTTTTTTTTTTTTTTTGGATCTACATTCAAATTATGCATTAATTTTCTCTTGCATATGTCTTTCAGAAGTGGTAATATTTAACAGTAAGTCAGTTAACTACATAGTGAGTATGTTAGTTGTCCTTTCAGTTATCTGTTCAAAAATGGTTCTTTTCAACTACTATCTCACTAACATGGCAAGCTAGCAATATTAACAACAACAATATTAATACTGATTAATAATACAAATCTGTACTAATGTTATCTTGCCACTTTACTGTAACCATTGTAAAGAGAAAGTTACAGATCCATAACAATATATAATTCTGCACTTCAGCAAATAAAATTCATTCCAAAAATCTTTCCAAATAATTCAATATTCAAAATGGTTCATGCATGTAAATTGTAACATATACTAAATTAATACTACAACTAATGTGCTCTGAAAAGAAAAATAACACTCCATGTGTATACAATAATTTATTTATAACAAGAAATTTATCAAGTTAAAGAAAAAAATTTATATATAAAAAAAGCTTAGAACTTTTTTTAGTATTCTAAAAATATAAAATCAATTAACAAAAAATATTTTTAAATATAAAAGAAAGAATATTCTTCAATAATTTTTTAAGGATTACTAATACTTCCTTATAATAATATTTTTAATTTACACTTACCAAGCAATGGCAAGTGATCTTTATACACAGCTCCACCTTTTGCATCACTTACAACTTTTAAATCAGCCTGAAATTATAATTTTATTCATCAGTTAAAAACTTACAGCAAATATCAGATAATTACATCAATTGAAATAAAAATGAATCAATTAAATAAAAAGTATTTTATTAAAAATTTTGAAATACAATTTTCCATAAAGATTGAGCCAAGCTACATTTTAACATAGAAATATGCTAGCACTTATTGATAAATATCTTTTAATGAACATATTTCACACAGCACAAACACATTTTTCAAACTGGGGCTATCCCTCCAATTCTAAACCAACTGGATAAATGATTCATTTATAATCTAGATATATTCTAATAATCTGAAATAACATTCTAAGTGACCACGAAAACTTTCAAACCAATTATTCCCATTCTAATAACATCTTTGAATATCAACAGATATTTTCTTAATTATTTATGTATCAACTATATCTTAGTAACTGATCGTTAAAGATATGTTTATAGCAATGAACATTAAACTACCCTCCTCTTTCTAAAAAAAGATGCCATATTAGTCCACTGACTATATTTGTCAATGACAAAAGTTTGCAATTGGCATGCAGTTAATGCCTAAGAATCTTTTCTAATTCTACAACGTAAGGAACATATAACTTTAGTAATATATAAATAACATAATAATTTTCCTAATTACAGCTTCAGTCTGATATGAATATTTTTCATATAATGTAGAAAAGTCAGGTTTTTAAATTAATTCTTTAATTCATCATATGAATAAAAATGCAGAAATAATTAAAAAAATATAACATACCATTCCTTCAAAGCCAACACGATAAAGATTTTTGGCTCCATTATCCCACATCACATATGCAGCACTGCGTGGACTAGCAGCACTCCAATCTTGTATTTCTGTAACTTTTCCACGTCGACCATTTCCACCATCTTGGTCTTCCCATTGCCAATCAACACCTCGGACAACTCTTGCTCCAGGAAAGATGCCTCGGATGGCAATTTTTTTACTTTTACGTCTAGGATCAACTAATGCTCTGCAATAAAATATGCAATAACTAATGATGTACATTTTAATTAATTTATTTTTAAAATAAAAATTTGATCCATGTAAAATAATAATATTACTGTGAATTGTTTTTAACAGGCAATTAAAAAAAAGGGGAAGGAAGAGAGAAATTTTTTGAATTCATTAAATTTTAAAATGGTACATTTAAAAATAATTTCAATTCTATAAAATAAATAACAGATACAAATTTGGAGATTTATTAAATACATAGAAAAGCTTCAAACCTTTCACTTCCAGGAGTGGTGATTCTGAAAAATCTGTGCCTCAAATGATGCTTATCACCATGATAACAAGTAGAACATAAATCATAATTAGTACATTCTGCACACTTCCATCGAATTCCAAAAATAGGCTGCTGACGACACGTATCACACATAGTTCCTTCATGTCTTATACCTAAAAATGGAAACATAATTTTAACTTCAAAATCAAATAAAAGAGAAATTTAAAAGGATATATCGTCTTTTATCTTATAAAAGACAAAATAAATAATACAATAGAGTAAAAAAAAGCTATAAAAGTAATATATTCTATATAGTAATGGGTATTCTTTTACAATATTTTTTAATTACATTTTTTCATTTAAAAAATATTCTTTGGTGCTATTTTGCTTCACAAAGCAATGGATTTTTTTAAAAAATGCTTTGCTTTTCATGTTCAATTGCAAAGAATCTAACACATATCTATAGATACATACCCTTAAAACAATTTTTTAAAAATTCCTGTCATTACAAAGCTCAATTATATACCAAAAATAAGATTCATTCACAATGAAAATTCTTTTCAAAGGATGAAAAATATCACTTTAAATTATTATTTGAAGAAATTTTTATAGTAGCATGTTCACAACTAAATTTTAGGGCACTAATATATATATATATATATATATATCAGAGAGAGAGAGAGAGAGAGAGAGAGAAATATAAAGGAATTAGTTTAATTTTTACTCATTAACAAGATTTCTTTGTCAAAGTAATGACAAGTGCAACACATTTTGCCAATCAGGAAGACAGAAAGTATATGTAATTTATACAATTTTTAAAAGGAATTTGCTAATGTATATTGATTACTGTGAAATTCAAAAGTTGAAGCTGAAATTCGCAACATTGGAGAATAATTTTTAGAATAAAGTTAATTAGAACTTCAAACACGTATATTGAAAAAATTAATTACAAAGGAAATTACAAGAAAAATACCAAGATTAAAAAATCATATTATAATTCTCTTTAAAAAAAATATCAGTAAAAAGACATCTAAAAATAAAAAATTTTGAATTCCTTGTATTATCTTAAAAAAAAAAAAAAAAAAAAGTCATGAAATTTTGATTTTAGAATCTGCTAATGGATGCTTATACAAATGAAAATTAACTAGGAGTTTGGGAATACATATCATTTCTTAGATAAAAAACAACAACAATGGAATGTATTTAAAATTTAACTATTTTTGTAGTGAAATCTAATTATTCTAAAACCAGAATATTAGTCAAGCAAATAAAATATTTTATTTACTTGACCTGTATAAATAATCTTTAAGGCAAAAGTTTACAATTGGGTGCCCCTACATTTTTTGGCGATTTTTTAAACACCAAGATCGGCGCCAAGGGGATTTTCGGTCTGTAACCCAACAGTAATGTCAATGAAAACGAAACATTATGGAAACTAGAAGTAGTGTGTTATCACTGGAATTTGTCGCCCAAAGAAGGGGCACCCAAATCTACACTAGAACCACTTTTAAATACAAAAATTCATTCCAAAATGAATAATTATATTTTTTCTTCTAATTATATATGAATATATTTTAAATTTCATGTACACTTAACTTTTTTTTTCTTCTGTCAACAGAGAAAGAGAGATAAAGGGATACGAACATGTGAAATTTTTTTCATCAAACTGTTTTGCTACTAAACCCTCCTGTTAAAATTTTCTAAACTGTTCTAAAATTGCTTGCATAGAACAAATTTCATTCTTAACCATTTAAAATGCCTAATCAGGAAATTAGACTCGTAATCACAATCCATATAAAGGAGTATTTTTTTCCCAATGTATATTATCTGCCACCAAACATAGATTTTTTCACTCCCTTCCTACAATAGTCATAAGTGGATTCAAAAATTTTATTTTAACAGATATGCAAATATAAAAATTCTAAATTAAAGAAATTGCAGAAATGCTTTAATTTTTCCAAGACTGATCATGCTGCTATGTTGTGATAAATATAATCAGCCGACAACGAAACAAATCTAAAATCACGATAAAAATGAAATGAGACCGCATCATTTGAAGGAGCAATCTGATTCTAGCTCTAATCATTTATAAATAATAATATATACTAATATTAAAATATAGAAGAAGGTAAGCAGCTTTCAACAAATGCTTTATTTAGAGAAAATTTTTCAAAAATCAGCCAGAATGTAGCAAAAAATATCTTGGACAACGTGAAGATCAAATTTAACCTACCAACAGAAGGTCCTAAGACATGCCTACTCGTTGGAACTAATATTATTTATCAATTTACTTAAGAAACCAAATGAAAATAACCCAAAATGATTTAGAACTCTGGATTTTTTTACAACAGAGAAATTGCCACACTTTCAAGCGGATATAAAATGAATTTCATATTGAAGATGTTACTCTTTTATCATAAAAGAATTTTCTTTTTTATATACAAATAATTTCCAATCATATGTTTAAATCATTTCCAATTACTCTTTCCTTTAGATTTACTATCCAAAATGAGACAATATGATAAGAGAAAAGAATATTTAAAATGTTTTCCCGTCTTTTAAAGTAACATAAGAAGAAGTTTTAAGTTTCCATATTATATTATATTAAATTAGTTCATGTCCAAATACATAATAAAAAACATGTACTTAACTTTTTAAATATGAGCATACTTTAGAATCGCTTGAAAAATTATTGATTTAAAGAGAACTTCTATATAAAATCAAGGAAAAAAATTACTTTCAGAAGATGTATTGATTTGAAAATGCTGAAAATTTATATATAGAAGTAATTATAGATAAAACTTTTTTAATTATTTAAAAAAAATCTACCAGCCACACACTTTCTTCAACTGGCATATTTAAAATATAGTAATCATTCAACATGTATTACTTATTGAGTAAAAATTTTTATGCTCTGTTCATCAGTAGACATGAATGGATATTAATTGAACTAGTAAGGTAAAAACAAAATGCTACTTAATAATATTAAGTAACAGATATACAAATTCAGCAGTAAATGCAGTATAGTTGTTTCATTCGTTTTCCCACTTTTAATGGATTAAGAAAGTTTATTTGCAATGCATTTAAAATGAAGTAGACAATATTTTGATTATCTCAATTGGTTTAGTTTAATATTATGATAATTTATTCTTTTGCATAAGAAAAATAAGACTTTTTTTATAATTGTAATAAAAAAACAAATGCATGTTATATGTCATTTAGTTACTCGACTGGAAAGGAGCATTGAATTACAAGAAATATTAAAATAATAATAATAATAAATGACAAATGATTATATCAATAGAAGTTATTCTGAAACAATATTTTATTTCCTTTATTATTAATGATATGTACATATTATACTAATAATGGAAATTTTTTTTAGCACCAGTACAATAACAACTTTAGAATTATAATACTCCACTCCAATATAAATTATTAACATATCCTACTACTAGAAATAGGTACTTATATATCACCTGCATGCCAGCAATTAATCAACAAATATCACATACTAATAGGTTTTCCAAAACTAAAATTTGACTATGTTCATGAACAACATATAGTTTTAAAGTATCTAAAAAAGTTATAATCCATATCTATTAAATCATTCAAAGGGAAAAAAATGACAATCAATAATAGTAAAATTGGTAAGTTTAAAAAATAATTGAAATAAAAATCTTGAAAAATAACTTTCAATAAATGTAATAATACACAAGAGGAAATACTGAATGATCAATTTATAATTTCAATAAAAATTCATTTTTAATAGTCTAAATGACATTCTCTGTTTTCTATCTTTAACAAAAAGTATGTATCAGAATAACTTTTATCATCAGAATTTCGAAATTTAATTAAGAAATCATTTTTTTTATTAAAGACGTTATGGAAAGAGATTTCAGGATTTACTTCATACCTAAAGACTAAAAAAAAGTGTTTTTACATTCTGAGCATAGTATTGGCTATAATAACATACAAAAACACACAAAATTAACCATTATAAAATAAATTTAGAAAATAGCACAATTTTATTAATAAAAATATAAATAATTAACCAAATCTGAAATTTTGTTATTCATTATTCCATAATCCAGACATTAAAAGAAACTATAAAATGTTTACTATATGGAAATTTAGGTAGCTTGTAAAGTTATATTTTGAAAACAACAAAATTTTCATGCAGTAGTAATGCAGCTAATCCCTTTCATTTATGTTACATCAAAATTATCACATATTAAAGACTATGTACTAAATTAAAAACCAGAGGATTTTTAATAGCAGATGATATCGTTAAAGTCTGAATGTATATAAAATACTGAAACTAATTTGTATATGAATTTTCTTTCAAATAATGCAAATATATTATTTCTAACAGAAATAAAATGTAAGAAGTGCTCTAAAAATAGACATATTACTCATGCTCTTCTCTTTTTATAACAGTTTTAAATTATAAAAGCAATGAATTTCATTAAATATTTACTTCAAAGATAAACCAAATTTATAACTGGTCAATAATCAATGTTTAATCACCTGATTCTTCTAATGTCCATCTATAATTTTAAGCTAAAATATTCAATAAAGACTGTATGTTAAAAGATTGTTTCTTATTTGGATAAATATTTAAAACTTGATCATGTAAAAATAACCAGGTGAAAATATGATATAATTCTAAATAGAAATAAAAATGTATAACATTTGAAAGCACAAGCCGCGTTATTTTAAAAAATGATAAAATAAATTTTCAAATGAGAGTTTGATACATCACTACTTTAAAATTACAAAATAGATAGTGAAAACCAATTATGCTAACCGGTAGGCGCACTCTCCACGATTCTTAAATCGTATGCTCCCGAACATCTGTAATTTGCAGCTGTTCCATTGTCCCAAACAACAACTACTTCTTCAGGAGATTCAAAGTTTCTTACAGTTCCTAAATGCCCCTCACCACCGTCTTGTTTGCCCCATTTCCAATCAGCACCTCTCATAACTCTAGCTCCCACACCTTCCATCGTATTCATTCGAGTACCTCGAAAATTGCTAGTATTTCCACCATCCATTTTTATGAAGATACGTAAACAAAACACGAAGGAGCATTTAGCATCTAGTTTTGGAATGTGATGGGTAAGGAACGTAAGACTCCAGCACCGTCTGCCGTCTGCAAATTATAAGCGTTTAAAGACAGGAAACAGACTACGAAGAAAACGGAACAAAATTGTTCGAGACTTATAGGATCCTATATTTGGCATCAAATCGCCATCAAAATTCATAAGATCACCAACGTTTTATAGACACTTTCTATTCAATTGAAAACATTAACTTTGGCAAAGTAATTATTTTGAAATTGATTTTGGCAAAGATTGTAAGTGCTTAACGAATTCTCTTTAATATGCAAAAGTATAACAATTTCTTTATTATTGATCATTTCTGAATGATATTTCAAAGAAACATAAACGCACAATTATGAGCGAAGTTAATCGTATTCTGGGAATCAGCTTAAAACGGCACAAAACGGGAATTCATTTACAATTCTTTGATATGTATTTTTAACTTTTTGAATGAAGACAAAAATTAACTTTTGAAATAAAATAATCTTGTAAAATATAACTGTAACTGTACACATAAACATTTTTGCCAAATGGCGAAATTTTTAGATAAATATTTCGCCAAAGATTTTCACTTTTTTTCTTCTGGTTTCTGATAACCTTGTCCGAAAAATAAATTTTAGTCAGCGATATCGTGGTGTTTCTGTTTTCCTTTATTTTTTGATTTATCGGCTAATGTTTGTTATTCATCGCAGTAAACGGTATTCATCTTGCAAAATGATCGAATTTCGAATAATTCGGACGTTTAATTTATCAGAATCATATAGAACTATGTGAGACAATTTGTCATTTGTTGATGAATAATTATGACGAGTGTTTCCAGAAAAATACATTCACGTCGACGTTTAGCTGCTCTAACTTTTCTGTCAAATATTTCTTTGGATGGTACTCATCGAGACACAAATCTAGGTGACTTAACATTTAATTTGAAATGTACGAAATCGATTAATTCTTATCCATCTAAAAGAGAAGAGTCTCAAGATCAGAAAGATGTTGAATTCCACAAGTGTGTTAACAATGAATCTATAGTTAAGAATGACGAAATCAAAGAAACTTGTGTAAATATTTCAGAAACTGGGATTAAAAAATTAAAAAGAAGGAATTCAGAATACAAAGATCAAGAAAGCTTCGACCGATTTTGTGATCAGTTACAAAACAGAAATAAAGACAGGTTAGGTTACAATTTTTTTTCTTTGTTTTTGTTACAAACAATATTTTGAAGCTGATGAAAGACTTTTAGATATTGTTATCAGTGTTGAAATTTTAAGGCTTGCTATATTTGAAAAATTGTCTATTTGATTTAATAGCTATTCTTAGCTAATAGTGTTTTTGCAATTTTTGATGCTGTAAGACTAATGAGCATTGATGGATAATATGGAAACAGTACTCTATACACAAATAAGAAGATTGAAATCATTTAATTTTTACTTTGTAGTGTAGTATATTTATAATGTAACAGGTAATGAATGAAGTGATTTTAATATGTATATTGATTTTAATTGTGATTTAAATCCATTGCATGTCATTAGCCTCTTATGTGCATGGATGAGAATTAGTGGTCTTTTTTTTTTTTCATTTACTGTTATTTATTGTAATATTTTATATTGACTTCCTTGCTGTGTGCATTGTTAACAATTAAATTTATGATAATGAGGTAGTAAATAACTTACAAGAAGAGAATTGAAATTTCAAAGTATTTCAACTTATATGGGTACTTGTTTATTAACCATATGTCAGTAATTATTTGTAAAAAAGTTGCTAAAAATAATATAGGCTTCATCGCAACTAATGTTCGCAGTTGCATCTGGCAAATAATGAAGTTTACCAATGGCATGCATTTAATATTCAAATCTTTTATTTGTAATTTGGAAATTTATTTGATGCTATATAGGATTTTTTTAATTGAAATATTTAGTGATATATGAAATCAAAAATGAAATTTATGTTCTTAATGTTTTATAAAATTTTTTGTATTTAGAAAATTTTTAGGAGGTAACTAGGAGAATAAACTATAAATGCATTATTGATTTAACACCTTTTATGTATTTTAAACTACAAATACATAAAAGATGTTAAATAAATAATAGGCAAATAGATCTGGAATGTTAGAGGTCTATTATAATTCATATATATATATATATATATATATATATATATATATATATATATATATATATATATATATATATATATATATATATAACCAGTCTAAAGTAAGAAATAGTTTGAAAATGAAACTAAAATGAAAACGAAACAAAAACGGTTTCGAAATCGCAACTAAAATTTATTACCTATTCAAACTAAAACCAAAAAAGCACTTCATAGTATTTAGAGCAATTGCAATCTGTGTTTTAGAAGTAGCGCAATTGCAGCTACTTCTAAAACACAGATGAATTGATACAAAAGTATTAGAATAAAGTTAATAGGAAAATCAAATAAAAATTAAACCAAAAAAATTATAAAAAAGAATCCGGCCTGAAGACTTTTTCAAGGGTCACCTCAGGCAATGATTCAAAGAAAGGGATTTTTTCTGTGAGGAAATGCAGACATTTGTCTAATAATGATTCCTCGTGACCTGAAAATCCCCTGAAATTAGAAGAAAATAACCACTACAAAGTAAAAATAACAATAAAAACAAAAAATAGCACTAAAGAAAAAAAACGAAAAGGCCAGAACATACCTTCAACAGTCAAGGAAATTTTAAGCTATCGATTGTGATTCTTTACACAATCGATAGCTTTTTCCATCTTGTATTATCATTTTTCAATTCATATATGTTCCAGAGAAGCAATGGCTCATTATTAATTGAATAATTTTTTGTTTAGTAGTTATTTGTAATTTTCACTTATGTAAATGCACTTGAAAGCAGAGCCAAATTATTAAATAAGCAACTGCCTTTTTAAAGGAGTTTCTCAACTTTTGAGGGCCTATTATATTATGACTCTTTGTTCCTGTATTTTTTCAGGCTATTTTGTCCTTTCAGCATTATTAGATTTTCTGTTATGCTTACAAGTCAATGTAGCCTAATTTTTTCTTTAAAAAAAAACATTATTTTATATTGTAATTATTGAAAAATTTGTGCTAACAAGTGTTATAATTTTTTATACTATTTTGTTCTGAATTACTTTTGAAATTGAAAGTTGTCTTCAATGCCAGGCAGTAAACCAACTCTCATATAATTGACTCATTATCAAATGTTTTATTATGGTAGTTTTTCATTTAATTATGTTAGTTTTCCACAATATTTTGCATTTAAAAATTGTTTGAATGTTCAAATTATAATCAATAAAAAAATATTTGCTTTTGAAAGCTAGGGAGCATAAATTTCTAGTTTAATGCATATAATCTCTTTTTATAGGGTACATAAATTTGTTAGTGATGCTAAAGCTCGAATATGTAATTTAAGCCAAAAAAGGAGATTGTCCCATCAAAAATCAATAGAATCTTGTGGGTTACCTTCTGGAAACAGTACCGAAAGTCTAGGTAAGTGAAATTTTGTATGTATTTCCTTTATTTTGAAAAATATTCACAAATTAGTTTTTATACTATTTTACTTTTTCCGAAATTGAATTATTTTTATGAAATTTATATTTTTAGAATGGTGTAAACTATGCATACAGATAAATTCCTGGTATTTCACTCATTTCTCTTGTTTCCTGTTTTTATATTATTTTTTAATATGAAACTATATATATATATATATAACAGCAGTTAATAGTAAAATTTCATCATTTTTTTAATCTGTATAGTTTGAATTCAGAAATATATATATTTAAATCTAAAATAAATCTTAATTTCCTAATTTTTATCTTAAATTAGCCCATATTAACTTCATTCTAATATGTTATCTTATTTCCTGATCGAATTCCCACTTTTTATTTAATTATTTTTAGCATACGCTTTAAAAAACTGAAGACATTAGCCTTTTCTCATGCTCCTAGCAAAGACATAAAAATCCCTAATGCTTGCAACATAGGTCCTAAGATTCCCTTTCCTGTGTTTACACAAATCAAAGAAATTCCTTTCAAAGTCTCTTAATAAAATCACTTAAAGGAAAAGTTTCAGTCATTTTATCATCGTGTTGCTTCTTCCTTGAACGTAATATACCTCCCATGGAGAAATAAATTAAAGTTAAAATTTCAAAAGTTTCTTCTTTTTGAATACACATCTGCTAAATTATTTTTACATATATATAAAATGATTTTAACAAAATGAAGTTAACTACAGAAAGTTCAGAAGTTCAAATATCAATGAGAAAACAAACTGTATTTCATAAAACTCATTTTTAAAAAATTCTATCTATATCACATCTTAGTTCATTTTCTTTCAACTAAGATAATATATGTACGTTCTTAACTATTTTATAATAAATGGACATATTTAGTTCTTATCAATTTGTTTCTACTTTAAACTTGACTGTACCTTATATTGTATATAGGGATTGCAATACCGGACCAAAATTTCAATACCAGTATTCGGTATTTTTTAGATTTTGATACCGGTTTTAATACCGGTATTAGAAATTTTAGAAAAAGAAAGAAAACACATGTGTTTCTTTGTTTTATTTGCCAGTTTTATTAGAGAGTGTAAATATCACAAAAATAATTTGTAACTTATAAATTATAACAGCATATAATCACAAAAAGTAAAGGAACAAACAGTATATAAAGAAAACAAAAACAAAGTGTAAATATCACTATTCAGTCTGTGGTGCTATTACAAATCTTTGAAATGTGATCTTAAAAAACATAATGCATCAATTATACTGTCATTAAGCCTTAAAAGTAATTTTGTGTAAAAATTACCAGCTGTTGAAAAGGCTCTTTCGGCATCTACGCTAGTTGGTGGTACTGCAATGCATGATATATTTTTTCCATGTATTTACCTCTCACTCCCTCATCTTCAAATAAATCGATTTCTCATCGGATGGTTTTAGATATAGCTCATTTCTGTATTGTATTTTGGTTCGTTGAATTTTTTTAAAATTTATCACTAGTTCTAATTTTTGTTCAAAAGACAATTCTTTTTCACTATTGACATTAGTGTCATCATGATCTTCGACAACTGAACCGAATTCTTCTGAATATGGATAGATTTGTGGGTAAAAAATTTTAAGAAAATTTACTATAAACTTAATCAGATTTGAATTGGTTATTTTCTTTTCTTCTTTTTCATTTTCATTTTTAAAATCATTATAATTATTTAAATACCATAAGACATTTTCTATTTCGGTATGCCTTTCTTCTGAGCAATTTTTCAATGTAATATATAATTCTTCAGATAGTGATGTGTGCTGTTCTTTCAGTGACTGCATCCTAAAATTTATTGTTGCATTAGCTGTTAATAAATTAGAATCTCTCCGACATAATGCCTCAATAGTCAGTTTTATTGGAAGTAGAGCTGATACAGTTCTGGATATTAAGTCGAATTCACTCTCTGAAAAATTAATTTACAGAATCAAGTCAATTGTTGCTTTTTGGATAGGATTTCTCAGTTTCAGTCATTAGGAGTAAACTTTTCCAACTTTCTTCAGAATCTAATATTAACATATATTCTGTTTTATTTTCAGTTAATATATATTTTAGTAATATGTCATTTTTTTGTAGGAGAACGTTTAAATATCTTAACAATTTTTTGAACTTTATAAATTATAGGAAGCAATTCTTGATGGGTTAATATTTCATCCTCACTATCAATATCTTCAACAATTAATTGTCATTATGTTCATTGTCTCAATATCACTCTCACTCTTACTCTCTTCAAAGTTGGAATCCGAAGTTTCTATATGCACAGTATTTGGATTCTTCCGTTCATTATTTTTTTGATGCAATACATCTATTACTCCTAATTGAATTCCATGAGCATAGCACAATTGCTGATTTGCACCAATCAGCTTTCCAACTTTTTTCATAACTGGTGGTCCATCAGTTGTTATGGTTACAATATCTTCTTTCAGGAGTAATCCATGTTTCGCTAATTTAGATTTAAGCAATTAATTAAGCCATTAATTAGCTAATTAATTTTGCCCATTAAAGGGACATACAAACAAAAACATATACTATTATGCTATGTTGGCGGTCCTTTAACATATAGTGGAGACAATTTTAAAAATTTCTAGTAAATACCAAAAAGCCGGTATTTAAACTTGTGAATACTGATATTACAAAATTGTATAAATGGTTCAAAATACCAGTATTCAGTATCTCAGTATACCGGTATTGCAATCCCTAATTGTATATGACTTGATCCTTGTTACAAACCTATTATTTGTATTTTTACTACTTTTTTCTCTTTTTTACTATTTTAATTTTAATTATTTTATTAATTTTACTCTTTTTTAAAGTTTTATTTTTAAATATATTGTGGCACAATTTTTTTGAGCAATTTAAATGATCTCTGACCTTAATGCTTCTACCTTAAAATTGTAATTGTTGCAGTCCTATATTTTAAATTCAATTTTGTTTTAATGAAGAGATGAAAGATTTCTTATGATGATACATTACAAGACATATACAAGATCTACCTCATTTCCTCTGTAAGTTCTATCTCATTCTGTAGGATATTCATTAAGAATCAGATATTGAGTTGGGCAGTAACTTTTAAATTTTTCTGTTACCTCCCCCCCCTTTATTCTATAATGTATATTTTGGTACATTTTTGTACTTATATATCAATATTTTATGTATTAGTAACTCCATGGTTTGATTGTTTTTCTTATTCTGTCAAACTTTCAATACAAAAGACATTAATAACTTTGAAGATTAAATCTCTAATAAAGTTGATTTCTTTATCAGGAAAGATTCCTTTTGTGGCCAATTATATGTAATATTATAATTTTTGTTTGATATCACAGTCATTCAGTTGAAAATATATTTTTAATTTCTTATTAAATTTTCATTCAAAAGTTAATGAAAAAAAATAATGATGGATATAGAAAATTATTCTCCGTAATTGTTTTTCAGAAATTTTGAATAGTTATTATTGAAACATTTGATTACACATAAAATTCTGGGTTTACCAAGCAAAGCTTCTGTGTGTAAAATAAAAATTTAGAGTATAAAATCATATCGATCTTTTTATTAGACAGACCTTCAAATCACATTTGGTATCAAATTTGTATGTGGTCTTTAATACAAATTTGTAGATTTCTATCAAATTTTGATTAAAATCTATTCAGAGGAAGTCTGTCTGTTGGGCTGACACAATAACTACAAAAGGGAGAGAGCTAGATGAATAAAATTCAGTACTCTAATTTAACATATATATTGTAGTTATTTATCATATTTTGAGCCAAATCCAACAAGGAGGTTAAACGTCTACCTTCAGAAGCATGCAAATGTGATAACTAAAAAAAGCCATGACTTAAATATATCAGATTTCGTATGTTATTTGTGATTGTGATCATTGTTCTGTGACAAATTTTTGTTTCGATCAGTTGGGAAAAACACATTTAAAATACAAATTCTATTTTCAATTACTATTAACCTTATGTTAGGGATAAATCAGCAAAAAACTTGCCACAGATTACCTAATTTTTAGCAGTGGGTGGGAGATAGCACCTTTATATGCAAGAAACTTTTTTTTTTTCATGTCCTAGAAAGTTTTAGGTAGTTGCACTGTTTCAATAAACTTTTAAGGAAAAGAAATTAATCTTTTGATAGAAGACTGACTATAATAGAATTTTCTGTAGTTTGAGTTTATCATAGGAGCATTTTGTAAAATTCATATTTTGCAAAAAAAAAAAAAAAAAAAAAAAAAAAAACAGTGCCTTTTTAATTCTGAAATATTTTCTTTTAACTGTTATTTCCTTTTGCTCCAATTACTATTTTTATTTTAATCTTTGCATATCATTTTTACAGTTCCTGGAATTTGTCGAAGTAGAAAAGCATCTCTCTGTCCATCTGAAGTTACTTTTTCTACTACAGTTGAAGTGAAATTTGTCAAAAATATAAAAGAATGCAGAAATGATGCTGAAAGGTTAGTCATTGAAAGATGGGCTTAATTTATGTCTATTCATTATTTGATAATTTTTTTTATATTGTTTTATAAAAATAGCATTTAAGGAAAAAATGAAATGTAGTATTATAAAATGACTCATATAGGATTATGGAAATACAACTTTTTTAATTTAATATGATTTAATTACTTTTGCATATTATATTGATATCTATCAAGAATACTTTTCTGCGATTTTCCTTCTAATGTTTGAAATCCAATGCATTTAATAAAAAGCATTTTTGCATTTTTCTTTAGAAGAGGTGAAACTCAAAATATTATTCACCACCAGTTTTTTTAATTCTCTTTTTATTACTATATTAAGCGCCTTTGTTGAGCAGCTAGTTCATCAATGATATTAGTTATAATTTATTTTAGTTATTAAATCATTTATATGTAGCTTCATAATACAGTGAAATTGCCAGATGTTAAAGATGTATTAGTTTAATTGTCTTACATATACTCTCTTCATTGCGCACATGAAACTTTCTAATGGAGACCAATCCCATAATATCATGACACTATTAAAAATGTAAATGTTTGGTTAATCTGTCTTATGGATTTTGTTGTATTATAATTTAACATTTTATGCCATCTCATAAAATAAACAAATAATAATCATAAAAAATTCTTCTTTAACTGTCACGAATGGAAGAAAATCACATGATCAAAAGTTGGTGAAACGATGAATATGATTTAAACTTCAGAGCAATAATGTAATCTATTGGAGATAAGAGGGGGGAAAAGGCCAAAATTCAGCAAAAATTCCAATATTAAATTCACAATATTAAGAGCACAATTTTTAAAATTTCAAAAAAATGTAAAATTTGTTTTTGTAATAATAATTTCAGAATAATCACTTTAAAAAAGCACAAATTCAGCTCAATTTGTAATTAATTGAAATTCTAATGGAAATTTCAAAGTAAAAAAAAGTTTCAGATCAAACAATCACGTCCGTAGATTGCCAATACATGTAGACAGTCAGATGCATTCTCATCTTTATTATTATTAGAGATGATGTAAATATGTATCTTTTGGTCAAAGACTTGAAGTGAGTTTTGTCTCTGTTTATTTTGCTGTTCTATTCCTGTAGTTGTGATTACATGCTTATAATTTCATTGTAGTTATGATTATTTCTAATTGATAATAGGACAGAAAAAAAATCAGTGTTCAAAATTTAAAAATAAATAAGAGGAGGTCAATTAATTAGTCATTAAAAATAATTTTAAAAAGCTATTTATTTAAGTTTAATTTTAATGAATTTTTAAATATCTAAATATATATCTCAGTAATTTTTGTTTATAAATGCGTAAAATATGAAAAAGAAATCATTCTGCCACTATCATTTTATTCAATTTTATTTTAAATTTTACCAGAAATAATAGAATATCCAAATTTGAATAAAGCAGAAACACACCAAACTTCTAAAAGGATATAAATAATTGTATTTACCTGTAAAAATATTATTCCACAATATATCAATAATTACTCTGGAATCGGTTATATTTAATATTAAATAATCCCTAATAAGTTTCACCAGGCTTAGTTTTACATTATTTTTGTCATAAAGTATTTTTACTAATAACTATAATTTCCCTTTTATGTGTATTTATGTTAACTTTTCATTATATATTTTTTATTGTTCATCTGCAATAAAGGTATGGGAAAACATTATTTAAAAAAAAAATTGAAATGGATTATTTAAAAATTAGCATTCCAACTGAGAAATATAATATTTGTTTATTTTAGATATTAACTATCGATTAAATTATTCACATCAGTATTAAAAAAAGGCAAGTATTAAGTGTTGCAGTATTTAAATCACTTCCAAATGTAAGATAAGGATGCATGGCTTACAACTATAGAAGAAATTGAACTAGTGTATTTTTTTAAAAATTATCATTGCACATCAGATTATACCTCTCAGTGTGATAGAAAGCTTTTTAATTTAATGCAGGAGATGCTTGATGATTTTATTTTAAAATGAGTCATAAAATTAAATGTTGACAGGAATGAAGTAATTTTGCAATCAAAGT
Source organism: Argiope bruennichi (assembly GCF_947563725.1). NCBI lineage: Eukaryota > Metazoa > Arthropoda > Arachnida > Araneae > Araneidae > Argiope > Argiope bruennichi. The sequence goes on along the minus strand of NC_079151.1, from coordinate 62,726,452 downwards.
AGTTATTATTATTATTATTATTGCATGCAAATGATTTTAAGAATTCATTTTTTTTTAAATGTGAAAATGTGAAATAAAGACTGTTTTATAAAATTAAAGTATATCCTGCCTAGGTATATTTTTATTGTTTATTTATTTTTGAAAGGTATGCATGATTCTTATCTGAAAAATTAACCACCAATTGCGTGATAATCAAGCTATGAAGGAGTTCGTTAAATTTTAAAGTTAATATAGTTTAGGTTCAGCTATTCAGTTTTTGTTAATAATTTTTTTTCAGGCTGGTTTTAGTTAATGAAAAGAAGTCACCATTTGTTCTTTTTTCTGTCATACCTTTCAATAAATTCCAGTGTACATCCAAGTAAGCTGTCATAAATTTATTTTTTAAAAGCAGTGTTTATTTATTTCATTATTTTATCATTAAAAATATTGTGAATTTTACTTCATATACTGTTGCAGTAATGTTGTAAAAAATATTAACAATTTAATTTAGGTTTAAATAACTTAGAATCTTTATTTCTAAAAAATGGGTTAGGAAAATTTATATGAAGGTGGAATGAAAAGCTTCCGGCCTAACAACAACAAAAAAAATCTGTTTAATAATTGCTTTCTTTTTCAACATAGCCTTGTTCCAAAGACATACACTTGCTCCAGTAGTGCGGCAATGCTTGGATCCCCTTTCTGTAAGAGCTTTCTTTAAGGTTTCAAAATAGGCATTCGTCATTGAAATGACTTCGATATTAGAATAGAATTTCCTTCCAGCGAGAAATTTTTTCAGGTTTGAGAAGAAATTGTTGTCCTAAGGGACCATATTAAGAAAATACAGCGCATGAGGAAGATTTTCAAACTTCAGTTCATGCAGTTTTGCCATCTCAATGACAGCCTTTTGGATGGAAGCATTGTCCTGATGAAACAAGACTTTCTTTTTGGTAAAACCTAATCTTTCTTCTTCGATTTGGAATGCAATTTATCCAGAAGGTTAGCATAATATCCAGCATTCATGGTCCTGCCTTTTTTTTTTTTTTAAATAATCCAATAATAATTTGCTTAAAGTCCCAAAAAATACTGTTGCCATAACTTTTACAGCAGATGGCGCACTCTTTGCTTTTTTTGGTCTTGATTCGCCCTTCGCTGTCCATTGCTTTGATTGCTGTTTGGTCTCTGTAGTATAGTGATGGATCCATTTCTCATTCACATTAACAAAACGCCTAAAAAAAAAATCAGTTGGGTGTGAAATGTGCTGCTGCGATATCGAGGTGCGTGTAATTTTTGATCCAAAGTCAGCAAACGCGACACCCATCTTGTTGACAAGTTACTCGTAACCAAAATATCGATTAAAATATGATATGTTCATTTTTTTAATATATCATCTGATTCGGCAACCTCTGTCAATTTCAATCGGCGATCATTCATAATATTTTTATGAACTTTTCTAACAATTTCTTCTGCAGTTGCTGATTTTGGTCTTCCAAAATGCTCCATATCCAGAATGCTTGTACGACCACGTTTAAAGTCCGCAATCCATGTTTCAATAATTGTAAATGAAGGAGCAGATTCCCCCAATGTAGTATCTTGCTAAATTTTAATATCCGTTGACATAAGTCTTTTATAAAAAAATATTTTATCACAGCTCGCACTTTAGTTCCCTCCATACTCGGTTAAAAACAAAAGAACATTTTAAAATGCATAATATGAAAACAGCCAAATGCAATTGTTTTAAAATACGCAAGAAATATTAAACAAAGATGTTACTTTGAAGTGCTTTAGTCAAAATAATTCAGGGAGCGTCAGCTCTAGGTCAGGCCGGAAACTTTTCATCTCCCCCTCGTAAATCTGCATTACTAAAACACATTGGATTTAGAAGCTCTGTTGTTAAAAAACATTATTTTAAAATTATAAAAATCAATTTTTGGAAAACCATAATATTTTAAACTAAAATCATTTACAGTAGTTCATTATGTTTAAAGTGGAAATTAAACCTCCAGACTTATGTCATGCATGCATATTTAAAGATTTCACATTTCATAAACTAACTTTTATTAATATAGATAATTTATCTGTTTCATAACTGGCTATTCTACTAGAAGTTAGCATAGTACGTTTACATGATAGAAATTAACATAGGTCCCGTTTAGACTGTAATCCAATTCTTTCTCTCTAATTATATGAAAAACTATATTTAAACTAAAAATTATTACTGGATGGTATTATACCCAGTAATGTATTAGATGTAAGTAAGTAGTGTATTGATATGGACTGCAAGATTTCAGTAAGACATATATTTTGGCAAAAAATTGCTTCTCCTCCAAATCAAGTTAACGAAATTACTTCCACAGTAATCTGAATAGAATTGTTATAATCTTTATCAAATAGAAAAAGTGGATGATAAGTTTCTATATAAGATTTTTCATGTAGCTTTGATCTTAATAATTTAGAATGAATGTTTGATAAGTCTTCACATAGGATAATAATTAATTATGCTTAATAATTTATCGTTTGCAATTTGCAGTTTTTATAGCAAATGCAATTTTAGTGAAACACATTATTTGTTTCACATCAATAGCTTAATTAGTTTTCAAATATGTATTTAAACTGTTTGAATATTTATAAAAGCCTCTCAGACATTTGTTTTCATTCGAACCCGCGACACTAGCGTCCGTACAGCGCAATATAACCACTAGACGAAAGTGATCACTCCTGTCTGGAGGCTGTTAACTGGCTTATGAAGCTAGCGCCACAAATATATATATATTAGCAAGTTGCACCTTTTTTTTTTTTTTTTTTTTCCATTTTCACTTAGTTTAAAAACAGTTGTGTGAAATCAAATTTTAGATTCTGAATCTGTATTATTAGACTGCTTTATAATAATGGCAATAATAAATAATAAATTGACTTTGTCAATTGGTAGCATAATGAAAATAAAAATAAATATTGTTAACACTTAAACATGAATATTAGAATAAACCTTATAATGATTGATAGCTTAGAACTGTTGCCATTTTCAATAGCAGTTTTATGGCCACTAAGCATTGTCATCTTATATAAGTGTAATTCCGACAACAGAAGTCGTCAATAAAGTTTGCAGTGATCTTATGCAATTGAAGATAAAAAAAATCATTTATTACTTCATGATATGATTGCTGTTATTATTAAATCTGTAAAATCTCAGTTAAATTCAAAATGCTTCTGCTAATAGCTCATTCGCTGCAGATAAGAATAATTTAAATCTCAACTCAGTTTAGGACAAAATTAAATATAAGTAGGAAGAAAATAATGTTTCTACATCTCTATAAAGTTGTAGAACTTGCATTTTGTCTTAAGGAAAATCCGAAATTTCACATCTTCCAATTTCATTCTATTTGTCCCTCATTCTCTTCCCACCTATTCTGAATCTTTTTTTTTTTTTTTTTTTTACTTTATTTTTCAGTCATTTTTTTTTTATATTTGGCTGAAGGAAAATGCAATTTGATTATTGTACATTATTTTTTCTTCTTTATTTCTGTTTTTGTAAGTCAGTTATACAAGCATTAATAATTATTTTTCTTAGAGAGGGGGAAAAATTGAGGTCATTTTCAGACTATTGCTCCTGCATCAAGTGATATGGAATTGATTAAATAGGAATTAAATACTGCTTATTTATTATTGATAAGAAGCAAAAAAAAAAAAAAAGGTTAGCACCTGACATTAAATGTAAGTATTTCAGTTCAACTGAGGCTGAAAAAAAAAATTTTTTTTTAATAACTTTTCATCTCAATATTTTATATATATATATATATTTTTTTCCCTAAGCTAACAATTTGTTTTTGCCAATCTGAATATTGGGGATATAATATCTAATTTTGAATGCTAGAAAATTCAAAGTTAAATAACATTTAAAATTTTATTTGATTAAAACTGTTTTGTTCTTTTTTGTTAGATTTGAATCAAAGCTAGAGGGGAGCCGCAGACGACATGCATCTAGTATGAGACAGTTGGCTATAATTAATGATGGACCTAATCCATTTGATCTGCTGTCAATGCTAGGTGTAGAAAAACCGCAAGAAGGCCAAGTAAGAATTTTAATGAAATTTTCTCTCATTATAATGTTTGCTTCTCTTTTAAGAAATATTTCTACATTACTATATTATAAACCAAATTTAGTTTTTTAGTTTTTCAAAATATAATTTATAATTTATTGCTTTGAATAAAATATCACGGTATTTATCTGTTAAATGTGTATAATGCAGAAAAAATATTCTTTGTAAATAAAATTTTTTTCTCACGATTTAATGTTTTGTTTTGTTGATTAAGAAGTTTATACTTTATTAATGATGTTTATTTTGTGGGAGTTTATTTTTTTTCTAACTGATAGTGGTAGTTAATGATTTAATAGACACATTAATAAAATCGTCACTTTAAGGTCATTTCAATACAATGAATATTTTTTATAAATGGTCATGAATTGTATCTTAATTTCCTGGTTAATATTTTATTGTATTAGTTGTACTCACATGATGCTATTCATGACATGATGAATGTTAATGAAATCAAAACCAGAAAAATCTAAAATAAAGTTTTCAAAAAGAAAGTTAAAACATGATTTCATATATATAATGAAAACCTATGACAAAGCTGGCCAGTCCCAATTACTGGATTGATTTCAAAAATTTTAATTTCATTTGAAAGCTTACAATTTCTAGATATTTCATTTCTGATAACTTGTCACTCACCTCTCCATTTTCGAGAGAAATCAGAAAAACTCTATTATTTCATTTTAGATTTTGTAAGTGGAAAAACATCCACTAAGTTCCCAAGCAGCCAGTGTACTGAATCAAAAATACGTTGTTCCATATTTTTTCATATACAATGTTCAATATTTTTGAAATCCAAGCTTGCACTTTTACCAAAAGGCGATTAACAAATTCAATAAGATTTTGAGTCCACATAAATTTTTCTTATGTATAAAGTTTCATGATTCTTGGTTTCCCAATTTAGCAGAATTTCAGATCAATGGAGAACTGAAACTTCACAGAGGAAAATTTTTAGTTTTTCACTAACTAGATAAAAAAAAAAAACAAAAAACTTTGAACTAATTTCAGAAACAATTAATTAAAAATCAATCAATGAAGATATTTTTCTCATTCTTATTTTAACTTCAAGAGAACCGTTCAAATAATCACCTTAAAATTTGGAAAAATTAATGGAAATAAAAGTTATATGCAGAAATTTTAATTTTTAATATTTTCCAGGAAAAGTGATTAGCTTTTAAGAATTTTTTAAAAATTTTAATAAATTTTGTCAGAGTTTTGAAACAAATTTCTCTAAAACAACAATCATTTATTCTTTTTATTGATGCAAAGATTTTTCCATAGGGCCATAAGAAGCAATACTATGTAGAAATGTATGCAAAAAATTATTCAAAGTAATGCAAAAGATTGATTAAAAAATTTTCTACACTGGATCATAAAATTTAAGCTTTGAGTCACCATTATGACTACTTGTATGCCAAATTTTATGGCTGCATGTGCTATAGATTTGTCTGGATATCATTATTACATAAACAGACAAACAGATACTTAAACACTTCCTTTTATACGTATAAATTCTTATACAATGACTTTATATTTTTTCAGAAAGAAATATTTTTTTTTTTTTTTTTATGATGTCATGTAAATTTTTGTGTATGTGTGTGTACTTGTTAAGAATTTTTTTTTTCATATCTAAATAATTAATAATTTGATTTTATCGAAACTGAAGTAATTTTTTTATCACTTGCTTTAGGATATCTCGTATGGCGAACTTTTAATCCCTTCCAACACTCTTAAGAAAAGATGCCTTGAATGTTTATCAGAAAGCGACTGTTCCTTCAGATTTCCATATCAAATACATTCTGCTGGTTGTTCTATTGATATGTCAAGACTTAATGCCAAACTAGGAACTCAACCGAAAACATTGGACAAGTGTAAGCAATTTATGCTTTCAAAATCTATTAATTTGCAGAATCTGGTGTTTTCTGTTTAAAAATGTTAGACATTAAATATATTTTTATTAATTTTTTTTTTTGGTTCTAAAGAGTGCATTTTATATTTTATATTCTTTATCATTATAAATTTCAACAAACTTAATATGAATGGTGAATTTTATGGAATTCCTTTGGTTTTTGTCACAAATTAATTTTCTTCATTTTTTGCTATGGGAAATAAAGACAGTTTATTAAAACAATATAGTTATATATAGTTACTATCCTATTAAAAGCCTACTAAAGATCTATTATTTATTTTATCATTATTAAATAAATAATGATTACTGAAAAGCTGTTTACTTTATATTATTTGGTATAAAGAAAGCTTTTATATAAAAATTATAAGGCAAATAACTGAACTTTGCACTTATTAAATTATGTTTCAAATCTTTTTTTATTGTTGTTTCAGTCTTATTTCTGTGATTAAGATTTAAAAAAAATATCATCCAAAATATTCTTAGTAATGTTTCATGAAATGTATAATTTAATTTTTGTCTTAAAGAAAGAAGCTAACAGGATTAAATAAAGTCAATATTTAATTTGGAAGAAATGGAATGAATGTATAATATTCTTATCAGACTTAATTATCACAAATTGATTAATTTTTACAAAGATATTGTTAATTGCAGTTAAATTACCATGTTGTGTATGTTTATTGCTGAAACCACAATTCATTGTACATTTCATTTAGATGCGATAAAATGTGTACAAGTTTATATTGAAGTTACTTATTAAGATGTTGAAATTTACAAAATGTATATAAATTACTTATTGTTATTTTAAGTTGGACTTTAACCCATTTATGACAAATGACACACATATACATTAGGATGGAACAAAAAAAAATCAATTTTTGATTTTTAATTTGTAATAGCACAGAAAAGTTGCCTTTTGGCATATATAAAATAAATTATAAATATGAAAAATATTGGAGTAGGTCTTGAGGTGCCGCAAGGACGTTAGTTTCATAAAATTAAAAATTTTGCTTCGATTTAAAGTTTTTTTATGAAATAATCAACTTTTGATTTTTAATTTGTAATAGTGCAAAAAAGTTGCCTTTTAGTATAAATAAGATAAATAAAAATTATGAAAAATATTAGAATACATCTTGAGGTGCCACAAGTACTTAAAAGTTTCATAAAAACACACTTTTGGCAACTTTTTAAGGATTTTTGCGTGCCTCGATTATGAAATAAAAAAACAGTTTTATTATTGCACTACCATAGCACTGAGTCGTTACCTGGAGGGGTAGCTATTGAGGTAAGGCAGCGAATTGTTTACGTTTGGTGACAAGGACATAGCTGGTTTCAAATCGGTATTGCCAAGTTTAGTTGAGTTGGCGTTTTCTCTCCATCTATTGTGTAACTGATTTGTTAGTTTGTGCTTTACTGTGAGTAAAAATGGCTCATTATAAGTTAGTGGACAAATGTCAGAGTGTTCTATTTTTGAGAAATTTAGTCATTTGCTTGAAGTTGAACTCCCTACTTACAAATCTCTTATGAAGTGCTACCATTATATTAGGCATAACCTCAAAATTGCTTCAGTGAAGGATCCTTCTGTAAGCAAAATATGTGACACTTTAGTTCTCATAATAGAGCAAATATGGTCAAGATCTTCTATTCCTGCTGCTTCTAGCAAAAGAATTTCACAAATGATAAAAGCATATCATGCCAAATACAGGAATTTATTAAAGTCTAAAAGCAGAAAATGTTCAGATAAGTTTAATTTCAACCTCACAGAATTTAGAGAAGAAGCTAGGCGTTTATTTGATATCTCTTTGTAATAAAAAAAAGTGCCAATTATGGAATAAAAGGTTTTAAATGATCAATGCAGAAGCTACAGGAAAATAGTTATAGGTAATATTGATATTTCTACTACAAGCACTTTGAGGAAGAAAGAGTAAAGAACTACAGAGAATAGTTAAGTTTAATCAAGAACGAACAAAAAATAGTAGTGCATCAGAAATGATTACTGGCAATAATGACAACGCTGAAAAATAACGTTATTTACAAAAAGAGGCAAGCCAGCCAGATCCATCAAATAGACAAGAAGCAATAAAACTGCCAAGTTCCTGTGTGGTTTATTATTAAGTTAAAACTTTATACAGTTAGGCATCTGAAGTTGAACCAAAAAGTATAGGGGACTCGGTTATCGACTTTCCCTGACTGTCTTATCACATGCAAATAGTGGAAAGAGATGTGAGACTGGTGGCAAATCGGCTCAAAATGTCTGTGGATGAATCGCAAGAGAAGGATACATAAGAGTAAAAGTTGACTCATGTGGGAATTTGCCAAAATTTAATTAAAAAAAAAACTGTTTAATGTGGCAATGAAGTAGAAACAAACATTTTGCAGCTGTAACATTTGTAATCATTAAGAATATAGAAGTAAGAAATGCAAAAAAATTGGACGTAAAAAATATTTTTTTATTATTATACTTTGTAATTAATAATTTTTTTCCAATTGTAAGGCTTATACATGTATTTAAAATCATCTTTTGTAACATTATATGAATGGAAAATTCATAAAAATATTTTATCAAAGTTTATAATTTTTCGATTTTTTTATAAATTTTAAGCTTTTTTAGGCACTTCAAAATATTGTTGTATTGCAACCAGAATTTTGTAAAATGCTTTTTGAACTTAAAATCTAATTTTTCACCACTATTGCCAAATTAAAATCTAAGAAAATTTTTTAAAGACCCTTGTAAAAAATTTCAATTTTTTTACAAATTTTAAGCTTTTTGCGGCACCTCAAGATAATGCAATATTGCAATCAAATTTTTTAATATTGTTATTGAACTTAAAGGCAACTTTTCCGCACTATTACCAAACTAAAATTTAAAAAAAACTTTTTAAAGCCATTTTCGTTCCACCCTAATATACATTTGAGTTAGATTCCCCTCAGGACTGAATATGGCTCCTATGTGTAGATGTATAGGGATTTTTTAATGAAATGTTTATTATTAGATTTTATTGGTTGACCGTGTTTTCTCCCCCCTCTCCTCAAAAAAAATTAGTTCCTTATATTAATTTTTTTTTCTTAAGTCAGATTGTGGTCAGTCAAATGCTCCATTTTCATGTGTTGAAACAGAAACATGAATAACATAATTAAAGAAAAACTCACTCTCATTTTGGATTCCCCCCCCCCTTGGAATGGGATTTTATAAGAGATATTTTATCAAGAATTTGCATCTATAATCTAACATTAATTGGTGTACTTTTACAATAATAAAATATACTATGCTTTTATTTTTTAGCCTTAAATATCAAGTATTTTAATTACAATTTTTTACTGTGATTGAAAATATAATAGTTTTATCATTTGTTTAAAAATTATCTCATTTATACTTAAAGAGTACTTTTTATGAATCATTATGTACATTTAATACATGTTAAGATTAGCATGAGAAAATTGCCTGAAGGAACATTCAACATTTGTTCTCTCTCATGAGAAAATTTTTTTCCAAAGGCAACTGTCTTAAAGAGATTTAGTGTTATTTTTAGTTTGAACCTTTTACAAATGAAACTTAAAAAGGAATGAGACAAAAAAAGAAAAGTTTATCTTTGTTACCTTTTAAAAAATGATGAAAAATGTTTGTAATTTTTCTCAGGTTAGAATATTAAAAAAAAAAAAAAAAAAAAAAAGCAACCCTTAACTTTATGGGATACAGATTTCATTGATACTATATCAAAAATTTGAAGCACATGAAGATATTTTAACATTTTACTTGGTTTTCTTAAAATAATAATTTTGGTTTTAATAATTTTGGTTAAGAAATGATATTTAGTGTTGGAGCTTAATTTTGCTATGTTCTGTTATGAATAAAGAATATAAATGAAGTTGATATTTTTTTAGACCTAAATAGCATTTTACTATACATTATACATTGAATTATTATAATTCAATAAACCAAATGATGTATGAAAATGATAAGAATGATTAGAAACTGAAAATTGATATTGTAATAATTTCATGTATATTTTGTTTGCTTTGATGGAAATGTGCAACTAGAAGTTCTGCATCAATTTCGATAAAATAAATTTTAATATTCTCAAGAAGTAGCTTATTTAATGCCATGATAAGCAAATAGAGTTTTAAAATTTTAAAAATGAATGAAAAACAACCAATTTTCCTTACTTTTTACGACTTTTAAGGCTCGTGGGGAAGCAAAAGAGGTCAATAAGATTTGTTAATTGTTTTTCCATGCTAGATTTCTTTCTTGTTTGCAATTTTTCCACAGTATAGTTGTATGTAAAAAAGATTTCATTTTTTTTCCCAAACTAAACTACTTATATACGTTGAAATTTTCGTTCATGAAATCATTTCTTTTTTTCAGGTGTTGAAAAGGAAGATTTTGTATTCAGCCATCCATGGCAAACGTGCTGTGCAACATACCACCCGAATTTGTTAGATGATCCAGAACTTATTGCTGGAAAACATAGTACTTTATTAGTCTTCCCTTCTTATGTAGTAAGTATTACAACACTTGAGTCATTTATACTAAGTGGGCAAAAAGTTCGTAAAAACTTTAAAAATTCACAAAACCCATAAAATTAAGCAAACTAAAAAACGGTTTACAGATTTAGCATCGATAAGTCAAGGGATTTTTTTTATGTAAGAAAAAATAATTAATTCAAAAAACAGCCGATTGGTGGCGTTTCGTACATAAGGAAAGAGTAGGCACGCCAATAACAAAAATAATGTTATCGAATCATTTATCGATTTATTGTTGCAATATGTGTTCAACATGACCACCACCGCAAGTGATTACCCATTGTAGTTGGGTCACAAATCCAACAATGGCAGAGTGCATTATGTCCGGCTGTATACATGACATCTCTCGGCTGATTGAATCTTTCAATTCGAACAGATTGGATGGACGGAATCGATACACCCGATATTTTAAATTTCCCAATAGCCAAAAGTCTGCTGGTTCATATCTGGTGACCGAGAAGGCCATGGAAACTGGCAATGTCTCCTAATGATTCTCTGTTCCCCGAACGACTGTTTCAGGAATTCCTTGACTGGAATAGTAGTGTGACTTGTTGCTCCATCTTGCATAAACGTAACAGCAGAAAGCGCATCTTTTTCACGCAAACATGGAACAACCTTTTCGCGCAGAAGTGTTAAATAATGCTGAGCATTTACTGTCATCGTTTCCCACCCATTTACCGGACACTGTGTTTCAAAGGAGAAGAGTCCTATGATGAAGGAACCTGTGAATCCACACCACACTCTGACTTTGGGGGAATGCAATGGTTTCTTAACGTACACTCGTGGATTTGACGTCGTCCAGATGCGACAGTTACGTGTATTAACGTCGCCATGGAGCAAAAAATGAGCTTTATCTGTCCACTGGATGTTAAAGACATAGGAGGGATCGTGTTCAATTTTGGAGAGAGCCCACCTCACAAATGCTTCTCTCTCTACAGTATCCGATGCTAAAAGTTCATGGCGAGACTGTAATTTGTATGGATGCTGATTAAGAACACCATGAAGAATGCTGCGTATCGAAGATGGTGGTAATCCCAAGCGTCTGCCAGCTTCTCGTGCACCGCTAGTCCCTGCCGCGGTTTTGGAAGCTAATGTTTCCATTTCGGCTGCGACACTTGGTGTCTGCATTACACTTGGTCTTCCAGGCCTTACACGATCTTCCACCCAGCTTCTTCAAATCGCTGAATAAGCTTTATGAGGTCTGCCATTGTTAAAGGTCCTTTCCCATTCTTCACATTTTTCTGTAGTCGGAATTTACGCAATGCAGCAGTCGATGATTCCTGGTTCAGGTAAAACAGCTTCACCAAGAAAGCTTTATCTTTTCCATATAGCATCCTTGTTTACTTACGTAGCATGCAATGGAGGACTGATTCTGGATCAAGAGCGTAAGTATTTATAATCGCCTATCTCATTTACATATTTCCAACTAAGTCGTCATACCAGCGCCACCTATCGGCTATTTTTTGATTTTTTTTCTTACCTAAAAAAAATCCCATGACTTATTGAAGCTAAATCTGCAAACCGTTTTTTTATTTTGCTTAATTGTATGGGTTTTATGAATTTCTAAAATTTTTACGGACTTTTTTTGCCTACCCGATATTTTATTTAAGATTGCTATAAAGAATTTCAATCATTCATACATGATTTTTTTTGAAGTAAAGTGAGATTATTTTGTATATATACTGAAATGTTATCCATAAAGAAAATAAAAAAAAAATTAGCAAATTTTATTTTTGAATTTTTAATAATTTATTTACATTGAGCCACTTGAGTGAGTTTCAAAAGCTTAATAATCTTTTGTTTTTGTTACAGAATATTTAACAATATTTGGCAAAGTATAAGGTTTCATTTTGTGTAATTGAAATAATTAGCAATTTTAACAATACATGGTATTTAATTGAGTGAAATATTAGAACATTATAAATAATAAAAGGTGTAAAAATAATGAAAATTTTATTTTTAGTGTTAGTAATTAAATGTAATGCAGTGAAATGACATATTTAAAAAGTTTTGCTTTGATTAAATAATAGTGTTTCTGTATCACCTCAAATCTAAAGAAAATTTTGCTTCCAAACTCTGAAATATACATAAATAAATCATCTGGAATGAAATATAAATTAGTTTACCTTATTTTCATGTATCAGAAGAGTAAAAAAAAAAAAAAAAAAAAAAAAATGTAAACATATTATCTATTTATCTGCTTTAACTTACACATTTAAAAGCAAGAACAATAAAACATTGGTGAGGTTCCTGCTCATGTTATTAATTATGTGAATTGGATGAAGCACTTCTAAAAATATTGTTAGAATCTGAAATCAGTGTTTTACATTCAAAATATTTTTACATAGACTCTTGTTTCTTTTTATCTTGAAGTAAAAAGAACTCACAAATGTAGCTGTGGTGTTTGTTTTTACTTTCTTATTTTAACAATATGCATTAAACTTTCATATCAATAAAAATTAATTATGAGTTGTCTAATAATTTAGTTTCTCCAATAAAGGTTCAAAATTTTTATGTATCTCTTGAAGAAGGATAAAATGAAAAATTGATACTAGAATGTCATGATCATGTAACCAGACTTTCTAAGTTTTCTTATTTGAATCATTGATAGGTCTTTATTTATGTATATTTAACTCTATTTCTTAGTTATTATTGTTTGCTATTACTATGATATTGAAATCTCCAAATTCTCCCCCCCCCTCCCCTCTCTTTTATTCTTTTTACTAGCTGGTAATTATACTACTAGATTAGGACTTTCTCTATATTTTGTAAGGGATATGCAGTTTGTATTGATTCTTCAATTTCATTGTAAACTATCTTATTCAAAAAATAATAAACATTATTGTATTATGTTTTTTCTTTGTTTTTCAACTATAAAAGTGCCCTTAGGTGTAAAATAACAAATTTATTCAAATACTTTTCTTTGAAGTTTTAAGCAAATATATTGCACACTAATGGATAGCTCAATAAATATCTAAAGCAAAAGAAATAATTCACTAAAAAGTTTTTTTTTTTAAGCACACAGTAGAATATCCTGATCAACATTGATTGATGTAACATGTAAATTTTTCTCATTTGTGTGGTATTGATGCGGTAATATGTTTATTTCAGTTCACTGTCTTCTAAATTTGAAGCTCAGCTGATATGAATTTTTATGGATTTATGTTTTGGTACATTATGGATTTGTATATAATTTGTATATATAAGACTATAATATATATTGAAACCTATATCTTTATTCTATAGATATTTATGAAATGTTTATATGTGCTGTCTTTTAGACATCTGTCATTGATTATGTAAAGCCATCTGATTTAAAAAAAGATCTGAATGACAAATTTCGAGAGCGATTTCCTCATGTGAAGTTAACGCTCAGCAAATTAAGAAGGTATGATTTCTGTATTTAATTGCTCTTGTATTCTTAGCTAAAAATGAAAAAAGAAAATTTAATTTGTAAATCCTTTTATTCTGTTTTATAAGTAGCAATTGAGGACATATATATAAAAATATATTTTAAATTCATTAATGTTTAAAAATGTGAAATAAGCACTAACAGGTGTTGTTCTATTAATTAATGAAAAATAATATTTAATTATATTGATTTATTCTAAATAAGAACAGAAATCAAGTCTCTTAATAAGGATTGTGGCCATTTTGGACACAAACAAAATTCCATATTTTCCATGCTTGCTCGCATATTTATGTGAAAAAGGCAATTTATTATGCGTCCCTTCAATAAATTGCCTTAGAGAGTTTGGAAGATTCTATCCCATGTATCTCTTACAGAAATTTTGAGCTTTTTCATTGCTCAAGGAGTAATTTATTTTGACACACATGTTTAACAATGCCTCTTGGATGTATTGTAAGGAGTTTAAATTTGGGAAATATGCAGACAATATCATATACTCACAGTGACATATAAGGTATTTTATGGTCCTAGGCAGTATATATTATAAGGCCATTCTTTTAATAAACTGCTCTTTTTAATTTTATATTTCATCTTTTTCATTTTATGAAAATATATTTTTATTTATCTGTTATGATTTTAGACTGCCTGACAACTATGTGTGTACATGTTATTATTGAAGCAGTTGTTCTGTCTAGAAATGTTCTAATAACTAAGTGAGCATAATAAAATATGTTAGTCTTGAGCAATGATACTTGCAGAAATCTATCTAATTTATAGTTCTGTAACATTTACATAACTTATTTATTTGACAGCAAGAGAAATAAAATCTTTTAATTGAACTGTATGGGGCTCTTTCTACACTTAACTAACCTATGCAATTGCCTAGTTCACCTAGTCAAAAATCTGCTTTTGTACATATTTATCTTCTGTTTGTAATGTCTATGGCATTTTGAATGAGTTTCAGAGATTCTGGATGTGCATTGCCATCCAGCAAAAAGCCAGCATGACCCAAAAGTCATTCAGGGTGCATAGCACTTTTCAGGGTCATAAAAAGTGCTTACATTTGAAAAACATTCTTAAGCATCTTAAAATTGCTTAATTTTCTTGAGAAGCACAATGGAAGCTTTTTATTTTGCTTCTCCATATAGTGTATGCGATAAATCGAAAGCATAGCCATAAAAATTGATTTACTGAATGTATCAAGAAAGAACGCCAATAAGAGGAAAGAACTCAGAAAAGAAATCTAGGACGAAATAGATCCAGAATATGCAGGTAGTAACATAACCCTTAGTTACTTTTTTTTTCAACGATGTCCATTGCTGTTTATTAAAATATTGGGAAGCTTATCCTGAAGGATCAAAATAATTTAATACTCAGAGGATTAAAAATGATTATGTTATTCTAAGTAAAATATTTTTTTTAAATTTCAAAATAAAAAGAAATTATTCATATTTTAAGAAAATTATTCTAAAAGATTAATTTTGAATTAAGAATATATAAATATAACACTGACATTTAAATAAATTTTATATGTACTAAGAAATTTTACGTTGAAATTGTTCGATACTATAAAAACATTTTCTATATTTAAAGTAAAATTTAAATTATTGATAACATTTGCAAAATGGAAAAAAAAATCACATTCATGATAAAAGAAAATATTACTATGCATTTAAAAAATTCTATATATTATTTATTATCAACATTGATGGCAATTCTGAGTATACAAAATCTGTGAAATCTTATAATCAAGAATAAAGTAAAAAATCCTTAAATTTTATAGTATGTTTATGTTGCTCCTTTTTTTTCTTTTACCTTATTTGATATGTATTTTCTTTTATTCCATATATATTTACAAAATACTTTTCAGATGTGCATATTTCATTACTTAACAAACACCGCCACCTATATCGATTTTCAAAATGCCATAAGAGAAAGAAAACAAATTCTTCATAAATGATAACAACGATTTCTGACTTTCATGGATGGACTTGAAATCTCTTCCTCATACTAGATGTTTAAAGAAAAAAAAGTCAAAACTTTAGTTATAAAAAAATTTGCCTTTTCTTCCTTAGAAATAGAGATAAATGGTTTTGTTTATTTATTGTTGGACTATGTATTGATGTACAAGGTGGTTATAATTAAAGTTCCACTTTGAAATGGTCATAAAAGGAAAACTACTAGACCAAATGTTATCAAACTTGGCAAAGGAGGTCATAGAAATAAATTTGCTGCCAGAAAAGTTAAAAAACTCACCACTAGGGGAAAAATCCCACTGTATGCAATATTGCTAAACAAAATACGACACGAAAACAGCAGTTTCAAATTTTGTTTAATCATTTCTGAAATGTGCTACAAAGCATATTCAATGTGTGTTATCTCAAAAACACTGTTTATGGTAATAATTTAAACAATTTGCCAGAACTGAAAGATGCAATACACCAACATATGCTTACTATTCCTCCTGATATGCTAAGAGCTACTGTTGAGAATGCAGTAATGTGATTTAACTTACTTTCAAAAAATGATGGACACCACATTGAACATGCTTTGTAACATGCTTCAGAAACGATTAAACACATTTTGACCTATTTTGCTTAACAATATTGTATACAGCACCATTTTCCTTCTTGTTGGTGAGTTTTTGAACTTTTTTTTTTTTTTTTGATGGAAAAGAAATGTTTATGACTTTCTTTAAACCATTACCAAGTTCGATAACATTTGGTTCAGTAGTTTTCATTTTATGACTATTTCAAAGTGGAACTTTAATTATAACCACCTTGTAAATTATTTTACTAAAGGTACATTTGTAATATTGCATATATATTTGCTCACTTTTTCATTGAAATTAATTTACTAATTACATTTCCTCAAGTTGAAATAAAACAAATATTGGTTTTTTCTTTGCAGCCTTAAACGTGAAATGTATAAGATTGCAAGGCATGAGGTAATTCCAGTTAATTTTTTTTTTTTTAATATTATTTTACTTTAGTTGATTTTTTTTTCATTCAAAATTTATTCATTGCTTTACAGTGCAATATGGATTTATTAGTGATTGCTCAAGCATTTGTGTATTTTGAGAAACTTATTTTAAAGGTAAAATATTATAAATTATTCTAAATTGAAATCACATTTTTTTAAATTTATGATTTGAATTTATCAGTTTTTCAAAACATAATTTTTATATATGTCCAGATTCTTGTCAATAAACATAACAGAAAACATTGTGCTGGAGCTTGTCTTTTACTTTCTGCGAAGCTAAATGATGTGCGTGGTTTAGATTTGGCCTTATTGCTTGAGGTATTTATATAATTATATTTCTTATAATTTTTTTTATTAATATATATATATATATATATATATATATATATATATATATATATATATATATATTAGTTTTAAATGTTGCATTTCCAATAATGATATTTTATGAATATTAGTTAATTTAAAAGATGTTTTTAAATATTATGTTTAGGCAACATTGAAGTTTGAATACATTTTTTCTTTATCAATTTTATTAATAAAATTAGGGCAACTACTAATTTGTGCAGCATCCATTAGTAGAATAAATTAGTAATTAACGCATTAGAATCTTGTAAATAAAACCTAAATAAAAAATATTCCTAAGCAATTTAAAATTTTAAATCATTAATAATGAAATTATACTAATTATATACTTCAGTTATAACTAAATGTTTAAAAAATTATAAAAATAACTTGCTTATAATATAAGAATATTCTTGTGAATAGCCTTAAAATTTTTGTAAAATCATGTTCATCAGTCATGAATTATGATATTTTACATGCACGAACATTAGCAATACAGCATGGAATTTCAAGTTTTCTTGAAAGCATGATAATTAAAACTATAGGATTTAGTTTGATTTATTTAATTATGAACAAATTAAATAGTTTTTTTTTTTTTTGAAAGAGTCAGGTTTTCCTATACTACAAAATTGTGACTTTTGGATATCTTCTAATATAAAGCATAAACATTATAGCATTTTTATAAGATTTAATTATAAAGCAGACATTAAAAGTTATAAAGTTAAAAATAAAGTTTTATATAATATTTTGTATTGTTAAGTTTTCAAAACTCCTTTGAGAAATTGATCAACAGTGATTAAAATATTATCTGTTAACTGTTTAGTTTGCAATTATAAATGAGATGAAGATTTGATATACTAAATAATATTTAACATTGCTTTTTCTGCAGAAGATAGAATCTGTTTTTCGTATCAACCGCAAAGATTTGATGTGCATAGAGTTTGGTGTTTTAGTGGCTCTTGAATTTTCATTACTGCTCAATACATCGGAAATTCTACCTCACTACCAAAGGCTTGTATATGAATCCTAAATTACAATTATACTTCAATTTTTTTAAGTGTACTTAAAATGTACTTTACAAAAATTTATCATACTCAATCATTTACAAATAAAAATCTCATTAGTGTACTTATAAAAAACTGTGTAAAAAATTTAAGATGCTGACCAAAGCATTTGTTATATAATCTGTGATATAAAATATACATTTGTTATGAATTAAGAAATATTTATCTTGCTACTTATTTTATTTAATTTTGGTATTTCTTCTTGAACTTCATTTTGGGCTATGAGATAGGACTTAAAAGTTTTATAATGGAGAAATACTTTTTTATTTTAACCCAAGGGTTAATACATTAATTTTCTATACATATATTTAAAAATTATTATTGTATCAAAACTTTTAAT
Source organism: Argiope bruennichi (assembly GCF_947563725.1). Lineage (NCBI taxonomy): Eukaryota > Metazoa > Arthropoda > Arachnida > Araneae > Araneidae > Argiope > Argiope bruennichi. Next base: position 62,707,818 of record NC_079151.1, on the reverse strand, counting down.
GCTGTGATTGTTGGTAACAAAAAAATCAAATTTGTGGTCAGAAAGATATTTCTTAAAATCAGTATAAAATATAATCAGTCCCTTTTTCATAACTGCAACAGTTTAATTCTGCTATTTAGTTTTAATACTCAATGTAGCAATAGCCACTTTAAGCAAATATTTCTTTAATAAGTAATTACTTGTTCCAAATTAAATATAATTTAGAAACTAAATTTTTCATCACTAATTCTTCAGGATGAAATTCAAATGTTATAATAAATTGAATATTTGTTTTAAGAAGATAATATAATGTCTTCTTATGTATGTGTAAGCAATTCTTGTTGAATCTATATAAATACTCCACTTAGATATATTTAATGTTGTTACATTTTGTGTGTGTCTATCTGTCTTGCTTTCTAATTTTAGAGAGCAGTTGCAACACTTTTATTAGTATTCAGTTTGCTTCATAAAAAGATATGAAGCATTTTATTTGCAAACAAATAAATAAAAATGGTCATGCTACTGCAAATTTATTTGAAAATTGATTTAAAATCAAAAAGCTGCAATAAAAAAGTAAAAGAAATTTTAGGTTTGTACAAGGCACAATATTATTTGTTAATTGATTTGTTTCTTGTGATAATATTTTTTCATGTTGTTGTGTTAAATCTTAAGTATATTTATGTTTTTGTAAGAAGATATATTAATTTATTTTGTTGATATATTTTGCAACAAGTCAATAACATGTTATTTAACTAGTCATATAATATACTTGTAAATAATCAGTGTTATAAATTTATGCAAATTATATTTATCTTGCATCTATTATACAGAATTGAAGATTTTCTAAACAAAACCTCTTTGAATTGTATAGAAACATAGCATTTGGGTGAGTATGTCTCATAAATACAGAGATTATACATTTCTTTAGATATGCTATAAAGCATTATATATTGTTTCACTTGTGAAAAAAAATATGTCACATCAAAAAATTGTTTTAAAGTCAATTATTTTATTTCAATTTGATTACAGCCTTATCTACGAAATGTGTTAATTATTAAATCAGTAGGGACAGTATTAATTTTGATGTGATTCTTCTTGTATTGCCAAAGGAGCTGTTTATTTATTTTTGAGATAGTATTACAAATATATTTGCATATAAATAATTCCTTGTCTTAAATGTAATAAAAAATTTTTTTTTTCAGAGACGTAAATGCTCTTTTTAAGGTTTTTTTTTTTTTTTTTTTTTTTTTTTTTTCCCCTTATAAAAATACCAAAGAGCTCAAAAATATATTTAAAAGAGTTTTTCACGAGCATTATATAAAATATAACTTTTTTTAATTAGATATATTGCTTTACATAACAATTCTATATGATTAAATATTCAGTCAGATTTTTAATAAATAATCCATTCTGTTATGTTTGCTTGACAAATTTTCTGAAAACATTTTGTAGTACTTCAATAAATAGTACTTTAAATGATTGTTAAATTTGCATTATTAGTACTTGAATATTTTTGAAGTTTTAATAAAAATATAGGTTTGAGCAACTTATAAGTGACTAACTATTCAACAGATTCATAAAATGATAAGTTTTTTTTTTTCTTCTGTATTTGATGCATGCAAATAGATGTATGAGGTACAATAGTAATTTAACAGTAATAACTATTTACAATTTTTGCATGAGTACTTATCAATTTATTTGTGATAATTTTATTTTTTATTTATCTGAATTAAGATTTCATACATATTCTTCCTGAGAAATAAATTTGGTATTTTATATAGTTCTTACTAGCATCTACAAACCCTATGAATTTAGTTTTATACTAAATAGAATTAAAATTAATCATTTATCTATTATTCTCCCAAAATGTTTATTATTTCAAAAAATTAATTATTCTTAAAGTATTAATTATATTCTGGAAACTGAAGCATTTCTTAAGAAAGGAGTTTTATATATCACACACTAAGATTTAAAAAGATACATTAGATGTTTTGGGGGTTTAATTTAATACAGAACTTTTTCTGCTTTTGAATATTTATTTATTTATTTTTTCATAATGGTGTTACAGATTAACACTATAATAACTTCTGATATCAACGTTGGGAATCACTTAGCACATGATTGAATTTGCACAGATTGCAGAATACTGTTGTTGGAAACATAACTCATTGTTATGATTCATTGATATAATGCAGAGATAAATTTGGTAAACTGATACTCTTAGGAATTTTTATTTTTAAAAAATTAACATGAGAAATAAATTAGCATTACAATAAGCCATTTTATATATATATATATATAAATCCTGGTTTTAAAACTGAAAACTATGTTGTGGCTCACCATATTTGATTGCAATTAAATACCCTCAGCTTTTCCTATCTGGTAATTAGCTGTCATTAAATTTTAATCAGTCTCCACCAATAATAATGATAAAAGTTCATGTTGGTACTCTACAGATCAGATCATTTGACAGAGAGCTATCAAATTTGGCACATATATATTTTAGAGTTAGAATTGTAAACCTCAGGGTGGTTTTTTGAAATTTTAATTAAAAAATAAACAACATTTTGCTAATTTTTCACAGTACCTTTAAAAAACATTACAATAGAAAAATTATTTTTACAGCATCTTAAAATTCAAAAATGATTTTTTTAACTATGCTGAATTTTTTATGTAATTTCTGTTTTTAAATATGTTTCACAATAATATATTTCATAATTGAAGTGAATCTCAAATCATTTGTATTGTTATTACTAATATTTCATCCTGTTTTATTTTTTTTCCTCATTGTTACATCAAAATATAAGAATTCACCTCATTTTTTCGTGTTGAGAAGGCACACTTTTAATAATTTGTTGTACTTATGATTAAGGTTTAAGTTCAGAATCAAGCAGTGGCGAAATTTTTTTTTTAATGTGCATTTTTTAAACACTGTAGCTCTCTCCTGTGATATAACTAGTTGTATAAAGATGTAGATAGAAAATTAAGGAAATGCAAACCACAGTGAACAAAATGGTGTAAACCTTCTGGAATAGTGTAATTTACATGTTTATCAAAATTTTTAAAAAATCAATTGATTTTCTCCAGCAAAATGTTTTTAACAACTATTAAGACAGCTAGTCTTTACTAAAGATAAATGTGTGTGTGTGTATTAGCACTTGACATGTTAGACTATTTGATCTATAACTACTAAACTTGACACATATATACTTTGAAAAATGGGATAGCACAACTGTGAATTTAAAAAAAAAAAATGTTTTAATTAAAAATTATTTGAAAATATTTATTTGAATTATTATTATTTGAAAATAAAACTGAATTTTTACATTTTTTTTTTTTTTTTTTTGTCTAATTTCCAATAACACATTTAATTGTTTTGTCAAATATTTAACGGCAGGATTTTCTTCCGTTGATGGAAGCTAGAGAAGGTTTCTGTTTAATATTTGTGTAATTTGCTTGATGAATAAAAAGATGCAAAATTAAGAAGAGAAATGAGCAAGACAATTGTGCTTTTAACATCTCTATAATGTCATGGAAGTGGTTTCCATTAGGAAAGTTCATGTTCACAATGAAAATAACCTAGTTTAAATGCTTGACAATTAAAAAATCATATCACAAAATAAAATACAAGCATCCTGTGTGTTTACACTTTTTTTCAATAAAAAAGATTTTAACTCATTTTTGTATGAAAAAGTCGTGTTTATGCAAATTCAATTTTGAGAAAAATATTCCAAGTAACCTAATAATGATCGTGGTTTAGGTTTTCAATTAATGAAATGTATTCCAAAAATCTTTTTAAAATTTTATGATATAAATTAAACATAAGATTCAAATTTTAACTATTTTTTAAAGCAATTTTTACACAAACTTCTTGCATTGTTTATTCAGAATTTCCAAATGTGAATGACTATTTTATATTTTAACATGAAAAGTATTTTCCAATGTATTTCTTAAAAAGGTATACAGCATATTTATATTGCATATTTTCTTTGTCACTAATTAAAGCATTTATTTTCTTTCAAATTTTTTTTAAATCTATACTTTAATGTTTGGACTGTAATTATTCTGTTTTCTAACTGTATGTGTGAATTTATATGGAACATTTTTTCTTATAAACGTCTACATATTCTATAAATGTGGCTTGACCTTGTAGTTTCTTTAAATATCACTTTTGATTTTGTAATATGAATGTGACAAAACTCTAATAAAATGTTTATCGAAATAGTGTAAAAATATTTATATTGATGAATTTTCAAAACTTGCAATGCAGATCTCTTATTTTATTTCAAATATAAGTCAAGTCAATAGGATAATATCAAGATTAATGTATTCACGTAATTTTTTTTCCTTCTCATAGCCAAAATAGGTGTTACGTCGAACACTACAAATAAATTTTTACATATGTAACTTATGCAATTTAATATATTCAATATTTATATAGTAACACTTGTTTTATATATATAAAATCTTAATTGCACTAATACTTTATGTAATAATTCAAAGATAAATCAGAAGTCAATATAATGTAAATGTGCCTTTTCAAATATTTTAAATCAGCCCATTATATTATTATTTCAAATGTCAATATAATAATAAAAATAGACTTGTATACTAAAATAGCCAAGGTAAAAAAAAAAATTACTATGTATGAAATGCTTTTATTCCCCTTGAAGTTTTCAAATGAAATGAAAGTAAATTATATTCATGAATTCACACATGATAAGCTTTTATTATTAGTTTTTAACAATAAGATATTGTACTAAAATCTATAACATATGTAGACTTAATCTTTCTTTAAAGGAATATAAGACCAGTTTTTCTGAAAGAATGACCTTTTAATGATTCTATGTGCATAAAAAATGTGTAGCAGCATGTCCTGGGCATTTCAATTGTGAGACTCAGTAAAATAAAAAAATATTATGATTCAACAAAACAGAATATACAAACTGAATTTCAAAAGCTGCTCAAAACACCTAAATCTCAATAGAACATGTAGACTATAAAACATCTTACATATCACACACATTAAGTTATTATTCAATGATGACTAAAATTATTATCTATTTATTCACTGAGCAATTTTTCAGTCTTATTAGGCTGCCTTTTGTACAATTAGGGGGTTCAGGATTGTTGACAGAAATCGTTGAAAACAAATCCCCTAAATATATATATTTTTTAAAGCTGTTATATTTTAACATAAAATTCTTAAAGTACATAAAAAAATTAAATCTGTCAAACAATACTTCATATAAATCATCATTTCTAACAAAGATTACAATTTAAAAAAAAACAAAATACAAAACATCAATTCTAATCATATCACCACCATGCAAAAAGCTTTACAAAATAAAGTGTAAAAATGTAAATTAAAAAATTTATAAAACAAAAAATAAGGAAAAGGCACTATGTTTATGGACATACCCCAAACTAAGTAAATATTACAACAAAAAAATCTTTAGCATTTAAAATAATTTTTGACAACACTTATATATATATAATATATAGATTCTATAGATTTATATAAGTATATATTATTTTGTTATACACTCAATCTGAGAGGCAAATTTAACAATTTCAATTGTTTTCAACATATCTTTTCTATACACTCTCTCCCAAAGAAGGATACTTTAGCATAGAAACAACTCTTTCCCCATAGATGAATTCAAATCGATTATAGGCACAGGTGAGACTAAAATTTCTAGTTATCTCAATCTGATACCATTTGCCATTTTCTTACAAAATCAAGTCTTCAAACTGAAACACAACAGGAAAATGATAAACTAATGCTAGTTACCAATACCATGCAGATGAACACTTGAAAATTTAAAGACAGCCACCTAATATAAAATGGAATAGTAAAAGTAAATGCATAAGTTAAATTCAGTTCCAAGGAGCGTTTTTAAAAGGAAAAAGAAAAGTTTAAAACTTTCCTTCAGAAGACTGCAACAGGACTACAACTATGAATCTAAGATATACTTTCCGAGACTTTTTTTTTTTTTTTTTTGCTTCATATGACTTTCATTCAGTAGTCCTCAACATCAAAAAATAACAATCATTTAATGTATCTAACAGTTAACTACTAGTAGCAGGAGATCATTTGAGTGCAGATCTATTATAAATATAAAAGGATAATTAAAACTTTACAAACAGTATAAATTATTCTGTATCTATGCAGATTATGGAAGGTAACAATAGCAAGGTTGTAGTTAAAGCAGCACAGCAAGTGGGATACAAACGTATACAGACCCAATGAATAAAATGAGCAACACCGTAAGTCATTTATACATTAAAATGCCAACCTAAATGAATTGAAAAAAAAAAAAAAAAAAAAAAAAAATCCAAAAGCTGCCTTTCTAATAATAAATGAAACCATAATGCCAGCAAAGTTCAAGACCAACAAGAAATAGGTTATGTTTCACATTATAACAGGCTGCAATCCTTAAAATGATTGTTTTAACTGATATTCACAAGCAAGAAATTTATTATTTCAGGGAACTGTACCATAAATGAGTGGGAACATTCAGAGGAATGATTTCACTAAAATTAAAGACATATGTAGGAGAAAGAAGGCATATGTAGGAGCATAAAATGCATACTATAAGCCTTTTTCTATTAACATTACATAACCTTCATTTATATACTGATTTGACTTTTTGGATAAGGCAGTACATTTTGATGTGGAAATGCAGCAATCTTTTGCCAAGCTCTTTTCCTCAGGAGAGTTTAGTTACCAAGAAAAATACATCGAGAGAAAAAAAAAAATGAAAATTTATAAAAGAAAAGAGAAAGAATGTAATATTTCCACACCTTTTGTTTCAAAATGAGATCACACAATTATAAAATTTGTATGAAAATTAGATATATTTTTAAACTAAAATTACTAAGCTCGATTAAAAAAAAATCACGATTTTTCTTCTAATTTTTATAAATTTTAAGAAGATAGCAACAAAAAGAGCTAAAAACCCAAATTAGGATAAAAACTCATTGTACAATGCATACTAAATATGCCTTCAGCAAATAAAAAATCGTCCACCATTTCAGTTGAATGTTCATTCATAAAAGCTATAGCAAGCAAACAAATCTACAATCCTTTTAATTTGAAAATTAAACCACCTTAAAATTTCAAATAAACTAAATCAGTCAAGTTATAATTTTACAAAAATGTTTCAAAACTATTTTTTGATTAGAGAAATTGAGCCACTTAAATTCAAGAGACAGAACAACGTTAACATCATCTGAAGCTTCGATAAACCCAAAGCTTTAGTTGTTCTCTTTCATGTCTTTACAATTTAAAAACATATAAGTCATAATTAAACATGATTCCATACAAAAGGATTGGCAGTTTTGGTTGCTTGTCTAGTGACTTGCATTGCAAGTCAAAGGCCTAGATGTAAGTTTATTTTCAACACTGTCCATGTCACTCTGGAGACGAAGGAAAAGTCTATATACAAAAGGAAATGACACACAAATATATCCCCAATCACAGTAAGCCATTTTGCATCAAATATTACATCCAACTCAGTCTGTTTTATGAGAACTGTCGATGAGAGTACGCTCTGCAACTCCAATATGTAGCAAAGCAGCTGTCCTTGCGACAATTGTGCATAGCAATCTAAAAAATGAAATCAATGACATAAAATAAACTAAAAGAGCTCAATTTCAAACAGCAATTATATTCAATACAAACATTTAAATGGAAGCTATCACAAATAAGGTGACATCAAAATATTTTAATTGCGGTTAATATGAATTTTAGTTATATATTTATTCTAAAAGTAAAGTACATGTTAACTCCATCCAATTAAAATGTTCTTATTTATAAATAAATTTTTCATGCAAATTTACAAATGTTTATAAAAATGCATTACAATAAACAATTTTTTTAAAAAAAACTTTCCTATACTGCTAATATTACCTATATGGAAATCACAAGAAAATTCAAGATAATTATTCCAAAAGTAAAATTTCCTTTAGGGAGTTCTATAACTCATTAACACTGTAAATACTATAATGACTACAACAAGCCTCTATTAAACAAAATGATGCATTTCTTTTACTATCTAAGAATAGCTTTGAGATTTAATAATATATTTATTAATTTTTAAAATCTTACTATGACATTTTGGATTTAAATCTTACTATGGATTTTGTACTTGTATATCAAAACATTTTTTTTGTCATTATTTTTATTCTGAAATATTTTTACCAAAACACAGTAAAAATTTCTATTAAATACCTGTTTGCACAGTGTAACCCTATCCTTTGATTTTTTTTTTTTTTTTTTTTTTTCAGTATCTTGAGTTTTCCAATATATAAAACAATTTTTGCATATAGCAAATGAAACTTAAATACCAAACAAAAAACATCTCAGAATAGAAAAAATATGCACATCTATGCAACAAAAAAGGGAAGGGTAATTATATTCCTTCTGATGCAAGAAATCAAATTAATTTTTTACAAATCTGTTTTTCTATTTTTAATCCAAGGAAATTCACAAAAATGTTTTAATCATCATTTACAAAACAGTAATAAATATTTGCAGGTGAATTATATGAGAGCTTCTATTCTAAAAATTATTATCATAACTTGGAACAATATTTTAAATATAAATTTAGTTTAGCTTTTAATTTCAAATAATGAGTATGAATCCTAAATTTTTAACTTAAAAAGATCAGTACAATACAGTAAAAAACATAGAAAACAGGATTTTAAAAAATTTCATTAAAAGCTCTTTTAACCCTTAAAAATTAACTGTTATATATTAGTTTCAGTAAAAAGATGAGATACTTGCAAAATATATTTCAGAATATTAAAGCTCCTACAAAATAAAATTTCTACATATCGAATTTTTTATAAGAAGCATTCAATATACAGAAATTCGATTGCACTTGTTTTGCTTCTAATATATATATATAATCAAAAATTAAATCATAAAAAAAATTTGTTTCCAACATATGTTTAGTTTTGTTTTTAACTGAAATTAATATACATGATTTAATGATACCTAATATTTAGAATAAAAAGTTAGTAATTCTGTTTGTTTATAAGAAAAAACAGTCACAAAAAACATTCAAGATGTTGCACACTTTTTTTTTTTTTTTTTTTTTGTGATTATAAGTACCTAAAAATCATTGCGAGCTGGATTGTTGTTGAATTTCTATCTTTTCTACTGTCATGTCAGGATTCATCATGGTGGCCTCTTGTATAGCCTCAGCAAGGGCTCGGTCATGATCTATGGGATCTCCATCGCTTTGTATTGTGATTTTCTGTTCTACTCGAGTCTCCACGACTCCATCGCGTTCCATTTTATACTGAAATAAAAAATATTATTTTTTAATTAAAAAGTAAACTAACTAATCTGTCAGAATATATAATGCAAAAACACAACAAAAATATATATGTAATTTCAATTAATAATAGTTCAGTTAATTAATAATAGTTTTTTTTTCCTCTCTTTACCTCTAATATGCATATTGCATTCAATTTTTGTTCTGTAGATTTTTGTACCAAAAATAATCAAAATTTTATTTTTCGTAATGGATTTACCTGGAAAGAAATTAATATCCTATATTCCATTTCCATTGTCTCTATATTCTATTGTATAGCAACTAAAATTGTTATAATGTTTTTTTTCCCATGGAAGAAAAATGTACTTGGTGCTAAAAAGCAGCAGAATATAAAAGCTTTATTCTGCAACTTATTAGTGTCTATGAATGCTGTGTTATTGAGTTTTGCAATTGATAATGGAAAAGGGGGGAGTATAGTGAAACCTGGCTTTATATTGTTTATTCTGAGTGGAATATTGTAAGTGTTGATTGAAGAATATCATTGAAAATTATGATTCAGTTTTAATACAAAGATTATACAGATTCTTAAAAGAGAGAGAGAGAGAGAAGATGGAATAAGTTATTTTTACTGATAGTCAAACAGGACAGATATATTTTATCAGTAAAAAAATTTCAGAAACCATCTGGTAAAAGGCAGTCCTCAGATTTATTTTAAACATACAGTAAAAGTTAACTTATTTGCTGAGATACCAAATGTTAACACAGAAAATGTAGATTTTAATGATATCAAAAGTAATACTAAAGAATATTTGTGTTAAAAATAATGTATTTATATGTATGAATAACACATAAGATTTGGGATATTCATAATTTAAGTGAAAAAATATCATTAACATTTACATCAAAGGTAAACAAAGTTAAAACCTTTGAATCTAATTTGATTTCTACTTAATTTTAAAATTTTAAAAAAAGCCTACAAAAAAAAAGAGCAGTTAAATACAAAACAGCATCCAATCATATAGCACTTACAGTAATAGTCTCAACAGTCTTAGTTTTGCTAGAAACTGTTGAGGAGCTAACAATTTCTCCATCTTCAGACAAAGGTAGAATGACTCCTTCAGATTCAAACTGTGGAGGAGGAGGCACAGGGTAATTGACTTTCCTAGTCTCTGTTGCAACCAGAGGGACAGAAGTCGTACTGTGCTGAGCATTTGTCAGAGTGCTGGGATCATATTTGATTGCTTCAGTCTTCACAATAGCAGACTAATAGGACAGAACATAAGAAAGACATTGCCAATCATTCACATCACAATTGTAAAAGCTCATCATAAACTGAAAACTTATTAATAATAACAATTTCAATGTTTTTGTTAGAAAATAATTTTTTCATTTCTATTTAATAAACTAATAAAAGTATGATTCTATAGAAATATTTTACTCTAATTTTTTATTATTTTCTACTTTTTAATCTTTAATACATCTCACAATTTGATATTATAATTATATTTTTATTAACATATTACTGTACATAAATATATAACATTTATTTATTATTATCTCGAAATATTTGGCAGGTGATATTTTCCCTAAAGAAGCAAACTTAAATAAAATTAATCAATTAATTGACAATTAAGTATTGAAAATATTAAAATATCATGTTACTATAAGAACCTACAGCTTTCATAATTTCCAAACTCTAGCACATTGGAAAATAAATAAAAATTTGATTACAGGAGCCATCTTTATAAATATGGAATAAATTAAGTAAAAGCACATAAAAAAATCATTAAATATATGCAGGCAAAAAGATTAAAATCTTTCAACACGTATTATAGGTAGGAAACACGTTAGGAAATTTACAAATGTACGAATTGTTACGAATATGTAATCCAAAATAATTAATGTTAAGTAAGAAAATTGTTCTTTTAAATGCCCTGGTTCTCATATGTACAAAAACAAAATAAATTATTTCCTTAAGTTAACTTTTAAATCATTAAAATAAATTGTTTATCAGTTTTTAAATAAATGCATAATTTCCATATTATCTATGGAGAAATTGTCATTAGCAGCATTTAAAATTATATGTTGCAGTTAAACTTTAGCACATTGCATACAGGAAATATACTTTTTTGGTTTATATATTTTTTGCAGTGCATCACTAGAGTAAGAGTCTCTTGTAAAAGTATGTACTTAGTAGATTTACACAAGCCTGCTACAAGCTTAAGACTGCAACAAAATATACTTGTATGCAAAGCATAAAGGATAAAAGTATTTTTGAAATTTGGGTGCGACAATACTAGCCCTCTCCATTAACCCTCTTGCTCAGCGATTTCCACAGGCAACGCAATAGCAAAATTTCCGCAACCCATTCCACAAGGATGCATTTCCCCATCAATTTAGCTGTACAACCCGCTCTTTTCCTGTTCACGGTTTCATTTTGACTTTTCTGGTTTTATTCAGATCAGGGTAAACAGACAGCTTTAGTTGTCCATGGTTCTGCGAAATATACAAGCATGTTTTGCAGCATTTTGCAATATCTCTTCAAACTCAATGATGTCTGACAGGAAACATTTCGCAATTTTTTAAAACTGTTTTGATAAAAGAATTGCGCAGCGAGAGGGTTAAGAATAACAATTGTTATCAATTTAAAGAATTCAATAAAGAAAATCTAAAAGTAAACTGTATCGTGTAAATGTCGCACGTGTTGAATTGCATTTGAAAAGAAAAAGTAATTCAGTTGCATAAGTCTTTCACTTTTACAAACTGATACACCTGCCATTGCTCGAAATTAAATTAATCATTACTACTATTTTTAATGTAAAAACTACTTTTCAATAAAATATATTAATATACAAAATTCTTTTTGAAAAATTGAAAGTTTTTATATTAAAATAAGATTATCAATTAAACTAGATGATTTGTAAAAATGTGGCTATATTTTCTTAGTTCAAAATTGTTAGCATCTTTTCAATTATTTATAAAAACATAAAAATTAAAACTAATTGAAGGAAAAATTTGAATTTTAAGATGATATAAAAATATTTCTTCTGAGAATATTTGCTCTGAAGTTACAGCGGAACTTTGAAAATTTCACAGTATTATTTCTCTTGTCTTCTTAATATTTACAAATCTTAGTTGATTTTGGTCCAATCATTTACAAGATATAAACAAACATATATAAATAAAAGTTACTGTGATTAAGATTACTTATTAATATAATAGGATCAAGTAATAATTATGGAAACTTAAATAAAGTGAAATAAAAAAATAATTCTTTAAAACTCTTCAAGCTGAAAATGTGCCAACATAAAATTTCAGATCAGTCTAGGTTTTCTATAACATACCTGGACATCTTCTAATGTACCAGTCATTATTCTTGAACTCTTGGTGACTTGTTGGGTGACAGTCTTCTCTTGATTCAAGTTAGTTTTTGAAGTCTTAGTAGAAATAACATTTTTATCAGGCGATGTTGTTACTTCTGTTCCAGATATGTGTTTACTAGTTGATGTAGTCACAGAACTAGCAGCAGTTGTTGAAGATTCAGTCACTAAGATTGGTCCCTTTAATATCTCAGCCTAGTTAATTATTTAAATGCATACAAAATTAGTGTAACTTGAATAAAAAATCCTAAATATAGCTTGATTTCTTAAATTCAAAACAATATTTTTGTATTAAAATTTTCTGTGTAGTGTATGGATTTCTGTATGGATTTTTCTGTATAAATATTTATAATTAAAAATAAAAACATGAAAAATTAGTAATATTTAACTTGGTGATAAATTTAACTTATATATACTATCAAATCAATATACTACATATCAGCAGGTAATCCATCAACTAAACATTAATACAATTCTAAAAAGATAGAATTAAATATTAAATTTTTGTATATAACAATGATTTATATCTTACTCATAATTATGTAAGCACATAAAAAAAATCCATATTAGCTTACAACTTTATAACAACAAAAATATAATCAAAATAAAGTTAAATGAAAGAAGTTTATTTTATACATATTTGGTATTAGGATTGATTGAGAAAAAATATAAGTTATTTTTTCAAATCCGAGATTGAGCCTTGAACAAAATTATAATTAAATGCATATGGGAGGGGGAGAGAGTCTGATTCTTGCGAATCCTATAGTAAATTAAGATCCACTCTGTTTAGATGTATGTATTTATACATTTGGGCATTTTCAAGGGATTAAAAAAATTAATAAAACAAATAAGGTACATGCAATGAATAGTATAACATTCCATTTCATAAATTAAAAATTCATTAAATAATTATATCAATACTGTAAAAAAAATATATCAACCTCTTTCAGCATTTGTGGTGGCTTGCCTTCATCTTTAACTCCAGGTTTCTGTTTATTACGTGGGCTAGAATAAGGAGAATTATCAAGCTCTAAGACTGCAGTTTCAGAACTGAAGGAGACATCCTTAGAGCTTTCAGCTGGAAATGATGATTCAACATTGCCACGCAAAGATCGATTTGGCGTTGATGTAACTATACCACCAGTTCCAGCTATATTTTCATTGTCTGAAATGTTTCCATACTCTTTCAACATCTCTTCAGATGAGCTACTAGAAGAATCTGAACTGTCATGATCCTTTTTAGATTTTTTCTTAACAATTTTTGACAATGAAAGTTTTGATTTCTTTGATTTAGGTTCTTTTTGTAGACTTTCTTTACTTTTGCTTTTGTCTTTATCTTTATTTTCAGCATTTTCTTCCTCGATTTTACTCTCTTCCGCTGCATCTTCACCTTCTTTTTCTTCTGTTTTATTATTTTTCTCAGGCGATGATGCTTTACCTTTTTTATCTAACTTGGTTTCAGATTTCTTTTTCATCTTTTCCAATTTTTCTTTTTCTCGCCTTTCTTTAGCTTCCTTTTCCTTTAATTTCTTTTCTTCCTTTGCTTTCCTCTTTGCTTCTTCTTTCTCTTCCTTTTCTTTTTGCTTTCTCTTAGCTTCTTCCTCTTTTGCTTCCTTTTCTTTCTGCTTTTTTTCATTTTCTTTCAGCTTTTTAGGATCTTCTTTTTTCCCTTTATCCTGTGCTTCAACATCAGCTGCCTTCGGTTTGCTCTTTTTACTGAACGATAGCCTTAATTTCTTTTCTTTCTCAGCCTCATCTTTAACAGCTTTCTCCTCTTCATCAGACACTGGGCTTTTCTCAGCAACTTCTTCTTTTTTAGGCGTTTCTTTCACATTTTCAACTACTATTTCATCAACCTGCAAGTCGGTTTCAATAGCTGAATCTCTCTTGCTGGGAGTACTTTCAACTGATGCCTTTCCAGTTTTATTAGATTTGTCTTTTTTCTCTTTATCCTCTTTGTCATTTTTTTTATTCTTCTCCTCCTTCTTTTTGTCTTTTTTCTTTTCTTCCTCTTTCTTCTTACCTTTTTTATCTTTTTCAAAACTTTTTCTGAAAACAGAAAGACCCAACTTTGACTTCTGTTCTTGCTCATTCTTAGCCATAATGTCTAAATTTTCTTTATTTTTAATCATTTCTTCCTCTTTAGAATCATCCCATTTAAGAGATTCATCTATTGTTGTATCATTCCACTCAGATGAAATGTCTTGAATGCGATTATCATCAGTAAGAACCTGTGGTGGGATGATAACTTCACTCTGTGAAGTATCAACATCGCCTTCTGGTGGAGCATAAGTAAAAGCAAGTCCTTTGGCTCGCTTGCTACCTGGAGAAGTATCAAGTTTTGCCATTTCACCTAGACTAGGAGAAATATTTCCTGTCTTTTGCCCTTCATAGGAAAAACCATGTTCAGCAGGACTGAAAGGTGCTTTCTGGTCGCTAGAGCTGACTTCATACACATATTCCTTTGTATATGGAGTTGGTTTCCCTGTGAATAAGGATGTTGGTCGCTGAGCATCACCTTGTCCTGTACGATCTCTTGGAGTTACAGTTATTTCACCTTGTTTGGTCTCTGATGGAATATTTTTAGCTGTTGGAGATGCTGGAACTTGTTTGTTGGTCTAAAAATCACAGATCAAACAAAAATTCGAAATCATGCAAGAGGGATGAAGTTTTCAAACCAGGTGGGTCAATGGGAACATTGACATGCAAAGGAAGAAAAAAAACAGAAATCAAATTAGAACCAAAAACCAATCACAGCAAAGAAAAAAAAAAGTAAAGGATTATCTTTATAAAAAAAACCAAAATTATATAACATGCAATGACTATTACTAATGTAAAAACAAAATATATCAAACTCAATAGTATAATGGACATGCTTTTTTAAGTAATAATTCTGGCAAAATAAATTTGATCTGGAAAAAAAATAAAGCCTCTACGCAATCTATTGATAAAATTTTAAAAAATTATATAACTCTTGACTTTCCCTGTTCTTCCTTCTGGGATATGAAGTTAAAATATAACATTCATTTTTGCTGCCATAAGTTTATCTGCTATAAAATGTGATTCTTTAGAAACTTAATTTTCAAAATCTGAAAACAATAAAATCTAATTACATATAAAAGTTGATATCTTTATGTGCTATTTGAATACATATTTTTGACCTTTTATAAACTACTTAGAAAAAAGACTATGAGCAGGCATTAACAATTGCAAAACATAATATAAATGGTACTTGTTGATAATTGCAGTCCTGAGTTTACTTGACAACTTTCAGATTTTGCTAAGATTGCCAAAACTGAGTTGCCAATCACCAACTTGACAACAGTTAGCATTTTATGACAGTTTACTGAGGGTTGTAAAAATAAACAAGTATATATAAATTTCTTTAAATCTAATCCTAAATTTACTAATTTTTAAATTCTTTAATTCTAACCCTATATTATTTAGAAATGAAAAATAAATGTAAATGCAAATAGTTTTACCTCTTCAGTTGCTCTCCTTACTGGTTCCTGAGATAAAATTTTTACATCAGGCTTTTCAGGAACTTCTGGAGGTATTGGAGATTTCCCTCTGGCTTTAGGTAAGTCTACAGGTAACATAACAGCAACACCACCAATTGGTTTCTAAGAAATGCAAGCAACTATTAGTTTAAATTGAAATACAGTATCATATTTAAAATGAAAGAAAGATACAAGAATCAAGTCAAAACAAATGTAATAATGTTAACAATATTAATGAGTACAAAATTTTATCCACTACTAATTCATAAAATATTCAGTATTAACTGTAGTAAAACAAATATTATATATATATATATATATATATATATATATATATATATATATATATATATATATATTGCTTCATTTCTTAAAATCTTAAATATTCTACAAGAATTCTTTAAAAATTTATTTTTAGTTACAACATAATGGGTATTTAACTTCATAATTATTTACTCTTCAAAAAATAAATTTATAATTAAAAATTTTTTTTCATCAAAACCTTATATATTAATTGCATTAAAATACAGATGTATTTTTACTGAATTGAGCAATTTATTATTTCATTTTCAAAATTTAACAATTTTTGTAATAAATATAATAATGATACAATGAAATTAGTTTTCCCAAAAGATTCAAGAACTTATAATGTCAAAATTGTAACTTTCCAATTTCTTTTTAAGGTAATCAACATAGAAAAAACATTATAAGTCTCTCCATTGTTCCAAAATTAGAACAATATCTAAAAAAAAATACCACAAAATTAAAACTGAAGAATTATTGTGAAGGCAATAAATATGTACTTAAGAGTTCATTCCCTTTTCTCTAAATGCATGTTTCCAAAATGAGAAATTTGTACCACGACTAAATTAATTTGGCATTTATTTATTTTTTCAAACTGATGAACTAGCTTTTCCAACTATTAACCGTTATACAATGCTTGATTTTTATACATGACATAGCTGACAAAACATTGTTATCACTAAGAGGTGGCCTATGAGCATTAAGGTTTAATGTTCGCTTTCAAAATATTAATCTATATTAAAGACAACCATACAATAATATACTTGTTTAGTGACATTTACAGCTGGAATTAAAGAATGCAATAAAATGAAATTTCATACACACATGAAGATGAATTCTACAAAAAAACTTAGTAGCATATATTGCCAATAGGAGAGAGTTCAGTATTATCAAAACCAAAAATTACCATTATTATTAATTACATTAAAAATTACCATTATTCATTATTAAAATGAATGGAAAATAAAGTAAAATTTCATTAACATTTGAATGATCAAAAAATATACTTACAAAAAGGAATGACATACAGTGAGAAGCTCACAGAAAATATTTTTTTAATCAATATTAAGCCCTTTTGGCTCAAAAGAAACATTTTCAGTGTATTGACCTTTTGTGTGTACAAGATAATGCATCTGTAATTTTTGATATTTTTTAAACACATAATTCATCTCTTCTATGAAATATTCTGCATATGAAAATTGCAATTCTTGTCACAAATGCTTTCAATCAAGGAAAGGTATTTTGCAGCTTTTTGTGTCTTTCCTTAATATTACAATGATAAAACCTTCTAAATATTGCTAAAATTACATCATATGTCTCAAACTATGAATTATTTATATATGAATATTACTATGAGTGATTTCGCTAATTTTCTAGAATTCATTTTATTACATTAAAATAACTAGCTGCTTAGAGTTAAAATATATTTATGTTTTTATATTATTTTCAACCAACACATTCATAAGATAATTATTCAATGCACTGATATACTTTATCTTTTCAAAAATTTATTTCCTTTTTTCCTTTATCCTAACAATGGTTTTGATTTATCAGATTTGGATAATGATTCATATCCTGACCAAAAACGTATATAATTGTTATAAGGACGGAAAGTGTTCAAAATGAAACATATATTACTTGCATTAAATGTTTAATTTATGCTGCTTCTTTGAGAAAATAATGATAAACATGGTTTGCTCATATTTCTTCAATATTTTATTACATCTTTTATTTTTTAAATAAATTTGGTAATTTTATGGAAAGAACAATTTAAGAAATTTACATTACCTCATTAGTCATCACTATGAATATTTATAAACAGAATGAATAAAAATAACTATGTGTCAGACAAAGTAAGTAAGAAGACTAAATTACTTTGCTTTCTTTTTTCTTCTCTACTTCAACTTCCTTCAGTTTTTCAGATCTGGACACCTCTTCTGGAGTGGTTGTGACCGATGTGGACTGCTCATTGACCTTCTCGTCACTAGGATAGCCTCGACTGGGTGGACCTGAAAGAGTGTGGCGCTTGCTTTCGTCTGGTCTTTGTGTTGGAGAGGGGCGCTCTCTAGAGTAGCCTGGGGCTGGGAAGGGACATCACACACAATTCAAAGAGGAAAAGACAAGGGAAAAAGCAAGCAATGCACAAACATGCACAGTTAAAGGTGCAAGGATCACTACAACCAAAAAAAGCTAATACTAAATTGCTAAATTATCAAGCACTTTGATAAGAAAATTTCAATAATCAATAATTAAAAGG
Source organism: Argiope bruennichi (assembly GCF_947563725.1). Classification (NCBI taxonomy): domain Eukaryota; kingdom Metazoa; phylum Arthropoda; class Arachnida; order Araneae; family Araneidae; genus Argiope; species Argiope bruennichi. Next base: position 62,689,112 of record NC_079151.1, on the reverse strand, counting down.
ACAGAAAAGGACTATTTTTTGTTTGAAATAACCAGTTTTTTTAGATTATTTACTTTGGTGAGGAAAGAAATACATAAAATTTATTTTAAATTGATTTTATTTAAAAATTACAAATTCAAAATGAAATAAATGTTTATACAAGTATTATTTATTTGAAAAACAATCAACAAATAATTATGGAACTACTTTTAAAATTTAAATTTTATATGGATAATTTAATAAAAAAATAATAAGATGGTCAGATATGCCAGAACAGAATTAGAAATTCTGTATTAAAAATATTACCTTTTTCTGAAATGATTGTACATTTCATACATTTGTTCTCCTAACTGTGGATCAAGACAAATCTTTTTTAAGTATTGATTTTCTGATGAAATGGTAATGAAATTTAAAACAATAATAATAAACACAAATATTTTTTTATATATATAAAATCAACTTGTATAATAATGGAAAGTTATAAACATGCCCTCTTTTTTTTTTCATGCCATAAAAAATAAAAGCAGAAAAGCTTTAAGTATACAAGTAAGTTCCTCCTAAAATAATTTGCAGAAATGCTAAATATGATTAAAGCTGATCTAAAGATCTTTAGTGTTTAAAAAAAAAAAGCAACATTTATGAAATAGCAACAGTACACAAAACAGCATGCTTACATAGTCGAAAAAATGAGCAGTAAATTTGAATCTTTGAAGCAATGCCAATTGAAATTGTTATAGCTAAGATTATAATTCCATTCAATTAACAAAATGGTAAATACTGAAACTTTGACATTTTTTTTAAAACAAGTGCTAAAACATTTTACTGCTATTCTGAAATTCTCAATGCATTTAAAAAATTGAATGGATCATGACTTGGTCAAACCAACTATGTAAGTACTTTAAACACAAACTAGTATGAATAAACTAAATATCCAAGTTTCAGTAGTTAATAAAAATTAAACTGATTCTGATAATACAACAAGATGCATTTTCTATTATATTGCACAGTTGCAAGCAAAGGAAAAGAATTCTGGCAATAATAAGGCAAGGAAAAGTTATTGGAAAATTAAGAATACGAGATGAGTTACTGCCACTCTAAAGAGGGGATAACATATTCACTTTATGATACACAAAATAAGACTAATAATAACAACATTTTAATGTTCATAACTATGAATTTGGAGTACTGAATTCTTTTTTCCAATATTATTAATGCAAGTTAAATTTTTAAAAAACTCATTCTCATGTACGTCAGGATTTCATTTAATTTAAGTTGAAATTATCTAAATGATTTTTTCTGTCTTGATAAGTTATTCTGTCTAATGAATTTTTCATATATCTAGAATAGGTTATTTTCTGTTATTTAAATAACACATGATTAAATTTGTTATTTTATAAACATTCACTAATTTATTTACGCTAATGGAAATACTAAACAATAAAATGCAAATTGCAATTTGTAGAAAAATTAAACATTTTCAGACTGTACACTACATTTATAGTTTACATACATAAGATTTGTTTATGTTTAATGAATCTAAAAAAAGTTCATAAAAGACATCCCACAATAGTTTTATAAGGACTAATTCTTTTTAAATATCAATGACATTTTTTTTTTTTTTTTTTTTTTTTTTTTTTTGCAATTAGTGCAAGTTATTTTTAGGGGATATATGGTAAACTTTTCTCACACAACAAACTGTGTTATAATAATACATTTTTATTTAAAACTATTCATATTTACAAAACAATACAAAATAGAATGATTTATTTGCACTCCAAATGCATATATATTTATATAGTAAAAATTGTACTTAATTCAGCTCTATGAATAAATGCAAGACTAGGTATTGTTGTATATTCCAACCTTAAATCATTAATTAAATTGTTTAAAAGCTCATATCTATTATACTACACCACATACCACCATCCATGCTCCTAGTGAAACGTTTATTGCTTAATGTTCGTTCGAAATGAGGAGGGGGACGATCAATCATTGCACTCGCTTGCCTTGTTTGATACTGAGTTCGACCTGAGTAACGGAATTTGGATCCAAATCGCGGCAAAAACAGTTTGGGTTTTGGAGGAGCTTCTGGTGACATCAACCTATACAGCACACAGAAAATTTCACCAGTCAAGTACAAATTTTATATTGTCAATATTAATAGAGTTATGCATTGAATAAATAAAAATAGAACACTCCCACAATTTTAATTTTCATCTTCTAATTTGCTACTTTTTCAACTCCAAAATTAGAAGTCCAATTAAAAAAAAAAAAAAAACATCAACATTAAGTGTAATAACTAAATATACTGGTAAAATGCCAAGTCTTTGATACTAATTCATAAAAGACCACTTCTTTTCTGCACAGTTATTTGAGATATGGAGGTGATAATTTTTATCTACTAAATTGTTCTATTCCCCCCACCCCACCATAATTAGCAAAGTTTACTTAAGTAACATTACAAAAATTTCTGTATCATTTAAAGAGAAAGGAACATTGAATATGGAGACTGAATTTACTATTTTGAATCAGAAAACTTGATAGCTGTTCATACATACGTTAAAACATACAAAACTAATTACATTAACTTTTTTTCCAATTCTTCCATTCCTTTCTTAAATTGGAGGGAAAATATAAATTAGGTAACTCAAGGTGTATAGAGGGGATATATAATGATTACTTAAAACAACATATCATACTAATTCAGAAATACAAAATAAAACACTTTATTTTGCTACATTACCTAACTATTAAAACAATACATATATAAACAAGTTGAAAAAAATTAAAACTTGTTTCTAAAATATACAGCTTATGATTAACTCACAGAAATTAATATTGATGTGATATGAAGACTGAATGGCTTTTTTTAAAAATTAAAACTTACCAGCCTTAAAGATTCATAATTATATAAATAATTTCTTTTACAATAGATAACATTCAAAGATTTTAAATCATAAGCAATATGTAGTTAATTGGTTAGAAGAAAAGTCTTCATTTTTTCAAAAGAAAAAAAATAAATAAAACACTTTAATATCAGCATAAACTCACCTAAAAAATGTATGATGTTCAACACAAACCTTCCATAACCGCTTAGCTGCCTTATGGTTGTGCAACTTAAATCCAATTGTACTTTCGAACTGATCAAACTGGAACAGAGAAAGATTGATAATTAAATAATTGGGCACAGATACACAACATTTTCCATGATAAAAAAATTAGTAATATTATGAAAATAATTCCTTCACTGCTGTAATAATTTATTTCATGAAAATTACTTAGATTACAATCTTACCAATAAAGTTAATTTTTTTTATACAAAAAGGAAAAAACTGTTATAGTAAAATAAAAAAAAATGCAAGGCAATCCTTCAATTTAATATCAGGTCTGCAATCAAATAATAAGATCAGTGATGGATTTTATCATAGAACAAAATTTATCCATTTCTATATTTAGCAATGAAGAAATTAAAAAAATACCTTGAGAAATTTCAGCATTGGTAATCTTATTATACTTTATCAAGAAATGCTAATAAAGGCTAACCTCCATTTTTTTTTAAAATTGGCACTTACATAAGGCATTTTAGTATTGTAGCATAAAAATTTAAAATATTTAAGGAGAATTGTACCATGAAGCTAATTCTTAGGTGTTTTTTTAACATAAAAATAGTAAATATAAACATCTAAGTTATAAGAATAGTGACTGATGCATTTGCCGCGCCGAGATACAAGAAATAAAATATTTGAAATATTTACTATGTTATTTTGTGTCAATTACCTGTTTTTACATATGTAATCATTGAAACATAATTGTTATATTTAAGACTGGAAAATTATATTATATATAAAAGAATAAAAAAATATTTTTAGAAATGTATAGATATATCAAAATATTTAACAAGTATTTGTTTGAGGGTTAAAAAATATATAAATAAAACCATAGATCTTTCATTTTTATTTTTCAGAAATTATATAATTGAAAATTAAGAAAGAGACCAACATAAGATTGAAAATATATCATTTGTATTAATGCATAAATTATTCATAAAAAAAAAACTCACCTCACCAGGACGAATCTTTATATAAAAGTTATTCCTTTTATAAGAGATTTTCAGGATCTTTGGCCATGCAAACCTATTGATACGTAATCGGTCCCTGTAAACTAAAAGGCCGGACGAACAAACTCCAAGCATAATGTCGATCCCTTCAGAATCTTTTGCTTGATGCAAATCAACACCATACATAGCCAATTTCTTAGCATTTTCTAAGAAATGAAGTTCAGCTTCTGCTGGTGTTTGGCCCCTGTTCAAAAGACACCAAAAACAATTCTAGAAATATTCAAATGAAAATAATCAATAGATATTTCTGACTCATGCTTTTCCGGCAATAAACATTTTTTTTAAAGACATTTTTAAATTTGTACAAATATTTGATTTATTTAATATAAATTTGAAAAGTCAAAAGAATACTCAATTTTTTTTCACTTGAAATTTAAAAAAAAAAAAAAAATCAGTAAGAGCTACAAAACAAGTTTAAAAATGAGTATAATTTTCTTTTTAGTTTATCCTACCGATGCAATATTCAATAGAATTTATTAAGGCTAAGTATTATCTCCCTTCGCCCATCTTTTTACACAAATTTCTTTTTATATAACAAGTATTGCAAATGACAGAAGGGTAATTTATACTCATTTCAGAAACAAATACAAAATTTATAACAATTGGTGATTAATACATTTTCTTACAAAAGTAAAGCATATAAAAGAATATTATAATTACTTTTTATTAGATAGCAGTACTTGTCAAACAGTTCAATTTCAATGTCTAAATATTATTGTTAGAGTTTAATGACAATTATCAGCCAGCTCTACAGAATTTGCTTGCTGAAATCGTTTATTATTATTATTTTAAGAATAAATATTTTAATCAATATTCCAACTTTATTGCATATAAGTTCTATTATTGACCCAGATACCAAATGAATAGCAACAATGTGATTGATTATCTTAAGGCATTTGTTCTGTTATAAGCTAATGAACTGAGATTTTAGTGAAGTAAAAAAAAAAAAAAAAAAAAATAACATTTTTTTTTGTTTTTATTATGCAAAAATTATAAACTTTAGAAAAGTTTATAATTTTTACATAATATAGCCAATAAATCATTCAATTCCTTTATCATTATTTAATTAGTTTCCTTCAAGCTATTATAGATGTTATGAGAACCATTACAATAAGTCATCTTCCTATAAGGATTTGATTAAACACAAGCAACATTCCCAGCAAATGTGTTGTGTGCCAAGAAATATTAATAAACATTTTAAGTTAATCAACAATAATTTTAAAGAAAATGTACCTGACTGACTATTTTGATGAAAGAAGCAGGAATTTAATGATATTTAATTCTTCAAATGATAACTAAAATATTTAATAACTAATATTTTAATCAAGAGATCTCTATGTTTTCTTTTTTTAAAGTTTTGCAAACACACCAAAAAAAAAAAATGAATTTTTCCCATGATACTGTGAAATCATACAACTTCACTGAAAATAATAAACATTAAAATTAAACCATTTTTCATGATTCCAGATCTAAACTTTTCACAGTTCCTGTTACTAGAACCATTTTACATGTTATTGTCTTTTCCCCTTTGGAAAGGCAAAGAATATAATAACAACCATTGTTTTTGAATAAGTAACACACATACACACACACACACACACAATAATAAATATATAATTCTTACTTGTGTTGTTTATGGAGCTCCACAACTTTTTCTTCTAGCTCTGGAGTTTGATTAGGAGCAAATCGAAATTCAGACAAATAGTTATTGCCATGCTCATCTGGATCATAATCGCCCAATTCTGACTGCACCAGATAGGATCCCAGAAGGGCAAGGGTAACAAATGAGCATGGCAATCTAAAATAAAAGCACAATTAGATAGATATACTAAATAATGGATACAAAATAATAAAATAAAGGATATTATACCACATGCTTAGAAAAACAAAATTAATCGCACATTATAACGTTGGTTGTCTCCCCCCACCCAGTTCTATCAAAGTAGTTGCAATGATGCATAATAAAGAAGATCCGAATTTGGTTTCATATTTTTTTTTGTTATAATATTTTGATTTTGAAAATTATAGGCATCTATAAACTCAGTCATTATTTGCAAATTAAAAACATGTATCAACAGGAGAGAAATAGAAAAATAAACCTTCTCAAATAGAATATCTAACAGTTTAAGAATGAATAAAAGTCATATATTTATATAGTTTTTATTCATTATTTAAAGTCAAATATTATATTTTGGAGACATCATCTGTAATTTATATGTGAATCAGAAAAAATTTAAATAAAAGAATTGATTAAGTAATGACATATATCTGCATTTTCAAAATAAATCTGCTTTTAATATATATTCCATCTGTTAAACCACAATAAGTTACACTGTAGCAATAACAACTTTCTCATCTTGCAATGCTAAATTCAACCCGTTAAAGCTCAATATAATATAGATATAAGTAAATGTCTTCTAGCTTATGCTAAAACCACCAAGAATAACATAGTTATGAAATAAAATTTATTGTTTTAAATCAATTAAAAAATTTTGTTTATAAATACATTACAATTTTTTATAAATACAGTAAAATATAAAAAAATACATATTACATTCAGATTCCTTGCATTATCTTGAAAATAAGTATTAAAAAAAACAATTTCACAATAATAATCCTTTGACTTCATAATCTAGTTAATGGATAATGTATGCCAGCTAAAAATTATTTCAGAATTTGTGAATATATATATATTAATTTCCTATGCAAAGGAATGCTTGTTTCAAGAAAGAGAGGGGAAGTGTGGCTGTCCTACCAATGGAAAACTGTGCATTAGCAGATTAATATTTATTTGAAAAATTAGCTTCTTTTGGAAATATTAATAAAATAACACAGAGGATATTAATACCTTAAAATACATAGAACAGATTTCATATACTTGGTGCATTAGTAAATTTAACTACAAATACAATAGCTCAATAAGATTTCAAAATTTAAGTTTTGAATATTTTATTTTTAGAATTTAATACGAGAAATATATATATATATATATATAATGGATAAATACTTACTTCCCACAAAGAATATCATTTCTTATTTGTAGGCACAATTGGTACCTATTGAAAAATACATATAACATTACAAATATGTTAATGCATAGACATCTTTTTTAAGCACAAAACAGACACTAAAAAATATCTATCTCTCAATAACTAACCTGGTAATATCTTCTTGTAATTGAGCGGGGTCAGGAGGATAAAATTTTACTTCAAAATTGAAAACCCATGGTAAATCTAAAAATAAAATTTTAGATTTTTAATTCCATGGAATAATGCAACATAATAAATATATCTAATACTATAAAGATAAATTACGATTTAAAATTTGAAATTACATTGATGCATAATAGTATCAACATTTTCAATATTTTAAAATGCTCAAAAGTTTGCAAAAGTTTATTTCAAGTAAAAACATTATTTACAAACTATTTAAATTTTCAATTTTTTGAATAAAAATAAAGGAATTAAACAAATCTATATGTAAAGTAGAAATGAAGAGAAAAAAGTTGCAAACATACTTTTCATTTGCTTGCCAATTCTTTTGTCAAAATTAATCCAATTCTGAAAAATAAAAAGAAGAAAAATCGGTAATTCTTTTCTCTCCATATAATAAAGTAATTTTTTAAAAATAAAAGACACTACATACCCTAGCATCTTCATGATCACGATAAGTCAGACCAAAATAATCTTTCTCCATTATATTTAAATATTCACAAATTTTGTCAAAAAGTTCTCCCCCTTTAGAACGTCTCTATAAAGATCAGAAAGTTAAAGCAAAAATTAGAATAAAAAAAGGGTCAAAAGCAATTTGAAAAGGCACAAAATTACATTTTATATATTAGATTTTAAATTCTGATACACAAAATATAACTTATCAATTTCAGAAAACAATCAACTTATAAAAACCTATGTTTACATTACCTTATGATATTATCACTAAAATAGGTCGAGGAAAGATCATTTAAGCATTTCTCCTTCAATTCTATTATCATTTATAATTCAATTCTATTATTATTTATTATGTTAAAAGTTAAAATTTTATAAACCTTTTTTGCTCTCTCAATGGTTAGTCTCATTTAAAAGGTATGTTTTTAAAGCAAGAATTATATAAATTCAGAGTATGTAATTATTGAAATAAATGATTAAAATAGACAATTAAAAAAATTTTAGATTTAAATAGAACTACAAATTAAAAATATCAAAGTGCTTCTTTTTCAAATATGAAATTTCATATGCTACAATAGATATATAAACAATATTCATACACTTAAAATCCCTTTTTTTTTCTAATATAAATAATAATGTACATTCCAAGTTTCATTTTCTTTTTAACTGAAGATTAACAAATAAGATTCAATCTGTGAACATTCCAGAGGTAATAAGCTAATCATTCCTCAAAAAATCTGAATTGTTCAAGATATAGTAAATGAAAATTTATATTAAAAAAATTACTTTACATGATTGGAAAGGAACATTATAATTTTTTTTTATCATCAAAGAAAGTTAAGCCTTCCAGACGTAGAAAGACAACTCACACTTAACAATATATAATTATGGATATAACAATAAAAATTGTACAATATAATATTATTGATTAAATGGATATTGTTTAAAATGACAAAAAGCAAACTATTCTTTGGAGATTATTTACTAATCAAATTTGATAATTGCAATATTAGAACTATTACACCTTTCAAGAAAAGCACGATATAATAGAAAGAAAATAAAAATCAATTACATGCTGAAGATTCAATGATGATTTCTTATGATATTCTGATTAAGATTTAACTATGCTACATTACTCAAAAAGACAATGTAAACTACACTGACTAATGGTAGAAAAATCGATATATATATTTTAAATACAGACCGACCATGAAATTAGATGAGAGTTCTGAATACCAGAAAGAAGAAATCAAGATCGTCCAGGTATTTATACTTCTTGTGCTTTCTTTTTACAAATTTTAAATAGAGGTGAAAAATGATCAATATTCTATGTCTTCAGGCATCCAAAGATTTGCACACAGAAGCCACTTTCAATAAAATCAGTGTGTGGTGTGTGTGGGGGGGGGGGGATTACATATGCAAAACACTTTTGTTAAATTTATGAATGCATACTGAGAAATCTATCAAAGAATTGCACACAACTAGTCAGAAAATAGGTAATGTTATTTTCCATATACATTAAGAAGAAATAGATATTGCATACTGAAAACTTTTTAAAACAGCTAACTGAAAGTTTCAAATAGTACAGAATTAACTTAGCTTAAGAGAAAAGGAAAATATGAACATAATTATAACAATTATGATAAAACTCTGTTTCTATGTTTTTCATTTATATGTTGTTTTAATTGAAAGCTTTCGTTCATTTATAACTCTTGATAAAATTCTTGAATTTACATGAAGGAAGACTTAAGCTTTATGTTCTCCGTCCACCAAAATTCCTAATTTTTTTGTTTCTGTTATTATTTCTCTCTTCACGAGATTGATTTATCTAATAAATATACATTTCTCTGAGCATCCAGATATTCTTCTGTACAGTTGTTCTGTTACTATGTAATAATATGCAAGTACAATTAAAAAAATGTAATCACTTTTAAATGAATGTGCATTTAAAGCAATAATTTGGTTATTTCCCTTTGTAATAACAAAAATTATTCGAATTTCTATTATATGTTCATCCATTTATAAGTCATTTTTTGCTTATGTTTGAAAGACACAGCTTTAATATATATGAAATCATTGATATTATATTTTGTTACTTCCTTTTTAGTTATGAAATAATAAAAGTTCTGAACAAATAATAATATAAGATGTCATTACGCTGTAATCTATCAAAAATGTATTGAATCATTCCATTCAATAGAGACAGAAAACAAACTTCATAGCCCAATATATTCAGAATCTAACAAAGAATGAAGGATTCTAAGAAGACCTACAGCAATAATTGTCACTTACATCAATTTCTATTTCATAGTCTGTGCCATCTAGAAGTCGAACTCTACATAGACCAGGCTTTGCCTTTCCAGAGACTGATGAACGTCGCCCTCGAGGGGAACTTTGTGAAGAATTGGTTTCCGTTTCATGGGCATTCTTCTTGTCGTCAGCTGTCGATTTTTGATCTTCTGCGTCCCCTTTTTCCTCTGCCATCACTAATAGAAACTGGAAAAGTATAAAGAAAGATTCTTTTATAATACATTAAATATGCATAAAATGTTCAAAAATGCATACATAAGGCAACATTTTATTGCATTCATTTAAATATTTATGAAATCTTTAAGCATCAAGTTGTTTGAATTAAATCTAAATGCAGCAAAATTCTCAGAAGTTCTACGCAATTGTAAATTAGATCAGAAAATTTGGTAGACACAACAGCCATTTCACTTTTTTTTATGGGAGGTGAGTGAGGGGGGAATCAAGGAAAAATTTAATAAAAAGAATTATGATTCGTGAATGTGATACACTGTCTGTTATCTCAAGATTAAGTCTCGCGACCAAAGGATGATTTATATATTTTGTGGCCCTAAGCAATGTACATTTTGAGGCCCCCCTTTTTTAATAAAATGACCAATTTAGTTTAATGTTTCAGCACTTTTTTAACTCGATGGCAGTTTATTGTAGGTTGATATTTTTTAAAATTTTATTAATTTCGTAAATATGCATTTCCATTTTATCTATTATGATCCCAGACAATCTGCCACCAACATTTGTACAAAATATTATTGAAGCAAATGTTCGGTTTTATCCATATATTCTAATATAAGAACTTGATTAATTATTACACTTGTTAAAGAATTAATATTATCTTAATATTTTATAAATAAAGTTTGTATTTTTTTAAAAACTTATTTATTTGGCAATTAGGGAAAGAGCTGACGTTTGGGGCCCCCTCAGCCTAGCAGTTGCCTAGTTATTAATCCGTCGTTGTTAACGAAGTTAAGAAATTCCGGTTTAGAAATAACCAAACAACTTATTATTGATTTTAAAAGCTAACTTACTTTTTAAGTTTCCTATAATACAACATTTTCGCCATTTGCTTAAAGAATGAATAAATAAATTTAAAATAATTATTTTTGATGTATCGTAGTTATTTACAAGTCAATGAGCTGCACTTTGGATTGTAATTCTGTACGATCTAAGAACAGATTAAATGATGTTTTTATAAATATATTTTTCGGAAGACTATATAGCTAATAAACGGTTTTTCTTTAATAATGGTTTTTACTTTTAAATATTTCCCACACTTCAAACTTAAACGTTTTTAAACGGCGACTACAGCATCCGCAATTACCTCAACAACAGCAAGCAATTCATAATATATGATTCCCTCATCTCCTGCCAACAATGCAAATTACCGCTTAACTGCCATCAATAGTGTAGGAGCAGCAGAAAAATGGCAAAGCACGTCATCCGAAACCATGCAGGGGAAAGAAAATTGCTTCACGGCATAGTTCAACGATGATGTTACTCATAAAAAAGATTATTCCGACATTTTAATAGCTCTCAACACATTTTGGATTTTTTTTTTTATGTTATGAACGAAATTCCGCGAATCAAATTATATACAAAATATCTTAGAATAAAACCCAATGGGATTTAAGTTTAATTAAAGGGGCGATGACCGGAGCATTTAATTACAGAAATGTACATTTTAGTGTCTATTTCTGAATAAATTTTTCAAATATATTATCCAGTATATTAGTCAGAGATCGAAGCTCATTTATATTATATAAAATACGTTTTATTCCTAAACTAAATATAAATCTATAGTTTCGTACATTAAGTTACATAAATTCTACTTTAAAGTTGATACATGAATTGAAATAAAATTATTTTATATACATATATTTTAACTTTTTATGAAAAAAATATATTTTGAAACTACGATTAAATAAATATATTTACGTATATATTTCTACAGTAAAATCTCGATTATTCGAACGAATAGGGACTAATAACCTCAAATAATCGGAATTCTTTTAACAAGCACAAAATTTGGAATGATTTCTTTTCTTGAATGAAGGTTTCGCAAAACTGTTTATTCGAAATTATACAAAAATTTTGCAAGTACTACCTGGTATTAAAATTTTAACAAACTTTTTTATAAGTTATCAATTTTTTAATTACATTTTAGAAATATTAATTATAATATTCTGATAAGAAAATTCATGAATATTGCTAATTTCTCTTATTTCCTTTGCATTTTCACAAATAATTACTTAAAGGTTGTACTCGAGATAGCCCTCGCAACTCAACATCGCAAAGCTTTCTGACACATTTATATGCCATTTTTTCTTCAAATTTGATCATATCACTAGTGAACTATTTTCGAATAGAAAAGTGCTTTTCCTAAATATCTTTCAGGGTTACGAAAAACGGGCTTTAAAATTATCTGGTTGCGCATGGGTTTTTCAAGCCTTCACATCACGAAAATCAGATTCAAAATCAACTTTGATACTCTTTTCGGAAAAACTCGGACTCTCTTTCTAACTATATACATTAAAAAAAAAAAAATCCATCGACAAGCTGGAAGGCAAAATGTAGATTCCTTTCCATCTAAATTACTATCTGGCAACATAAATTGTTGGTGTTAGGAGGAGTCAAAATTAGGATTTAAAAATCACTTTTCAGCCCCTAATTTCTAAAAATTGCAATTATCGTAAACCTGCAAAAGTTGTTTGTCTTAATGAAGTGCTAATTTGGCTAACTGAAATTTTCTCCAACATTAAAGTTATAGCGAAATGAAATTTTCAACCCCCACCTTTTCCATTCCCTTTGAGCTGTATGGACTATTTACAAACTCGTCCGGGATTTTTAAATTTTTAACAATCTACCAAGCCAGTTAAAATCCAAACAAAATAACTCTTGTTAACCTATTTACAAGATAACATGGGCAAAGGATTATACGCATATTATAAACTTTTGAACGAATGGTGGTTTTGGATTCTAAGGACCATGAACGGTAAAGAACAGAAGAAATTTTCCTGAAGTCTTGTCATGAGACCCATTGAAATAGGTTGTCTTCCTATAGGAATCTACCTAAAAGCCTCACTACATATAAGCCAAAATAATCGATCATTTATTATACTTCCACATAATAAAAGCAGAATCGTCACATAACATTTGTTGACGAAAATCACCGATTCAACGAATTTGTTTTTAATTATTTTTTGCCATTTTTAAAATTTTCTTTGAGGGTTTGAAATTTAACCAATATTATATATATATATATATATATATAATCCTTCATTAAAAGATAAGAAATGAATCCTAAATATTTATTGGAAACAAATATGATCTTGCATTATGCTTACAACATCAAAATTATAAAACTGACATCTACGCATTACTAAACACTATTCGACGGATTTATTTAAGCAATTTATTACATTTCCTTCATATTAAATAATTGTGAAGTACATAAACAATTGCAACATGAGAATTAATACGACCATTTTTTCAAAGTATAGAGCAATAAATTTCAATAAATCCTATTTCAAGCAAAAACATCATAGCTTTACAAAAGTATGGCTTCTAATTATTTTAGTGTATTTCGTAAGCGTCTCCGCATTCGCATTCGCATTTGCATTCAAATCACACCCAAAATCGCAACTTCCCACGTAAAGTACATCTCAAATCTAGAGATGAGAGCATCTTTAAAACCGGATGCCACAGGTGCAGAGGACCTAGTGATCACAGACGTAGATACCTTTTGCTCAATGAACAAAAAGAATAAATACATTTCATAACCTTTCTTTCACAGAAACAATCAAAAATTTGGTTCGTTTTATTATCAGAAGTATATGAATACTGTAGATTACATTTTTGTTCTATCCGATTTGTTTTATTAATTTATAAGAATAAAATTTAAATTTTCAGACACTTTCTCAGAGGTAAACACAAACCTAAAAAAAAAACCTTTGCATGAAGAACAATACAGTAAAAGAGGGGAAATAATTAAGTATTAAAAGATATGGGGGGAAAAAACTTTTTTTTTTTTTTTAAATAATGGTCGGTAACAGGAAAACCTGTTTTAATACGAATAAATGATGAGTCAGCACATTTCGAAATTTCCACGCCGTATGATTTTTTTCATATTTCCCTACAAATAAAAGAAGAAAAAAAAGCATTTAACCAGTTAATACCGGAATTGATTTTTTAAAAATTCCTCAAGTCCCTTCTTTTAAAGTCAAGCGCTAAAGCATATACATGTCGAACGCAATACAAATAATGGTTGCATAGTAAATTTTGCAAAAAAAAAAAAAAAAAAAAAAAAAAAAAATCAAAGTTAATTAAGATTTTATTTTCATTGGATAAAAAATTCCACATCGACCATGCCAAAATGAAGATTTGGATTGATATGCATATACGTTGAATGCACTTAACTGGTTAATTTTCAGGAAAACACCAAGAATCGAAAAGCATTAAAATGGTTGTCAAAAAAATCTTAAAAATAAAAAAAAAGAATGTTCGTTTTTTTTTTTTTTTTTTATAACATTGTATTTAAAAACGTCTGGAGGTGACAGATATTTAAATAAACGGGGGGAAAAAAAAAAGAATTTTTAAAAATATTTCAACATACGATGAAGTATTGAATCGTTTTTCATAAGAATAAACATTCATTCCTTGCTTCAAAATAATAATAATAATAATAATAAATTAAGCGTATAAAAACTGACCCCATTACCAGTGCGATAATGCAACCTTTACAATCCGACTAATGTACTGAAATAACCTTAATATTAATGATAAAAGCTAATATTAACGCTTTATTTCAAATTAAATATCTGCTTATGTAGATCTGAAATATATTAACTATCCTAACTTTAATTTCGTAAAAACTTTCAATTTCAAAATTTTAAGTCGAATAATTTACTTTTTATCCCACAATATAATAAGCTAAGGAAACAAGAAATCAAATTTTTCTTTCAAATATATATAAAGTATATTTCAAATATTTATAAACTAACTAAAACATCCATCACACGAAACACTAGGAGGTTATAATTTGAACCATTTTATGCAGTACAAAAACCAGTTGTACCTATGGCGGGTTACACAATGAATGGTAAAATTTTCAAATTAATCATTAAAAGTCTTTAATAGTCATCGAAATTAAAAATATTTGTATTCAATATAAACAATATTCAATATTTGTATCAAGAATAAAAATTCACCCAATTTCGTGTTTCCAATATACTATTAAATAAAAGTACGGTAAGATTAACATGCAAAAAGTCTGACAATCTAAAAAGAAAAAAATAATCAAATATTATGAAAATACGTTTCCCCCCCCCCCAACAAATCCACTTACCCATATATGCATTGAGCATTCGTGATACCTGGTAGTAATCTAAAACATCACTGATGTGTGTAGGGAGGGAGGAATAGTACCCATCTTTCCTCTATATCCAACAAAAAAAAAAAAGACCGGAAGGATACACTTGCACACGAAATTTGCTGAATGGAATGAAAAGAGAGTGAAAGAGAGAATAAAGTCATGGAGGGAAGAAAAAAAATTATTGACAGGGAAAGATAAAAGAAAAAAAACCCATGAAAAAAAAAAAACTCCCACGCACACACACCCAAAAGGTGAATGACGATAAAAATATAATGAAGCGAACGCAATCTCGTAGAGAAAGAAGGCAGAGTTCGAATTGAAAAATGCATCACGTCTCCGGAAACCATTCCAATGCTGTCGCACATGATGCACGCGTGAGGTATAGCCTTTTCAACTGTCAGCCCATCTTTTAAAACCCTAGAAACCTGAAACCTGCCTACGTTCGAATTTTTGATGTTGAGGCTTTTAGCTTTGAGTGTTCTAGTCATTCTTAAGAGAAATTCTCTAAATTAGCACTTCATTCATTTTTCTAAAGACGTAAAACCTTTTCAAGCAGAAAATAATTTTCTAGAACTCATAATTACCACTTCTCTCCTCTAAATAAATTCTCTTTTTAACATCGTAAAAGAAATTCTTTTCTTTCCATCTGCTTAAATTTTTCATTCTTTCACTCAAGTTGCCCCATTTCTATGTATTATTTTAATTTTTAAATGCTATTAACTAACATTTACCATTAAACATTATCTTTGGAAAACAACTTGTATATTTCTCATAGGAGCATTTAAATGGTCACATTTTATCCCTTAAAAGTTGAGACTCTTAAATATAATGGTTGATGAAAACTCACTGACTGTTATATCATACAAAAGAGAATGAAATGATTTTATTTTTGGCAAGAAATATTATTTCTCTAAGTATTTAAATCTATTTAATTTTAGCAGTATGTTTAAAATTTCTGAAAATAAATGGTTAGGCTTTAATATCAAAATCGAATAAATTGACCTCAATTAATAAATGCCTGCAATGGGTATTTTTTTTTTTTTTTTTTTTTTAGACACAGAATTGTAACAAGAATTACTGAAATCTAGATGCAATATTTTTGAAATTTTATGTAAATTTTGAGTTAAAAATAAACGAAATTTCGATTACTTGAAAAAACATTAACGTAAAATAATGAATTTAAATAATTTTAAAACTTGAAAAGACTTTGCAAAGATTATTATAAATGTCATGTACCTTTGCCTTAAATTGAACATCTTATCAAATAAATAATTTTAAATCTCTCTCACATGCACTGGGAAGCATGGGAAAGTTGCAGGCAAAAATAAATTCAGTATAATAGTCAAAAAGTAAAGAATATTATCTATCCCTGATTCTTAAAGTTGTGATAGATGACCTAGTTTTGAATATAGCAATATTTGAAACTAATGTTTTGAGATGGAATTAAGTTCTTCTTTTAATCACTCATCGCAAACATTTATTAAATTCCATCTCGACAATCTTAAATTAATTCATTTTTTTTCACATCAAATATATTTGCAACCACAAAAATTACGCAACTCCCAAACAGTATTATTGCAAAAAACCACCATTTTATTGGTTGCAATCAGAAAGAAAAGTCAATCATTACAATGTTGAAAAAGTACTCTTTTGACCAACAAATATGAAAGAAAAATCAGAGATTACAAAATAAGATAATCAACTTCTTTCCAGCCAACATTTTTCGCTCTAAATTTAAGTGTTGGCTTATTTTTATTATATGTAAAAAGCAGTTTTACTGATTCTAGGAAATTAATCCTCCTATGATAATGTGATTTCATTCCCAGATTATTTTTTTTAATATACCTAAATCAATAGCGTGGAGCAGGTTCAAAATATCTTTAACCAATTAATTAAAATTAAACAATTAGCAATACGATATATTTTTTTCTCGAAGACTCATGAACTTGGTGGATTCTATAAAGCAGTATTATCCATGGCAAGGGTTGGCAACCTGTGCCCTTGATAATGCATAATTACGGTTTTATTTTCAAGAAAAGAAGGTGAATCCATTTAATATTTCGTAAAAATTTTCATATCTTTCTGTTCTTGTTTAGCTCAATCTTTTCTTTTCACAAAAAAAAAAAAAAAAAAAAAAAATACTTCCTCTAAAAAGCGATTAATAAAAAAATAACAGATTTGTCTCACTCAATTCTGAGCGGACTCAATAGTGCGAAATTCAAATAAAGATATTGTGTCATCAAATCACTATGCGTTCCTCAAATGAAACTCCCAACTAGAGAAAAAGATCATCTTGTGAAGATTTCATCCATGAAATTTGAAAAGACATTGCAATCCTCAACAGAAATCTCATTAAAAATTATATATACTGTTCCTTTTGTTTTTTATAACATATACATTTTAAATTTATTATTCACTCAAGCTGAATATGTCACTAAAAATCAGAAAATTCAACTTACAGTTTGAAGTCCACACATACACAAAAAGAAATTTTTATATAAGAATGCTGACAATCACTGTTTTTTGCTTTATTAAATTAATATGAGGCAATATTAAATAACAAATAACTACATAAACATATTTCATTAGAGTACATTTAAGAAAAATCGAAAAATAAATTAATTAAAAAAAAAATTAATTTTTTAACATTTGACAAGCTCAGTTTTCAAGCATGCATATTTTGTAATTCCAGATGGTGAAATGAGTATCTAAGTATTATTTTGGTAAATATAATTCTAAAATCGGTTTTTTAACGAGAACAAAAGGTTACCGGCCTCTTCCATTATGGAAATAGTTTAAATTCTAGAGAACAGTCACACCCTTTTCCAGAAATCTTTAAATTATATGGTTAGTCACTTCTAGATTCTTAAATTGTCTTATAGATCAATCTGGTTTCAATTTTCCTCCTGTTTATAGTGTTGCATTAAGTGAAATTTCATTAAAAGAATTCAACTACCTAAGATCTGAAAGAATATGATACCATCCAAAGAACTATATTAGAGAGAATACTTAATTTAAATTAATATGTTCTGTCCATGTATTGATTCTTAAACTGCCTATGACAATGATGGATCCGAGAACAACACAATATATTTCAAGTCTATCACCATGGAATACGTTTGGCACATCCACAAATTTTTACATCATTCAAATCGGAAGCCAAAGGAAAAGAATCGATACGATATTCAAAAGAAGAATCGATGAAGTCTAGCCGTGTAGCTTTAATTCACGAATCGCATCCTTTTGAAATTCCTATTCTATTGGAATGTTTAAAATCAACTATTTACCATATTCATCCTATATGATGGGATTCCATGATGTTCTAAATATTCATTACGAGACAGAGCTGTAAATCCGTCTCCGGAATGGACTTTAATAAATTGTTGAACACGTGCAGCATAAATGATAAAAATATTGATATGGAATTCATATTCATGGCCTTCAAGCTGAATTCTTATTTGGTTTCATATGAAATGATTTAAAATGGCGATAGAAAAGAAGCAATTTTAAAAAAATACGTGTTTATAATACAAATATATACGTTTATTACAGCCGATTATACGTTTTATTACAGTCCCGATTCATTCGCAACCATTGAAATGATAAATTACTTGGTTGTACGACGCAAGGCTTCGGTTCTATGCGGTTTTCCCTGCTGGTTTCGGGATCATTGTCAAGGAATATATGAACCAAGATATCGATATCATGCTTTTGGAATTATTTATGATCGCTGAATTTATAGAAGATACATTCTAAGGTTGCCATTTCAACCTTTAGCATTTAACTGACTCTGCTATGGTACACCAGGTTTTATACATATTGAGGATTTAGTGCAAATAATTTCATTTTCAAACAATATACATAGATCGTTGACCAAGATCGAAACTACCAATTCTGGTTGCACATCGAAGTAACTAGTTGTATTTTTAGGAATTTAAACAGCAAATGTGACCTGAAGAGCATTTTGAATATCTAATTAGTTCGTTAATCGCAAAGGTGCGTTAAAAGTTAAGAGAAGACTGGAAAAGAACGTGAAGAAGGCCTATTGCGTTCGTTTACAGAAGGCAATAGATTTCGTAGTAAAATTTAGAACTTATTTCGTTTATCAACATACTATTGAAATCCCATTCAACTAATTTAATTCGATTTATAATGCTATTTTAATCAGGTATAACTGAAACGCCAGACGATAATCATAGATTTTTTTAAAAATTAAATTTGCTATATTGCTTGCACATAAGTTGTATAAAATAAATGTATAATTAATTCTCAATAGGCAATAAACATGAGATTTTTTCCACTTTTAAAATAAAATTTTAAAACTTAACTGTTATTTATAATACTAATATTGGGAAACAAAGCTTTGCTCGGCATTTTCCCCCCTGCAAAATCGTTTTTTCAGAGAAAATATTTAGATACGAATCACATATTGACTACATATGAATATTTTTCAATCTTACCTCATCTCGCATCCATCAGCGCCATCTCACGAAATTTTGAGGTACCAGTAGTTTATCATCCTATGGCAATAATGTAAGTACCACAAAAATTTACGAGATGGCGCTATATAACATCGTCAGCATGAGAGCAGATAGAAAAAGCTCTAATAATTATTTTAAAAAATGGTGTATGTATGTGTAAAATCGCGTTTTTTCAGGAAAGACACCTATATAAATAAACATAAGAAGGAAAGCCTTATCTAACTATAAAATTTGATCCAAATCGTTACAGTCATTTCCGAGATACACGAAATAAATTTGTGTGTGTGTGTGTGTTGTAAGATCCAGAAATTGTACTATCTTTAAAATTATTGTAAAATGTAATTTACACAAAATTCGTAATAATTTAAGTTGTTTATTAAATCTGCAATGATACTCTTTTCACTTACACAATGTTTTAAGTCAATCCATTCAAAGACGTACAGATGTTGTATTCTTATATTTAGTGCACAGATTTTCAAACAATGTATTTTTCGACAGACCAACATTCAATGAACCGGAATAAACACTACATTACGCCATTCCTACAATTTACCGGTTGGTTTCTCAGCCGAGATCATGTTTCACATCAAAAGTTTTTCCCAACTCACAATACCAAAAAGGATTTTATCCAATCAACATTTCATTTCCCTCTCAAGTCTGTTGCAGACAATTTCCACTTGAAATTAACTTTATTTCGAAGCCACGAATGAAGTAAGCAGCAAGTTATTTATAACAGTTTTTGCATACAATTGAGAAAGAGAGGTCTGCAGTACGCGACGCTGACAGAACAGGGACACTGGACACTTCACAAGATGCAGAGCGTAACCTCTCCAAAAGTTTAGGCGATGGATCGCGTTTCTTGATGAGCGTCTTCAGCAAGCGGAAGGGGGAGGGGAAGAGCTCACGTGAAACAGCAGCTAAGCGAAACTTGGCACAGGCGCGAGTAATTTGAGGAATGCACACTCGCATCGTCCTCATGGCAAGCATTAGTGACCTACTCCATCTAAAACGGAAATACGCTTTTTAGACACACTGCGTAGTGTGGAATTCCTGTTGATGGCTGAAGCGAGCTATTTTATTCCGGCTAAAATGTAGGAAAATCAGTAGTAGTATATTCATGTATGGCCTGTTTATTTGGAAAGGATTTAGTTAAAAAAAATTTGTACAGAATCATAAGTTGTGATCTTTTTTTTCTTTCCCTTTTTAATGAAGCAGACAGCGATGAATTTATCGATAGAAATAAGCATTAATATCCGATAACTGTATAAATGTGGAATTGATGAAACTGCGTTTAATAAATGTTTATTGTAACTAAAAAAACAGTGAATAAACAAAGTAGCCAACTTTTCTAAGCTTGAACCAGGGATTCTTAAAATATTGACGAAGAAAAAGGATCAAACCGGAAAAGCAAACCAACAAGCTATTCGGGTCATTTTGTATCTTTTAACTTATGATACAAAGAGTTTACTCACTGAATTAGTATAATTTTGGTAACTTTAATTGTCGAATGTGAATCTATAGTATCAAGTGCAAAACCAAAAGTCAATTTTGTTAAAATTCCCTTCTAGAAGGATATATGCTCCGAATGCTTTCATTAGAACATTTTATTTTTTTATTTCTGTCTTGCTGTGATAAGTATAACAATATCTAAAAATTTCTAAAAAAGTGAATATTCTGCCAACTCTGAAAAAAACTATTAATGTTATGATTTTAAAAGAACACAACAAAATATTTTAGTGTGTGTGTGTGTGTGTGTTTCAATTCTAAAATGAATTATTTATTTAAAAAAAAAGGGGGGGGGGGCAGTTCGGAATACCTTATTCAGAATCGAGGGTTTGATATACCGATGTGCAGTTGATTGAGAACTTGAAGTCGATAGATCTTGATCTCCGGACATTGCTATTGATTAGAGAGTAGAATTACATTTCAAGTATTTGACAAGAATGGAAGTGCCTTTAAAAATGAAAATGAATATATAAAGGAGATAAATGCATAAAATTGTAATCCAAAAGAGAGAAAAATATGAACATCGAGATAGGATGACAACATAATAAATCTAACTGGCAATTTCATCTTCACAATTTTGTTGAATGTGACGAGTTACACAGAAGAGAGTTTACATCCTACACAGAGTCGTGAAGAACAGATTGATATTCAAATGAACACAAGTTTCAATTACAGGGATAATTTTTTTTGTTACATATTATTTAGATTGAATTGATAAATTTATTTGCTGGAACGACAACATTTTATTGTTTATTTGTACAGAGAATTCTTCAAAAATGTATTAATCCTTTTACGAATAAAAAAAAAAAAATAGATTCCCCATACAAATTTCAGCAAACATTAAATCCTTTGAAATATTATCAAAGATTCACCAGAAAAATATTCCAAAATATTTGCTTCCGGAAATTTAACTTAATTTTTAGGCCAAAAATTAAATTTTGCATTGTTATATCAAACGATCAGGTAAATAAACTGCTCCGTAAGATAAATAATTCTTTCCCTACACAGAGAAAGTGGCAACTTTTCCATTTACTAAAAACTGCTTTATATAACGAGTGATTAAAGAAATATTATGTTAATCCGCACCGAAAGCTACTAAGTCAGGATAACCGGATTTTAAGTAACGATTATCCAGATTAAATACGTAATGAAGTTACCCTGGTGAAGTGAGGATTATCTGTATTAATTAGCAACGAATATACTTCAGAGTTGAATTACAGATACAGACATCGATTACTCGGACTGATCGGCGTTCGATGTTTTCAGTTATCCGTCAAGAGGTAAGAGTCGTTGTAAATGATATAGTTTGAGATTAGTTATATTTATTAATGCTTCGTCCTGAAACAATATCAGGGTTATTTCGGGACAGATCTCGTAACTTTGAACCGTGGTCAGAAAATAAAGTCGATACTTGAGTTTTCAACTCCCTCTACAAATTCCACGCCATATCACCGAGGTAAATGTTACAGATCTAGTTCATAACATAAAAATTTCATTAGTGGAATATCACCTACAAAACTGAGGTACACGACAAAAAAAAAAAATGAAATTTGGTATTGCAAATTTTAAGTTATCATGTGAGAATATTATAATTATTATTATTTAAGTCGTGTGGTATCAATCCAACAGAAAAATATCATGTTCTTACATTACTCATGTTTCGCAATTACCAACATTTAGAAAAACGATGGTTTTTCACCATCTCAAAATCAATGGAGTTCCAATTTTTTTTTTTTTTTTTTTTTTTCGTGAAAAACCAGTTTAAACTAGTTTTAAACAATACGTGACTATAAGATTATGCACGAGTCGATACTTAGAAAATGATGGCTTTTTTTCATCTGAAAATCGTTTGAGCCCTAAATTTTTTTTTTTGCCAGGTAAAAAATTTATATTATATAACATTCGATAACTTTCCTCCCTATTTCGCGTTCATCCCCATTTTCTTCTCTGTGCTTCTTCGGGGATAACTTCGTATGTCCTTGCTCTTTATTGGCCAGGCAGGAGAATCGGGTATATGGTGGACATTCACGCCAAGTTGTAACTTTTTGTTGGCGATAAGTCGCCAAATGGGACAACATCCTTTATGTTTTTAATAACCAAAAAAGCAATAAATCGCCAATTCTCTACCCGTACATTTTGAGTTTTCAAAAACCCCAAACAACATCATGTTTTCATATGATAAAAAAATAATAGTTATAATATAAAAGATCAATTAAATGCTTCTAAAATGAGAAAGCTCATTTCTAAATACTACGCGAACTACGCAATCTAATTCATAAAGCTTTGAACATATTGGTTAAGTAAATTCGGAATACTGAAATAAATATATTATGTTCAATTCAAGCTAGCATAATGATACTGAACTAATAAAAAATAAGGTTGTAGTCTTTTTAATTTTTCATTGACAAACATGCTAGCACACTCAACGATATTAAACAAAATACTATTCCGTCTCTAGCGAGTATCCATTATAAAGTCGTCAATGACAATTAAAAAAAAAGTTTCAGAACCATTAGAAATCATTAAATCGCAAAGAACATTACAGAACCTAAGCACGGCAGGAAAATGCCCTATTAAATCAGAATCTTGTTAAATTTCCTTCCGTGGGATCAATAATTTCGAGAGCGGACTATTTATATCGACGGAGATTCGCTCTTAATGAATTCATCCATTCACTAAAGACGCACGGCAGTTTACGTAAATAGGAATGCCATAACTTTAAGGGCATAAATAAAATTTTACTCCAGAGTTATTAATTGGATGTTAATAATCCAGATAGGATTCATAAAACTGCGATTGCAAACACGTTTATATTAGGCTTCTAATCGTAAACGTTTATGATAGGGAAAAAAGTGCACATTAAATTATATTAATTATTAATGAAGAATGTGCCATACCGTTATGGATTATTATTCTATCAACATTAACATAAATTATCCAAATGCTTTTGACAAAAGATTGCATTTTAAAATTAATGCAGAGGAATATAAAGCATAATTTAAAGGAAAAAAGCCAAATTAACCCTTTCTAGGGCCGTGGGAAGTATGCTTCCCACGGCCCTTTGGTGGGAAGTATGCTTCCCACCAAATTTATCAATCTTTGTATGAAATTATGTAGGTTGGCATATGTTCTGACAATTTTTTTTTACAAAGACAGAAACTTAGATGCTTCAGTTCTTTATCTTACACAAAATGACGTGTCTTGATTTGTTATTTAATTATTAATTAACCAAATCAAGTAATCAAATTAAATTTATCTAATAAGTTAAATGAATCCCTTTTCTTATTCTAATGTCAAGCCTAAAAATATTTTGACATAATATGACTAGAAAAATATGGCCCTTCAAAGGGTTAAATCAAAAAAAAATTTAGAGGAAAAAAAATTTTTTTTTAAATATTTCTGTATTTAAAAAAAATACAAGAAGAAAAAAAAAAAAAAACTAAGTATATTATACTATTTTTAAAAGACACTAAATCTAATAAAAGTAAAAAGTAAATAAAATAAAGGAGAAAAATAGTTCCACTTTTCCTATTTTTAGTTCTTTATAATTTTTCCTATTTTTAATCCAGAATTTTTATTTTTCTAGCAAAAATAAATAATTTTACTATACGAAAGAAGATCGTACATTTCTAATTGGCTAATTAATTTCAAAGATAACGGAAGAGGGAATTCCTGGAGTTTTACATTCTGGTAGCATTCCTGGAGTACCTAAAGAACATATTTAAAAAGAATCTCCATACCCATAACAAGTTAAAAGTATCACAGAATACATTTCTTCTAACAAACATGCAGAAGGTATCTTGTAGTTTAAATAAAAAGCACTTTTTTCGAATTAAAACAAACTGGTACAATTTTCAATTTATCATAAAAATTACATCGATTTTTATTGCAACAAAAATGAAGAAATATTTTTAATAAACAAAAAAAAAAAAGGACATTCAACCATTCATTATAAACGAGACTACGACGAAACAAGTCGGAAGACAATAGGCATCTGCACACAGACAAAACAGAAGTAATTAGTCACGGAAATAATACACAACACAGATGCACCTCTCACCTCAATGATTATCTGCATACACAACAAAGCTGACAGCAGAAGATAAAACAATACTTTTTATCGACAAATCGAAAAATGATTAATAACTTCAGTATAGGAAACCAATGTTTTCCGGGAGTTACGAAAAGATTCAAGGGTAATCCACTTCACTCTTATCGCTTCTGGCAAATACTTGTTGGTTGTAATTGATATTTTCGTCTCGGAATGCACGGGTGGGTGGGGAGGGGGGGGGGGTAGAGAAGTATCTGTAATTTTGAAATCAGACTACTACTACTACTACTACTTTAGTATTATTAATGGATTTTAAAGTTGAGATATAACATGCAAAGAAAAAGAAGTTTTATATAATAGAATAAAAGTGTTCAAATCACGCATTCTAGATTAAATAAAAATAAAACATAAAAGAGATCGCTTTGGTACTTATTAAGTGTTTGCAATAAGTCAGTGTTTGTACACAATAAAAATTTTTAACCACAAAGGGGGGAGACATTTTTAAAAAATATCAAAAAGGGAAAAAAATTCTTTTTAGAATGAAAATGAATTCATACGCATTATTAAAATTTAAATATAGATACAAGTACATATAAAAAAATTCAATATTTTTTTCCCTCCATTAGCAATGTATAAATAAGATTCCGTTAGAATCAAAATCCTCAAAGAATTACTTTCAACAATGTAGAATTCGTAACTTGCTATTCTTACTTTTTACTAACCTCAGAATCTGAAAACATTTTTGAATGAAGAAAGATTTCGACTATTCTTCGCACGTTTTACAGTAAAAACAGATGTTTCTTTTACATAATACTCAAATATAAAAATTCAAATAAATGACACATTTTTAAGTATTACTTGCATTTTTCATTGAAAGCATTTTTTTTAAGTGCAATGAATTTAGTAAGAAATATATTAATGATAAGAACTGAAAATTAAATAATGCATTTCTTAAGATAAAAAAACAAACTATGAAATATATTTAAAAAGCAGATATAAAGAGGCAGTTATCGATTGATCAATTATCCAATTATCTATTGTTCCATAACTAAATCTTTAATCGCAGTAGACACTTAACCGCATTTCATTAACAATAAAAGCTTTTTGATTGCTTGAAAAATTCTGAAACCCGTAATTTTGATTTACTTAAAGTGCGTAGCATTTATTCACTATAAAATGACAAATGTTAAAGACAAATTGTTTACACATTTAGAATCAAAAAATAATTCCGAAATTCGGTTTGTCATTATACAGATTCCGAACAGCAAACAAACAAGAAAAAAACCTGCACACGACCCAATGGAACTTTTATGATTTCAACGCTCCACGAAATCCTTCGAGTTGCTGATAACGCACATTAGTATCAACGATTTGGACGCTTTTCAAATTTTCCTCACGTATCATACATAATACCTGTGCCATTCTGGCCAAAACGCGCTACATCCAGAAAAGGATAAGATTTCAATTGAGAGGATTGTAACAATCGTTTTCTGGATTTGTGCAAAAACCAGTATTAAAGAAATTAAACGCAAGTGATTTTCATTGGGATAATTTTTAGGTTTAGATAAGAAAATATGCTGAATCGCATTGGCATGCAGTTAGTCAATTCAGGTGCCTTCAATAAAATACTGTTTATTAAAACAAATGAAAAATACATTGAGGGGATGTAAAACTTATACTGAAGCAGCAGTCTTTGTTTTTGTAAAGCTTTTTATTCCTTAAGATTTTATGGATATAGCTCAATTTTTAGATTTTGTCAAGATTTCTTTGTCCAAGCCATGGGAAAAGCAGAAAAGTCAACTGAGTAGGCAAGCAGAAAGGATAAAAGAGAGCGCGTGAGAAGGAATTTCAATCTTATACAGTTTTAGAAGGAATTTGTAATCTCCATGTTTTGATTCCAAAGAAAAGTTCGCCCAATTCTGAAAGTTACAGTATACAGGGTTTATTTATTATTTTAGAGAAATTATTTTTAGAGCGTAGCTAACTTCAAATTACATATATGTAGGATTTTTTTTTTTTTAATACGATCGGTGGTTATGTCTAGGGGGCTTTAATGAAACGTACACATAGAAGAAGTAAAAACCCTATTTATTGAAGATACATAAAATTGCGATTATTTACAAATGATACCGGCATCCTTGCATAGGGGTAGCACGTCTTTCTCGCGATCTGGTCGTCCCGGGTTCGAGTCCCGGTTCGGGCATGGTTGCTCTTCCTTTGTGTTCTATCTGTGAGGTGTGTGAATGTGCCCCCTTGTAAAATGGGGTTGTGCAAGCGAATGTGACGCATGAAGTAGCTAAGTCGTACTCTTGGCCCTAGTTGGCGCTACTGAAAAAACAAGATACGCTCACTCGCTTTAAAACGCTGACAGATAACTGTTCAGCAGGCTTGTAAAGTGCCACAAGTCACAACACACATAAGAAATGATTACTTACAATTAAAAGAAATAAAATTATTATGAAAAAAATAAATGAAGAAGTACTAAACTATTTGCTCGATTACGTAAAGAGCTTGATTAAACGAGCTACCACACCCTGGTCTTTTGTCTCTCATTGAGAACAAGTCTCGAAGCGTCCTTAAGGAAACGCTGCCAAGTATCAAGTGATTCGTCTCGATACCTTTCTGCGCATCCAGAAGAGTAGGCTTCCCAATTGACAACTTTAGTGATTATTGATTTGTGCTCCCCTCTGAGAGAGGTACAACGCATTAATAAGTACAAATAAAAAATACAACAGATCAACTCTATATATCTTGGAACCATAAATGATTTGATTCCAAAAAGTACAACTATATAAAACCATTCCAGTTTGCTAGAAAGAGGAACTATTCTCGTTACTGATTCTGATTGTACAGAAATATTTGATATATTATTTTTAATGCAAACATAGCATTTGGAAAAGAGGATAGAACATTTTCTTTCTACATCAGTACGAATGTTCTCCCCTCAGCTTTCTCGTATAATTATACAACAAGGCGCATACATACATTTGGTCTTATCGTAGATTGAAGAGAATAGAATATTTATTTTCGACATCTTCCATTTGACTATTGGATCCAACATTAGATATAGATATTTAATTCTGTACAAAAATTACATAATCAAAATCATCTTTCTAATTTGTTGCATCTTTGATTCATGACTTCCAATAAAAAAAGGAAGAAAAATTAACAGACTGTGAACTTAGCAATGGATTTAATTAAAAATGTGTTGCAGACTTAATTACGGTGATGAAACTGTATCTCAAATTTCATTCCAATATAGCGCATGCGCATTGGAGTTATTGTGTTCATAAATAGACCAACGGTTACAAGAAAAATATTTTCAGACGCAAAGAAGGCTAAAATGTGGAGACTTATTTGCATGTCGAATTTTTTGATGTTCAATTATTCTCTTCAAGAGCTTCATATTTTTTTTAAGGTAAAAATGAGGGGAAAGTTGGAAAAGTCGCTTTTAATGTCTTTTGCAATGAAAGCAAAGAGGTACAGTAAGGAATTTAAACTCCATTCTTCTACAAAAGTTATGAATGGTCGTAAATGCAGAACATTTTATCTAAGCAACCAAAAATCGAATTCATAACAAAAAAAATTATCCAACAAATATTTAAAATTAACGCCAAAAAGCTAATACAGTGAATATAAGTTTCCAAAGTAATTTGAAGGTTTTTTCAAATTACATAATAGAAAGGCACTTTTTGTATTCAGTTATAAATTGTTTCACGTTTATAAAACCATCCTAAGCTTGATGAACTTTTAAGAAATAGTCTCTCTACTCACCACATTCCGAACATGCTCTTTTGTATTTCCCACCGAGTATTTAAGCAATTTTCGGGCACAATTCTTCAACTTTTGCATTTCATGACCTAATTCGACAACAGCGTTTTCGAAAAGCAAAAGTAATGCACATCTTTACCTTACTCAATTGATGGAAAGATTAAACTGCGCATCAAGAGACAAAAAAGATGCGCCACCTGGAAATTTTATTTTAACCTCACGCTCAAACCACAGTACCGGTGTAAATTTATGATGACGCTTCAAAAACTTTATGGTTGTTTTACGACTCGACTTCCATAACAGCTAACAACAAAGACGACCAGAAAAAAAAGATTTAAAAAGAAACGTCCCGATGATGATAAATCGATTTTCATTTCAAAAGTTTTCCAAACATTTTCGCAAGGTTTGCTCAGTTTGCTTTCTATACCTTAAGCACCGCCCTTCTCCTAACCAAGATCTATTGTGGCTCGAATACAGTTGATCCGAAACCTCAATCATAAAACTATAAAACCTTCGATGTTGAGTTGAAGTTTATGATCACTTAAAAGCGTTTTAGAAAGCAGCCATATATAAAGTGTCTGATAAATTGATTGACTCACATTGAAATTGTAAACACATGACAAGAGGTAGATGTACAGCAAGGAATGACAAAAAAATCATACAAAAAAAAATGCAAGAGAAGGAATTGGAAACTCAATTCGAGGTCTTCTATTCTAAGCATTTCTTTCATTTCTCTCGCCCCTTTTCAAAAATGGTTTCAAGCACGCTACTGCGTAATGGTATATTCGCGCATAGTTTAGCCATTTCTAGCTCACTTCTTTCGTGTTAGAAGTCCAGGCGAGTTATTTCATACAAACGAAATACAGAATTTGTCATTTCTGAATAAGATTTTTGTTTTTAAGATAATGATGTTTGGAATCTTTTAAGATTCTGCTTCTAGCTAACAGTTTCACAGATTTTCAAAGACTATGAAACTTTTATTTTAGTTATTAATGTATATGACTTTCAATTTAAATACAGTCCCAGAATTTTCGACATATAATAAATAAAGCAATTATTTTACTAATTTAATAAAATAAAAAAATTATTAATAGATTCTATAATATTCTATGATCAGGAATATATATCACAGTTTCCTTGATATCTAAATACAATCTTTCAAATTAAAAAGAATATAAAGGATCAACAAAGATATACCACAATTTTATATACGAGCACCCATAATCACGCACATTCAGCCATTAATGAAATTGATAGTCTCATTTTCAATTTTACTTCAGTTACAAAGTAACAAACATGAATAAAATGAACCGCCAGTTCACAGATGATATCCCCCCCCCCTTTAATCACATTTATATTTAAATATTTATTATTACTATATACACTTTCCCCCATGATACTTAAGATAACTAAATCCCTATTCTTGCCACCATGGCAACCTGAGTTGCTCGTGGATCTCAAATCGCAGTTTTCCGATCATTCATTTTTAATATTACGATGCATGGCTAACAAAATTAATAGATGCTAAGATCAATCCTCTTACCTTTCTAATTCGATCAAATTAATTTTATATACTTAAATATTACTTGATTTTATAAAACAAGCTTTGAAATAGAAACTGAGAAAACAATGCTACAAACTTCTACGATTATTTTTAATTAATGTTCAAAACAGTTTGAATGGACTTCCTCTCTTCTTGCTTTCCATTAAATTTTTAATAACATATTTCGTTTATAGAGGGGGTTTTTAAAGATATAATCTGAAATGAAGCTCATTTGGAATCAAAGGATGCTAACTCATCAGAATGGTCCCATTTTTAATTTTAACAAAGAAGTTTCAGAATTAGAAATCTGGTTTAATTACAAGGGAAATAATAAAACGTTATTTTCAAATGATCTTTTCAGAATGAATAAATCGATTAGTTCATTCAACTGTCTCTTTTCTACATATACAGAGTGGTATATGTATATGTACACATCAAGATAAAACTTTCCCTATAAACAGCTTCATACAATGCAAACGGGCGACGGATTGCAACGAAATTTGGCATATAGACTATACACGAGATGCGCTCACAGAATTTCGGGAAAATTTTTGTAGTTCCAAAATGTCCACCAGAGGGCGTTTTTTCCGAAAAAAACATTAATTTTAACACAATAAACGACCAAATCGGAATACAGAAAAAATATTAACATTTATTGATCAGTTTCTGATCACCTTGTCATCGAACCATATTAAGTAAAGGTAAGAAAAAAAAATATGCTATTTGAGGGGGAAATAAAGTTTAGTTTGCAGAAAAAGAACAGATTAGGACGAAATTGCACAAGAGGAGCAGTTGTTAATCGTGTCCAGGATGATGTAGGGGAAGATACTCCGTGTGATCACCCTCATTCACCTGCAAAATTTCAAGTCGATGGACAGTGTGCAACAGTAAATCGTAACTGATCAGTTGTGATGCTTCGCACATGAAGTATAATGGAATTCTTTAAGCAACAAGATACCCTCATCATTACAGTCGGAAACATCACCATAAAACATGACAACGACTGCAAACGTTTCTTACCCTGTTTTCATAAAGCTTCCTCTTCTTAGCAAATTTAAGTAAATCTCGACATTTTTTTCCTAGAACTGACAACTTTTCCCGCTTTTACATTTTATTATTCATAATTCTTGTTCTGGATTGTTAAAATTGTTTCTGTATTCCATTTTGGTCGTTTATCGTGTTAAAACTAATATTTTTCCGGAAAAAGCGTCATCTGGTAAACATTTTGGAACTAAAAAAAATTTTTTTTTTTTTTTTTTTCGAAATTCAGTGAGCGCATTTTGTGTATAGTCTATACACCAAATTTCGTTGCAATCCGTTCACCCATCTGCGTTGTATGATGCTGTTTATAGGGGAAGTTTAATTATAACCACCCAGTATTTCTCATCGAATATCTGATATTTCCCTATACTTCGAATATTTAGGATGCTGCCTCATTTTCACCCACGTAATGCCCAAATAATGCCGGATCAGATAATCATGCAAAATATTCAACAACAGGGATGCATATCCTTCATTTCCACAATAACCCAGTACGACAGTATGTCGTACTGGATTGTTGTGGATCCAGTACGACATACTGATAATTATTGACTAATTTATCGAGTACATAACTATACTGTAAATAAGGACATGTGATATACAGAGTCCTGCACAGAACTGATTTCAGGAAAATCTCCATCCTGTCTTGTAGTATGCAAAGAGAAAGAGAAAGGAGGATGAAAATCTTTTAATGTTGCTAAACGCTTATAAAAAATCTACAAGTAAAACGATTTAAATAACAATAATTGATTTTATAAGAAACAGTCAGGTTTATAAAAAAAAGGTAATATCCCGCAATCACTGATTCGACTTTTTTTTAAAAATCATTATTCATATCAAATAAGTTATAATGTTTTTAAATATCTTTAAGTTGTTTCATATTGATAAAGACAGAGTTTTGAAATAGATTTTTTACTCATTTTCTGATGCTCCAGAGTTTTGAAATTTCCCGCATTTAAGTGTTCCAAACCATCTTAATATTTTAAAGACATAATTACCAATGAATCACTAATTAAATTAATTAATCTGATGCTATATTAGTAACATCACCTAATAATGAGTTCGGAAAAAATTTAACTCAAGATTAAAAACATAGAAAAAAAGAAAAAATTCAGCAGTTTATAATGCAAAAATGTATTTGTAAAAACAGTTTATCAATTAAATTTCATTCGAATATAAGTGCCGCATCTAAAAAACTCGTAACGCATAAAAATGAATAGATATTCCTAGTAAAGTATGTCAAACATATACACACAAAACTACTTCCAAAAACAAATTAATAATTAGCAATCAGTTTTAAAAATTAAAAATTTCTTGTTAATATCATCGGTATATTGCTAAAAATGAGCAGTCGAAGAAAAAAAACGAGGTAGGAAAAATGACTTCATGGATTTCGTTTTAAAGATCACCCCTGTAATAATAAAACTTCCGTATATCAATGTACCATCATTTTAAAATATATAATTCATATAATTTTGCAAATTTTTCATTTCAAAGAATGGCATTTTAAGAAAAGAATTCCTTTTTCTTTTGATTTAAGATACTTTTATCAGTATACCATCGTTATATAGTATAATTAAAACAACATAAAAACACAATCTTAATCAAAAAAGTTTAAATAACAGCAATGTGATCAAATCTGAATAAATTATTAAAAAAAAAAAAAAACACTAATTCTTATTTGCCAAAAGAAATTAACTGAAAAGAAATCAGAGAAAATAAACTTATCTTAAAATATTTGTATATCTACCATATAAAAAAAGTAAGGTTTACTTTTCAACGAAATAAATTTTTTAAGAAGATGGGAAGAAATGATACACGATAAGCATGAATTTAAACATAAATATAAAATGAGGAAAAAGTAACTGGATACCAATAAAAGCAAATAAGCTTGCAAAACGTTCCCTTAGGAGAGGGTGTATTTGCGATCTGATACATTTTGTAATGAAAAATGCCCAATAAAACTATTTTTAGAAACAGTTATGAATATTTACGATGCGAAGGGAAAAGAGTTTGCATTCAAGGAAAAGAGTTAGCATTTCAGTGGAATAGTTACTTAAAATTTCCCAAATAAGCTTATAAATAAAACGAGTTAGTAAAAATCATACATTTTCCGAATTGCGGCATATCGGAGAAAGCAATATTTGAATGTTTAAATTTCAATTACTGACACAGCAAGTAATTCGAAAAAGTAATTGGCAAAATGTGTTTAATGTATAAAAAAAATCAAAACTTATCTAACAGAATCCACTCAGAAATAAATCGGCGCAGTTGAGTCAGTGAAAAATACTTCACTGGAATGTACGCAGCTGCTAAACTGAATTCAGGAACTATAAATGGCTAGAATATTTGATTGCAAGCAGCTAAATCTCCACTTCATGCAATAAAAAAATAAAATTCCCTCCATAAAGAGAAATGAAAAAACTAATAAAACACTTTAAATAAATAATTCGTTATAATAACTTCACAGAATAAAAAAAGTGTATTTTACACTTGTATACAACCTCTCCGTCATTTTCACTCTTTTCTTGCAGTTGAAATTGTATTATTTTACATAGGAAATTATCTATACATTTTGTTTATCACAAATTGACGTTTTTCTATGCAGACAGATGTTAATTGATCTTCAGCAGCATCAGAAATACCTGTCTATCCTGTGTGATATCATAAACAAAAATTCGAAACCCTTCCAAATGGTAACATCTGCCTCATCAACGCATGAATAAAAAAACATTTATGCGATTTTTCCCACTTGTGAAGCACAAATTTTCCTTAATAAACGATTCGCAGAATATTCGGAGAGATCCCGTAGTATCGTTTCATCATGTGGATTCGGAATATTACAATAAAACTTATTTTCTATTTTCATAAAGCAGATATCTATCGGTCCTCTCAGCTGACGACACCTTCAAACTATAAATCTGAACAAATGCTTGATGGTTGGTTGGTTTTTGAAACACGGGATAATAATTCCGAAATTCTGACGCACACACAAAATTTGAATAATATCAATTCGACATGTCTTGTCAGGAATATGAATACTATTTATTTCTGGCAATTATAAATTATAGTGATCTCATAATATTAATGCCTTATATATATAATTCTGTAATAATATTGGTTATAAATAGTGTATCATATCTCAAGGAATTAGAGCCTTATTCTGGTTCCTATCGGACATTCGTTCTAAATTATTCTTTCTACAGCTGTAAATATTGCTGTAGATTATTGGAATATCCAGCCTAAAAAGATTTGACACTTCTATGGCTTTGTACTAGCTACCTATATCTCACTTTGATTCTAAGCTTAAAAACAATATCACCAACGCCGTAGAGTAGAAAAAATGTATAAATATGTTGACATTAAATAAATTAATGATTATAATGGCTATTGATGAAATTTATCTCTTTTTTTTTGGGGGGGGAGGGATGGGGGCATATTGCACACGATATACAAACATGAACATAAAATGAATCACACGCGCACGCATTGTGTCGGTGGGTGTACGTGCGTGACAAGATCGTCACCACTTTTTTTTTTGGTAATGATTAATGATTTTATAACTATATAAATAAACGATTCTTCGTCTATTTTTATATTACTTTTAAAAATTAACTACAAATTATAGCATCGATAAAACATAGATAAAAAATGCAATTAATATCATTGCAAAGCAAATATATATATTAAAAAAACGCATTTACTGAAATAATGAAAAGTGACATGTAAAATATTCTTAAAAATACACTGAAATTAAAGTTAAAAAATTAGCAGAAAAAATATCATTAAAAAATAATTTTAAAAATTTTCAATTGGCTTTTTTAAAGTATGTGTTTTGAAGTTACTGAAGAAAAGTGTAACATTCTTAGCTAATTTTTAGTTTGAAATTCTGAAAAATTAATTAATCAGATTAATTGAAATTCTGAAAAATCTTTTCTTGGCAAATATTTACTATTTAAGAAGTAACTACAAGCCAATTTGATGGAAACAGGTCTAAAGATCTATCCTGTAGAAATTTTGTATAATCATGCACATAGCAATTTACATACAATATGCCAACCTGTAAACATCAACGTCAAAATAATATTTGTATTAGAATTGAACTTGAAACAGGAAATAAAATCACAGCTTTGAGATAAATAAAACCATTATCTCACAATTTCAGTTTTAAACAGCAAAATAAATGAAAGTGCATATTTCAGTACATTTCCCATTAGTCGTTATTGCTACTTAATGATATAAGACATATTTAATTCGTATTTAAAACAACGTGGATAAAAATGTATTACACATAAATGCAAGCAACGATACATTCATAAGAGTATTATTATAAACACGTCTGCCTATCGTAAGAAATAATTACTTTTCTTGAGCTCAGCAAGATGGATGGGCAACCTTGGATTAAGACGTCGCCATTAAAGCCTGGAAAATCACACGAGTGAAGACTTATCCAAAAGGGAAAAAACAAGACAAAAATATAAATCGACGAAAAAAGGAAAGGAGATCTATTTGGAGCAACTTTCGTTACTTATTTTAGATGTCGAAAGAGAAGCGGCCGCATCAAAGAGGTGAGAAAGTGAAAAAGTTCCCTTCAATGGAGTCACAGAAAGACATTTTTCACAAGACTATAAGGACTCTGCATTTGAATATCCGAGAATAGTCACAGACAGCATTTATCTACTACGTCGTGATTTTCAAAGAACAACTTTTTTTAGAACATATCAGAGGGAAAGAAAATCGTTTGCACAGCAGTAGTACTGTGTCAGTATGACAATACATTTCTGGGGTATCAGAAAATGAAACCGGTGATTTACAAAACAGATATAGAAATAAAGTCAGTTATTTGACAAGTCGCAGTAAAAAATTGGCAAACAAAATGGGGAAGGTGGATCAACATGTTATCAGCTATATGACAAAAGCTATATGAAAAACATGATTTATTGTATTTTCTTCAAAATAAAATTGTACACCTTACCAAGAAAAACTTTATTAAAACGGTAATAAATATGCTAAAAGACTGAAATCTGACCTTAAATTAAAAGTCTACATCTGAAACTATATAACTTCAATTTCCATCTCGTTTAGATGCCATTTACTATAAATCAGAGGTGACAACAATTTTAATACATATGATTTTACCTCGTTTATAAGTAATAGTATTAAAAATATTGGCAAACACAATCTCAGTGAAGATTTTTTATTAAAGTCAATAAATAGTTGCAGTAATTAAATTCTTCTTTGCGTTAATCAATTCATGTTTCATTTGTGAGCTCAATATTCAAAGGAAACGTATACAGAGAACGAAAACAACCCATAACTTTAAAATGTAGGGTACTGGAAGCAATATATATCCAAAGAGTATGTCCACAGACAGAACAGGTAAAATCTTTAGAAACTGCTTCTAAAGCAAGGCTTTAGTAAAAAGGTAAAATTTTGGAAAGAAAAACAGCATTACAAGGTCTGTCAGACAGTGCAAGAATATTCCACTTGAAATTTCTCATAATTTTGCACACAATCATTACACCACTTAAAATCTGCCTGTTAATCAGAAATTGTTAAACAATATAATGTTATCAATATATATATAAGGACATGCGCAGATTACAAGTCACGTGACATTACACTCAGCTGAAATAAATCTTCAGTTGATAGCTCAAGAAGCTTTGCATTAAAAAGGTTTAAAACTATGTCTCTCGAGATCAAGCGACTTCATTATCATATCTACGTCATGATTCGGTGAAGGATCGTTAAGGCTTCATTTAAAAAAAATGATTAACGCAAAATAAAAAATTTTTTATATGAATACAACTTTAAAAAAAAACTGAAATATGCTATCTCAAATTTCGAGTTATCATGTGAGGACTTTATTATTTTTTAAGTCACGTAGTATCAATCCGACAGAAAAACACTACGTTAAACACTTTACGAAAAACACTTGCGTTCATATTTCGCAATCTCCAACATTTCGAAAAGTAATGTTTTGGACCATCTCAAAATCAAACGAGTTCTAAAATTTTTTTCTCAAGGCCAGCTTTTTTTTTTTTTTTTTAATTAGTTCAAATCGGTTTTTAACAATCACGTGACTATCAGATTTAGCATGCGTCAATTAAAAAAACTATATATTTCGAAAATCTGGTTTAAACTGGTTTGGAAAGATTACATGACTATTGTATTGCGCAATCCTCAACTTTTAGAAAAGACGATGTATCTTTTTCTTCCCATCTCAAAATCGTCCAAGCTCGCTCCAAAACTTTTTTTTTTTTTTTGCCAGCTATAAAAATTGAAAATTAAATATAACTTTCGACACCTCTCCTCGCTGTTTGGCATTCATTCCCATTTTCTTCTCTGTGCTTCGGGCGATAACTTCTTACGACTTTGCCCTTTATTGGTCAGATAGGAGATCTGGGGACATGGCGGACATTCGCACTAAGTTGTAACCTTTTATTGGCGATAAATCGCCAATTGTGACCTAATCATTTTCTAATAACCTAAAAGCGAAAACTTCATGCCAAAAAAATGATAAATCACCAATTTTCTACCCGTGCATTTTGAGGCTTCAAAAACCCAAAACCAAAACAACATCATGTTCTCAAAAACTTTTGAATTGCCAGAATAAAATACAGGCGTCAAAAATAAAGAATTAAATTTGCAATCGATTATTATGAAAATTGATTATAACGCTTATAATGTTCTATGCATTTGGATAAGCGTAGGAATTATCAGCTTAAAAGACAAAAATCATAACCTTTCCGAGCGAATCAAAGATGCTCTCAATAAACCAAAAGGGTGTTTTCTATTTTCTTCCGTCACGTTTTCTATAGATCCGATTTTCTCATTTGCTTCGCTCTCACTAGCTTCCTGTCACACTTTCTTCATTTCCGCATCTTTCAAATGTTCCACGTGTAAAAATAGAATCATCGACTCCCGAAAGTCTTCAGATAAAAAGAAGGTTATAAGACTAAGAATCAAATCAAGTATCTAAACACTTTCACAATGGAAATTCGTTCCTTAAAAGAGGCCGACATTGAAAGGGAATCACGTCAAAAATATTCACAATGGTGTGGTCAATCTCCTCTTCGAATCTATACGCGAGAAAAATAAAATATTGTAGATTGGTACCGGATATGAACGGATTTCGTGCCTGTGGAATAATGTTACAGATGCCGACATTCTTCAGTTAAGGTTTGCTTCATGGATATCAACAGTGTGATGACCATTGGTTAATTTATGCTCACATGATATATAAAATCATGGGCTGCTCTCTTGTTGCAAGAAAAAGAATGCAGCATCATAGCACTATGTGAGACAATGCAAGTTACGTTAATCATGTTACTCTGATATTAACTGGATTGATTATATGATATTATTAGCGGATCAACATCTCAAAAGTTCGCTAGTTAATGTAACATTTACAAAAGGATGGATATAATTGGCGATATAAATTGTGATGCATTTAGTGGATGTTGAATAGTGCCGGTGCTATTCGCCAAAGGTTACAAAAGATTAATCATTAACTAATAAAATCATTAAAGTCATAAATTAATCGTTTGATTTTTAACCCACACCTCATTTTAAAGGTTCAGATTTCCAATAGTAGTAACATGTCCGAATAGATAAACATGGAAAATGTATCTAATTACCGAAATTGATAAAATGGGGGGGGGGATTATTTTTTCAAAATCAAGATTCGAAATTGGGAAAAACTATAGTATATTATTTTAAATATACATTTACATATAATAATAATTAAAATACTAATAATAATAGTCGAAATTGTAACTCTTACGAATGAAATCAAAGACTACTCATGTTAACCATAAAGAAACTCTCGTACCCAGAATATATCATAATACCAGTTAAATAATCCTAGAATCCTATCCTAGAATCCAATTCATTCGAAAATTATCAATAATTTCCGAAAAAAATCAACAAAACACTAAAAATATTTTGATTAGTAAAACTATGCATTTAAAATGAAGCTATCTAATCTCAAGCAACTCTTTCTATAGACTAGCCTTTACAGCCCACATTTTGAAGTAATCCGAGAACAATGTAAAAGCTAACACTCACAAAAACAAAAAAGACGTTTGGCCTACGATGACTGATTTATAACGTGCGACAGACTCGTATATACACCGGATTTTCGACAAAGCCAAGATATCTCTAACTAGTAATCCTGAAGGATTTTTTGGTGAAATCCAGGATCTTTCACCAATCCCTAGTAATCCTAATATCGTGAAACCGAAGCTTTATCTTAAACTACCGAAGGACATTTCTTGTAGGTTTAAGCCTCACAGAATCATGGATTATGTAAATCTCGAATGATGCTACTGTTTATATTTTTTTTTTCTAAGACAAAAGAGATCTGCCCTTAACAAAAGCTGATAATTCCATAGAAGAAATTAAAATTTTACTCTGCAAGTTATTTTGACCGAACATCTATATTACAAACTGTAAGGGGGAAAAAAAATCAAGTAAGAAATCACAACTTAACATTTAAAATTTCAGAGAATATTTAAATTAAAATTTACACGAACAGAGCATGTGAAAAATAATTTAATATGACACAGGCTTTAAAAAAGACTTTATAGCTTTAAATGCACTATACAAACACCAAAATGTAAAATAAATATGATTATTTAAACAATAAAATGAATAAACATATAAAAAGCGTTTGATACGGAAAATTGATGTCTGATAATTTATTCATTTTTTTTATAATTTTAAACATATATAATCAAAGAAATTTTGATTAAAAATACTTCACCTATTTTTATTTTTTTTAATGTGCAAGTCTGTTTTCTTTCTTAACCATTTTTCCCACTGACATTTGAAATAATTAATAGACAGCTGTTTTTTCTTTCTTGCATGACTTGGAAGTTCCAAGATTAACCAATTCCCTTTCGAGTAGCGAGGAGGACAGGCTCTAAATTGGCTTTGAATAACCAAATTAACGACTCAATGAATAT
Organism: Argiope bruennichi; assembly: GCF_947563725.1. Classification (NCBI taxonomy): domain Eukaryota; kingdom Metazoa; phylum Arthropoda; class Arachnida; order Araneae; family Araneidae; genus Argiope; species Argiope bruennichi. The sequence continues at coordinate 62,648,314 of NC_079151.1, read as the reverse complement.
TTAATTGCAGTCTCACATACCAGAACAGAAGGGGGGGGGGGGGAGAAATAACTGCCTTACACCAGCAGCGTTACTAAAAACGTTTCACAGGATAAAGATGTCATTACAAACTCTTATGAAATCGGTTTCACGTTTTCGAATATTCTAATGAGAAAATCCCCTACAGATTTTATGAAGACATCCGGGGTAGAATAAGAATTTGATCGCCATGAAATAAGAAACAAACACATGTAAACGGAATAGTTAAATTATAAAACAATGCATACGAAAGAATCTTTCTAACCCTATAAATAAATCGCTGTTTAGAAACTTGTAGCTGCCTAAAAAATTGTGACATATAAAATGTGTTAAGCAATTTCGTAGCAGGTTCAGCCAAAACTTGTATTCCATATCAATATTCTATGCTGCATGACAAATATGCTAGGTAAATAGGATGGAAGAAGAAATTCGTGCATAAATAAGGGATAAATTTATCTGTTTTTCTCAAGTTGCATACTTTGCGATTTAAGAGAATTTGGGAATTAATCGATTTTCTGCATCCTGCGATTTCTGCTGGCTAGTATATTTCACTTTTATTATTATTACAGCATTATATATATGTAAACATATTTTAACAGATACATGGCCAAATAGAAGAAACATTCTAAAATTTTATAACTTCGATTTATTTTATTACGGGAGACATAATGTATATACAATACGTCAGTACATGACGACACAACAGCAAAAGAAACCAAAATTGTTCCTTTCGGTGGTTTTACTATGAGATTTTGATAAGGATTTCTTTGGCACGTGTAGACTTAAGAAAGGGAAATTTAGGTATCTTTAAAAGAATGTTGTAAGCATTAGGGATTTTTATGCCTTCAGTCAGAGTGTGAGAACCTGCTGAATTCAGCAGTTTTACAGAGCACATGTGGAATTAAATAAAGTAGGAACTGGATCAGGAAAAAAGAGAACATTTTAGAGTGACGTTAATTTGGGCTAAATTAAGATAAAAATTTGGAAATTAATTAGAATTTAAATTAGCTTTAAACATATCATTACACATATATAACCTTTAAAATTTTCATTTCTATTAATTTCATCCGAGAGACAAAATTTGTACAAGTAAAACGTCATGATAAAAAGATGTCTGCTCACATCGCGATACAGTAAGAAAGTGACAATTTTTCCCTTCAGTAATTTTATTACGAGATTCCGATAGGGATTTTATTGACACGTGTCGACCAAGGAAAGAGAATCTTAGGTATATATGAAAAACCTATATAAACGCAAGAGATTCTTATCACCTCGCTCGTAGCTGGGAGAACAAAGAAAAGGGAATTTTTAGAGAGCGTGTTGACATTAATTAATTCTTTTAAAAAGTGGAATTTTTTCATAAAATAAGAGAAAAATTTAGAATAAAGTAACATGGGCTAATTTAAAATAAAATTTTGAAAATTAAAATTTAAATTGAATTTAAAAATTTTTATATAACAATAGTTTTATCAGAAAAGTATTTAAATCTATTTGCAAACATTGCATCTAAACAGCAAATTCTATTCTTCTACATAAGATGCAAGCGAAAATCGAAAGACGGAATGTTATGAAAATCTTTGTCAAATTTGATTTTAAAAACAATTTTAAACTCATTTTATCATACAATCAACCTAATAAACAGAAACTAATAATGGGACAACTACTGCCTGCTTCCTTGACTAATAATGTTAATTGCAATTACCTGTTTTTGACAAAAGTGCAATGAAACAGACGGTGTGGGAATAATGAGTTTTGTTCGATAGTTCGGTTTCGGTTGTTTATTACAACTGGACTTTTAAATGTCTGAATAGACAAGTTAAGAAGATTATTTAAAAATTAACGAAAGATGATATTGATAAATCAGGATTCAGAGATGTTTTTACGTAAGATGTAAATTAAATTATAGTTATGTGAATGCACGATCAAATTATCTTACAAATGCCTAGTCATAAATCATTTCGTCAAAGAAATATTTATTCAAATAATTCAACACTTAACAGCACGAATTTTAACATTCTAAAAGAACACTTTAACAATACCAAATTGCGAGAAAAAAATGCTACTGAAAAATTATAAGATATCTAAAGAAACAGAAAAGCTGAGAAAAAAGAAAACCCATCTAAAATATATATAAAAAAAATAACCAATAAATTGAATTAAAAAGAAACAGCTTCGAAAAAAAAAAGTGCTAAATACTATCTGAAAGAACCATTCTGCATGAACAAACTCACGTTAAAAGCTTTTAATTAAAAATTCCTTTCATACAAGTTGTAACAAAAAGGCAAATAAAAGAAGGAAAAAAAAAAAAAAAGCAACTAATCGCCGTGCCAATAAAATTAAGGCTTATATGAGAAATCTCCAGACGATATAAGAAAATTTAATTTATAACTATGCTTTTTCTTAATGCGTATAAAAAAAGAAAAAGAAATGCAATATGTAAAAGTCTCAGATATTAAATATAGAAGAGTATTATGTATTTAAATACGGAGACTTGATTCACTAGAGTTAGTAATAAACTTACAGCATAGAAAAAGTCTAAAAGAACTATTATTAGCCCAATTTAAAATATGATAGTAAAAGCAATTAAAATATATTTGATACGAATAATTATGTAGTTCTGTTAAGTCGAATCAATCAATGGTCATGTGATTATTAGGTCTATATATAGGCTTAATAATCGTATAATATGTAATTTTTCATCAGTGATTTGGTAGTTTGCAGTTATTTAAGTATTGTCGACATGAACTCTGCTACAATATACACCGCAGAAAAAGGTAAAAAGTGCGGAATTGAATAAGCAAAGAATTATTTATGAACTTGGAATAAAATATTACGATTTTAAAAATATAAATTTGGTAAAACAATACATTATTATAATGCAATATTCTTCATATGCGATATATTAAATCCTTAGTGGCAAGGGTAAATTTTTTTAGAATATACATTATTCACGAAAGACCAAAGGAGAAAATGCGCCTTTTTAATCGAATAAAACTCATAGCAGTTTAAAGAAATCTTTACTTGTTTTATTTCATATTATTCATACATTAAAAAACTATTAACTTTTATTTTTCATTTTGCATTACATGACTTCCATTCTTTATTCTACACTTATTTTCACTGTAAGAACTCTAATGGGACTAGGATACCTACGAGGAATTCTATACATATTAGCTAAAATAAAACAGCATCAAAAACAGCTTCTACCGTAACTGTTATTCTGTTGCCTTTAAAAAATACACTGAAGTTAAATTCTAGTTCGTAAATAAAAATTAGCGAAGTGAATAAAATTTATAACTTTATAGCTCATCAATGAATAAAAAAGTACATAATAAACATTAAAAAAAAATGTCAGATAAAACAAAAGGATTAGAGAAACAATAGCCAGAAAGAAAGAACAAAATATTTTCAAGCATTATTTGCTTTGAAATAAATTTTTATGTTGAATGCATTCTTAATATTACAGAGAAGCAAAGATTTAGAATTAACAAATGAAATATTAACAAAACATTTCCCAAAATACACAAGATTAGATAGCATCTTTTTGATAAACTAGTTCAAGTACTGTTGTGATATAAAACGACTATAAAAAAATTAAAGTAAATTAAATAACAGTATGTATATATATATATATATATATATATATATATATATATATATATATATATATATTCTTTACATGAGTATAATTTATGAATACAATATAATAATATTTATTGATAGAAGAACAAAAAGAATGCGAGTTTGGAAAAAGGGATTGCTAAATGTTATGAACTATTTTTTGTAAAAAAATGTTTTACTAACGCATTATATATTTGATGATACGGCGAATAAAGCACCAAACAGGGCCCGAAATTTATTCTTGTGACATGAAATAAAGTTAAGTCAATTCGTGATTTATGTTAAATGTGTCGCGCCAATTTAATTTAGAATCTACTGCACATCTTAAAGCAAACAATATAAGCAATGACTTCAAGATGTAGGTTAAAAAAATGTACAGTTACATTTGTCAAATGGCTAGGAAATCATGCGAATTAACACTATTATTTGCTTATTAAGGGCACACGTAATAGCACGTCGTCATTATCCAGTTAAAAGTGGCCAAGTCAAATGAAAAAGAAAAACGAGTTAATGTGTGCTTGTTTTAAATTATCATCTCAGTAACAGAAAGAAGAAAAAAATATAACATATACCAATGATATTACAGTTATAATATTTCTTATTCTTACTTCTAAGCGAATGACATTTTATTTAAACAAACGATATAAAAGAAAAAGAAAAGAAAGAAATAAATATTTCTAATATTTTCTTTTAAATATTTCTAATATTTTTAAAAGAAAATATTAGAAATATTTAATTAAATAATGTTGATACATATTTATAAATGATTTCTTGCTTTTATAATCATTTGGATAACTAATCCAAAATAATAAATAATCGTTTAATTTGACAATAAAGATAAATTATAATTTCAGTTTGATATCCTAAGAAGGCAAGAATGACACACACACACACACAAAAAAAAAAAAAAAAAAAAAAAAAAAATCCGAGTTGCACAGATTCAGTCAAACAAAATCTACAGTAATTCACAGAAACAGTACTTCATAAAGATGACATCTTACAATAGACAATTAAAACGCCTAAACACTAGCTGACAAACCAAAGAGTGCAAAATCCAAGCTTTCTTTAACACGAACCAGAAAGAACGAGGGGGGGGGGGGAAGATAGCAACAGAGGAACATTTAACTTCTAATACGTCTAACAAAGAGAATAAAAAAAAAAGAAGAAAAGTGTTAATTTGGATAACTAAAACGGACGAGGGAGATTCGAAATGAAAGCGTGTCACTGTCATTTCCGTCAGGCGGCGCTGAACAAAAGACAAAGCCAGACACAGAACTCAATTGTCAGAATTGTCTTCCAAGGTCTGTCACAATCCATCCAGAAGGATTTTTTCACAAAATGAGTGGGACACCAATGTCAACTGTATGCATCATTTCCTTGCCGTAAGTGTTGAAGCTGATCAATCGCCCATGTCGAGACCAATGAAATGTATGGGAAACACCTGAATTCAACAATACTTCAGAGGAAATACAGTGATTTTTTCTTCATTCCGTTATAGCCTTGAAACCAATTATTTTGCAACGAATAAGCTTGCAACAGATTTGTTTATATTTTCCACAAGAATAAACATGTAGTCTATTGTAAGTTCTTACATAAAGGTGATCTTTCGTATAATATTTCATTCTTATCAAATGCTATTTTTTATACATTTTAACAATTTTGCAATCAATTTTTGTGAATAAATAATATAAAAAGTTATAATCAAAAGGAACACTATTTTTATATTCTGTGCAAGAGAAATCAACCCATAAGTGTAATATACCAAACGCAGCAGAACAACTTCGAAATAATAATCTTCTATTCTACAAAGAATAGTATACGAAATAAGTTTTCGTCATAAAATCAATTTTAGATAAAATGTATTGTTGAAAAGATTTCTGAATTTAAATATTGTGGCTGAAAGTTCTATCGTAAGATACTTGAACATAGATGAACCAGAATAGTCCAGCTGCTCCACCTTCTTCCAAACATTTTTAAAACGAAGCGAACCATTATTGTACGCTATCCGATAATAGAATGATATAGTAAAAAGTTGTAATAGTCCATGAAAATAGTAAGATGCAGCAGAAAATAGATCAATTTCAAATCTAACCAGTAGAAAAACCGGGATAAGTGAGCTAGTTAAAGCATAAAATATTTTATTAAAACGAAGAATTCAATAGAGCGGAAAAGGAAGATACGGTACAAAACCTCACAGTGGCAAAGACGCAAAGTATAACAGGATAATGTAAATGTACATAATTAATTCATAGAAAATAAATTAAATCTTATAACTTTAAAAGAGCAGTTCTTGTACATATATAAATTTATTTCGTGTATCTCGGAAACGGGTCGAATGATTTGGATTAAATTTTATATTTAGATAAGGTTTTGCTTAAATATAACTATATAGGTGTCTTTCCTATAAAAACGCGATTTTACACACAAAAAAACATTTTTTATAACTAACTATTAGAACTTTTTTCCCCCCTATTTGCTCTAATGCCGACTATGTCATATAGCGCCATCTCGTAAATTTTTGTAGTATTTGCATTGTTGCCATAGGATGATAACCTACTAGTACCTCAAAATTTTGTGAGATGGCGGTGTATGACATTATCCGTATATGGCAATCCACACATAATGAAATTCCCACCAATGATATAAATTATATGCTCACTGCATGGGGGGAGGCTTATAAGTAAGCACCAAATTCACTTCTGAATTTATTGTTTTCTAGTGAATAGCAGTTGCAGTAAAATAAGACACATGATTACATCTTAAAATCCCAAAATAACAAGGATGTTTAGATTAAATATTCTAGAAACTTGATAGTCCATTTTAAATCATGAGAGTCCCGCTCTTATTCTTTAATCCGTCTGCCTATGAAAAATAATTTTACGATTGATATTAAAATCTGAAACGCTTCCTGAACTCCGTAACGAGAATAATGCGATTTTAAGTTTTCTTTCTTGGCTCAAACCCACAGCGAAGCGAAGCGAAAACACAAACTGTTTCTCCCCTGCTTTTAATTTTGTCGGTGGCCTTGAATCTGATCTTTGAAGTGCGAAAACAAAATTGACCTTGAGAGAGACAGAGTGCATTGCAGATGAGCGCTGCTTCTTTCCCAAAATTTCAACAGACAGACAACAGGGGAAGAAAAGACCCCAACACTCATTATCATAGGTAAAGATGATGGTATTCACATAATCACTGATAGTTACACAAAAGCCATTTTTAAGAACTGTAATACCCAATTTTTCATAACAACATAAAATTTCTGATTTAAAACTACATTTCACAAGCTGTCTGCCAACATAATTATATCGTTAAAATGTTTAAGAGGAAGAAAAAATCTTCAGAAAAATTGAAGTTGAATTATTTCATTTAATGTAAGTCACGTATTACAGAATATTAGAAAAGAAACCACTACGAAATTCTGTTTAAAGTTCAGCGAAAAGGATGAAGATAAGGTTGATAGATGACATACTGATTATTGATGCTGGCGAAAGAAACGAAAAAAACATATCTATCTAATTAGCTAGATTAAATGGACGCTCGGATTGATACAAGAAATGTTTGGACCGTGGGACACACCACCGATGCATGAGGACACAGCAACAACTCATTCAATTTGCAACACAACAGGGGTTCTTTCCTAGTTACTCAGACTCGAAAAAAAAAATACCCTGCATATTTCTGACCTCATTTCTTGAGTGCCTCAATAAGAAATAAGGAAAGAAAATTATGATACATATGAGCAAAATGATATACTCTACTGAGATATCTCAGAAGCTATAAATTCCAAAAGCAGTAACAATTACTATTAAGGTATAACCTTAAAAATAATTAAAGGTCTCTTCAGATTCAGAATATTTCTTGCAATACTTACCCCTACCCACCATAATATTAATGCATTCTGTAAAAAATACTTATAAATGAGCAAAACTTTTGATATTAAAAATAATTCTGGACTAATATGCTTCGTAAGTTTATCATACTGAAATTTAGAAATGCTTAAGATAAAATGTGCTTTTCAGCTAAAGATATATTGCGGGTGCAATGTATAAATTGTCGTCTGAGAAAAATGCGTTGCCAATTTGAGAGCAAGAAATAATTATCTGCTATGCGATGCACTTAAATCTTAATAATAATAATAATAAAAGAAACTCTTTGGCAAAAGTATACATTTGTTGAAATATCATTTGGCATCTTAGATAATTAAAAATCGTACATGTAGCAATTTAAAAACAACTGCAATAAGACAAAATTTTCTCTTTAATTTCTATTGTTTGGAAGGAATTTTTTTATTTAATATTATTGTAAATTCCTATATTACTTTAATGCGTATTAATAAATGACAACTAGCAAAAGATTCATTCAATAATATGTCTCAGTGCTACCGATTAAATGACGAAGAAAAGAAAATATCATTCAAATTGTTGAAAAACTTACCTGTGAGATTGGATTTAAAAATCAAATAATTACAAATAAATATTTTAAAAAAACACACACTTACAGCCTTTTTATAAATATCCTACGCTTCTTGCTTCCTCATAAATCACAAAGAACGGTCAAGTAAACAAATCGAAAAGGAAAGTTTTAATTCGCGATTCAAGGGCAAAAACACAAACAGACTGGATTATCGATACTTTTCGTAGACAGATTTAAAAAAAATCACCACCTTTCTTCCGACAGGTCTTCCCACCTTCTGACAACAAAGATCAACGCACTACAGGTCTTCCCACTCGTCATAACGTTGGTTTTTCTGGGAACACAGGTGCTATTGTGTGGAAAACGACGCAAATAAATGCAGAAAGAAAACCAAGTACACTATTCAACGGCCATTCCAACCACGCTACACCTGTCTAGCGCGGCACTGCCTTTTTTTTTTTTTTTTTTTTTTTTGACTAGAGATGTTCTGGAAGTGGCAAATGGTGTACAGCAGTTTTAGAAGAAGAGTGTCGCCGGTGTCTTTCATGGCAAGCGATGCATATCTAAGCGTGGGGGCGTGGAAAGGAAGGAGTCCAGTCCTTCCGCTTCCTGTCAGGAGGACACTTGACACCCCAGGAATCAAAATTGTTTGAAGGGTTCTTTTATTCACGTCGAAATTTAGTAACTGCACTTAGCTTTCGTAGAAATTCACTCACTCGACAAAAATGTGTAAAAAGCGAGTACGAGGACGGATGTAATGAGAACCACTTAAAAGATCAGTCAGTCTAGTTGACCTATTTAGATGGAATAAACATTGCAAATAGAGCTTTTTAATAGCACTAGTATAAATATACAATAAAACTACATCAGTGGAATACAATCATCAACAGCAGATAAAAATAAAAATAAAGTACCGTTTACATGCTTCTCACATAATTATAGCCCCGATTATTTTCTAACCGTTGTAACAATTAAATATTTTGTTTATATGACCCAATGGATGCAAAACTACAATTATATGTCGCTTCGATGTGGCAAAAATTGAAATCTCCTGCAAGCATTTCCGAGAAGTATATGCATTATGATACCTCTATCCTGACTTCAGAATTATTCAGAATTTCCGTTGGCGATCAGTTCGTCCGCTATGTTATTTCCAATTAAATCTTATATGCTTAATTTAATATTCCAGCTTCTCCCAAGGATATATTTTAACAAATACAATACCAACAAATTGTGACAGTCATTAAAGCCGCGTTATTTTAATAACTGCATATTCGTTTTGTTCATAGAATTTCATGAATCATCATAATAAAGTCCCATCACAATATAATACCATCAAAAACAAACTGTGTTTTAACTAACAGTAATATAACCCCACTTCTTTTATTTCTCATACCTTTGGCGATCAGTTGGTACGCCAACACTATTGATTGCGTTTACTTTCAATTAAATTTTATGAATAATTTAATATCCATGATCCCCTGATGAAAATATCTTTAAGCATCAAATGGTACAAAAACTAAAGCCCTGTTAGTTTAATAGCTTTATCATTAGCTAATAATTGTTCTGATAATTGTTATATGAATCGTCTTAACAAAATCAAATAGACATCATAGCGCTTAAAAAGTAATTATCCGGTTCATTTCTAACTTTCACGGTAACTGTAATTTCACTTTTTTTTTATTCATCAGTCACCTTTAGCAACTAAATGATTCGCCGGGAACATCGATTTGATTTAATTTCATTTAAATCCTTTAATTGTAATTCATGACCGTGATATCGCTAAACATTAAAGCCGTGTTATTTTAATTGTCCTACATATCTCTATTCATTGAGAGAATACGACACTTTCTAATGGAGACCAGTCCTATGACATCATGGTTTTATTAAATACGAAAATGTCCAATTTCTAACTTCCGAGTTGTCCTAACTTCACTTTTTATTCATCTTGTAAATTATATAGGTAATTAAAAGAATCCTTATTCTTTTAAACGGAAAAAAATCGAGCGATCCAATCAGTATTGACCGACAAAAAAAAATTGAATTTCATCGCAACAATGTAATTTATTACTGGAAATAAAGCAAAAAAAAAAAAAAAAACGTTTTAAAAATTGCCAAAATTTAGAAAACACCGGTACGACTATCAAATTAGTATCAATATAAAGTGAAGAAATTTCTGAATATCGAAATAATGTAAAAATATTTTTGTGCTGCAATATTTTCGGAAGTTTTAGATAACTTATATGAATCTTAATTAATATCTAATTAAATAAAATTTCAAAAAAAAAAAAACTCGAATTGCACATTTACAGCCTTCAGAGTATATATGTGTCAAGTTTAATAGACCTAGATCAAACGGTCTAGTCTGTAGAACAACAACATACATACATACATACATACATACAAATATATATACATATGGATATATATACTATTAATAAAATGAATAGATCTAGATAAACTACTCATACGTTATACAGAATTCTTTTTCCTTAGTTTACAATAGAAGATAATCACGTGATTACATATTTGAAATAACAATGAAAAAAAGTTAAAATTTCAGTTCTACAATAAAATCTATTGTTGAAAAATATTCAAAAAAAAAATTTTTTTTTTGAAAAAATTGCCGATTTGCATGCCGATTAAAATGGGTTTCATTAAAAAGAAAATTTTTTAATTTTGAATGGTGTATAAGTCCAATCTCTAGTTTTTTTTTTTTTTTTTAAATACTTTTATCGCCAATTTCTTCTAAGATGCCATCAAATTTCCTTCTTCAGCTCTTACAAAAAACATTCATTATTTATGTCACCTTGAATTCGTCTTCAAGCATCAAAAATCCAGTTCTAATCCATCACGATGTTATCACATCATTCTCATTTTCAATAAAGAACTACTTGAAAATCACGATATGAAAATTGCGCAACTGTACAATCAATCTCACTACATAATCTGGTTGTGGAAAGGACGTGTATTAAGGTTCGTCATTTATAGATTCTCCTGATTCCAATGTTCAAACATTTGATGATTTTCACGGGAAAGATCGAGTCATTCGCGTAATTTTTATATTTTCATAATATAATAACTTTATTTTCCTTTTTTGACGAGGTATGAAAAATTTCAGATCAAACTTCCCAACTACACCTCACAGGGAAATATCTTAAAAGTATTAATTCAAAACAATATATTTTTCAATCTTCTTTTTAAAAAAATCAAACTTTAACAAGCAAATGACATGTTTTCCACATTTCTCTTTCCTTAATTTAAATGTTATTAGCCGGACAAAGGAAGAATCTCTACTAATAATAAAAGAGAATGTGTGGCCTCTACAGGAGAGATCGTAAGAAGCAATCAAATTTAGCATAGATACACTTCAAAAGTAAAAAAATGCATTTCGGATCGATTTTTTTTTTTTTTTAAATTTCAATGAAAAATTAAACGAGATTGATAACAAAATGTGTATTTTGCGATATGTATCGATTGATCTTGATTACAGACTGACAATATATCTTCTTGCTTCACTTTCTAAAAGTCTACATCTTTTGAATCTTCGTGGGTTACAGCCGCGGTGGCCTGGTGGTAAGGTCTCTACTTGTGAGTCGTAGGGGTTCAGGTTTGTGTCCCGATTCCACCGAAGAACCGACGTGTAAGGGGGTCTGTTGCACGTTAAATTCGTAATGACCAAACGTCCTCCCGCTGGTGTGGCGTGGTGTGGAGAAGTGGGTGCCAGCTCAGGTGTCGTCCTCGTCATCTGACCGCGGTTCAAAATGACGAGGTCCGTCCCAAAATAGCCCTAGTGTTGTTTTACAACGGGGCGTTAATATAACTAAACAAAACTAACCCTAACTTTCGAAACAGGAAATGCAAATATGTTATGGGAACTATATAATCTTTTGAGAATAAATGTTTCTTTAATGCACTAAATTCTTATTACATAAAAGGTAGTAAAAAATACTAACGCTAGCACGAAATTCCAGGTTTTGCTCTACTCCTAGTATAAAATTACAAAGAAAAATGTCTTTATTCCTCTGAAAAATAAAAATGTATGTAAAACGTGAATGGGTATGTCGTGAATGCAATGCAAAAGAAGTTGGTTGCAATTCAAAAATAATGTAAATTTTTTAAAGCATAAATAACAAATGCTATAAAGATTTGAATAGCCAATTGAATTTATTTTAAACGTAAATCTTTGCTTTTTTTTAAATGACAAAGCGTAGACATAAATGATGTTAAGATTCATTCATAAATCTCAAGTATATAAAATTTGCTACTACAAAACTATTTTATTAAAACAATGGAAAGTGGAGATGTAGATAATGAAAAAAGATGTGTACTTAAAAATTCAGCCAGTATTCTTAATTAACCATGCTTAGGGATGTGCACTTATTTTTACATAATTAAAATTAGGATAAAAAAATTTACACTTGCCAATGTTTTATATTAAATAATAGAGGCAATCTGATTGGACATAGAAATGATAAAGTTAAATATTTATTACTCATCTTGATTACATATCACAATGAAAATATATTATTTCTTCTCAACGACCCTTTAAATTTTTAATCGTCTGGTTCAACTTTCTTTTAAAAAAATGCGCAAGCAAATAGAAAAGAACTGCAACTGTAGCCTCTTATTTCCTTCTAACCTCACAAACATTCCGGCACATTAAACAAGGACAAAGAAAAATCTGATCTTCACTATCAATCAGCGAGGTCGTATATTCACGTAAGTTCCAAAAGCTCATACATAACAAAACCTACAAAAAGGTAAGCATGCCCTTAATGGCCAATTCTCCCCGAAAAGAAATACTACCATTTACTGTCTGCCGAACAATAAAGCCTTTTCTTTCGGAAGATGCCACACCAGACGATGCGATCTCCTGGAACAGAAGGTACGAGGCCCGCCCAGTAGAACAGCATATCGTCTTGAGCCATTAACCCCTTACCCTACATAACACAGCCTTTTACAACCAAACATATCAGACACGTGTATTTTTGGAAGACGGAGATAAATCTGCTGACGTAACACTTAGCAGAAAATCTTGGGAGCTTTCATGTACCTCTGAAACGTGCGCCTGGTTTGCTTCAAGAGATCTTTTTCGTCCTGGAGAGCTTCTCATGGACAGAAGCCATATTGAACCCCCCCCACCCCACCTTCACATCTGTTGAGTTTCTGAAAATGAGGTAGGTTCCGATTCTGGCAGTAATAACATAGCCGAATTTAGTTATATGCGGAAGCTTGAAGAAAAGTGTGTGTAAGGAGATGAAGGGGGAGAATTCGAACCTCTAACTGAAACAATGTAACAAGATATGTAAACTTGATTCGTCTATCTTTATGTCATTATTGAAAACTTGCTCTTATTTATAGCACGTGCATAAAAAATGCATTTAATATTGTTATAGCGTGTGCGTATAAACATGGTTTCTAAAATCATTGTATTATTAAAATATACTTAAAAGTTTAAAAAATTTATCACTAAAAATATTTTTTTTCTTTCATTTTTGAATTTTTAATGGCATGAAAAAGTTTTTGTACAAAAATATACTCTTAAATTATTAAAGAAACACGTAAAAATTTCGTGTGATATTCCTTCACGAAAAATTAAATGAAAATTTTGAAAAAACTCTTTTAGTGAACAATACTAACCAAATAACTATCTGCCAAATTTGGTATCTCTAGGTCCAACAATCAATATGTGACAATGTTTTGCACGTTTCCTAATCATGTATGCCGCCTATAAGCATTATTATATCAAAGCTTCAGGATTTTTCTTGCAAAAAGATTCACTAACATAGCCCTATCTTGACTGATTTATTTAACTGTCATCGAGGATTTATTTCAATATACAAAAATGCATATTAATTGAAAGTAGTCTAATTTTAATCTCCGTAAAAATCTTGATAAAACGCTCCTGTATTATATAATCCCAATCTCTGTGACTTACGAGAGAGAAGGTCAGCAGTTTCAGTAGAGGACAGAACGAAATTATTACATTCTTCTTTTTTAAAAATTAAACTTCATTTAGAGTAAATTCATTTGCAGGTTTTAAGAGAGCATATTTATTTAAATCGTTATCTTATCTCAATGGCAACATACTATGATATAAAGGATACAGGGACAGAATTAAATTAAATTGCTACCGTTAAATAGCCTTCACGAGCACACAGAATATTTATTTATCAAATCCAGAAGCATTCTTTCTTTCTTTTTTTTTCATGGGTTACAGTTACAGTAAGCGAATTCCACTGACATAGGTATTTCGGAATACACATGGCAAAAGTCCCATAGAAAAAGCAAAAGTCCCATAGAAATAGATGAATAATCTGAATAGTATATTTATGAAATATGACATACAAGCATGGAACATTTCACTTAATAAATAAGATGAAACACATAACCGTAAAATAAATTTTAATGTATAAGAAGCTGCAATGCGATCATTTTTCCTTTCTCGAATATGAAATGCACAAAGAAAAAGTATTGTAATCATCAAAAAACGTTTTGCGCATTAACTGGTGACGATTAATCGCCAAAAAAATCTCACTTTAAGATGCTGTTTCAGAACTGTTGCTTGCCAATGGCATACAGTTAATAATACAAAAGTACATTCATTAAAGTGTATGCGAGAAAATTTCGAGGAAAGCACTTCCATTGGTTCGGTTATGTATACAGAAAAACTTTTTATTATTCAATATAAAAGTACCGGGTGTCCCATAAATTTGTAAATACTTTAAAAATTCATAAAAATTGAAGAACTGGGTATATTTGAATGCGGTTTGCGAAACTATTATTCTCATGAAGGGGGATTTTTTTTATACAAAAAAAATTCAAAAATTTGTCAATAGAGGGCGCTGCACACAAGCAAATCAGTAGAAATATGCAAATTAAAGTCTTATGAAAGGCAGAGTGAGCGATTGACACATCATTTCTAAAGGTTTGCATAAGGTTTGTATTAAGATGTTGACACTGGTGGATAAAGCACTATTGGTAAAGTTGTTTTATGTCAGCAACGAATCGGCGGCTGAAGCCTTACGAAAGTTTAGGACCCAGAAAAGATTGAAGAAAGGTTCAGGTTCGATCACTCCTGCTGGACTTTTTTTCCCTAGTACGCCGTTTCGAAGAAACTGGAAGTACTGCGTGTCATCGGCCACGCAGTGGTGCACCTCGTTTAACAATAGTCCGTACCCCCGATGTCTCTTCGCAAATGGACACGCTAAGGGAACAGTCTACAAGTGCAGTCAGTAGCGCACGAGAAGTGGCACGAATAACTGGTATACTAAAGACTTCGGTGTACCGTATCCTTCATGGTGTATTGCAATTGCACCCATACAAATTGCAATCGCTACATCAGCTCTTACCAAATGACACAGCTAAGAGATTGGAATTCTCAAATTGGGCTTTGGCGAAAATTGAAGATGATCCGTGATGGCTGCTGAAAATATTGTGGACAGATGAGGCTCATTTTGCTTTGCATGGAGCAGTTAATACTTATAACTGTAGAATATGGGCACATGAGAATCCACATGCTTACACTGAGAAGCCCTTGCATTCACCACGGGTTACTGTTTGGTGTGGTTTCACTGCATCCATTATTGTAGGCCCTCTTTTCTTTGAAAAGCCCTGTAAAAAAACCAGGATGGAAGGCATGTTCAGTTAATGGAACAAGTTACTTGGAAATGTTACAGAAGGAAGTGATACCGTCCTTATTGGAACACGATGTCCTTGACACAGTGACATTCATGCAAGACGGGGCACCTCCTCACATCGACACCGAAGTGAAGGCATTTTTGAGAACTTTTACTGAAGAACGGATAATCAGCCGTCACTTTACACATGAATGGCTCCCACGCTCACCAGATTTAACACCCCTTGACTTTTGGCTATGGGGTTACCTTAAGTTTCGAGTGTACCGCCATAGGCCAACTTCGTTAGTGCAGCTAAAGGAACCATTCGCCACGAAATCTCATGCATTCATCCGGATATGCTGTATGATGCAGTTACCAGTGTTGTCTCCCGCTTCCAAACTGTTATTTGTGGTGATGGCGGGCACATAAAACAAGTACTGTAGTACTGGTGTGATACGCATGTAAACAATTGCTTGCATGCAAATAAAAGTATTTTTCCCGTAGAATTGTATGTTTTGCTTGCTTTTAGCGCCCTCTATCGACAAATTTTTGAACTATTTTTTTTTGTACGAAAAATCCCCCTTCATGAGAATAACAGTTTCGCAAACCGCATTAAAATATACTCATTCCTTCAATTTTTATGAATTTTTAAAGTATTTACAAATTTATCGGACACCCGGTATTTCAAACTGATGATTACCCTTGAAAGTTCAGAGAATAAATTTTCTGAAAATTTAGAATGCAATGACGTCACAGTCGCTTGATTACGCAACATTGTAACATCACACTCTTTCCTTTTTTTTTTTTTTTTTTCCCTAGTAAGAACGAACAATAAATTTGCTAAATTAATCATTTGTATAGGAACATCTCAGTACATTTGAATTATGTCTCATGCACGTGAAATTCTATTTCAAAATATTTCCTTCACAAGGAAATTTACTATTGGTTAGTTAGAGCATCACATGACCAAATTATAGTACTTCAAGGGCTGGTCTTAAAAAACTTTTTAATGGTCGAAAAGGGAGGTCTAGATGCGACCAAATTATAGTGGCAAAACAATATTCTTTTCGTGAAGCTATCCTAACGGTCGAATGCTCAAAACTGAACTCAAAAGTGAAATAACGTCAAGAGAAAAATAGCATATTCATGATACCGTACGCCCCAAAAACTATAAGTCCTACTTCTTCGACCGGAATTACAGGTGTGATAGTAGGTCTTTCAAATACACCTTCTTTAGCAAGATGGTCAACAGTTAAGGTCAGAGTTTACAGGAATTACACGCCCATGCTTTCTTTGTCTGTTGACCTCGCGCTCAAAAGAATATTCAACAAACCGTGTCGTTAAATCTACATAGAAAAGCTACCCGCTCGAAAACTTGTAGCATATTTTATAAGAACTTCATTGTCGGACATTTTTTTTAGAAAAAGGAATATTTTACGCTCGTTGGGAAGGAAATCTAAAGGAAGGTTTAATATTCTTAATGAGATTCTCATAAAGAAAAAAATGTGGGGGAGAGGGGGAGTAGGCTGGAAAAATAAATATTTATTATATCAGGGGTGTTTGCGGGACCCCAAAAAATCCCCGGAAACTTTTACGGACTTACTACCGACATTTTGGAGTTTCGAGAAGGGGGGGGGGAGAAATGAAAAATTACGATTATGAAGTATTGAATGACCTAATTATAAAAGTTCAATGAATTACTTTTTTTGCAAAATTAAGACCTTTGAACCCAGGTCACGTGATCGCACATCTGGTCGAACGAAGTCTCTCCCTTTTTTTTCTGCCGCGCCTACTTGCCGAAAAGAATCCAGAAGAGAATGTCCGAGAACCGGGGGAATGAGTCATAACTCGCAATAAGGAAAGAACAAAAAAGAAGTTTTTCCTCCTTTTCACGCATTATCACTGCCTTTGGAGAAAGAAAGGAAAAGTTTTCACCACACACACTGACCTTGCGTTTTCTGCTTTTCAAAGCAAACAAAATTACCCAGATCAAAATAAATAATTCATTATTATTCCTACTTCCTTTTGAACGACGATCCCCGGAATTTCCGGGTATCGAAGTTCAAAATCCCCGGAATTCCGGGGTTTCCCCGGAGCACTAACACCCCTGTTATATAGTTCCAGATTCTGTATCTTTATTTTTAACTTCAATTTAAATCCAAAATTTTTAACCAGTAGGAGAAATATTTATTTTTAACAGAGCCATACAAGCACTTTAAGAAAACGAGACAACTGAAAATATTTTAGAAATTCGCTACGATCTAGACGAGCCTAAATATACTTTTACAGCCAGAACTAAATTATGACATTTCTGTGAACTGCACAGTGGCGAAACAGATCAAATAAAAAAAAAATGCTCCTATGTCATTTTCTTTGAAAAAAACAAACTTGCTACTGAAATATTAGATATATTAATTGATGCGATAGATTAAATTTGTTTTTAACGTAAGTATTTAAATAATACATCATTATTCACGTGACAGATGTTGCTGTACATGTCGTCTCACTGTAAGTCATCTGAAATTCTGCTACGACCTAATGTCACAAAAATGAAACTGACTCGACCTATTTAATACGCTTCACAAGAGACACGGGGTTCATATACAAAGTTTTTAATAAAACAATTCTGTCGCTACCTTTAAACCATTTAGAATGCTCAATTTTTTTTTAAAGTTAACCTGTGAAATGCACTCAAAATGAGTTAAAAGAAAAAAAGATACTTATTGGATAAACGTGAATTAATATATACTTTTTGAAGCGAATCCCAATTCGATCCTGATATCTCTAGAAGCTTTAAATCTTGGCAGAAAAAATTCTTAAAGAGAATAATGATTTTGAATTTTAAAAATAGCTTTTTAAAAAAACGGAAGATGATCGATTAGGTTCACTTGGCCAATACCATTAACAAGAGATACTTTTATTTCCTTCCTCTGAGGTAACAAAATCATACGAAAAGTCGCTCGATAAGATACTGCAAACAATCAAAAAGCAAAAACACAAAAAAGAATATGTAGTGACAGATAATGAACTTGAAATAGTCGCGAGAGCTGAGTCATGAAATTACATCAGATTGCATTTCAAAACCTTCCATCGATGAACTCATACGTCGGCTGGATTCAGCAACTGGATCGGCAGGGCGCGCGCCAATGCTGATCCAAGCGAAAATAATACAGAACGTGTGTCTTCCCATTGCAGCGAAGGAAGACTTTAGCGTTAAACCTGGCAACCTTCATTCAAACAAAATCGGAAAAGTCACCGAATGGAACAACTTGACTGCGGCGGATTACGCTTTTAAGAACATGTTTAACAAGCTTAAAACGGAGGCAGAAAATCGATTATAGCACTCCACTGCTAAACTTTTCCCATTCAGTGGGAAATAAACGCATTTAAAGGAAAAACTTTTTAGTGCCTGTTAAGAATGGTCGTTTTTTTTTTTAAAGAGGTTTCTGATTTTCAGCATTGTTAATCTTTAGTGATTTTCATTAATTACGAAACGAAAAGCATAATAAAAAAATTAATTTATAGCCAATTATTAGAATAAATGAAAGCAATGATAAGAAGTCAAATTATTTTGACCATAAGCTTATGTTTTTTTTTTAAATTATAATCAACTAACAATAAATCGGAGTACCAAATACATATCCTTTACAGAATACTTCAGTTTTTATTAAACTTTTCAAATAATTTTAATAAGACGTGCATAATAGAACACGAACGCTATGAGCATTGTGAAATCTTTAATCTTAGCAAAAATTCCACAGAAAATGGTTCTTTTTAAAACATAGTTGATAAATTGATTTTTAAAATAATGTTCCGTTTTGAAACTATATGAGAAATACTGGATGTATTAATTTATTTTGTCCGCGTTTAAAGGTGGGTCACAAACAGACTCGAGGTGGATCACAAACAGACGATGAAACCGATACTAATCCAATACCTCATTCTCCAAACTTCTATTCATCACAATGAGAATACACGACCCACACCTTTTAACTATTTAGCTGATTTGCCCATACTTTAATGCTATAGATCATATTTCCCCATGAAAGTCTTATTTTAATAGGAATTATTAAAAAAAATGAAGATATATTAAAATCTCGAATTTTAATTTTCTGACGATTACAATGCTTTCTATATACTTAGTGTATGAAAAAGTAATAAATATTCAATAGTTAATATATCTAAATGAACTTATCACTTTATACTCATTTAAATACCACTGTTTAATTTTATTATCTTTTAGACTTAATTTTTCATTTAATATTAAATTATTACTTTATATCCATAAAACTTAAAAGAAAAAAATCTCTTAAAAGCATTTTTATAAGAAAAATGCATGATTATGTACAATTTGAATTGTCTTAGAAGCTTTGATTTCAAAAAAAAAAAAAAAAAAAATGCAAAAGAAATCGGCGTGAATCATTTTTAACCCAGTTCTGCACAAAGTATGAACTGAGAACTTGTTTTAGATCATAGGAATTGGAAGGCACAATTAATACCTCCTGATCGTAGGCAATTCCTTCCGCATCCAGGTGATGAACTCGAAATCCTTAGGGGGACACAAGGGAATAAAAATGAAGGCTCATGGCTAAGAAAAACAACCGGTTGAAAAAGTCAGCACCAAATGCCGACCTCAGAGCATGTCATCGACCGAACTAAACACGACCTCAGTTGTATGATGCAATTACAGCAACAGATCGAGAACGTTCAAACAATCCAATAGTTTCATAATTAATAAGCTAACGTCCATACTGATAAATAATTATTTTTTTAAATCAGTAAATAACTTTTTTTATGATTTCAATTATTGGTAGCAAATGTAAAACATATTAATAAATCGATACATAATATTAGAAGACATTGCATACATATGCATAATCCCATAACATACATATACATAGAACAATAAAAATAGTCCAAACTGCTCAAGCGGATAATTATTAAATTTACAAATGATGAAATGCGGTAGACAGAATGAATTAGATTTTCTTTTGGTTATTTAAACATTCGAAGATTTTAAATTTTATATTTCAAATATAACAAACAGAAGTCTTCTCCCCACGGCATTATCGTAAATTCCCGAAAATTAATTTGCACAGTAGAAGCTGACACAAGGAAAAAATATTATAATAGCAATATCTAATTATAAAAAACGAAACCTAACTATTTTCATAGAATGCCTTTACAATAATGAATAGTATGTATTGCAAACGGAAATAATGGTGGAAGCGACAGAACGAAAGTAAATTAAATGTCATAGGGGGTAATGCAGATGACAGTTCAGTTTACTGGAAAGGGCAACTAGGAAGGTATTACCAGGAGAGAAGAATTTAGATTTCTATTGGCAGTCATTTAGCTTATAGTGTTTTTAAAATATTCATGCAAAAAAAAATGGAGGGGGAAAATCTCTGTTGCAGGCTTTGAATGAAAACTATACATAAAAAAATCTACAATTTTAATTTAATCATTTTCTGAATTTCATTTACTTAACTTGCAACCTTTCATATTATCGTCTTTTAATACATACAGAGAGCCCTATCCCTATCCCAGATATGAACCAAAATTTTAACAGTTCTACAATTTTGCTATTATGACAGCATATTAATTTCATTCAACATATATGTTCTATTATTAAAAGATTGTCTAAACAAACAGATATACATAATTAAAATTGTTTTTTTTTTTTTTTGAGGGGGAAGAGGAAGTAGAGAGCAGATTCGTCAAAATTTGGAGATCATAGTTTGACGATTAGAAAACTCTTTACTTTTTATACTTATATACTCTTTACCTTCATACTTTAAGTAAAAATTGATGGGAAAATTCTATTTTTAAGAACTGCTCAGTTATAATAGTATTGTAATTCAATTTATATATTTAATTAACAAAATTAGGGGGGAAGTAGCTATTGAAAATAACATGTCTAATATAAAATTCGATTTTACGATTCAATTCTCCAATATAAGGTTCTTCTACAATTAAATAAAAGTTATTGGCACCCTTAAAAATATTAGATTTAAGAAAACAAAAAACGACATTAAACAGGAAATCTGCCCACATGAATGCCCCCAGCCAAATACAATGCAACAAAAATCTCAGACTATTCTGCTTCTCTTTAATTTTTTTTTTAGTAAAATTTTTTTAAAGAAGCAGAGTGGTGTTACGTTTTTCTATTAAAGCTCATTAAATAACATTAAAACAATTGCCTTTCATTGATAATTAATGCTCTTTTTATAATTTTCCGTACACAGTAAACCTTTGTTGCGATTATCGGCGAATTGTTAAAGGAATAAATAATAAAAGATTTCAAGGCGCCCCGAATGTACCGAAATATGCCATGCCCCACGTTATTTTTATCGCGGCGTTTCAGTACTACATTCTTGGAATAAAAATAATTGTCACCTATAAAAAATGATATATCGAAAGAAATCTCTATTCCATTCCTGTTATTTTTCAGTTCCAGAAATCGAAATTCCTTCTCTCGTAAAAAGTCAACAACAGGGTACAACACTCTCGGTCAGGGGCCACGCCTATTTCTGTGCTCCTGCCTTTTCAGAATTTTTTTTTTTTTTTTTCTCTTGTATCCTTTTATTCATTGCTTTGGGTCATGAACACCGGTGATTAAAATCGCCGAACGGAACAGTTCTGAAAAGACTCATCGCTTCACATAATGAGAAAAAAATGGAGGAAAGATACGGCTGAGCAAAAAGGGCTCGAGTAAATTAGCTGCAAAAGGCTAAGATTACTAATGTGAAAGAATTCAACTGAAACTTCGAAAGAAATTAGCTTTTAGAAATTCCCATGTTTAGTTTCACTGTAATTAACGCGAAATGCAGAACAAAACAGCGAAAGTTTACCGAAAATAAAACAGCCGAACATCTGCATTTGCTTTCCGAGATATTAGATTATATTATTAATTCAAATGAAATTTTGAAGAGAAAAGGATATTAAAAATAATTAAAATATATGAAATTTTCAATATTTCAGCTTAAAATATATTTATTTTAATTTTCAACTATGAACAGAATGAAGGATCTTGTAGCATCGTTTATGAAAAGAGGTTTGGTTTGGTTTTCTGGCACAAGGGCCATAGATTTGGCCATGCTGCGCCAGACTATATGAAAAGAGAAATTATATTTATCCTAATATTCTTATTTATAAAAAAATTATTATTTTTTTTTTATTTAGTCATTTTTAAAATGCATTGTATACTTGAAAATATTTCAAAGATCAAACAGAATTAATTACCTTACAGATCTGTTACTAAGTAAATCTCTAAACTCTTTTGCACAATCATTTGATCTGAATAGAACAACCAACTAAAAGTATAACTGACTTTTTGCTTTATTCATGTACTCATTGTTTTTAACTAATAAATGCAGCTAAAGAAAAAATTTTGAGAAACTGCAATTTTATATCAATATCATCAATGCTGTAAGAAATGATTATAGTGCTTAAGCCATCACTGTTTCATGAAAATAAGAAAGCATGTATATCAAAAATAGCACAAACATTGAAAATGAAATATTTTATCAATTTTTTTTTCAATATTTATTTGTAAGATAAAAATGTTATTTGAACTGTACTCAAAAAATCTGAATACATTTTTCACTTTTTTGAAAACATTTTAAAATTTTCCTTGCATTACATCACACGGAGAAAATACAAAAATTAATAAAGACTGGAAAAGAAAGAAAAAAAAAAGCAATATAAAAATAAACAATATTTAAGCATAAAAAATGCCACTTATATAATTTAAAAAATGGTAAGAATTAAGGTAATTGAATGTAAAAATACATACATGCTTTTAATTAATTATGCAAATTTTTATTCAAAGGAAAAATAGCAAAGAGCAATGCAATTAAAATTTTGAAAAATAAATTTACATTTCAATAATGCGATGAAAAAAATTTGGAATATCAGAAATTATAGATATATTTTACCAAAAATTTATGAAGCTTAATAAGTTGTTCACTAATAATTTCAACATAGTCCTAGAACTAAGAATATAAACTTAAGAACAGATTGGAAAAACTCAACTTTCAAATACAAGCTCAGAAATTTAAAACTCCCTAGAGAGAAAATGACTTGGCAGTTTGCCTAAAATGATAACTCACTGAAATTGCCCCAAATAATGCACTGAAAAGCACCAGACCCAAACAATGTACACTCAAATAACTGCAATAATTGCATTTTACTTATTCAAGAGGGAAAGACTGAATTATCCAATTGGAAATTTATTTAATGCCACAAGAAAGAACAGTGATAACCTTAACTGCTCCTATGGTCTTTATAAATTTTTTCATTTATAACTTCTATCATAAAATATAATATATGAAAAAAAAAGAAAAAAAATCTAGAATAATAAAGATCACAATGGGTTTAAATTTATTACAAAGATACTTTTAATATTATAAAGAATATTGTGCCAATTCCCTATTATATCAATGATAAACAATCATCCTGGCACAGCAAACTGTTTAATTTCAATTCAAAGAATATTTGTTAGACATCTGAATGGATAAGGATTAGCTGGAGCGTAAAAATAAAGTCAATTGAATTTTTATCAAGATACGAATTTCACAAAACATCAATAATTTTATCTATTCAGTATAAAAAAATACAGATAGCTGAATAAATTTAATTGTAACATATATCTATTAACAATTTGCATTGTACATTCTATCACTGCTAGGATCTTATCAGTGTCATCTGGAAAAAGTAATTGACCCGGAGCTTTAGTGATGTCATATATATATTTTGATCAAACTGAATGAAATATTCTCGATACCTTCTGTGCATCATAAATGTGTCTAAACACCCTTTATTGAAGTATTCCATCCTATTTTAAGAATTATTAAGATAGCCCAGTAATAAATAAATAGGAACTGTATCTTTTACAGTTCTCACAATTAAAATGTCAATATGACGAACCACCTGAAAAATATTTTTTTCCCCTGCAATTTTTCAAAATATTACCCAACTTTAAATCATAAAAGGTAACTATTCTGACTATTCTTAACTATTCGAAGCTGGTTTTGTTTTTTATATTACTTCACATGAGAGTTTACATATTTCAAAAACAGTCCACATAGAGATTAAAACAGGAATGATATGGAGACGATATTACTTTTAACAATGATATGCAGAAGCAATATTACTTTTTAAAGTATAGAGTAGAGACAATTATAAACAAAATTCTATGAAATCGCACCTTGAGAATTTGATTGCTAAAATACAATTAAAATTTAGAGCAAATCATCTGTGTTTCTCTCAGTATTAAGTCAACGCTTTTACATATCTTTACCCTATATATCTGCTAAATTTGCACCATAGATTTATCTCACTAGTTTTTTTTTTTTTCCCCTCCTTTGAATTTATAAAAGTAATTTTTACAAGAAAGATTTGCAGATGAACATGTTTTTTCCCCAAGTTTAAACTAGATTATTTATCTAACATTCTAATTACTTTTATAGAAATCAATTATTTGATAAAGCAAATGGAAAATAATACTTTTTACTATCACACACTATACATATTCCATTTTATTAAACTCCAGTTTGTAATATTTGAATAGCTATAAACAAACTTTGGAAATTATAATATATATTCTTTTTGCATTCTTACAAAATTAAAAACATTATGAATTTATTCCAATACCAGAAAATGGTTCTCATTACATTCAAAATGTTGATAAATATTTCATTTCTCCCCCCCCCCCTCCAAAAAAAATTAAGATTTTAAAACTGAAAAGCACTGAGTATAAATAATGCTTTATACACATCTATCGACATAGCTATTTGCAATTGCAGGCAAAAATATTTGAAAAATTTGTGAATTGAATAAAACAAAAGCACAAAATATATCATTTACAAGAAGCATATCAACTACAATATTACAAAGGTCAAACTTCATATTTAATGTCTATTTAAAATATTAATTGATTCTCATGAAAAATAGTTTTAACTCAAAACTATTGATATAAAACATTAACTCAATTAAGTAATTAAATCACAATTAATCCAAAAAAGATAGTAAATATCATATGAGATTTAGACTAAGTTTTCAAGTATCCAAACAGCTTAGAATCAAAAATTAAATGTGTTAAATTTTTATGAAAAATTCAAGTAAGGAAAAAAAAAAATATCAATAATTAGAAAAAGTCTTAAAATTACTGCAATGTTAAAATAGAAATGAAACAATAGGCATTATGGTTTCATTCATAATTTTCAAAGAAATCCCATTTATCTTCAAAATTATTACCCCGTTAAAACCATTCAATTTTAAGGATGTAATTATTAGTTCAAAATTTGTAATCTATCAATACATTTCAAAGATTTTACAAAATTTGATTGTTGGAATAAATATATATCTGGATTACTTTATAATATTTTTATAATTCATCACTGAAGGAAGTAAAAAGTTTAAATGAAGTAAAAAAGTACATTTTTAAGATTTCAACTTTAAATTTTAATATTTCGTACCTGATAAATTATCAAACATTTAATTTTTTTAATAATGCATAAAAAATACTAAACAGAAATTAGCAGCAAACAAGTTCTGTGACATTATTATACAAAATATAAAATTGCTCATTTAGAAAAAATTTGTAGATGGCAAAAATACTAGGTGCTACTATTTAAAAGAAATGTGTTATTCTCATATTAAAAATAAAATTAAAATATTTAGCAAAATATTATATCTAATATTTAAATGAAAGAAATATTTTCTACCTTAAATAATATTTGTAGATACAGTACAGAAAAAAAAAAATTTTAAATCTAAATATAAAAGATTTTTATAATTTTTATGAGTTTATAATAGTAAATAAAATGTAAGTAGTAGTAATTTTTTTATTGTAATTTCTTAATTTTTTTTTCTAAGCAAGGAAATAAAATAAAAAAAATTACTTTTTTACCCAAATCTATACATTCTTTGGCAATTTTAAAATAAGCTTTTTTGAAAAAGTATAGAATAATTTCAAATACAAAAAGATGATTGCAAGTTTGAATGGGCTCCACAATTAAGATTTTATAAAGGTTATTTCAAAATTAATTAATTTTGTAAATATACTGTAAATAGATAATAGTTAGTTTCCAATTTTATTAAATGGAAAGAAAATGTGTATTATTTAATTATTTTATTCATATAAATAGAATCGGTTACTATAGTTTATTCTTCAATATTCAATAAACTTACAAAAACAATACCAGTTTTATTAAATTATCAATTTAGATTTTCAGTAATTTTAAAGCATTCAATTCAAATGTTTAATTTTCCATTCCCATTTTTTTGCAAATAAATTTAATGAAAATTTAAAAATGTTCAAGACAGCTTAGTTGAAAAATATTTCTATTAAACAATACAACTTTAGCAGAAATCATATGGCTTATGCATATTATATATGGGTGTGTATTATTACATGGACTGGAAATTGATTACAATATAAATATTAAAGAAAATCCGTATTTATGTAAGAATTTATACATAATTGGAATCATAAAAAATGAGAATTCATGAATAAGAACTGTAAATGGTCGAATTCTGATGATTTTATTAATACTCTTCCACAATATTATATATAGACGTTGGTAGTACAAATCTTCACAAAAAAGGATTAATATCATCTTTGATGCATTATTAAAATCTTGTGTAGATATTTATTTATCTCAATAGAAAACTTTAATATCTGTTAATATATCAGATATCACTTTTATTTTTAAAAATCCCAAATTTGCGGAATTATGATTTCCTTAATGTTTACAAATATAAAACTCTATGAATCTATAAAATCAGCATTTTTCCTAATAAAAAATATAAGTTTTCAGGATTGTAAGATGCATATCTTATCAACAAAAATTTGCAGTGCGGACTACTCATAAAACGGGCCCACCAGATAGGCGCAAATTTTTTTTTCAGCTGAACATATTTACATTTAAAGGGGGTGTGGCATGTCGTCTGCTCTTCATGCACCCGCCATTTTATCGCTTAAATACACTACGGTCAGCGAGATATTAAAAGCACTGTAAGAAAAATTTTCATCCGATCAATTTCTCTCAACTTTTTTGCATGTTCCTTTAAGTCCAATAAAAACAACACACCCTATCCCCTTAGTACACGTACCAAACATGGCGCAACTAAGCCTATTGAAATCTCAGGTAAAAAACGCGCCACGGCTTACATAAAATTAGCACTTACCGGAAGATAGAATGGTCAAGATGTACTTAAATAACAGAGAATGAACTATCCAGAGACTGAAATTTCTTGGTAAAACAGAATAAAATTCCAAAATATTTAACGTAAATTAAATTTCATACCTCAGGACACCCGCGCTACACACCATACATTTGAAAGCTGTTTTATGGTTGCCGTAAGACGGGTGATCGTTTTGTCGCCAACGATCAGCTGCCATGAAAATGAAACTGGAATAAAGAAAGTTCAATTTGATTCTGGATCAACTGAAGGACAGCGATCTTTTGTACGTTAAATGTGGCGCCAAATTTAATAACCGGTTTATAATTTCTTGAAGACTTCGTTGTAAATAAATTGCATATTAAGTAACGTCTTTTGAAAATTTTTCTTTTGCTCCTGACCGAACCTGTGCTAGCAAGATTAAATCGCCAATTTTGAATTAGTAAAGATTTATCACCATTCTTATCGCAAAAGATCATGTAACAAATGGACTTGTATGAATATTTTAATTATTTCTTTTTGATAAGTTTTTTGCTGCATTTTAACATTTATGTTATGTTAGAAAAATAAAATATCGATGAAATTATTTCACTTTTTACTTCAAATATGTCGCCAAATATGAAGAAATAGGTGAAGAAAAATAATGTTCTTGCTAAATCACTGTGAGGCAGCGCATTGAGCGTGTATATAGTAAATGCGAATTAACTTTTCCAAGTACAGTATTTATAGTAACACAGTATTTTTCTTAATATTATATACACAATACTTAAAAAAAAAATTTCTTTCCCAATCTTTACTTGCTAACAGTTACATTTTTCATTGTTTTTGTGGTACCTGAAATATTTTTTGTATTCACTATACACTTCAATAAAAACTAGACTTTCTAATAGTTAAAAATAACAAGAAATTCAGCCAGCAATTTTACACCTAACCAAAGAATATTTCCCAAAATATCACAGAAATAATACAATATCTCCTACTCCACAATTAATTCAAAATGATGCTAAAAAGTTTTGCTAAAACTCATTTTTTTATATACATTTCTGCTTTAATGCTAAAAAGGAATCGTTTGGATAGTAATGTAATAAAATACGAAGTAGTTTTATGAGTTCAGAGGCAAAATTAATATAATTCATAAATTTATTTGTCGAGAAAAGCATTATCAAACTGAAATTTCTAACAAGAAGAATTTCAAAGCAACACAAAAAAAGATACTAAAAAAGTGTATTCGAAATACAAAATAAGAATTATAGCTTGCCCTGAATTTACCAGGAAACGAGCAGCAAATGCATATCTTTAAAAAAAATACTCACTTTAAAGAACAAATACTTTTTTTAAGACCATGTTCATTCTGCATAACAATATGAAATTTGAATTAAAGCTCTTTCAGTTCTGCAATGGAGACATCAAAAGCAATTTCTTATATTGAATAATTTATAACTAACTACCCATGTATTACGCTGTTCTTCAAAGAGATTTATAGATTGGCAAAGTCTCAGTTTTAGCGAATCGGAAGCCAGAAATAATTCTCCATCAAAGATCCTCCGTATATGGAGATTCTATACATGTCAAACCCATCATGGATCAAACGTCTTCAGATTATGGCATGGAAATCCGGAGAGAAGTTCCGACTAAGGCATCGTCCTCGTCATTTGACCACAATTTGGAAATTGTGAGTTTATACTAAAGTAGTCCTCGTGTAGCATGGAAAGGGGACGTTGATCTGAATAAACCAAGTGAAACCTGCAAGATGAGTAATGGGTATCAAAATTAAATTGATGTAGTCAGAAATGTCTAGAGAAGGCGAGATTAATTTTTAAGAGGGAGGGGGGGGGTCAAATACGAGTGCAAGAAGGATAAAATATCGTTGAATTTATTTCAATTTTTACATCAAATATGAAGAAATAGGTGAAGAAAAATAATGTTCTTGCTAACTCACTGTGAGGCAGTGCATTGAGCGTGTATATAGTGAATACGAATTAACTTTACCAAGTACAGTATTTATAGTAACACAGTATTTTTCTTAGGACACCATCTCAAAACAGTAGAAAAATCTTCATATCTTATAATATCAGATAGTGATTCTATCGAATGCACAATATTTTCCTTAACGTTTTCATCATAAGAACACCTTTTCTTAATATCAGCTAAGTTATTAAAGTGACTCGCACAAAAGACCATTGCTTTTCTTCATTCCTCTTATTATATGGGCACCATATCATATTATAAACCGAGATACTGATCCTTTCCCTTCGCTCCTCTACTTAACAAGGATGCCATATCCCAATAAAAGACAAATCGTCGCCAGGGGTGCCATATGAGATATGTTTTCTTAATCTTAAAATATTAGATAAATTATTAACGGATTTGTATCGCTTTTTAAGCCATATAGAATAACAACAGAGGGGGGGGGTAAGCATAATATGCCTTTATTAGGCACGCTTTGAATCTGAGTCATTTAAAAATGAATTGAAGTTAAATGCTATTAATATGAAATCCTTGTTGTTTTGGTAATAATGAAATAGATCTAAAATAATTCTTTAAAAATTCTTTCCATGGCACAGATAATGGTATAAAAGTTTCTAAAATTAAACCAATAGCAATGGTCTCACCGAAAATTTTCTCGCATGTTCACTAATATAGGTGTTATGCTCTTCTCCCTCCCGTAACATAAAATTATAGACCTTGGACAAGATCGTGAATACAACAAATACTCAGATATTTATTTTCAGGGTTTTTTTGTGCTTAGTAGAGCAGTAAAGAAGAATAAATTTCAACGTCCTATTAAAATCAAAATTTGACAAATTACTCCAATTTTAGTAACAAGATCACCTATCGAGTTTCATTTATGTAAGTCATTTTTGTCATTTTCACACCAAGTATACATCAAATATTATTAATTGTTGTGTTTTTTAGTTATCTTGTTCCATCATGCGGATAGACAATTTATCCATTGAAGGGTTTAGCACAAGGCACAAATCCGTGACCCTGAAGTTGAGAAACATACCACATTTCATTCATCCAGCTCGTGTCATTTTTCAATTATAGTGTCCATACGTAAATAGAGAGAGACACAGAGGATAGTTTTTTCAAATTTTACAAGATCTGAAAATTGCAGTTTTGAAGCCAAAATTTTTGATGATGGCAATACTTTCTCTTTCCATGAGAAAGAATTTAAAAAAAGCAATTTCCATGCACGTATAAGTATCAAAATTATTTTAAAAACTAAAATTATCCCGGGGAATTGTGCTGGAGAATCAAAATTCATTTTTTTATAAGGCTCCATTATTTTATTCATCGAAATAATGTTTATAACAATAAAAGTAGATTTTAAATTGTTAAATGTGACGCTATGATAAATCGTATTTAAGAAAACAGTAGCCTGCCATATTTTTTTGGTGTTGTTATTGCTTTTTTTTTAAACATAACAAAATTAATCCGAACACAAATAGAAATGGATTTTAAGATAAAATAAACTAGTATTTTAAAATGACAACATACTTTATGCAATTCCAATTTTTGATAAAATTAAAACAAATCATTATCAGAAAACTTTTGTTTATTCTTCTTATATGGAAATTCTAGTAGAAGTCAGAGCTAACATGTTGCTAGGAAAAGTTTAAACAAATCTCGAAGGAAAACTGATGAACCACAAAAAATGTTTGAACAAACTTAAGAAAAAAGGAAGAATAATTTCAAACATTGACTTAATAAAAGAGAGAGAGAGAACAGAGAGTAATTGTAAAGTCCTCCATTGAAGCATAACAAACAGTACACGGAAAGGATGATGCAGGTAAATAAAAGGCTGATATAAAAAAAAGAGTAAAACTATCTCCGAGCAATATTTAAAGTCTGGATGTTTTTTTAAGCTGTTATTATTTTATTCTCTTTGCATTTAGATCCAGAGTTTTAATTGGAATAAGAGTATATTCTTGCCTCACTGATAAAAAAAATGCAACTATTTAATAAAATTTTAAAAGAAATTTTCTTGGTCATTAATATTTTGAGAACTAAAGTGGTGGTAATTCTGTTTTCAAAGGTTATACGCCAATTTAATTTTGAAATCAGTTGCATATTTTGCAGTAATTGCTGATGATAATTTTGAAGTCAAGCTCTTTTAACTTCCGTACACTACTATTGCTGAAAGATAGTAGCATTGCAAATATTGTGGGATAATAAATTTGAAAGTGACCTTTACTTGTAAAATTTTTTAATTACTCTAACTTTTTTAATAAAATTTATTCATAGATAAGTGGAGAAATAAAAAAAAGGTGAGCATATTCTGAAAGTTCATTTGGCATTACGTTTGTATGTCTTGAGGGAGAAGAAAAAGGCGTATTGTCATTACAGAGGAAAGGGAATATCGGGTATTATGATTAGTTATGTTTGTCGTATGATAGTTATGTCGCATGAATTAAATTCATTGTAGTGAAAAAGAATGAAACCATTTTCTATACATAAATTATTTAACTAATAAAAGACTTTTTGTAAAAGAATTAGTCCTTGTCCCTTTGATACGATATAATGAAGGAGCAAGAAAGGCAAGGAGTTTATAGGGTCAGACTTTTGCTTATCGGACTAATTTCTTCTAGTTTAGGAGAAATTAGTCCGATAAGCAAAGGACTAATTTTTCTTAGCCCTGCATTTAAGGAACTCTCAACAGAGTGCTCTTACATCAAATAAGTGGTGAAAATGGGTTAGAAAGGTAGTGTATATGCTTTAGACACCAGTGAGGGGATAATTGAGTTTAAGAATTAAAGGGCTGCTTTTTTCTTACTTCCTAATATACAAAATATACTAAATAAAAATATTATAAATCATTAGAAAATTCAACCTCGATTTTTCCCACCGAAACTCCATATGTTAGATCTCTCTATATCCGAAAAAAAAAAGTTTTTGAAATTCGTAGTAATTCGAATGCAACGATCTAGAAAAAAAATCAGATCTTAAATTCAGCTTATGGTTTTATCAGTAGAATCGTAGATCTTAATTCGAATTTTGAACCAACCCTTTTAAAGGATTGACTATCTGCTAGTCTATCTGTTCATGGGTATGTGAAAAATTGACTCCTAATTGAATACAACCACGTTTGTCTTCACTGTAATATTTCGAAGTAAATAATATGGCATATTACATGAGAATGCCAGAAATTTGAAAGAAAAACCTTTTTCCCCTCTTTAATTCCAAATCTTTGAATTTTTTAAAACTGAGACCTATCTATAAGGTCCCGCACCTCCTAAAGCAAATCTTGGACATTTATATGCCTGGGCGCCAGTCTTAACAGTTGGCATAGAGACAAAATGTAAGTAAATTTATGTGATTTTTTAAAGCCAAATATAGTGTTTGACTTTAAAAAAAAACATTCAAATTTGTTTAATCACTGATGATAGTTGAGGCATAGGCGGATTTTGGAACAGATAGACAAGGCAGCTGCCTAGAATCACTAAATTGAGGAAAGACCGCTTGCAGGTCGGTTAAGAAAATATCAGTAGACTAGTTGCAAAATACATCAATTTCTTAAAAAATACAATTCTTAAATTTTATTAATTATAAAATATTAGAATATTAAATACTATACTTTGTTAAGTACATCTGGTCAAGTTTCTGTCTGTTTCACCAAATTCATTTAGTTATTATCTATTCTAATAATAAAGATTATCTATTCTAATAATATGTGTGTGTGTGTGTGTGTGTGTGTGTGTGTGTGTGTGTGTGTGTGTGTGTGTGTGTGTGTGTGTGTGTGTGTGTGTGTTTTCTGTTTAATTTCCAACAATATATCATATTGTTGACCTAAAATTCAAACCATTTTCATTGTGCCATCAAATATTTAATCGCAAGATTTTCACCTAATGTTGAAAGCTAAGTAAGAAGGGTTCTGTTTAATATCTGTGGAATTTACAAAACAAATAAAAAAGTTAATTTGAAATAGCACGAAAGATAAAGGAAAGATGAATCGGACAATTGCGCTTTTAATACAGTTATAAAGCTGTGGGATTGGTCTCCATTAGGAAAGTTCATGAACATAATGAAAAGAAAATATACATGATTATTAAAACAATGTTTTAATGACCGGGAATTTCATAAAATCATAGACATGAAGTTATATTTAAACGATTTATCTGAATTCAAATATAACTAATACTGCTGGCGAACCGGCTGGTCGCCTTAGGCGATTAGTAAGCAAATAATTGAAAAGATACATTTTGTCAAAGGGTTGCACCTTGTTTAGGTTGCACAATTTATGCGGGAAGGGGAGATAATGCGTTTATTAGAGAGTACGCGGGAAAGTTTGGGAGATAACACTCCTGCTGCTTTCAATCTCAGTTGTCTCCGTAGATAATAGAAGAAAAAAAAATGTTTGCACAATTTCAAGGGAATCCAATTCAACACATAGGAAGAAAAAGGGGGAAAGACGCATCTAATAAATATCAAATGCTTCCGTAGATTGTAGAAAAAAAATATTCATATAAATTCAAGGGAATCCAATTATACACATATGAAGAAAAAAAGTTGAGAGACATCAAATAATGAAAAAGAAATGCATGTAAAAGTCGCTACATGGTAAATTTTTATAAAATGCCTTAAATAAAAAAAATTATTTCGTTCATACTTTTCTCTTTTTAACAGAATAAAATTTGAATTCTTATTACGAAAATTCTTATTCTTTTTTATTCAATACAGGCTGCGGGATCGAACTATTTTTAATTTCTAAAATTATTCCATTTGCTGTCATGTTTTTAAAAAGTTTATTCTACCATTCTTATCAAATTATTGGTTTTTTTTTTCCATAACGACTTATTGTCTTTTTCATTCTATGTAAAAAAAAAAAAAAAAAATTGCACATTATTCTTTTAGTTTCTAAAAAGATCATCTCTGTAGCCTTTTTTGCTTGGTTGTTTGTTTATGCCAAAGAATCATACTCATAATTTGCCCTTTTTCTAAGAAAATAAATAAATAAAAGAATTTTTGCACTCATTGAGTTAAAAATTGCTGAAAGCCTCTCTCCCCCCCTCCCCCCACAGTTTCTTACTTAAAATGTTGCAATGACCCAAATAATTATTTCGAAGTTGTATCATCTGTAGAAATCGGAGAATGCGTCAGCATTTCACACCCTTATTTTTGAACTTGCAGCAGGATAACGTTGTGGCAGGATCTCTTTTTTCGAGAAATTACACTCTTTCTGTTAACGAATCACTTAATTAGCGGTTTCACGAAAAGATTGACTGTGCATGTTACGTAGCAACAAACCACATGCTGTTTTACGTCTCTCATTTCTTTTTCCTTCTGTAAGATGCGAATGGTAGTGTTTTGAGCGGATGAACAAGGGAATATTGATGACTCGGACGTCATTACAACTGCAGCATTTAAATCCTTTTTTGAAATGAAATATCATGGTGGGGTGAAAAAAAAAATATGCAATATTCCGGGCGCCATCTATATTTATTGAACTATTGGTGACGGCTTGGAACAAAAAAATTATATTACCCCCGTCGTCTTTTATCCTTGCTGCATCATTGGATGCGATATGGTTCCAAAGCTAAACTATCACGTGAGCATGAATTGACTCCATTATGAGAATTTATATGGCTCAATCGATCCAATTGCTTACGGCACAGTATTGACACGTTCCGAAACTGAAATATATCATACAGTGAATGCTCTATCAGATTTTAGAAAGTACTCGGATTCTGTAAAGGAGCCTCAAACAGTTGAATTTTAGAAAAATGTCTCTCTTTTGAGTGTTTTCTTGAGAAATTTACTTTTTATAATAAATTCTGTCAAATCTAAAACATTCATTACTAAATTTCAAATGATATATTGAGAAATTTTCTTAAGTAATAAAAATTTCGCCTCCACAGTTCGGATTAATGATGGCTAACGATAACTAACCGACATTTCTTTTTTTGTTTCTTGCATAGCTTTTTACTCTTTCGCGTATACCTAATACAGAGAAAGTATACTAATCGGGAAAAAATTCGAACTCGAAATTTTGACGAATCCCCATGTTTTAGACTTCCTTGAGTTAGAAAAACACATTTTTGGAAAATGTCCATCTGTCTTGTGACAAAGATAACTTAAAAACGCTTTGAACTTGACATTTGAAATTTGGCATGTCTTTACATCAATTTTGATTTTTATCAAATTTCGAGTAAAATCTGTTCAAAGGAAGTCCGCCTGTTCGGCTATTCGAAAATAAGTTAACACAATAATTACCAAATGAAGACAACTAAATAGATAAAATTCGGTACATAGATTTATAATCTATAGTGTAGACACCTGTCAAATTTTGAGACAAATTTCAACAACGGGTTGACTATCTGTCGGTCTGTAGTTTCAGAAACATATAAACGCGATAATTCAAAATCACAGTGATTTAAATATATCAAAATTGGTATGTAATTTAGTGACTACAACTGTAGTCCTGTATCCAATTTTGGGTTCAATCGGTTGGGAAAAACGCGCCTGAAACATAAATTCGATTTTTGGATACTATTAACGGCGTGCCAAGGTTTAATCGCCAAGTAATTCGCCAAGGATGACATAATAGTAGATTCAGTAAAAATGTTAACTACACAAGAAAAATGTAAGGCGTTCTCTGGCATGATGTTTATTAGAGTATGCAAGAAAGTTTTGGGGAGACTACTACGGCTGGTTTCCCTTTGATTTCATGGTCAAATTTATTAATATCTAGAACACATGTTTGATAAAGAAATATCATATACATGCTATACAGATAAATTTTTAATAAGCTTGCCAGATGAAAGAAAAATATACCTCTTCTTAGTGAATAACAAATCTCCTCTACTGTCCTTGATTCTGTCTACAGAATAAAGGATTGTTTAACCGCGTAGAAGTTGTTTCACTGTGAATTATGTCTGGTTTGACATAAAGCAGGATAATTGCAATGATTAACAAACAACTGTTTCTCGTTGTAATATTTTTATTTTTTCCTGATTAATGTGTCAGTTAAGATTATCTACTGCATGCAGCAGCATCACAGAAGGAATTAATCATTTTAATTACCG
This sequence comes from Argiope bruennichi, assembly GCF_947563725.1. Lineage (NCBI taxonomy): Eukaryota > Metazoa > Arthropoda > Arachnida > Araneae > Araneidae > Argiope > Argiope bruennichi. The sequence goes on along the minus strand of NC_079151.1, from coordinate 62,611,425 downwards.
ACACTTTTAGCTTATATTTCTGAATTTGTATTCTATCAAAGTAAATATGCTATAAAATTCCTTATTTTAGAAGAAGGAAAATTATGTTTTACATTTTTTTAAACTTAATTTTATTTGCGACCTCTTTCAGGTTCTAAAATAATTCTTCAATTCCTATAGTATTCATAAAGGGTGCCATAATTAAGTAATAATACATCTATTTTCAAAAATTAACGAAATATCTTAAATTGCAACGCCTTTTTTAAATTTTAAAAGTTTATCTATGCAAGACAACAGGCAATGTTTTAGAGATAAAAATGTTTATGTTCTCTATCCTAATTAAGGTTAGGCCGTCTTAAATTAAAAAGCCTTGTTTTATAACCTACAACAAAGAACACGTCTTTAAGGGGGAGTTTCAAAAAGGCGTAAATAATGCCATTACATTTATGTCTTCGCATCTTACTTCTCTTATTGCTTCAAGAGGAAAAGTGTGAAACTGCGTAAAAGATTTGTATAAACTAACAGTAACTGGTTCATGCAAAAACCACCAGTTTTTTTTTTTTTTTTTTTTTTTTTTTGAGGAATTTACTTTTTCATGGCTCTATTTTATCATTTTTTATCACTTATTAAATTGTAATAAATTTTCAATTATTACTATTTAATAAATGATAAAATAGACAAATGCATTTAATTTGTTTCATATTACTTGTTTAGTAATGCCATTATCTAAGTAATCATATGTAAGTTGAATTATATTTAGAGAATTTTTCCATAGAAAGTTAAGGTATCCGACTAGGTTCATAGGGGAGTTTTTTTAAAAAATAAATATTTTGATAAAGATAAAATGATGAATAAAAGTGAAATTATTTAAATATATATGTAACTTTTGAAGAAAAAACGTAGTTTGATGTAAATTTTAGCACTTATTTACAAAAACTAGAATTGTTCCAGGGAACAAAATTGTTACGATTATGCATTTTTCTTTGTAGCATGACAAGTGTAAGTAACTATTATCTCAGAATTATATTCAAAAATAAAATTTTTGCTTATAATATATGAAATTTTGGAATTTTTTCAACAACATTTACATTAAACAACCATAAATCCACCTCTAGAGCATTCAGTATCATATCCATAGTTCATTAAATTCTGTATAACATAACGAGCTCTAATTATAAATATCATTAAGATATCTTGATTATTTTTTGTGATATGACGATACTTGTGCAGTAGAATTTTGAAAAAACTCGCTCTTCAAAAAATGCACTTAAAGTTTTTAAATGTTTATAAGTAAGCATCACTTACATGCCAATAGTTTGATATAACTTGGCCTCTAATTGACGTAGAGACAAAATAAAGATATCAACTGGAAGCAGAAAGATATATATTTTTTGAAACTACTAATAAATAAATAATCCTTAATATTTGAAACTACTAATAAATAATTTCCATCCAAATTTACGCTTTCAACCCAGTCGAATACCTCAATTTAGCAAAAAGCGACTTTTGCCTTGCTCGCAATATGTTACTGACTTAAGTCCCTAGTTCTGCAAGTCAAATATCCTCTGTTTACACATAATTGTTTGGAGTTTTATGCTGTCATCATCATCATTTCTCTTCAAAATAAGCTAATGCATGAGGCCAAAACCATTGTGTACTATTCAACCCGGTCTAATGTTGCTTCCAGAGCGCATCCCCGATTAGAGAGCATCCAAAAGAATTCTTTTTCCTCCATAGACATGCAGCGCCATATGTATTGGTCTTCCTCTTGTCATTTCGGTCCCGTGTTAGAACAGTTCTTGTATTTGGCGGCAATATAAGTATATGTCCAATCCATGTTCAGTGCCGTTTTTTAATTTTGGCGAAATTAGAATTGGCAGAAGCTTGTTATCCAATTCAATTTTTGAAATTTTATTGGCCAATTTATTATGCAATCCCTTCTGAAGCCAGTAGTTTAGAAAGCATTTAATCTCTGTTTTTATGATTTCCAAGGTTCACTACCATAAAGAAGGGTTGCTATACGGCTATTCTGTTTTATTCAAAACATGAAAATAGAGTTAATTGCTTATATTTGAGGCTTTCTAGAATCTACATATCGCTCTGAATGAATGATGGGACTCTTCAATTCTAGTTCTTATCTCATCATCTGTACCTCCAAATTTATCCTTTGTAATTTAAGGTATCAAAAATACTCAGCTTTTTTTTAATTTCATTTTGATTTATTAAAAGTGAACCAGTGATTTTATTATTGATTTTCATCTCTTTCTTTTTGTTTCCATTTATTTCCAAACCCAACTGTTTACGATACTCTCCAGGTTATATGTCGGTTTCTTAAGGTCAGCAGTATTTGAGTTTTATTTGATGGCTCTTAAAAATGACATCATTAAGCTAATAAATAAACTTTGAAATTCCAAAAATTATTTACATAAGAATGCTTTAGTATTCATTTGACCTTTGATTAATTGTGGTTTGCAGAGTTTTTTTTTTCTTCCGAGGAGCTATTACAGAGCTCCTTTATGAAGTTTAATTAGCCAAAGCCTGTTAACTGTAGCAATCTTACTCAGAAAACCAGTATCACAGGTTTTATATAAAATATATCGAATGTACCAAACTTTTTTTAACATTTAAGTATTTTTTCTACCATTTATTTCCAATTTGGGCAAGTTATTAAAAATTACGAATACACATATTTTTAATTAAAAATAATTTCATAATTCTTTAAAATAATTGGAAATTTCGAAGAAACATTAGAACGCTTTTAACTCAAGAGCTAATAATTGCTTTTCATAACAATGTCTATATTTGTATGCGATAGAATATTTTGATAGTTGAATAAAATTTATATAAGTTATTTTTGCCCTAATCAAAAATAGGGTTATAAATTCTATTACAATCTTGATGGGCTATTTAACGCATATCACGTATTATTTAATGTAAATTGTTATACTTAACGTTTTCAACAGATATTTCAATAATGGTCACCTAGAATAATATCGCATATTATTTCTTTTTCAAAATTCAGTCCAATTCTGTATTGCTTATCGATTATTGAATCATAATGCATTCACTCAGTACTTAAATGAGAAATAAGTATAATACTTACCTGCAACATTCCATACTTTTGCTCGATAAATAATAATTAAAAACCTTCTTTTCTAACTAACTTCATTGATGAAAGAATGAAAAGAATTTTCACACTTAGATTTCTCGAAATACAAATATCATGTGGATAAAAGAGTGGAGACCACCTTTATAAGAAAAATAACCCAAACACTGCTCTTAAAGGATGCTAAGAAGACAAAACATTAGTGTACTGATAACAATTTTTAAAGCAAAATATGACGAAGGAGCAGTAAAATAATATCATGCTCAGGCTCCCTTTACCCTCGCCAAGGCATTGATGATTGGTGGGGGTAAAAACCTGATTATATTCCGGCCATCACATTTCTTGTTATGCCACTGCAAGTGGTTTCTATTATTTTTATAATACGAAGTAATCATTAAAATGATTTTTCTCGTCAAGTAAAACATTTCCAGATTTCTTTTCAAAAATAAACTCGGTTATGATTTAATATAAGAATTCCCGAAAACATAAATAATAATATCAACATCTGAAAACAAGATGATTCGCAAAATTTTGGAGATAAAGTGACAAGAAAATTTATATATTTATAAAATAATTTTTAAAGTTAAATCTCACACCGGATGTAGAAAGAAATGTAAAACAAAAGAGAAAACAAAATGTCTGAGAGACAACCACAAAGAAAGAAAGCTGTTGTCTCGACAAATAACTGAATGAGTTGATTGTTTAAAAAATTGAACAAAACTGCCTCCAGTTTTAAATTAGTGATTCATATGATCTCATTTATTTATCTCCAATCTTGTCCTTCTAAACTAGGTTAGAAATCGCAATATATATATATATATATATATATATATATATATAACAATTTTCGGAATCCTGTCGGCTTTTTAATATGTAATATTATTTGTTGTAAAGCAGGATGCAGTTTGAAGACAGTGAAGAGACTTTTTATCTTTTTAAATTTCTTTTTAATCCATCGGGAAAGCATAATTATTTACAAGCAGAAACGCGGACATTGTGCGTCCGCCACAGCGCGTTGCAAAAGCAGAAGTGGGGGAAAAGGGGCGAAATAAATTATCCCTCGCCTTATATAACCTTAGATTTTGATAGGGAAAATATTTCTTCATTGTGCTAATATATTAATAAGATTCTGATAGGAATTTCTGACGCATGTCAATCACATGTAAGGGAAACACAGGGATCTTTTAAGAAAGAATGTGCTTACTGAACATTTTTTACCCCTTCACGCCGAGCGTGTGAAAGTATCGGCGTTTAGCTGATTAAGCAATTTTATGAAGCTTCTCTTGAATTAAATTAAGTAGAGACAGTGGAATGGATCACGAAATAAGAGAATATTTTAGAATGAAGTTATTATGGGCTAAATTAAGATAAAATCTTGGAAATTAATTAAATTGAAATTAGAATTAAAATATATATATATATATATATATATATATATATATATATATATATATATATATATATATATATATATATATATATATATATATATACACACCTTTCTGCAACAGTTAAGAAAACCATAAATGCATTGAAAAAAAGAATCATTGAATTTCATTTTAATTTTTTGTGCATTTTAATTCAGATGATGGCAAATAAAATAATTACATGAATACTAACAGATTTGATTTTCAAATTTCGTCATTGTTAAAATAAAGAAGATTGTGAGCTACTTAAAAAATTTTCTACCATTAAAATTTTTTTTCTTAATATAATACATATGAGAGGTTTCAAAGTGTGTTAATTAATACCATGGGAAATCTATACTTCCTCCTACGATCGTAGGAAAATATTGAATGATTTTCATAAGTGCCGAAGTTCAAGGAGTATTAATTCCATTACTCTCACTTTTTATTTATGTAAAATTGATTTTACAGCAGTTGCTGTCATAAAATCAATGTACTGTGCGAAAGTCAATGTGGGAAAGGAATGTGGGAACGAGAGTACTTACAATCCAGCTTAAATTCCACTATTTCAGAAATTGCCTAATCAATTAACAGGCTTGCCTATTTCACTGATTATTACATTTATTAACACGTTGACTGCCGTATCACGCGGCTGTGCGTTATAGATAATATGTAATTGTACCAAATCATCTGCTGATTACCATTATTAGATGACCATTAACTGTACCATTATTAGATGACCCATTCTATACTATAGGTAAAAGATAACAAAGAAAGGACCATCTAATTCAATAGATGACCCGAATATCAGGAGTGAATGGTGTCAGCGAATACGTTAATAACTATTAGCATCACCTAGTATGTATTTTATTTATTCTTTCACTATTATAATTATCGACCATTTCGAAAAAAGTTCTTATTGGCAATTTGCATTGGATAATGTGAAAAAAATCTGGATATAGCAAAAGCGTCCAAATCAAAAATGTTCTGAAATCACATTCCAGTTTATGTTATTTCATTATAAGAAACAAATGTTGTCATTCAAAAATTTCTAGAGGGTATGTGAAAGTATGAGCTCATGAGCTGCAGAATTGAACATCGATTCCACTAAAATTTCCTCTAATGCATATAAAATAATTTGAAGAATCAGATATTATGTAACTTAATGCCATATGATTACTGTGTTATGCTTTCCCTCTGTAATTTTCTTGAAATTTCAAGTTTAGATGTTTTTTATTATTCATTTTGCAGAAAAATAACCATCTTAAGCAACAATGAAAAATATAAATACATTTAAAAAAAAGATTATAAAAAAAGATGATAGAATTTTCTTGTATGCTTTCAGAATAACGCCGAGAATTGTTAATTGAATTTTGCCCTATTCAGAGACAGAAATTAAAAACATGAAACTACAGATTATTTTCAAGAATGACTACTTGCTCACAACATTTAAACATAAAATTAACAATTTTAAATTAAGAATAATTTCTTAATGGCAAAGTCGTAATTTCGGAAAAGGCACGGGCATGGCACACATTAAATCCATTTCGATCGAATATCTTCCTTCTGACGTGAACGGAAATTTCATTAAACATATGCTTGCTTAGGTATATTAACATCTTTCATCTACATTCAAAATTATGTGGTCAATTCCGAAATAAATGTCTTGTAATTACAAAACTAGAAGTGAATTATTAAACTAAATTTAATTATGAAATTAGTTAAATTTAGTAAATTTAATTTTAAATTTTACTAAATAGCTTAAACGAAACAGAATCTGATGATTATGGAATAATTTAACCATTTAATAAATGTTAGAATCAGAGTTTTTAGAACAAAATTTCAACTATCATTTCATGTATTTTTGTAAACACATCAAACTATTTCTGTCATTCCGAAGATGCTATGTCGTAAGGAAGTTTTGAATTGAATTTCAAGGTAAATGTTTGTGTCACCGGAAAAAGCTCGTTTGTACTTTCAAGGTCGCTTAATGATCCCATTAATATCTACTTAAGTAAAAACGAGTTTATAAATAACCTCGGAAGTTTTCGTTCTTCTCTTTTTAAAAATATGCTCCTAATTTTTAATTTGTGTTCATTCATTTTGGAGCAGTCAAACATGTCTCTGGAGTCATAAAACTTCGACGTCATTATTTCCTTCCAATTCATTTCGTAGACTTCTTTCAAATAATTTCAGCATTTCATATAAGTAAGAATTTTACATTATTTCCAAACGAGTTCAGATGTCGAATGATCAAAAACCAATTTTTTAAACAATTACTTAAATTTTGGAATTCGCCTTAAAGGAAAATGCACATCCTATATATATATATATATATATATATATATATTATTCTTGAACAAATTTGCAGTCGTTTAAAAATAACCATACCTCCGCTTATTGATAACTCTATTAAGTAAGAGAAAATCGGAATGCTGTTTTTGATACCATTTCATCAATTCTAGCCATGACTATTGGAGAGAAAAGCGGCGTAGAGTCACGTTAAGAATTGGAAGAGAAAAAGTTTATCAGAATTTGAAGCGAAGCAAGTTCATGGCAATTATCTGTTAAAAAAGGAAGTTTACCTCTTTCATTAGTGACGCTAGAGCCGAAATTAAAGAATTGCGTGGGCATTTAATGTTGCTGTTATTGCATAGAAAGATGGTACATTCCACGCAATTGAGTTATGCAGTTTTGAAATTTGAATTTAAGTTGGAAGCAAATGATTTTATGAATTATGCCAAAACGAAATATATGTAATTTTTTAATATTTCTATTTTAAAGTGTCTATACATTTGGTTTGAAAAAATTTCAATGCAAATATATATATATATTTACTGAATTTTGTGAGAATGAGGTGTGATAGTTCTAAAACGATTTTGTTTTCATGATACTTTGATTTCAACTCAAATTTTATCATTGTATAGTTATTTCCACAAAATAATAATGATTTGGTTCTCTGAACAACTCATTTCAAAATTTAAGCAAATCATTATTTTAATTTGGATAAGTTCGAATATATGGCTATATAAATCAAATGAAAGCTGAGAATTTTGCAAAAAAGAAAAGGCAGTTTGCTTATATGATAATCTAATTCTGTTTCCAATGCTGCATCTTCAATTAAATAAGCAAATCGTAGAATGAAAATATTTATGAGTATAAATGATGATGAGAATATATAAATAAAAATTCTAAATTTTGAATACATCAAAATACAAATCCGAAAATATTTTTATTTCATCAGGGCTCAGTAGCATACCACTACTGCGATGCAATCAAAAAAAAGGGGGGGGGGAGGAAAAGATTAAAAGAAAATAACTATATCTCCTTTCTTTCACAAAATATTTAAACAGATTTCATAAAATATTTATGCAGTATTATTTAAACATTATGTATTTTATTTGATACATTTAACGCTGAAACCAGTATGAAATGTACTTTTAAAAACTAAACATTTACACATTTGGTCAATCTACAGTTAAATCTCACAGATAATGAATGCACAACTTTAATAGTTGATTTGATTGTCTTTATAAATAGATTTTACGATATTATAGACTGATATTTGATAATCAAATTTGAAATTAGAGGAAAGAATTAACATCTTAAGTCACCCCCCAAAAAGGAGCTTACATAAAAGAATATAATAAAAGGGATTTAAAATTAGATAATAACATGAGGGAATTAATATAAAATTATGAAATAATTTTAAATTCTCTAAAACTTTTATTCACTCCATAATAGAGAAGTTGGTTATATTCTTCTTTTCGCTCATAAGCAGAGGAGAAACATGATTTTTATTGTCTGTTTGAGGCTTAAGGTGGGGCAATTTTCCCCTATAAAAGATATGTATCATTTTTCCTTATGGCCAAAAAATATCTAATTCTTTTGTACAGTAAAGTTATCTAATAATAAATAATTTAAAATTTTAATATTTTTTTCATCAATTCTAATTTTATTAATCTTGAAAATTAACATTAAACAATTAATTAAATATATTAAAAAGAGAATAATTTAAGAAAAGTAAAATAAAAAGAAAAATGACCATTTAATTACAACGTTTAATGCTGTTTAATAAATTCTATAATTTTCAGTATTTTTTCCAAAATTTAATCTATCCAATATTTCGCCAAAAAGAGCGATAAATCGAACTTGGCGAAAAATTTCTCTTTTGGCGATAAAACTGCTTCTGACCTGCTTCGCGGCGACTGAATGATGATAGGTAGTTACGAGAACGCAACAAAAAATATCAACATCATTCTTTAGTCATTCATTTTTCACGATTCAAATTGTCCTTAAAAGTTGTTGAATTGCATTTATTCTTCCTTCCACGTGTGCCATCAGTTTTTCTGTGGATGAACTCATTGTTTGCTTTGCTCAAAAGGAAGTTAAATTCACGTGTTCACTGTTGAAAAAAAAGCGTAACTCCTCGAGGACTTTTAAAGGTGCGGTGAATTCCTGTGAGATTTTCATTGTTGTCGGCTTATCTCTATTACTTCACGGAATCAGTGAACGTTTATTATAAAGATAAGGTTAAGAAAAGTTAATTCATGCTTTTTGTATTGTTACGTAATTCTTACACAATTTTTGCTCCTATTTGATTATCAAAAAAACTAGAATTCATAATATTGTTTACTTTTTTTTTTTTTTTTTTGCTCTTGATTTAATCCAGTTTGAGCAGAATAAAACAACTGTTTACATTTCCTACGAATTATAAAGCATCATACGAGAATCATTTTTTTTTGTTTTAATTAAATTACTGCATCTCACATTTATACCCAATGAGATGAAGCTCCTATCTTGTTAAAAGATGAAATCCCCACATTGTTGCGGAGATAACCATAATTCAATTATGTCCAGACGTTCTTCATCTGTCCGGCTATGTTAAAACAAAATCATGCTTTGCTCAAGAGAATATAAATTTTTAAATTCTATTCATTCATTTATGCTAATCATGTAGACTGACACTATTTTGAAGCTATATGATAACTATTTTGAGATATTCTAATTTTGAACTATGATCAGACTGCACATGTATTAGCATAGCGAGGATTGGCCAATGAGGATATAGATGTCAATGGCTCCAACCTAAGGCAAAGGCTAAGGGGAGAAAAGATAAGTGCATGCATGTTGTTTTTAAAATCAAATATGATTCTAAGGTGGAAAAAAGAATAACATACCTTTGATGTCATTTACCCTTCCAACGTCCACTGGACATTTGGACGGGCAACCATTTTTCCAAACTTCCATGCTCGTGAGAAGTTTAATCAGTAATTGATGTACATGGTGAGTCATCGATAGAAGTGGATCTGGAACTTTTGATCCTACATCCAAGACTTTATGTTCAGAACAATGCAGTCTCAGAAAAAATAATTACTATAATTATTACTCAGAAAAAATAATTATGGCAAAGATAAAATAAATTATTGCACTTATCCGTTAAGATATTTTGTAGAGAAGTATTCTATGAATAATCCGTCATTAAAACATAAATAAAACGTTTCCATAAAGGATATAAAGAAAGTTTGTAGCACCTCCTTTTCCCCTTGTGCAGAGAGCGCCCCCTTGTGGCGTTTAACAGAAGTCAAGCAGGAGACCTGCATCCTGAGGTCGAATTTTTCCCATGCGCAACCCTTGCGCTAACGCCGACTGCTTTCGGCTGGAAACGGTGGAATCCTTCCACCATACTGTTTTCTTTAACCTAATTGTCTATGTGTATTTGTAAATTTTGTAGTGTAGCTGTGTTTGTGTAAATTAAAAATACTTTCTTTAAAACCGGGCAGTTCATTAGAAAATCACAACACACTCACCATAAGTTTCATAAAATAAGCTTGATTCAAACATAAAAAAATTATTGAATTCTAAGAAATAAACTAACAAAACACAGAAATAAACTAACAAAACACAAAATTTTTCCCATGCGCAACCCTTGCGCTAACGCCGACTGCTTTCGGCTGGAAACGGTGGAATCCTTCCACCATACTGTTTTCTTTAACCTAATTGTCTATGTGTATTTGTAAATTTTGTAGTGTAGCTGTATTTGTGTAAATTAAAAATACTATATTTAAAACCGGGCAGTTCATTAGAAAATCACAACACACTCACTATAAGTTTCATAAAATAAGCTTGATTCAAACATAAAAAATTATTGAATTTTAAAGTTTTAAGATTAGGGATAGAAACAGAGAGATTAAATAAAAATGTAGCTGCTATGCATTTTAAAAAGAGAATAGAGATTATAAAAACGATTGCTAACAACGTATTAAACATTATGCATTCTGACATACCACATGTCGTAATTGTGAAAACGAAATAATAATTATATATATTAATTCGCATAAAATATTATTAAACATGCAAAAACAATACCATGTCATCTATGAAAGTATTGAGCCGTTTCTTGCGATGTACATTTATAAAATAAATATTTTATTGATTCTCAAAAGCTTCGACATCTATTAATCAAACACAAAGCTTCTTTAAACATGAATGTAGCAGTGTCCAAATATAAATATTGATAATTTTTTTCGAAAAAATCGTTTGGTATCTAAAAAATGATTGCATCAGATTTACAACGTTGATGCATTTTGTCATAAACAAAACAAACGTAGACTAGAATGGTTTTATATTCTAAATAAAAAGAACAGAAAACATTTTCTTAGTTATTTACTCGCTTTTTTTTCATACGCAAACGAACACAAGTTCTAAAAGCACTGGGTTAGACCTGATCGAATTTTGGCTTAAGCAGTGGCGTATTTAGTGTGTGATATAGGTGACCCCAGATAATATGCATTATAAGTCTCTTCTTTTAATAACTGATTAATTTAATTTCACAATTCAATAATTTTTTTAAATTAATCATCGTATTAATAATTTATTTTGGTTTAATATTTTTATTTATTTTACTAATTTTGTGAAAATATTTATGCTTTTATTCTTTATTCAATATGTTTATCATAAAAAATTACTAAAATAATACAATTCTTAAAAAATAACTATAATTATTGATTATAATTTTCTAGCATAAAAATAAAAGCATTTTAATTATTACAATGGATTTTAAAGAAAAAATAAATTTTAAACAAATATAATATTAGAAATTAACATTTCATTGAATTATCGAGATGTATATATAACTTAACCAGTTAAATAATGTATTAATATTCCAAAATATTATAATTAATTAATTAATTACAATATTATTATAATTTATTTATTAATTAATTCTAAACATTTCCCTTAGTCCTAATATTTTATGATACATAGAACTGGTGGTTTTACAAAATTATTTGGCAACTAATATAATAATACTTTCAATTTAATTGCATGGGAACTATTCTCTGCCCAACGACCCTAGGCAGTTGTCTGGACTACCTAGTGGAAAATTCACTTGGGTCTAAGTTCGCTAAGCCACTGCTTAAGCGAACTAGGTCTTAAAATTTTGATTGCTAAGAGACAAAGGGAGCCGATTTATATATATATATATAATTCTTCCATGTAGTTTTTATTTTCTTTAATATTTTAGAACAAGACCTAGGAAACTTTCTTGAACATATCCTTCTTGCACATACAAACACACATCCTCGAGACTCATTTTACCATACATATAAGGGGCTTATTTGTTATCGGGCAAGCTTATTCGTTAGTCCGTAGCTGACTGTGTTATTTTCCTTGAGTTATCGTCTGCCACTTACTTTACAGGTTAGACCGTTTGGATTAGAGATATCAAACTTGGCATATACAAACTTTGGAGAGAAGAAATTTTCATCTATGGGCAATTTTTTAGAAATTTCAATCAGAATTCTAACTAATTAAAAATTAAACGAATTCCGTAATAGTTGCCGGAAATATTAAAATGTAAAAAAGATTTTTTACATCATCTTTAAATTTAAAAAAAATTATATTTTCAATGATACCAATTTTCCTCCCTTACAACTTTTTTCAATTTTTAATTAACTTAAAATATTTTCAGCTTATTTTACAACAATATCATCCATTGTTAAAGTTAGTTAAACTCGAGTCGTTTTCATTGTTTCTACTAATATTTTATTCTGGCTTTTTTTCTCGTTGTTAATGATTAAGATATGAAGATTCATTTTAATTTTCCTAGTTGGAAATGTTTAAATATAAGGCATGTTTATAGCAACATTTTTGAATAATATGGCAATTACAGTTAAACTTCAGAAATAAATGGTGGATATTTTTTTTAATATTTGCACATTTTCGAACACTTTTAGAGAGTCCTCTTTAAATTTAATACCTTTATTGCCTTATTTTTGCGCACTAAATATCTTTTACTAAATCAGATAAATTTTTATTGAATAGCCATCCGATGTATTATATAAACCAGGAAATATATTTTGCAAATATATAGAAATATATTTAATGAGTAATTCTTCTTTCTGTTCTTTTAGTTTTTAAAAACGTCTTAGACTTAGCAAGCATATTAATGAAATAGTTAAAGTTTAACTTGTTTGAAATTTAAGTGCAAATTTTATACGGGAGGCAGAAAATTAAAGAGATGATTAGTACAATGAATAGAACGATGTAAGGCTTTTAAAACTGCGCGCTCTACATGAATATCAACGTTTGAAGTTAAAAATATTTTACTGAGGAATCCTCTAGTATAAAGTTGCGTGTAAAAGATTTAATTGATACTTTACGTAATCAATAATTTCAGCGAATCAGCTGGTTGCCAAAGGTGGTTGTTTATGATAACATGGAGACCATTAAAATGTTTCTATAGAAGTTGTCGTTTTCAACTCTCGTTTGAAAATTTTTCTGAACATGATTAAATATATTTGGATGTAAGAGACTTTCAAAAAAATATTAAAACATTTTTTTTTTTGTATTTAATTCTTCGAAGAAAATTCTAGAACAGAAACAAAAATTTAAATCAAAGTAATTTTCAAAATTTATAATTTTTACTTCTATTTAAAACTTAAGTTAAATTGCACGTCACTTCAAGGAGACAAAATATTGTATTAAACTAAAATATCTATTTAAAAATTTGGAAAGCTTATTTTATCTTTTAATGCATATGGAATTACTAGAAGTTTTTATAGTGTTTTAATATGTTTTATTCATTCATTATAAAAAAAAATTGTATATAAAGTCAGAGAATAGCTCCGAAATTGAGTAATTTGTTTTAATTCCTGTGAATGCTTAGTAAAATTTTGTTGAATTAAAAAAAAGTGCTTTCACACAAATTCTGAAAGGAAATAATATAACTTTCATAGAACTACTTAAAAATATGCTCAGCATTAATTGATTGACTACTGACCAAGCTCTTTTACATTTTTGACAAAATTCGCTTATATAAATAAAACTAAAGCACTAAAATTTCGTAAAAATTCAAATTACCGATTAGATTTACTTTAAATTTTGCCCCAAAAAATAATAAGAATGAAGAAAGTTTTCAGCTAAAGTTTCTTGTCAATTAATTAAATAATTTGTAATTTCATTGCTCATCATGCAAACAAAAAAACATAATGGTTCCCAAGATTTGTATTATAATTTAAAAATGGCAAAACATGGAAATTAGAAATATATACGTACATTAGATTTCTTTTTCTTTATTGATATTGAATAATGTAACTTCTTGAAAATTGATTCAAATTCCCTATTTCTAAAAAAAAAAATAAAAAAAAAAAAAAAAAAAAAACTTGTTACCTAAAAATAAAATAAAAAGCAAAACTTAAATATATGTATTTAAGGAACGGTCAAGATTCAATTCATTATTCAAGATGACTTCCTTCCTAATAACTTCTATAAACATTTATTAAGTTGCCATTCAGAATACTTAATAAAAATTTGTATTATTCTTTAAAAATTTATTAATACTGAACAGAAAAATTAGCTTTATGCGGTTTTAAAAATCGTTTGGGTTAGTCTGTAATTTTTTGAGCAGCTAAGATATTTTAAACTTAATTTAAAGCTGTAAGTGATAGAAATATTTTGTATTGAAATTCCGTAGAGTGCTAATATTGAATATAATTGTACTAAACTAATTGATTGTTATATCAATTGATGTTTACATCAATTAGCTTTCAGCAACACTGATTTGATATGTGATAACTTTAACCGTTATTTATAAATGTGTGTTATAATACAATGACCTCACATTTTTTTCACAGTATTATTGTATAAGAAATAATATTTAATTTTACATTAGCTGAAGACATGAAAATAATTTCACCACGAACACGGATGGCTGTACGACCTAGTTAATAAATAACTCTGCAAAACCTTTTTGTATTTTATTTCTGGACAATCATAACTGAAAACGATTTTATTTTCTTTTTGAGTCATGAGATAATCCTATAACCATAAATAACGTACAGATTCTTTGCCTTTACCTTCTAGAAATGTATTTCATTCAACCTCCAACTGCACCATAATCAGCTGTCAAAAAGTATGACAGCAACAATGGAAGCATTTTTGACAGAAGAGAATAAGAAAATTGAATATGTCCGTTGCTCTACGGTTTAGAAATATTAAATTTATTTGATATTATCCTCAAAGAACGCCCAGAAGAAATGAACAATTGCAGGAAATTATATTAATGCAACCTTGGTGCGTTTCCAACAATAAGGCCATTTTAATTTATGAGTAGTCATCCTCAGAGACACATGGATTGGAGGAGACCACTTAAATAACCTTTGGGCAACGCTCAACTGAAATGACACGGTATGTGGAGTGTGAAATTTCCATAGCTGCAATCTCATGTTCAGTTTAAAACTAGATTACGTAATAATAATATATACGAAATCCTTGTGTTAATAATGCAGTAAACGGTCTAATTAATGATTGATAAATTATATATATGAATTATGGATATGTTTTGGCAGTATTTCAGAATTATTTAAGCATTTCTAACAAATATTACGAAAATAGTACTGTTAAAGCACTTTTCTGTACTTAGAAGTACGCATTCATTCTGTCAACTAAAAAGAAAATTAAAATGTTTATAAGAAATTTTCTTTTTGAATTTCATAGTTGAAAACTATCTCTATTTCTGCTAATAATAAAGGAGTTAAGTATGTGCATTTGTTGGTGCTCTACATGTTAGACCTATTGGCCTATAACTGCCAAATTTGGCATTAATATAATTTTCCTCTCGGAGAGATTGCATCTCAGAGAGACTTTTTAAAATTTTTTTATTAAAATGTTAATTATTTAAAAATTAAACGGGATTTTCGAGATTTTTTTTCCAGCAAAAGCTTTCGAGAAAATTAATGTAAAAACGTAATTTTTATATCAAAACAACCATTATAATATTTAATTTGCAATATAATACCATGATATGATTATAATATATCAAAAATTATCTTTTCAATTATCGCATTATTATCTTTTTACCAGTTTAATTATCGCATATTTTTATGTGTAGTTAAAACATTGCAATTTTTTTGCATAATTTTTTTATAATGTATTTTATTGTGCAATGGAATTCAAACCATTTTTTCTATTTTATCAAATGTTTAAGCTCATGATTTTCTTTCATTGTTGAAAACTAAGAAAGATAGATTATGCTTACAATCTGAGTAATTTATATGAAGAACAGGAAATGAAGTTCCAGTAACGCGGAAAGCAAAGTACAATTGCAAGATAGATTATCCGTACAGCTACTTATTTAATAGTACCAAGGCATTATGGAACTTAAATCTGCGAGGAATAGTAATATTCTCAATAAACAAAATTGGTGTCAAACTATTAAAATGACAATCATAATTTAAAGTGCTTAGTACTTTATTTAAAGTGCTTAGAATTCAGTTTGTGATGACACCATAAATTAAAGACTTAAAAATAAACTTAATTAAAATATAAAATTTTTTAACTTACAGCGCATTAATAAAACTATCTTTTCAAGAACCATTTAAAAAAAAATTTATTGATTAGTTCATACTTCAGAAACAACTCTAATTTATTACTTGGCACAGCATCCATTAGATACTTATATGTATACATTACATCGTATCTTATTTCAGATATGCAAAGGAATGGAAAACATAAGAGATCAAACCATGTTCTCTCTAAGATTAGTTTCTATTGATGATTGATATGATTCTCAACTCTAAATCCGAGAACAGGATGAATTATGCAAGGACAAAAAGAATTATCGACACGCAAGACGAATGCAGCAGCGATAAGGTTTCAGCTACTGCGTTTTATTTGAAACTATAAGAAGACTCCAAATAAAAGTGTGACGATGATTCTGGTGGTGTTATTTCATGCATTAAATCTTTGATATTTCTCTGGTAGACTATTACTTATATCAAGAGAAATCCGGAAATAATTTATTATGTCTATAATTGAAACCGAAGTTAAGAAGCAATTAATGATAAATCATTTATTTTTCTGAATGATGTGTTCCCAAACTCTTAGTTGCGACCTACGAATCTTGAATGCGTATATATCATTTCACAATTTGTAAAACTATGAAGTGGACTTCAACACGTCACATGGTACCAACACAACAAAGAAAGCGCAATCCACAAATAAGCGGTTCGTGTCATTTTAGTTTCACTTACCTTAATCAAAAATTCTTTTTCACAACAAGCATTCAATGTAGTTTGCATATCCATAAATTTCAAAGCGGTTCATTATCATTTATGCCCACATCTATTAATTTTTAATTACTTTTTTAATTTTTTGATAAAGTTTTTTTCCCAATAAAACCTTTTTCGGGAAGTATGTGTGCATGGCAAATAAATTTTAGTTCGGTTTTTGAGTTAATATATTTTATTTATTGTTGATTCTTGACTTAAATGTTATAAAAGAGTATTATAGGTTGTTTTCATTATAATAAAAGTATTATAGGAGAGGTGTTATTATCAATAGAATAAAATCCATATGCAAAAAATATGTGATGAGTGTGAAGCGATGTCAGAATACTTTTAAAAGATCAAAAATGTTTTGTTGCGATTTTTTTTTCCCTTCTTTTTCTAGAAACTCGTAGCAACTGTTTTCCACCTAATGCTTTGGCTTTTCTAAGAAGTAAATAAGAGGGAATATTGTTTTTCTGACGTCTTGTTTCAAAAAATTCTATGGCTGCGTTTCGTACAACAGTGGTGTTATTTAATTATTATGGTAAAATGTTTGACTAATGAAACGATTTCAAGTATAATACTTCAATTCATAATTTTAGTTGACTTATTTCAGCTTCCACCGCAGGTTTAATTCATGGAAGAATTGAAAATTTTTAAAAAAACCTGCTACTTTAATGAGTATTTTAAGCTCGTATTATATTTGTATTTTAAATTGCATCAAATTTATTTTACAGCAATCAGCATAACATTCACGTTATACATTTTTGAATGCGTATATGTTCCATATGTTTGTTCTTAAGATTTCATACTTTCTTGTGTAATTTTAACCTTAAACTGACTACTCCGACCCCCTCGAAGGCACTCGGAAAAATCTGAAAGACCGGACCGCCGAAGCAGCAACACTGGCGGGAACTGTGGTTGAGTCCTAAGGGCCATCATCAGCCACGGTACAACCCTTCCCTTTGGAAGTACGTCCTGTCATCGATGGGAGGAGCCAGATCCCCACCTTTTTCTGTACCCATCAGGGTAGCGAGAACCAACCACCATGTCGGAAGCTCCTCATCCTAAATCAAGAGGTGCCTCCCGGGAGATTCATTTGTGTTTAAATTGTCATATCATTATTTAAAATATTGTTAAAATCAGTAAAATAAATTATATTTGTAAAGATTCCACCCAAACATGAAATAGTGAAATCAGATAATTGAACGTGGAAGCATCATAACATTTTATAGAAATATAGGCGGATATGCATGTGTTTATCAAAATTATTGAGGTGGGAAAGGGGAACTCGGATTTATTCCCTACGGATTTGGCGAATTTTAAAAAAACACATACATAAGTGATGCGACGTTTTACAGAATATTTTATAGACATTTTCTCCATTCTCCTCATATTCTTTCAAGATGATCTTTGAATTCTTAGTAATCATAAATAATCTAAAAGCAATCCAAATTCTTGCCTGATAGCAGAGTTCCACTGCAGTTACGTCACGATAAATCTTTCATTGTCATTCTTTTTATCAGTTGAGTATTTATAGGGAAAAAATTGATTATCAGCTTAAAAATAAATCCGAGTGAACGTGTTGAATTCGCTTCTGATTTCTACTTGTTATTGAATATATTATCTGCCCTGAAGAATTTGGAATTAAAAAAATATTCCAAATTGATTAACATTAAGGAATACATATAAATGTTAATTAATTTAATCTTGTAGAGTGGCAATATATTTCCTTTTTTCAAATGAAGTCGCCAGATTTGATGATTTTCTTGTTCAAAATAGTCCGATTGTTTTTCTTTTCTTTCTTTTTTTAAAAGAAGAATTTCAATTCAAAAATGTACAGGAGATTCGAATCTCTAATACGAAATATGTAATGAATATGTTTTATTTTTACATTTATTTATTTTTAACATTATATTTTTACATTTATTATATTACATTATATTTTTACATTTATTATATTACATTATATTTTTACATTTATTTATTATTTTACTACATTTATTTTATTTTTAATATTTAATCTTAATTATATAGCAGTTATAGTATGGAGTCAAAAAATATATTTAATATCGTCACGATGCACGTGACGATATTAAATATATCTAGACTAAGCAATGAAAGATATTACTGTAAACTAAAGTTACGATGTTTTTACAAATTTATTAAGTTAAAGAAAAATTGATATCATAGAAAAGTTGTTTTGTTAATAATTTTTAAGATGTTGTATATATTGACTTTGTGCAATAATATTATTCAAAATGATTGAGAAACCAGCTGTAATGGTCTACTCGAAACTTTCTGGCATACTCTTCAATAAAGATCTTTTCCCCAGCTCCCCACATCAAATTGTGGACCTTGGACAAGGCAGCGAATGATACGCATGGCATTGCCTGGCGAACAATAATTACTAAATATAGCATTTTTACTCAAATCTATCGTGAACATTTATATTTTGGCGCCTTTTTGCTTACCAAATGGAAACAAAATTTGACACGGAATTACAATTTTAATCATAAAATTACTTATCGAATTTCATTGATTTAAATTGTATTTATAAGTTATTGCGTTTACTTGGACACAAAAGTACAGGCCAACAGAAGGCCAACCGTTTTACAGATTTGGTTCCAATTTGATAGGAATAATCTGCGTAGCAAATTTTATATATCTAACTCTTTGCGTTTTGTAGTGATCGAGTTTACTTGTACTCGAACAGTCAGACAGACTTCTGAAATGATTTTTTTTTTCCAAAATTTGTTAGAAATCTATAAATTTTGTATAAAATTCATATTCCACATTTCAGCTTAAAGTGTTTGTGTGTGTGTGTGTTTGGTTTGGTTTGGTTATATTAACGTCCCGTTTGAAGCAACACTAGGGCTATTTTGGGACGGACCTCGTGATATGGAACCATGGTCAGATGATGAGGACGACACCTGAGCTGGCACCCCTTCTCCACACCACACCACACCAGCGGGAGGACGTTTTGTCATGACGGATTTAACGTGCAACAGACCTCCTTACACGACGGTTCTTCGGTGGAATCGGGTCACGAATCTGAAACCCTCCGGTTCCGAAGCCGAGACCTTACCACCAGGCCACCGCGGCCCGTGTGTGTGTGTTATTGTATTCATAGACAGAGAGACATAGTACCAAAAATGCATGGTTTACACTCAGAAAAGGTCCGAAATGTGGAGATTCGACAAAATCTCTAGATCGAATTTTTTTGACGATTACAATATTATTTCTTTGCTTGTTTCGTAGAAGGGAAGGAAACATTGCTAAATTTGGAATTTAACTTATCTTTTAATTAAAAAACTATTTAAAGTTTTGAATCAGAACCCTTTTTTAATGAGCGTCCAACAGAAGTAAATGAGTACTCCAACGCTCCATAATTAGTAGTTCTAAGTCAAACATCTGTCCTGTAGAATGTTTTAAACAATGCATACATATAACATCACACCATTTTCAAATGGCATGCCATATAAAGGCATTGTCATTCTTAAAATAAAGAATCTGTCATTTATGCATTTCAGAATGTATGGAAATTTAAAAGCTTAATTTGTTGGTCTTTAATTAAATATTAAGCTTAATAATTAAATATAACTGTTGGACATCTGCCTTTCAGTGCAGCTCAAATCATAAATTATTACTGAAGGATGTTGACTGGTCATTAAAAGGCAAATTATAAGGGTAATTTTCAATAATTTTCTTTATTTATTCCGCATTTTCCATTGTTTACGCAAGAAAAACAAAAAAAAAAATTATATTTGTAATTAAACTTTTATTAGAAAGAAGAAAACAAAATAAAAATGGCAACCTAATTTACTATTCTCAGGAAGTAAGAGAAATGACACGTATCGGTTATGAAATCACAAGTTATTGTAAATATATACATTAGGAAATGTAGGGAAAACTATCGAAATCGAGTTTTTTCAAATTTGACTTTGCTTTTTTTCCCCTTCTAATTTTAAAGAAAAGCTTAATCACTTAATCACTAACGCCTAATGTTACGACTTTATTGAGAAAACCATTAAAAGTTTAACTACGTACAAAAGATTCAATTGAAATGTTACGTAGCCAACTATTTGGGGAATCAGCTGGTCGCCAAATGCGGCTAGTAATAATTATTAATGTGTTCCTGTACATTGGAACTCTAAAGATTGAACTATTCGATTTGGTCTATATACTTTGACTGTAAAAATGCGCATCTCGGAGCGATTTTTAAATTTTTTTATTTTAACTTTAATTAATTATCAAGATTTAACTTGGAAATTAAGCAACGGTTATATTTAAAAAAAACTGCAGCTATTTTTAAATATTGCTGCTCTTCTTTGTAATATAACTGGATGTATAGACAGAAATTTAGGAAAATGCATAACACAATTTATAAAACGGTGTAAGACTTACAAAATAATATGAAATATATGTTTATTAAAATTTAAGAAGTAAGCATATTTTGCTGAGGGAAGGATTATTTAGTTACCTAAAATATTTAACTGGAATTTTTAACAATCGTTAATCCCAGCAACCAACTAATGTCAAAGGCCGCCAAAGATTTAAATGAAAAGATCGGTTGAAATTTGAAGTAATCTTTAATTTAGTATAATTTATTAAATAATTTTTCTTTTGATTTCATATTTTAAATATAGAAATATATTTTCATATAAAGAAATATATAAAAAGAAATACATTCTAATCTTATATATATAGAAGGAATTTTTCAAATTCCTTTCCATGTATTAGATTATAATCCTACATTGTAAAATCTTTGGATTTTTTTATTCTGAATAGATTTAGAATATTTAATAGGTTTTTGAATTAGTTAAACATAAAACTGAAATTTAGAAGTAAAGAGGGAGTTAAAATGTCATGAAATAAATTAAATTTCACCAATTTTAAACCTACTCGGAGTACTAAATGACGTTCAAATCCGATAAGCATATTTTTTTATTCTTTTTTATCTTGCAGCTCTTCAATTTTCTTAGGTATAAAGTATAATGCCTCCGCAATTCATTAAATACACAGATTAAATACAGAATAATTTCACGAAATAAATATTTTTTCTTCTACTTTCTCGCTTTCTCTCTCTCTCTCTTTTTCTCCCCTGAAATACATTTTGGTAAATGTTTCTTTGTTAATATAGTACAAAAATCACAAGCTTTGGGGAAAATCCATTAAGGAATTCGAATACTAATATTGAATCCAATGTAATTATTATACAATACTACATTGAACTTGTTTCATATTTTTTGGAATTTCCCGATCTGTTTATACGCTTATTTTATACGCTTATTGTTTTTGATTAATAGAATGATATTCTGACTTTCTACCAAGGATTTTCTCTCCCTCTCTAACATATTTAGAAAGCGTTCATTCCAAATTGCGTGATTAAAATGATCTGACATGAAAGTAGTGTGGATGGGATATCTAATCTTCCAATCTGTGCCATACCAATTCTGACCTATTACTCGTATTTACGAAGTGTTTTGAATTACGAAAATTCAGTTGGCGTGGTGTTGGTGTGTTAAAATTCAGCTTTAGAACTATTTCTTTGTGTAATATTTATAGTCTTCTTGCACAGAAATGATATTTTTATTGGTTTGTCACAATATTTTAATGTCAATCATATTCATTAAGCCGGGAAAACATTTATTCATTCGAAAATACCAGAAACAGTCTGACTTTTTTTAAGTATATTCATATATTCTATAATTAGATCATTCATGACTTTATTAAGGTCTCACATAGTTTTTACATTATTATTATTTTTTCATAAAGGTAAAGGGTATTTAGAAATAAGATTAAATAATGGAGAATAAGATAAAAAAAGATAAAATAAGGAGAGAAGAAAAGTAGATTAAAAACATACAACTTAAATAGCATCAACTGATTTAAACAAAATTTTTATCATTATCGTTCTTATCGTTTACGTAGAAAACAAATGTAAAACTCGATCTAAGAGATAAAAATTATCATAAACAATTTTGATTTAATTATGCTATTAAAGCAATGAATATGGGATCTAAATGTATAAGAGCATAAGATGAGTTAAAAGTACACTATTACTCATCAGAATAATAACAGTGTATAATACTCCTTTTCTCGAAGTTCGAGAAAATTATTAAACAAATGATAGCACCAAAATCTGTGCTATCACTCTATGAATAATATACTGACGATTGGTAAATAGATAATACAAATTTGAGATAAAATTCAGCAGTATTTTACTAAACTTATGATAGCATTAGAATGTGTGCTATCGTTTCTATGAATAATTATAACATTTTGTCGAATTATAAATAGATAATTAAAGCTTGCGATCATATAATCAAACTGATTCATCTGAAATTCAGCATTACTTTAAATCATTTTTGATGACTTCATTACAACCGATATTCTTCTATACGTTCAAAATAATAGACAAAATTGAAGAACATGTCTCCCAACTGAAACCAATGGCACGATTTTGTTATTTCCGTTACGACGTTATCTGTCTGTCGGTATGTCTGTTTATTTGTACGTGAGTTCGATAATTATGAAACGCAACTAGTACTTAAATTTTAAAATGTGATATTAGCAGCAAAATTGTAGATCAGTATCGAAATTTAAACCAAACTGGTTTGTAACAAAATTCATAATCAGTATCCTACTTTAAAAGCCAAAATCAAACACAAAATACCTCTTATAACTTAAAAGCAAAAAAGAGATTAGGAAAATTAAAAAAAAAAAAAAGAGTATGAGAAACAAATCCATATAAAAATAATCATAATCTTTTAGCAGACGATAAATGAAATAAAAAACAAATTTTTGCAATTTTTTTCACGCGAATTAAATGGAATAAGAAGATTACGGTTATGAGTCCTTTAAAAACTTTTTAAGTGCTTGTGATTTATAAGTGATCTTCTTGCTTTCATTTTTGTTTTAAGTATTGTTTAAAGATGCTTTTGTTTGCTTGTTCAAAGATACCTGCTGAAATTTTTTTGTTGTACATTTGCGTTTAAAATCCATTATGTCGACTTAAATGAATTTTATCTTCTTTGGATTATGCAAGGAAGTTTGCATTAAACTTCTTTACGACTGTTGAATGTATATTTATCGATTTGGTATTTAGATATCGTTGTATAAGCTAATAAAACTAGATCAAATGGATTTAATACAATTTCTAATTGACAATATATTCCAAAATTTAGAAGTTGCATACCACATACCAGAGAGAGTGTTCTATGTTTCCCATTTACTTAAAACCCTTTCACTACTAATAAGGCCGAACCGGCCTTGCAAATTCTACCCTGCCAAGCGAATTTCTGCTTCAAACGAGGAGTGAAGATTATAAAATGAATTATCACCAAGGATATCTTTATTTTACATTCTGTGTCCTTCGTTTGAAACAGAAACTAATTTGCATGGCCAGTTCAGTAGGGAAAGGGTTAATACAAATAAAGACGAATGTATGCGTGTTTGTTTGTTGGTGGTCTACATGCCAAACCGTTTGATCTAAAGCTACCAAACTTGGCTCATAGAACTGCCATTATACTTTAAAAGATGATAAACGATCTCTTTTATAATTTTAATTAATTAAGCAAAACATTGACAGTATTAGAAAGCAGAAATCATTTTCACATCTTCTCAAAATTCGTCCCCATTTTTTCAATTATGCTATTTTTTTTAAAGTATTATTGTTTTTTGATTTTAATCAATTTTAATAAAATATTTTAACCTTATTCTACAATAAAACATTTTTATTGCTAAAGCAAAACTAAAATTCGTTTTTATTATTGCTACTAATATTTCATTTTGCATTTTTTTCCGTTGATGATGATTAAAGTATGAAGTCACGATTCATGTTTCTCTAATGAGTTTTTATTTCAAATTTGCTTTAAGTTACTTTTTGAAATTTGTTGTATTTCTAATTAAAATTTTGAACTCTACAAGTAAGCAGCGATGAAATTCTTTAAAGTACTTTCCTTGTTAAACACTGCTAATTTTTAATGCAATATAACTGAATGTATACTTATACATTATCTTCCTTATCTCTTGAAAATCTCTCTCTGATTTAAGTGCATGAAATTCAATGCTGATTCAGAGAAATGATTGACTCATTTTCAAAGTTATTACAAAAATTATAAGAATTTATTCCACAGTATTTTATCTGAACGATTTTAATTTCTGTTCTTACTATTAATAATAAAGATGAAAGTGTGTGTGTATATGTGTTAGAGCTCTACAGGCCAGACTTAGAACTACCAAACTTGACACTTATATTCTTTGGAGAGTGGAAATGTACAACTTTTTACAGTTGTAATCAATTAAAGATTAATCCAAATTTTGACGTTTTATCCATAATTTCCGAAAATATTACAACACAAAAATCTTTTTTTACGTTATTTCGAAAAATTTTTTAAAAAAATTGTCTTTATACCGATATTAATTTGATAGTAATGCAAACTTTTCCTGAATTTTAGCAATTTTTTTTGCTTAATTTTTAATAATAGAATTACATTGTTGATTTGAAATTCAAACAGTTTTGATTGTTTCGTCAAATATGGAGTCGTATGACTTTTTTTCCCAATGTTGAAAGCTAAAGAAGGAGGATTCCGTTAATTATCCGTATAGTTTATTAGACATAAAAAAATTTGAAATTACAATATCACGAATAAAGATGGAAGAACCGAATATTTATGTTTTGAATAGAATTGTAGTGTCATAAACTGGTCAAAATTAAAACTACTCAGGTACTCAATATGTGAGACAAATTAAAATAACATAACTTTAATGTCTGGCAATTTGGTGGAATCATAGATGCTTAAGTAAATCTTAATGATTTAACTAAAAGTAAATATAACCAGCTAGTCGCCCAAGGTGACTAGCTTTAACCCTTTCTAGGGCCGTGGGAAGTATGCTTCCTACGAAATTTATCAACTTTGTATGAATTTATGTAGGTTGGCATAAGTTCTGACAAATGTTTTTAGAAAGACAGAAACTTAGATGCTTTAGTTCTTTATTTTACACAAAATGATGTGTTTTGATTTGATACTTAACTATTAATTAACCAAATTAATTAATTAATCAAATTAAATTTATCTAATAAGCTAAATGAATCCCTTTTCTTATTCTAATTTCAAGCCTAAAAATATTTTAACATAATATGACTAGAAAAAAATGGACCTTTAAAGGGTTAAATAAAAATTGTTTAGCTTCATCAAGTCTCTTAGCATTTGACAAATTGACGCTTAAACCTTAACATTTTGATTTTTAAATTTAAATTCATATTTTAGGCGAGATGGATGAAAATTTGCGAGATGCATAGTATAATAAATAGAACGAGGCAAGTTCTATTATTAGAATATAGAAAAATATAAAATATATTACGCAACTAAAAATAACAAAAAATTTGATAACATCCTACGATTTGTAATCTGAATCTGTTCTTCATTTAACTCCTTAGAATATATTATATTCATCAGAAAAATCAATCATGCAAACGATAACATATAATAAAATGTAAATAAAAAAACACATAATTGTACCTTTATTATATAACATCGTTAGATCCTTTTAAAGGGCAAATAGAAATTCGAGATTCCTAGTTTTGTATTTCTCTGACGTAAATATGGAGAAAAACATTCTATTCAAAAGATTAAAGCATCTTTAAATGGAAATTAGATATTGTTCCAAGATTAATTTCATATATGGAGGAAAGATATTTTGGTAAACAACCTCGGATCTAAAAAATAATTTTTTTTTCGTCTATTTTTAACTTTCTGCTATTCAGGTTAAAATAAATGCCATGTGGCATTTAAGCTCAAAATTATTAGAACGTAGTAACCGTGTAAAATGTCTCGAAATTAGTTTTTGAATAAAAGTTGCTTGCAAGTATCATATTCTAAACATATAATATTAAAGAATTAATCATATTTGAAGGCAGATATTATAGTTAATCATCTCTGAAATACGTATAAAGGATGTTTACTCTCTTTAAAAATGATTTCGGGGCGCCGTTTAATTAATGTTTAATATATAAAGACTGTTTTTTAGAATGTTTGATCCGATAGATTTTTCTCTGGACTAAATCTACATCATGATTTGCATGATAGAAGAACTCTGTGTAAGGGATAATTTTCTGCCAGATATTTTCTTCTTCTATTTGTTTTAAGAGTTTATCAATCATGAGAAGTTTGCGCTTGAAATGAGCTGCTTCCAACAAATTAAAAGCATAATAGTTTGCTGTGAAACGCCAGAGGAATTCGGAAAAATATGTAGAAAGAAAAGGTGTGTGTGTGTGTGTGTGTGTGTGTGTGTGTGTGTGTGTTTATTTCATCCCTGGAGATGTAATTTATATAGATGAAAAGCGGTAAAGTGGATTTAGGAAAGGGAATCTTAAGTATCTTTAAAAGAATGTTGTAAGCATTAGGGATTTTTGTCCCTTCTCTCAAAGCGTGAGAATTTGCTGAATTCAGCGTGTAGAATCATTTAAATAAAAAGTGGGAATTGGATCAGGAAATAAAATAACATTTTAGAATGAAGTTAATATGGGCAAAATTAAGATAAAACTTAGGAAATTAATTAGGATTTAAATTAGATTTTAAAATATCATCACATATATGCATACATAATGCTTTTATCAATGTTCATGTTTTGGTATAGTTATTCATTGTTGGTATTTTTTAAAATATGATTTGCAACTCTGTTTTTGAAGTTTCACTCATTGAAAGTCTTTGGAAATGGAATTTATTCTATAAATATGGGACGTAATACTTTCTCTTGATAATACTTTGAAATTATTTTAATATTTTCCCCCATTCTTTTTATTTTTAATTCCTCATTGAAGGAGAACCCCGTGACAATGATAACCCCCTAACTGAATTTTTTTTTTGAGTTGACAGATTCATCATTTCCACCTTTTTTGTTTTTGATTGTAACTAGAGCTATTTTGGTTGTAGTCATTTTGGTAAACCCATGCTTCATCAAAGGACAAAATATATGTCCATTTATTTTCTGTTAAATAGTTTTCATACAAGGTTTCTACAAACAGTTCGGCATTGATTTTCTGCCAGTCACATGCCTCGGAAAAAACTGGTAAACATGTTTTTCTCAGCTTTTGTAAATCTCAATCTTTTATTGTTCATTATTTTATTTATTGCTACCATAGATTATTTAAAGAATTTGCAATTGATTTCTGCGTTGACGGATTTTCTCTCTTTACCAGCGATTTCATTTTAGGAATATATGAAACAGTAATACCCTTTTTCAAGTGTTCGTTTGGAATTTTTTCTATGTAGAATTGATGATTGACGGTTTTTCCCTTTTAAATTAAGAATGTTTCTTATTTTGTGCTTAGAATTTTTAATGCCATGCATTTCATAACATTTTTGAAGAATGGAATAGAAATATCTCTCTTGTGAGAGCGCAAAAACATACCCTTCAAGCCACAACTTCTTTACATGCAACATTTCGAAAAACAGAATAAATTTGAATGTAGCAAACGATATTTCTCGTTTCAAATAATAAGCTGTTTCCAGAAATTTTTATTCCAAAACATTTCTTTTTTCATATTCTTTATAGAATTTGTTCGAAAAATGTTTGAATACAAATAGAAATGTGTATCTTGAAAACTATATGTTTTCTCAAAACACACACACAAAAAATTATATCCCTGTAATTTACATGACAGAAGCACACATAAGAAATGTTTAGTAATGCATAAACGATGCGAAATAAGTTAATTTGCATATGTATTATGCAATAAAATAAAAAAAATCATTTTTTTTTGTATTGATATATATTTATCTTAGTTCGATATTCAAATTTATTTATTCGTTTGTAAAGATGATAAGGATTCGAAACTTAATGGCGCGATAATCAATGCTTTAGGCTTCTTTCCTTTGTTTTGACTTCGCGAACAATAGCAAAAAACTGGTGTGATTATTTTTGTATTGAGCTACATGCAGCTCACAAATGTGGTATGCCGATCTGAAAAACATTATTATAGTGAAACATTCAGCTTTTTTTTTTTTCAAAACTGAATGCAGTAAAGTTAGTAAAAAACATATTTTGTTAAATTGTACGAAACTCAATTTTTAATGGCTAATTATACACATTAAGTGCAGGTCGTCAAAAAATATTGAAACATAATTACTGGTAAATTCTAAAAATTTGAAGTTAAAGAAAATATATAATTTAAAAGAAAAGCACCCAATACTCAAAAAAAAACACCGAGAAAGAAGCACTGTTATCTAATATTGGCAATTATTTACTATCCTAATATAATTCTTGATTAAACTGATTATTTGATGTATAAAAAAATTTTAACAGGAAAGAAAAATAAAAATTTGATGAAATAAGATTGAATAATATTTCAAAAATAAAAGCTATATTTGCAAATTATATCTAGAAATATTTTTACGCATTTGTTAAAATTAAGGTAAAAATTATGCAACTAGATTTAAATTCCTGAGAAGATAATTTTTTAAAAAAATTTGAGATGATGTAAAATCTATGTTTGAGTAAAATATTTCCAAAAGTTATGTTTATTTAAATAACTTTTTTAATTTTTTAATTAATTAAAATTAATCTCTCCAAGCTGCACATTCTCACTATTTAAAATATGTTTGTGCCAAATTCGGTCAATTGGAATTTTAATACTTTAAAATTGGAAAGGAAATTAATTTTGTGGTGAAATGAAGATCATTACGATCCGTGCAGTGGAAGCAAGAAGATCCATGTTTTCGAGAACATTTCTTTAATGATCACATTTCACACAAATGAAACACAAAACAGAACAACATTTTATCTCATTATTTACAATCGCAATGCATTATGGGATGCGCACCTAATTAGGCATCGCCATCTATTATATAAAAAAGAAAACAGAGTTATGCGACTACTAGAATTTAAAATATAACAAATCACCAGACACACGTATTCGCTTTTACCATTTGTACAGATCACTGCTCAAAGACCATTAAATATACACGACTCATTAAATAATTATTATTATAATACTCATCAATATTCACGACTCTTGAAATAATTATTATTATAATACTCATTAATATACAGAATATTTTTTTTTAAAAAATCACAAGCATTCAGGAATTTGTTATTGCAGGAATTAAAAAACAAATTTTATAAAGTTGTGTGAGAATTTTAATGAAATTTTGCTGAATTTGTTCAGAAAATTTAATATATTATAACTGAAAAATTTAAAAAGGCCTTAAATAAGGAAATAGAAAAGAAGTTAGCATGGAATTTTGGATACAATAGAAAAATATAAAACAAACATGAATTTCATTGATATAATATTCAAAAATTTCAAAATAAAATATAAACAGATTGCTTAAATAACATAAAAGTTTAATATTGATAACTTAGAATGGATTCCCTTTTCTCTTTACTTGTTTATCGAATAGGTGAAACAGACGATTCAGTAAACACCCCAAGGCTTTCAAATTTATTTTGCGATCTGTTTAGGATAATCCAATTTTGTGCTTTGATTTGATTTGCAAAAGCTATGCAGTCGAATGTATTCGAGCTGAAATCAAGTTATCGTTTAAACTCATAATATTATTCTCAGGATTTATTTTTATGCTTTCATATTTGAATGCATATGAAAGTGGTCCAAATTTTTGCAGTTAGATGACAGTCAACAGTCCTGGAAAACTTTGTATTTGAGTATTTAGTATGCGATAAAAAAAAGTTTTATTGTTTTGTTACTGATTTGTTTAAAATTACTTTTTAAGTTAAAAATTTTTTTAAGCGCGAAGTACTGAAGCCATCTTTCTGGAAAATAGCAAGCAATTAAATATTTTGTTATTGCAGTTTGTCGTAATATTTGTTCCTTAAAAATTGCTTATATAAATAAAAATAAAAATCAATGAAAATATTTAATTCAGAAGAAATAAGAGGTGTCTCAAAATTTGCACTGCTCAATCCTGTCCTTCACTGTTTCTACAAATACGTAGAAGTATTTCTTCCTTTTCTATGCTTTTTGAAACTAGGAATGAAGCTTTGTTCTAAATTATATATCACAAACTTCAGAAGAACCCACTACCCAATCAATATGAATAAATAAAAACATTTCATTTCCATGCATACCGTATGAAACTTCATGGAATTCATATATATATTATGATGTGTCGTATGAGCTGAGTGTAGGCCGTACATAACTGCAATGGTTTTATTTAATTTGTTAGTTTGGAACTGGCAAATGTATTTAGAAATGAAACATGCTTCACACACTGTGACTGTTTATATTGTACTGTGAAAACAATCTTCTCTTTTCTAAAAAGACATGAGGATGATCACGTGCAGCAGCCTTCTTATTGAAACATAAATATTTGAAAATTATCATAATAAAAGTTTCAATTTCGTGGATGGCTGGATGGCGCCCATTAGATTTCATAAACATAATAGTATTTATTATTTTATTTTTAAAAAACCAAGTTCAAATGGGTTCCTAAAATGTAAAAAGAATTTTTTTGGAGTTTTGAAATATAAACTCCTTGTGTGCCAACAAATATACCATAAGTCTTACAAACGTAAGTCAGTACACAACTGATAGTGGAACAAATTTCAAATATAAAGAACATAGGCACAAATGCAAAGAAAAATGAGACAGACAAGAAAATACACAAATACAAACAAAAAATAAAAATAAAATTGCTCACATTCTAACGGAAACATACAAAAAATGAGATAATACAATTAGAAAAGCGTGATTAAATAAAAATAAAATATTCAAAATGAAAATACGTAAATCATGAAAGTATATATGCAAATATATGTAGGCAAGCACATAGCAATAAAGTTTAAATAATAAGAGAAAAAAATATTATTAATATATGTACAAAAGGAAATGGAAGATGATTTGCGTTGCACAAAGGGAGATAAATGAAGAGGCCAAGCTATATTGTTCTTTAGAAGGCAGTTTCTGAGTTCACGTCTTTCGGGAATAAATTTGTTGCATTCAAATATCAAATGCTTGGCATACTGCACCACTGTAGCACGCACACCTGTCAGTCGGCGACAGATTGAAGCGTTTTAATCAGGCTTTAAAGTTTCCATGCCCAGTCACGTAAAAAGGATTGTGTTTAATATCTTCAACCATACTTGAATAGAGGCAATAGAAATTTTTAAAATCTTGAGGATAAAATTAAAAAAAAAAAAAAAAAAAAAAAACCTTACTTTTCTCCAAAATACAATCACATCATTCCTGATTTTTCTGCTTCCTAATAATAATGGCCAGGGCATTTGCCTTGCTTGACCCACCCTTCTTGTGGCTCTGGCCAGATGCCAAAGATAGAGCAACAACGTATGGCAGGTGCATTAAATTTAGCTCTATTATACATTTTTAAAAGAAGGTGTGAAAATCGAGCAGAAGCTAAACGAATTCCAATTTCTCAGTTCCTTTTCACACCTAAAAGCCGAAAGTCTGACAAACAAACTGTATTTTCCTTTGGTAGGCAAGCACTTCATAGTTGTGGTACTCCTAGGCTAGGAGCACACTGTAAAGCTGTCCAAATATTCAGTTAATTATCCCGAACATGTATATCAGTGGGGTCTCGGAAGAGATACTTTTGACGAAGTTGTGCGAAATGGGAAAGCTTCCGGTCTATTTTAATACAACGCCAAAAAAATAGAGATATTTCTTTTCACTCTAACCAAAATTAATGTTAAAGTGAGTGTGTTGTGATTTTCTAATGAACTGCCCGGTTTTAAATATAATAGTTTTAATCTACACAAACACAGCTACACTACATAATTTGCAAACACACATAGACAATTAGGTTAAAGTAAACAGTATGGTGGAGGGATTCCACCGGTTCCAACTTAAAGCATTCGCAAGGGTTGCACATAGGAAAAAGTCGACCTCAGGATGCAGGTCTCCCGTTCAACTGCTTGCTTGTCTGTAAACGCCACAAGGGGCTTCTGTAAAACACCACAAGAGGGAGCTCTCTGCTCAAGGGGAAAAAGAGGTGCTACAGTGTGATATTTTTTTAGGCTATTATTTGCTACGAATTTCCTAAGACGCAGGTATCCTATCAGCATGAATATAAAGGCTATAACGGCAACAGGCCTTTATAATCTTACTAGTCCTCTTTGGTAACCGTTTTGTTCCTCCAAATTATTGATTCTTTAGGTTGTTAAATGATTAATCATTAATTGAAAATCATTTTTCAGCCCCTAACTTCTAAGATATTGCAGTTATAAAAAAAAATTTTAATGCAAAAATTGTTCGTCTTAATAAGGTGCTAATTTGGCTAATCGAATATATTTTTTTTATCTTCAATATTAAGGAAGTTACAGCGAAATGAAAATTTCAATCCCCACCATTTCCACCCCCTTTGGGCTAGATGGGCCAATTTAAACCCTAATTAATTTCTTAGTTTTCATCTCAATTTAGCCCATATTAACTTAATTCTAAAATGTTCTCTTATTTCCTGATCCAATTCCACCTTTTTTGTTTTTAATTAATGTTACAAAATCTCTGTAAAAATGCTTAAATCAGCCTTTCTCAGGCCCTGAGTGAAGGAATAAAAATCTGTCAACCGAAACAAATTCTTTTAAAAGATATCTATAATTCCCCTACCTAAATAGATACGCGTAAAGTAATTCTTATTCCTACTTCCGAATTTCAGTTTCAGATACGTTCTTTACAACTGAGTGGAACAAAAATTTGACATAAAACTACATTTAACCTCGCAAAATCAGGTAACAATTTGATATATTTAAGTCATTGCGTTTTTAAGTTATCACGTTTACATGTTTCTGAAAGAACAGACTGACAGACTGCACCTCACCTTGTTGGATTTCGCTCAAAATTTGATAGGCGTCTGTACTAAATATATTGTATCTGTGTGCCGAATTTTATGTATCTAGCTATCTTTGCTGTTGTTATAGTGCTAATTTATATTTGAACAGCCGAACAGACTTCATCTGAACGGATTTCGCTCAAAATTTGATAGGCGTCTATACTAAATATATTATATCTGTGTGCCGAATTTTATGTATCTAGCTATCTTTGCTGTTGTTATAGTGCTAATTTATATTTGAACAGCCGAACAGACTTCATCTGAACGGATTTCGCTCAAAATTTGATAGGCGTCTATACTAAATATATTATATCTGTGTGCCGAATTTTATGTATCTAGCTATCTTTGCTGTTGTTATAGTGCTAATTTATATTTGAACAGCCGAACAGACTTCATCTGAATGGATTTCGCTCAAAATTTGTTAGGCGTCTGTACTAAATATATTATATCTGTGTGCCGAATTTTATGTATCTAGCTATCTTTGCTGTTGTTATAGTGCTAATTTATATTTGAACAGCCGAACAGACTTCATCTGAACGGATTTCGCTCAAAATTTGATAGGCGTCTGTACTAAATATATTATATATGTGTGCCGAATTTTATGTATCTAGCTATCTTTGCTGTTCTTATAGTGCTAATTTATATTTGAACAGCCGAACAGACTTCATCTGAATGGATTTCGCTCAAAATTTGATAGGCGTCTATACTAAATACATTATATCTGTGTGCCGAATTTTATGTATCTAGCTATCTTTGCTGTTGTTATAGTGCTAATTTATATTTGAACAGCCGAACAGACTTCATCTGAATGGATTTCGCTCAAAATTTGATAGGCGTCTATACTAAATATATTATATTTGTGTGCCGAATTTTATGTATCTAGCTATCTTTGCTGTTGTTATAGTGCTAATTTATATTTGAACAGCCGAACAGACTTCATCTGAATGGATTTCGCTCAAAATTTGATAGGCGTCTATACTAAATATATTATATCTGTGTGCCGAATTTTATGTATCTAGCTATCTTTGCTGTTGTTATAGTGCTAATTTATATTTGAACAGCCGAACAGACTTCATCTGAATGGATTTCGCTCAAAATTTGATAGGCGTCTATACTAAATACATTATATCTGTGTGCCGAATTTTATGTATCTAGCTATCTTTGCTGTTGTTATAGAGCTAATTTATATTTGAACAGCCGAACAAACAGACTTCATCCGAACGGATTTTGCTCAAAATTTGATAGAAATCTTCAAATTTGGATTCCTTCTAGCTCAAAGTGTGTTTTTGTTATCTTTGTCATAGACCGACAGACATTTTCCAACAAATGTGTTTTTCGAACTCGGAGAAGTATATTCGTTAAAATCACGATTTCGAATTTTTTTTTTTTTTACGGTAACTATATTTTCTCAATAATACGTATTCGAGAAAGTAAAAAAGCGTTCAAAACGCAGTTTCGGCTTACTATACTAAATAACATAATAGGATCTTGAACTTGATTCTCTATAGGAAATTTGAGCATTTGTGGCGTTCACGGCCTTGACCTAAGTCCGCGATTTGTTGCTTGGAAAGAGGAATAACATCATATGGGGAAATGTTCCTGAAAGACCATTCCCGTAGGCTGTATTATTGATTTGTTTTAGTATAAATGCCACAACTCATCATATTGTTGATTTTCTTTTTCTCTGGCTTTATTTACTTAGTATAATGATGCATACTTGAAAAATGATAGCAGAGTTTCGCTATTGCGTTTTTCTAAACATCTGGCAGTGAGCCAAGGATAGTTATAGTTTAAGCTGGTTACTTTGCCAATTATTGGTTGTTATTGCTCTTCGAGTTGACTAATTCTTGTTTATGAGCAGTGCATACAGTGAATTCTTTAGTCGTTGCTATTTAATATTATTTTATTGAAAAAATTATATTCATTGAAAGAGACTTTAATTTTTAAAGATATATTATTCTGAATTTTTTTAATCTTTTCATTTGTATAACCGAAAACTTTCTGTCGATCAAATGTTACTTTAGATCGTTAAGGAATCGACTGAAATATAGGATACACGAAGATTATTTAATTATAAATAAGTGAAATAATTCATTTACTTTTTAATTTTTCTAAAAATTATCGAAATTGAAGAATTAATTTTGATTTAAAAACTATTTATAAAGATTTATTTTAAAAGATACTATTTTTAAATATAGAATCTCATCAACAAAATTTTTATCAAAATTCAAACTAGCAGTAATATCTCTTAATATTTTTAAGGATTTCAAGGCCTAATATTGCTTTAGGAGAATCGAAGTAATAATGGTTTGTACCATTAACTGCATTTAATTTTAATTGTTAAGAAAAATTTAATTTTTACTTCATCGAATATGAAGTACATAAAAAAAATATTGTAATAGTTCGTCGAAATATTCGAACTCAAGGTCTTACGAATCTTCATATTTCAGATCTCCTTGAATCCGAAACCACATTTTTGGAATTATGCCTATCTATGAACACAATAACTCCAAACCGCTTTGAGCTAGACGGATGAAACTTGGTATATGGTTTTACAACAAATTTGTAGATTACTATCAAGTCATGAATGAAATCCATATGAACTCAATAAATACAAAATGCAAAGAGCTAAACAGACACAAATTTGGTACACAGATTAAGTATTTAAAATGCAGATTTAAAAACAATTGAATGGAATCTGTCAAAGGGTTGACCGCCTGTCTGCCTGTACTTTCGTTTGCATGTAAGTGAATAACTCGTAAACGCAATGATTTAAATCAATTAAATTCTGTATATAAAGGACTTTAAGAGGATCCCAGGTTCGAAGCCCAATTCCTACAGAGCCGACGTGCAAGCGGACCCGGCGTATACCAAATCGACTCCACACCCCGGCGCTTCACAGAAACTAGAAGAAAGATACATCGAGCAACCGCCTCCACCATCTGGTCACAGATAAGAATTGCAAAAAATATTCCAAAATGAATCTCATTTTGTTACTAAACGAGACCCGGCGTATACCAAATCGATTCTACACCCCGGCGCTTCACAGAAACTAGAAGAAAGATGCATCCAGCAACCGCCTCCATCATCTGATCACAGATAAGAATTCCCAAAAAATATTCAAAAATGAATCACATTTTGTTACTAAATTAGATTTAAATATAACTACTAAAAATAACTCTATAGATCTTTACTATAAATTCCTGAAGTGAATGTTATTTAAATAATATGTCTATTTTTCATATTTAACATATTTGTTTCGTGTATCTTATATTCACCAAAGAAAGAAACATATATGAAATTTATTAACCTTTTATTTCTACAGAAAGTCAAGCAAATCTTCTCTTCGTTTTAATCTAAGGAGACGATCCTTACAAAAGACAGTTTTTAACAATGCCTTCTAAATGAAAATTCAGTTTAATATAAAACTTGGGAAAATATCTAGGCATTTAAGTTTAGAAACTTAACTTGCTTTTTAATATTTGCAGTTCCCGATTTTCATTCAAATTTGATTTGAGCGAAAAGGAGAGTTATTGCGCCGTTATGCAGGTGTTTTAATATTCATGAGGTTCCTAATATCGTCTGCTCGAATACGATGCCAGGAATAGACATAAATTCTTAGCATTTTGGGGTACTTCAATAGAATTTCTCTTTTAATATCCTGCATAATTAATTTACTTCAAATAGTAAAGATAAAATTTTAACATTTTATTTTAAGTCTAAGAATTCTTTCGACATCTCAGTAACTAAAAAGACTTATTTGATAATAAAAATCTTGGATTCTATTTATAAAATCTATTAAATAACTGAAAACTTTATGATCAGAGGAACCAAAAAAGTTCAGATTCTTGAAAAATGAAACATTTTATGTTATTTAGAATGTCAATTAATAGTTTTTAAAAAGTTTAAAAAATAACATTCTGATTTGAATTCTGTCTGTTTTCTTTTTGTAAAATCAAGAAGGTATTTTCGTTTCTTAATCTGGAGTTTTTTGCAAATCAAAATTTCATTTTGGAATCGAATGCAAAATAAATAAATAAAACTCAATGCGACATTATTTCACACTTGGCACGAGTTAGATTCAAAACATAATTTTAATTAATGTATAATTAAAATGAATAATCATAATACTTAGCATAATTGTATTTAATGTGTAATTAAAATAAAAAAATTCTTCTCAAATGAAGACTTTCTCCAGAATACAGGGTATTTCAAAAAAGATGGGATGAACGTTAATATATGATGGTTCACACCAAAATAAAAATAATTAAAAATAATATGAATTGATAATTTTTTTAAATAACGATTATTTAACTATTCTAAAAGATTTTGTATAAGAATGACTATACGCAATTAAAAATGTATTCCTATTAAAACAAACGCATATTTATACGTTGCAGAATTTTTATTTCTAGACAGATACTATTTGGTAATAAAAACTTACTCACTTAAGCAACATTTATCCTAATTTAATGAAATTTTTTAAACATTTAGGTAAATTAGATTTATAACATATGTATACAAGTAATTATCAATAACAATTAATAAGAATTTTTTATACATAGACAATAGTTATCCCACTTTAAGGCACTTTTTAGATGTGTTGGAACATAAGATGGTTTTGTTATCCGACTATGTTATCAACAAATGAATAAGCGATTTAAATGAAATTTAACATATTCCGGATGAGTCAGCACGTCGCCATAAAGGATTAGTTTAAGCCATAATTTTCATTGCAAACATTGTCATGAATAATACTCGTAATGGCCAATGAAGATATAATAGATAATGCTTGATCTGTCAAAAATATTCAATAACCAAAACTTCTTTCCCTGGTCATTTTCTAAAGTAATTTGTTGAATTCCCAGAAAATTCTTCTTTTCAATAAGAAAGAAAGGGAAGAAAAAATTGAAGGGGAATCGACCAATTAACGAATAATAATGTTTTATAGCTATACATAGAGTAAAATCTCTCTTATTCGGTAATTATGGGACAACACCGATATCACATATTAAATAAATTTTCCGATAATTGAGCTTGTTTTGAAAATTTATTTGCTGACAATGCTTAATTTCCAACCCCGAGGGTCTCTAGACCGAAGGAATCGTGGGGGAGTGGAAGCAAGATCAGTTGAAAAATGCAGATAAAAAATAATTGATAAATATTTTTCCACTGAATTATTAAAATCATTAGCATATAAATTAAAGTATAAGTTATTCCTTTTTTAAAAACATATTAGAATATTAATTATTCGTTAATTAGTTATGTTGTATTTCACTTGACCTGCAAAAAATAATAATTTTTAATATTATATTTGTTTGGAATTTATTATATCGTTTTAAAATTTCATTATAATTCAATGTTTACATTTGTAAATAAGTAAATTATTAATAATTATGGTTAATTTTTCAAGAAAAATAAATAATTTTTTAACATAAATAAATAAAAACATAAATTTTCACGAAGTTATTAACTAAAACAAATCATTAAAATTTTGATTTAAAATGCTAATAATGGGAAATTAAATAAAATGAAAGAAATTAATTGAAAAAAATAAATTGAAAATAAAAGAAATAAATTGATAAAATTGAAAAAAAAATATGAAAATAAGAAATAAAAATGAAAAAAAAAAGAATGAAAATAAAATAATAAAAACGAAAGAAAGAAACTGATAAAAATAAAGAAATGAAAGTAAAAAATAAAAATGAAGAAATGGAAATAAAAAATATATAAATGAAATAATAAATTAATAAAATAAATTTTTAAAAAATGTTAAAATTTAAAAAAATAAAAATAAAAAAAACCAAAATAATTGATAAAAAATGAAAATAAAAAAAAATTGATTAAAAAAACTGGGAAATTAATTTAAGCAGTTCTTAAAAGAAGGGCTCATTATGTGTATTGCCTAGGACCCTCAATTTTCCTAAATCAATTATTTATTGCTGATGTTCGTCTGTAGCATGTAGGGATTGCAATACCGGTATACCGGGATACCGAATACCGGTATTTTGAGCCATTTGTACAATTTTGTAATACCGGTATTCACGAGTTTAAATACCGGTTTTTCGGTATTTACTAGAAATTTTTAAAATGGTCTCCACTATATGTTCAAGGATCGCGAACATAGCAAAATAGTATACATTTTTGTTTTTATGACTCCTTAATGGACGAAATTAATTAGTTAATTAATGGCTTAATTAATTGCTTAAATCTAAATTAGCGAAATATGGATTATCCCTGAAAGAAAATATTGTATCCATAACAACTGATGGAGCAGCAATTATGATAAAAGTTGGAAAGTTGATTGGTGCAAATCAGCAGTTGTGCTATACTCATGGAATTCAATTAGGAGTAATAGATGCATTATACCAAAAAAAAAAAAAAAAGAACAGAAGAATCCAAATACTGGGGATATAGAAACTTCGGATTCCAACTTTGAAGAGAGTAAAAGTGAGAGTGATATTGGCAATGAAGATAATGACAATGTAATTGTGGAAGTTGATATTATTAATGAGGATGAAATATTAACCCATCAAGAATTGCTTCCTATAATTTATAAAGTTCGAAAAATTGTTAAGATATTTAAACGTTCCCCTATAAAGAAGGATATATTACTAAAATATATACTAACTAAAAATAAATCAGAATGTATGTTAATATTAGATTCTAAAATGCGTTGGAACAGTTTACTCCTAATGATGGAACGATTTTTGAAACTGCGAAATCCAATCCAAAAAGCAATAATCGACTTAAACCTGTAAATTATTTTTTCAGATAGTGAATTGGACTTAATATCCAGAACTCTATCAGCTCTACTTCCAATAAAACTGACTATTGAGGCATTATGTCGGAGAGATTTTAATAACAACTAATGCAACAATAAATTTCATGTTGCAGTCACTGAAAGAACAGCACACATCACTATCTGAAGAATTATATATTACATTGAAAAATCGCACAGAAGACAGGCACACCAAAATAGAAAATGCCTTATTGTATTTACTTAATTATAATGATTTTAAAAATGAAAATGAAAAAGAAGAAAAGAAAATAACCAGTTCAAATCTGATTAAGTCTGGAGTAAATTTTCTTAAAATTTTTTACCCACAAACCTATCCGCATTCAGACGAATTCGGTACAATTATCGAAGATTATGATGACACTAATGTCGATAGTGAAAAGGAATTGTCTCTTGAACAAAAATTAGAATTAGCGATAAATAAAAAAATCTTCAACGAACCAAAATACAATACAGAAATCAGCTATATCCAAAACCATCCGACGAGAAATCGATTTATTTGAAGATGAGGGATTTAGAGGTAAATACTTGAAAAAAATATATCGCGCATTGCTAACAGTACCACCAGCTAGCGTAGATACCGAAAAAGCGTTTTCGACAGCTGGTAATTTTTACACAAAATTACTTTTCAAGCTTAATGACAGTACAATTGATATATTATGTTTTTTTAAGATCACATTTCAAAAATTTGTAATAGCACCACGGACTGAATAGTGATATTTACACTTTTTTTGTGATTTAAATAAATAAGATGATCTTTTACTTTTTTGTGATTATATACTGTTATAATTTATAAGTTACAAATTATTTTTGTGGTATTTACACTCTCTAACAAAACTGGCAAATAAAACAAAGAAACACCTGTGTTTTCTTTCTTTTTCTAAAATTTCTAATACCGGTATTAAAACCGGTATCCCGGTATTAAGATTTAAAAAATACCGAATACCGGTATTGAAATTTTGGTCCGGTATTGCAATCCCTAGTAGCATGTGAAAACCATTAATCGTGCTTCTAAACATACAGTACGTTATTAAATAAATATTACATCGAAAGTCCTACAGATTATTTTGAATTAAAGCACGCACGGTGAATTTTATATTTTATCAAATATTCATTTAAGTATACGTCACAGCTTCACTAACTCATTATATGTATATATGTTTATCTCATAGAGCTGAGATACTGATCATTAAATTCCAAACAAATATAAATCTTCAAAGTATCAGTTTTTAATTTTGTTGGTAAGTTATTAGGTGCCATATTTTAAAGACTTTTACTGTGTCTATTCTTTTAAAAACAAAACTGACTGAGAAGTGTCTGCGTTCAGAATGAAGAGAAATTGCATTTGTTTCAAAAACCTTTGTTTCCTGCATAGAATAATTTAATTCTCCTATATATTGTAGAATTGTGTGTCCTTGAATCTTTAGATTTAATAAATATTAACTGACAAGACTATTTCAAGCAATTATGATTCAAATTTCCTGTCAAACAAGAATGAATATAATTGCATTCTTCCAAACTTATCCTCGAAGGATTTTCCTTTATCTCAGTCAGTCAACCTTTCTGTAGCAAATCTTTTCTCAATTCGTATGTAATTCATTATTCTTTCAGGTGTGAAAGTAAGTCATAAAAAGACGTTGTAATTGTTAGTACTTATTAAAAATTTATTGTAATGTAACTACTTAGAATTAAAATGCAAAGATTTAAAATTTTTATTAATTTTTTTTATCAAAGGTTTTGACAAAGAAATGCAAAGATTCTATCTTTTGCACTGTTTCATTCCTTTAATTGCAAAAATAATGTTCTATTACTGCATCTGTTTATAAATCATGGCGAACGTTAATAAAATTATTTATAATCGTAATTATTTAAAAAAACACAGTGTACTTTTTAATTTTCAAAAGCAAAAACATTGTTCTTTGACACCAGTTTATTTAGCTTTATATTATCTTTTTAATCCTAAAATGCAGAACTTTTTAATTTTTACATATGTGTGTGTGTGTGTGTGTGTAAACACATTTTAGCAGTTGCGGGGCCGAAAAGAATGAACTTTAAAAATTTTAAAACTTCCATTTATATCACTACGGGAGGCATAACGGAAGGGGAAATAAGAGGTAAGAAATATGTCAGTCTATATCGTGACACAAGAGCAGAAGAGCAAAAGAAACCAAAATTTTTTCCTTCACTGGTTTTACTATGAGATTTTGATAGGGATTTCTTTGACACGTGTTGATTTAGGAAAGGGAAATTTAGGTATATTTAAAAGAATTTTACAAGCATTAAGGATTTTTATCCATTCATTCGGAGCTTGAAAAAATGCTGAAGTAAACAGTTTATAGAGCGCGTTCTGAATTAATAAAATAAAAAACTAGAATTGGAACAGGAAATAAGAGAATATTGTAGAATGAAATTAATATGGGCATCATTAATATGAAAATTTGGAAATTAACTAAGATTTAAATTAGATTAAGTGATAATCATTACATATATGTGCTTTGAATAGCTGCATATAACCTAGGAAAATTATTTTTCGTGAAATTAAGAAAAAAAAATTAAAATGCCCCAAATGGCCTCAATGTAAATTAAGCAATATCCCAGTGACAGAAATCTAATTATAAAAATGATAGTCCTTCTTTATCAATATATTTTTTTATAATGCAAAAATATTTTGATAGTATTTTTATTGTAGAACTATTCATACAACAGCCATCTTGGTATTTTTCCAAGTTTCTAGTTTAAATCTAATTCTACTATTGCCGCTATTGCCAGATACCGATCTTTTCTACAGATGTTTATGAAAAAACATATAAAAAAAGGATTTCCAAACAGCCATTGTTGCCCTTTGGTACAGTCATGTGAAGCTTATAAATGGAAATAAAAACTTGCAGCCATGGAGGAAACAGCAAACTACAGGATGCAATGTAGAGTTAATAACCTGTATATGTAAAATGCTGTAAAATATTGATATACATTGTGGTTAATCCTTTCTCTTGATTGTTGAAAAGGATTATTATATTTCCGTATTACCAGGTTTCCATTCTTTATCATGCGAGTGACGACATATCGTGATAAAAATAATAATTGTGAATAACTCTAACAATTCAATGCTTTTCAGCTAGCAATTAATTAGTTTATGGAAATAAATCTTCACTAAGACAAAATACCACCTTTAGAAATCGAAGCCATCACGTTAGTTTAATAAAATAGTGTTGTATAATTCACTAAAAATCCTTTTAATACCTTTTAATGCTATTTCTTAACCTTAATGGGATTTTCGTGTTAAGAAAATTAGATTTAGTGAGTGCATAAGCTAAGAAAAAAGCTCGCGTGCATTGAAATTAGAACAGCGTCTATGAAAAAATTGTACTTAACATGGGTTAAGTTAATTATAGGTATAAGAAGTGAATAATGTTGAAACATTTTCAAATGTTCTATTCAGGGACATATTGTTCTGGAAATCTTTCTATTGAAAACATCACGTTAAGAAAACCAGACTTTTTTTTTTTTTGTAAATGAGATGCTTTCAAGGAGGAACGTTTCATCTAAATGTCAG
This sequence comes from Argiope bruennichi, assembly GCF_947563725.1. Taxonomy (NCBI): domain Eukaryota; kingdom Metazoa; phylum Arthropoda; class Arachnida; order Araneae; family Araneidae; genus Argiope; species Argiope bruennichi. Next base: position 62,567,223 of record NC_079151.1, on the reverse strand, counting down.
GGAAATTGAATCAAAAATGGATTGAAAGGATGTAGAGCACCTTTTTGATAAAAATGTAATTTAGTTGTTTGCTTAAACTATTTTTTATTTTTATTTTTCATCTTCCTTTTCACAATGGAGGAAAAGAAAACAAATCGATTTTTTTTCCCCATCTTGGAAGATGAAAAAATTCCATCTTCATTATTTTTGCCTTTTGTCTAGACTAATTTTAGCTTATTTTTGAAATGTTCTTATTGTGGGTTCTAAGGAATTCTTTATTTTAAAACTTTTCCATAAAAATAAAAATTTGTAAGGTTCACATTTATGCTTAATGTATTATTTCTGTATTCTTAGATACTGTGCGGCAACAACAGTTTGTTATTATTAGTTTCGCTACTTGCATTTAATATCGCATAAGAAATGTCCTCGTCCTTTAATATTAACTAAATGTTTATTCTGTCAACTGTGCCTTTCCATGCTTAAGATAATCCTTATACAATATTACCACCTCCTATATGGCGCAGCCACTCATAAAATTAATATAAAAAATCTTTGGGCTAACAAAATACGTCCACATTATTTAGTCTATACTTATTTTTCCCTGACTTTATTTGCTTGGTTTATTTATTTACTTAAATTTTTATCTAAATATATTTTATTATTTAAGTTAAAATTATTTTTTTCTGTTAGCTTTATTAATTTTTAAAATTATTTATTATCTTCTGCTGCATATTTTTTTTAAATCTTACTTTTTCTTTTGCATTTATTTTATTTATTTCTTAATAAAAAATAAATTCATAAGCAAAGTATTGGGCTGAAGAATTTTTTTTTCTTCTTATCTTTTGTTGTTTCATTGTATTCAGCTTATATTTATATGCGTTATTTAGTCATTTTTTTTTCTTGTTCACGATACATTAGTTTTCTGCATATATTGTGCTCTTTATGCCGAGATATTACAGATAATGTTTGACAATGGATTTTAAAGCCCTTCGCTCTTTTGCGCATGCGTGAAGATGGGTTTAATTCATCAAAAAAGGAGTGAGAGGGAAGATGAGAGGTGAAGATGTTTACATTTAACAATACAATAAACGCGGATTACTTCCGGATTGAATTAAAATAATACGGTCAGAAGCGACACGATACTTATACACACGTAAAAAAGAAATTGAACAAAAAGTATCTATTAGAGCAAAACTCAAGGTCAAAAAATGATGAGAAATTCTGGAAATGCGCTCATCCTTCCGCGTCTCTCCCCTTACTGAGTTAGAATTGTCGAAAAGTGGCCATTTCAGAATACTGAAACGAACAGTATGCGTTTATACTGTCCTTGTGCCTTTATGCTATGAGATTTGCGTTGAAGAGGAAGTCATCTTCTTTCCGATCGCTCAGCCAGGTCGTGGTTTCTTAATTAAATGTACTATTTAATGTGAGTTTAGAAAATATGGAAAATATTAATTAGCTTTTTATTTATAGTGTTCCCATATCATATTGTTTTAATAATTAGGTGAATAATTTCTGTACGAGTAAAAATAAAAACATTCGGGACATGTAACAACATAAATGAAATTATTATCTTCCCGATATCTGCTCTGCCCCGTCTTACAGAAATTATATATATATATATATATATATATATATATATATATATATATATATATATATATATATATATATATATATATATTAAAATCGATTTTGAATCTTAATTAACTTCCTAATTTTTATCTTAATTTAACTGATTTCAACTTCATTCTAAAATGTTCTCCTATTTCCTGATCCAATTCCACCTTTTATTTCATTAATGCCACACGCGCTCTACAAAACGCTCACGCTCCGAGCGAAGGGATAAAAATCCTAAATGCTTAGCATATTCTTTTAAAGATGCCCAAATTTTCTTTTCCTAAGTCTACACGTGTCAAAGAAATCCCTATCAAAATCTCATTATAAAATCACTGAGGAAAAAATTTCGGTATCTTTTGCTCTTCTGCTATTCTCTGGTGATGTGGACTGATATATGCCTTGCCACTTATTCTTTTTATGCAAATTATGCCTTCCGAGATAGAATAAATGGTTTAAAATTTCAAAAGTTTCTTCTATTCGGCCACATAACTTCTATAAAATATGTTTACATATATCACAAATGGTCGCTAGTTGCAAAGGCTGGTAGTAATCACAGGTTTCGCTATCAGAGAGCTTCAAGTTCGTCACCTGACTCTACCGAAGATCCATTGTGTCTTCCGATCTGGTGCAAGTTAAATTTGAATTACCAAACGTCAATTTTACACCAAACGTTAGTTTGGAGAATTTGGAGAGGAGGTTCTAGTTCAAAATTCACCTTCGCTATCTGACCGGGGCTCAAAATTATAAATAGGAAGTAAGCATAATTAAACAAATAGAAATGCGCATGCTCCACAGAACACTAGCTGATAACCAGCACTTCAAAGTGGGATGAACTGTGACAAGTCAATGAAAGTTGAAAGATGTGGCAATGAACGTAAACTAAAAGTTTGTGAAACATCAACAAATAATTTAAACGTGTAATTTTTGCTTAAATAATTAAATTTGTGTTTGTTCTAAGTGAATTATAAATTTCAAGTTCATGGCATTATTGATTATTAAATAATCGATAGGTACAATACATAAAATGAGGCCAAGACACAAAAAACAAAACAAAACAAAAATAGTCTGCTTTTATCAGCCGTTTGAAAACGCCTTATAAGTTACCATTGCTTATAGATATTTAACAGTTGATGATAAAATCACAAATCCTATAACATATAGACATTCATTCTAAAAACACCCGACATTATTTCCTGAAATTATCGATTTGTGTGTGTTTTGTAGCATTTTTAAGGTTTTTATAAAGTTTTTTTATATCAAGATGCATCAAAAATATCTTTGGAGGAATTTTCAGCTTTGAATTCGGTAAGTTTATAAGCTGCTTAACTTTTTTATTTTTTAGCATTGCTGGGTGAAAAAAATTACAAATTTAATGTCTTCAATTTCTTTTTCTGCATTTAACCGGCAAGACAAAGTAATTAAAATTATCAAACAATTTATTCTTTTCTTGACAGTCGAAAAAGAATATGGGCCTCATTATAGATATTGTAAGAATTTTTATTTTATAATTTTATTTTTTGTTTAGACTCTTGCTTTATTTAATGTCTTCAATTTCTTTTTCTGCATTTAACCGGCAAGACAAAGTAATTAAAATTATCAAACAATTTATTCTTTTCTTGACAGTCGAAAAAGAATATGGGCCTCATTATAGATGTAAGAATTTTTATTTTATAATTTTATTTTTTGTTTAGACTCTTGCTTTATCAAAACATTTCAAATATAGAAATTTAGATGTAGAAAAAAATCATAAGTATCAGCATGTGTGAAGAAAAATAACTATTTTATTACAATAAAAGAAAAATTTATCGACCATGTGTTTTTGATTTCATTTAGCTATTTTCCAACGAAAAAAAAAAGAATGTCTTTGAAACTCTAGAATTTTGATTTCTCTTTAATTATCCCATATATTCTATAATAAATGTACATTCTCGAAAAAAGAAAAAGTCTCATGAAAAGGATATTATTCTCGAAGAATCAATATATCTTAAAGAATTTTGAATAGAAATTTCATTAAGAACCATCTAGATATGAAAATAAGAATAAACTTTAAAATTTCCAGTGACAACACCCATTTCCCTCATTTAAAAATTACATCAAAAATTGCTTCCAGAAATCAAATTTCGTTATTCTATGCCTGTTCGTTCCGAAATTGTGAATTAATAAGATTTTGATTCGTTAATATTTTGAAACAAAATTTTGTATTTTCATTCATATTTAAATAATTATTTTTTTTATTGTGAAAATGTAAGGTATTCCATACATTTAGTTCATATAGTTATCTTAAAAAATTATTTTCAATATGTTAAAATTATATCTAAATTAGAATTCGATATGTTTATATTTTACCCAAATTAGAATTCTAAAATTTTTGAGTAGCAACACACCTAAATTTTGGCACAAATTAAGGAGCAAGATCATTTTATGGAAGCATGCAAAATTTCAGTTCATTCTTATTAATGCTTTTTCTCTTATGTTAAGTTTTCTGTATTGCCTCAAAACAGATGCATTTAGAAGCGCAACAAAAACAAATTTCAAAATGTCAATAATTTTTTATTAGGTATTTAAATAGTTCTGATCATGTATATTTCTTATATAAATATTATTTTCCATGTTTTTGTAATGTAGAAACGTATAAAGAATTTTCATAAGCGGCAACAATTATCTTACACAATTATCTTAACAATTATCTTATTACAAGTCAAACAACTTTTCAGAGTCGTATTATTTTATTAATAGTTGCTACTTAAAAATCTGGTGGAAAGTGTCTGTTCTTATGACAAGTAAGAATCTTTACACGTCATTTCATAGAATTTAAGAACACATTGAAAAGTTGGAATTTTATTTCTTGGTAAATATTTTGAAGGAATTGAAATTATTTAATCTTGCAAACATTCGAACTAAATTATTTCTGTTTATATATAACATTTTTCTGTTTATATTTAACATATTTCTATTTATATATGTTATTATTATTATGTTATAATATATTATCTCTGTTTATATATTATTATTTCTGTTTATGTATAACAAATTCTGTACTTAGTAACAAGAAAAGGAAAATTTCTGGTTATTCAGTATTTGCTGATGTTTATATTATGTGATCAAGATCTCTTTTTATCAAGTGTCAAATTTCTTAAGATTTATCTGAAGCAAATATAGTCATCACAATATATATAATCTGAAATGTAATGCAAGCATTAAATTTTTATTAAATTGTACATTTAGTAGTAAATATTTGAAAGAAAATGCATCTTATCAAGCGATTTAAACTAAGGTGCAATTTAGAGAAAACTTTCAAAGCTTTTGAATCTTTTTTTTTCGAAAAAAAAATCAAACTTTTACCAGAAATTTACGCAATAATACTTGTTCATTTGTCAAATAGCATTCAACAATTGAAACAACAATCAACAAATAACAATCATTTATAAGATTTAAATTGTAACTACAAAACGCCGTTTAAAATATCGCAAAAATAAAAATACTACTGTCGATGTAGAGAGTATCTAAATATTATAAATTTACAAATGGAAACGATTCCTTAACAAAAAATGTCGAATATCCTTCGATATAAGTATGGGGGAGTACTTCAAATAATTTTGCCAAGATCAATCCATTTTTGACGTTAAAAAATAATTGCCTATAGAAAATTTAAAAGTTTGTACAGTTTTAAATATGTAAACAATGCCTTATGAGCACATTAGGCAAAGAATTTTCTAATATACATTTTTACCTATAGTTTTAATATGGTAATGTTATTTTCCATATACGGCGACCGACAATAGAATAAAAGTAAATGATTTTTCTTTTTTTCTACATGCTTGCACTAGTGCATTATTTGCCGTATGCTACTGGCGAATTATAATTACCAAAGATTATGATTATCTTTGGCGATTAATCACTGGAATGAGGTTATTACAAAAACCTCAGTACACCGAAATTTGTATTTTGGACTTCATTTTTCCGGCTGGGAAAAATCAAATTTTGATGTAGAACTACAATTGTAGACACAAGTACCCATACCAAATTTCATTTCTTTATATCATTGCGTTTTTCAGTTATCACGTTTTTATGCTTGTAAAAGAAAATACTTACATACAGTCAATCTTTTGACGAATTTGGTACCAAGCATGGTAGATATCTACACTTAAGATATGAAATCTGCGTGCCGAAAGATAGACTTTCTCTGTATGGATTTTGGTCAAAATTTGATAGGTTTCTGCAAGTTTGGTATAGTAACTATGCACCAGATTTCATCCGTCTACCTCACAGTGTTTTTGAGTTATAGTGCTCATAGTTAGACAGACAGACAGACAGACATAATACCAAACATGCGTTATACGAATTCGAGGAAATGAAACGTGGAGATTCGTCAGTTTCGAGTTCAAATTTTCTGTAGATTGCAATATATTCTGTCTTAATACTTCGTATACGAGAAAGTACAAATGGCATATATATTAACAGTAACTTTCCTTTTTCGACAAATCTGTTGTCTTTTTCATATAAATTTTACATCAAGCCACCTTTTCTTAAATAAAAATTCGTCCTGTCTTTATCTTACATAGAACAAAGTCATTTAAAAAAAACCAGCAACTTGATTTTGATTACGAACACGTAGTTCATTCAATCAGCTAAACCTTCTTAATTCCAACCTTCATATATTATTCACAATTTCTATTTCCTTCCAACTTCCAGAGCTACTCATATAGATCGGATTATGAATTAATGATACGGCTCGTTGCTTCTGGATTTCTTTTATTTTTCCCCATTCGATTCTTATTATTGAGTCAGTGGAAAGACGATGATTTTTTTTTGGAAGAAAATCGTTTGCTTTAAGTAAAAATATATTTTCTAAATTTCAAGAATCGCTCACTTTTATCAGTCAATATGGATTGCTTCAAAGCGGATTAGTTTTATAAAAAAATATTTTCTCTGCTGCTAGTAATCGATTATTGAGGCTTTATGTAAAACAATTCAGTGACATATTTGTATTTGTGGCAGTAACCAGAAAAAAAAATTCGTAAACCAGAATTAAATAAAAAAAATGTAAAGAAAATTCTTTGTTATTGACAGAATTTGCTTCTTAACGTAACGTATTACAGAGCTAGTACAAAATTTTTCTCTGATTATTAGAAATATTCTGCAAAAAAAAATATTATACTTAGATGTATGTATATTTTTTGCAAGTTACAAATGCAATTTTAGCATTTATTTTAAAGCCAGTTGCAATAAACTTCAAAACTTCCCCGGAAAATGGTATGTCTCCCAGTGCAACATATGGGTTATCTGATTCTCATATATAGACATTATGTTTGTCCTTTTTCAGAAGGCAAGATAATTCGTTTCATCGGTGAAATAAATACAATTAAATCAATGCATAGCTTTGATTTCAGCCTCCCGAGGTGTAGGTCATATTCGCCACCCTTTTATTTAGATATTTATATCCAAAACACACCAATATTTACAGAAATTCTAAAGTACTTTTGGACAAGAATAAATTTATTGTTTTGTATTGTATAAGGTACAAATAACAAAGTCACGTATGTATATTTTATAATATAACTAACAAATTTGCTTCAAAAATTTTACACGTGTGCCACTTACTGATAAATACACAACATTTACGATTTAGAACTAAGTAGATATTACACAAAATGCATCTATGTAATAATGCATTGGAAATATCAAGAAGAATTGGATGCACAAAATGTATAGCTTCTATGCATTGCCTCGAAGGGACAAATGTGGTGGTGTATTTGAAGCTAGATCAGCTAGAACACGTATGTTCTATCTGGGGTGTTTCAAAGTTAGGAGGAGGGAAAAGACCCAGTTTTCATCTTCGTCATCTGGGCAAAATTCAAGATTTTGATGACAAGATTCGTCTCAAAATAGCCCTTTTTAAATTGAGGCGTAAACATTAAAAAAAAAAAACTCATTCGAAAATTTGGAATAATTCTGATAATCATTTTATACAAACATTTGACAATATGTTAGTGCGCATTTAATACAAAATTGTGAGCAAAAATGCGGTGTATGAACTCAATTATTCTATTAACATTGATAAGAAGGAAGTGGCATCACATATTCAAAACGTCGAAATATACAGACGAGCCATGGGTAATTTTGTGTGCTATCTTTTTCTCAAAATATTTTTAACAGTATTTAAATCGAGCAAAAAAAAAAAAAAAGAAAAGAAAAGGAAGAGAGAAGAAGCAGAGAGATTGACTGAAATAGAATTATTTATTTGACTGCTCAGTTGTGATTAATGCGAGCGAAATCGAATAAATCGATCGAACTATATGCAGATTCTGAATTTAATCTGAAACGTTCTCAAGAAAATAATCCTTCAAAAGCTAAAAATATCTATTTTTTGCCAACAATTTTAAACTACCACTTTGCTAATGCCTTTAGGCATTTACTTTGTATAAAGCTTAATCGCTTCATATACAAAGAAACATCTGATACGCGCACTGAATTACCGAATTTTTAATTTTAAATCTGCATTTAAGGGAAAGTATTGAGTAATTTCAAATGCAAAAATCACTTCAACGTCTCAAACGCTTTAACAGAAATGTTTCAGTATATCTAATTTCTTTTATATTATTATAGGAATTAGAATTACAATAAATGTCCCAAATATAATGCATTATCTGATTAGGAAATTAAATTCGTATGTCAAAGCATTATTGCAACGAAGCTACAAATTAAATTTAGAAATAAAATAATTCATAAGGGAGGCCTTGCAATCATCATATTTACCTTTCATTTACATTCTTTGCTGTTCTTATTAATATATATTTATTTATGATAAAAGGGGAAAGTGAATGCTATTATGTCAGATGTTATTCAAATGTTCAAAAAATTCCATTTCATCCAAGTGATTTGTAAAAGATGTATGAATTAGTCAGTTTGGAAGCTTTAAAAGTACCAATGTCTGCAACTTATATCATACATGAAAATACAACTTGTATCATAGTTATAAATCAGCTGTGAGAAAAGTAATTAAAAAGATTCTTCCATAACCAGTTTTAAATAAGCAAGCATTTTGCTCTTTAATGCATTTTCTATATAAGGTTTTAATCAAATCTAAAATACATTCTTAGAAAAGCGAAGAAACGAATTAGCGAATAGAAATATATCTGGTTCGTCAAAAAAGAGAATTCCAGGAATAATTTTTCCAAAAAAATGTTATATATTCTTTTTGTCTTCTAATCTCCTTTGTGAAGTAAGGAAAGAAGCAATAATTGCTGTTACAAATAAAATTATGGGTTCTTTTGAATGCATGTAAAAAAAAATAATAATTTATCAAAAAAATACTTTAGTGGAATATGCTAGAAAAAGAAGAAGAAGAAAAAAAAAAAAAAAAAAGGCAAGAATGCCGAAATGTTGAAGCCAAAAGTAAAATCGGAAAAAAGGGAGGGGAAAAAAATTCCAAAGAAGGGTTAAAACTGCAACTGTAATCGGAAAAACGGGGGGAAAAAAGAAGCCAAATCTATACAATAGAGATTTAAGAAGAAAAGATTGGCAACCGCATCGACAAGCGACGTCGATGAGCAGCTGCAGTGTCAACAGATTTCGGTGGGCGGATTGAAATAAATCTACCTTTCGAAGAGGATATTTAATGGAAAACTGCAAAGACAGTTTCAATAAGACGAAATGGAAATTTTCCGTTGTGTATTCCAATGAAATCCGAACTGAGTAAAATATAAGAATGCTTTAGAGAAAAAAAAAATGCCATAGAAATATTAATTCCACAATTTAGAATTAAAATGTGAAATCGAATTTCAAGCTATATTTTAAAATTCAAATATAATATTCTTTTAAGTGCTTTTGATTATTTTTTTTATTTTCCGAGTGTAAGAAAAATTACCAAACGAGAATTAAACATCCGACAACTTCTATACCGAAGAGTCGAAAAACTAGCGATATAAATGAGTAAATTATAAAAACAAGAAGTTGACAAGAAGTTTTTTTCTTTTCTTTAAGCACCAAACATTAAATAAAATATTCGTACTAGCCATTAAATTTTATTAACTTGTTCAATAGTATACAAATATCTGTTTATCATTATAAATAAAAATAATAATATCTCTAAATACAAGTGACAATGCTTACTCAACAATTCTTTGCGTTTCAGAATTTAATATGTTTTTCTTCTTTCTATTTCGAAATGATATATTCTTTGGAGTAAATGATTGAATTCATTTCGCATAAAACTCAATTTTTAAACTTAATTTTGAAATATTTTCCTGCAATTAAAAAGATATTTTGCTATATTAGCTAGTATTGCTATAGTAATACATTTTTATCTAAATTACCTTAACTAATATTACAGAATTATTTAATTAAATACGTTGTGTTATACTGTCTGTGTTAAAAGCAAAAATTATTTTAAATCAATTAGGTATTTTTTTTTCGTAAATGTGCAATTTTTTTTCTAAGATAAAATGCAAAATAATAATAATATCAATCTTTTTATTTATCAGAATTCCACTCAAACGTAATTTAAAAGAAGAATAAACATGAGATTTCGCCTTAAATTAATCTGTAAGAAACGTTTACTTTTAATAGAAATTCCTCAAAATTGTAAAGAGCTTTTATAAGTATTCCGATATTTTTGGAAATTCACATAAAAGAATCACTTCAAATACTTTCGAATATATAAGAAAACTAAATTAAAACTCGATAGTACAATATACCCAACAATTTTTATAAATTCCATGATTTTTGTAATTCGGAACCAATGTCGTGAACTCTACATAATGCAATTATTTATACATATGAAAAATCTCAAAAATAAGAATAGCATTTCAGATTTTAGCTATACTTGAAATATTGAAACACTAAAAAATATCTAATTATTGGGCACAGGAAACAGCACATTTTGAATATGTGTTAAACTTAGAATAAGTAGATGTTTCTTTTCTCACGAAATTTATAATTTTAGCGGCAATAAATGTTAACATCATTAATTTCAGAAAGGGTTTCATTCGTATGCTTATAAATTTTCGCATGTAACACGAAATATATCAATATGTACTAATGGAATACAAGTCGCATTAGCCTATCAATTTTATTTTGAAATCAAAGAAAATCCTGCAAAATGAAATTTAAACTCCATTTTAACGTCACGTCAAATTTAGATGACATTCGTGATTACATTTTTTATGTAATTGATATTTTACATGAATTTATTCCATTAACATGTTAAAAGAGTAAATATTTTTTGTATTCCTTGTTGTCAACATAATTTCACTAATCTAAAGCATAATTTGTGTTTTTGAAACATTTTCACAATAATTTATTGTTGTATTCGTATAAATAAAACTACATTTTGATCAAATTTTCTGATACCTCAAAAAACAACACACTAATATACATTGACTTCTTACAAAACAACGAAAGCAAAAATATTTGGAAATAATTCATAGCAAATAAAACGTACGAAGGCAGGTGAAAAACACAAGCCGTTATTCAAAATCAAAACACTACACAATACATCTGTGTTCTTTCGCAATATCTTTGTCACATCAATGAATGTTTTATTCAGATACAGGCTGTGAAATTTTGCTCTTTTTATTTTTATCAACGTCATATTCCCTCACTGCTTAAAATAGAAAACGGAAGTTAATAGGAGCTGAAATATTTTCGCGATCACAATTTTATTTCTCCAAAGTCTAGGAAAATGACAAAGTGGGCTAGTTCTTTTATCAGAACATACTGCAAAAGAATAAATACGAAGAACATAGGCGATGCAAAAACAACCGCCCAAAAATTCCTAGAAATTTTATTCATAAAATTCTTTATACGCACGAACTCAAAAAACTGAAAGATGTTTTTTTTTTTTTTTTTTTTTTCAGAATCTAATTTAGTGTTCGCTTGGGTACATTCTTCTTCCTGTTTCTTCGAGTATGACATTTATTGATCGTACTTTAAACACGAATAGATTTTTATTCTAAAAGCTTTGGATAGGTTATTTCGTAAAGAATATTCTCTAGGAGGAAGATTTAAAATTTTTAATATTATAATTTTATCTCAATAACATCTTTAGAAAGAAGAATTTGTGATTTTAAAATAAACAGTAAGGGCAATATCTGGAATCGAAAAATAATTTTTAAAAAATAACAGGGAAAAGTTCTGGTACTACAAAAGTGTATACAGTAAAATGAAATATGTCGACCGTGATGGAAATGATGTAATCGAGTCACAATTATTTAATTATTTCAATTTCTGTTTAATTATAGATTAATTTCTTAATTATTAACACCCGCAAAAATTTTGAAGTTAATCCGATGAGTATTTTTGCTTGAATTAATTTAATAGAAGATATTTATAACTAATCAAATTTTCACAAAATTACATTAATTTTCGGAATTTATAATATATTTAGTTAAGGTTTACTAAAAAAATACGACAAAACAGTTTTGATGTAAGCTTAAATATTCCTTTTCTAATTTTCATGGTTCAAATACTTTTAATAAATTTGGATTTCTAAGTGGAAACATGTAAAACACTTTCATTTGACAATCTTTTTTTCCCCTTTGAATTTTGACAGCTAAAATACGAAAATAAATTTTTTATTTTCAAAAATTTTGTGTAAAATGTAACCACGGCGCAAGAAAGGAAATGACAGACGAATATATATTATATTATAAAGGAAATTATTACAGAAAAGAATTCTTAAAGCGGTAAATTTTAGATGATTACAGTTAATTTAAATAATTTTATTTCTATGTTCTTGGTGTATGATGATTTTAACTCCGACTGGCTTCGAGTTCAGAGACTTCTAAATATAAAACACAATTTCAACGATGATTCGTTTTGTTTGTGGACCTGGTGTACGCTGATTCTGATATTAATTCAAAGCATCATGGATTCACCATTGATGTTATGCGGAAGCTTATATAAGAGTGAGCCCACTCATACACCGTCCTTATAATTTAACCACAGTTCAGAATACGATATCCTTCTTCAAAAGAGCTTTCGTATTACACAAAACAGGATATTAAAGTCGTTAAACTAAACTGTACCAATTACACTCTTTTGGAGTCATATCTTTCAAGGTTTTGAACTGACAGACATTTATATAAATTTCCTACATTTTTAAATATAATTTAATTTAAAAGTTAAATGATTCACTAATCTAATGATTTCATATGTCTAGACATTTTACTGCAAGGAAGGCTGTTTTGGCCGATTTCAAAATTAAAAAAAAAATTCTTTAATACAAACAGATAAATTTTAAGGAAATTAAAAAATAAAAAAATGACTGAACAGTTTTTTTTTATTTGTTGATTTTAATGATCAGTTTTTTTACAAAATACTTTATTCCCATTTAATAAAATGATTTTAATGTTCAAACTAGAACATACAATAATATATAGAAGATATCGCACAAATGTATCTTATAGAATTGAACGTTACTAAAGAAAATGGTGTTGTTTTTTCATTAAATATGCTAGAATTGGAAAATGAAAAATTCACACAAGAAAAGCATATCTAATGAACAAGATACAAGAAGAAAAAGATAAAGTGGTAAATGACAAAGTTTATTCATCTAGCTCTGTTTGAGGGTTTCTAGGAAATTAATATCTATCTTTAGGAGCTTCCATACTTTTCATGAGATCGATGATCTATTTATTATTCTTTATTAGTGCATATATTTTTTTAAAATTCCGACAACATTACAAGTCGATCTAAAATATTTCCTCTTCTGAAATCAAGATTATCTTAAAACTTTCTAAAATATTCCTTTTAACCTCTACAACTTTTACTTCTTTATTGCTTTTAACTTCTACAACATCATCTGAATTAGGTTTTTCAGAGTTTTGAGTTAAATTTTTTCCTTTAATAAACTGCAAAACTTTTATTTTTTATTTGTTTGATATTTCTTTTGAGGAATTTGCTATAACCCCTCAAAGTTGCTGATTATGGGCCTTCACAATTTGAGCAAATCGCTGTAGTTTTCCTTTTTTTTATATTCGCAATTCCTGGTACTATGGGAATCTCCACAGATTGCATATTTTAATTCAATCTCATATCCTTTTAACGTGAAGAGAAACATAAAACGATCTAAAATTGTATAATTATACACTGAAATGCATTCAAGATAGTGTCCTTGTAAATTGAACATTTATTTTCTACAGTATTGGAAAACATCTTTTATTTAAAATAAGTTTCTGTTATGATTGCCAATTCTTCTTAGTAATCAAAATTGAAACAGACAAATGATCACGATTTCGAAGACATTTCGAATTTAAATTTCCTTTATATAATCGCTTCAAGACATGGAATTCCATTTCAAAAATTGTATTACTAAAAAAATCTTTTAACCCAAAAATTTTATTTTCAAATTTTGTAACATTTATGAACTCTAATAATTAGCTTTCTGACAAGATGTTTGCATTAATGCCTTAAAGTATATGTCGCTTTCAAAGTTAATGAAAAATTCAATTTGTATTTTTTATATATTTTAAGATAAATGAATGACTTTGGCGTTATAGAAAAAAAAAGCGTTATAAGATTAATCTTATAAAATTAATAAGCGAAGTTTGACGATTTCGTTTACGACGATATTTTTGGCTGTCATTGAATTATTTATTAATAAATAATCTATAATTTAGTCAATAAAATTAATTTCTATCTAAAAATTAAAAATTAATTAATTAATTAATTGAAATTATTTTTGGCAACAATCATATGGACTTTCTCGTATGCCTTTCTCATTCTTATATGGATTTAAGGAGATAAGATAAATTCGTAATTAAAATAGATATTATCAACCAAAAACATCCAATTTTCCATGACATAAATAATTTTACTTGGATTGACCTTACAGAACTGGATAGAACACTCCCGATTTTTATAGAACCTTAATTTGTAACTTATATATATAGTCTATGGATATCTTATCCTATATATATATATATATTAAAGAGATGATTTGTTTGTATGTCTATTTTTTCGTCGCTATGCAACTCAGACTGTTTGACGTATTGAGGTTAAATTTGGCTCAGTGATAGATTAGAACAAATGAAAATCAGCAGCACCGTAAAAATAATTTTTAAGTTTCGAATTGTTTTAAATTTTTTTAATATTAAATGATAAATTTGAGCTTTTTTAAAAATCTATTTTAAGTATTATACATTTTTCTCATATATTTCCTTGGAGAATTATAAGTTTTATACCATTGTAATGTCTAGAATATCCTATTATTGTATGTCCTCTTTTTAACAAGTGTAATTTGAAGTTTGTGACTTTTCTGACTTTTAACGGGGTTTTTTACCTTGTTCAAACGTCTTTCTTCTGCAAACATCTGCAATTTTTCTTCATTTTCATTTATGTCTCTTTAGACAAAATTTCATTTTCGGAATGATTATTGCGGCTCGAATTGAAATATTATATTTCCGAATTAAAATTTATTAGTTTTTGCATTTATTGATATTTTCTGTCTTTTCATGTTTTATTTTGCGACGTTTTATGTTATAACACATATTTTGGGCAATATTTTGTTTATTTTAAAGATTTTTAAGTTCATATTTTTAATTGGATACAGTGAACTAAAATACTGTGTTAATGTTCTACTGTTGTTTCTCCCAGTTCCTACACACATACAGTAAATTGAATTTTTGAATTTTAACTTTTATGGAACATACTTTCTTTGATTAATCTTTAGCAGCGAAAAGAATTCAAAACAAAACAAACTACATAGAATTTTAAAATAGAAAGAAATCGCTAATAGGCTGAAAATAAGGCAGCTTAAAGATTTCGAAAAATTGTCCAAAAGAGAAACAATCAAGCTGTAAGAAAACGTTAAAAGAAATCTAGAACGAAGACAACGAGAAACTGCAGAAGAGCTAGAACGCAGACTTGACTATGGAAAAAGGAAATGGAGCGAAAACAGCAAGAAATTGAAGAGCTACATACGAGTTCAAGCTGAAAAACGAATACAAGCTGATTGTGTCTTAAATGTTACGTAATGAAATATGTCTATAATTCCAAACTTGCTTAAAATTCTGAAAAAAAAAATGTGAGTTTAGGATTGATGTCGAGTATGTGTTCAAATTTCGCAGTCGAATAAGACTTAGAACCTTACCTAGTATATACTGCAATAATCAAAAAATGCCACTGCCTCTACTTTAAAAGCGAACTGGACTTTCAAAAATGCGCTTTATTTACAAGCGCTGCTTAAAAGTTTTAATTCGATAAGATGAAATTCAAATAAGATTTATGTTCGTTGGGAAAAGTTTGATAATATTTGTAGAAAAAGAGAAGGTTAGGCCTATGAAAAAATTTGGATTCCAACCAGCGCAAGTTGTTAGCTCTATAGAATAAAGATACCCTTTGTTTATGAATGCATTTTTTATTTTGTAGTAATAGAATACAAGTTCTACACATGTCATTTTCTTGATAATTTTTTTTCTGAGGATTCAATAAAGTAGACGCTTTAATATATCTTGTGTTATCAGTTGCAAACAGCTCTTTTTACGAAATATTCTTAGCAGAAGAGTTACTAATGAGTTAAATGATTTATTGCTTCTTCATTTCCGCTTTTTTTCAATATAATATATCTGCTTATTTCTGCATGTAATATCGTTTGGACAAAGAATTACTGTCGAACTATTGTTCTGCTCCGAAGATAATTTTATTGTCAGTCAAATAATTATCATAATTACAGAGAGTTGAATTGCTTAATTCTTTTTCCTCGTTATCTTCCAAAACTATTAATACAAATATGGCAATCTAACAATCAAAATGCGATTGTAGAATTGACTTTATTTGAAATGAAGCAAACTGAAATAAAGCAAGTATATAGATGCAAAGAACTACACATTAAATATCACAGAACAAACGTTCTTAGAAAAAGAATGAATACAGTTCTGCATTGTTCTGAGAATCTTTGTCATTTAATGCTTTGATAACAAGGACACGGTTTAAATCTTAGAAATCTACGTTATATAATGATTTTCCTACCTGTTTTCCAAACCTAGTCTTAAATTTAGTTTGCTTTCTAAGTGCAAAGAAGGAAATTTAGGAAAGGGTGCCACACATGACGTCAGCCATCAGACCCACCTTTTATTACACACACATTTATTCACCTGTTCCAATTTTCTCTTTCAGAGCCATCGAGTCTCCAATGACTACATTGTGTGTTTCAGGTGTTTGTTTATTTAATAAAACGTTAGAGAGATCGCAACGACTAACTAAACTAAACGGCAACATTTTGTTTTTAAAACGCAAGTCGTCACTTCAAATTTCTTGTTTTATTCATTTTAACATTTGAGAAGAAAAACAGACAGTATCTACATTTTGTTGATTTTTCACTTATGTATTCAAATACGGAACGATAGATTATGAAATAAATTAAAAAATAATTCTTTTCTGTCATAAATACTTTTGAACGGATTAAATTATGCTATTAATTCAGTTTTAAGAGAATTTTATAAAAAATATCGTCTGCTATTCAATATTATTTTTATTAAATATTCAACAGAATATGAAAAATATTCAATGACAGTTTTTGATAATATAGCAACATTTAATAACATTATATTATTATAATAGTATAAATATTGCTTTCAATTGTAATGGATAAAATGAAATTTCTATAGATTATTTAAATGATTGAATTAATAAGTGATTTTGAGTTATTGATTGATTTTAAATGTATTTTTTCCTATTACTTAAATGCTAATAGATTTCATATTACTAGGTTCTAATGGATTGTCATACTCATGCTTCCATATATTATTAACTTATATGTTAGTTCTTACACAAGACTGTTTATGTCTTGAATTTTTTTTTAAGTATATTAATGGAGAATTTTTATTCTGTTATTGGTTCCTTCTCTTTGTTGACAGAACTGAGCTGAACATTTTCTTTATGTAAAAAATATTATTTTACTCTCTAGTTTTCGTAAAATTTATTATAAGTTCAGAGGTGGGTTTTTTTTCTTCGCTAACGAACTATTATAAAGATGTCACCATATGATGACATAAATTTTGAGTAATCTTTATAATTTCTAAAAGAATTTATCTTAGAAGTACTTATGTAAAATATATTCAGGATAAAAATAACCAGGGTTTCGTATTTTCCACCATCAGCTTAAAAAAAATACCTCAGAAACTACTAAAAAAGGGAGCTCCCAAGATTTCTAAATTTAGCAGCATTTTGTGGCCTCATAGGAAACTGAAATCAAATTTGTACAAAGATGATGTATTTAGAATCGTTTGAAGTAGTTTTACAAAAAAGTTGATCTGTTGGTGCATTTTCAGTTTTAAAAGACTGGGAATTTCTAAAACAACATGGGAAGAGCCGAGGGGGTTTTAACGTAAAATATCATTAAATAATATTAAATAATTAAAACACATTTCACATTTTTTGAAACATATTTTTATTTGCGTATTAAAGATGGATTTTAATTTTTATTATCTTCTGTTTTTTGTCTATTTATCATATTAAAATTAATATTGTAGTATCATGTTAATAGTTTTCTTTTTAATCATTACTATAAGTATTCTTTCATTTGAAATCAAATCTGAATTTAAATTAAATGTCTAACTGATAAATTAGGTTCAGAAAATATTAAAATAAGACATTGCCATCGAAACCCCACAACAGCACAAAATTCTAAAGCTCTAGTAAATCAGTAAGCAAACGAAAAGTATTTTACAAAATTTAATTGTTATAAACATAAAACAAGTGAAGACAAATGAAACTAGGTAAAAGTAGTTGTCACTTGTTCAGCATATTATCAAGGACTAAAGAGCTAAAATAATTCAGTATAAGATATAACATAAAATGCCCATAAATTAATATAATTAAAGTAATGCAACATAATTACAAAAGTACTGCAATTAAATCACCAATTTGGTTGTAAGGTGATCCCAGCATTAAAGTTCCTAATATTCTGATAAATAAATTATTTAAACTAGGTAGAAAGGATGCAGTGGAAAAAAAAAAAGAAACTTCTAATAAAAGAAGAAATTGATGGTTGAAAAGTAGTGGCCGAAAAAACCTACAATATTCTGAAAAAACATTATTTCTATTTTTGAGATGAAACTGAACTTGTCGCTAAAAAGAAAAGTAGTTCTGAAAAAAAAAATTGGATTAGATTGAAATGAAAGAAGAACAAAATTGAGAAATAAAGGAAAGAATAATATTTTATTCGAAAAAAATAAAAGAAGATTAATTCAGAGAATTTTAAATCTAAAAATAGCAACACGATAGTATGTCGGAGTATAAATTCTTCTAATTTATTTGAAACTGAAATTCATTGTATACTTGTATATATATATATATATATATATATATATATATATATATATATATATATAAATTTATTTCGTGTATCTTGGAAACAGATCTAACGATTTAAAATTTATCTATATATATATGTGTGTGTGTGTTTTTCACGAAAAAAAGTGATTTTACACCCCCCAAAAAACACTTTTTTATAACTAACTATTAGAGCCTTTTTCTATCTGCTCTCATGCTGACAATGTCATATAGCGCCATCTCGTAAATTTTTGTGGCACTAGCATTGTGAGATGAGGTAAGATTCAAAAATATTCATATGTAGTCAGTATGTGATTCGTATCTAAATATTTTCTCCGAAAAAACACAATTTGACAAAAAACAAACAAAAGAAACTAGCTTGGTTTCCAAAATATTTCATTATAATACACAAACAAATACTAGATTATCGCTTTTTATTTTCATACATAGCAGCAATCCCAAACACGCAGTACAAATTTTCAAATTTTAGTTTTTGTAACTAGAGGGAGGGAAAGAGGGTTTTCTTTAGATTTATTTGTACACTTCTACAGTATGTTTACTTCATCAGATTATGAAGAGATTCTTTAATCAATTGGATCTTCAAGGTTTCTTTTTAAAGCAAATTGTAAAAAAAAAAATTCTTTAGATTAATAATTAAAAAAAAATAATAATATTGACGAACGCTGACAATATGTGACATCATTTGTCAATAATATATGGCAATCTAAGAATAATGATGTTTCACACAGTATTTCTCTTATGCGAACAAGCAATTTAAGAACTTGAGATCCAAGTAATTTTTAGAAGTAACATTTAGATATCAAAAATATTTTTATGATACTCCTGTCTAAAAAATTCTGTTTTTAAGTATATTATTTGTAATTTGTATTACGTAAGTATAAACGCAAATGTTTTATAAATATTAGAAGCCACTAAGCCTAATTGGTTCTCATATGAAATTTTACATCGCTAATTTAAAAATTTAGATGTTGAAATTTCGAACTCCGATTGATGGATAATTCATAATGATATGACATATCACAAAATGAACCCTAAAAAGATAATGTTTGTGGATTTTCTTAAAATTCTCAATGTCAATATCTCAGCTTCTCTAAGCATTTTTTTTTTTTTGACAAAATAATAATGAATGCATTTCTGAGAATTAAAAATTTTAGCTTTCTTATTATGATGATTACATTTAACTAAGAAATTTACATTATTTATTCTTCTAATTACCGATGCAAAATCAAAGATAGATAATCTAAATATAATTATTATTTCTTTAGAATTTGGAAGATATATAATTTTCCAAATTTTAAGCACGGAATACAATAAATTTTGCTTTTAAAAAAGAAAATGAGTTTTAATAGCCATTGTTTTGGATTATTGATAGAAATAGAAATTCGAATTACTCAACTGATTATATATCACAGCTTATAAGTTATAGAATTTTCGAAAGTTATCAATCTAAAATGCCAAAGCTTTTTTTACCTTTTAAATAAAATTTCATAAAATTTGTTTTAAGCTGTGCATTTTTATCTAACAAAGTATATTTATATCATATTTGGCAGTTCTCGGTCCAATAATCTGACCAGTAGAGCGCCAATAGACATACATTCAACTTTATAATTAGTAAAAGTTATCGTAACTTGAAGTTAGATTTTTTTTTCCAATGAAAAACTATAGTTCGATTTGACCATTTATTTTCTCTATCATCTAATAATCTTTACAACAACTTTTAATCGACTAAAAATAAGCTTAAATCATTTATTTACTTGCGGTCCTAGTTTTAGATCAATAATAGAAAGAAAGAAATACAAGAACCAAGCTTTATAATTAAAAGAAATAAATTAGAGAAAAGAGATAATCCATGTAAAATATTTTAAAAATATCTCTCATTTATGGTATGTGTAATTCTCTACAAATAATACTCATTCTTTCTGGTGAACACCATTTTATTTTCGGACACATTTTTTGTGCCATTTCATGTAGACTATTACAGATTAGGACACCTCTCACAGTTGGATGCCACGTCTAGTTCACAGAATCGTTCTAACACACACTCTACGTTCAAATACAAAAAAAAAAAGTTAACAGGAACTTTGTACTCGACAGATACGCCCGCCATCTATCGGCGTGAAGCTGTAACAGTATGTATTCTTTTTCTTTGTTTATATATAAAAATACAAAAGATCGCAAGATGTTTACGATAAAAAAGATCATTCGATTAGTGTTTTAATCTTCTTATCTTAACCGAAAGAAAATTCCCGTTAAACTGAATTTATTTCCTTAGTTCCGGCCCTCGTAAAATCTTTCTGGGAGATTTCAAATTCCATTAAGATTGGAGCTGTTGATTAATGCGTCTTTTTTGATGGACCAAACTAAAAAGATTATCGCTCCGAGAGTGTTCTATGGCAAAGGAAGGAGCGGAATTTGCATTTCGTGATATCGGTATTAAATGGATGAAGTGAAAAGGCATCAATTATTTATCTTTTCACGGAATAAAAGGGGCGTCGGCCGTGCATGTTCGATCGAAAAAGAAAGCACTGATAAACGGGATTCGGGTGTTCTTTGAGATTTCATTGACTGAAAACAGTTAGGGAATAAATTGAAACAGATTCAAAATGCTGAAAATTGGAATGTTTTTGTTTTCTGAATTCCCGAGTAATTGTGGTGAATTTAACATAAATTCTTCCACTGTAGGAGTCAAACATTTATTTTACTCTTATTAGAATGTGAATAATTTGATTGATAAGAAGTTTTTGCATAATAAATCATCTATTCTAATAAATAAAAGATATGGGTGTCGTTTATATTCAGAAAATATTCCGCGGACATTTTTCATCATAATAAAATAGACAGATATACATTAATAAATGACGAAAAAAATCAATACATCGACAATACATACGATAATTAAATAGTCCTACATTTCTTTGACAATTTAAAAAATATTTCCAATTAGGTTTAATATCTTAATATTATTTTGTTTTAATATGATGGAACTCTAATTTTCCAGGTTAATAAGAATGAATTAAAATATTTATTTCTTTGGAGGAAAAAAAACAACAACCAAAATTTGTTTATAACGTTTTAACTTATTGACTACAAAAATAGTTCTCTTTATATTTTGTACACTTATTACTATTTTAAAATATCGCTGCTTAAACATTTCAGTGAAAATAAGATGTTTCTCTGTTTATAATTCGGTTTTAGGAGGGAATATTTTGTTGACAATAATCTTTTCTTTTCCCTCCAAACAATGCAGATAATTGAAGTTCTGAAATACAGAGGAGCTTGGCTAACTTGAAAGTAAGAATATCGTAATAAAAATTCCATTTACCTAAAAACGCTAATTAATACAAACTGGTTTTAAAAGTTAGCACTAGATTAAAAAATGATTTTTAAGTTAAAAATGGTAGTAGCAATGCATTTTAATAAATAATATATAACCGATAAATTAACAATTAGAATTCTTAATAAATAAAAAAACTAATCATTGGAATCAAAATTTTTAGTAATTTAAGAATAATTACAATGACTAAATAAATAATTTTAATATGGAAACAGTACACATTGTACAGTTATCTACTATTTTAAAATATCGCTGTTTGAACATTTCAGTAAAAATAAGATGCTTCGCTGACTTATCGCTTTATAATCTTCAACTTAATTAATCTATGTATTTATAAAATTAAATTTCCGTTTGTTTGTTTGAATCTAATGCAATTCCACACATTCAAGCAACATTCGGCAAACATACTTCTTAACACCTAAAGGAATCAAATGTACGATTAAAAATTTTTTTAATTGATAGTATTTTTTTTTCATTCGTCACTAATTTTTTTTTTCATTGAATACCTGAATCTTAAGCTACTGAAATCACTTTGATTAAAAATACTACCACTATTTAATTTCTATTGAAAATGAATCGAACATATAGGATTTTTATTTAATAAATGAAATTGTGAACAGTATATCATGACAAATAGATACGTCAGTTTTCAGACCTATTAAAATAGTATCTCCGAAGGAAAAGTTCAAAAATCTTTTTCTATATTTTTAGTACATCTTTTGATAAATATGTGAAATTTCATCTTTTTTTTATTCGAACTTCCACATTTGCTCATTTTGTTCTTATGTATTTAATTTATAATAATAATAAGAATATACAAGAAGAAGAAGAATTTATAATAAGAATAAGAAGAAGCTTTAGAATAAGAAGTTGATTTTTTGAAGAGTGGTGCTTTTTCATAACAGTAATGGTCAAAGGATTTAATTCATTTCCAAAACTCTTCGTTGAAAGTTGCACAATAAGTTTGTTAAGGTGAAGAATTTTTTAAGATGTTGCTGAACATACAGTTATAAGATAGAATTATCTTTTAATTCTTCCAGATAAACCGTTTTAACCCTAGATTTCAGAATTCTCTTTTAACTATTGTATCTTAAATATTTTTGAGAAAATTGTAAGCCTAATTCATGTTTGTGGTCTTTTCATCCTATACTTCCTATTTTCCTAATCATGACTACGTAATTAAAAGACTAAGATTTTATCATGATTGCGTCAAAGGATGCGCAGGAACGGTATCCACTAAATCTGTGGAACATCAAACTCCATTAATTTTATGAGATATGGATGTTTGAGGAATGCCATTACAACAAGAAATATCTTTCCGTGATAGAATCCATGCCGATTAGCAATTATTAGTTACAAAATGTAATACTTTTATTGTAATCGCACCATGTATTGTCATAGTTTATTAAAGAAAATTAGCTCCCGGCGCCGTGGCATAGGGGTAACGCGTCTTCACCGTGATCTGGGCGTGCCGGGTTCGAGTCGCGGTTTGGACATGGTTGTTCTATCTGTGAGATGTGTGAATGTGCCCTCCTATAAAAAGAGGTGGTGCAAGCGAATGAGTGATGTGTGATTAGCAAAGTCGTACTCTTGGCCCTAGTTGGCGCTACTATAAAAATAAGAGAAGCTCCCCCCCCCCCTCCGGCTTCGAACAGCGGGCTTGTCAGTGGCAAGTATTATAAGAAACAACAACAGAAAATTTTGGATTTGGTGAATTAATTTTGTTGTGTGTTATGCCATTTAAGAGAAACTGTATGACTAAAATTATAAGACGAGTGTTTAGATATAGATATCAACTATTAAATATTTTAATAATATGCCCATTGACCTCACGACCTTATTTGACCTTAGATCAAATAGTAAAATATGTGATAATGTCTTCTGATCTTTACTTTGCTCTAATTAACTATAATAATTTCATTAATGTATTTTAATGATAGGGGGGAGAGAATCATCTGAAGGCTGCATTGATTGGACCATAAATACTTACCTTAATTGCACTGTTTATATCAATGACTTTAATATCATTCATTAGGGGAACAGCATAAAAAATGATTATAATCCCTAGCTGTTCTTAGAGATTGGAAAACCAAAACCAATTTTTAAAAAGTAATATAAATACATTAAAAATATTATATATTAGTTTAAAAAGAGCAATAACTAAAAAGAAGAATCGATGTAATTCATAAATATTATACTAGGACACGTTCTTTTATTCTATGTGAATTTGTAATTCAAAAAGTAATTTTGCATTAATTGGACCTAAAGAATTTAGTGACCCAATTTCAGAAATCAATGGCATAAATATGGTCAGCCAGTTTTTTTCTTTTAAATAAACCGATGTAATAGCGATTTCCAACTAAACAGATTAGGTAGATTATTTAAGAAATCGAACCACTGTTTCAATAATATTTCGCACAAAACTTGGGTTTTATAGATAAAAAACAAATACATATTCTTAAAGTTAATAGAAGGAAAATACATTAACCTAAAATAAATACTTCACATGTTAAAAATGTGCCGAAATATGAAACTGGATTGACCATCTTAATAAAAGAAGGATCTCATAATGTGCCCTGCAAATAATATGCAATCACAAAATATCTAAATCCGTCAATGGACTGATAAAATAAATTTTTTGGATTTTTATCCTTAATTTAAAGATAATTTACAGGTTATTACATTGTTTTGAGGATAAAGAAGAACCTCAAGAACTTCAACTACTTATTTTTTTCTTAAAATTATTTCGCTATTACTGCGCATTAAAAAATGTTTATGTGGATCTTCCTCTATCCATGATAAAGTCTGTCTCTTGACTCAATCACTGAGTGCCTCATCTTTTTTTTTAATCCGATTTGCAACATTCATGAACATCTTATTTACAGTCAATATAAGGAAGCTATTTGGATAAAATTATTCAGCCTTTATTAGCGTAAGTTAGAATCGCGTAATACACGCAAAAATGCAAAAAAATTGAATTCTAGAATATTTTGCGCATGAATTGACGTCAGAGCACATTGCAACACAAAGCTTATTTCAAATTTGTTGTCACATGCCTTAATATTTTTCACTCAGCATAATCTGGAGAGAATTATTTTTTAGGTGTGTGTGTGGGAGGGGGGGATCTATAAAATATAAAGTGGTCTTGGTTGACCTGAGCACCAAACTATTCAAAGACAAATATCTAAAGAGAAATTTTATCCAAAAATTAGGAAATTTCATCAGAATGTCGATAATTAGTTAACAGTTTTTGAAGAAATTATAGATAAAAAAATAATGATTTTGATGAAATTATTCATCAAAATCATTTTCATTTCTGCAGTTCCTCAATTACCATATATAGGACACCGCAGACAATTTGTAGATTTTATTTCAACAAATAGATCTTATTTTATTTCGGTTATTTATGTATAGTTTTATAAAAGCAACATTATTGTGTCTGAGGATTAACTAGGTTTCAAATTACTTATCAATTTGTTTTGCGTTGGTATGAAATTTAGAAATTAAATTCGATGATTTAGAAGTTATATAAAATAGCTTACTAAAATATTCCATAGATGGCGACACAATACGCTTCTTTTGGAATTTTTTTTTTTTTGAGAAATTAAATTCATGGAGAAATGATTAATAAAAATTCCTTAGCTAATAATTATGAGGGAAATAATGGGCAAAAATAATAACTTTTAAGAGCAAAATTCTATTAATAATATTTAATTAAATTGAAATGCAATAAATTTATATTTAATATACGGAATTCATCCTCTTGATTCTCATAATAAAACAAGCATTCTATTTTTTTAAGCCAAGTTTTTTTTTCATGTTTCCTTTTCTATCAATTGAAAAAAAATGTTCGCAATTATCAAATGATTTCAAAACTAATAATCCGATAAACTTATCTGTGACTTGCTGTATGTCTTAAAACAACGAGTATCAATATATATATATATATATACTTTATAATGAATTTTATTATTATAGATAATATGTTCAATGCGGTAAAAATATAATACTTAAATTCTATAGTAATAACAAATTAGCTCAAAAAATGAAGTTCAGAAAAGTAGCGTAAGAAGATATTTCAAACATTTTCTATTACAAAATGTGATGAAGAAATAAGAATTCGTACTAGGCACCAGAGTTTTTTTGTTCTCTTCATCACAATAAGAAAAAAAAAAAAAAAAAAAAAAAAAAAACTTTAAAAAATTACTAATAAGTTCTTATTTTACTTCCTTTTTCTCTCGACCATGGGTGGTTCCTAGTATCAACTTTGTTATGGTACAAAATTACTATTTCGACACAAACTGTTCGCCTTTAAAAACGGACCATTGAAACAACTAAGCTCAAATAAATAAAGTTACTAATGTATTTTTTTTTTTTTTTACTACAAATGTTAATCAGCTTCTGCCATAATTTTCATTTCTAAATTATTTTTTCATGCACATATCGGGCATGAAAACAATAATGAAGGGCCTTAACGTTTCGAAAAAATGTTCAAGATAAAATTGTTTGGCAGCTCTTTTTGTTATTGTTGTTGTCTCTCACACAAACATTGAGTTAAAAAAATAAAATGCAAAATTAATGCATTAATTTAATGTTTAATGAAAAAATACTTGATAGAATTTTTCCATTACTATTCTTAATAAAGGACAATATTATGTTTTCGAGCTAATAAATAAAAAATAAGAAAATAATACCGTTAAGAAATGTGAAAGATAAGATATTAAAATAAGAATAAAAAAATGATGATTTCTCTCATTTCATGGGGAAATTCAGATTATGCACATCTTAGCCGAGAGAATAACATAAAAGGAAGAGTGTAACAAGAAGTCAGTATTAATAAATTTTATTTATTAATACAGTATTTTTAAATTTCAGTTTTGCATTTTTTTATACAATGTATACTAAAACCAACATTTTAGAAAATAATCCGCAATTTAGGTCTTCGCCATCTCAGCTCTTCAAAATTTGCTAATTAAAACTACTTTTATAAATGATTAAAAAATATTTGGTTTTAAAAATTCAGAGGAAAAAGGAATCTCCATATTTTTATTGCTAAGAGTCTCTAGAAAGATTAATCTGGCCTTGGTTAAGATGGGGATTTAATTTTATTAATAATTCGAATCCTTTGATTCTTAAGCTAACCTATATCCTTAATAATATCAATAAAAATTTCTTTGTTTAAAAGCATAGTAGAGAAAAATTTAGAGAAAATACAAGAAAAAGAGGACTCAAAAATAAAATAATTACATAAACAAAGCTCTGGAGAAGAACAGCGTATTTAAAAACACATACATCTTATTTACATGTATTACATGTATCTTATTTAATGTGGATTCTTTAGTTCAAATTTATTCACAATTTAGTTCACAGATGGCAGCACGAACCGATTTGTTGATATGTATTAAGATATTCTGTTGCATAGCAAAACAAATTATAATAATAATAATAAAAAAAAACTTTGTATTTCATGAGGAACAAATTGAAAACCAATCGAATATATATATATATATATATATATTTTAGATTTAAAGTACAGAACAAAGAAAGAAAACCTTGAATATTATACTTATTTGAAAAAAATATGAAAAATAAGAGAAAAATGTTGAAAAATTAAATTTTATAAAATAAATGACGGAGGAAGAAAAAAAGAATACTTTAGAACAAAAGATTTTTCGTTATGTTGTTTATTTTCTGCATTTCAAATATATATATATATATATATATATATATTTCTATCTTGCTCATGAAGTCAATCATCTATCTACTATTTTAAAGTAACGGCGACTCATTCGAACTTAAAAAGTAAACCGAGTCATTACAAAATATTAGCAGTATGACTTTCAATAAAACCCATAGATATTTTCTTCAAGAAAGGCTAATCCTTTAAATTACAATGTCTTAACTACGTCAATAAAAAATTTGTCTTGGTGAAAAAATGAGTTATTAATTCACATTATTTTACTTAAATAATTTTGCATTTATACTAATTAATGTTTTAAGTTTTTCTTTCTACAACGTTAAATAACTTCTCTATTCACATGTGTTTATAATTTCTTATTTAATATATTATTTTCAATAATAAATTCGATACAATGTATTGTTTTTCGGTTTTGTTTGTCGTTATTAAATTCGGCTATTACATAAAATAGATAATCTAAAGAAGGAATAATTTCCTGATATGGAAAAAGAAATGCCTTCTTGGACAACTTCTTAAGCTAACTGGTCCATGTTTAGATTGGATTAGCACACGGTATCAGTCACGTTCACGCAGTTGGTGGACCATCATTATGGAAATGGCTCATGTGTTATCCTCATGATTCAGCCATAGTTAAAAAATGCTAGCTTCTCCTCAAATTAACTTTCATCTTGTTTCCAAAGCAGAGTAAACATTACTGTGACTTAATGAAATTAAACTATATTTTGAATGAAAAAATATCAGGAATCCCGCCTCCAAAAAAACTATATATTTGGTTGTTTGGATTAAAATCGTTAGAGAGAACAGCAGCCATCTGACTCTCTGACCCGTCACGAAGGCACACGGATTTAAACCATAAAACTGAATGACAAACCGCCGCAACAGCAACACTGGCGGGAACTGTGGTTGAGTCCTAAGGGCCATCACCGGCCACTGCACAACCCTCCCCGAAGGAAGTATGTCCCATCATCGATGGGAGGAGTCAGACCCCCCCACCTATTTATGTACCCTCCAGGGTGGCGAGATCCAACCACCATGCCGGAAACATCTCATCCTCATTTCGAGGTGCCACCGCCCGGGGGTTCGTTAAAGGGAGCATAAAAAAAAGTTGCATCTTTAGGTTCCCGATTAATATAAGGCACTTCACGACATTTTTACGAAGTTATATGATAATCCGAATGCTCGCAATTATCGCAAAAATAGGGTAAAATTATTGTTTTTTTAACAGTGCTGATGAATATTCAGGAACATTCATTAAAAAAAAAAGCAAAATTCAAAAGATAGCAGAGACATATAATAAAACCGAATTAAGTTTTAGTTTGTATAACCCATAATTTTTTTAAAAAAATTATGGAGAGATTTACGTTTATTCAGGAAAACAGAGACGATCCAATTCGCTAGCATGTGAGGCATTCTCTGTATGTATTTTCAATTCTTTCATTCTTATGTACAAAGACTGCACTCAGACAGAGTCTAAGGCATAAAATGAATAGGTAAGAATTGATTTCGGAAGATTGAGATAGTCACGTGCAGAGCATGCTGGAAGTTTTCGATCGAATAGCTCACAATACCTGAAGTGAAATAGACTCCTGCTCGGATGGTGATTATACGACCAAAAGAACCCACATAGGCCACTGAACCCTTCTTTGGTCGTGTTTATGTAACAAGCAGAAATTTTAAGCTTTCATCTCTTGAATCATCCTGCTCAAAGTTTTACTTTCGCGAATACGAAGTGGGAAACGATTACAATACGTCAACGAGATTTTGATTGATTTCCACATTTCGGTCCTCCTAAACTAGAAAAACAATTTTTCTGAGAATAATCTCTGTTTGTCTATACATCTATGAGTACAATAACCCCAAAAACGTTTTGACCTGGATGAAACTTGGTACATAGTTTTCACACCAATGTTTTGAATTTTTGTCAAATTTTGAACGAAATCAATTCTGAGGAAATTTGTCTATCCTGCTGTCTCAGTGCAAGAGAACATGGTAATTATAAAACACAAAAATCTAGATAGATAAAATTTGGGACACAGATTTAGCATCTACAGGGGTGTTTGTGGGACCCCAAAAAATCCCCTGAAACTTTTACGGACTTACTACCGACATTTTGGAGTTTCGAGAAGGGGGGGGGGAGAAATGAAAAATTACAATTATGAAGTATTGAATGACCTAATTATAAAAGTTCAATGAATTACTTTTTTTGCAAAATTAAGACCTTTGTACCCAGGTCACGTGATCGCACATCTGGTCGAACGAAGTCTCTCCCTTTTTTTTTCTGCCGCGCCTACTTGCCGAAAAGAATCCAGAAGAGAATGTCCGAGAACCGGGGGAATGAGTCATAACTCGCAATAAGGAAAGAACAAAAAAAGAAGTTTTTTCCCCCTTTTCACGCATTATCACTGCCTTTGGAGAAAGAAAGGAAAAGTTTTCACCACACACACTGACCTTGCGTTTTCTGCTTTCAAAGCAAACAAAATTACCCAGATCAAAATAAATAATTCATTATTATTCCTACTTCCTTTTGAATGACGATCCCCGGAATTTCCGGGTATCGAAGTTCAAAATCCCCGGAATTCCGGGGTTTCCCCGGAGCACAAACACCCCTGCATCTAAAACACATGTAGATGCATATCAAATTTTGAACTAAATCCGCGCAGCGGTTGATCGTAATGTACTTTTGCATGCATGTAAATATGATCATTTAGAAACGTAACAACTCAGTTAAATAAAATTTGGTTCACAACTTATAAAACAAATTCTATAATGTAGATTAAGGCATAATGTAGTAGACAATCATAATGTAGATTCTTAACAAATTTTGAAAAAAAAATTGTCGATCGATCTGCACTTTGCATTAAGCATGATAACACAAAAATGTAATGATATAAATTAAATTAAATTAAATTTCGTATGTGATTCTCATGACTACAACTGTAATTCTGAGAGAAATTTTAATTTCGATCGCTCTTAAAAAAAGTGGCAAATATACGCATTCGATTTGCTGGCACTTATGCATTGACATACTAATAATGAATCGCCAAAATGAAAAAAAAAAAAAAATGATTGCTATACTCATTTGAAAGATTTGATCTTTCGTAGTTATTGCAGCTAGTACAGTAATATTGGCGTTCTTTACTATATTACTAAGCACATAACTCTCGTGTCTGAAAATAAAAATATGAACACTTGTGGCGCCATGGCGTTGACCAAATTCTACCATTTTATAATGGAGGAGGGCAATAATACCTTTATTATTTATAACACCGTATCCGAGGGACAATTCTCACTTGTTTTCTACATATAATAGTTTATAAAAAGTTATACCCGTTTGCAATCGATGCAATTGCTTTAAATAAACCCGCAGACATCTTGAAAGACACTGTCAGATAAATGTGCAACAAATTAATCTGACGGTTCTTGCTACATTGCTTTCCAATTTAAGTAGACTAAAAGTCAATGTAAGTGAAACGGAGTATTTATGAAATTAATAAATGTGTCTGTCCCATTTTTCTGTGCTTTTTAGTTGTTTTCCTTTCTTTGCCATTTTATGTAGGTTTTCGTGTTACAGATATCATTCTAGAGTCATATATAGTTTTTCAGTTCGCTGATCAAATAGCAATGAATGAAAATAAATTTTATGACTTGAATCCCTCGAAATTGTCTTGAAACTGCAGTAACAGAAACATCATTACCATAAGTCAATCAATGGTCGTCTCAAGAAGTTACGACCATTGATAAAGGGGATATTATTCAAAGACTATTCAATAATCTAAAATCGTCTAAAATAAATGTTATTCAGCTCAGCTAAATGTTATTTATAATTCATGTTATGAGCTTTATAACTCAATCACTTTCAATAACTAGAGTGTAAAATTTTTTTTTAAATGCTAATGTGTCAAAAATATTTTACGTTTTATTAGCTGTATGACAATAGTTGAGAAAGCGCCCGCCTATTAGCATACAATCTCCGAAATTTTTTTTGCAATTAATCGCTGAGATGCGGTTAATACACAAGTACTAGAACACCGGATTTGTACTTTGGACGTCTTTATTCGACTAAATGAAATCAAAATTTGATTCAGAACAAATGTGGTCACAAAACTCACTCCCTAAATTTCACATGTTTAAGTTATTGAGTTTTTGATTTATCACTTTTACATGCTCTTGAAAATACAGGACAACGGATAAACAACCCCTAGACTGATCTGGTTAAAAATTCGATACATATATACATTTTAGATGTTAAATTGATGATTAAATTTTATCTGTCTACCTTTTCTCGTTTTTGTAGTTATGGTGTTTATACTCGAACAACCGGACCGACAGACCTTCTCTAAATGGATTTCATTCAAAATTTGATAGAAATTTATAAATTTGGTGTAATATTTCATCCATCTAGCTCAAAATAGACTGCGTTGTAGTGCTCACAGACAGGCAGGTAGATATAATTCCAAAGATACATTTTTCAATTTCATGGGGATCTGAAATGTGTACATTCGACAAAATCTCAAATTCGATTTTTTTTTAAATAATACTTTTTTTTAATGTTTCGTAGATTAGAAAATAATAAAAGCGTGTAAAAATATCGGGATAAAAAGCGCCTTAATGATATTTGAAATGAGCATAAACGCTTTTAAAAACATCTTTGCTCAAAACTTCAGTGTAAAATTAATGCAATATTTAATAATATATCTGGAAAACGGGCTCCGTTCGGCAGTTTTTTTTTTTTTTTTTTAATAAATCGTGTTTTTTCGGAGAAAATATTTAGATACGAATAACATACTGATTGCATATGAATATTTTCCGATTTTACCTGCGTATGAACTGGTCAATTAAATAAAAAACAATCATGAACGCACTTAGTATTATGTTACATGTTATTCGAAACAATCTGCTATATTGCATTATCATATCATTACTCACATTTTTGAACTTACACTTGAACAGTTTTACCATGTTGAAATGAGGTCCGAGATGACACATTGTCAGCATGTTAGTTAGTTAGTTAGACTAATGTACCGTTTTAATCAACACTAGGGCTATTTTGGGACGGACCTCGTAATTTTGAACCGCGGTCAGAGGATGAGGACGACACCTGAGCTAGCACCCCCTTTCCACACTACGCCACACCAGCGGGAGACGTTTGGCCTTGACGGATTTAACGTGCAACAGACCCCCTTACACGACAGTTCTTCGGTGGAATCGGGTCTCGAACCTGAAACCCTCCGGTTCGAAGCCGGGACCTTACCACCAGGCCACCGCGGCCCTTGACCATGTTGAAATGAGGTCCGAGATGGCATTATATGACATTGTCAGCATGAGAGCAGATAGAAAAAGGCTCTCATAATGAGTTATAAAAAAAATGTTTTTTTGTGTAAAATCGCGATTTTTTCAGGATATAGATAAACTTAAAAAGCAAAACCTTATCTAAATATTTCATCCAAATAGTTAGAGCCGCTTCCGAGATAACATGAAATAAATTTATGTATATACAAGAATTGCCCGCTTAAAGTTATAAGAATTTATTATTCTACTATTCTATTCTATTATTCTATCTATTATTCTATTTATCTATTATTCTATCTATTATTCTATTTATCTATTTATTATTCTAGAATCTATTATTCTATCTATTATTCTATTTATTATTCTAGAATCTATTATTCTATCTATTATTCTATTTATTATTCTAGAATCTATTATTCTATCTATTATTCTATTTATTATTCTAGAATCTATTATTCTATCTATTATTCTATTTATTATTCTAGAATCTATTATTCTATTTATTATTCTAGAATCTATTATTCTATTTATTATTCTAGAATCTATTATTCTATTTATTATTCTAGAATCTATTATTCTATTTATTATTCTAGAATTTATTATTCTACCTCCATCCCTATTTTCTAAATTTTGGAATATAAATTTTATTTCGGCATCATTTAAAGAATTTTACTAACTACTGCACACACAATCTTAGGAAAAGAAAAAAAAATATTTAGATGTTTTTAAAGAATATACTTTTACATTTTCTCTAGAAAAAAATGTGTTATTCTTTCAGCGCTTTTTTTTTTCTTTTCTATTTCCTTCCAGAAATCCTGTCAAGACGAATTTCCTTGCGTTTCCATCAGAAGACATTTTTTCCGGAGCAAAAGGTAGGAGCCTATTATTCAAAAAAAGTGAATAATACATTTATCTTTTGTTTTCCCAGCAATCTTCTGTGATCGAACGGCGCTGTTTTTATCTCGAAAAGGTCTTTAAACTCTTTTTCATTGTTAGTTGATTCGAATACGGAACAAACACATGCATCAAAGAAAGCGAGTTTAAAATTGCATTAGGAAAGTTCAACGTCGGTCGAAGCCAAAATCATCGATACATAGACTAAAATATTAATATTCAGCTCTGTTTAATAAATAAATATTTTCCTGCCGTTTCTCAAATACTGGACCAGAAAATTTCAGTTTAAATAAAAGTTAATTGCTTTTTACATATACTGTTGTTT
Source organism: Argiope bruennichi (assembly GCF_947563725.1). Classification (NCBI taxonomy): domain Eukaryota; kingdom Metazoa; phylum Arthropoda; class Arachnida; order Araneae; family Araneidae; genus Argiope; species Argiope bruennichi. The sequence goes on along the minus strand of NC_079151.1, from coordinate 62,532,789 downwards.
TTATTCTAAAAATGGGGTAGAGTGTGTGACGGTGGTGTAGATTAGATTTTTCGTTCTTTCTGAGTAAAAACAATGATATGATGAGTGAACTGCACAGTGATATAAATATATTTAGAAAAAAAAAAAAAAAACAGTAGATTTTTTTTTTTTTCGAAATTTACTCGCCTATTTTCTGATAAAGGAGTTATCTGACACTTCCTACCATAAAAACTGTGTATTTTAAACAAGACCTTGAACGTATGTTCAAAAATTTATTTTCCCACATGTTTAGTTCATGAAAGCTTTGTGCGTTGTCTTATCGTGAAGGCAATCTAGTATGAATTTTTGAGGGTTTTTTTTTGTTGTTTATCAATTGAAGTAAAAATCTGACTGAGAACTACAATTTTAACAGCAAGGTAACATATTAAATTTCATCTATCTGAGTCCTTGTATTTTTGCCTTATTGCACACGCATTCTAATGAACAGATCGACAGACGGTCAACACTTTGACAGATTTGGTTCTGAATCTAATACAGTTATGAATTTGTAATATTGTTTTCCTGCGCAGTAAGTCTCCTGATAAAGAAAACAGTTTTACAAGCATCATAATGGTTGCTAGGTCAGTGACCCCAAACTTTGGCAACCATTTGGTGACTTGGCGATGAATTTAACGAAAAAAATGAAGGACTAAAAGAATATCCAAGAAGATTAACGATAGCTTCATTAGAACTCGTGTAGTCAGGACTCGAGTTGAACTAAAGCGAGTAGTTAAGCGAAGTGAATACTCTGAGGTTTTTTATTTATTTAAAGGAAGAGGCTTGGCGATCATTATGCTTGTACATCTGAATAAACTATGACTTTTTGACATACAGTGCGACATTTGGCGAAAACAAAGAGTTAAAATGTATAACGATCAATGTTTGAGTGAAGGAATAAGGAGAAGAATAATCCGGAGATTAGAAACAGAATAAACAGAGAATCAGAGTAGAAATTGCTAGAGATTTGAAGGAGAGCGAGTGAGAGTAATTTCTTCTCGTATATACTCTAACGAAGGAGTTATTTCCCCTTCACCTCTCCTGCATAAAATTATGGACCTTTGGCAAAGCCATAAACACCGAGAGTGCTCCGATATTTATTTTTATAGATCCGCATTTCGTAGTATAGTAAATAAAACAATGCTTTTGTATTATTAACTGCATGCGATTGGCAAATAATATTTATGAAATAGCTCATCAACGTGCGATCTTTGCGATTTTTTGTGTGATTAATAGCTGGGATAGGGTTAATAACAAGCATCAGAATATCGAATGTATATTTTAGACCCCTTTTTCTGAAAAAGAAACCGAAATTTGATGTAGAACTGCAATTGTAATCGCAAGATGACATACCAAATTTCATATTTATTTTTGAAAACCAAATCTTTAATATATTTGGCTCACAACTTTATATGAACCTACGTTTTAGATGATAAAACTATGCACCAAATTTTATCTATCTGACATCTTAATTTTGTACTTATAACGTTCATTTGCACATGAATAATCAGACAGACTTCTTTCTTCTGGGTAGATTTCATTCAAAATTTAATAGAAACCTACAAATCCATATGGACCACACCTTTTGGTCCATATACCAAAGTTCATAGTATATGGATAACTAATGGAGATGGTATATGGTCTAAAAGACGTCCACATACCAAATTTCATTTGCTTCGCATAAAACGTTTATGAGTTATCGTGTTCTGAAAAGAACGATAAACATATAGACATAATTCCAACTAGCGAGCGTGGTTTTCCTGAAATTTTCTTGTAAATTTACTTATGAATTATTAATCGCTTGCCATTAGCAAACCAATGTTATGATGATGATGATGTCGTATCCGCGTTACCACGGAAAGGGGGTGCAGTAGCTTCTGAGGGTAAAGACCCCTGAGCACCCGAGGGCAGAAGTCTGACTTCTAGCTCAAATGAAGATAGCACACACACACACTCGCTTGCACAACCCCTTTTTACAGGGGGGGGCTCATTCACGCACCTCACAGAGAGAACACAAGAAAGAGAACAACCATGCCCGAACCAGGACTCGAACCCGGGACGCCTAGATCATGGGGAAGATGCGCTTCCCCTAGGCCAGGACGTCGGCAAATAATGTTATTAGGGAGGTTATTGGCATGCGATCTTTGACGGTTAATCACTACGGTCAACTGACGTTCAAATATCATAAAATCGATTTAGTATTTTGAATGTCTTTTTTCGATAAAAACAAAAATTTGACGCAAACAAAAAATGCTATACCGAATTTCATTGATTTAAGTCCTTACATTTTTGAGTAAGCATGCCCCTACTCTGCGCCTATTGCTAGCAATGTAACTAAATTTGTCTTTCGACAGGGTAGGAAAAATATGTTATAGGTTGGCTCCAACGAGTAAGCGGATGCCATGTAAAAATTATGTGATTATCAGACGAATCTATTTTGATAAATTTGGAGACAGGCGTAAAATCAGAATTTAACAGTTCTCACTGTGTTCGGCTCCTTCATAAGACGCTATTAAAGATGTATCAATGATCAATGAGCCAAGTTCAAAACAATCACATTTAACTTGGCGCAAACTTAATGTTTCTCCATTACCAGTTCTCCGCTTTATACTTTGATCTTATATAGCACTCATCTGCCGGATGCCGTAGGTCATCCGCCAACTCACCAGAGCTGATCTATATCATGATGAAACATCAAACATCACTCACGTGATAAAAATATTACAAACTCTACATATGTCCGCTCAGTAGTAAATCTTTGCATTAGAACTAATTTTATGATTAAAATGCAGATATTTTAAAAATAATCTACGTATTTTACCATTGAGTTACACATGAAATATTGTAAATATTCTGAAAGTGTGATACCTGAATAAAAATGCTCATAATCTGAATAATCTAAGATTCATAATCTGAAAGTGAAAGTATAAAACTTTATTTTTATTCTTTTAAAAGGGAAAAGTTCAATCTTCTGTTTGGTTCCATGAATTCAAATCGGAAATTATTGTTCATCATCAGCTTTCTGAGTTACATAGTGTTTGCAACGCTTCTTGAAAATGTTGATACACTCAAAATGAGGATCATAGAAGCTATGTTTAACGTGACAACCGAAATGTTGGACTGACAAAAATTTGAATACCTTCCGTCTTCGAGTTACCAAGTATACTCACACTAAAATGTACTAACTTAAGCTATTTTATTAAAAACCTCATTTATTTATTATATAACGAAACTATATGCCAAATTTAAAAAAGTTTTTCCCAAATAATTCTTTGTAAACAGAAGATTTTGTAACCACCTTATAGTTTATAAGATTGATGTGAAAGAAAATGGTGGTAAAGGTAATTTTAAATAACACATTTGAAGTATTCCCTTAATTTTTCACCTTTATTTCAGTTTCAAAGAAAAATTAATTCATGCAGTTATTCTAATGGCGTGAATGAAATTACTTCCTGCTAGGCTGAGTTTGGGTTAACCTTGTAATAGATTTTAATCTCAGAAATTCCAGTTGTGCAACGATCTAGTTTCATCTTCATTAAATTGTACATCTTTAATATCATGCAAATGTTATAGTAGCAGTCTCAGAATTTTGATTAAAACAGTTATAGAATTCTACCGAATTCTCTTATATTAAAAATGTCTCGAAATTTTGATAAAGACAGTCATAGAATTGTACCGAATTCTCTTATATTAAAAATATCTCGGAATTTTGATTAAAACAATTATAGAATTGCAGTGAATTCTCTTATGTTTATATTATTATTGCACTTCTTTTCATATCGTATACATTGTCTAATCTAAATGGAAATAGATCTAGATAGGGAAAAAAATCTTTCTCACTAATTACATCACATAGATAATTAATTACTAATAAAATTTTTCTCTAATGAAATAAATCCAAGAAGTATCTTGCACACATACTGTAGAAATACATTTTTTCTAAGTGTATATCCAATTACTAATTCATTTAATATTGCACGCAATATTTAAATTTATTATCAACAATTCTAATAATTGTTTTCTTTATTACTTTTAACCTAATTAAAAGATAAGATATTTCCTTGAAAGAAAAAAAAAATCTTTGTTGAAACAAAAGAACTGTGAATAAATAATGAAATTATATTTATTTTAGTAATACCGAAAAATATTTCTTACTAAATCCTGTCATTGTTTGGTTATAGTTGCATAAATCCTTATAATTGAAAATAAAGAATATAAGAAAAAATAATGAAAATTAATTTTTAATTGAAATCAATTTATTAAAAAATTCCTTATTAATTTTTTTTTTTACTTCAGTTAAAAGGTAATAAATAAATTATTGTATTACCCAAGTATTAAAGTATTTCAAATTAAAGACTAGTTATGCAAATATACATTACCGTGCAAGTTAGGTTTCAAAACTACAGCTTATTCCTGCTCACAAGGCACAAGTCAAACAAAATTATTCTTTAGTTCTAAGAATCCTTATACTATAAAAAATTAAAACTATAAAAAATAAAATTCTTACAAATTTCATTCATTAAGGAGTTTTACGAACATAGGAAAATAATTATTTGCAACTAAACATAAAAAAAATGAGAATATTTACGAATTCTTATAAACAAAATATTATATTCTATTACGAATTCTTATGAACAAAATATTATATTCTATTACTAATTCTTATAAACAAAATATTATATTCTATTACGAATTCTTATAAACTTATATATTCCTTAGTTCTAAAAATTCTAATACTATAAAAAACTATATAAAAAAATAGAATTCTTACAAATTTCATTCTCTAAGAATTCTTACGAACACAAGCGTATACTTATTTGCAATTAAATATAAAAAATGTGAGAATATTTACGAATTCTTATAAACGAATTCTTCTCTACGAATTCTTATAAACAGAAACAAGTAATCTCGTGCGATTAAGCATCTGAAGGACTTTGAAATCCGATGTTTACATTTACAAGCGTTGCAGGCATTACCGCATTTTGTCCTTATTATACTTATTACCTGATATAAATGTAAATAGATTTTAATACGAAAATAAAAACCATTTTCACTCGTTACATCACATGAATAATTAGAATTCGAAATAGAACTTTTTCTAAGGTGGTGGACATGCCTTTAGAAGGTGCCCTCGACGAAATGCGAATGCCAGTAATCGCTGCCCTTGAAAGAAAGGAAGGTCAGTAGCCCTTAGCGGGCAATAAAAAACAATTTCGAACAAACAAAGCCGAACAAAATAGTTCTAGGCGTTAGACAAGTCAAGTCTACCGCAGATGGAAAGCGAACCATATAAAAATATCACCTGTCGGCCTTGGCCCTAGAAGCGGGATTGATTTTGGAAGGAGAAAACGAAAAAAAGAACATCAGAAACTCTGCTCACGCGGGAATAACTGTAAAAGGAAATCTGATTGTTTAATTCTCAGAAAACAGTATACGTTTTTGAAGGAGAACGGCTTTTTTCTCAACAACCGGACGGAAACTGAAGCAGCTGTTTATTAATGTGTCAGAACCAGACATCAACAAATAAACGCGACGCGAATCGAATCTGAAACTCGAAACGGTTCTGGGTTTAACTAGGACCGCTCGAAGCTTGGACAGGAAGCGTGTTTAGAGTGTCAGCGATGTCAATAAGAGAATGAGACATGGTGTCAGGATGGACTTAAAAAAAATATGTGTATCGAATTCGTAAATGGGATGGGATTCGCATTTCGTACCGAGTAATAGTGAAACTACAGGGCGACTCAGAAACAGTGACTGTTTTATATCCTATAAATTCGATTCTTTTATTTTCTTTTGTTTAGTAGAAAGACTTCATGGTTCCTTTGTACGATGATATTTTACAATTTTCCAGGAGCATTTTTATAGCAATAGCTTTGCTTTTATCACATATAATACATGGTTTCTTTATCACTTATTACAATTTGGCATTGTAATTGCTTTCAGTTTCTTCTTCAAATATTACAATTAAATATTTCGTGTACTACTCACAAAGAGTAAAAAGTTATGAACAATAAAATAAGAATAGAGCTGATTTACTTTGGAGGAAAAATTCTAAAAAAACAAGGGAGTTATTTGTTCATGATAAAGTTAAAATTTCTTTTCAGTTTAAATTATTTTTTTTTAGGTTTATTAAGAAATAAATATGTCTAGCAGCCAATGGATCCCCGGAAATATTTATTTATTTGTTTGTTTTCAGTTAAATCTCGTATGCATTATTGAATGTTTCTAAAAATCAAATCATGACTGACATCAAAGCCGTTTTATTTCAAACGACTTATATTCGCTCTGTTCGTTTTGTAAATGAACAATCTTAATAAAGTCAAGTCCTATGACATCACAGTGATATCAAAAATGTAACTATCTGATTTATCTATCTTCTAAATTTAGCGGAACTGTAACTTCTGTCTCCTATTCCTCATGTAGTAGAGTAAGAAAACATGTTTTTAATTCCTCATGTTGTCTTTTTTCCCAGTCTCTTCACGGAATATGTTGCAAAGTAATGCATTTTAATTTTTTTTTTCTGAAATTCATGAAAAATGCAAATAAAATTATACTGTAAATAATTAATATCATTGTAATTTTTTTTCATTCAAAAACGTATTCTTATCTGTAGTATTTTCAGAACTGATCACGTAAAAATATCGCAATTCTGTTTATTCTTTAATTAATTAAAATTTTAATTAAACTTTCATGAAAAATCGTTTCGAAGTGCACATTTTCACCCCCTTTCAGAGTGTATATGAACCAAATTTGGTAGCTATGGGTCAAAATAATCTGACCTGTAGAACGACAACGCATACTCATCTTTATTATTGGTAGAGATGATGAAGAATTGGTTTTGTGCAGAAATTATATACTGATGTTTCTAAGATCACAGGACAACCCTTGAGGATATAGCAGGCATACAGAAATAAGTCCTTTTTGCGGCATAACATGGGTCGCATACTCAGGACCCCGCCGGCTGCTCGGTGAAATCATGTAGATCATTTGCTGTGTATCAAATTATGACAATTTTACGATTATAAATAAAAACCACAAGGAGTCGTTTCCCTGGAACTTGCTTTCTCTCTAATCAAGGAAATATCTCTCTACTCATGAAATTATATAGAAGACAATGAACGCCACAAGTATTCAAATGTTTAGCTTCAGAATCCCCCACATGAGAGTATGTTTGTATGGTGAAAAACAAATTGCTACTGGATTTTGTGGCAACAAGTGCAGTTTTTTTGTCAAATTTTTATTTCAATAAGTTGGGGAAAACGTGTCTAAAACATAAATTCGATTTATTGATACTATTAATCGCATGCCAAAGTTTAATCGCCAAATAACTCGTCAAGGATGACACGATATATTCAGTAAAATGCTAACTTCACGTCAAGGATTTCGTCACTATTGTACGCCAGTGCTATGCAAGTTGTTCTCTGGGAATAACACTTTTATTAGAGAGGGTGCGAGAAAATTTTGGAGAGACCACTCCAGCCGGTTTTACAGGAAAACGTTAGCAATGTCCTGTTCAACACGAAAATGCTACATTAAGTTCAAATTATCAACACATCTGCCAAGCTGATCACCGCAAGATCGTGTTTTTTACCGAAAACAGAAACACACACTCAAAAAAAAATTTGTTTTCTTCGCTTTAATAATTATACCTTGAGAAATGACCTAACGGAACACATACTGCAATCTCTATAGCTGCAGGGGGAAAAATAGAAAGGAAAAACATCATCCGTGCACTTTAGTTGAAGAGATTTAAAAAAATATTATTTGCAGTGTCGGATCTAGCTGTAATATCTTTTTGAAATTTTCGGTATTCATAGATATGTAAAATTTATAGATAGTCAAAAAATAGTGAAAGTTTTTACTATAATTATGAAACAGATATGGTTATGATATAGACTGGTATACTGTCCATAAATCGCATGGTATAACATCCATGATGGAAAAAAAAATCTTGCAACAATCTACAGTTGATCGTTTGTAATAATCTGATCATTGAACATAGAATTACTATTTTGCATGTAATTTCTACTACTTGAACAGTTGATTTTGATTAAATAAGTTTTTCAAAAGTTTAATTAGGCATTTAATTGAAAGCAAACTGAAAATATTAACATTTTTTTTCTCAAATCTGTATCATTTCAGTATATATCATTATATATCAGAGCATATCATTCACAGAGTATATCAGTGCACAAAAAACATTTTTACACTACTTTGAGTTTAAATAAGTTTTTCACTGATGCCAATTTAAATGCTGTACAATTTAAAAAAAATTGAAACACTTTAAAAGTTATGTTGGAAAATATTTTATAATGATGCGGCTTCATTGGTTTAGATTAATACGCACTATTTCTGGATTTGTTCTCGTGGGCATGAAAATGATTTGAAAAACTTTTTAGTGTTCACTTTATTGCTGCTATATAATTAAAAAAATAGAATAAAAATAGGTGTAGCCTAAAATATTGTTATGTTGCAATGTTTCAAACTAGAGCTTCGAATAAATATCCTTTAATTTTTTTTCTTTCTGAAGTGAGAGCAGAGCCGGCCCTCTCTATGAAGGGGCCTGGGTGCAAAAAAAACATTTGGGGCCCTACATTTTTAATAAAGGAATGTAAAGTAAAGCAAAGCAAAAAAAAAAAAAAAAAAATTACAATCGCGAACATTTATTACTATTGTATGCTTATTTAATGCATGATTTTATTTTTGCTATTAATTACTTCAGAGAAATTAGAATTTTTTTTCTCTTTCGGTACTTAATACAGCAAGTGCATTTAAGCGTTCTGCACACATGCTTGGTCGAAGACAATTCTTTATTAATTTTAATTTGCTGAAAGAGTGCTCAGCACTTGCCATTGTAACTGACAACATGAATAAAAGCTTTAACACAGTTAATATATTTAGAAATCATTCGTTATAATAATTATTTAGTATGTACCTCAGTATGTCTTGTGCGGTAGTTACATCCCTTTTAATCGAAATCAAATCCTATAGCAAACCAATTACTTGGATTAGATTTACATTTATACCGCTATTCTAAAAATTTACAAAGGTTTTTGAACATTTTTCTAACACCGGTTTTTCTAAAGTTTTTTTTTATTATCAGTGATTTATTTGAAATACTTATAAATCTATTTTCTATCTGTACAATAACAATATTACAGTGCTAATAATTGCTATTACAGTGCAATTACAGTGCTAAAAATATCACCTATCCTCTAGCGGGTTTAATCTAACTTCATCTTCAGCTATTTCGGAATATAATCTTTTTCTTTTTAATTTGTTTTTCAGGAAAATGTTCTGAAATATTCAAATTGTGTGCTATCTATTGTTTCGTCTAAAATTGCGTTGAATTTTGGATTTTAATATTAATTTTATTTACCAAATTAAATTAAATCAATCAAGAACAATTGTTTTTGTTCGAAATAGTTTAATCTGTTTTGGCTTCCCAACGAGTGTCGTATAATGTTTTAAGAATAATATTTAAATGTTTTTGTAAAATTTCCCATATTTTTGAAGATTAAGAAAATAAGCAATATAAACGTTGCAATAAAAAAAAAAATTACAGTATATTCTGCTGGAAGCGGCATCACAAGTTAAATAAATTAAAAGAATGTGATAGGCAAGGCACAAAAATTGCATGAAGGTTTAGAGCAATTATTCTAGATTGTACAGCAATTATCATCGTCATTTTAGTTCTTGATCATGTTGGGGTCCCCTGAATCCCGGGCGCCGGTGCATAATATCGGCTGCAACCCTCAGATGGCTTGCCCTGTGTGAGAGAAATGATTTTCATTTCTAAATAAAATAGCATATAACATCAGAATATTTTTTTTTTTTTTAAATTCAAGCTCAATGTATAAATTCCTTGTGTGCCAACAAGTATAATACATAAACAACTTGCACAAATTCAAATCAAAAGGGAGAAAAAAGAATATAAAAATAAGAAATAAGAATAAGAGTAAAAAAATAATTTAAAAAAAAAACAAGAACAGAAAAAAAAAGAATATTTATAAATACAAACAGGAAATACTCATATGCAAACAGAAACATTCAGTGATTTAGATTATACAATGGGAGAGTTTCGGAAACATGACCAAAATAAGATATTCAAAATACATAAACATAAAGTATAAAATTATATATGTGATGATGATGTCATGTCCGCGTTATCACGGAAAGGGGGTGCAGTAGCTTCTGAGGGTAAAGATCCCTGAGCACCCGAGGGCAGAAGTCTGACTTCTAGCTCATATGAAGATGAAACTCACACTTTCGATTGCACAACCCCCTTTTTACAGGGGGACACATTCACACACCTCACAGATAGAACACAGATGAAGAACAACCATGCCCGAACCGGGATACGAACCCGGGACGCCCAGATCACGGGGAAGATGCGCTACCGCTATGCAAGGACGCCGGAAAATTATGTATGTAAAATATAGGTAAGCAAACATAGAAATAAAGTTTAAATTTTGCGAGAAAAATTACTGCTAATATATGTACAAAATGAGGTAAAGGATGATTTGCTCTGAACAAAGAGAAAGAAAGGTGGAAGCCATGCTGTATTGTTTTTTAGTAGACAATTTATAAGTGTACGTCTTTCGGAACTGAATTTGATACATTCAAGTATCAAGTGCTTGGTATCCTGTACTTCAATGGTGAAGTCCAGAATGTAGGATGTGCAAATGTCAGAAAGAGACAAATTGAAGTGTTTCGAATAAGCTTTAAAGTTCCCATGCCTAGTTGGAAAATGGGTGCTTTGAGCAGTAGGTTCAAAGTAGTTAGTATTTAAAAGTCTCTGAATGGAAGGAACTGCGCATTAAGGAATTGCACTCAGATATAAATGTATCTTTAAAGAATAACATCAGAGTTAGAAAACATCTGAAACTCTCCCATTTTTATAAAATGTTATGAATTTTTTTTAGAAAATGATTGAGTTCTTTGCCTAAAAATCATGGAATTTTATTTTTGTGAAATCTATGTTAACCGTAGTCTTTCGTAACTTGATAAATCCTGACATTACTGGAAACCATTTCGATGATCAGAGTTTTTTTTAATGAAAAATTTATTCAGTTCTAAATGGAATCTTTATGTGGGTTATCTTTTTAACTTCAAAACATTTTAGCAAGATTATTAACATATCTACAAATGTCTAACACATTTAATGGGATCGTTTCCAGGAAAACTTTGGGATGATAAAGAAGTAGCAAGGTGAGGAAATAAATTTATATAGACCTGAATCCACTTCTTTTTAGATAAGAATTTAGCCATTGCCTTGGACTAAAAAAACAACTACATCCAACCACAGTAAGCACGTGCGACGAGACACATGTTATGTGAAATATATTCGCTATCATTCGGTGCCGAACGGGATCTATGGTCATTTCCGTAATCAAAGAACATATTCGACAAAGAGGTATCGTCATTTTCCATTAAAAAAGGTTAACAACCTTTTTATCTGGTATTGAAAACACTGTTTCGTATTTAACATGTATCTACAAATAAATTCTGATTGCAGCAGCTGGAACCTTCTCTAATACATTTGTCACCAAATACCAGCCTTCGCTTTTTAAATGTGTTCCTTATCTGGCTATATCAGAAATGACCCGACTCATTTTGGGACCTCAGAGTTTTAACGCGGGTCCATTCATCTCCTTGTCAAGAATGCGTTTTTAACAGTTTTTGGGGAAAAAACATGCCATGAGGGAGATGTGATGCAACAAAATTTATAATGATGGCGAAGTATAATAAGAGCTTTTTAAAGTTAACCCACTTTGTTAAAATGCATACTTCCTTTTTTTTTTTTTTTTTTTTTTTACGTCTCGCCTTATAAATTTATCGACACTTCCTTGAGACATGCTAAAACTTCCTTCTAATAAAATAGTGTGTTTTAATGGTAATTATCATATAGATGTTGAAACTTCAAATTTTAAGAATTATATCTATTTTTTTTTTATATATACTATGCATTTTTTCTTATTATGTTCATTGTTAACTAACTGAAATTTATTTCATTTTTAAAACTAGGATACGTCACTTTCATTTCGCAACAGTAAGTACTTCTATTTACTCACTTCAACGATTGGTACTAATCAGTGGCAGAATTCCAATGAGCTAGTTGCATAGAGTAGATAAAAAAAAACTTTCTTTTCCAATATTCCATATACATATATATGTGTGTTTTATTGGTTTCTATTAAGACGTAGTATACATAATGACTCATTGATTGAGTCACATCCTCGTGATCAAAAATCTTGGATTTGAAATCCTATTTCCCCAAGCATCCTGGACTACGTAAGCCTGATTTTAAGGTTCAGAGGTACCATATTCAAACCCTGATTTCACATAAGAACTGGAATATAAGTAGGTCTGGTGTTCATTGGCACTTTCATCGCGAGGGACGAGATAACTCGTCTTCCAAGAATATTCGCTATGTGAGAAGGACGAGATAACTCGTCTTCCAAGAATATTTACTATGTGTGAAGGACGAGATAACTCGTCTTCCAAGAATATTTACTATGTGCGAAGGACGAGATAACTCGCCCTCTATACAAGGTTTTTCTATATTATTGCAGTGCATTTTATATTATATTATTTTTTATTAGCGCAGAGGGTGGGACGGGACAAAGGCGCGCCATTGCCGCGATGAAAGTGTTAAATTCGCCTGGGCCAAATATTCTCCCAATGCTGTGGAACAAAGACCTTGAAGGAGGATTGCTTAATCAGGCGTTGATCTCATCATTACAGTTCAAAATTATGAGGTCTATCCCAAATTATCCCAAATTGCTTCGAAACGAGTATAAATAAATTAAAATAAACCTAAACACAAAATTTTGCAATGATTTTCGCTGTATATTAATGAGGGCGTGGGTATTTTCATGTTGTTGTGGAGAGAAAATTGAAAAATGGGGCTGGGACTCGAGCTTCTTCTAGCAAATTGCTGAAAATTCAGGATCATGAAATCCATCTGAAATAGCCAGTCAACAGTTTCTCAACTAGCAAATCAGTGAATCAAATCTAACAAACCAAAATCGAAAAATATATGCAACCGTGCTTAAGCTTAGTACATATTAGAAGAACAGATCAATTACATTGTGTGGAAAATAATCGATTCAAATTTTCTTTAAAAGAAGCCAATGGAATGATAGAATGAATAGAAAGATGGTCACAGAATAGTAATGATAGAATTTCCGAAAATGATGAAAAGCTATCTTTTTGTTCAAGTACGAAGGCCTTCTGGTATTATTATCTTACTCAGCCCACACTTCATTTCGTATTCTACTTCATAATTCACTTATCTTCTACCTTCGAAATTTGATTTGTTCCACACCTTCCAAACATCACGAGGCTTTTCGGAAGAATTCTCAACACGTGTTCTTTTTATCACAGGCGTGTCCTGACATGAATATCTCTTTCTGCTTCAATGATGAATGGCATCGAATCGTTTTGCCATTGTTCACAATCTAAAAGGCTGCAATTCTTGTCTTTTACCACATATTTTGCAATTTGCCAAGACGCCCTAAACACATCTTTGTGATTTTTTTCACGCCTTGAATCTAATTTAGAATGAAACAACGTTCGAATTCGATCCAAAAAAATCTGAAACTGATATTAATCTTATAGCGAAGACTATAAATTTAATTTCCTTGCAAAAATTAGAATTTATATCATGTGTTAGCTTAAGGCTGTTTGAGGTAGAAAGTTGGTGGCGTCTGTAAAAGCAGCAAATAATGAGATATAATGTTTTCAGACTGCGCACCTAACAGGCGTTTTATGAGTGGCTTGGCGAGTAACTAACAAGCAAATATTTGGAAATGTGAGGACTGACCAGACTCTACTTGAAACTACCTACCTTTGACGAGAACTGGTTTCCCAGGAATATTTTCTACGTTGCCTTTCATTTAAATCTGTCATGCATAACTTAATGCCCAATATTCGTTTAACAAAGTACTTTCAAGTATCACAGACATAAAAAATGTGTAATTTTAATAATTCATCTATGTCTAGTTATTACCAACGTAAACCTCCCAAATGAAGTCGAATCACATGGCATCATAGAGGCATTAAAAAGTAACTATCCAAGTTCCCTATTTCAGATTGTAAAATTGTCCTTCGTGGTAATGTATTTTTCCTTTCTGATTTCCAATATAAACTGCGGAAATAGCAAGTAGAATTTTTCATCATTTCTTTTGAATAGCGGAGGAAAATCACATGCTTAAATATGAGATGAAAGAGATCGAGCCGAATAATTTGAATTTCATTGAAAGAATGAAAACAAATGTTGAAAATCAGGAAAAAAAATATCTTTATTGAAATTAATTTTTCTTAATTTTAATTAAAATTTCAGAAAACTAGCCCGACCAGGATGCACAATATCATTCTTCAAAAAAACATCTATTCACAATTTTGAAGCCGTAAATTAAACGCAGAGCGTAGAAAATGCACTGTAGTGCAAAACACACGTATACACACGCACGCAAGCACGAACACATACAGTCTTTTATAATTGGTAAAGATTCGTTAATCTGGCCATTTGAAATCCGCCATATATACTCTTAGGTATCTTTGAAAGGTATGTACGGATGTTAAATTTTTTTATTCCTTTGCTCGGAGCGTGAGAAATTGCAATAGTCATCAGTTTTTCTGGAGTCCGTGTTAGAAATAATTAAATAAAAATATTGGATCAAGGAATAAGAACATTTTAACATGGGCTAATTTAAATTAATAATTAGGAAATTAAGTAAGATTTAAATTAGGTTTAAAAGTATTATTACAAACATCATTATAAGTATATATATAATATCATTTAAGAAATTTATACAAATATCATTATGTGTGTGTGTGTGTGTGTGCGTGTGTGCGTGTCTGCGTGTCTGCGTGCGTGTTAATATTAGTCTGAAGGAGTTTTAACAATAATTTTGTATATTCTGCTATAGATTTTTTAAAATTCAAATTCGCATTGCTTTTAATTTTGTTCAGAATTCTTAGTTTCTTTGTT
This sequence comes from Argiope bruennichi, assembly GCF_947563725.1. Classification (NCBI taxonomy): domain Eukaryota; kingdom Metazoa; phylum Arthropoda; class Arachnida; order Araneae; family Araneidae; genus Argiope; species Argiope bruennichi. The sequence goes on along the minus strand of NC_079151.1, from coordinate 62,517,776 downwards.
AAAAATAAAAATTATTGCTGGCTGCTATATTGATGTAACATTGATAAATTATGAACTTTCTTTCTAGATGTAGGGTTTCAATTTCTTCTGAAAAACCGGATCATTTAGCTAAAAATCACTCGTAAATCGGTCTATTAATTTTTTAAGCCCATAAATAACGCATATATAAGCATTGCATTTTATATAGAAATAATGCAAATTTGGAATAACTGGACAATTTTTTTAGAAAGACCACAAATACGCCTAGATACTCAGTAACTATGCAGGGTTGTGGATCTTATTCTAGGAATCGGAATTCAAAACTGCACTTAGTCTAAAAATAATTTGTCACATGTATAGATACCAGGAAAATGTAAAATAAATTAGAATAAACCATTTCCGGAACATTAAGAGAAGTAATTATCTTAGAAGTTACTTCTTTGATTTGAGGAAGTGGTTTCACATGTTAGTGTTCTTTTCCGTTCATGGTACTTTCTTATTCGTACCGCTCATCTTAGTTTTTTCTCTCTTCTTTTTTCCGACAGTGATATCATGACATTCTTTATGTTGTTTCCGACTCAGAAAAGAAAAATAATTAACTTTCCATTTCCTTCGTCATTTCTAACGTAACACGATACAAAATTCGGATTATTCATAAAATTAATGAAGATTATTCGAGACAATTTTGAAAAATTTTTGTTTCCGTTGGAAGGTCCTAAATGGACCGTACCTAATGTATTGGAAATGCAACAAACTCTGTTGATAATAAAGATGATTGCGCATGCATGCGTGTGTAAGAATTGACACTCTATATGCTGCAACTTTGGATCTAAACCTGCGTGGCACATAAAACCTTCAGAGAGTGGAAATATGTATCAAGGAAAAATTTTTTAAAAACTTTAATTAGAATTTTAATTCATTAAAAAAATAAGTGAGGCTTTTACATTTTCGGCAAAAGCTTTACAGCACAAAAATCATTTTTACACAAATTTAAAATTCAAAAAAAAAATTATCTTTAAAATGTTACATTTATATTTTACCCTATAATTTTATTCAATTTCTAATCACTTTTTAAAAAATATTTTAAGTATATTTTCCAACAATTTATTTCGCACAAACTAAAAATAAAATTTAACATGCAAAAACACGTTATAAACTCATGTCCATAAATTAAAGATAATTTAGAGTCAAGAGGAAATCGAACTCTAAAATTCATATATCACCCGTAAAATGATTACACACATCTTCAAAAATCATAGGCAAATTGCAGGAAGCCACCAGATGACACCGATAGTACGTCACAATGACGAGAGTGTAAGAGAGTGATGTATAAAGAATACAGGTAAAGAAGTAAAATTGTTCGTAAGCGCTTTATAAGCCTTTCAGTGCAATAACCGTATAGTTATGACACAAAGGACGCATTTGGATGATTTTTTACGTGGTAGAATTATCGGAAGTCTGGAATGTAGGCTTACACAGCTGGAAGTATCCGAGGAACTTTGAATCGCCCAGAGTGTCATCTCCAGGCTTTGGCAACGATTCCAAGATGATGGTAATGTGAGTACACGTTACAGCACAGGTCAGCCCCGAGTTACAACGACGAATGAGGACCGGTATTTGGCAGCTACTGCCGAAAGAAACAGACGGAGCGCAGCATCAGACCTATCTCGTCAGCTCTCTTCAGCCACTGGTACGACAGTATCAAGGCAGACTGTATACAGACGCTTATGACAGATTGGTGTATATGCTCGTATGTGTTCCACTTACTGCAACTCACTGTCGCCTGCGATTAGCCTGCAGTGGAGAGCATGCATTGCGGACACGCCAACAGTGGACTTGTGTGAAGTTTTCCGACGAGTCCAGGTTTAGTTTGCAGTCTGATGCTCGCCGGACTTTCAAATGGAGAGCGCCACGTACCCGTTATCACCAGGAGAACATCATTGAACGACACCGTTCCGGTGATGCAGGATTGCTCGTTTGGGGAGGAATTATTATGGGTTCCAGAACTTACCTGCATGTTCAAATTGGAATCATGGCAAGCCAAATCTATCGGGACGTCATTCAGGAACAACATGTACGTTTGTTTCGGGGCGCCATGGGCGCAGAATTCGTGTTTATGGATGACAACGCCTGTCCTCATCATGCAAACATTGTAAACGAATGCCTTCGATCGGAGAATATCACCCGTATGAACTGGCCAGAATCCAGTAGAGCATGTGTGGACATGCTTGGACGACGAGTTGCAGCCCGTCAACCACCTCCTACAGATCTACCGGAACTTCGGAGAGCATTGCTTGATGAATGGTGCAGTATTCCTCAAGATCAGATCGATAATTTGATACTCAGCATGCCTAGTCGGTGTATGAACTGTATTGCATCGTCTGGGAGACATACTATGTATTAACCATCATACCAACCATGTAATATTGGCTTTTGTAAATATGTTTTTTTTTATGTGCTCTTTACCTTTTGTTTAATAAATAGGCTTTACAAATACTTCACATTTGTTTTGCTTCTGACTCTTTCTTTTCCTGAACTTGCATTATCCTTATTTTATGGGCATGAGTGTATTTCCATGGGAAAAAATTACCTTTTTTATCAACATGCTGCTATCATGCCTATAAAAGCTGAACTTGAAATATTAGGTAACTCTTACAGAAAATGAAGCAAAAAAAAAAAAAAAATGTACCTATCAACACGTGTCTGTGAACAAATACGAAACTCAAATGAAACAAACACGAAACATGGTATTTTCTAGAAAAATAAATGCAAGAAAAAGGTTTCTATGACCTTTAAAATATTACTTGAATAATTGTATGTTATTTAAAGTAAACATGGTGTAACAAATACAGGATATCCATTCTAATCGGGGCATAACAGCTTGTTTCGAAACAGTAACAGTAGTTTGAATCAATAAATGTTCTAAAGAATTACAGAATTTTAAATTTTTATATAGATCCTCCATCCTACTAGTCTTATTCAATAAAATATTATTGAGGAACTTATAAAAATAAATTTCACTTTTTTGTTGCAAAAACTGACTTATGAAAATTTGAATATCACTATTTTATAAAAACGCGCCATTTAAGATCACTTCACTCATCTTCAAGAAGAAAATACATCTGTTCGTGCCCGGAGTTTTTTTTAAAAGTCCGATTGGCCTAAAACATTGACATTGTTGATTTCCGTAAAATGTAATTTTCAAAACTTCATAACTCTGTCAAATTTAAGTAGCAGAAGAATGATTTTTTTTATTATTATTTCAGAGTTGGAGCGACAAGAATATTTTGCTGAATATGATTCACCAGATAGTAGGACTTTATAAAATGCAGATTTCATATTTTTTTCAGGTGTACATTTATTGATTGAAACAAAATAAAACATTATTATTTATGTCATAATAATTCTTTTGAAATTAGAATTAAAAACTGAATTTTGTGATAAATGGGATACATTTTATAGATTAATCCTTTGAGACATTTTATAGATTCTGTAACACACGTAAGACTAGTTCTGAACGATTTTCTTTATAGTACTCATATATTTAAAAAAAATTTTTAGTTCCATCAAAAAATATTTGTTTAACTGAAATTTAATCATTTTCGTTTCAGATTAAGGAGCAAATTTTAAGAGAGACGACAATAATTGAGTAAGGGGGGAGGGGATTCATAGTACTTTTAACGAAACACTGAAAGGCTTTTATAATAGTATTGTAGCGTATTGGTATGAGCTAGGATAGAACCAGGGACCTTGTGGTTCGCAGCCCAGTAACATGACCACAATACAAAAGCAATTGCTCGTGCAGCGTAGCTGTTAAATGGCTCATAAACTTTCACCTCAGACTCTCCCTCCAGTGAGTCGTAGGTGAGACGAACGATGTGGTTGTTGAGTGATGATGTATTAGCTGTTGATTCTAATGTGCCTGTACCCATTTGAGTAGCGCCAAGCGTTATGGCGAGCGTGTGTGGGTGAGTGGTTGCTGATGTATTGCTGCGTCAAGCGAGTCCGACGACTTTGTATTGCTGCGGCCTTTTTTGTGTTGCTGCATCAAGTGAGTATGATGACTTTGGTTGCGGGTAGATGACGCCATGACAGCTGTACGAAGGTTGAAGTTTCATCTTCCGAGGTCACCAATGTGGCGTATTGGTATGAGCGAGGATAATACCTAGTACCTTGTGGTTCGCAGCCCAGTAACATGACCACGATACAAAAGCAATTGCTCGGGTAGCGTAGCTGTTAACTGACTTATAAGCTTTCACTACAATATAAATTGCATGATTCTCAAAATTTGAAGGAAAATTTATGGTAAATTACTGAAAATATTTAATTAAAAATTTTACCGACCATAATCCTACCAAATTGGCTGGCTACCAAAGGCAGCTAGTTATAAGTGTAATATGTTGTTTTTCGACTGCTTTCATACGCAAGCCTGTAAATCTTAACAAAATCAAGAAAAATATTTAAATGATTACAAAGTAATTTAATTGTTGCTTCAACTACGTTTAATCCCTCTCTTTCAACAGGATTTTGGAAAGTTGGGGACAAAATCTCAGCATTAGAACCAAAGTGTCCACGGAAGATTCGCCTTGTTTACGGTGTTGAACATTAAAACTATGTAGGACCAAATATCTTCCCGCTAATATGGTGAAGGAATCGAGAGGTAATGGAGGTTTAGGTGTTGTCCTCTATATCTGACACCTCTTCAAATTTATAATCATCATGTAGCTTCAAATGGGACTTTAATATAAATAATATTTAATAGATATAAGAGAGATTTCTAACATAAAATATTTAATCTGTTAATTAATCTGCGATATCTGAATTATTATTAAAATGATGATAATACGAGTCAGATACATTTACTAATGTTGTGTATTGACGCTACATTATGTGGAACATCCTGTATTTGTGTGTGAAGAGTAGGTTTAACAAGCTTTTGTATACATGTAACCCACGAAGTTTAGTTTAGTTTAGTTATATTAACGTCCCATTGTAAAGCATCATTAGGTCTATTTTGGGACGGACCTCGTCATTTTGAACCGCGGTCAGATGACGAGGACGACAATTGAGCTGGCACCCCCCTCTCCACTCCACACCACACCAGCGGGAGGACGTTTGGCATGTCGGATTTAACGTGCAACAGACCCCCTTACACGACGGTTCTTCGGTGGAATCGGGTCTCGAACCTGAAACCCTACGACTCACAAGTCGAGAATTTACCACCAGGCCACCGCGGCTGTAACCCACGAAGATTCAGAAGATGTAGACTTTTAGAAAGTGAAGCAAGAAGAAGATATATTGTCAATCTGATATCAGGATCAATCGATACATATCGCAAATCACACATTTTGTCATCAACTTCTTATAACATATTTTAGCGCTGGGTTATTTACACATGATAATTTATAAAAAAAAATTAGATTTTTGTTTAATTGTTAACGTGTTCTTCACTGAAATGTTGAAGAAAAGCTCAGTATTTTTTCCGAAACTTTTTTGAATACTCCTTAATAAAGATGTTGAGACTTCTTCTCCAGAATGAAACTTGAGGTGAGGCAAGGTCATGAAATTTTTCATTACTCAGATTTTTATTTTGAGAGTTCGGCCAATACTCATTTTGCGTTTCATTGTATGGTGAAAATAACGAGTATGCAATTTAAATGACTTTTCTTTTGGATAAATTGAATTTAAGATTTATTATGAAACTTCACTTTTAGTTACAAGGTTCACATAACAAATTTTAATTACTTATTATTTGCGTTTTTTCAGCTATCGCTTTTATATGCATGCGAAAGTACGGATCGGCAGAAGATGCACCGTTAGATAAATTTGGTTTAAAATTGGATGAGTATCTACTCTTTAATGTTGAACCTGTATACCAAAATTTATCCATCCATCCATCTCTCTTCGTTTTGTATTTATTGTGTTCACTTGTATTTTTTATGAATTGATTTCGTTCAGAATTCGGTAAGAATATACAAATTTGATGGAAGGTTGCATATCGAATTTCACAGACAAACCGACCCATTCCAAAAATGGATTTTTAATCCTAAGTAAGATCTTAAGCTTGAAAATTCATCAAAATCTCATGGTCGAATTTTTTTGACATCTACAATACAGCGTATATAAATTTTATATAAAAAAAGAAGAAAAGTTGTAAGATTAAGAATAATTTAATACATTATTAACTTTTGTCTTTATATAAAAAAATATATTACCATCATAATGTTTTTAAAGATTTGAAATATCCATTTTTAAAGGCTCAAAAACATTTTTCGTACACATCATGCACTCCACAATCAAATCCAAATGTATTCTATTTAATCAACATTTGAACCTGCCATCAATTAAAAAAATCTGGATGTCGAAGCGATGCTAATGTATTATTGCCCTAATTAAAGACAACTGAAAATTCCTGGTCGAAGTACTCACCGAAGGCCAAGGCACATCGTCCTTGGGCCCGTAATGAAAATTTGTCGAGAGGGAAACTAGGGATGCGGTGCAAGACATGCTTCGTCGGGCGTCCTATAAAATTATGTTCTTTTGATTGCTGCGTTTGCCTTCACTGCTGGAAGCTACCAGAAACTATCGGATGATTGAAGCTGCTCACAGCAAGGACATTGAAACGAGTTTAAAAGAAAACGGTGCTTTCTGCGACCGTTGATGGAAAGTTGCTGCAAAATGTTGACAAGGGCTTTTGACGTCTTTGGTCACGTAAGGTTCTTTGTCTTTCCATCATCAAAAAATAACTATCGTGTGCTTTAATACCCGCTGACAGTCCCTGACAGTATCAGGTGGTTAGAAAGAGAAATGATTTCGGTTTTGTGTCACTTGTTTCAAAAGATGATTCAGATAATCAGTGCCAATATGGAATGAAATTTTCGATTTCGTCTATGCTGTGAACATTCCAGAATCGAATTAATTTATTTTGAATTAAGATAGAAAGTAAGGAAATACTGAAAATTGCAGCAATTTTTTGATTAAATTTATCTTTAAAATATTTTATTTTTTTAGTTTTTGTAATGCTTATAATTTATAGTAATCAAAGATAATTATATTCAGAGTTGAAACGTTAAAAAGATGCACGTTAAATACGTCGTGGCCAAACCTTCTCCCGCTTGTTTGGTGCGGAAGTTTGGAGAGGGGGTGCCAGCTCAGGTGTCGTCCTCATCATCTGACCGCAGTTCAAAATTACGAGGTCCATCCCAAAATAATTCTAGTGCTGCTTTAAAATGGAACGTTAATATAACTAAACTGAATCTGATTAAAATAAGAGCAGAATTAATTATTTCCTAACTTCGAGTTGAACAATTTAATTTGCAGATTCATTTAAATTGTTTAAGATACTTATTGATGTGAAAAGAGTGATTCAATATTCAATTTCTCCATTTTTAGAATGGAATCACTAAGTCGTTCTTTAATAAGTTTATTGATATTCGATGAATTGTAAAATTAATTTCCCGTTTCTCATTATAAGATGAGGGAATTTAATTGGATTATAATAGTGTTTCTTTTGATTATAATATTGTTTGAAAGATTTTGAATAATTACATCATTACAAAATAGAAAATGAGTTTGAGCTCTATTGCTGAAGGAGTGAATACCTTTTTCACTAAACTATGGAAGGAATGGCAACGGTGGCGGTTGCTCGTGCCTAGAACACATAGGAGGCCTTAAAATCTATTTGGTGCGTATCATGTTGCTAATCCGCTAACAAAATTTCAAGTACTTTTGATTCAAAACTAATCTAGTCCTTAAAGAAAATTTTACCCATTTATGTTTCTTCCTCTTGAAACGAAGAAAAATAGCCAAAACTCGGTGGAGATAAGTTCTAATATGACATATGTGCATTACTTATTAATTATTCTTCTGGTCAAGTGGGAAATATATATGTATTCTATACAGAATGGGAAAAAGAGGTCATAATATTCTTTTCTAGAAGCAGATCGATTTTTAAATTAAAAATTTACTATATAGTTGAAGTTACATTCACTAAAGCCTCATTAACTCTTCAGTATTTGTATACAAAATTTTAAGTACTTATTACAAAACCTACAGTTATAATATCAGATAAACTGTTGCAGATAAACTAATATCAGATAAATTGGGTATGTCGTGTAAATGTCTTCTATACTTATATAAAGCTCAATGTGTGTGTTGCCCCCTACAGGCCAGACCGTTTGACCTACAGCTACCAAATTTGGTACATGTATATCTTGGAAGGTCAGGAATGTGCTCCTGGGGTCCCTTTTTTTGAATTTTTAATTAGAGAGAGGCTAAAGAGGATAGGCTTAAGAAATTTTCGGCCGATTATTTGAAACGATTCTGTTTATTTTCTTAATGTTTGATGCATTTAAAATTAAACATAGTTAATGAATCCATCTGCTCATAATGAATCTGAGAAAATTTTGTTGACAAATTCTTGAGATATTACATAAATTAAGAAAGATATTCCTTAGTGCCCATAAGGTTTAAACGCTCAGTGACTCTGTTTTCAGTAATCATATTATAAAAAATGCATTGTTTCAGTAAAAAATATTATATTAATTGCAGATTAAACATTTCCACTTTAATTTAAAGCATAAATTCTACTGGAGCTAACAGAAAATTAGAGAGATACATATTACGTTATGACTGAAGGCCTTTATAATATTATGAGTAAATTATATGACTATCAAAATTTGAAGTTTTAAAATATTTTGATGAAGAAGCTATTAAAGTAGGAATGACATAAAATATTCAATTATTAAAATTTTAACGAGCATTAAGATTGGCGAACCGGCTGGTTGCCAAAGACGACTAATATGTAATAAAGTAAAAATATCTATAGAAAAGTCCAATAAAATCTGTAACGCTGGGCGGAGTTAAAATATTCTACCCTTTTTTTCTGTGTTATTATCAGATGCAATAATTCCAACTTCTCATTTGACGACAAGTAACTCAAGCAAATTTTTCGTTACTGTTTAAAGTGTGGGATTGAACCTAAGCATGAATAAAAATTAGACATGAGCTTTACATTTTATTTACATTTCTTTAATGCTGGGTTATAATCAATAAGTTGAAATGTGCAATTTTTATTATTTTATATTCATAGTATTCATTGATTTATAATATTCTCATCTCAGTTTGAAGGTTTTATTGTTGATATTTTTTCAGTATTATTTTAATTTTGCATTTTGTATTGCATTTTTTTCTGTTAGTGATTACTATTTGTTTAAAACGTACTTATTATTAATTTTGATTTCAAGGTCCTTAATAAAAAGGATCTAACCAAAAGAAAGGCCGCGATGGTCTTGTGGTAAGGTCTCGGCTTCTGAACCGGAGGGTTTCTGGTTTGATACCAGATTCCACTGAATAATCGTCGTATAAGCGGCTCTGATGTACGTTAAATCCGTCAGGGCCAAACATCCTCCCGCTAGTGTGGTGTGGAAGTTTGGTGAGAGGGTGCCAGTTCAGGTGCCGTCATCGTCATCTGACCGTGGCTCAAAATTACGAGGTCCGTCCTAATATAGCTCTAATGTTACTTTAAAACGGGACGTTATTATAAAAACTCACCATAAGGAAACAAAATTTTCTGCGTTACAATATATTTACATTCAAAATGTACAACAAATAATATTTTTTCGAATGGAAAAATCTTAAACACTTCACTAATGCGCATGAAATTTCCCATTACAACTTTCATTAGTTAATCTATGACAATTAGTTCCGAGACATTATTAAAAATGGAGCAACCTATCTAAACGGATGTACTATATAATCATATATATATATATATATATATATATATATATATACTAGCCGCCTTTGGCGACCAGCCGGTTTGCCAATCTTAATGCTCGTTAAAATTTTAATGATTAAATATTTTATGCAATTCCAACTTTAATAGATTCTTCAGCAAAATATTTTAACACTTCAAATTTTGATAGTCATATAATTCACACATAATATTATAAAGGCCTTCAGTCATAACGTGATATGTATCTGTCTAATTTTCTGTTACCCCTCGTAGAATTTATGCTTTAAATTAAAGTGCAAAGGATTAATCTGCAATTAATATAATAATATTTTTTACTGAAACAAAGCATTTTTTTAATAATATGATTACTGATAATAGAGTCACTGAGCGTTTAAACTTTATGAGCACTAAAGAATATCTTTCTTAATTTATGTAATATCTCAAGAATTTGTCAACAAAATTTTCTCAGATTCATCATGAACGGATCGATTAATGAACAATGTTTCATTTTAAATGCATTAAACACTAAGAAAATAAAATGAATCGTTTAAAATAATCGGTCTAAAACATGTTTAAAAAAACTACTTAAAAAACGATGTACTTAAAAATATAAGTATATACAAAAAATATATAACTAACATAAATACAAATTACTTTCAAAAGCATGCAACTAACCTAAAAATAATTTAAATCATCCGTTGAAAGTGGTTGTCAACAATCAGAACAATGCGCATGCGTGAATTTTCTTCGCCAGCTCCGGTAACGCAAATGCGTGAATTTTTCTACGCCAGTTGGGGTAACGCTATGCAGATTATACATTTTTAATTTCCTTTATTCTGTGTTATTTTAATTCAAAAGTACTTCAGAATGAATCTGAAACATGGATTAATTAACAATGTTTAATTTTAAATGCATAAAACATTAAGAAAATAAACAGAATCGTTTAAAATAATCCGCCGAAAAATATTAACCCTAGCCTCATTACTGTTTGGAGAAAAAAGAAACTGAATCCTTACTCATTTGGCGGTGGGGAAAATGGAAGATTGTTTTTGGCGAAAAAGTTGGCGGTGGGGAAAATGGAAGATTTTTTTGGCGAAAAAGTTGGCGTTGGGGAAAATGGAAGATTTTTTTGGCGGGGAAGTTAGCTTTTAATTAATAATTAAAATTTCAAAAAAAGGGACCCCAGGTGCACATTCCCGACCTCTAAGGTATACATGTACCAAATTTGATAGCTGTATGTCAAATGACCTGGCCTGTAGAGCGCCAACACACACACACACACACACATTGAGCTTTATTATAAGTATATATATATATATATATATATATATATATATATATATATATATATATATATATATATATATATATATATATATATATAAGATGAACGCGTCTACAGATTAGACCGTTTAATTTAGCGTACCGAACTTAACACGTACATTCTTTGGAAGGTGAAAATGTGCATTTCGAGGCGATTTTATTTAAAATTTTAATTAATTAAATATCAAGCGAACCATGATAGTTTCCAAAAATACTACAGCACAAAAATGATTTTTACATTATCTTAAAATTCAAAAAATTATCTTTTCAATGTTATCAACGTTTTAATCTCTAAATTAAGTTTCTATGTTTAATTGATCTAAAAAAATATTTTAAACATATAATTTCCAATAATTCATTTCACACAAAATAAAATTTTACCTAAACGATCACTTTGCGCCTGCGTGAGAAAAAAATTAGCTTTTATTGACTTTTTGCCATTCCTTTGACAAAAGCTTGAATCAAAAAATAAGTTAACTATTACTGCAAATTAAACCTAGAAAAGTGTAATTGTCAGCGTGTGCCCATATGAAAAGGAACTAAATATGTAACATAATATTTTCTAAAAAATAAATACAAGAAAGATTCCTATGATCGCATATAATATTTATATTATTAATCCAATAAACCATTCTTATTTAAGAAAAGCATAGTTTAATATATATGTTACCGTGAAAGACCGAAATCAGAGAATCTCGACATTCACCGGTGAATGTCGACAAACACCAAATACGTCGGTGAAAGATCCAATATTTCATTACATTCTTGTACATTCGGACCCTCACCGGTGTATGTAGACAATCACAGATAGGCTCTGGTGGGGGTCGAAAAGAGAGGAGCCGACAAAGAGGCGACTGGCTGTTTCTCGCCAAATCGTTTGTTCTGGTGGAGTCTCCCGCCAAATCCTGACGACTGGCTGTTTCCAGCCAAATCCTTGAATCCAGAACAACTTGAAGAAATCGCCAATACTTTTGAAACCGAAGAACAGCTTGAAGAAATTTGAGCGGTGGTCAAACCGAAAACCAAATTCCAAAGAAAAATATTGAAGTGGACTTGCAATCTACCACGTCTTCACATCAAGTTCTGAATGAAAAACAGGAGTTAATTTCTATAAAAAGAGCGGCCGCGAAAGAGAATCTTCGACTGCAAGCAACAAAAATGTTGCGAACCTCACAAAATCAATTTCCTCCAGGTCAAATTAGTGATACTGTACGAATACAAGTCCCTGATGTCGACCGTGGTCGTACAGATAACCGAAATGTGTTAGCGGTTGTTGTTGGAATAGAAGACTCCGACTTCAATAAACTTGCGAATGAAAATGGTACCCTCAAGCAGCTTTACACACGTGATCAGTTCGAAATTTGTAAAGAAAAGCTCCTTTCCATGTATAAGATTTCTTTTCAAGAAATTTCGCTGAGAGAAGCAGCTGCAGCTAATTCGAGAAGCGGTGGGCAAGGCTATACACGCTGTCATTGCAAAAGGAAGTGTTCCACAAATAAATGCAGTTGTAAAAGCAAGGGCCTCTTGTGCAATTCAAAGTGTCATAATAGTTTAAGTTGTTGCAATAAATAAGATTTGATTCACATAATTTAGTAAGTTTTTTATTACTATTATTTTATTTTCTCATTTAGAACGTACTGTATAATTAAGTAAGTTTTTTACTTCTATTATTTTCCTTTCTCATTTTGAAAGTACTGTGTGTTTTAAGTTCTTAGTTATTCCTCTCAGAAAGAGAGGCGAAAAATTTATCGCGACTGAATTACGGAGAAAAAAATATAAATCTCGGACATGTTCAACATTCACCATTAGTCCATGGTGAATGTCGACATTCACCGGTGAAAGTCAGAAATAAGGGTATTTAGCAAATATTTCGGACATACACCAAGCGACTATGTGTTTGTCGACATTCACCGGTGAATGTCGACATTCTCCAGATTTCGGTGTTTCACCGTAACATATACAAAATGTCCATTCTAATCAGGGCTCAAAAGCTGATTTGTAGACCTTTAATAATATACATCCACGAACAAAATGCTATAAATAGAGTAAATAATTATATTTTTTGCAACTTAAGTCAATAAATGAATCTGATGAATTAGGAACTTTTACATAGTAAATCCACTGTTTCATATATATACTTTGAAGGGTCGGAATTTGCCTTTCAAAGATGTATTTATAAAATTTTAATCGATTAAAGAATGCTATAACATATCGATTTCAGTTCCTCTATTCTTTCCTTTGGTAAAATGCCCCAACACGGACGCCAGCTTGTTCACCCAGATTATTGACTTTTTAGACAAACTTAAATTAATTTTTATTATATTGCAAAAATTGACACTTACAATTGCCAATCTTCATATAGAAAAGTTATAAAAATTTTCCAGTGTATCACCATATGAAACAGAAATAAATAACACTATTTATTTTGAAAATGTTAGAATTTCTGCGGGATTTCTTAGTGCTGTTTTTAAAAGATTCAACAAACTAATTTAAAACGAAAATTCTCACCTTTATAAAGCACCTCGTACTTTTTAATTTATACAGTAAAGAAAAATAGTAATTAAATCTTATTGAAATGAAACATTTTCTTCAAATAAAAATATATAACATTTCTAATTATAAAATAAGAAAGAAAACAGACAGTTGGTATTTTAAATTACAGAGATTCTGTAGAAATAAAAAATATAGCAATTAAAAATTTTTTTTAAAGATTTTTTGTTTTTCGTTTAAAAAAAAATGAGAAGCAAGTAAGGAATTGTGATCCCCCCCCCTTTTATCCGAAACTCAATTTCAGATTACAGTCCCCCCCCCTTTTCATTTATTCTTTAATTTAAAATGTTTTTCAGAAAATAAATATATTCTAATCAAACTTTAAATCCTCCAAAATATTTAATGACTTCGCTACATTTTCAATTAAGATATAAAAAATCTTTAGAAAAAAATATATTATCGTGGAAAGAATTTAATCTCAGATTTCCTTTCAATAAAAAAATAGTAGCTTGCGGAGCTCTAAAGTATCAAGCACAAAGAATATTCTATTAATAAAAAATGTAAAGGGAATTAATCCTTTTTATTTTAATAAAATCTTTTTTTTATGATTTTGTAACAAACTGCTTATTCGAAAATAAATCCTCTAACATTTATTTGATAGTATTAAATATTAAACAATTTATAAAATTTAATTCTAATTCTAAAATGGATTATGCTTTATTGATGGAATCGAAGAATTAAAAATGCTGCATAAAAAACGAGATGTAACTTTTAATAATTCAGCCGTAAGATCGACTTTAATGCTTTTGCGTAGTAGTGAAATTGAAATATAAATATTATAGCAATGGCAAAAGCATATTGATATGTGCTGTGCTGTATTATTAAAAAGCTAATAAGCAGATGATATTTTAAACTAAAATATCAGTAAATGTTATAAAGTATAAATAATATGATATAAAAATGCCATCAAATATTATATTATTTCTGCTTACAAAAAGATAAATGTGTTTATGTGTTGGCACTCTACAGGCCAGACTGTTTAATTTAGAGCTATTAAATTTGGCACAAATATACTTTGGAGAGTGGGAATGTACACTTCAGAACAAATTTTTTTTTGAAATTTTAATAAGAATTTTAATTAATAAAAATTAAATTAGATTTTGATGTTTTTTAGAGATAAATTTTCAAAATATTTCTGCACAAAAAATAATTTTCCCACCATTTTCCATGACCATTTTGCATAAATGTGGCTGAATTTCGTTGATGCAGCGTTGAATTTCCTTCTTCAATGCACGCGTGCATGTGGGCTTGTTGGCATAGATCTTTGACTTCAAATAACCCCATGAAAAGAAATCCAATGGTGTTAAATCACATGATCTAGGGGGCCAGTTCTTAAAATTTCAAGCTGTGGCCGCCAGACTTTCATTATTCTTGAAATATTGCTAAACATTGAAAGCACGTTGTTCTATCATGTAAACGATTAATTTTTATTAACCTTAAACAATCATTTGTCAAATGGTTTTTTTTAAATGGGGTTGCCAACACCTCATTGTGCGAATGGTGGTAAATTCAAATCTTGAGTTAATTTTGATACACCCTTCATAAAAGTTTTATTTGTAATTTTACATAACCAATAATTTAGGCGAACCAACTGATCCCCCCAAAGGTGACAAATTAAAAATAATAATATAACCACAACTAGCCGTTGCAATCACAGAATGTTATAGAAAATTTTGTCATAAGTAATGAATAGGCCAAAATCTTCCATTTTTTTCATATTATCGTAGATTTAATTTTTACATTATTTTTCTTTCTTTTCTACTTCTTAAAAAATGCGTCATAGCTTTGAGAAAGTGCGTCAAATCGAAAACAAAACCAATGTGTTTCTCTCACGACGCTGGCTGGAAACGGAACGAGCTATTTGTTTATTTGTCTCCGGATAGCGATTATGATGTTTGTTCCTGCTCAAGGCTTCTTCCTCCGATAGAGCAGGAACCCCCTACAGTTGTTGTTCGCAGATGGCGGCGGGATGCACGTAAACAACCGACGAATTATTGCTGAGATGAAAATTAAAAAAATGTCGGAATATTTAAAGCAATCCAATCTTGGAGGGGGGTGGATTATTCAATTAATCATTGTGAAAAATATTCAGAGCACATTTTTTATTTTTAATAAGTTAAAAGTTTTAATTATTATAATTGAAATGTTTGTTAAGATATCCGACTAGGTTCAAACGGGATTTTTCAAATAAATAAAAAATAAATAAATAGTAAATAAATGAATAAATAATAAATAAATAATAAAAAATGAATAAATAAATAATAAATAAATAAATAAATAAATAATAAATAAATAAATAAATAATAAATAAATACATAAACAATAAGTAAATACATAAACAATAAAAAAATATAAAAAATAAATAAATACAAATAATGTTTATATGATGTTTTTTTTATTAATATAGAGATAAAATGATGAATAAAAGCGAAATTATTTAAATATATATGTAACTTTTGAAGAAAAAGCATAGTTTGCTGTAAATTTTAGTATTTATTTAGAAAAATTAAGATTTTTCTAAATAAAAAAAAATTCAGTGTTTCACTTCTTGTGTACATGTGTAATACATCTTAGAAAGTAACCAGCTATCAATATATCTAAAAATTATATTCAAAAATAAAAATTTTGTAATATATGAATTTATTCATGAAATTTTTGGAATTTTTTTCAATAATATTTTTTATTAAACCACTTATAAAGCGTTCAACATCATACTCACAGTTAATTATATTCCACATAACATAATAAGCAGTAATTATGAATTTCATTAAGATATCTTAGTTATTTTTTGAGATAAGACGATGTTCGTCAAGTAAAATTATGAAAAAACTCGTTCTTAAGAAAATGCATTTAAACTTTTTAAATATTTATAAATAAGCGTCATTTACGTGTCAATAGTTTACTATAAATTAGCTTCTAATCGAATAGAGGCAATATAAAGATATGACTGAAAACAGAAATATATCTTTTATGAAACTGCAAAATAATAATAAAAAAGCGAGCTTTCATCCAAATTTGTATTTTTAACCTAGTCGGATGCCTTAAATAGACATTTTAAATTAGATTAGATAGAGGAAAAAATGATTTCCTTCCCAAATTTTTCTAAAGAATCTGTTTTTTTCTCTGATGAAGCGTATGCTACTTTCATTTTTAGCTCAACTGAAATCGTTTTTGTTTAGTTTGAATATCTCTCACAACTTTTGATATAAATGCTTCTAACTAATTCAATTTATTCAAGTATTTAAAATGAATTATTTTCTAACCGCTTGATTTCAAATTAAAATTTTATTTTATTTTCTAAGTTACGCGGAGTTCTGGATTTCGAACGATTCTCAGGGTATAATTTTTGTAAATTTAGATGACTATATTAAACAGCAGAATAAAATGAAAATTATGCGGCTAAAATAAATACTCGCAGAGTTAAATTCAATCAAAATCCCTTTTTGATCATATATAAACTCAAAATGCTTTCATAAGCTCTCGTTTTCTAATTTTGGTTTCCATGCAACTATGGCCTTATATTAAACAAAGAACTTTCAAAAACGACTAAAAATAACCATTTGCTTACAAAAAAGTAGAAGAAATTTAAAAGTAAATCTTTCCCTTCTTATTTATCAGAAGTTTTGAACTACATGTATGTCATTAAATATTTTTCAACCCGATAGGCAGCGACATATCTGGAAATTTTGCAGCCCTAGATAGAACGCATATAGCGCTCCTCTTTTAATGAACTGCTTAATTTAGTCACACATTGCAATAAATTGTTTAATTAATCAACATGCTAAAAGCTATTTATTTTTTATTTTAGCAACTCTTTTTTAGTAATTTTTTTTAATTTTAGTAACTTTTTGAAGTTATATATTATTATTATTTATTAAGTATTCCTCATGATCATATGGCACCTATTTTGTATGAAACATTATTTAGACATATACATGTTGTTTATAAATGGTTATTAACAAAGTGAACGTGATGAAACTGATCAGAACCAATTTTGTCAAAAATTGTTAATGTTTTCCTAATACTTTCAAATTTATATAATATGTATTTTTTATAAACCTATATGTTTGGATATTAGACTAGTAGTGATATTTAAATCGATCTGCAAGCGGCCTTCATTAGCCAAGCGGCTCTAGGTGGTTAATTAAACAACTTAATGGAAATCCCACCACTACAGATGTAATAACTGCAGTTGCACAGCTATGGAGCTAAGCAAAGAGGTATAGAGCATTTAGTGGTGTGTGTGTGTGTGTGTGTGTGTGTGTGTGTGTGTGTGTGTGTGCGCGCTTCACTGCTCTTCTCGATCATAGTCCTGTCTATTCCAGAATATTCTGGAGCATTTCATCGTCTTTAAATTTGTTTCTAATTCATTTTATAAGTCTAATAGCCGATTTACTTCGGAATTGTCTTTTCATTCGTACCACACTTCTGCATTCCGAGTAACATTTTAACAAAAACTGAGTCATTATCTCTCCACTGTTAAATTTACAACAAAATTGAAATGAAGCATTTTAAGAATTAAAAAAAAAAACTGTAAGAGTTTTTTTTTTCTTTACGCTATCCTGCATTTAAGGACATTCTGACCTTATTTGACCTTGTGTAGAAAGTTTCACTTATAGATCAAAGTCAAGAACTTGTTAACCGTAAGTGAAGGATTCGTGATTAAGAAGAAGTTTTGTACCTTCTATCGGCTGGATACTGGGGTAGATAGTGCTTGATGATAATGACTCACTCAGTTCCACTATATGAAGGCAAATTACTGCGCTGGTTATTTTCAGAGATATCCAATCCATAGTCAGGCTTCTGTTGGAAGAAAGCCAGCAAGTCATACAGCTTGACTGCAGCGACAATTATTTGCTGAAGCACATATCAAGCCTTATAGTTTTTATCGGTTAATAACACTGTCAGGGGCTGTTTCTTAATCTTCTACCGATTCATACTCTTCGGTCATAACATAACCGTAATATATAAGAGCACTGTTAACAGGAAGATGGGACAGTTGTTTCTAGGCAATGTATTTTTAGTTGAGCCTGATATAATGGATTCTGATGCGAGTGGTTTCAGAAGGAGTAAAGCTATTATTCAAGAGTGAGTTAAGTTTTCTGTGATTAATCGAATGATCATTATTAACATATGGATACAAAAACTTAATATAAATGGTAGTCTGAAAAGTATCCATTGCCTTTTTTAAATTTGAAAATGCACGTTTAAGCAGTATGGAAATCAAACAAGAGTTTTGCTGCCACCTATAGGTAGCATGAGGATTTATGACCTTTAATATGCAAAATCAAATAAGAAATAAAAATATACGAAAATTAAATATGAAATGAAAATACATGAACCCAGTAAGAACACATTATGTTGCACAGGTAAAGCATACAGTTTACACACTTTTACATCTTTAATTGGCAAATAGTGAAAAGTTGCAGTAAAAATAATGTTAGACACACATATTAAGTTGGATATGTATAGTATGGGTTCTTAGAATTTTTAATTAATTAAATCTTAGTTATTCATTTTAACAAATTATCTTAATTATTACCAAGAAATGCATGTATGAAGGCATGTTTACAATACTTATGTAAAGCACTTAGAGCTTTAGATTTTTTCAAAACAGAAAACGAAAACACGTTACTTCAGAGTAACTGTGCCAAATGAAGGGTTAAAAAAACGTTTACATTTGTAATACCTCACTGCTCCATCTTTATCTTGAAGAGTAGGTACGACTTTGCCAGGAGGTCAGATGGAGGAATGCTATCTTTATTTTTTTTCATAATTTTTATATCTATTTTAGAATTATTTATAAACTAGGGAAGCTCTACTCCCCATACCCCTTTATATGTTTCCACATGTTCAATTGCACCTTCATAACAGGTGAATTTGATGTCTCCACTCCTATGTAAATTTGTTTCTAGCTTTGTAATAAATACAATTTTTAAAAAAAAAGGAAAAAGAAAAAAAAAAAAAAGAGAGACAAAAAACGGTTTATGATGCAATTTATGGATTGAACATGCTATTATCTAAGGATAAGAAATGCGAATCTTTTTATAGTTTATAATTTCTTGTTTATGATTTTAGATACTACAGATTGATGATATATCAACATTCTGTAGCATCTAAACGAATGTATGATTTAAATCATATATGTATAATTTAAAATAAAGTTTATGTAAAGTGATTAATAAAGATATTACCAAATTTAGTCTGTCTATTAAATAAAGAGTAAATTTACTAACAAAAATTTTCAAAAACTTAATTTGAATTAAATATTTAGGCTATGAAAAAATCTATAAATTACACCGCTTTGCTATCATTTTCATGATTTTTTTTTCTTCAAGTAATTTATCCCTAAACGCCTTATTATAATGAACTTATTCTATTTATTAAAAGCTGAGAAGTTTTTTAGAAGTTAATATTTTTTAATTAAATACTTTTAAAATTGTAAATTATTAATTAGTGAAATAACAAAAGTTCCCGGACATTTAATTCAAATTCTGGACATTTTTAGGGTATTTTATTCTATTAGGGGTTGGGGAGGTGGAAATTCGAGTCTGTTCTGGTATTTCCTAGATATTTAACAGATTATTTTTTTTTACACTATAACTTTAATAAAAAGTAATGCTTTTGAAAATTTATTTTGGAATTCGTTATTTAAAGTTACAACAAACACTGGAAATAGAGCGAGTAACTTAAAATTCTTAAGAAAAAATTTATGTCAGATGATCCCAGGCTCGAAAATCGCCGGAGTGTGCAAACAAAACAAAAATCTATATTCTAATCTTTAGCAGCAATAAATTAAGTAAAATTTCTTTTTAAAAGCTTTGACGGAAACCGCTTTTAGTTTGTTTTCAACATTTTTATCTTTGCATCCGTACCTTTAACAGCGAAATAAATAAGTAAATAAATTGCAATGACAGTTTAAATCTGAACAAAAGATAAAATCTCTCCTTATCACACGGGGGCAATCGAATGTCAGATTCCGTTTTGGAATGTCTCTTAAAGAACCTGCCGGCACAAGGGGGGCGAGCATAAAGAGGGGAGGTCAGAGACAGCAAGTAAACACGATCGTAAAGTCCTCGAATTTAAGCACCCCAAATTGCTCCAAAGAGCATTAATGGAGGAAGAACTCGAACCGGGGTCGTGACCCGGGTAGGTGCAGCCCCCTTATCGCTCCTACTTCTACATCGTTAAAAGCACCTAACGACAGAACGCATGAAACGCTGGAATCCGTACTTCTGGATTCAAATGAAACCTCTCTTGAACACAGCGTGTCTCTTAATGATCGTATGCTGTAGTTGAAGTTTCGTTTCTGTTCCGTTCGGTAATTGGTGCCGGAATTTTTCGGTAATATGTAGAGGAGCACGAAATGTGTAATGTATGTGCATAATTATGCGCAGGTAAAGCGGATGATTAAGATATTTTGGAATGGCAACAGCTGTTGAACAATTTGTGTTTCTGATTGAGAAATCGCGACGAAAGGAAACAAATAAATGAGCAAATGGTGCAGACGATTTTTTTGAAAAATACAAATTGGCGTATAAAAAACAGCACAAATTTTAATGATAAAATCTTTGCATCTATAGTATCTATTGTTTAATGCATTTAAAATTGGCTTTGGAAATTTTGCTTCGGGTTTATGAATGCCATTTTGACAAAATAAAAAAAAAAAAAATGTACAGAAGCATTAAATATACAATGTAGGCACATAGTTATGCACAGACAAAATGACTAGATATATCATTTAAGGGATACAATAGTGGAAGTAAAATGCGTTTCTTAGTTTAAAAAATTATACTAAAAGAAAACACATAGATAAACAAATAAAGCAGACGATTTTTTAATATGCTAGTGAATAAAAAATAATAAAAGTTTTAAATATGAGACTTTTAAATGTAAAGTTTATAATATGGATTTCTTTTAATATTAATTTTGCAAAATTTTTTAGAATATTACTTTAATATTTGATGACATTTGTCTCTCTTTAACTCTTATTAAAACATTTAAAATGTGCTTTTTTTAAAAAAATTGTTGCAATAATGATTAAAAAAAAATCTCTTTTCTATTTTATGTCTCCATCTGTGATATAAATTCAACTAGTTCGAAAGAAAAAGATATTCTATGTTTGGATGTAACAGTGATATTTTTTAAAAAAATATCTGAGACTTGTTTTATTTTAAAATTTAATAATTTTTTCCCATTTTTCAAAACAAGATTTTATCCACATAGTTCTTTTTATAAAAATAAAATAGAATAAATAAGTAAATAAAATATCCTTTCAAATTTGTCAAATGTTATTCTACACAAAATAAAAGTTAATAATCCGAAGCATTTTTTACATAAATACAAGTCAAAATCAATTATTAGAAATGTTGGCAACAAACAAGAATTGCTTTACATGTTGAAGTAAGACTTAAAAAAAACTTTTTAAAAAAATACTCTAAATCAGTAGACAAACCATTCACTGATTATTCAAAAAATGATTTTATTTTAAATGATCTCACATTCGATTTGTAAATACATTACAGAATTGTTTTTATTATTAATATCCTTTCATTTGGGAAAAAAATAACTATTTTTAAATTTTTACTATCTTATTTCTTGAACTAGAAATTTTTATTGTTGACAGACATTTTCGTTTTCAAAAAAAAAAAAAAAAAAAAAAAAAGAATACTTTTTTATTCATTTAAGAATCTTTATTTGTATAAAGCTTAAAAAAACACTGTGATGTTTCTTTTAGAAGAAAACCAAGGGCATTCAAAATTTTATTTAGGTCAATTGGACCGATCTGAATTCAAAGAGAGATGACGCATTTAAAAACAAATGCAATTCGAATGAACGCATAGCTGCTTTCTATAAAAACCGTCAAATGACTGAAGGGCACATAAAATTTTTCTTTTTCTTTTCATTTCTTATTTATAATTGGCGAGGGATAACTGCAACTCGCAATGGATCACACGATAAATTCAGTAGAAATGCTAAATTCACGCCAAAAGATCACACGATAGATTCGGTAGGAATGCTAAATTCACGCCAAAAGATCAGACGATAGATTCAGTAAAAGTGCTAAATTCATGCCAAAAGTTAGCATTTCATAATTATTATACGCCAGCGCCATTACAAGGCATTCTCTAAGATAAAACATTTATTAGAGAGTATGCGGGAAAGTTTTTGGAGACCATTGCCAATGGTACCAATCTATGCCCATGTTTAATTTCATGAAATACCTGCCAGAGTGTTCTTTCCGGAACTTTCTCGTATATTCTCTAATATAGGTCTTATCTCCTCTCCTTCCATATAAAATATATGGACTTTAGTGAAGGCCGCAAATTCCTCACATGGCATTAGAGAACAATAATTACGAAATATAGATCTTAGGAGTGAATCTAACATTTTTTATTGAATTTAATGTGCGGATAACTATTTTTAAATGCTTTTTCGTTCCAAAACAAATGAAACCAAAATTTGGCAGCACGTAATTACAGTTGTAGTCACAAGGCCATATATTGAATTTCATTGATTTAAGTCGTTATGAATAATGGCATTTATATTCATACGGAAATATAGATCGACATACAATCAAATGCTCCAAATTTGACACATTTGGTTCACAATTTGAACAGAGGATACACCTGTGAACAGAATTTTATCTACTAAGTTCTTTAGGTTTTGGTGTCATCGAGTTCGATTGTAACCCAATGGATTTCTTCCAAAATTTGATAGAAATCTGCAAATTTGATGATCATTAACCCATATCAAAATTCCGTCTAGCTCAAATCGTTTTTGAGTAATCTTGTATAGAGACAGACAGACATAATGCCAAAAATGAGTTTTACCATCTCAGGGAGGATTAAAATGTGGACATTCATCAAAATTTCGAATTCAGTTTTTTTCTGACGATTACAATATTTCCTCTATATTTCATACTCGAGGAAGTAAAAGTACACCGTCTTCTATTTCGAGTGATATACGACCAAAAATAAAATCCTCTTAATTTTGAACATCAGTGTAGTTTATCACAATCGAAATTCAACTCATTTTGCACAGAATGAATGACTCAAGCATCAAATTACAATCTTTTCGTAATGTGAAACTGTAACAAAGCCAGAGTATCAATTAATTTAAAAGAAAAAAAAATTGCTTGACCACGCTTAAGTGCCTCAGAAGACATCTACTTTCTTAACGGATTGAAACAGCAATAAATGTCACTGACAGGATGCGTCTTCTAATTAGAAGGTTAAATAAATTCGCAGGTCAAGGGGTTAAAGATTTTCATTTAGTAATCAGACAAGAAGTAACCTTCGCTAGAGCATTAAATCTTATCTCATTTATATCTTAGATTGTTTTAACATAAAATGATCAGGCGTTCTGGATTTCGTCCCGGACTGTCGAGGTTTTTATTTATAAATAAATAATTAACATCAAAAATATGATTATCATTTATTTGTTGAGTGCTATACCCATAACCATTGCTAATTTCTAGAATGGATAGACATTTGGCCTATTATAGTTTGCTATTAGCTTCAGAAATAGATCAAAATAACCAATGATTGCATTAGGTAAGAAGGGGTTATTTAGACGAACATGTTTGTATTTGTGTATTTATTATATTGCGGTGCTTTATCAAACAGTACCACCCTTAATGACAACAGTGACCGCTATGTGCGAGAGCAGCTATATACAGATTAATACAAGTACTAGTATTAGATTATATGGAGCAAGTGGAGTATATATACCTGGAGTATATATGGTGGAAATCATATCCATTTCCGATTAAATAGTTGAGTCTTTAGAAAGCAAAGTAAGTGATTGATTCAAAATAACGATGCAGCTCTTCGTATGATTTCGTAATGAATGCACGAAAGTCAATATGGATTTGGAAATGAAGGTATTTTCATAATGACCAAAATTTCTAATATATTGTTACGAATCTGTAATGTTTCTTTCCCTGCTTAGTTAATTTAGTGAATTAGGAAGTGAGTATTACAGCTATTTTAATACCCTGTAAATGGATATCACATGGTTGACTCCAGCGTTTGGTGGCAAACTTAGCGATAAAGAGAAAATTTCAGATATTATTGAAAATTTTGTGGCATCTCTGTGAGGAGCGAAGATACGAAATCCTTCTAGATATTTCATTGATCAGTCACGAAGTTTATAAAAACTACAGATGAAGGACTCAAGGGAATAGTCGAGTCGAGTGAAGCATCATACAAGTGAATTTTTGCTGTTGCTGTGCATTCTTGTTACTGAGTATTTTTGTTTCCGTGTGGAATAAAGCATCTTTATTCATTACTAAGCCTGCTGAATTTCTTCACCGTATATTCACGGGGCGGATTTAGATCTTTCCATAACAATATTTCAAAAGTAGATTATTGTTTTTAAAAAAATAATTTCTTAAATATTCTCCTTCTTAGCTTTTACTATAAATACTAAAACGGTCAAAAAGTTCTGGAAATTATTTTATTATGAAAGAATGAAAAAAGTTAGAGCTAGCTTCTTCGCCGTTTTTTTTCAAAATAACTATCTTGTGTAACTATGCAGTTTTACCATCGTTCATATGAAAATGTTTTTTCCAGATTTGATTTACAGTGAGAATTAATTTCTTAATCTTTTAGTTTGAGCTTTTATTAGCATGAGGTAATACGCTGATAAAAGCCTCTTGTTTCTTGTAAGCGTAACGTGTTCGCGCAGGTTAAATTTTATTTTGTGAGAAATATATTGCTAGAAATTATGCGTAAAATATTTTTAAAAAATTAATTAAAATTTGAAAAAAATAATAGATATAATTGAAAAGATAATTTTTTTTATTATTAGAGACGAGGTAAAAACTTTTGTTCTGTATTATTCTTGGAAATTATCGTAGAAAATAATATTTTAAATCGATTTACTTGCTGCCCTCCTCGGTCCAGAAGTCTCAGGCAGCTGCTTAGTCTGGCTAATTGAAAATCCACCAACGGAATCTGATGGAAGATAATATAAATATATATTGTTATTAAAATCATCTGGTGAAAGAGTCTGATATGCTGGATATTGAAAAAAGCGCCTTTTCTTCCAACAAGAAAATACGAAACACAGGTAGCAAAAAGTTTATCTAAGTCGTGCACAATACGAACGACAACAAATACACTTTGAAATTCGCAATACAAGCAGACAGAAACAGCACTCAGACTTCAGTTAAAGAGCTTATTTTGGAATCAACATTCCAAAAAGAGAATTCACTCTTCGTGCAAACGTTTCGCCTTTTAAAGTCTTCCAATCGGGTGTGGAATTTTTTTTTTTCTCAAAAGAATCTCCAGATTCCGGTTCCTGTTAGAGATACTGCCATAATTCGTGCATTTTTCAGAACCCGAATTATTATTGCCAAATTCGCCAAGCGTGTCACTTAGACCCAAGGTCTTAACCTGGCATTCACAAAGAATATCTGTAAATCACTCTTTTTAACAATGATGCGAATAAGCAAGAAATGCAAGAAAGCAATATCACAGATGATGGTGTGGGTTTTTTTTTTAATCATTTGTTTGTTTATTTAGGATTTCATTTTCACTATAACTCCTTTTCCATTTAGTAAGCCTTACTCCTAGATTGAAGAAAAAAACCTGTTATTTTATTTTAAAGTAACATTTGATAGAAGGTTTAACGATATGATTTGATGTCTACATTAAAAGCAAAATGCTTTTCAATTAACTAAAGATAAGTAAAAAAAATCTTTTGAGATCATTTAAGGAATCATTTTGAAATAGATATGACAAATTCAATAAACTAGAAAAATATCCAATAATATCTACGTCAAATAAATTTCTCTAATTGCAATAACTCGAAATCTTTTGAAACTCTTTAAAAAAAAAAAAAAAACGTAGAAATACATTGAAAAATTTACAAGAAAATGCAAATGATAAGATATACTAAACTTGTTTTCTTCAGAAGGATTGAAAATCTTTTCAAAGTTTGCTTCATCAATAGAAAAGTAAAATGAAATATCTATGAAAACCGAGGAATAAGAAAAAGGGAAAGAAAAAGAAATGCAAGGATTTGCGTTGAAGAATTTCGAATCAGACATAAAAAAAAAGGAAGAGTGTAGGCGTCGTTAATCTCTAGGAGAATATACTTATTTCATAAAAACCAGGAAAAAACCTCAACATGGTTGTCATGATTTACTGTCAGGCAGATTACAACAGATAAAAACGTTAGGCGTGGGCTTTCTCAGACTTCTAAAGCTTGTTATTCTGTTTTCTATTTATATCTTAATAGAAATATTATTCTGTAGTTCCGAGGAATTCTAACACTTGAATAATAATAAACACTTGAATAACTTGGAATATTCATAAAACATTTCGGAATCAAAATGAAAAACTTAATTCCGCATCAATTGAAATCAAAATGAAAAATTCTCAGATTTCTAGAAAGAAGTTTATTTGTTAAACAAGTATCACTTGATATTCCTATCTTTTATTATAAAAACAAAATTTTATATCTTCATTCTAAATTTTAAAATTCGTAAAAATTTTTTATCATTAAATATTTTTATTTTTTGCATGCACTATTATAAATATCATTTCTAAAAATTCCAAAATTATTTTATACTTTTGTCGAAACTATTATAAATGATAACTGATGGAAGCTATTTGAATGATAAATCTATATTATTGAAAATAGCACTAACTAGCTATTATTAAAAATAATTAAAAGTAATAGAAATCATCAATTTCAGTGGCAATTAATTTTCATCAAAGTTTATTTATCATCTTATTTTTCACATATGAGAGAATAATTCTGAAATTACTATTTTTAAAACAAAATAATGTACAGAATTTTCAAATTCTGTACATTATACAATTATGTACAACATTATACAATTATGTACATTATACAATTATGTACAACATTATACAATCATGTACATTATACAATTATGTACAACATTATACAATTATGTACAACATTATACAATCATGTACATTATACAATTATGTACAACATTATACAATTATGTACAACATTATACAATTATGTACATTATACAATTATGTACAACATTATACAATTACGTACATTATACAATTATGTACAATTCTGTACATTCTGAATTGATAAATCATTCACTTAAAAAGTATAACATATTCTGCATCATTTAATTTTCGAATATCAGTAATGATTATTATAAAAGTTTCACATGATATTCTTATATAAAAATAGCAAGGCAGTTTAACTTGTTTAAAATAAACAACAAGACTTGAATTTAAAAATTATGTAAATATTTCGAATTTCAGATATTGAAACATTATTTCAACTAGAACAAAACTTATAAACCCTTTGTAAATTCTATCATACAAATAAATTAATGGCATAATGAAGCAATCGATTTTTCTGAAAGCACTTACGCTGTGCTGCATTCAATCATTAACTGTGATTAATAGAGCACATAGGGAGAAGAAAATGAAGTTTGAGGCAACATCCATTAAATGAAACCTCATTAATAACGATGAAACAATAAATATATAAAAGCAAGTATTACGATTTGCTCCCCCTCCCATTGCTTGAATATTGATAAAACAGAAAATGGCTGATGAAATTATTACTCAAACTGTAATGTTTCAGTAATAACTCCATGAAGCAGTAAATAAAAGAAAACATTTGAAACAAACATTTGAAGAAACACAAAGAAATGATGATAAATACTTTTGTACACAAAACGATTTTATTTAAAAAGCAAACTATTTTATTAATTATTTTATTCTGTAAATGTTCGGATTCTGAAGTTTATGGAATTAAAAGAAGATAATGAAAGCTATAAAAATACTTAATGAAGATTATATCAAAGAAAGAAAAAGAAATTTTCTAATTTTTTTTTCTGAATGAGTAAAAAACAAATGAATCTCTGGTTATCTAAAAAAAAAAGGCAAACGATTTTATGGATTATTATATTTACATGAAAATAACAAAAGAATTTTTAAAGCATTACAAGCGGCATTTACGAGTAAAAATCATTTATTATTCAAAGGAATAATCAGAACTTTTATTATTCAATCAAAAATATTTTAAATTAAAAAGGAAGAAAATCCAGAAAAGTACTTTTATAAGCAAAATGAATGAAAGAAAATGAATAATTTTGGTGATAAACTGGAATCTTAAAATAAAAAGGATTTTACCTTTTTTTCAATATTTTATATTTTCAATTTAAAAAGATTTATAAGGGATTGATTTTCAATGCAAATTATGTTACAATTTTATTAATTAATATTGTTGAAACAGTTTTTTATTACAATATGTTTTATAACAAAAATAAAATTAAAGATTGATTAATTTAAATTGGATCTTTGATGTCACATTAGAACCTGTATACTCAAAAATTATGTAAAAATAATTTTGGAATATCACTATACGAAAGGTCGTACATAAAAATTCCATTTGGCTTAGATCCATTAGTTGGCATCAATTCCTATCGTCAGCTGAAAATAAATAATCAGTGCCAACAATATATGTGATGATCATTGTTATCCAGAAAAATAAGCCTTTGTCCAGCCTTGACATCTGGTTTTCTTAAGAATAGGATATGGCAAATGAAATGGAGCAAATATAATCAGTAAAGGTAAATAAAAATAAATAATAAATAAATAAATAATAAAGTAAAAAAAATAATAAATAAAAATAAAAATAAATAATTCTCTATAAATATGAAAATTCGCTTGAATTTTAAGTTAATCTATTATATATATATATATATATATATATATATATATATATATATATATACATACAGTGGCTCAAAAAATTGAGAGTACACCTTACTTTTACTTGATAAATCCGACTTTCAATATAAATAACACATTACCGGAAAGTGCAAATATTTTTTTATTTTTAAACATAACAAATGGTTTAATTTAGAGTAAAAATAAAGAAAAATCAACGAAGAACTCCTAAATTGAAAACTTTCAGAAGCATTTTAAATAAACATACGCAGAATTTCACCTCAAAAAATTGAGAATACACCAATGAAATTCTTGTATATTCGCATAGAAAGAACGTGTCAGTATTTAATTGCATGTCTTTTGGCTTTTATAATGACCTCTAAACGCCGTGGTACCGATTCGATCAATTTTTCGTGGTATCTGAATATATTTTACCCATTCTTCTTGCACTACTTGTTTCAAATGGGTTTTGTTTCTAATTTTGTGTTTTTGGACCACTGCTACGAGTATGGATCATAGATATTCAATGGTATTGATGTTGGGGTACTGTGGTGGTGTGGGTAATTGCTGTTTACAATGAAAAATACACCATATTTTGACGTTACGTGCATTCTATTTGGGGTAGTTGTCCTACTGGGAAATGAAATTTCCATCTATACCCAAATTTTTAGTACTTTCCTTTAGATTGCTGAGAAGTATATCCAAGTAAACCATATCATTTATAATGCCATCTATAAAAATTAAATTTCTTACCCCGGATTAAGCCATGGAACCTGCAATCATGACGGAGTCACCATCATGTTTAACTGTAGGACGTAAGTTTCTTGGAACTAAAGCAGTATTAGGCTTTCTCCATACAGTGCGATGGCTATCACTGCCAAAAATGTTGAATTTTCTTTCATTTCTAAATATAGCTTTCTGCCAAAGGTTATTGGTTTTGAGTATTGATGAGTTTTTGCAAACTTCAAATGCGTTTTCTGAATTTTCAAGCTGGTGAACGGTTTATCTCTCTCACAATACGACTTTTATATCCAGCTTGTCTAATGGCATTTCTCCCAGTTTCAGGACTTACACTTCTGCGTATGATTTGAAAAATTTCTGCAACAAGTTGGATGAATCATATGGGTGCAACAATCTAAAGGAAAGTGCTAAAAATTTTGGGTATAGATGGAAATTTCATTTCCCAACAGGACAACGACCCCAAACAGAATGCATGTAACATCGAAATATGTTGTATTTTTCATTTTAAATAGCAGTTACTCACACCACCACAGTAACCCGACATCAATGCCATTGAATATTCGTGGACCATACTCGAAAAAGTGGTTCAAAAACACAAAATTGGTAACAAAACCCATTTAAAACAAGTGTTGCAAGAAGAATGGGGTAAAATATCTTCAGATGCCACCAAAAATTAGTCAAATCGGTACCTTGACGTTTAGAGGCCATTATAAGAGCCAAAACACATGCAATTAAATACTGACACGTTCTTTCTATGCGAAATATTACAAGAATTTCATTGGTGTATTCTCAATTTTTTGAGGTGAAATTCTGCGTATGTTTATTTAAAATGCTTCTGAAACTTTTCAATTTAGAAGTTTTTCGTTGATCTTTCTTTATTTTTACTCTAAATTAAACCATTTGTTATGTGTAAAAATAAAAACATATTTGCACTTCCCGGTAATGTGTTATTTATGTTGAAAGTCGGATTTATCAAGTAAAAGTAAGATGTACTCTCAATTTTTTGAGCCACTGTATATACGAAAGTGATCTCAAAATTCCTGACAAATTTTTCTTGAACACAAGTGCTGGATGAAACTAAAAAACACTGCACAAATTTTTGCCATTTTCTGCCAAATCGTGGCAACAAAAAATAACTCGCCAAGACTCGCCAAAATATAACTTTAAAAAAAATTAGAATATTATATTGTTAATTAATTAACTTAAAAATATTTCAGTTTGGCGATTGTACCCTATTCTTAGCTAAATGCTGATAAAGTCGATTCCAAAATAAGGAATGACGAAAGAAAGATGTGTTATCAACAAATTAAAATCGTCTGGCATTTTTTAAAGAATTTAATTGATATCACATGCAAGAACAGTCAAAATGCAAAATCGCTCTCAACTAGATTTAAAAGATTTTCTGGCAAATTAAATGCATCTAAGAATAAAATTCGTATTGAAATGGATATAAAGCATGAATGTACGAGTTCCCAGTAGCAAAATAACATTACCAAATCTGTCATATGAAGTAAATTTATACTAAAATATTTGCATAAAATGTAGAATTTCCTGATAATGCTGATTTATAAAATGCAAACGAAAATGCGAATTCAAAACATATTTCTGCATTTTTTTTTTTGACAGAAAGTGTTTTTTTAAATTCTTGAAAAGTACTTGAAAACAGTTTTTAAAAAGCATGATACATAATTCTGTTATTTTTGTTGTCTTGATAATGCTTAAAATGTTACAAACTGGAAAAAAAATCATGGAAAAATTTTATTTAAAAAGTTGCAGCAAAACTCACGGTCGAAAATCGTGCTAAAGTCATCGTTTAATATCTTCGCCTAGGATGACGTGTCAGAATCATGCGTGGAATTACAGAATTTTTGATACTTAAATCTGTAATTAAACTACAATAGTAATTAATTAAAAAAATTAAAAAAATCATTCGAACACATTTCAGAATCTCAGGTATTCAGTATCTTTACATCCTTATATGGACTGACATAACAATAAATGTCTCAAATAGGATGTCTCGTGTAATTAGCAGGTTAAATACATTCGTAGTTCAAAGGGTAAGTAAAAGAAAAGGTAAAGTGATGGAAGCAAATTTCATTAATAAAACTAAACATTTTTATTGCACACTTTGTGTGCTTGTATGAAGTAAATGAATTTATGCATTAGAAAGCACGATATTCTAATCACCTAAAATTATTCATTTTTTAATAAAAAAATATATATATATTATCTTGTTCTTAAACATATATACAGAGAGAGAGAAAAAGAAAGATTTGTATTTGTCGTTATATATTCCATTCCATTTAATTCCATTCCTAATATTCCATTCTTGTGGTTTTACAGAGGTTTTTTTTTCTTTTCTGATTCTATTCAAATAATGGAATCTCTTTAATCAATATTTTTTACTACATTCGGTTTTTTTTCCAAAAATATTTTTCCCAATTTTATATAACCTTTCCCTGTTTAAGTTAAATTTTTTATGTAGTTCTAATAAAATATCTTTAAGTGTTAACTTAAGCAATAAATCTGCCATGAATATTGTAATTAATTGGATTATATACTCGGAAATCAACCTATTTAAATCGAAAGAGCTGGAAAAAACAAAGCTTGATAAAACGTTAAAAGATGGATAAAATTGAATCAAATTGAAAGACTATTAAAAAAGCGACAAAAAAAAAAAAAAAAAAAAAAAAAAAAGAGAACATACAGTGACGAATAGTTTAACGTTTTGATATGTAATCTGTTATATAAAATGGCCACTCTAATCGTAGTCAAAAAGCTACTTTGTAAACCATTAGAAATAAACAAATACATCCAATAATTTAAAAACTTTATATATTAAAAAGTTTTCAATAATAACAATATATTTTGTTAGCATTTAATAAAATCCCTTCATTAATATAAACATTCAAAAACTATATAACAAACAAAGTTGTAGTAAAAGTAATAATAATCATATTAATATCAACATTGTACACCCCATAACTATTAGATTCGAACAATGTTTTGAAAATGTTGATGAAAAAATATATTAAATATTTCAGAACGACAATTATTTGTATTTGGATAAGTATCCAATTAGTTACAAATTGAATTATGTACAGAAGTAATATATCTTTGTTTCTTAAATCTTACTATATAGCTGTGTAAAATAATGTTTAATTTCAATAGCAATGATATTATTCTTCATCTATATCTATTCTATATCTATATCTATATCTATATCTTCTATATCTATACTTATAATAAAGCTCAATGTGTGTGTGTGTGTGTGTGTGTGTGTGTGTGTGTTGGCGCTCTACAGGCTAGACCGTTTGACATACAGCTACCAAATTTGGTACATGTATACCTTGGAGGTTGGGAATGTGCACCTGGGGTTCCTTTTTTCGAATTTTTAATTAGAATTTTAATTATTAATTAAAAACTAACTTTCCCGCCAAAAAAATCTTCCATTTTCCCCACCGCCAACTTTTCCGCCAAAAAAATCTTCCATTATCCCCAGCGCCAAACGAGAAAGGCTTCAGTTTTTTTTTCCCAACAGTAATGAGGCTAGGGTTAAAATTTTTCGGCGGATTATTTCAATCGGTTATGTTTATTTTCTTAATGTTTGATGCATTTAAAATTAAACATTGTTAATGAATCAATCTTTCAGATTCATTCTGAAGTACTTTTGAATTAAAATAAAACAGAATAAAGGAAATTAAAAATTTCTAATCCGCATAGCGTTACCCCAACTGGCGTAGAAAAAATCACGTATTTGCGTTACGTAACCGGCGAAGAAAATTCACGCATGCGCATTCTGTTCTGATTGTTGCCATGACAACGTTATCAATGGATGATTTAAATTATTTTTGGCTTAGTTGCATGCTTTTGTAAGTAAATTGTATTTATGTTAGTTATATATTTTTTGTATATGCTTATAGTTTTAAGTACATCGTTTTTTAAGTAGTTTTTTTAAAACCTGTTTTCAACCGTTTATTTTAAAAGTTCGTTTTATTTTCTTAGTGTTTGATGCATTTAAATTTAAACATTGTTAATGAATCGATCTGCTCATAATGAATCTAAGAAAATTTTGTTGACCAACTCTTGAGATATTACATAAATTAAAAAAGATATTCTTTAGTGCCCATAAAGTTTAAACGCTGAGTGACTCTATTTTCAGTAATCAGATTATAAAAAAATGCTTTGTTTCAGTAAAAAATATTATTATATTAATTGAAGATAAATTCTTTCCGCTTTAATTTAAAGCATAAATTCTACGGGTGCTAACAGAAAATGAGAGAGATACATATTACGTTATGACTGAAGGCCTTTATAATATTATGAATGAATTATATGATAATCAAAATTTGAAGTTTTAAAATATTTTGATGAAGAAGCTATTAAAGTAGAAATTGCATAAAATATTTAATTATTAAAATTTTAACGAACATTAAGATTGGCGAACCGGCTGGTCGCCAAAGGCGGCTAGTTTCAAAATAAAAAAAAGTATTACAAAAATTTAGAAATTTAATTTTAGAAAAGATATTAAATTAAAATAGTAATAGAAAAGTAGAAAAAAAATGGCGAATTTAATATTATGGTGAATTTTGAACCCAGATGACTGCCTTTATTCTCGACGATATTAAATTGAAATTTTGTTTGACAGAAAAATGAAATTTTAGAACTAAAATTTAAATTACTAAACTAAACTTTGAGCATCATAAAATATTTTCTGACACTGTCTTAAAACGACTATATTGAAAGAGTTGCTTTGATGTCATTTTCATTTTGATGTTTTGTTTTCTAATTTGCTGATCCAGATGTCCTTCAAATAGTCAGTAAGAAAACATCTGCTGACTGAGGTAGGGGTTTCAATCAATTCCATGCATTATCGAACAGCTATTCTTGTACAATTCAAACAACATAATTAGGCTCATTATTTTGCCATGAGAGCTATGATCTCTCAACTTCTAATATGGAGGAATTTTGACGGAAGATTACCTTTCAAACTATCTAAATAGTGATATCAAATGTTCCCTCGATTATAAATACATTTCCTTCCCAGAAGCTGCTTTGAAACTCTAAACCATAATGGAATCACTCCAGCTTAACAATACCTCTCATATTTAGCTGTTAGAGCTTCGCATTTGCTCGTTTTCTACTGTTTTTTTTATGTGCATCGTAGAGGCTAAAGTGTTCTCATCCGAAAAAAAATTCCAAATAGGGTTCGTTTTCTCATTATTTTGTTAAATAGAAAATTTTCTTGCTTTTAATTTTCAGTACGAGCGGTTTTTTTTCCACATATTTATTGTTCACATGGTAAAATGTTTCAAAATTGAGTAAATTTGTTTTCTATATTGAGTGCGAATTTTGGTGGCCGCCTTATTGTGGAGTTTCTTTTATTCCTCCATCATAGGATTTTTTTTTATTCACCCTGTCTCTCCCCCCCCCATTTTTCAACAGCTCTTTAGCTTGGAATTTTGTAATTTATTTTTTTTTCATTATTGCAAGAATTTGTCTATTTTGGCCTTTGAGATTTATTCCATCTCACGAAATGTTATATTTAAATCTTTCAAGTCTTTGTATACTTCATTTCCATATGATCTTATAACAGGTACATTAATAAAAATCTAAAATGTCAAACTAAACAATAAATCAGGAAAAAACTATCTTAAACATATTAAAAAGCCCAAAAGTTATCGTATTTAACTTTTCCAGAAATTTATAATATTATAAATGCTCAAAGTGCATAAATACTTTCGTGAAATAGATTTTATTGGAAGAAAAGAAAATATGTTTACAAAAATGTGAAACTGCGCTAATCACTTCATTTTCAATGCTATAATACGATGCAAAAAATATCGCCATTCGGGATCATTTTACTGTTGCATTTAGTATTTAAAAATTTTTTAATTTGTTATTTTAGATATGAGGTGAACATCTTTAACTTTTGTGACCGAAAGTACATATAATTACTGACTGTTGAACATTTTTTGATTTCATTACGCTGCAACAAAAATGATAATTAATCGTTTGTCATTTTCTAACACGTAACTAGTTTTTTTGAAGTTGGAAAAAATTGCTTCTAAAAAATTATCCATTCTTTTTTACTGTACTTAGAATATTACTAGCCGTCTTTGGCGATTAGTGTTTTCGCCCAAATTATTGACCTTTCAGGCTATTAAAGAATTTATGGACAGCATTTTTCTGAAAAGAACATTTCCTCTTGTTATGTCATACAATTGAAAAATATGGATTCATCTAAACAAGCTAACCGCAAATTAAAAAGTGTATATATTACGGAATTAAAGCCGAAGTCCTACGACAGAATGAATGAATGTCAAAAACATGTGACTCAATGTTTTGGTGGATAAGTTTGAATTCCATCATACCATTTAAAAACATTGTTATATATAATGTATCAAATTGAATTAAAATAGTATTAAAGTTAAGGGAAAATTCTGCGAAAATAAAATCAATATCATTAAAAAAGTAATTTTTTTGAGTCTTAAGATATTACAAGAAGTTCTAATAATTATTTTGGAAGGTACAAACATTAGTTTCCATAGGCAAGTCATAATTATTACTTACTCGTATGACGACGGTTAAGTCTATTTAGCGCTGTATAAAATATTTCTGTTTGAAGCCTGTTTCTTGATTTCTTTAATATGTTCTTTCTTCTGACTGAATGTTACTAACTGACTAATGTCTAAATGAATGTTCAGTAACACAGTGAACATCACCAGAAATTTTTTAATAATATTTATAACTCCATTAATTAGCTACAAAGATTTTAATTCTATGCAGCTATAAAAACGTTCAATGAACTAGCATGAAATTCGTACGATGGTTTGTTTACAGTTGACTGTTGCCATTCGGCAATAAGTAATAAGAGCGAGTTCTGTGCCACGTACGTTTGCGGTTTTTATAGATATATCATTTGTAACTGAGAACTTTGGACAGAGTGATAAAAACCAAGTTCATTAAAGTAATTTTTTTACAAAATATAATAGAATTTTTCTTTCATTTAAGTGGAAGGAAATTTGTTTTTGAAAAGAGTATTTTCTGATATAGATGACATCTGTAACAGCAACAAACCTCAATTAGATATGTAAACACTGATGGCGCTATTAATTATCAACTTCAAATTATTTTAAATCAAAAAAGGAATTCTAATTTTAAAATATACATGATTTAATGTAGCCCATGTAAATGAATCAATCAAAAAGAAATAATGAATGAGAAATATTTAATTTATATTTCTGCCTTTTGAAAGTTTTTAATAATTTAAATTGCTTCTTGTTTTTGAAGAGCAATTTTTTTGCTCATCTCCCTTTAAAATTGATTTTTATCCAAATCTGCATCTTACTCTGTATTAAATACCGTGTATTAGAATGCCACAACCCATTATGTCCAAAACATAAAAAAAACTTCAAAAAATCGAGTCCATTTTTCAATCTAAATACTAATAATTTATATTAAACAAAACACCGTATATTTATTTTGAATTTTTGTTAATTAAACTATAATAGAAAAAATTAACTCAGTATTGAATTTTAAAAAATGATGCTGTGTCTTTGCAACAAATAAGAGTTATTTCACCTCTCACTTCCCGTGTGATGAAGAATTTATCGGACGCCATAACTACCGTGGAGATTTCCGTGGTTGATAACGATGTGAAGTTCACGATGAAGAAGTCATTTACTTGTCTACTTAAGTGAATGTTCCGGGGCTGGAACGAATTGGTAAAAAAGATGAACAAAAATGATAAATAAAAAAGAAAATTCAAGCAATAGTACAGTTTATCCGTGTGCCATTTTTAGGTAATTTTAATAATTGTAAATTAACCAGTTTTAAAGATCATGAGATCCTTAGCTATTCATTTGAATCCTTTTATAGATCCAGTTGTATCTAGTATTTTAATATATTTTTTAAAAGGATAAATGCATCTAGCATTCTAAATTGTAACTTAGACCAACATTTGTTTTTCCAAAACTTTTTCTCATAGTCTCTAATAACGATAGTTTCCCTCTTCCCTCGCATAAAATCATTTACCTTTCAATTAAAACCCCCGGGGGCACCTCGAAATGAGGATGAGATGCTTCCGGCATGGTGGTTGGCTCTCGCTACCCTGGAGGGGACACTAATAGGTGGGGATCTGACTCCTCCCATCGATGACGGGACGTACTTCTTTCGGGGAGGGTTGTACCGTGACCGATGACAGCCCTTAGGACTCAACCACAGTTCCCGTCAATGTTGCTGTTGAGGCGGTCCGGTCATTCAGTTTTTATGGTTTAAATCTGTGTGCCTTCGTGGCGGGTCAGAGAATTAGATGGTTGACTTACCTTTCAATTAAGTCGCGAATGATAAGTCGCAAACGATAATTACAAAATGTTTGATCGACGTGATTTTAGTATTTTTACTAAATCTATCGTGTGATCTTCCGCAAATTTTTTATTGTATTAATTCTTTGCACTCGGAAAAGTAATTCAATGCATAATTATTCACCTAATAAAAAGATTTTTTTTATTGCTTTGAAAAATAAATATGAAAATTGTTTTGAGTCGAATTTCTTTGAAAAATTAATCTTCATCTTTTTACCCTTCTGTAGGCGTTTTTAACAATCAAAATTGAAAATAAATTAATAAAACGTCGAAATGGTGGACTTTAGTTCTTGAATGGTGAGTGACAGGCACCATCCCAGTACAAAGGGTAAATTCTTGGCATGTGGTTAATACACAAATATACGAAAATCGAAGTGCAGTTTGAACGCTTTTTATTCGAAATTTGACATAGAACTGCAATTGTAGTCTCAAGATAGTATATCAAATATCATTTATATATGCCACTATGTTTACCTGCATGTTAATATACCGACAGACAGAAGTACATTCTGATAATCTCTTAACAGATTTGGTTTAAAATTTGACAAGAATATATAGTTTAGATGCTAAACCGTTGTACTGAATATCATTCATCTAACCTTTTAAGTTTTGTCTACAAAAACTTAAAAGGTTAGATGATATCACGTTAACTTGTACTCGGAGTGCAGGATAGACATATTTCCTCAGAATGGACTTCGTTCAGAATTTGGCTGAAATCTACAAATGTGATACATATACCAAATTTCAAACGCCTGGCAAAATGCATTTTTGAGTTTTGTACACAGACAGACATAATTTCAAAAATATGTTTTCTGGAGTCATAAAGGTTTGAAACGTGGATATTCGTGGATTCTCGAATTCTAATATCTTACGCTTACAATACTTTTTCTTTATATACGAGGAAATAAAAATCAGGAGTGATGTGGCTTCAACTTTTTTTGTATACTAACACAATATGGCGAATGTTGACATTTAATTTCGATACGAAGAGAAACAAATTGCGCATGTATCGTAGAATATATTTTCAATACAAATTTCATTTATTTAATAATTTTCATAATTTAAATAATAAATTATTTATTTTTGTTTTTAATGACATATGCACAAGGAAAAAGTTTTAGTTAATTACATTATCGTCCCGTTTAAAGCAATACTAGGGCTACTTTTGGACATTCCTCGTAATTTTGAACCGCGGTCAGATGACGAGGACGACACCTGAGCTGGCACCCCCCTCTCCACACTACACCAACAGGTGGACGCTTGGCCCTGGCGGATTTATTGTGCAACAGATGCCCTTATACGGCGGTTCTTCGGTGGAATGGGGTCTGGAACCTGAAACCCTACAATTCACAAGCCAATACCTTATCACCAGGCCACCACGGCCCTCACAAGGATAAAGAGATATCTTTTTTGTTGATGCGGAAAATTTACAATCTGGTTATAAATTCCAATTATCTTATTTCTTTACTCATACCATTCAGTTGTTGAGTTATTTTAATCACATAAATACAGATGTACAGACAGTCATAGATCAAAATATCTTTTTCTGATCCAGAGATTTGATACGTAGAAATTTATCGAAATGTAAAGATCGAATTTTTTTTGGCGACTACAGTAATTTATTAAAAGAAAATAAAAATAATC
This sequence comes from Argiope bruennichi, assembly GCF_947563725.1. Classification (NCBI taxonomy): domain Eukaryota; kingdom Metazoa; phylum Arthropoda; class Arachnida; order Araneae; family Araneidae; genus Argiope; species Argiope bruennichi. The sequence continues at coordinate 62,477,751 of NC_079151.1, read as the reverse complement.
TCATATAATTTCATACTCATAAATCTGTTTTGATAACAAAAGGGGAAATGTTTGCACGTTGAGTCAATCCCTTATTTTGCATTTCGGTTAAACTGCTTTTTTTTCTGCAGAATAGTAGTAAAATGTTGATACAAATTACACATTTTGGTTTCATGCCTTCAATACAACTTTGATTATTTTACACAAAGTAGTCAATCGGCAATGAAATTAAGTTGACAGGAAAAATTCTGCTCCCAAATGAATTTAAGATGGATTTATAATTTCAGATTTAAATGTTACAATCGTAGAATTAAATGATCTTATTCAAAAACTTACCACACATTTACACATCTTTAGAATGCATCCATTAAAATGCCACTTTTTCGTGTAGTATAAATACTATCAAACTTTCTTAATTTATTATTTATAAATTTAAAATAAGTACAAATTTATATAAGTGATATTCCAATTATTTCATATTCATGTGAAAAATATGAAAAAAAAAATGACATAAAAGATTATTATCAAGAATCAAGCGATAAAGTTTTATTCCTATTTTAAATAAACCATCTGCGGAAGCTTAGAAATTATTGATTTTTCATTAAATAATCTTTTTATTGTTACATTCATAACCGCTTTCGGTGACCAACTGGCTTCTTTAATTCATTAATTATAATGATTCAGTAAAAATAAAAAGTTTTTTTAAAAAATTCAAAGATGAAATATTGTTTCATACTTAAGAAATAAACCAGAACTTCTAATTGGTAATTTAAGCTTCTAAACTAGAGAAATAAATAAAAGCTCAATCGATCCACTTGTTGATGAAGCTCGGAGATTCCGCCGAAGTTTTATTTTGAGAACTCTCTCGGAATTAGGTGTGGGCGGTCAGTCACCAACAGATGGCGGACATGTTAAGAAATCATTATCTTTATTTTCATATAAATAAAAGTCATAGTGACTACACTTCTGAAAACAAGCGGGCTAAATTTAACCCAACTTGTAAAGCCTATTATTTAAAATAAAAGAAAGAAATATTACAAACTTTTCAAATTGTTAAAGTTAATTCAATATCTAATTATTTAAATATCAGCCGAAATTTTGCAATTACTGGATTTCTCCGTAGAATATTGTCCAACAGAAAATATTTTTTATCACTTTAAATTTCAAAAGTTAACAACATTTTCAATAATATCAATTTCACTTCAGTTCAATTTTTTCTTCGGTTTTGTAAATTTTTCAAAAGTTAATAATTTAATAGTTGCAAACGATTTTGAAATACGGAAATTTATATATACTCTGACGCTAGGTAATGATCAATCTTAAACAATTCTTTCATTTTTTTTATATCTCTGTTTCATTTTGTAAAAAATTTGGCCACGTTCCATATTGACGTTAAAAGAATTTTAAAGCATATTCATTTAGATTAAAAATACTGCCTATTAAAATCTCTTGTCGTTTTCACCTCGCCTTCGGAGAATATTATAATTAGTAAGAGTATAGAATTTAGATTAGAAAATTAGCTTTCGGTGATTTTTTAAAAATCGTCTGGCTCAATTAATATTCTCCTTTTAATTTCTTTAAACTTTCAGACGATAAAAGTATTTTGGATATTATAATATTTTACAAAAAAGAATCTTTGGCATTAAAAATATTGGATGTTAAAGTATTTTAATTAATTAATTTATTGGGTACATCAGCTTGTATGAAATGAAAATTGGCACAGTGGTTAGTGATGAGAAACGCTATCTGGGTTTCTCAAAAATAAGGGGTGGTAGACTGCATGCGATTATTAACGACATATCTAGGGATTACAAGGTTGCATATCAATTTAAATTTTTTGAAATTAGTTCAATGGATGGGGTGAGGAAGTGTGGTTCTTTGTGTGAGAAAATTATCTTAATCAATTGTCTTATTTATATTATATTTATTATTCTTAACACAAATCATATTTCAGCATTTCTATCAAACGTTATAAATTTATTGTAAATCAATATTATTTAGCAGACAACATTGATTTAAATTAAAGTTACAATGTACGAAAGAATTGAAAAGTAGGTAGAGAGATCCGAAAATTAACAGTTAATACAGAAATCCTAAAATAGAATGATTTACGTCATGCTTGCTCTCACTTTCTGGCAGATTTGGAGAGCTAAACACATTATGTCCGATTCTTTCTTCATTCAGACGTAGAAATTCGATTAATCGTTATCATTTTTAGCTGATGATTATGACGCAAAACATTCAGTCAGTCCACCGCCATTCTAGTCTTCACCAAAATTGCTTTTAATGCACCTGTGATTATAAAAGTAAGTAATAATTATTCAATACATTTGTTTCTGATCAAATAAGCGATGGAAAATAATTTTGATAAATGCATTCGTTCAATATTTAATATCTAATTAAAATTTATCCCTTTGGATTGTAAATTCAATTTTCATCGTTATGTAATAAGATTATACGGTCTATTTCGGTAAAGATTTGCAATCTATAGAGCTTTAGAAATGCTTCTGAATTTCATCTTACTTTTTTTACCGATTAATCATGTCTGCAAATAATAAAATTTTAGTTTATCATTTCAAAATTATGACAATTCAATGCATAAGACTTATTGTGAAAATCTTTTAAAATTAAGTCAACTTAAAGAATATTTTTCAATTTGCATATTTTGAAACACATTTTAAAGCTTGAGTACTGATTTGAACTAGATTTATATATGGTGAGAACTTTGGTTATAAAGAGCATCGATTAAGGAGTAAAGAAAATATATTTTTGCTTTTATAAGTATTTTTCACTTGTTTATGAAATTGGACTGCAGCCAAAGTTTAACCTTCTCTCACCTGGCTGTACGAGTTACGTATTGGTAGGCCTGTTTTTGTTTCAAACGAGAAATGCATGATATTCACCAAAAATGTTTTCGGGAGATAAATGTTAGTTATTCATACTTGTAATAAGGTTAAATGTGTGTCTGCACCAATGGTCAGATTATTTGATTGAGAGTTACCAAATTTGGTATAAATATGCTTTGTTAGATTGAAATGCAAACCTTAGAACAAACTTTATGAAATTTGAATCAATTACTTTTTTTGACATTTTTATTGATCACATTTTTTGTTAATAACTTCGAAAAATCTATAACTTATAAGCTGTGGTGTGTAATCAATTGAGTAATTCAAATTCCTATTGTCGTCAATAATCAATAATAATTTATTAAAATTAATTTTCTTTTCTTCAAGGCTAAATTATTGTGTTCTGTGCTAATGACATGAGGCACATTTGGAAGATTATATATATTCCAAATTCTAAAACTTGTAGCGGTTACATAACTCTACTACCTTCTCTTTTGATACAACAGATGGCGTTACCTTATTAACATCGAGGTATATTTCCCATGATCCTTCTTGAGGGTCATTATTAGATGGTATCTAGTCGTGTATTTTCGTGTTTGTCTTGTGAAATGTGGAACCTTGAAAGTAATTAAATGACTGTTCCCGAAACTCGTCTATCCTTTTCAACTACCTCATAATGAAGTTATAAAGAGTCTCGTCAGTTACATACTTCAATATATGACTCTATTGCGGCTTCCCCATCAAACATAGTAAGGATAAAGAGTGCAGGAGTCATCAATTCTATTTCACCACTCAGTATGTATAAAAAAATTCAATACTCAAGTTTTGACTTGACTTTTGCATTTGCTTGACTGATTACTAAAGTCATTTGACTTTAGTAATCAGTTGCTTTAAAATTTTAGTATATATATCATTTTTTAGAAATATACTTAAGTTTTTCAAATAATTTATTAATCCGCAGCGAAAGATGAATACAATACTTGCATCTAAATACAGCATTTTTGTCATTTTAATCCGAAAATGAGAAAAAAATTTCGAAATCATTTAGACATATTTGAGTATGTCGGATGACTTTTACGTTTTCGTATTAATTGAAATAAAAATAAACGTTCCAAATAGTACATGACATCTAATTAGGTGGTTAAAATGATGCAAGATTATAGGATTAATAAAATCACCGATGAAGGATGTTATGATTATGTACAGTCATATGTTAAGAAAAATGATAATAATAGGCTTGTATTAGTAATAACAGCATTATATTAACCACTTAACTATTTTCTTTTCTTTACTATCTAATAAGATGACACCTTCTATTTTGGGAATATTTTCTTATTTTGATTCAAATGGAAATCTATTGAATACTTATCTATGCATTCGAAGTAATTTTAATATTGTATAATAATCTTTATGAATGGTTTATTTTTTTGCTTACAACTATCAAAATTCGATAAATCGATGCACGTATGGCACTCGGGCAGAACAGTTAAGCTGTTAATAATAGCCAGTAATTATTAATATTAAAGTATGTGACACGTTAGGGATGAATATTTTAAGAAACGTTCGAAAGTGCTTATTATTTTTGAATATTTGGATAAACAAGATTAAAAAAAAATTATAAAACCAAAATATGCCAATTAAATGGCAATTTTTAAAAAAAGAAAATGAGGGGGAAAGGGATTTTTTTTTACTTAAAAACAGGCTTAAAGTAAATAAGTTTGGTAGTTTATCAAAGGATTTGTTTAACATTTTGCAGTTAGCTTAAGAAATATATTATCTAGTCCCTGAAATAAAAAATAACTGTATTTCTATCTGTTCTTTAAATATTGGAGTTTAACTAATAAATAACACGAAATTTTCGATTTTTTTTTCGCATCGTGAAGCATTAAAGCAATTATAAAATATTTATGAATAAATAAATTTCTTATTTTCTAGTTCAGAAACTGCTGAACATGTTGAGAAACTATTATGCCAAATTTGAACAAAAACATTTACATTTATTAAACAAAACAAAACGTTACATTTTATTTAAACAAAGAACGCTTTTTCAATTCCTACTATTAGTTCACACTCTCCCTATATATATTTATCTATCTTGTGCAAATTTTCAATCGTTAATAAAATATTTTTTATTCATCCACTCAAGTTCAAATACATTTTTTAAAACTTGTAATGGATGACATTTGATCTTAATGCAGTTTTTTCAAATATTAATTCATTAATTAAATTTAATTAATTTTTAATACTTTAAATAGTTTTAGCAGTTTGTAATGAAAATTGAAATCAACAGGCAGTAGCTCAATCGGTAAAATGCAGAGATTTCAGTATTTTTCACGTGACGGTGAAGAATGTAAGTTCATTTGTTGCGAAAATCAATTTTTTGATATTTAATGATTTTTTTAAATAATTATTTAATAAAAAGTAACTAAAATAAAAAAAATTCTTTGTTGGCCTAAGTAGGAATTGAATTAAATTTTTTTTTTATATTACTTGTTAATTTAGTCAGTTAGCTTAATTGATCGATATAATAAATCTATTAATCACTTTGACTGTAATATACTATATATAGCAAGAACTATTTAAAATGTCACATATAATTAAATCTGCATTAACTATAAGTGCCATTCAGATAAAAAACAAATATGAGCAGGCAATAAATATAAACATTTGTTGCCTGCTTTCGATAGCTTTCATTAGATACAAATAATATGAAACCTGATAAGCAATCAACTCCACTATAGTCACAACAGCTGTATGGGAAAAGTTGTTTACGAGATCTGAACAAATGAATGTAGTTTTAGAATACATTTTTGTATGCTGACTTCCTTTCAAAGGAGCTTTTTTAGTTTTATCATTACTTACATGTTTATTTTGTAGCTAGTGCTTTGATGTCTTTTGTCAGAGTGAATTATAAGAGCGGTCAAATACTTGTCAATTCGTCTGGTCTACAAGATTTTTTTTAACTTTAGAGAATCTGACAATTTCTTTACAGACTCACAATCAGTATCGTTATCACCCGCAGAGATCGCCAAGTTACTGCTTACAGTGGGTTTGGGTTTTCATGTCGTTCATGGCCTGATGGTCGATGAGCTTTTTTTTTATTTTCCCGTATATAAAGCTAGAAAGGAACGTCAAACGATTCTAACTTGAGAATTTGACATTTTTGAAGAATCTCAACGTTTCAGACCACCATGAATGCGAAAAACTCATTTTTGGAATGATATCTGTCTTTGAATAAGATATGTCATCCGTCAAGGAGTTGGCCATCTGTTGGCCTGTACTTTCGCAAGCATTTAAACGCAATAATTTAAACATGATACTTGGTATGTGATTTTTGTGACTGCGATTATAGTTTTGCATCCAATTTTTGTTTAAATCGATCTGGAAAAAAAATTGTCCAAAATCACAATTGGTTTTCTGATTCTTTTACCGCATCTTAGCCAAATTATTCGTAAAAGATCGCACACTAAAAAATTCTTTTGAAACTTTTATTGACTAATGACACACTGTTAATAATACTCAAGTGTAATTATTATACAATATGCAAGACAATTTTGGGAAGACATCTGGTTGGTTTGAAAGCCAGGTATTATTTCTGTATTTGGTATTTCTGAAAAGAAACCCATTGATAACCTAAGATTTGCACTCGATAAGATAGTAAATGAATCACAAATTCGAAATCCAGGTTCTATTTTAATTCAATGATGTTGTTTACAAAATTACATTGGAGAAAAAGAAATAACGAACAATATTTTATCAGATATTACTGATACATTTTGTATTTAGTGTTCTATAAAATAATATCGAGGAACTGCATTTTCAGATTTATTCGTATTAGAATTGTTATTCTATAACTCTTCTATTTACCAATATATTGGATGAAAATGAGCATTGTTTCGACATTGTATACGTAAGCAAGGGATAATCGAAATTGGAAGAGGCATTCCATTTGTAATTTTCTACATTTTTATATTTCTTGATATGCCATTTATCAATAATCTTTTTTGTATTGAATACCAATAATCCTTTTGTATTAAAAAATTGTTTATTTCTTATACATTCAAATTTGCAATCCTATTATTTCCCAATAATTTTTTTTTTAGATTGTTAAGCTGTTTTTCCGATTCCAGGATGCTTTGGTTATGCTTTAAAATAACGTAAATAAATTCCTCCTTTCTTGATATTTTAACGAGCAGACATTCCATCTAAAGCCAATACATTTCAAACTGTTTAAATTTCGAACAAATGTCCATCATTGGTATATTTGTAATTGCTTCTAATCTACATAAATTACTGAAAGCATTATTAGGGGCTCAATAATAAGTAAATATGGACATGGATTTTAGAATCTGCTTTTCCTTTGAAATTTCATCTTGTATTCCATAAATTTCATCATTTTCTTTTTTTTTTTAAGCCCGTTGCCAGGTTGCTGCCACTCTTCCTAGGCTTCTGGTTTTAAATATAAAGCTCCCTGGTTTGTGCTAAGTTTTACATAGCGTTAAAAAGAATCATTTGAGGCAGTTTCCCTTAGCCGATGAGGTTTTAGAGAAATCGATAACTTAGTTAGCAATGCCAAATTTTATTTGTCTAGCCAACTCGATTTTGGGGTAGTCATTTTCACGGACAGACCAACAACAAGCTAGTCATACGAAGTCTATCTAGTCGCAGGTATGTGAATCCTTTCTAGCGAAAGTTTTCACCCCAAATTTGACAAATATATTGCTTTGATGAGACTAATCACTAAATTTCATCAATTTAGCATGTTGTGTTTTCTGAGCAACTTCTTTCACGGACAAATATTTCAAAAGCATACATTTTTGTAGGCGGTAATTAAAAAAATGTTTTTCATTTTCGAAGGGGTCTAAATTTTGTAGCTTCATCAAAATATCTTCCCTGAATTTTTAAAAGATTGTATTACTCTTTGTGCACTTCGTATACTAGAAAGCAAACGTATGTTCGATACAAACGTTAATAAATAATTACTTAATTTTTTTTTGCCGATTTTTTTATAGACAAAACTGTACAACTGGGATATATACAATCCAGTTTCCCTCATTCCAAGAAGTGTTAAAAAAATCTTCACCTTATCAGCTGTTTTGTGGTATGTCAAGTGCATAGTTGACTGAGAACAACAGCCCATAACACACCATAAAAGTATTTTAACGGATGTTTAGCTTATCTACGGCAGTGTTGAAAGACCCTTTCGATTTTTACCAAAAGGAAAACCACCCGACCACTGAAAGATACATACTATCTGCAGCAACAAAATCCCACCGAATTCCATTCCGCGCTCCTATCGTAGCAAATTCCGCCGTTGGATTAAGATATAAATTGTAACACTCCGGCCGGCTTCTCGTATTTCTGGTAGTCGTCAACCGACACAAAGCCCCCGACTTCCTCCTTTTCTTTTCCAAGATGAAAGTTCTCAGCTGATTTAATCCTTCCCGTGCTGACAGAATTATCGTGATTGGTGGCGTGTTTTATGAGAGGAAGTGGTCGGATACCGGTCAATATCGGGCAGGCAAGAGAGGCAGGAGTTATTATAAACTACCGTCCTGGTATTTATTCATTTTTCTTCTCTCGGCACTTAACAGGATGAGGCTTATGGTTCATTGGACCCACTTTTTGCTGGATGGATTGCATGATTATTATTTTGTGGCACAGGAAGTATACAAAGAAAAAGTATTGCTTGCAATCGTCAAACAATTCGACCAGGAGATTTTGATGCTTTAGAATGAATTCGAAAATAACATTTTTTGGGATTATGTCTGTTTATCTGCTTGTGACTGAAATCTGAAATCGACTCAAAAATGGAAAAAGCTAGACGAATTAAATTTGGCACGTGGTCTTCAGTGGCGGATATAGACAGACTAAATATGTTAGACTAAAAAGTGGCCTCAAGGAATTCAACTAAACACGTTATTTTGTAATTGCCAAAAAATTCGGTATATAAGAAATATTAATTGTATTGATGATAAAATATTATGGCAATATTAACTATTAATGATGTATTGGTTATGTTCCTATACGTTTCATCACTTTCAGTTAGTAATTAGAATATTTATAAAACCGAACATCTGCTTCAATAATAATGTGTACAAAAGTAGAAGTCAAACAGTAACTGGAATCATAATCTTTACCTGTAATAAAGATGAATGCCTGACTGTGTGTCCGTTTCGCCTAGACCTACCAAATTTTAACATATTTACTTTGAAGAGGGGAAATATACATCTCTGAATGATATATTTTTTAAAAATTAGAATTTAATTAAAAATGTAGCGAAATTTTTTTCTTTGGTAATTCCGAAAATATTACAGTACAAAAATAATTATTGGATCTTAAAATTCAAGACGGTTGGAGTGGTTTCCACTAAACTTTCTCGCATATTCTCTAATAACGATTTCTCAAAGAACGCCTTTCGTACGCATTGGCGTACAATGGTTACGAAATATTTACCTATGACTTGAATTTATCCTTTTTACCGAGTCTATCATGTCATCGTTGGCGAGGTTTTTGGCGAATAAACCCTGATATGCGATTAATAGTATATGAAAATCGATTTTTTTTGTTTGAGAGCTTTTTTCACAAATGATTGAAGCAAAAATTTGACCTAGAAATACACTCGTAGTCACAAAATCCCATACTAAATTTGATTTGGCATTCGCGCTTACATGTTTTTGAAAGTATAGACTGACAGTCGGTCAATCCTTTTGTTGGATTTGGCTCAAAATTTCATCGGTGTCGGATTCGGTAATTGGACCGAATGTTATCCATCTAGTTCCCTTCGCTTGGTAGTAGCTTTGTTAACATATTCGAACAGCCGGACAGACAGACTTCTAAATAGATTTTCTTCAAAATTTGGTATAAATCTGCAAATAGAATGTCCATCGATAGGGCCTAAAATGGAATACAGGTCTACCATGTTAATGATGAAATCACATATCGAATTTCAATTGGTTAGGTGTTTGCATTTTCATGCTATCACCCTCAAATACTATCAAATATACCTATAGGCGGTCAAGACTTTATCGAACTGAATCCAAAATATGATATATATGTGTAATTCTGACGATAAATCTCCAATGCGATTGGGCCGCCGCAGTGATGGCATGATCCTACTGATGATAATCCTACACGTGACATAGCCAACGGATAGATTTGATAAAATCTGTATAAAAGTCAGACACCTAATTTTATAATTTTAACTCGTTGAGAGTTTTGAGTTAACGTGATCATAAAAAACAAGCAGATTGAAAAACAATTTTTGGGGGAGATATAGGGAGGTTTGAAACACTGAGATTTATTAAAACCATCATGTTGTCGATTATAACTTTTTTTACTGCGCAGACGAAAAGAAAGTGTTGTAGTCGTCAGAAAATTCGTGCTGAGATTATTTAACAAACCTCCACATTTCGGATAGACCTCATGTACTTCAAAAAATACATTTTTGGAATTGTGTCTGTCTGTCTGTATGACAACTCAAAAAGTTAAAAGTCGAGTTAAATGGATGAAACTTGGTATATGATTTTCCCACCAAATTTTTAATTTTTTTTTTCCAAATTTTGAACCAGAATGTTGAATTCAGAATCCCTTTCGATTTTTTTTTTTTTTTTTTGCTATTTTTATCAAATTTATTCAGAAGTAAACCGTCTTTCTTTGCTGTCCAAATACACAACTTAACTCAATAATTATAAAACGAAAGAAACCAATTAGACGAATAAAATTGAATACATAGATATAATATCCAAAGTGTTGAAGGGACCATTTGTTTGTCTGTATTTTTGCAAGCGTGAAAACACGGCAACTCAACTTAATTATTATAGTGAGTTAAATATATGAACTTTTGTTGGAGATTTTAAAACTACAAAATGTAGTTCTGCTTTACATTTCATTGTCAATTGCTCAAAAAAAAAGGGGGGGGGGAGGCTTTCCAAAATACACATTCGGTTTTCTGGTACTTGTGTATTAACCGCATTCCAGGGATGTATAGCCAAAGATGGCAATTGATAATACACACGTACATTTATTAGAGAGAATGCGAGAAACGTTTTTGTGCAACTATTCTCGCAGATCTTTACGAGTGTTTCTCTTCGTATGCGAGAAGATAAAAATGAAACAAGCTAGATTAGTGAATATAATTGATGAAATCCATGTTGTATATATGATTGTATTTACTACAGGATGAAACTGAACGCAAAACTCGACATCAAGTAAGAGTATTCGTTAAAATTGAGAAAAGTATCCCCCCCCCCCCATGGTTATAAATATTAAGAACGCATTTATTGTTTAATTATCCTAACACCATATATTATCATCAAATAATTTGATTCAGAGCATTATTGATATAATTATTCGTTTGAAAAGTTTAAGGTTTATGGATAATTTAACGTTCGTTAGTAAATTTTGAAATACTATCCGAAGTATTTGATTTCCCTATCTCATGTAACAACGCTTCTTAAACTTGAATAACATTTTATTCTAGTGATTTTTCTTTTAAAATGGCAATTTGTAGCCTGATTTTGGAAATAATAACTTCCGAAATTATATAATTCAACTCTTAGGATTCGTAAATTAAAAACTGTCTGACCAACAATGAAATAGTTATTCAATATCATTAGTATGAAACAAAAATTGAAAAAAAAAAAAATACTGTAATTTTAAGAATAATGTGTCAAAGATTCGTGAACATTTAAGTTCATGAATTTTATATTTCTCCTATTTTTATTAGGAAGTTATTTTCTTCTGAACAATCTATTGTTCGAATAAAAAGTTTTTATTTTAATCGTGCAGATGCATGGCCTTGAAAAATCCAATTTGCTTAAATAATCCTATTTGTTCTAAGTTTTCATGGACGTCTTGAAAATGCACAATAAATCCTAAATGAAGGTCTTGGTTAAGCACGCTGAGTAACATTTATTTGCGGATGTTATGCGTTTCCTGTGCATAAATTCCGCTAATTCATGCTGATAAATAAAAAGAAATGATTGTTTCTATGAATGCTGGTTTTTTGGTTTTTAAAATTTTTGTATTAAAATAAAATGTCTCTTAAGGAATTATTGCAAAACCGCATTCTGATTTCGAAAAGTTTTTTTTTTCATAATAAATGTATATAAATAAAACTCTGGAAAAGTTTCAAGAAGTGAATGTTAAAATAACACTGCGACCATAAAATAATTTTTTTCTAGAGACGTTTCCTCATTTTATTATTTCTACAGTGTTATCTTTTTGACTATTCTTATTTGATGATTAATTTTTATTTCAAATATCCATAGGCTTGTTAAGAAACTGCATATGCATCGGAGTATTTTCAAATTCGTTTTTGATATTTACTTTCTTGTATACTTAGTGTAGAGAAAGTATAATAATCGTCACGAAATTTGGACTCGATATGTTAGCGAATTCCCACGTTTTAGACCTATGCTTTCGAAAAATGCATTTTTGGAAAATGTCTGTATCTGTGACAAAGAAAATTCAAAAACGCTTTCAGCTAGACGGTTGAAATTTGGTATACGTTTTTTTTACATGAAATTTGAGTTTAGATTAGTTAGTTTAGTTACATTAACGTCCCGTTATAAAGCAACACTAGGGCTATTTTGGGACGGAAATCGTAATTTTGAACCGCGGTCAGATGACGAAGACGACACCTGAGCTGGTACCCCCCTCTCCATACCACACCACACCAGCGGGAGGACGTTTGGCATAACGGATTTAACGTGCAACAGACCCCCTTACACGATGGTTCTTCGGTGGAATCGGGTCTCGAACCTGAAAACCTACGGCTCACAAGCCGAGACCTTACCACCAGGCCACCGCGGCCCCATGAGGTTTGAAGATTTCTATCAAATTTTGAGTAAACTCTGTTCAGAGGAAGTCCGTCTGCCTGTCTGTTCGAATACAAAGTTAACACAATTACAAAATGAAGAGAGCTAGATAGATAAAATTCGGTGCACAGATTTACCATCTATAGTGTAGAAACCTATCAAATTTTAAGTCAAATCTCACAACGGGTTGACTGTCTACGTTCTGTGCTTTCAGAAACATGTTAACGCTATAATTCAAAAACACAATAATTCATGTATAAGAAATTTGGTATGGGATTTCGAGTCTACATGTGTAGTTTTGTGTCATCAAATCTTTGTTTCAATCGGTTGAGAAAAACTTGTCTAAAATGCAAAATCGACTTTCGAATATTAGTAATCATTTGTCAGGGATTAATAGCCAAAAAAAGAATCGTCGCCAAGTTTAAACGATAGATTCGGTAAAAAAGACCAAATTCACGCCAAAAAATATTTCATAATTATTGGGCGCCAATGCCATGCAAGGTGTTTTCTGGCCTGACATGTTTATTAAAGAATATGCGAGAAAGTTTGGTGAAGATGAAAAGTTTTACTAAAGATCTAAAGGAAACTCGCTGTTTATTTTAAATATTCGTAGGCTTGTTAAGAAACTGCTTATGCATCTTTCAAAATCGATCTTGTTGTTTCTTATGCCAAATGTGCAAAGGTAAAAAGTCTTTGACGAAAAAAAGAGGAAAAAAAAAACCTGTTGATGAACCTTCCTGAGGACCAACTAACTGCTCATACATGTCAGTACTGTCTATCAGTATACATGATACTTCAGTATCGGGATAAGATAGGCTAATATCTTGTAAATAAATTCGGATTAAAAAAAACTGGTCCAAAGTTTTCTATAAATTTGTGGGACTGAAAAGGCGACACTACTCGCTAATTTTCCAAAACATTTCAATATCTCGCCCTATCTTATGAGAGAAGTCCTATTTACAAATCTTTAGCCAATTAAGTACGCCACCTTCTGGTTGATTGAGAAGACAGGGATAAATGGTGAATAAAGAGAATATTGTTCATATAAAAAAATGGTAGAAGATTACGAGAGAGAGAAGAATTAATCACTTGAAAAGTTGGATTCAAAAGCGGGACGTTTAGGTTTACTGTAATTTCGAGCAATTAACATCGCAATGGATAGATGGATAATTTGAGCTAAACAGTCAAATTATTTAAATAATCCGCTTACCATTCAGCTCACTCATGTCGTATCAAATTACCTAGCTTAATATCCTGCCAACGATTTTTTGCTATATATTGAAAACGGCTAACCAAACCGATGAAAAAGACTCAAAGAATCTAGATACGGGGTCATTTGGTGGAGAACGAGTTTAATTTTATCGATATCTGTAGTATTGTAACTGCTCGGCTAATTTGGAAGAACCTCTTAATTTTTAACCATGATCAGACGACGAGGACGAGATCTAATTCGGTAATTTCCTATGCAATATCCTTTTCCTGTCACTTCAGAGAAAGAATATTTGACCTTCGAAGTCAGATTTATTGAGGATAAGACTCATAAGCACAGAAGACCTTTGATGGAATCAGTATTCAAATTGGAATTTTCGAATTCTAAAGTCTTTTTCACCAGGCCACAGCAGTCTGTTCTCTTTTCCCCACAAATTAATCAATCTAGTTTATTTTATTAAATAATATTATGCTCTGGCCCCTTTAATGTTTAAATTTATTTAATCTCCTAATTAGATGACATATTTTATTTTGGGACATATATTATTTCAATCGATACGCAAACGTAAAGGACGCTTAAGATATTTAAGGGTGTCCAACTGATTTTCGTTTTTATATTAATTGCTAATTTAATTTAAATATAGATTTAAATATCAGAAATACATCTATCAGACACAATGTTGTAAGCGAAGTAGTTAACATTTTTGGGCAGTCTATGGGCAAGATAGACTGAAAATTTAATTGCATTATTGTCTATTCCAAATTCTATATGAACATTGCTTCCGTCCTACACTGCAACTGTACGAACACATTGCAGAATTTCGCAACATTCCATCCTTTTTTGTGACGTGAATTAGAATACATTATGTAGGACGATCTCATTAGAACTTAAGAATAACATAATGGCAATGGGAGATCCCATTTCTGCTCTATACCAAGTAGAACAGGTGAATTAATAGAATCCACTATAAAGAAAATAAAGCACATTATTTTACGTATAAATTTAGTACAGGAAATGTTTTTTTCCTATTTATATCCTTGGATTGAAAAATCTACCTGAGGTTTCATCAGTCTCCCAGTCACATTAATTTTTTCGGAGTTTTGCAGCATCAATCTTTCTGCAAAATTAGTTCCCGACAAAACTTCGGAGAAATGCTGTTATTTACAGTGATCGGGTCATTTCTTTTTATTTTTCTCCTATGTGCTGGAGAAAATTCTCTTCAAAATATTTTATCGATAATCATCACACTTAATCTCGTTGTCGTTTGTTTACTTCTTTCCTGCGCAGGTTTTGAAATCGCTTAGGAAAATGAATCGGAGTGTGTTTGAAGGAAGGGGAGGGGGATAAAATTTTAAAATTTAGTATTTAATAAATAGTAGTATTTTAATTTTTTTAAATTTTAAAATTAGTATTTTTTTTAATTTAATATTTTGTTTTTGTATTAAAAAATTCTGAAAGAAACAGCACTTAGAGTTTCCGTATAAAAATTTGATTTAAATAATTATTTCGAATGCTGTTAAATCGATTCTGATATAACGAAAATAAAATTATCATTTTTTCACTTTTATATCACCTTCTTATCATTTCGAAATCACTTTCATATTTACTTTCCATTTATTTAGATCATAAATTTGATTAGAAGACTATTTCATGCCAAAGATATCTATAATGCGCAATAAATTGATATTTAATTTATTACTCTCTCATTTCAAGTTTATCTGTAAACTAACCGCCTTCGGCGACCAGCCTTTTACTCTCCATATTAATAGGATAAATTAATGTGCATTAACTGATGGATCATACCAAATAAAAGCACTGTTACGAATTTTTCCTCACCATCGGGTTTTTTTTATAGTGGTGGTATGGTGTAAAGAACATAATAAGCAGGCCTCAATAGAAAACAACGACTTTATTTACACAAAGACGCTAATACAAAGACGACGAGTACACAGACAAATATTTACAGCAGAGACGAACACAGGACAGCACACTACAGACGACAGTAGCCCACAAGCAGTAATTGTCCACAACACACGAAGCGGCCAGACAGAATCCAGCAGGAGAGGGGTTTCTCCGAGCTTCGCTCTACGGTCTCTCCAACGGCTGAACTGCTCGCTGTCATCTCTCTCTTTATCTGCCGACTCACTACTTCTCACAAATGGCTACTACACACAATATACAACTCTGCCTTCACAGTAGACAACAGGATTCAGCACACAGCAGTTCGGTATTCGCTCCACACACCGCTGGTAATTCGCCGTTGCTTCGCTATTTTCTGGAAGACTCGTTACTATGCTTCAATTCACGACGACGACCCACGACGACTCACACAGCTTGAGAGTGCCGGCCTTTTATAGTTCCCGGGGGACGGGCCTAGAATCTTCTATTCCAATCAGGCGTATCTCGGTTAGTAATGGATGGATCGACAAAATTCTCGAGTTTTAAGCATTATCCATTTTGTGGCCAAAGTCGCCAAATTTGTCACCAAGTTGTCAAATGGTCGCCAAACTCTGGAATCCCTGGCTTGGCATCCGACAGCATCCAATACAGAAGTCTGTAAAACGGTCTTATAATGACACTATTCGCGCTGAGAAGCAAAATTACAGGTTGGTAACAGTACTTTCTAAAATTATGCTTGCATAATAAATGTGGAGCATTCTGATTGGTTAGGTATGCTTGAAAAATGCTGGAATTAATTGGCGAATAAAATTGATGATATTGGTAGAATGGTTAAAACTGGGAGTTTGTTTCAAGGATTTATTTTGAAATGTCTCTCGAAAATGAAGGGCATAGAGGAACAAGTGACCAATGATGTCATATTTCGTGCTCAGCGCCACGGATAACATCACAAATATGGGATAAGAAGTTTCCAGGAAGGTGATTGATCCTCTTCTCCATGGTGGGCAAACTAACTGCGTGGAGCAAATTTACGACCCCCATATCGATTATATGATGCACCAACTATTGGGGGGAGGGGTTGCACTGTGATCTGTTATGACCATAGCTCCCGTCTCATTGCTCTCGTTGTAGACGTTTAATCAAATCCATATACTTTTGGAAAAGACAGATAAATTATAATGTGGGTATCTAGCTGTCATAAGTTTTCAATCAAAATGAAAAGTGTAGAAATTGGAAAAGTTTTGGGGCCAGGGATTTCTCTTGAAGTTTCTTATTATAGAGAATATGCAATGTAGTAGTGTTTGAGATTTCTCTCGAAAAGGAGTGCTGGTGTGGGATATATGCTGCGACCAATGATTTATTTAGAGCTCAAGAGCTTCGGTATGAAGAAAAAAATTAATGTAATTGGTCAGTCTTAGAAGTTGACAATTGTTGTTCCGTTTTATTAAGTATTTAAATGCATAGATTATTCAAAATTTAACTAACTGATGTGTACCTTAAGAATTAGCTACTTGTTTTCTTAGAATTAGTTACTGGGTCGTGTTAGTATCCCTGGGTTTTACATGTTTTCTGCCTAGCAAATACAAATGCAAACTAATGGATTGGTGCATAATTATCAGGCGTTCTTGAACCCTATTTATTATGGAAAATGAAATATAAAAATTCAACAGTAAAATTTTTAAATGATTAATCCGGAACGTAGCCATCGTGTACTTCAATAACTGAACGATGGTTGAATGGTCCACAATTGAAGTTGCCGTCCAGCATTTAAGTTGTCAAGCTTTCGACTCCTTTCACGACTGCCAAAAGTGCCTTGTTTTCGAAATACGATGGTCGACCTCTTCCTGGCTTATCTTCCAAGCCGTGCCTCCAAATTTGAAACGGACAAACTATTCCCTCTATCGCTGATTGTGCCTTCAATGTTGGCTCGTTGAGGTCGCGAAATGACTGTGCTGCTTTCCATTCTTTTTCAAAGTGGTACAGCATAATATGATGAATATGGTTATCGACACACATTTTTATAAGCTATAAGAATACTTTCCTTCAAAAATTTATAAAATATTGTAAATTTTTATTAAAATATAGCACGTCAAAGAGACGCCTGTTAATTATGCAACAACCCAATATTTTCTCTTGTAAGTACTCAAGGAAACTAGTTATCCTTAAATATTGGAACTAAGTCATAGGTGTTACATTGGACAGAGGATGCCCCAGTTCTTCGTCTTTATGGACTAGGCTAAATTGATTAGAGGCGTAAAGACTGAATGGTAAGGAGAGGAGTTTGGATGGTCAGCCATTAATCTTATAAAGCGGCCTGGTGACAAAATATCAGTGCTTATATCCTACTGGGTGAAGGTAAAATAGAATGAAATGGTGGAAAATGAATGTAGTTTATATTTATAAAGTCATTAATGATAAGTGGAGTGAAAGCAAATCATATTATATCTCAGGCGCCACTTATCTCTTTTACGTCGCTGAATATGCAAAACCTAAAGGTACTAGTATGACATTATAAACTGCCACTAAAAAACATTAACTGATATCATATATGTTGTGAGAAAGGATATCATATATGTATGACTTAGCAAACGTGAAGAAAATAATAGAATAAATTATACATAAAATGAGATAAATTGCAACCTGTTGTTAAAAAAATATCTAAGATATGCAAAAATAGCAGAATTTAAGAAGGTCGGAGGAAGAAAGAAAAAATTATTATTTCTTGCATATTATGATCTGGAGGATTTGATATATTTTTATTCTGCTTCGATAAAATAAAAAACCCTAGTTAATAAAATGCTGCATTATCAGATTTTTTTGCATTCATAAAAAAGAATATTTAAAGTAGGTGATTAAGTTAAAAAGTCAATTTTTTGCTAAATTATGAATTTTTTCTCTTAAATATTCTTAGTGTCTGAAGAGGTTTCTTTATAAAACTGTTTGAATTTTGCTTTTATTTCTTGAGTGAGTTTTGCATTTTCATTTGCATAAGTTTTAATAGAAATGCTATTTTGCAAAATATTTTCTCATTTCTAATCTTTGATGGAATTTGCTTAGGAAACACCTCATAAATTAAAATCGAATGCATATTTTTGTTTAAATTTGGTATAATAATTTCTCAATATATTCTGCAGTTTCTAAACTAGAAAATAAGTAATCTATTCGTTTAGAAATATTTTTTGTTGTTTGAGTGCTTTATATTGTGAAAAAAAAATTGAAAATTCCGTGTTATTTATCAGTCGATCCTCAATATTTAAAGAACGGATAGAAATACAACTTTTTTTTTACTTCAACAAACTAGATATTATATTTCTTAAACTATGAGTTTGAGCAAAGTTTGAAGCAAATCATTTGATAAACCTTTAAATTAGAAGATATTTGCTTTATACTTCTTTTTTAGCCAACCCCCTCCTTTTTTTCCCCCATTTTTAAAAAACTTTTACCATTTAACATGGTACATTTTAGTTCCATAGATGTTTTTTTAAACTTTTTAATGCAAATATTTAAAAAATACAACGAATTTTGAAAGTTTCTCAAAAAATTAATTCCAAACGTAGTCATATGCCATAAACGATAATGATAAGGCAAATATACGTATGCAACAAATAACACTCAAAGTTGTTGAAAAAGTACTATAATTTGCGTTACTTGTTATAAAAATTCTTTACCATTTTTTTCTCTTTTTATTATCGTTTGGCCGCTGTCAAAAAAGATTTTTTTTTTCTTTCCAAGTTTCATCACGTTTCTGACAGTTATAAAAATAAGAATTACGCACACAATAAACTTGAAAATTTATGTCCAAGGCTAATTTTTTAGCGCAATTTAGAATTCATAAATGATATATAGAGGATTTTATGTCAATCCGGATATCTATGAAATGCAGAGGAGCTCCTATTGCTTCATGTTAACATAAAATAAAAATAAAACGTGTAAACTGAATATGATACCTATCGAGGAACGTTTTCATGCGTTTAAGAGAAAGTGTCTTCACATATGAATGATTGCTGTTTTATGCACAGATATAAAAAAAAAAGAATAATGTAAAAAAAATAAAAGAACAACCGATAAAAGCAGATGAAAGCACCGATGTCCTTCTGCTTCGAGATACCATTAATGAAATTACGATCTACTTTTTCTCCTTTGTTCATGGTAACGCCGGCGGTCATTATGTGACCAGAGGCAAAAGAAATAAAAGTATAAACTTCTTTTTAAAAAAAGAAAAGAAAACCACTTTCAATCTTCTGCGATGCAGCAAATTACAAGGAACCGTGACATCGGACTTTAATTCGACGATTCCTCATCTTCGAATTCATTGCTCCACCCTGCACTGCGTTTTCGGTTTACCTCCAGACGTTGCAGCCAAGGTCAGAACCTTACGCTCGGTTCTTTTTATGGCAACCGATGGTAAATCCGATCGTAAAATTACCTTTTAAATCGAGGTTTTTCTAGAAAGAATCCAATTCCAAAACACCGCCGATGGTTTTTCCCTTTTGAAAAAAATCTGCCGTTATCCAAATGAAAAAGTTGCACCTGAATATGAATGGTGACGAACTAAACCGCAAAACAATTTGCTAATTTATTAAAAAATATATATATACCACTATTCTAGTTCTAATAATTCGAAACCAAAGAACCAATGCCCCAATTTAGAGATAAATCTCAAAAATCTTATTTCATTGAACAAAATCCATGAGAACATTATCTAGATATGCCATCAATGATCATAAGCCTTTCACTAATTCCTCATTTTCTACAGAAATCTTAAACAATATTTCACTGTACATTGCAAGTGGAAATAAGTCACGTCTCACGACAGAGTCACCTAGCTCTAATACTGCACCGATTGTTATTTCACTAAAACGTTCATGGTTTTGAATACATCATCAATGAGAGCCTTTTCCATCTTCCCATTATTATTTTCTAGAGATATAGCAAAATAGAATGACACAATGTATATTTTCAAAAATATGTGGACCAAATTTACCAAATAATATCGTTACTTTATATCTAATGCTAACCAATCCTAATGCTATGTTATTTATGCAAGTATAATTTAAAATAGTGCTTACATTTGTTGCGGTAAGATGCAATTAAAGTTAATTGATGTTGCAAAATAAATGCTATTATCATAATAAGTGAACAACTGGTCGCTGAAGGCGGATAATCTGTAAACAATTTGATGCATGGTATAAAAATCCTTCAAATGAGTCAGCAAGGGACACTGATGTATTTAGACTTACAAAGTTTTGCACCTATAGCCCGGTGGCATTGTGGTAGCGCTTCGCTCTGAAAACGCGCAGGTCCGAGGTTCGATCCTCGGGGTGGGCAAGGTCGACTCGGCTTTTCATCCCTTAGTGGGTCTATAAACTCAGGACTAAGCATGCTGGGAACTAAATTCTGGGGATTCCGCGTTAGACTGACTACCTAACCGGGACATAAGCGTTGCACCCCAGGGTCCTCGGTCAATAAAGCAGATATGGCCACTGTAGGCCTTGGCCCACATGGGCTGTCATGCCACTGAGTTTAGTTTTGCACATAGTTATTTTTTTATATAGTAAATAGCTTCTAAGAAAAGTTGTATTAGGTCAAATTATCAAAGCATACTATATTCAGACTACTTTTAAAATAAAATAAAACCTCAGTGATAACAATTTGGTTTTCACACACTTTTTTTATAATTTCAATACATTTTTAAATTTTTATGTATTTACTGCTGAAATGCTTTGCTTTCGTTTAATTGTGAGTCAGCTTCGCAATGTAACCTTTATTTAAAATACTAACAATTTTACACTCCAAAAATTATTTCATTATCAAGAATTGTTCGCGAATATTTGATTTAAATTTAATGGAATTATTTCGCGGTTTATATCATTTTAATAAATTCTGAACTTAATTAAGGAACAATGAAGATATAATACTAAAAACACAGATGATAAAATAAAAAGTATTTTTAAATATTATAATAATATCTTGTTACAATGTTTTGAGGAAAGGGTCCAAACTTTTTTTTTAATTTTCTCATATACAAATCCTAAAAAGAGAAAGTAATTGTAACAATAAAAAAATTCGGCCTCGGGATTTTAACGTCTATTTATGTAAAAGACCATCCTAAGTCTGAAAAGCACATTTTATAAATTATATCTGTCCGTCTATCTCTCTGTGAACATGATATAGCAAAAATATAGGCTTTGTTGCTGTATGTAGGGTCATAAGCTTTTATTATGAATCTAGCCGCCTTTGGCGACCAGCCGGTTCGCCAATCTTAATTATTAAAATTTTAACGAACATTAAATATTTTATGCAATTCCAACTTTAATAGATTCTTCAGCAAAATATTTTAAAACTTCAAATTTTGATAGTCGTATAATTCACTCATAATATTATAAAGGCCTTCAGTCATAACGTGATATGTATCTCTCTCATTTTCTGTTACCCCTCGAAGAATTTATGCTTTAAATTAAAGTGTAAATGATTAATCTGCAATTAATATAATAATATTTTTTACTGAAACAAAGCATTTTTTTTAATAATATGATTACTGATAATAGAGTCACTGAGCGTTTAAACTTTATGGGCACTAAAGAATATCTTTCTTAATTTATGTAATATCTCAAGAATTTGTCAACAAAATTTTCTCAGATTCATCATGAACAGATCGATTAATGAACAGTTTCATTTTAAATGCATGAAACACCAAGAAAATAAAATGAATCGTTTAAAATAATCGGTCTAAAACAGGTTTAAAAAAACTACTTAAAAAACGATGTACTTAAAACTATAAGCATATACAAAAAAATATATGACTAACATAAATACAATTTACTTACAAAAGCATGCAACTAACCTAAAAATTTAAATCATCCGTTGATAATGGTTGCCATGGCAACAATCAGAACGCAACGCGCATGCGTGAATTTTCTTCGCCACTTACGGTAACGAAAATGCATGAATTTTTCTACGCCAGTTGGGGTAACGCTATGAAGATAATACATTTTTAATTTCCTTTATTCTGTGTTATTTTAATTCAAAGGTACTTCAGAATGAATCTGAAACATAGATTAATTAACAATGCTTCATTTTAAATGCATCAAACATTAAAAAAAATAAACAGAAACGTTTGAAATAATCCGCCGAAAAATGTTTACCCTAGCCTCATTACTGTTGGGAGAAAAAAACAACGGAAGCCTTACTCATTTGGCGGTGGGGAAAATGGAAGATTTTTTTGGCGGAAAAGTTGGCGGTGGGAAAAATGGAAGATTTTTTTGGCGGGAAAGTTAGTTTTTAATTAATAATTAAAATTCTAATTAAAATTTCAAAAAAGGGACCCCAGGTGCACATTCCCGACCTCTAAGGTATACATGTACTAAATTTGGTAGCTGTATGTCAAATGACCTGGCCTGTAGAGCGCCAACACACACACACACACACACACACACACACACACACACACACACACACATATTGAGCTTTATTATAAGTATAGATATAGATAACCAGCGGGAGTGGTCTTAACAATATTTTATCGCATACTCTCACATCAAGGTGTCATCCCTAAGAACGTTTATCTCAACCAATTGAAACCAAAATTTGACAGAAAACTGCACTTGTGTCATAAAATCCAGTACCAAATTTGATATGTTTAAGTCATTGCGTTTTTGTATTATAGCGTTTACAATGTAGGCCGCTAGATAATCAGCCCGTAGTTGGATTTAGTTCAAAATTTCATAGGTGTGCACACTATGAGTGTTAAATACGTGTACCGAGTTTTATCTATCTTGATCTCTTCGTTTTATAATTATCGTGTTAACTTATATTCGAACGGCCGGGCAGACGGACTTCCTCTGGTGAAATGTTAACAAAATTTGACAGAAATCTGCGAATTTGGTGTAAAAACCGTATACTGAATTTCAACCGTCTAGCTCAGAGATTTTGAATTATCTTAGTCACAGACAGACAGACACTTTCTAAAATTGTATTTTTCGACGTCAGGGAGGTCTAAAATGTGGAGATTCGTCAAAAGCTCGAGTTCGAATTTTTTTATGATTATTATATTTTCTCTATACTAAGTATATAAGAAAGTAAAAATTGACGAAATCGAATGATGATTTGAGCTGAGGGATTGATTCTGTGGTTATATTGATTATTTGAAATATGTAGATAGATTAGAAAGTAGTAAGTGAAAATGTTCAGGATAAAAATTCAAATATGTAGATAGATTAGAAAGTAGTAAGTGAAAATGTTCAGGATAAAAATTCAAATATGTAGATAGATTAGAAAGTAGTCAGTGAAACTGTTCAGGATAAAAATTCAAATATGTAGATAGATTAGAAAGTAGTCAGTGAAACTGTTCAGGATAAAAATTCAAATACGTAGATAGATTAGAAAGTAGTAAGTGAAAATGTTCAGGATAAAAATTCAAATATGTAAGATAGATCAGAAAATAGTAAGTAAAAATTGCTCAAGCAAAAAATTCAAATTTGTAGATAGAATAGAAAATAGTAAATGAAAATGCTCAAATTAAAATTTCAATTCATAGGTAAAGAAAGCAGGGAACCTCTGCAATACATTGACACAGTGTTGAGTTTTGCTCATATTTCCAAGTGGTACCTATCATATGTAACCTGTCACTTTCCATTATGTATACATTTCATTAAAAACTTTGATCTTCAATAAAAATTATTGCATACAGCAAATAGAGGTAAAAAATCAATGCAAATCCCCAACTTCTATGCCATTAAATTAGATTCAAAATCAGCTGGATGGCTTATCGCTAATCATGTCTTTTTTTGTAAAAAAACATCTGTGAAAAAAGAACCATTAACTTTTCAAAGTTAATTTAATGGCGCTTAGCACTAATGAATCACGCAGGAAAGCACACGCGTTTCAATGAGGCATTGATCCTGGTAGATGTCAGAGGAAAGGTGATTAAAACGCAGATGCAAGCAAATAATATGAGAAAAGAGGCGATTTCTCTCTTTCGATCGCTTCTATCAACTTGTGGCTAGGGTCATGGCCTTTTTCAATACCGCATTCTGTTTGCTAGCAGCTGAATTCATCGATAATTTATTCATGAAAATGCTTTGAAGCCGGCTGTTTCCCTCTTAACACTCAATGGGAAATGTGATTTTTAAAAATTTATCCTTGTTTTCTTTTTGTACTTTGCGGGTTTAATGAATGGGAATTTGTAGTTCGTGTTTCGAAGACATGTGATTAATTACTGAATACTGAATAAATAACATTGGTAATTGTAATTATTAAATGCGCCTTTGGATTTCTAATGAATCACGACGTAATATTTTTCTGTTTTTAAGGAAAATATTATTAAAGAGCAAGAAAATATTTTTAACGAAAGTAGAAGTAAAAATTCAGTAGTTCCTAAATGACAGGTTATTATTTATTATTATTATTCTAAGTTATTTATCATTATTTCTGATAAAAACCATTTTAATTATGTTCAAATAACTTATTTATTTGAAATTATTTAAGAATAATTTAAACAAATGAAATATATGAATCATTTGTCCCTAAACCATATACAGCCAATGCGCTATGTCTTAAAAGTATTTGGATGTTAAATATGTTCTAGTTTTTCCGAGATTCTGTTTTGGAAAAATGTTTTGCCTATACATTGTTTTCAAAAAAAATGACGCATTTCTTTTTTTAACTCTGTACAAAACTTAAATAGAATTCTCATAAATTAAAATTAAAAAAAAGTATTTGATTGGTAAACTTGCTGAAAATATCTCAAAGAAAATTTTTGTCGTTTAGTATTAATATATCAAAAGTTTTCTTTACAATTTTTATTAGTTATAATAATAAGTTCAGAAAAAAAATGCATGAAATAATTTATACACAGCGATTATAAGCAAAAACTTCATCAAAATTCACATGATTAATTCTACACGTTTTAAAAAATTCAGATAAATTGTAACAATACTTGCTCATATAGTTGCTTTAAGTAATTGTCAGAACTATTGGCAACGGATCAAAGATAAAATAGATTTCTTCAAAAATTTTTGGTAACAAAAACATCATTGTAAATCAAATTATTGTATTATTGTAAATCAAAACATAAAACCCATTTTTTCCCTGTGAAACAACATTTGGGGAATTTCATTTCTTCAAAAAATGGGCATAATCTCAATCAGTAACAAAATCCAAAAATTTAAAGGAATTAAATTAATAAAAAAAAAGAAATAATAAAATTATTTAATAAAAATTTCAAAAATGTAAACAATCTAGAAATAAAGAACCGTAAAGATATATTAACATAATTGTGTTTATATATTACGGATTGTGCAGGAATTGTTAAGATTCAACCTGTGCGATGCAATATTATTGATTTAGTAACGGTTCAAAACACTTTACAAAACATAACTGCCCACAAAGCTACCATAATTATTGAATTTATTTCTTGATTAGAAGATATTTACTAATAAGAAATCTTTTAAAATTTTACACAGGTTTTAAATTAGAAATTAAAAGTAATTGTAAGGCTTTTTCTCAATAACTTCAGAGCGTACGTATATAATGGTACAAAATTAACTTTTATAATACGCAAAATTAAAAAATATTAGCATTTCAGTCATAACATTTTTATTACCGAATATTTTTTTCTATAATTCAATAAATTTTTAAAAACATTTTAATATGTACATCATTCAATATTATTACTTTTTCGTACACGTAATACAGAGAAAGTATAGCAATTTTTCGAACTCAAGATTTTGACGATTTTCCATCTTTCAGACCTCTTTGAGTTAAAAAAAAAAAAAAAAAAAAAAAAAAACATTTTAAAAATATGTCCGTCTGTTTGTCTGTGACAAAGATGACTCAAAAACGCTTTGAGCTAGATGGTTGAAATTGCGTATAGGGTCTTTACACTAAATTTGCGGATTTCTATCGATTTTAAGAAAAATCTGTTCAAAGGAATTCCGTCTGTCCGTCTCTTCGACTATAAACTAACACGATTATTACAAAACGAAGAGCTAGATAGATGAAATTTAGTACACAGGTTTA
Organism: Argiope bruennichi; assembly: GCF_947563725.1. NCBI lineage: Eukaryota > Metazoa > Arthropoda > Arachnida > Araneae > Araneidae > Argiope > Argiope bruennichi. Next base: position 62,450,977 of record NC_079151.1, on the reverse strand, counting down.
ACATCTGTAGTGTAGATAACTGTCAGCCAAATCTAACAAAGGGTATACTGCCTGTCGGTCAATACTTTCAGAAACATGCAAAAGCGATAGTTCTAAAACTCAGTAACTTAAATCTATGAAATTTGGTATGTGATTTTGTGACTACAAGTACAGTTTTACGTCAATTTTTTTTGTTTCAATCGGTTGAGTAAAAAATTTCCAAAATGTAAGTTCGTTTTTTGGATGCTGTTAACGTATACAGGGATTAATCGCCAAATATGACACAATTTTAGTAAAAATGCTAAATTCATGCCAAAAATATATTTCGCAGCTATTTATTCTCTAAATTCTCTCTATATATTGTTATTCTCTAGAATGACAAGCTTATTAGAAACGATGCGAGAAAGTTTTAGGAAGACCACTTCGTATAGTTTTTCCTGGTTACTGTGCTTTCACGCATGTACCTTGCGATAAGATTAAATGCAGTTTTTGTCTGCCCATTTTCATTGCTAAATAATTAAGAATAAATTAAAAAATTAAAATTAAGATATTTGAATTAAGTTTAAAACATTATCTTTCTACGATGTTATAGTCAACATCATGGCTGTTGCGCTAGAAAAACCTAAACAAACAAACTCTACGACGTTTAGAGCCAGAGGAAAATTTTAAAAGGCACATTTGTTTATCTTTGCTTTCCTGCAATGATTACGATCACACATTGAAATACACCGCCCTCTATCGGTTCCTAAAAAAATCTAGCAAGTGAAACAAAAATCGAGATACTTCTATATCTATTCCTTTAAATAATCGATTGGAGCATTGAAGTATATCGAAATTTATTTTTATAATTCAATTTTAGAAATCCTTTTAGCGACTAATTAAATTTCCTTTGGAAGTATTGGGGAAGAGGTAATGCAATTCCAATTTTTCTGCGGAAGTGGCTACAGAAGGGGTGGATGGTGCTAGTCACCCCCTCATCCAACTCTTTCAAATAGTATAGCCGACCGTGTTTTTTCGAAAATTAAATTTCACGTGAGCTAATCTTGCCTAAGAGCATAGAATTTGAAACTTGCAACAGGAGTCGACAATTTTGAAAGCCTAGCAGTGTCAATGTATCAGTGAATTTTTATCTGCTACATGCATTCTATCTATTTTTAAGATAAAAATAGTTTTCAATAACACTTTTGTAGAATGTTTGTAAAAAGAAAGTGTGTATCGGAATTTATATGCATCTAGAATCAGTCTCCTTTGGCAATGAGTAAGCTTGCCGGAACATTGGTTATATTTTTTTTTCAATTAAATCTCTGATGCGCAGGTGAATATTCGTGATTGTTTAATATGAATATTTTTATATGTAAATTGTGACGGTTAAAAAATTGTCATTGTTTAATTGTATTTGTTTGTATTAAAATTGTATATCTTTAATTGTTTAGAAAATGATCTCTTCATTGTGTTTATGAACCACTTTAAAAGTGTCAAGGGCCACGACGTCTAAAAGTGTGAATTCTCTTCCTTATCTACTTTCTAAGCTTTTCAATATTGAATAACTTAGAAAGTAATATAATAATAACTAAATAGTAATAAAAGTAATAACTTTCTTATTCCTAATATAAACTACATAGATTTTAAACAGAATGCTTCTTTGTTAGCTGTCAACATTGGAAGAAAATTCCGTGATTAAATCTTTAATGAAACAATGAAAATAATTTTAATTTCATGGTAACAATATAATCAATTGTTGAAAATAAGGCAAAAGAAAATTTTATAAAAAAATAACGAAAATTCAGAAAAAATCTGCATGATTATTAAATTAGTCCACAATCCTTAATTATTAATTTAGTTTATTTTTTAAGAAATTAAAATTGAAATTAATTTTTAATTGATTAAAATTTTAATTTAAATTTGAAAAATTCGCTCTGAATCTTTCTTTTATAATATAATTAGTAGAGATGACTTATGCCTGCCTGGTATCGACTTTCGCGCAACTTATTAAAAAATTATTTAAGTAGTTTCTGGGTACTTATGAATACTTTAATAGCTAAATAAACTGATGCAAATGTCCGACAAGTTATACTTGACAAAGCATTAATAATATCCAAGTATTTCCCAATTTATAGAATTTGTACTTTTTAATAATTTTTTTTTAAAAATAGCCTGACAATATATTTTTAATAAACTAGATCTAGCCGAATATATCTTGTAAGATATTCAGCACTTTGCTTCATATCATCCAGCAAATGAGAAGGAGTTGTGTTCTCATGAATTCATAGCGAGGCAGAGAAGAAAACAAAGCGTGGGACGCATTCAGAGCGTATATATCCTCAAAAGGGAATTTTACTAAAATTTACCTGAGAAAGCATTTATATCAGCCGCGTGAGTTTCAAATGATACAGAGCTTCAAACAGAACCATTACAGAAAGTTACAGAAATTAGACGCAAGAAGCTCGGGAAAACCAGAACTCCGCGAAATACAGAACTGAAGTTTGAATTCAACTAGTTATAAAATAATTAATTTTAAGAATGCTGATAAATAGAATTTATTGTATGCTAGCTGCATTTAGGGACCAGTTGAGCCTGCCAAAATAAAGGCTTGCTTAAAACTTCAATTAAATATTTTATGTAACTTGTTTTTAATATTATTTTAGCAAAGTATTTTTTAAATTTTGAAAAGTACTGTATAAAAAAGCTTGCTCCTTTGCATTGAGCTGAAAAGGGATAAAATATTATCTCTAAGTCCATTTCACCTCAAAGCTGTGTTTAAATTACAACGGGACTTCAGTTACATCTGAAGTTATAATTTATTTGTAAGTATAATGAAATTTAAAAAAAAATTAATGTAGGCATGTCCTATGCAAAATTCTGTCTCCTATAGGAAAACAAACTTTGTATTCACATTTTAGCAATCGAAGAAAAATCTATGATGAAATATCCGCATTAACAATGAAAACTATTTATTTTTCATTATAACAACGAAATATATTGTTGAAAAATAAAATTAAAGATATCTGTAAAATTTTATGAAAAATAGGCAAATAAAAACTGGACAGAAACAAAATGTGCATCATTGAAAAGAACTTTTTGAATTTTAAGGTGATATGAAAGTCATTTTTGTGTTATAGTTTCGGATGTTTTGATAAAAGAATGGTCGAATTTTTGCTTAACTTTCAATTAATTTAAATTCCAATTAAGATTTGAAAATAAATCGCTGCGAGGTATTCATTCTCCCGTTCAAATTATATATAATAAATTCCCTAGTATCTGGTTCGCGACTATCCGGTCTAGTTTTCTTTTATCGTAATTAAAGAGGAAGGCAAGTCGTTGCATTAGCAACATTGCAAAGGCTTGACACTTATTTTAAGGTTACCCTTTCTTATCTGTGTAATCATTTATCAGTGAAAAATAAAATCCGTTTGAGTCAATTTTTCTTAAGAATTAGGCCTACGATTTGCGTTATTGTTTTGTTTATGTTTCCTTGCATTTAAGTTGGGTATTACAGAATTATTTTTAAAAATGTGAATAGTTTATATTTAACTTACTTTTTCTCTAATAAATTCTTGAAACGTGCAGTGTATATATAAAAAACTATATACTACCAGTACAGAACCTTCTATTTTAACTAAACACGTTTGCATCTGATTCACCGGGCCGCAGCTGCGTTCACAGTCTACGTGGTTTAAGATAAATGGCAGGCTTAGTATTCAATAATAAGAGGAGAAATTCGTATTATAATAGTGAGTTTTGATTTTAAAACTTTGTCTTCTAGTATTTGTGGGCAACGAAATGAAATCAAAGAATTTCTGCCTATCCGGCTCTTTTGTTATCCGGCCTACCCTTCAGCTACATTACTTAGGAATAATTATCCCCACATTACTAGAAGATTACTCGGATACTCGGGAGGGTAATGTATATACAAATAAGCTCTGGTAGATCTGGATACTCTAATCTTCCTCTAGCACACCAAAACACACATATGTAGACACAGAAACTTATACACACATTTATATTCATTTCCCGTAGATGTATTTTTGTATGTATAAAAATATAAAGAAGTATATATGTAAATAAAATGCAGTTATTACATATAATGTTAAAAAAAAAATTACTAAAACATTTGAATCGACTTCTTCGCTTTGCATCTAAATAGCGAATTACTGTGACTCATAAATTAATTACTGACTTCAATACATATGTTAATTTCATTATATGAATGCAATGCTGAAGCGTAGTGGTTTTTTCATATTTATTCATTAATCGGGGGCCAACAACCCAGAAGCGGAATCTCTGAATAGAGTCTTTAAAAACGTGAGAATCCTCTTACGATGACTTGAGTGCTTTTTACATAAAAATAATAATAAATAAATAAAAGAAAGCTAATTACTTATTTGAAGCAGATGAGACTTCAAAAGGCCCTTCATATAAACAATCTGAAAGGCCGAAGAGTGAAAACTTTAAAATAACCTTATTGCTTTTATCTCTAACTGCACAATTATGAATGCTTGCCTTTGAAAGACGAAATGGGGCCCAGAGACGCCGCTATCGAATAAAAAAGATACAATTTCTGAAAGGGTTCGATGTGACACCCTCCTCGTATCGATATTTATTCCTGACAACCGCGAGTGCGACGGACGCTCAAGGTCATATTTTGACACGCATTTTTCCCGTCTGTTTAACGTGATATTTACGTTCGCGTTCTTTCAACCCGCATACGTCACTGCGTTCGTAGAAAACATATGGCTCGGTTCCTCCTCACTGTGAAGAATATTGACATCTTTTTTCCCAGCACCTAAGCGGAGAAACCTTGACATTCGACTCTTTGAGGTCGTTCGCTCAAGGATACATTAGTTTTTAATAGTCTTAAGCCTCTGCCATAAAAATAGTGGATAGTTAACTGTGTCTCGTTTGGGGCTCGACTGACTGGAGTTTCTGTTTGCGTGACATTTACCGTTGCTGGGAAGAAATGACTGAAATATTTCTGAGGCATTTGCCTGTACCTTAAAGATCCTGTCGTTCGAGATGTCATGTCTTATAGCCACGTGTTCGAATTAAATTCGGCCGTCTGTTTTTTACTTTCTCGTACACGTAGTATAGAGAAAATATAGATCATCAAAAAATTCGAACATGAGATTTTGACGAATCTCTCTACCCAAGTTAAAAAAAAAAAAAAACTCTTTAGAAACCGTCCATCCGTCTGTCTGTGACAAAGATAACAGTAATAATTATCCAGCAACTTAACACTTAACTTTTATTACTTTTTCTCTGTTATACATTAACTAATACTTATTCTGACTTTTCCAAAATATAATATTAATTGCGTAACATTTAAATTCTTAAAACCTTTTTTTTCTACTCCCCTAAGCACAGAATTATTATGTTAGTATTTGTTGTTATGCATCTGCCTAGCGTAATTCAGGAATGGAGGTTATAGGCTATAAAGCCTGGGCCCGCCCTACAAATATTCAATCGGCTGGCAAGATAACTCAATGCTTTGAGCTAGACGGTTGAAATTTGGTATACGATCTTCGCACAAAATTTGCAGATTTCTTCAAATTTTGAGTAAAATCTGTTCAACGGAAATTCGTCTTCCCGTCAATTCGAATATAAATTAACTACAAAACGAAGAGAGCAATATAGATGAAATTCAGTACACGGGCTTTATATATAAATATAGACACCAGTAAAATTTTGAACCAAATCCAACCATGGAATGACTGTCTGTAGGTCTGTACTTTCAGAAATATGTAAACACGATTTAAATATATCAAATTTATATTAAATTTGGTATCAGATTTTGTGATTAAAAGTACAGTTTGTGCAAATTTTTATTTCAATCGGTTGAGAAAAACGTATCTAAACTACAAGTTCAATTTTCAGGTTCTCTTAACGCACACCAAGGATTAATCGCCAATAACTCGCCAATCATGGCGCGATGATTTAGTAAAAATACTACATTCACGCCAAAAGTTAATGTTTCGTAACTATTGTACGCCAGTGCCATGCAAGACGTTCTCTGGCTAGATAAGTTTATTGGAGGGTATATGAGAAGTTTTGGAGACCACTATCACTGATTTTTAAAAAAATGTAATTGATTATTAGCGGATAGGATTAAATCTTCTATAGAGTCTTTAGGCAATTCTGGTAAAGCTTGAAGAAAAAAGCTTCTTCAAGCTTTACCGTTCATTTTTTTTTTTATCAATTTCAATTTAATTCTTTATAGAAGTCATTTTAATTAGCAAATTTATGCAAACTGAAATAGCGAAACGCTCAACTGCAGATAATTTTCTAAATGTTAATTTTAGTATATTGTTTATAAAAAATAAAACTAACTGAATTTCAAAGTGCTTTTTAACAAAATAATAATAAACAACAAATAAAGGTGAAACTTTTGCAACAAATTTAAATAATATTTATTAATAAGGTTCGGTATTTTCTAAAAATTAGAAAGCACAGTTTTTTTTGTTTGTTTTTTTTAGAATTATATTACGATATAGTATAAAACTTACGAATGGAAATTACTTGTGAATTTTAGAAACTAGAATAATATACCACAATTAATTTGAACAATAACTGACTTTAATTTTAATAAGCTGTATTACACAGCTTTTATAGTTAAATAAAAGCACAACATTAAATAATTTTCGAAATAATTCATTAATAAATATCAAGGGTACAGGGCCCTCTAAAATGGGATTATCGAAAATATTGCATCTGATTCAGTTAAGGCAAGCAGAATTTTCAAACAATGCATTTTTTTGCCAAATAATTTCATTAATTTATTGAATGTGTGTTTATGTGAATGATTATTATTCATTTCATATATCAGACTTTTGGCGGGAATCAATCAATTTGATTGCTACGAAGGTTATTAGTACATTAATGTAATAAATTGAAAGAGATATTTCGAGTGCAGCACTTTTCATCTGCATTGACATAAATCATGGAAATTACGATTGTTCTTTCCAGAAACTTAAGTCAAAACTTTAAATGTAATTAATGCGACAACGCAATGCAATCCAGAAATTCGCGAATTCTTTGATTCGGATTTCATCCGAGTTAGAATTAAATACTTGGGATTGTCCAGTATTTTTTTAATAATGCGGTAGCTCATAATACAAAAATTAAATGGACTTAATTTTTCAAATACTGTTTGCTACTTAATGTGAAATATATGTGAATTAAATTTGAATTCTGCTTTTCAGCTTTTATTACACTGCTACGAAATCGGTTTGCAGTACGATCTAAAAAGAAAGAAAAAAAGCTGAATAACGGGTTACGACTATTTATTTCGCAAGAAAATAGTAAATGCAGATGACAAAATACAGGCAACCGTAGAAAAAAGGCAGCACTTGCCGCAAGAAAATATCAACTCGTTATTAACCAATCACAAAAGTATAATAGCGCTCCCCATACAGCTAAAATGTATGTTTTGCGACCAATTTTCCAAAGAAGAATTCATTTGATTGATTTACTTTAGTTTAACTCATTTTAATAAGTTTTCTTACAGGGCGTCGAATTTTCTAGATGAATCTCCGAAACTTGGCTCCCAATTGATAATTCATGCATTTTCGTTTACGTCGCCAAGTTTTTCGCCAAATTCAGAATTAATTCAGTATCCATTAAGCATATCTAGAAATCTCCTTTCTTTACTGAGATTAACTGAATAGGGTGGCGCTGTTATAGATTCCCAACAATGGATGCGAAATTATCTGCCACACTGGTTCAATTCATTCAGTTAACCGTGCCAGTTCAGGTTTTGGATTCACTGTTTTCTTTTAAAAAATGCTCGTGTCCCGGATTCAGGAAAATTTTGCTTTTTTAAAAATCGAATATCAAATTTGTTGGAAAGTATTATTCGCGGTTAAGTATCATCGACATATATATAAGCATAACATGCATATTGAATAAATTATCATTTTCGCCAGTTCCTTAATCTCGTATTACAGTATTTTAAGTCAAAAGTATGGAAACGAATGAACGGATGGATGAAAATGATTATATCTGACAGGCAATAAATTTTTCTTTAATGTGTATGATCACTTCTAAATGAAACACAAATATTATATCTTGATAATACAATTTTTAATAAATTTTTGATCTAGTCTTACGAGGATGAAGGCATGCTTCTAAAAGTGTGTTTTTCTATGCGTGTAGGGTCCCAGAAGACAAATGGTACACTTCTGTTTTACAACTTAAGATATCTTAAAATCATTCAAGAATGTACATAATTTTATAGATCAATTATTAAATTAGATTTATCAAAGAAGGGCAAAATGGTGGTACTTTATATTAGATTCAGAATGTAGTGTTATTCTTATTGAATTAATACGAATCTATAAGATTTAGAATTCTAAACACAATAATTTTCATAAGTTCAAAACTGGTCCTTAACCCTTATGTTCCCAAGATTCTTCAGAATAAAAGAAATTCTTGCCCTATTTCTAGAATAAAAGGTTCCAAGAATGTACCTTTATTTATTTATTTATTCTGGAGTGTTTTTGAAAATAATAGAGAAATTTTCGTATTAAATTTCTGAAGATTCTTCAGAATAAAAAAACTCGTGTCCTATTTTTAGAAAGAAAATTTCCAGAAAGGTACTTTTTATTTATTTATTTTCTTATTTTGAAGTGCTTCCGAAAATGGAGAAATATTCGTACTGAATGAAAACAAAGTGCGAAAAACCAGCTCCGAATCGATCTTGAGAAAATCATTCTGCTCTTCTTGGAATAGTTTTGTCTTTTCAACAGAAATGAAACTCGTCACCGCTGTCTTACATGGAAAATTCCTGGGTGGTTAAAAGGAATAACATAATTTTCCCTCCGGCAATTCCACGAAAAATATCTTGTTGCTAAGGAGGAAAACGGTGGGAGGCAAATCCTGGAAATATAAAACTGATTTCCGGAATATTGGATATTTTTGGAACGTAATAGAATTGCAGGATCGATTTTTGTCTTTTAAAATACGAGTGTATTCCATAGAATAACTATATGTCGAAAAGTATTTTCGCTTTGCATCTTTCTGATTTGAAGTTTAAAAGCAGTTGGTGTACAAACTATTCAGCCATTAATAACCAAGGTTAGTTAGTGTATAGGCACTGAAATCTAGAATCATTATTTTTTTAGTACATAAATTTATTCACTGATTTAATTCATATTGGAGAAACTATTTAAATATATCAACAATTTAGTGTATTTGCTTTTAGTTATTTCAGTTATTCAAATAAACACAGAAAAATAGAATATAGCTTTTTATCATCGGATGGAAAAATTGGAAATATACAGATATTCTATCCCGATTTCTTGCTATTTTGCAAAAGCGATAACAGTAGGTACTTAATAGGTGTTGCCTTTCACATATAACCTCAGGAAGATGGGGTAACTGTAAAAAATAATCCTACACATGATAAAAATGTTTTAAACATTTTTCCATAGCAGAAAAAAAATTAGTGATACCAAAATTATGAATTAAATAAAGAAATGAGAGTAAAAAATAATAAATAAATGTTTAATTTGAAAAAAGTATTGCATTACAAAATTAAATAAGCACTAAAAATTTTATGTTAACCTTAAATTTAGTGAAATTTATTGTTTAGCCACCATTCCATAAAGATTTATACAAAAAATGTACCCAATTCATGAAAAGTAATTGAAAAATAAGTTCATTTTGAATTAAATTTAATTAAAATTTAGTAATTTAATTAATTTTTTTCATTAAAATACTTATTATATGAAATCAAAATTCACATTATTAATTTTTATTTACTAATTATTAGATTAGGCAAGAATTCAAATTAATTCAAATTCAGTCAATTCAAAATCCAAATTTTACAAAAATGCATCATTATTTAAGACATTTCCACAGTCACAATATAAGAGCAACGGTTGATAAAAAGAATTTATTCCTAAAATTTTAAATTTTAAAATCTTATAAAATGCGATTAAGATAATGAGAAAAAAGAGCAGAAAATTTTTAAATAGTCATTTTTTAATTAATTAATAATAAAAAAATGACTATTTAAAATGTCCTGCTCTTTTTCTCATTAATTTAGTTGATATAAAACTGTTCATTAAAGTTATAAATAAATGTAAATATTTTCTAAGTGATAGCCACAAAACAAATTATCACTTGAAAATATTACTAAATTTGAAATATTATGAATTTGATTTGATTTTAAATGAATTTTTTTTCTATGTTTATTTTATGGTATCTGCTTCGAATTTATAGGTTTAGAACCAGAGAGATTTTAATTCAGATTGATTAATACTATAATTATTCTCTTTTATAATAATTAAATCAATTATTTTGTCACTAGCTGTTTGATTTCATATTCAAATAGCAATATTTAATCTGTAACAGGACATTAGATATCTGTTTTGAAATTTTAATGCGCTGTACTTAATTTATTCTAATTTTATTTATAATTATTCAGTTCTCTTATATATAAAATCGAAAAGGAGGAAATGAAGGGGAAAAATTCAAAGGATTAAAAAACTAATAAGTTAGCAATAAACTAACAATAGACGCCTACTTTATCAGAGGAAAATATCTAATAAGAATAACTTTTTAAAATTGCAATTTCTGCATAATGAAATTTAAATATAGTTCATAAGCTAAAACAACTTAGAAATATAAAATAATTTTAATTTCTAATGCATTCATTGCCATTTAATTGATTACAAAAAAAGCAGAGAAAGAGAATTCTGTGTTTTATTAGGTATCTAAGATATAATTAATATATCTTAGGAATGTAATTCATGAAATATTTAATACCTTTTTCCGCCTTCAGTGATCTAAAAATAAACCCTTCAATTTGTTGACAAAAGCTATTATTTTTAGGTTTAATTTATCGTATGATACAAAAAAGATTTTATCAGAGAAAGAACATCTAAGTATTTCGTCGGTTTTTTTTTTTTTTTTTTTGCCGTACGTTATAGAATTTGATATGCTTAAAACGTAAGAAAAAGTACGTCTTACTAATTGGCGTTTTATATAATATCTAAGATTTTCATTCTAAGGAAAGAATTCTTTATGATTCAATTGTTTATTTTAGAAACTGCGTAGGAGCATTCGCTGGTTTTACTTTTCATACAGGTCACACACACACACACACACACACACACACACACACACACACACACACACACACACACAATGCATGTTTTTAGTTTGATCAAGAGAGAGATTTAGAGATTTAAATTACTGATCATAACAAACTTATTTTTAATGTGTTTCTAATATTTTTCATATCATATAACTAACAAAGTGGATTTTTACATAAAAGCTTTTTATAAGGGGGAATTTACCATACTTCAATATTATTTTATTGTATCAGTATAAATAGTAAAGGAAAATTGTGTATGCATATGTATATGTGTGTAAATGATTAATTTTTAAAAAATCAGTTGGAGTTTGGAATTTTATCAGACTATTCCCGTACAATAATATTGCACAAAACCTATTTTTAAACTATTTTAAAATTAAAATTATCTTTTTTAATCATACAATTTGAGTGTCGTGCAACTTTTGAATGTATTTTTTTTTGTAGAATTTTTAACTGTTTTTCATTGTTACATTGAAATTTCAACGCTTTTCATTGTTTCATTCATTCAAGTGATTTTTTTCCCATTGTTGGAAAAAAAATCCTCCTCTTATTGCGCATTTTGTATGACTTAAAAAGGAAATATATTTAAACAATTTTATATATTTATCTATACTTATATATAAAGCTCAGTGTGTGTGTGTGTGTGTGTGTGTGTGTGTGTGTGTGTGTGTGTGTGTGTGTGTTGGCGCTCTACAGAAAAGACCATTTGACTTACAGCTATCAAATTTGGTACATGTATAGAGGTATGTATGTATGTACATCCTTAGAGGTCGGGAATGTGCACCTGGGGTCCCTTTTTTTGAAATTTTAATTAGAATTTTAATTATTAATTAAAAATTAACTTTCCCGCCAAAAAATCTTTTCATTTCCCCCAACGCCAAATGAGGCTAGGGTTAACATTTTTCGGCCGATTATTTCAAACGATTCTGTTTATTTTTTTTTAATGTTTTATGCATTTAAAATTAAACATTGTTAATTAATCGATCTTTCAGATTCATTCTGAAGTATTTTTGAATTAAAATAACACCGAATAAAAGAAATTAAAAATTTCTATTTTGCATAGCGTTACCCCAACTGGCGTAGAAAAATTCACGCATTTGCGTTACCGTCACTGGCGTTCAAAATTCACGCAAGCGCATTGTGTTCTGATTGTTGACATGGCAACCAACGGATGATTCTTGATTTTAATTATTTTTATTTTAGTTGCATGCTTTTGTAATTAAATTGTATTTATGTTAGTTATATATTTTTTGTATATACTTATAGTTTTAAGTACATCGTTTTTTAAGTAGTTTTTTAACCTGTTTTTAACCGATTATTTTAAACGATTCGTTTTATTTTCTTAGTGTTTGATACATTTAAAATTAAACATTGTTAATTAATCGATCTGTTCATGATGAATCTGAGAAAATTTTGTTGTCAAATTCTTGAGATATTACATAAATTAAGAAAGATATTCTTTAGTGCCCATAAAGTTTAAACGCTTAGTGACTCCGTTTTCAGTAATCATATTATAAAAAAATGCTTTGTTTTAGTAAATATTATTATTATATTAATTAATCCTTTCACTTTAAGATTCCACTTTAATTTAAAGTATAAATTCTACAGGAGCTAACAGAAAATTAGAGAGATAATATTACGTTATGACTGAAGGCCTTTATAATATTGAGTGAATTATATGACTATCAAAATTTGAAGCTTTAAAATATTTTGATGAAAAATCTATTAAAGTAGGAATTGAGTAAAATATTTAATTATTAAAATTTAAACGAACATTAAGATTGGCGAACCGGCTGGTCGCCAAAGGCGGCTAGTTTTAAATATATTTGTGTGTGCATGTGCGTGCATAAATTTATCTATTCTGTTGTATGTCAACTTTTCTAAATCCAAAAGTTATTTAAAATGCAAATTAATTTTAAATTCTACAAATTTTTTATTTTTTTATTATTTTCCGAAAATATCTCACAAAAATAAAATTTTCATATGGTAATTCCGAAAGATTTATATAGAAATTTTGTTTCCACGCGATTTCTTTCTCTGTTTTTAATAAAATTATATTTAATATGAAATTTGTAACAATATTTTTATAGTTACGTAGAAATTCAAGCTAATTTTGTTATTCTTTTGATCTGTTGAATATCGTACATTTGGTTGTTTTAAAATTAGCATAAAAAATTTATTTTATAATTAACTCCGTATTTAGTTTTCCGCTTTTATTTCGTATTACCTGTATACACTTTTTCATTTGACCGCGCAGTAATTTGTACCGGACTGATTATATTAAATTTATATTATTCTCTCTTAACAAGTATCTGGGAGAAATTTTAAGTTAATGCATGTTGTATTCATATTTTAACAACTAAGAAAACTAATATTACACTTGAAGAAGCCTTTTTAAAAAATTATTATTACTTACAAGAACTATTATTTCAATTTATGTTCTAAAGAATTTTAAAATTCTTGTTCGAAAGAAGAAGAAGAAAGAAAAGAAAAAAAATCGTTCCTTTTCCTAGAAGTGATTGCGAATTAATGAATCCATTCATATATTTCAACCATTGATTTTTCCTGTTACTGAACGTTTGACCTTATCCTCTTTTCTTGCGTAAGCCTTCTATCAGAATTTAGAGGAAATGTACGAGAAGATTTTAAGATAATTTAATGGAATTTTTCCCGCAGTTTAATTGATCCTAGACGGTGTTTTTTTGCGCTGATAAACGGAGATTGGTACCGTCGCGTCATTTGTCCAGATAATGTCCGTGCCATACCTCTGCCATTCATCTAAGAATGCAAGAAAGAAGGCACGGGACATTTACCTTCCTTTATCATTAATGCAAGGTGTAGTTTTTCTCTTTTGCTTTATTGCTTTTCTTATCGTTCAATGCACTATTTCAACACAGCTTTAATTACTGCGACAAGTTTCCATCCTCAGAAGTTATTTCCGGATATTTATTCTTCATTTGACACAGAATTGCGTGGTTTCGATCTAAATGTTCTTTCCAGTATTTACCAGTATCCAGTGACAAATTTCCGGTTAGGGCTGCAGATAAATTCATTAAGAAATGTTATTCATCTAGTTATCTTAAAATCAGTATATATGTATATATATAATATAATATAATATAATATTAAAATCTGATTTAAAAGCTAATCAATTTCATAATTTTTATCTTAATTTAGTTCACATTAACTTCATTTTAAAATGCTCTCTTATTTCTTGATCCAATTCCCACTTTTTATTTAACCCTTTCTAGGGAAGTGGGAAGTATGCTTCCCACCAAATGTATCAATATTTGTATGAAATTATGTAGGTTGGCATAAATTCTGACAATTTTTTTAGAAAGGCGGAAACTTAGATGCTTCAGTTCTTTATCTTACACAAAATGACGTGTCTTGATTTGTTATTTAATTATTAATTAACCAAATTAATTAATTAATCAAATTAAATTTATTTAATAAGCTAAATGAATCCCTTTTCTTATTCTAATTTCAAGCCTAAAAATATTTTAACATAATATGACTAGAAAAAAAAATGGCCCTTTAAAGGGTTAATTCATTCTACACGCGCTTTATAAAATTGATGACTTTAATGTTTTCTCACGCTCCAAGTGAAGGGATAAAAAGCACTAATGCTTACAATATTCTTTCAAAGATACCTTAAATTCCTTTTTTTAAATCGACACGTGTCAAAGAAATCCCTATCAGAATCTCATCGTGAAATCACTGAAGGGGAAAATTTCTGTTTCTTTTGCTCTTGTATCACGATGTAGACTGACGCATCTTTTATGATTATTCGTTTCTTGTACAAATTATGTAATCGGGAATGAAATAAAGCGAAAGAATTTCAAAAGTTTCATCTATTCGGCTATGCAACTCTTAAAATGTGTTATGAGTTATTATATCTTAGGACTGCGATGTATGTTTACTTTGAATTGCTAAAATAATTATTAAATAAATAAAAATTTAATTATTCATGTATTCTGTAACATATATTTTGGAGCATTAGTATTCAGATATCTAGTTTATATTCCATTTCACTCTAATAATCTCTAATTTTGTACTTATTGGCCGTTTATTATTTTCTGACAAGCATAATAGATCATTTCTATTATGAAAATTCCCAGGATTCCCCCATTTCCAGGATTTCTTCCTGGGCAACTGCCCACGGTTACAAATAGATCTAAAAAGTGTTATCTGTCCAATCAGTTACTTATCAATTCAGTAAATTTGTAAAAAATTATAATTCTATGAATCATAAAATGTTAAAATTACAACATATGTTTACGTTGAATTATAAAAATAATTCTTAAATAAATTAAAATTTAATAATTAATTTATTCTGACTCATTACAACTATTAACGACTCGTATAACTATTTATCTTATATTTCATTTGGAAAATTCTTTAACCCTTTCTAGGGCCGTGGGAAGTATGCTTCCCACCAAATTTATCAATCTTTGTATGAATTTATGTAGGTTGGCATAAGTTCTGACAAATTTTTTTAGAAAGACAAACTTAGATGCTTGAGTTCTTTATTTCACACAAAATGATGTGTCTTGATGTGTTACTTAATTATTAATTAACCAAATTAATTAATCAAATTAAATTTATCTAATAAGATAAATGAATCCCTTTTCTTATTCTAATTTCAAGCCTAAAAATATTTTAACATAATATGACTAGAAAAAATTGCCCTTTAAAGGGTTAAAATAATCTCCGATTTCATACTTGTTGGCAGTTTATTATTCCCTTATAATCATAGTTGATCATTTCTGTTATATAACCTCATAAATAAATGATTTTACGGCAGTAAGAAAATCATTAAATAACAATTATGATAAAATTTTCAAAAAGTTATTTAAGCCATTTGCAGATTAAATAAAATAAACACACATGCACATTTCCAGAAATAAAAAGAAAAACTAAAAAAAAGCCTTAAGTAGTTGAAATTTAACATATCATTTTTACATTTAAACAATAGATTTATATTTAATTTTGGAGTAAATCTGTCAATGGATAGACTGTTTAGTAATTCAATAAATGTAAATATAACTAAAAAAATCAAAGCACGCTAGATAGGTGAAAAGTAGGTAGTTATTACATCAAAACTGTAGATTGGAGTCAACTTTAAGCCCTTAAAATTCTAAGTAAAGAGTTATAATGCAGGCTCAATTCACATCTTAAAAAAATGAAACTAATGTATGAGAGACTGAATCGATATGAAATTCGAGGGGAGAACAATCCATCAGATTGCTCCTTTTTTATTATTGTTAACAGGGCTATCTAGTCTTTCTTTAACCATTTATGTAAATTATTTTTGATATATAGAATCCAACTTGATTTTTCCATATGTATGGAAGAATCAAATTTTGCATATGATTGAAACATTAAAAATTGATTCAACATTATCGAATTTTGGTGAAAATATTTGATATTTACGAAAGGAATAAATTTCTGCATATTACATTAAAATATGAAAATTTATTTATTTGATACTTGATTCGTAGATTTAATTGGCTATATTTTAGTAATATTTTTAAATAAAAGATACTATCGTTTAAAATTATTTTTTTGTGAGTATAATATTGAAATGCATATGTTTTATTACTGTTATGTAATTTTCATATATATTACTGACTTATATTGTATCAACTATCTCTCCATTAACATTTTTAGATAAAATTATTTTTACAAATGTATACAGAAAAAAAAATTTCTAATCCAGTATTTTTCCTAAATGAATCATCACATATAAATAATCTGTTATTGCGTAATGCATTGTGAAAATTGTTCAATTTTGGAATGTCAGATTACTTAGATTCAATTTCTGATAATATATCCGAAACCCATAAAATGGCATTATTTCATGAATGCATATTACGCTCATATGTTCAGTTCTTCAAAAATATACATATGTAAAAATTTAATGATTGGTACATTGGTACATTTTATAGAAGTTACTAATTATTTAAGTTGCTAAAGAAATCAAAGTTAATCTTTAGGGATAATTTCAAATAAAGCAAAATAGTATTAGAAAATAAATACATAAAGAAAATTCATTGAAGGTTACGATATAATATGACCATGAGTCATCAAACCAATAAAAATATTTGCTTTTTAAAACACTTTAAGATTTTTCCTCAATTGGAGAATTCCTCAGTTCTCAAAAAGTAAAATAACCTTACTAAATAAGAAACTACATTTCTTAGTTCAAGAAAAGTAATTTTATTTTATTTAATAATAAATTAAGTAAATTAGGAAATAAAAATATTTCACTATCTTTTATAAATTACAACAATATATTTCGTCACAATTTTAAAAGTTCTTCAAAAGCGTAAAAATAATAAGAATAACAAGCATAAATAATTAAATATTTTGCAGACGATATTTTTTATGAAACTCGAATAAGTAATGATTTTTCAGACGAGATTTTTACAAAGCAAAAATAATGAAGTATTTATAGATGTTATTTTACATAAACAAAGGCAATTAAATATTCTAACAATGCTATTTTCATAAATATTTTATGTTTTATAGTTAGTCATAAAAATAATTAATTGGTAAGAAATAATATATACTCGATTGTTTATTTAAAAATGACAGTAAAACGCAGTTCTATTTTTTTCAATTTAATTTGTCATTGTGTTATTTATTCTTATTTATGTGCCTGTCCTTTTAATTAAGTTCAAATCTCTCGTCCTCTCCTTTTCTCTAAAATATTCTAAGAAAAGCAAATTCATTTAATTAATAAGTTTTTATTCAAAGAACTTATTTAATAGAACAGTTCTGAATCCAAAATACTTGCAGCGAAAATAAATAATCTCTTTTCATGTCAAAATTTCTTTTAGAATTAGCTAGAATTCTTTAAATTAAATTCAGCTGTCACACTACATCAGGACATAGAATGAATTTTATTTCTATTTTTGTTTCTCTTATGAAACTGTTTGCAAAGTAGCCTCGTGATTGAAGTTGACCTTTCTTCAGTGGATTTTTCATGGAGTCAACAGTCATAAAAATTGATTGTGAATGAAAAGAGACAAATATGTTTTCAGACGAATGTAAAGGTTGAACTTATAAGAATCTCGACATTGACCGAATATAAAATTTTATTTACATACAAGATACATGACGTCTATTATCATTCTTTTTTTAGCGAAATCATCGCAAACTATAATACGAATTGACGTTGTATACAATTTCCTGTTCTATATATTTTATGCCATAAGATATATGGGTTTTTGAATTTCAAAGGAATTTCATTATGTGACTTGGAAGTTTGCTTTATTTTTTTAAAGCACACACATACTTATTTAAAATTAACTGCTGTAAATGAATCGGTTTTTAAAATAGTTCATATTTAGGAGTATTATGAAAAGAACAAAATAAATCGAAATAAAAATTGAAAAATTATAATATTTATTTCTTTTAAAAATACTATTATAAGTATGAAAAGCAGTTTAAAAAATGTTTGAAAACATTGTTTTTTGGTGGTAAAAATATTTAAAGAAAAATATGTATAGTCTGCTTTTAATTGGCAAACGAGTTGCAGTATAAAATTATTTTAAAGCAAATTACAGAAGAATAAATAAATGTTTTTTCTAATAGTAAATATTTAAATAAATGTTAGTAAATGCTTTTTCTAAGGAAGAAATGCTTTAAAAATGTAATGTTTTAAATAAACATTAATGTAAATGTTTTTCTGAGTGTGGAAAATCCGTTTCTTAGACTCGTTGTATTTTATCTGCTTAGTTCATTTCTCACAGAACTTTTGGTGGAAACATTTTTATTGCCTCTAAAAAAATTAAAAAAATAAATTGCAAAACAATACCATGATTGAGATTATAATCCATTTATTAAAGCTACATAGTTATTGTAATTAAAAACAGAAATCCTTGAGGTTTTTCTAAGAATAAGTATGCTTTTTTTTATATATTTTTAAAAACTCCTTCATAATAATTAATAGTAAGAACAAAAATAGCACACATTAGGTGTTTACTAAAGATTCATTATTTTAGATTCAATATTTACGTGGTTTCGTTCAAGTATTTCTATAAATGCTCATTTAGGGACTTGAGGAGAAAACATTAATTTGACTGAAATTTATCTTAAAGCTAATTTCAGAATGCTCACCATAATTCTTATTATGGAGAAAAAGGTTTAATAATTGAATTAATATAAAAAAACATTAAAAAGTTACCGATTTTTTAAAAATTTGTTATAAGCTTTTTTTTAAACTTGCTTTAACGCTAAGCCTAAAAAAAGGCAACCTGAAAAGGCCTTTCGCCGCATAAACAAATCTATAATATCGCTTTAACCAGATGCATCGCGGATTTCGCGTTTAATGGATAATTGTATCTGAATGCTAATAAAAGTTGACATTTGATAAAATTACAATTTCAAAATGAAATGAATTTTGATTCGTTTTAAATTAGTGTGTATCGATCTGTCAGTTTATGAATAATGCTGGATAAGGATAGAAAACAGCATCTATTACGCTATTCCTCCATGTTTGTCAGCCAAGTCATGCCATGCATTAATGCTTTAAGCCTCTTGTGGCAATATGCTATGTTTTTTATTTCGATGTAGCATTATTTATTACTTTCCTCGTACACGTAGTACAGAAAAAGTATTGTAAGCGTTAAAAAAAAATTCGAACTCAAGATTTTGACGAATCTCCAAGTATCAGATCTCCCAGAGTTCGAAAAACATATTTTTGGGAAATGACCGTCTGTCTGTCTGTGACAAGGATAACACCAAAACGATTCTAGCTAGACGGATGAAATTTGGTATACGGTCGTTATGATAAATTTTCAAATTTTCATCAAATTATGAGTGAAATTTATTAAGAGGAAGTACGTCTGTCCAGCTGTTCGGATATATGTTAATGTCATAACTACAAAACAGGACCTAGATGGATAAAATACGTAACACCCATTTACAATCTATAGTGTGGTCTTCTGTCAAATTTCGAGCCAAATGCAAGGAGATGGTGACCATCTGTTAGTTTGTACTTTCCGAGACATATAAACGCGATAACTGAAAAATGCAATGAGTTAAATATATTAAATTTGGTATGGGAGTTTGGGATTTCAAATGTAGTATTTTAACAAATTTTTGTTTCAATCGATAGGGAAAAATGCATCTAAATTACAAATTCGATTTTCAGATGTTATTAATTACATGCCATGGCTTATTCGCCAAATAACTCGCCAAGGGTGACACGATAGATGCCAAATTAATACCAAAGGTTTATATTTCATACTACTGTGGGCCAATGCCCTAGAAGGCATTCTCTGATATACCTTTGTCAGAGGATATGCGAGAAGTTTTTGGAGAGACCATCCTTGACATTTTTTTTTGATTATTTCATTTGTTAATTGCAGTTTGAATACAAAAGCTAAACAAACAAACAAAAAACATAGGAAATGTGAATTCCCTATTTAAAATCTTTGCTCAGGTATTATACCCGATTGTAAAATAAATAAATAAATTTAAAAACACTGCACAAGAAAATGATTTTATTGAAAATATTGTTGAAAATGATAAGTGTATGGGTTATGTGAAATAGAATGTCGACATTAATAATTTTATGTAACTAATGTTTTCATTGTTTCAGTCCCTACAGGAACTTTTGTAGAGAGGCATCTCTCCATCAATATGTGGAGCACTGGACATAATCTCGCCAATAAGCCAGTAAGGTAAATATAAAAAACGAATTGTTAAAAATTGTCTTTTTTTTTCTTTAAATAATTTATACAATATATCGTTAAGAAAATAAAAATGAATAGATATCTTAAATGAATAATTTAAAAAATTCCTTCTCAGCTTAATAAATTTTCTTTTTATGTAACCAAAAATTAAGATTTGAATTGCATTTTAGTGAATGTAATAGAAGTTAAGATAATTAATTTATGATTCGGAGATTGTTGAGCATGAAGTCTGTGCACTCCATATAAACGCCCATTACTAGCGATGGAAAAGTAACTGTATTGGCCAATAAGAATTTCTGCTTTGATTATAATAATTAATAATTCTGAATGTTTCAGCAAAATATTTAAAATATTTATTATTGTTACTAGAAATATCAGCTAACTGATTTTATTAATGAATAAACTCACGAGTAAATACATGTACAATTGCTTACATATATATGTACAGTTCATTCTAGGATTTGCGCATGCGTCAGGATGCGTTTATTTAGACAAAATAAGGGTGAGAGGAAAGATGAATGGAGGTGTTTACATTTAATAATAAGTCAAATTATTTATGGACTTAGAAGACATAAAAACAGCGGATGACTCGTATATTGTCGGAAAAAGATACTGATTTGCAATAAATTACTTTAGAGCAATTTGTATTTATTGTTAGGCATTTACATATTCATGCATATAGGCCGGGATAGCCTGGTTGGTAGAGCGTCGGATTCGCGTCCCTTAGGTTGCGAGTTCGAACCCCGCCGGCCGAAGATTCCCCGCGTGCTTGGTGGCTGACGCGCGTTAAATCTGTCGTGGTTACAAAGTCCTCCATGTCGAGAGTGATACCACTGGGGGTACTGGATCAGGGGTGATCGTTCTCTGATTCAGGTCTAAATTACGATCTGTGGTTGAGTGAATGAAATGCGTGAATGAAGTCCGGCCCGTAAAAAGGGTTGTGACGTGTGTGTAGCTAAGTCGTTCTCTTGGCCCTAGATGGCGCTACTATTGAAACAAGAGGCGCCCCCCACCCCCAGGCTTCAATCCGCTGCCTTCGAACAGCGGGCTTGCCTATGGCAAGTGCCATAAGAAACAATATTCATGCATAAAAGATTTCTGCTCTTAAAATTTAGTAATTCAATTTTTTTTACACTATATTAATAATTTGTTTTATGTTACAACACTTTTTGACATCATTGAACGTTTTGGTAATATTTTGAGATTAACAATGGTAGATAATCGATTTATAATAAATTATATCATCTAAAATATTCTTCATACTATTCATGAAACCTCTTGAATTAACCATATAAAGAAACATTACGCAATGTCGAATTAATATAAAATAGTGCAGGCAAAAAACAGCGCCAAGCACACATATGAAAAGAAATTAACTAAAAAGTATCTAATGAAGCCAAAATCAAAGCCAAAGAATGATGGAGAATTCCAGAAATGCGCTCTTCCTTCCACGTCGCATTCCTTAGCGAAGTAGAATCGTCGAAAGGTGGTAGTCTCGGGATACTGAAACAAATAACTGATAAAAAGAAAAAAAGACTGATTTTTTTTTTTCTTTTTTCGTGAACATTTTCATTTCAGCTTGATTTGTTTCATGTTCAAAAAGCTGAAATTTTGTAATTGATTATTTTTTCTTTCTCGTTTTGATATGCAAAACGAGAAACTCCTAATGTTCTTGATCAAAATACTCTATTTTATTATTTTCAGTTTAATTATCTGTTTAAAAATCAATTAAATTAAAGGGAAAACGTGTTGCATTATCTTTTGAAATTTGGGGGAGGGGGGGGAAGCGTGATCTCATGGATTTAAAAAAAATTATAAAATTCCATAATTTATATAAACTGTTTAAAATGTAGACTAAAAGCAGAAAATAATTAAAAGTAATGTCTACTTTTTATATATATGACATGTATACTTTTGTAACTTTATATACTTTTAATATAATTTGACTTGTATAGTATACTTTTGACAATGTATACTTTTAATATAATTTGACATATATATGGATATTAGGGGTAGGCAAATGTAGTATGGAGTGTAGACAAATATATAGATATTAGGGTTATTAACACAGAACGTACTTCTACTCTGATTAAAGTTTGTTTTTAAAAACTGAGTTTAGTAATTTTTCTTCTGTATTTATTTTTATTATCTTTAATCGGACGAAAATTCTATCATATCAAATAGGGTCGAGTGTAGTATCTTTAATAAAAACAATTTATTTTCCTTTGATAAATGTATAAAAATTGAAGTACTGATATTTGATTCCGATGTAATTAAAAATTTATTTAATGTGATGGCTACATTTAACTTTTATTAATATATACTTGGATTCATAACTTGTGTATTTTAATGCATTGAATTAAATGCATGACATTTTAAATTAAAATATTTCGATATCAGCATAAATAGGTCAATACAATCTCCTTCAGAAAAACTAAATTTATTTACTTTTTCAATTCCTACTATTAGCTCACTCTCTTTCTATATATATCTTGTTCAAATTTTCAATCGTTAATAAAATACTTTTTATTCATCCTCTCATGTTCAACTACATTTTTTTAAAATTTTTAGTGGATGACATTTGATGTTAATACAGTTTTTTTTTTTTTCAAATATTAGTTATTTAATTAAATTCGCCCACTAATTTCTATTTGGTCACCAAATCCGTCGCCATGTCGCGAAGTTTGTAGCCAAGCTCTATTTTAGCATTTCATATTGTAATACTGTCATATGTATATACATATTTATATAAATTATAATTATTTAATAAAAAGTAACTAAAATAAAAAAAATTTGTTGACCTAAGTAGGAATTGACTTAAATTTATATATTACTTGTTTAGTTTTATTTTATATTCCCGTTTCATAGTTAAATCTATATATAAAAATCGTCAACGTACGTGGCGCAGAATTTGAGCTTATTACTAACTGCCGAATAGCAATATTCAAATATCAACAAACCATTCTACGAACTTCAGACTGCTTTAGTCATTGAACATTTTTACAGCTGTACTGATTAGCTAATTAATGGAGCTGCAAAATATTATTAGAAGTGTTCTGAAAATAGTTCGCCATATCACCAAAGAGGACATTCAGTCAGAGGAGAGAATATAAAAGAAATAAAAAAATAGGCTTTAAACAAAAAGTTAAATCAAACGCAAAAATAGGCTTAACCGTTGTCAGATAAGCAGTCGTAGAAACACTAAAATTTATGTATGGGTTCTCGCCAAGCGCCTCAATATCATGCCACTCGTCTAAAAATTCTCTCGTATCCTGAGTGTACATCAGAAATGCTAATAAAATGGCTTTTAAAGTTACAATCAAAAATTGTCACGATTATATTCGGCGAGAAATCTCAAATTTTCAATTTTGGCGCGCGTATATTAAGCCTAGCCGCTATGACTTGATTCGGAAATTAACTCATATTTTCCGAAACAATTATTACATAAAAAGTGCTTGGATAAAGTGAAGAATAGTGTGCCCCCCAGTTTATCGCCAATATTGCAACCCATCGGAACGCTCTTCTGGCACCCCTAATGCTGTTTTGTTTACTACTTTCTGCAATGGTTGAGTTGTGCATAAACTACAACTATATTATGAAAAATGTTTAATCGATATTTTTAATATTTTTAATTTAAGATTTTAATCTTGTTCTTTATTATAATTAAAAGTTTATTAAATAAAGTTAAGCTTATAATTAAAAGTTATTTTCTTCTTTCCTTTTTTTAATGTGAATACTAAGAGAAAATATTTATTCTTTTGCAATTTTTAATTGTCAGTATGCGCTTTAAAAAATCGTCTGCATTCTCACTTTAAAAGACAGCTGCAATGGAATTCTTCGCAATTCCCGTAATACTTTTGGTGTTCCAACGGTTTGTTTCCTTCATAATTTGTTATATCGGGAGTATTTCGAACTTGTAGAATGAATGAAGGGGGAGTTAAATATGTATATATATATATTTTACGAGTTGATGTAGTTAGGAAAGGATGCTTGTTTGAAATTTTATATTGAGAATGGTTTGATATCGAACCGGCAGAATGGATAAAGGGTTAGCGGAATATATTTTTTTACGAGTTGATGAAGTTGGGAAAAGGAACATTCTCCATAAATTTCAAACATCCAATTGCTTCTTTCTTTTCTTTTGGTTATGAACTGTTTCTGTTATCCACACATTCCTTAAGTTCAATGTGCTAGCGAAGCTACTAGGTTCCCGCTCCCGCTGCTAGCGAAGCCGTAGAATGTTTTTTTTAAGTTAAAAAATTCTGCCCTGTGCCTTCTACAGATGCCTTTTTTAACAGTAAAAAATCCTAATTATATGGCAGGAAATGGTAACCTCAACTTTTCCGCGGAAGTATTTGCTTATTTTGTCCGCCATCTTAATTGGCGACTTGGAATTGTTGGTGCAGCAGGGGCCACTATAATTCACTTTTACCAAGTGCTTTTTGTTTTATATTAAGACTAAAAAAATTACCTTTTGAATGATATAAATTTCATTTTCGCACAATTTTTCAATTAATTTTAATATTTTAAATTCAATTTGATTTAGTATCAGAAACTATGTTTTTACAAGATTCAACTAAAATCTCTATCAAAACATTCAAGCACGTGATTTTGTCAATCATACAGTCCGTAATAGGATTTTCATTTCAGCTTTTGTCCCGTAATATGTACGCTTTGCAAATTGCAGTAAAATATTTTAATTGAATTAATGTGTTTCATTCGTATTAAATAATCGAATAGTTATTTAGTTGTGATATGTTTTTTTAAGAAATGTATCCCATATTAATAATTTAACAGCCTAATTAGTTAATTTGGTCGAACAAACGGGTCGCCAAAGGCGTCTAGTATTAATTAAAATTTTCAGGAAATGCATAAATGCCACATTATTTTAAAAGCTTTGAATGTAAATTGAAATTAAATGTGACACCAATACTTAAAAAAAAAAACTAATTTAAAAAATTATTTACCATAATGAGAATCCCTTCCTCGTTTGAGATGATTACATAACTTAAACACACACTGTATCTAACGAAATATTTGTGAATGACCCTCAGAATATATTTATAAGACAAACGAAAACAAGGAGGTCACTTTACATGAATTTATACATACAGTTTCTAGAAACAGCATGCTGCATCTTTTCGTCGGAAAAAATAAAAACTCATTGCACCCACCGTTCCCGACTGTTTCAACTTCATTAATTAGAAATTTTAACGAGCTCTCGGCCAAAAAGATTTCAAAGGCATTTTTTTTTATTCTTTCGCAATTTGGCAACGTAAAGTGCTTTCAGGGTATCATTAAGCACAGCTCTCTCGCTGTTCAAATTGCTCTTCTTAATTTATGTTCTTGTATTGACGATTTAAAAAAGGAAATAAACGAAAACATTTGGAATTAAACCTTGAAAATCTCGTTTATCAGAAATTTTGTTTCGTTTCCAAGAAAATTCGTCGTAAATTTATCGTTTGCTTCTGCTTTGATGATTAAAAATCACACCTTGTTTTGATAATTTCTTAGAAAAACGTATCATTCACATTCTAGATGAAAGACGTTAGATGTCACAGCGTGTATTTATATATTGTATTGTCTAAGAGATGTTATTATTTAAATAATAATAAGTAAAGCATGTGTACTTTACTTAAGTTTTTTTTTATACTATCGATGTAAGATAGAATTTTAATAGCTATTTAGAAGGGAGGGAGGGAGGGATATAACAATATAATTTTTTTTTATAAATTAAAGATTCAAAAAAATATTATTTATTAATATCAATGCGATTAATGAATTATGAATGCATTCGTAAAAGTTCTTCATAATATGGGCCTAACCAGAATATATTGATTATTACTTTTAAACTATTATTTTAAATTATTTTACTAATATATTAAAACTTGCGATGGCGGGACAGAAATCTCTTGACATGTAATAATTTATCTATCACTATTAAACAGAAAATTTATCTCTGAATCGATGTGGATATAATGAGCTAAGTAGATGAAATTTGGATGTGATTTTTTAAATAGTGTATCTGTATCAGATGTCGGATAAAATTTGATTTTGTATCTATATCAGAGTTCACTAGCCACCGATTTGTCTATTTGTGCGTATATAAACTTGATAATTCAAAAAATTATAAAGATAGGTAAATGAAATTTGGTGTGATCTGTAAACGAAAGTTGTAACTTTATATAAATTTTGGACGTACTCAGTCATAAAGAAGAGATGTGCAAAACATTAAAGATGAAATGTGCCGTGTTGTGTTAATATACGAGAGAGTTGAAAGGGGAACATTCCCGCTGATTATGCTCTTACAATATAACTTCAAGAGGCGTTTATTTTGTTACAAAGAGAGTGACAGGAAAGATGAAAGGATATGTTTACATTTAGCAATAAAGTGATTATTCGCGGATTTAAAAGGAATTGCAACCGTACTTCTTTCTACGTACAACCTTTTACCGAAGTTCAATCACCGAAAAGTGCTAATTTTGAGATCCTGAATATATATATATATATATGTAATGATATTTTAAACTTTAATTTCAATTTAATTAATTTCCAAGATTTTATCCTAATTTAGACCCTAGTAATTCCATTCTAAAATATTCTCTTATTTCGTGATCCAATTCCACTTTCTCTACTTAATTAATTCAAGAGAAGCTTCATAAAATCGCTTAATCAGCTAAACGCCGATACTTTCACACGCTCGGCGTGAAGGGGTAAAAAATGTCCAGTAAGCACATTCTTTCTTAAAAGATCCCTGTGTTTCACTTACATGTGATTGACATGCGTCAGAAATCCCTATCAGAATCTTATTAATATATTAGCACTGTGGAGAAATATTTTCCCTATCAAAAACTAAAGTTATTAAGAATTAATTTATTACGGTTAATTTATTTCGCCCCTTCTTCCCCACTTTCGCTTTTTTGCTGCGCTGTGGCGGACGCACAATGTCCGCGTTTCTGCTTGTAAATAATTATGCTTTCCCGATGGATTAAAAAGAATTTTAAAAAGATAAAAAGTCTCTTCACTGTCTTCAAACTGCATCCTGCTTCACAACAAATAATGCTTACATATTAAAGAACCGACAGGATTTGAATTTGTTACACACACACACACACACACACACACACACACACACACACACACACACACACACACACACACACACACACACACACACACACACACACACACACACACACACACACACACACACACACACACACACACACACACACACACACACACACATTTGTGTGAGAAGAGAATTTCAAAAATGATTTCATAATCATTTTAAAATAAAGCAGAAGTAACGATATAAGTAAAATAAAATATATCCTTTAAAGGAAAAAGGGGATAATAAATGTTTGTCAACAACGCGACCAGGAAACACAGGTGTGATAGTAAACATCGTGACATTTACCGGGGCCTTGACATAATTGCTAATCGCTTGCGTTTCTACTTTTAGAATCGATAAACAGTCAATGACAATACGCCAGCTAAACATATTTAATAAGCCAGATTGTAAATTTCAATTTTCGAATATTTTGCAACAGTTGGAATAGTAAAACAAAGAGACCTTCAACCTAATAATAAAAAAAAAATTCTTTTTCAAACTGATTAAAGTAAATAATTTTAATTTATTGAATGAATGGATTTTGTTTATAGTGTAATTTCTTAACTACATGCTTGCTTACGTTATATATAATTATCAATGATTAATTTTAGCTTATAATAAAATTTTCAGATATTTTGAACATCAAATAATGACATTTTTTAAGTCACTGAAATGCGAAATAGAATAAAACCGAAAATATTTGTTTTATCAGTCATTTTCGAGTCAACACTTCCTCAAATAAATTAAATTTTAAAATATTTTTTATTAGGTTTTTTTTTTTATCATAGCAAAAATGTTTCAACATTGAGAAGAGCAATAAAATCACTTTCTAAGGCGGCTTATAAGAGTTATGCAGATCAAATACAGGCAGTACCTAATTTTTCTTAAATTTTGATAGTCTTGTAGAATTTTAAAAACAACACTTAAATGTGAATTTAAAATCTGAATAACTAGTGTTTTGGTCTTAGCTGAGATAATAAGCTGGTAACCCGAAAATTGGACATATTGTCCTGAGATGGTGGGAGAATATGCCGTTAAGTAGGCTTTGATGGAGTCATTTTGTACAGCTTACAGAACTTATAATGACTTGGTTGCTGGTTTTCAGGTTTTTAATGGCATGGGGATTATATTAGCGGAGATTTCCTTGAGTTAAATGACTGAAGAATTTTCGTAAATACTCTCTTTAGGATTGCTTTGAATCCAGAAAGCTGCTATGTTTGCCCTCTTTTATTCCGATTGCATGCCATCATACACCAGTGATATAGGTTGCTTAAAAA
The DNA here is from genome assembly GCF_947563725.1 of Argiope bruennichi. Lineage (NCBI taxonomy): Eukaryota > Metazoa > Arthropoda > Arachnida > Araneae > Araneidae > Argiope > Argiope bruennichi. Next base: position 62,421,805 of record NC_079151.1, on the reverse strand, counting down.
ATAGATATGCGAAATGTAAAGCGATAGTAGTATACAGCAAACGAAGTAAGATTTGTGTTAGTCGCCCGATCAGATATTAGAACGATAAGCGGTATTGGGCATATGTTGACGCGAACACAAATATAAAAGCAACATTTATTCCCCGTGTGAATTCCAAAAAGAAAGAAAAGTATTTATAGGCATTTTTCAAACGAACTTTAAGAACCTGGTGGTAAGGTCTCGGCTTCGGAACCGGAGGGTTTTTGGTTCGAGACCCAATTCCACCGACGAACCATCGTGTAAGCTGGTCTGGTGCACGTTAAACCGCCCTGGTGTGGTGTAAAGAAGGGAGGGGGGGGGTACCAGCTCAGGTGTCGTTCTCGTCATCTGACCGAAGTTCAAAAGTACGAGGTCCGTCCCAAGATAGCCCTAGTGTTGCTTTAAAACAGGACGTTAATATAACTAAACTAAACCAAACAAAACAAAACGAAACGAACTGTAAAAAGAATGATGCAGATCGGTCTATAATAATATCCTAATAATATCTTTTGTATAATCCTGTTTTAGACAAATTAAAAAAAAAACAGAACAGAAACTTTCAAATAATAATAAAAGAAATTACTAACTTAAATTCATACTTGGTCTAATTATATTATTTTAAAGTTCTACGGCATTTTTAATCGATTTTTTAAAACCCTATAACTTTATTATTTAAACTTTTCCTTCGTCCTTTTATAATGGCGTATTTTCGACTAGGTCGAGTAGGAGCATTGGTCTAAGGGGGGGGGATGCAAGCAAATCGATTAAAAAGACGTCATTAGCCAAATAAAACATTTGTAAAAAATGAACATTTCGAATAATAAAATATTATAATAGTATTAACTTTGTTGGGTCATGTCCCTATCTATTTCATTATGTTCACTAGTGTATTCACTTACGCTTATTTCATTCATGTTATTACAGCATTTATGAGTGATTATTTTTGAATGTCTAATTAAATATTTTCTATAAACGTGAATGAACTGTCCTGTCATTGGTCATATAAATAAACAAGAATATTTACATTTTTACGAAGTCACTAAAATGGAAAATTAACCTGATATAAAACATTAACAGTCGATTATGTTAATACATTATGTTAAATATATGGCTACTGTATTAAACGAGGTGTGGGGTTCTCTAGGGCGATGAAATGTGTAAATCCGCCAATACTACTTTACCCAGCATGATATACATCTGAGTGATATAGAATCATATTTCGGTGGCCAAACCCAAAATTTAAAGCATTGAAAATACCATTTTATATTTTAGCCATAATTTGATACTTTTGATGACAATTCGCCTGGATTAATAAAATACAGACGATAGTCTCGATCGGAACTTTCCACAAGTTGGCCAATATCGGGTCAATGTTTGCATTACATTACCCACAATGATTCCACTCATCCACAGAATGTAGATGTTTTAGTGTATATGGTCATAGCAAAGCTCAAACTCTGAGATCTATGGACAATTTTGCCCAATATTGATTTTTTTAACTTGGCCATATTGGGAATATCCCCAGTCCCACTCAAGTTTGAAGAATTACCTTCGCGCAGCTTCATTACTTGAAACAACTCCATCATCTAAGCAAGAACATGGCTATAGAACCATTTACGGTTGGTACACTGCCTTCCAATCTATACCCAAAGATTTTTATTTATTAGGAGTAAATTTACTCGGAGTAAATTCACCCAAACTCTTTTGAGGCCTCGGTGGCCTAGTGGTAAGGTTTCGACTTCGGAACCGGAGAACTTCAGGTTTGAGACCCGATTTTACCGAAGTAGCGTCGTGTAAGCGGGTCTGGTGCACGTTAAATCCTACGGGGCTAAACGTTTTGCCACTGGTGTGGTGTGGAAGTTTGGAGAGAGGAACGCCAGCTCAGGTGTCGTTCTCGTTATCTGACCGCGGTTCAACATGGCGAGGTCCATCCCAAAATAAGATGTAAAATGTAACTTAACTAAACATCCAAACTCTTATAAGAGCGACATTTTGGCCAAATCTGTGTCTTTGACTTTTGACGAAGCACCAAATCAAAAGCAATCTGTATCTGCAAACGGAAAAGTGCCCGAGAAACCTTTTAGACAAAATTCAACTCATTTTATTCGACAGCCGTTCTTGTATTGATAAGAATCAAATTTTTCTGAGATAAGAAATGCTGAACATTATTGATTCAAGGACTCTGTAAATTTAGCACCCAAATACTACCAATTAAAATAATTGTTTTTCCAAACAATTTATGTTCACATAGCAAACAGCCTTAAGCTGATTTTTAAAAAAACCGAAATACTGCATGCCTCAAAAAATAATTTTTTCGTATTAAGCTCCATAGTGAATTCGAATAGGTTCAATTTACATGATTAAATACTGTACAGTTTGAAATACAGTTTGGTACAGTTTAAAATAACGGTACTTTAAAATAACAATTTTAGTACAGTTTAAAATAACAAATATGAAATTCCTAAGATGGTAACCTTTTCAGTTATTGCTATCTTAATGTCTTCGTATTGACATTAATTGGTCATATTCTCTGACCAATTGTTCATCTGGATGTTTTGTTAATATTTTTAATATAGCCTCGCCAATCATTTTTAATGAATTCCTTCTTAACATAAGGAAAGAAATTTTTATTTTAAATTGTACTTGCAGAATAAAAATCGAGCATTTATACTGATTAGCTATGTTGGCAAAATTATGAAATCAGATGGCAAAATCTATTCAGTTGTTAAGGCCAGTGGAAAAAGGGGGAAGGGTTTGCCAAAATTTTAGTTTGCGAGTTCCTTTGAAAGTGGAAGGGTTAAATGGCCATCAATAACATTTAAGATTCGTAAGCTTTCATATGAAATAAAAATTGGCGAATACGATAAATTGGTTATGGGTGGGGAGCGTTGTTGAAATTTTCCCCTTAGAGAATGTACAGGAAGTACTATTTTTTATTTGATTTTTCAGAGAAGTGTTCTGCTGTGGAGTGCACGTCACCATTAATGATATACTTGGAGGTCATGAGCTTTTATATAAATGGATAATTCGTGAAATCATGCCAGTGGTTAGGGTTAAGAGAGATTTGTTTTTTGGTTTAGACCATTAATTTAAATCTATCATTGAATTTTTGTGAGTTTTTTTCAGCCAAAAAAATTATCCTTCTTTGGAAATAACAGTTACTTCTTTGGAAATAATATTAAGAGGGGTGGAGGGAAAATATATAAAATACATTTTATTAGAAAATTGATTTTAAAAAGGGAGTACTTGTCTTTCACCCAATTACAGAACATGTTACACCACAATCGCTATGTATGGACATATTTCTAGATACATATATGCGCAGTAAATTAAGAAAAACAAATATTCTCGCAGGCATTTTTCGTATGTGAATAGACATTCTTTTTTTAAGAATTTATGAAACAATTTCTTTCCTGTCTATGTAAAGTATAGAAATTAAAAAAAAAAATGTTCTGAAAGTGAACTGCAAGCATGAATCAATCACCGTGACACAGAGGAAACCGCGGAATTTATAGATAATGACCGCAAGCTGCCGGATCTTGGCTCAAAGCCCGAGCAATAGTTAGGGTCATGGCTACAAGGTTAGGATTCGTTATTCACAAGAGAATAACTCTCGTTATTAACAAAGCCCATAGCAACAAACTATGCTTCTGTTTCTAGTTTTCCTCATAAGGCAATATTTTTATTCTTTGGAGGAAACTTTTTAAATGGATTTGACGCTGTTTCCGTGACATATATTTTTATAAATCATGAAATAGTAATTGTCGAAGTATAATAAATAATACTATTTCGGCATTTAATGCGTTTATTTTTGTATTTTTTCGTTGAAAGAAGTATAAAGAAAATATTGTAATGAGCAAAAATTTCGAATGGACGAATCTCTTCTTTTTATATATCTCTGAGTTAGAAAAGAAAATTTTGTCTGTCTGTCCATTTGTGACACAGACAACTCAAACGCTTTGAGCTAGATGCATGAAGTTTAGCACATTGTCTTTATCCCGAATTCGTAGATTTCTATCAAATCTTGAGCAAAATAATTCAGAGAAAGTTTGTAAGTTAACAATGAAACTGTAAAACAAAGAGAGCTAGATAGATAAAATTGGGTGCACAGATTTAACATATACAGTGTAGACATCTATCAAATTTTGAGCCAAATACAACAAGGGATTGACCGTCTGTCGGTCTGTACTTTCAGAAGCATGCCAACGCGATAACTCAAAAACGAAATGACTTAAATATATCAAATTTGGTAAGGGATTTTGTGACTAAAAGTGGAATTTGGTGTAAAATTTTGGCTTCAATCGGGTGGTAGAATCGCATCTAAAATAAAAGAGTATGCGACGAAGTTTTGAGATCACTCCCACTGGTTTATCAATAAAATCATCAAGACCAAGAAACAATCATAATGGTGGAACAAAAATGGATATTAAAATAAAATTAATAGAAAAGGATAAATCTACAGCAGAAATATAATAAAACTCGCTATTATCCTTGTTTATTAAATCGAAAGTGCTATTAAAAATTCTCGATTGCTGTTTCTATCAAAATGAAGAATGTATGTTTCTGCGTGTTGACGCTCTAAGTATGAATCTATCTGACCATACCAAATTATATATATTACACTTTGAAGGACGGAAGTGTGCACCTCGGAGTGATATTTTAGAAATTTGTATTAGAATTTAATTATCAAACTTAAATGATTAATTTTAGTTTTAATTACAAAGGGCATTCAAAAAGCAAGTTACACTTGTTCCCCCACAGAGAGCATCATGCCGAAACAGAAGTTTTGCGCAGACGTTAATTGAGTTTCACGACTTACAACGATAGCAATTTCATTCGGATAGTGAAAACCGTTGCTGCGTAGCACGAGAAAAAAAAATGGCACGTCAGCTGGAAACTAACTCTAACGTTGAAATACGAGGAACAGTACGTTTTTGAGGGCAAAACGTTTAACAAGTACGGAAATTCATTGCGAAATATCGGGAGTGTATGGTCCACATGCAATGTCGCATCCAGCCATTGTGAAAAGGTGCCAGCAATTCGAACACGGTCGGACAGACTTAACCGAAGTTGAAAGGAGGCAAGGAAGGTCAACAACGGTGAGCCCATCAGACATGGTGCAGCGGGAGGGAGACATTATTCTCAGCAATCGCACACTGCACAGAACTTGGGAATATCCTTTGGAAGTGCTCATTCCATCGTCCATCACCAACTGGATTATCGTAAATTGTGTTCACCATGGGTTCCTTGTTCTTTGAGTTCCGAACACAAAGCGGAACTCAAAGAGCGGCTTCCCTGGAATTCCTTCAACGTTATTCTGCAGAAGGTAATGATTTCGTCTCATTACGGGCGTTGAGACATGGGTGCAGCACTTTACCCAAGAAAGCAAGTGTCAATGGAATGGAGACACACATCATCGCCTGCGAGAACAAAATCCAAAGTTCCCCCATCATCAGATGAAGTCATGGCTACTGTTTTTTTTCAGTTGCGAAGTAGTTGTCTACACAGAATTTATGAGGAAGGGTACGGACATTAATACTGAGTCGTACTGTGAAACACTGAGAAGTTTGCGCAAAGCTGTGAAAAGCAAGAGACGTGGAAAGTTAAGCAAAGGCATTGTCCTCTTGCACGAAAATGCAAGACCGCACAAGGCAAGCATAACACAGAGTTTGCTTCGCAGTTTTGGATGGGAGATCTGGCAGCATTCACCATACAGTCCTGATCTACCACCTTGGGACTTTTACGTATTCGGCAAGCTCAAAGAACATTGGGTGGAAGACAATTTTCTCTCGATGACCAGGTTCAGACAGCTGTTCTAAGCTGGTTCCGGGACCAAGGAGCGATTTTCTATAGTCAGGGCATCGAAAGATTACTGCTACGTTCCGATAAATGTCTCCAGCGACTGGGAGATTATGTAGGGAAATAGTGTGCTAGTATGTGTGTGTGATTTTGCATTGTAGCGGACTTGTCAATAAAGTATTTGACCTAATTGTTTGAGTGTAATTTACTTTTTGAACGCCCCTAGTAATAAGAAATTAAGTGCTATTTTAATGCATTTCCACGATATCATTGTATAAAAGTTATTTTTATCCCTTTTTCGAATTTAGAAATCCTCTTTGTACTGATATCAATTTAGTTGCCGAATATTCCTTCCCTGAATTTTAATAACTTTGTAAAAGAATTTTTGTGACATAATTTTCTACATTGCATTTCATTATTATGGATATTATTACACGATTAATATTTGATTTCATTGTTTCATCAGATATGTAATCACGTGATTCTTTTCTGTGACAGAAAATTAAAGATTCAATTTATTATTTGCGCAATTTATATAAAAAAGTAGGGAAATTAAGTTACAATACCGCGAAAGACGACATGCAATTAAAACTTACTGCAGTTACATTTGATGGCACGAAAGTGTTATGATATTTGGCTCTATTAGGGAATTCCGTTTACATAATAAAACAAAACAAGTGAAAAGCTATTAAACTTGCACGGCTCTAATATCTATTATTACTTGATTCTTAGTAAAAATAATCTTTAGGGAATTCATAAATATTAAAAATATATGCAATGAAAGTAAACCAGGAACTTGTAAGTATAGAAATGTACTCTTTATTGAATTATTTTCCAAACTAATGTTGTTTTGAAGTTTGTTCTTACCCAGTCATTTCGCCGATTATACGCAGTTATGCCACCACCCGATTTTGCAGACTATCAGAGTTATTCTATATAATTAATGAGTAGCAAACATCATTACTTCAAATTATAATGTGAGTTTATAAGTTTTAAATATGTCCTTCTTTTGTGTCATAACATTGAATCATTTTATATTCGTAAAAGTTTCTCTACTTTAATGAGTAGAAAACATTATTAGTTCTAATTATAATGCGAGTTTACAAGTTTTAAATATGTCCTTCTTTTGAACCATAACATTGAATCCCTTTTATATTCGTAAGTTTCTCTTCTTTTCTTTACATAATGGAAATATAATATAATTCATTTCATAAATGATTAAAAGTTACTTCGAATGAAAGATTTTAAGTAGTTATATGAAATATTTCATGAAATAAAAATACATTTCCTGAAAAACAGTATTTTGTTCCAATTAGGAGCAGGCAGTAAAATGCAAGAAAGTAGTTTCCAGTTATTTCAGATGCGTTCTCTTTAAACTAATTCATTATTGTGTTCAAAGGTCCAACCATTTGTTTCTATTTGCTTTACAGTACTTGGGGTCGTTTGAAATACAGTGGAATAACTGGGAACTTGCCTATAAACAAAACTAATTAATTAATACGGTTATTTTAGTAAAAAAGGGGTATTGCTTAGCTAGGAGATTGCAGATGTACAATGAGACAATCATTCAACGAAAATATAATTCATTTCATGCTAGCATTTTAATTTGATTTGTAATGACAGCGTCTTCAAAATGTGTTCTCAATTGCAATAACTGGTACGACATAATCTTAAGTATTTCTTTCTTAAAAACATAGAAATAAAACGCGGAATAATAATAAAGTAAATCGTGACCTTCATTTAGATATTCACTCTTTGTTCGTATATTTTGGCATGGGAATACTTAGTAATCTAAATACAGATTGTTTCAAATTAATGCATATTTATCATAAGTCAATAAACAGCGAATAAAGCACAAGTATTCTAATGCACTCTATGTTATAAAGTAAACGAAGCGTAGTTAATTCGTTAATATTTATGACATGAAAGCTCTCTCTGAATAACAAATAGTTTGAATAGAAGATTATGATGAAATAACGAAAACAAGTCATTTCGGGAAATTGTTTCATAAATTCAAATTAGAGAATTGATTATGTTTTAATGAAGAGAGATTCTGGCTTCAATTTCGAATATTGCCAAGAGTCACTCGAAGTCATCCACTTTGAGTGAAATTTCCCCTTTTTTAGATTGAAGACGTATTTTAAGTATATTGGAAATTGTTTTGTTTCTATCTAAGTTATTCATATGTTATTTTTTTCCCTTTTTTACAACTTCATGCGTTGCTTTTCCTCCCTTGCAAATTTTTGTACTCCCTTTCAACGAGATATTTCTGAATTATTCATTATAGATTTTGATATTTTTGAAGCATTAACAAGAGATTGCATTGTCTTAATATGCAGAAAAATGTATGGAAGAGTATAATTAGATTTGAGATTAAAAGTTTGATCACCGGATAATTCAAAAAGGAGCAGATTTAAAATATTTATTGTTAATGAACCACAATAGACATGGACATATACAAGGCATCTCCAGATAGAGGAAAATTCAACGATTTATTCAAAGCATTGACATGAATTCTATGTGTCAAACATCGAATCGGAAGTCCATTTCATGTCATACGTGATGCAAATGATCCCTGGTTTTCGAACTCATTCCTGTAATAATTCGATGATGCCGATTTTGAGAAGAAGCAGTCAGATTTCAAGAACATGCCGTGCAGCTGCTTGGGAAACTCAAATCTCTTTGCCTTCTCTGCTTGCAGATTTTCTACAGTTAACGATCGGGAGTTGTCAGGATACGTTAAACATTGTCATCTAAATGCAAGGATGACCATTGCTTTTCCCTTTGCAAATGCCGCCATCTTCTACGAATGTTTTGTGCCAGTTGTTAATCTGTTTGTGAGGGGACAGTTCTTTATTGAATTTGCAATGGACCCATGCAATGCAACATTGAATTCACTCTTTGCAAACTGCAACAAACAAGTTTTTTCTGAGCCATTTTCTTGTAAATAAGAGTATAGTTGCTTTAACTGGAATTATCAGAATATAAAAATCAAACTTTGATCTCTCCATCAACAAATCATGCAATCTCTATCTATTATTATCCGCTAGAAATAAATATTTTAAATATCTGCTCCTTCTTTTTGAACAACCCTAAAATAGATTTAAAAGATTTAGCAAGAAAATTAGGGTATGCAACGCAACACAATCCTTTACACCAATAATTTAAATTTAATAGTTCTATATATTTTTAGTTAAAAGCAGCGCTTTGGAATCTTTTATCATATTAATATTGCTAAACTCATTTAAAATTATTTTTATTTATTTATTTTGGGCCAAGAGTATGATGTAAAAAAAGACTGAATCAGTTAATTATATGAATATTTCAGTACTGTATTTAATTTTTTAAAGAATTCCTCTGACTTTAATGCCACAAAAACGGAATTTAGTATCTACGAAGTCGAGGGAGTGAACAAAAGCGATTCTTAGTATTTAAAGAAGAAAAGCCCTGATGAACTAACTATTCGTAGAAGTAATCGATTCTGAATTCCTGGAAAGATATTTGATGATGCCATTCTAAAAATAAACCTCTTCAATGCCATTGTTAAGCGATAAAACGTTCGCTTTTTCAAACAAAACACGTATAATAAAAACAGAAAATAAAGGATAATAAAAAATAAGAATGTTCAGCACAAAACTAGTTACTTTCTATTTTTTCTGATTTTAAATAGGTTTTTCTATGAATTTTTCGCTTTCAAGAAGAAAGAGCTTCAATACAGAAATAAGAGCTCAGAAAATTATTATAATTTTTTTAAAATGTACTATCATTTTGTTTCTCTATCTTAAAGAATTTATTGAATCAAGATTTGGACAAAATTTCTTCTGTCTCAACTTTTAAAGAATCCATCCCTTGCCATGTGAAAAATTTGCAAGTGAAAATTTTTCTGTTATTTTTTGCTAATCAAGGCATGAAGAATCGCATATCTCCATTAAATATAGATCGCATACTTCCTGAAAAGTTAACGCAAGCAGTTCACGAACCTTCCTATAACCAAAATAACCGTCTATTGAAAACTAAAACAAAAATGGCAAAATACAAACAGAGTACAAGCATTTCTTCTCTCTAAAAGGTATGAAGAATAATTTAAAAAATAAAAAGAGAAAAAAAAAAAAAAAAAGATGGAAAACCCAAGACGAAATTCGCAGTGCTCTTTTATCCGCGGAATCACGGTTGTCTGAACGAATGAAAGTTGCGCCTCTTCTTTCCCAAAAAAGGGCCCCTTCGCAGAACGAATATTCAGAAGCAAAAAAAGGAAAGATTTTTTTTTTTTTTTTCTAAACAGCAGATGCTGCAGCGATAAATACACAGCGCGAGCAGATGTTTCGATGGGCCTGTTCACGGAGCATTAAAACTGTTTTTGCTGCGGGAAACTCGAGATCACCAATTTCTTCGATAATTTTAGAAGTCAAGGATGTGGGATATTTTTCAAAAACCGCCTGAGCAGATGCTCGCATTTGGTGCCTTTTCTGAAAAGATACGGGTCATCATATGCATCAATCTTACAACAGCACAAATATTTAAGGAAAAAGCATAAAATTTACAATAGATGTTTTTTTGTGTAACTATTACCAAATTTACCAAATTGAGAGGCGGCAGTTTTAACTTGTTGCTTTTTAATGTCTAACAGGTAAACAAGAGATAAGAGGAGTTTTTTTTTCATTTTTCTTTATATTTTCTCTTAAAGCGTTTTGTGAGCCTACTAATAATCTTCGCGTCAGTCCTCATGAGTTGCAGTCGGGTTGTCAATATTCCCTACACCCCTGTCTTTTCTCATCTTTAACGCTACTGCTAACACAAGAGGGGAGGGGAATCAATTCCCAGCATTTTATTTTTGCACACATCATTGTTAAATCAGGTTTACATAAACTGATATTATTGTAAATAACATAGATCTACATAGAGCTACCTAACATAGATCTACATAGAGCTACCTAACATAGGTCTACATAGAGCTACCTAACATAGGTCTACATAGAGCTACCTAACATAGGTCTACATAGAGCTACCTAACATAGGTCTACATAGAGCTACCTAACGTAGGTCTACATAGAGCTACCTAACGTAGGTCTACATAGAGCTACCTAACGTAGGTCTACATAGAGCTACCTAACGTGGGTCTACATAGAGCTACCTAACGTGGGTCTACATAGAGCTACATAACATGGGTCTACATAGAGCTACATAACATGGGTCTACATAGAGCTACATAACATGGGTCTACATAGAGCTACATAACATGGGTCTACATAAAGCATCAGATCTATAATGATGTAAGCATCAAGAAAGATAATAATAATAATGCTTATAATAAATTATAACAAAGATTTTTGTTAGGAAAAGTGAGATAGAAATCGCAGGTTTTCAAGAATTTTATGTGGCTAAGTACAAGTTAAATTTGACCCTGCGGCTCAAACGCATCCAAATAATGAAAGCTTGGAAGTTTGGAGAATGGAGAACAGGATCAACTGTTATCCACGCGATAAGAGCGGGCTCAAAGATATATCATCCATTTATAAACATCTCTCATTTAGTATCATGCATGAGGAAGGGGTTAATTCAAAAGTAACAGGGTTTGAATTATGTATTTAGTTACTCGCTCAGACATAGATTGATAGATTTCGGCATTTTGCACTTCCAGGCAATGCACGTTATGAGGTTGTTCTTTTAGTAATTTTCGTTTTGCACCTCAAACTTAATTTTAACTTAGTCAAAATTTTAAAATTTATTTTAATTTAGTATTTTTTTTATCTTAATTATATTGTAACTACATAGATATGAATTTTATTTGTTTTATTTAATATGTATAACATGGAAAAAATGTTTAAAGTAATAAAATGGTTGAAAAATTAAACATGATCATTAGTTCATAATTACCTCATTTATAAGCAAAAACATCTCTTCATCACAATAATAATAATAATAAACTGCATTTAAATATAAAAATTACAAATTATTATCTTATAGGACTTGCCAAGGGGAATAAAACAATCGGTTTATGGATACTGTTGTTTCACTACTCACTATGTAATCTGGACGGCAAGAATCTAATATTTCTTTCCCAGCTCGAAAGAGCTACTTCAACTTCTTCTGTTATCTTTTTTTTTTGTTGTTGTTGTTTTGTTCTTTTTGTATAAAATAAAAAAAATTATTCTGGTTCTTGTTAAAAATGCAGTAGCGTTTCTTGACGCTCTAACATTTTAAGTGGAGGAAATATCCCATACCCGCACAAATTAAATGAATAATTAATATTCTAATATATTGTAAATAGTAAGTAACCTTTAATTTATTTAATAGTGATTATAACTATTAATTTCAATCAAAGTGTTATTCTATTATTTTATAATACACAGAATTTGGATTTTATACAAATTTGTTTATTTATTAAATAAGTTAACGATATTTTTAATAGACCTGCTTATGACCCCTCCCACTCGGCAAAGACACGTCTGGCACCTGAATGGATATCCGTCAGTGCTCCCGTCAATTCGATTATCAGTTGATAAAAGTAAATTGTTTTCCTTGTTACTGAGCGCTTCTCCTTTCAAGATCAGTTTTAATGAGCTATCTATCCTACATTTAAATTTTTATAATAGTTCTTTATAACGTTTTAAAATCTCTTAACCGTATATGCGTCATAATTGCTTGTTGGATACATATAATTATAACAATCTGAAAATCCAATAGCTTGCTTTTGACGGGTATTTTCCTATAGAAAGTTCACAATATATCTCGTAAGCTTCATATTTTTCTCCAATTCTACTAGAAAATTATAAATTCTGTTCCTAAATTTTGAAATTTTTTTTAAAAAAATACTTTTTGAATAAATTTATAAACAATTTTATATCGTTGCTGTAAATTGTAAAATTCGTATCATTTTCATTGTGTTGTCAATCATATAATCACGTGATTTTTTTTTTCATTGATGAATTTTTTAAAAAAGAATAATTTTGGTTATTATCTGTTTAGAAAGGATGAATTATGAATTAAATAATGATACCACCAAAAAAAGCGTCCAATTTTCAACGAATTAATTACCTAGATACATAAATCTTTAATGGATTCTAATAATAATATTGGAATTCGAATCTTTTGGACAACTCTAATACACAATAAATAGCTATCAAAATAACACGGCTTTACTGTCTATTACAATTTCATGCCTAGAAAAGCTTTGTTCAGAGAATCATAAGCATCAAATTATACACAAGAAATTTAATTGAAATTCAACGCAATCAATATATACCTCTGGCGAAATAAATGATCGCCAGAGGTACCTAATCTAAATTACGATTCACCGAAAACTGAATGCATAGCTTAAAAATAAAAAAAAGGCAAATAATTCACTATAGCCTTTGTTTTTCCAACAACATTTCTACATGAGTCAGAAATAAAAGCATTATCCGCTTATTCTCATTACTGATTTAAAAAAAAAAAGGGCCATCTCACATAACTTGCTATATTCGGTCTGCGAAGTCAAATGAATCCGAGTTTCTTATCGGAGACCTTGGATGTTTCTTTTTCTCCTACGATTAGTTTATTTTAATAACTCTGCTCAAAGATTACATTATCTGTCTGAGAATAGAATTTCGATTTTTTTTTTTTTTTCAAATTCCCTCAAAACTGGAATTATTTTTTTATTATTGAAATTCGAGAGTGATATTAAATGCTCATCTGATTTTTTAAAGCGATATGAAGAAATTGGGAATATTTTGATAAAACCGTGCCTTGCAACTTTGAATCAAAAAGTAAGATAATTATTGGGAATTAGATCAAGAGATGTAATATCAAGGTCCCTTTGTATATATATAGAACTACGAAATTGAAACACCTCCAAATATTTGCCTTGCACAAATAAATTAACAACAATGATTTAATTTTGCGCACGATATCTAAATTTCGCAACAATCTAACAGCAATTTTTACGGTTTGTCAATGTTTAAAGGAAATACTATTAAAAACAGTATACCTTTCTTCGCAGAAGAAAAATTATCAACAAGTACCGATTTCTACTACTGCGCAAGCGTAGTAAACAATTGTATTCGTTCTGTTTCACATTTTGCGAAGGGGAAAATGTACTGCAGCTATTGAGGCATCTTTCCCCGTACCACACACAGATCATGAGAAAGGAGTTTAAAAAAAGTTGCGATCCATACATTTAAATAAAATTTAAGAAATTAATGAATAAAAAAAGTTAAATCTTGTAGTTAACTAATTACATTTTTTTTTTTTACTTTTTGTATATAATTACGAAAGTAACAACCCTACATCTGTGTTCATTTGAATCTTAAAATTTCATGATTTAAATTTCATGTTCTATTATAGGTGAGTATAAAAATGTTTCGAAAGGAATGGAAGAAAAGTCGTAGAAAACACTTATTTCATTTCCATTAAAATTAATTAAAAATTAGTTCTTTATTTATTAAAATTACATATATTAAATTAAAAATCTTATTATATGCGTAACTATAATATTATTCAAAATTAATCTGAAAAGAGAAAATTTACGTAATACCGCAATACTTTACTGCTTAATGTGGTATAGTGATGGGATTACACTTTACATGTGAGATAGTTTATAACATCCGCAATCTTGTAACACACGAGTTATCACTGAATGAAATTATAGAAAATGGGCCTCTTCCTCTTCATTCTAAGTCCTGTTCGAAATTACGAACTTCATTTCTAAATAATTCCTTCATAACTTCAGACGCGTAGCCAGAGTATGTGGAGCCCAGACATGATATTGTTTTCCCGCTCCAGATTGATATTTGCCATTTTTAAAAAAAGAGTATGAATACTTTAATTTTTTTATCATTATTGTGCTGTTAGAGGGGCCCGCTGCCACACCACTGCATAGCTTTAAAAAATGCAAATGAAAGATCAAGGCTACCTGATGACATAATGAAACTTGCTTTCATTATTTTTTATTGAACCCGAAGGCATATTAAATATTTCATAGTTAGGAACCCTAATTTATAAAAACCTTGATTTGAAAACTAAGGCTTCTTAAATTACGATTTCAAAGAATAAGTTTTAACGCATACTTTTGTCAGATTCTTTAATGCTAGCAATTAGAAATTACTTTCAAATAATCATTTAGATAAGACCACTTTATTAGAAGTATCAAATAATTGCATCATTCTTTTTATTTAAATTTAACGTTCGAATACTTTATTCTTTTTAATAGTGTATATGTATATTTGATATCGAAATTTTTTTTAATGATAATGTTATAAATATTTTAGAAGAATAATTAGTATTTGATTGATATTGTGAAACCAAAATCTGAATATTATGGTCAAGATGGAAAGCTAGAACTATATTTTCAAATATTACTCATAACAAACGAAGCTTATAAATAAACAACACATAATCTTCGTACAAAAAATAATAAAAAAGCAAGGTGAACGGATGGGAAACACTTTTCCTTTTCTTCAAAAAGTTTTTCCTGATTTCTATTTAAACCACGTGATTGCGGAATGATTCCTAAGACGACACCGCAGAATCTATGCACGTTTGATTTCCCAAACAAGCGATTTCGCTTTCAGGTGGAAAATATTCTCACCAAATGCAAATGGATTACACCTAACTGAACACTCGCATCGCAAAGTTTCCTCGAAAAGGATCGGAGCACCGCCTTTCCGGGGAGATGTAGATAAAGTGGATATCTTGGGGCTAATTGAGCGAAAGAACCTTGGCAGGCCGGGGCGACATTGAAGGAAGACGAGCCCATGCAACATCCTGTTGCGCAACACCGGCATTTTTGTTCGCGTTTTGTCGGTTGATATCAGTCCAACGCCCCTTCGCTCGGAATTCACGTTGAGAGAGAGTGTGTGCGAGAGAGACATCTTTACGTCAGCGCTGGCTCTTCAAAAAGGAGGAAAAATGAATGGATAATAAACGACAGAGGCGAAAGCAGTTCGGCCGCATGCCTGCAGAAAAACAGCTACCGAAAACTCCTCCATAAGAGACGAAAAATGTTCTTTTTTTATTTAAGATTTCTGAAAAGTACTAAATCTGGCAAAGTCAGACTTATACGAGCTGTGTCGCCATCAGAACTGTTTTATAATGATGATAAGGGGTCTTCAACCTGGTGTAACTTTTACACGTCTTGAGCAGACTGGTGAAAGGCAGAATCGAATTGCATCTCACGTTTTAGCTCAATCAATATGGAAAATTGTGAATACAGTGAAAACTTTTCAGTACGTCACTCAGTAGTATGACGATTTGCTTTAATCCCAATTCATTTCATTTTTTTTTTCAGATTTAGAAAGGAATGAAAGTGGCGCAGGTATTTGCTATTATGTTACCTTATCTGAACTTCTAATACATCGAAATAAAAACAATTGTATTCTTTCTAGGTAGATTCCTACAGGAAAACTACCTATTGCAATGGTTCTCATGATAAGACTTCGGAAAAATGGCCCATCTATCTTAAAGGGGGTGGAAATGATGGGGGGATTGAAATTTTCATTTCGCTGTAACTTCCTTAATATTGAAGATAAAACATCAAATCCAATTAGCTAAATTAGCGCCTCATTAAGATGAACAACTTTTGTATTTAAAGTTTTTCGATACCTGCAATATCTTAAAATGTAAGAGTTGGAAAGTGATTTTCAAGCACTAATATTGACTCTTCCTAACTTTAACAATTTATGTTGACAGATAATAACTTAGATGTAAAGGAATATACCTTTTACCTTCTAGCTTGCCGAGAGGAAATTTTTTTCCCTTCGTACGATAGAGTTAATCAAGCTTTACTGTCTTGTTTCAGCTCAACCAATATGAAAAGTTATTGATATAATGAGCCTTTTTAATACATCCTTCGATAGTACGTCGTTTCTAATTTGAATTGTTTCATTTATGTTCATTTCAAAGTTTTAAAAAAAAGTTTTATGGTATCATAGGATTCGATATAGCCTAATTTGAACTTCTGCCATGCCGAAATTAGAATTATTAAAACTCAATATTTTCGCATTTTAAAATTAAGCAAAAATTATTTCTGTTTAAATACTTTGTATTATCTAAACAGTATGGAAAACTGTTAATATGGTGTACTTTTTAATACGTCGTGTCGCTTTGGTTCCTATTAATTTTTATCGACTGATGATGTCTCGTCCGCGTTACCACGGCAAGGGGGTGCAGTAGGTCTGAGGGTAAAGACCTCTGAGCACCCGAGGGCAGAATTTTGACTTCTAGCTCATATGAAGATGACACTTACCGTTCGCTTGCACAACCCCTTTGTACAGGGGGCACATTCACACACCTCACAGATAGAACGCAGATGAAGAACAACCATGCTAGAACCGGGATGCCTAGATCCCCCTATGCCAGGATACCGGCATTTTTATCTACTTCAATGTCAAAATGGCAGTTTAACATTACAAGAATAGACCTCCAATACACCAGAATAAAAACAATTCTGTTCTTTTTTTCCTCGAGCAATAAAGTCACTAAAAGGATAGGCTTGACTGTCATGTTTCAGATCAACTAATATGGGAGTTCGTTAATACAATGGAACGCTTCTAATCCGTTGCTCTATAATACATCATTTTTACTTTATCATCATTTCTGTTCGTTTCAAAATAAAAATAAAAAATTTCGTACTAATTATTCGATATTGAATCGTCTGTACTTCAAATAAGTAGAAATAGAAGCGGCAGCATACTTTTTTCTCTCACACAATAGGTTTGTCTAAAGATTGTGTAACTGTCATGTTTCTGCTCAACTAATATCGGAAATTGTTAATACATTCGAATCTTTTTAGCTCGTCACTCGATGAAACATCGTTTTTGGTTTGATCCCGATTAATTTCTATCCATTTCAAAGTTTCAATAAAGAGCCTTATATAGTTCCAGCACCTTATATTGCACCACCTGCTCTGAATTCTCAAATACGTTCAAAATAAAACGATTGTTTTTTCTACGCGCATTCAAGTTATTCAAAGGTCAGGTCTAGCTTTATTCTTAAGTTCCGATTCAACTAATATGGGAATTTATTGACGCATTGAAATCGCTTTTAATATGTTGCTCGAAAGTGCGTTTTTTCATTAGTACGTCGTTTTATTTCAGTTCGTTACTGTTTATTTCATTGTTACATATATCGTTGCTGGTATTCAATACAAGCCTTATTTAAAATGCCAGCCTATCATTTTTTTTTTCTTTTTGACTCTCTTTTTTTCATCAATTTTTTATTCTCTTCTTTTTCTTTTCAAAAACTAAAGGCTGCATGGTAGGAGTTAATGTCGTAAGATTATGAGAAATAGATCTTCAAAATTTTTCGTCCATATTTATTTTACAGAAGAGGTTGGTGTTGATATACAAACTTAATACTAAAGTAGAAGGAAAATGTAAAGTTTGGAACGCTACTTGGTTATATCCCAAAATCAAAACATCCCATTACAGTGGCACCACGAATATATGAATATAAATAAATAGGTTTACGTTTCCCTGTTAGGTATAGCAGTGATGTGGAGTTGAATTAACTCCATTCCACAAGGATTGGGACCTTGTCGGGGGGTTGCCATTAGTTCTCCTTCCTCAGTTTCCTTATATTCATTATAATTGAATGCCTAAATAACGCGGGGGTAGATGCGTTGTGATTATCAAATCAAAATTATATCCTAATAGTTCCAAAATTGTGCGCAGATTTAAGTAATCAAATAAAATTAAAATAAGAATATTAATGCTGTCTACTATTTTTATAGTAGGCTAATCTATGGCTTTTCCGGGAAGTATGAATCGGTGGTAAAAGGTTACGGATTCTATTCTCTAGTTATTACTTAACCAGCAATATACGGAACCTGATAAACAATGTGTATTTTAATAACGAATTACTTGCTACGATCTTAATTATAGGACACTTTTCTGACTTAACACCCAGTAAGATACAAATGTAGGAATCTATTCTCTCCAGAGAATTCTCCAAGTAGTCAACTTATTCTCGTATATAGGAGCTTAATCAGCATGTTAATTCAATTAACATGGACTAATTCATTAACTTAATTAGGATTGACTTGAGATTAATTGGGATTTAAACTACTATCTGCTCCTGGACGTTTTGATCAACAAAAGGTGGCTCACTTTGCCCTTACCGCAAGTCTGAACTCATGGACTTGACTAGACCAAATGGGATTAGAACTACTCATTGGCTTTAATCAACAAATTTTCCCTACACTACGAGTCTTTAATTCATGGACTTGATTAGACTAAATGGGATTAGAATCGCTTCCAAATTCTATGCCACTTTACTATTGAAAACCTAGGATTTCTTTTAACAATAGCATTAACTTATTAATTGTATTTTTTAGATGAAAAAAATTATAAGGCCGCCGAATTAAAAACTCTATCGAAGTGAAACAAAACTGTTTATATTACAAAAAGCAAGATATTTTGTTTTTCTTTTTCAAATGTAAAAAGCTATTCAGTTAAACACTTCAAATTACAAACATTGGGTTTCCATTAAAATCCCGCCGTTAGTGAATTTTAGGTTTCTAAAGCCTTCAATATCATTTGACAGATATATATATAATGAATAATACAAACTACTTTAATTCTTTTTATCTCTTGGACGATTTTCCATGAAATTTTTCCATGAAAATTTCCATGAATTTCCAACATGAAATTTTTCAGTTAAAATGTCTCACTGTCATTAGTCCGACGGTTCCCGACAAAAGATCTAGCAGTACTGATGAATATCAGTATCTGAACTTATCCTATTTCTATGTTCAGAAACTGATCGTTAATTTCATTTTGAGGATGAATATAATTGCCATTTATTTAGCTAATACTTTTGTTAATAAGTATAATAATTTTTATTTTGTTTTGTAGAATGGGAAAAGCCATATTTCTTTATCAATCTTTCTACATTGGTCTATTATGAAATTTGGAGCGATTGGAAATATCTTTTCACTTAATTGCTTGGTATTATTTACATAAAATGGTATAATTCCTTTTACAATCCACGTTACTTTCATCCGCTGATGAACGATTAATGTGTCAATCACCAATGTTTCACACTCAGTTTTGCATTTTATTTTCACTTTTACTGTTGATTTTCAATATTTATTATTTACATCATTTTTTTTAGCTTTTTTTCTATGAAAGATGAAATTTTGCTTGCCACGCCTTCTCTTATTATTTATTAGCCGCCTTTGGCTACCAGTTAGAAATATTGATGCGTTTCCTAAGGAATAAGTGTTACGTTAGGAATATTGATGTAGATAATTTCAATTAAGTCTCTAATGATATTTGTTACAATTTGATGCTAATAATACACTCAATAACATATTTTAAGCATCAAGTTGTAATATAAATTATTTCAATAACCTTATACTGCTCTATTTAATGTGTACATGAACATTCATAATGAAAACAAGTGTTGCATGACACTTTAAAGGCATTAATAACATAATTATTTGTGTAAATTATTTTTCTAATTGCACATCGTTTTTAGCGAAATTATAATTCCATCTTCTTATTCTTAAGAATAAGAACTCGGAAGAAAACCATATCTTCCTTTCATAAAATGGTAAAAAAAATCACTCTATTAAATAATTAATGAAACAATGAACACGGTTTCAATTACATTGTAACCATGGGATATATTTTTAAAAATTATGCAAATTTTTTTTAAATTTAAAATTTATAAAAAAAATTGTTAACTTTAACTAACTTTAAATTTCAATTACAAATTAAAATTTTTAAAAATTGCTCAAAGGTGTATATTTCTATCTTCTTTTTCGTATATTTCTGTCAAATTTGGTTGCTCTAAGTCAAATGGTCTTGGCTATGGAATATTAACAATAGAAAGACGCACGCACACAACGCATAAATACATTCGCCTTTATAATGTGGCGGATTGGAATGAGCGAAGATAGAGCCTAGGACCTTATGGTTCGCAGCCCAGTAACATGACCACAATACAAAAGCAATTGCTCGTGTAGCGTAGCTGTTAACTGGCTTATAAGTTATTCACTACAATAATAATAATAAAAGAGTAAGTGGTAATAAAGATGGGTGTGATCAAAGCTACTTCCTGTAAATGAATGCACTTATACTATTTATAATTGACTGGTTTCTTATGAAAATGTCTGTTGAAGTATGGTATGACTTCATGATTTGATCTTACTGTGCACGCATGCTCGTTCTTTTCTAATCTACAAGAATAATATTTAAGATTTTAGCGGGATTAGCATCAGGTATTAGCACAATTATTTTTATTAACATATTAGGGACTTTAAAAGTAAATATTAGAATGTTTAGTGAAGTTTAGCGAGATTAGCATCAAGTATTAGCACACATTAGAGACTTGAAAAGTGAATTTTTTAGGTGATTTTTTTTAAATCTTTACTTTGCATACGTATTTCAAAGAAAATTACCAAGTTCAAAAACTAGCCTCCCTCCTACTCGTTTCCTGTAAAAATAAAAATTCGACGGATACTGTTGTTATTGTATTTTTTTTTTAAATTCCAAATGACTTCTTCTTTCTTTCTTCTCTCTCCCTTTCTTTTCATAATTTCCTTCAATCCTATTTCGCAACCTGACATGTGACATCAAAGGAAACCATTCCATACCACAACATTTGACCGTGTGAAAGTACCCTTTCCGACGAACTGACCGCTGCAGGAAAATGCAATGAGTAATCCCATTTCCTGGCCAAAATCTTAGTTGGGTAAACGTTCAATTAATAACATTTCCGCTTAACGAAGAAACAATGAGAGGCATCGAACGTCGTGCGGACTTGGTGCGAGAGAAATTCCCACCGATAGAAACAACAATCCACCCCGCGCCACCAAAAAATCGCTATCACTCTTGGCAACTGTGGAGATAAAAAGAAAGGTATTGGGCGACACTGACGTTTCCGCAGAGCTTCAGGCAAAGTTAGTTTCCTGTCAATTCCTTTGCCTAACCTTGGCCGGCATCTAAGATTCTCTACAATTTTTTTTTCCTCTTGGTCTATTATGTAACGCTTCTTTCTCTTATGTCGCAACTTCCATAAGAGAAAATCGCGATAAAATTGAATTTTTTTTAAAGTTATCACGTTTAAAATCAGAGCAGCATTGGCAGGAAGAACGCCCTACATCGGTTTCGTAAAGTCATGTCGTGTGTGTGCCAGATTCGACAGAACTGGTTGTGTTTAGTGTTTAATGTTCTAAAATATACTTTTATAGGTGATATAATTGCTTCTTGATAACAATGTGTCTCTCGTAATGAATGTTTATCATTATAAAAATTTATGACCATAAAAGAAGGAACAGTTTTTGTGATGAAAGATGTTCTTTTTATCATATTGTAAAAGTCTGCACAGAAGTGTTTTTTTTTTTTTTATTCTTTCTTTTTAAATCAAAATCTTTGTTTGAGATGGTCAATTGTATATAAATGTTTAGTATAAAAATTTAATTTTCTTCAATTCAGTTACAAAAGGATTTCAAATGTACTAATGACACAGGAAACTGACATCGCATCAAAGCTTATTAAACTTATAATTGCGAATAACGGTAAATATTCGAAAACAATTACGGATTTTACAAAGTGTTTGATTATTTGAATCTTTGTCAATTTGTTCCAATTTATAAGCGAATATAAGTAGATTACTTTTATTCTAACTTATATAAATGTTTGTTTACAACTAGATTACACTTTGTTGACCTGTTTTATTTTCTAGTGTATGCTTGAATTTCACGTGTTGTTCGCCTTTCTTCGGCTTTATTGGGGGGAAAAAAGAAACTTGATTTACATATATTTTTTTAAAAATTAAAAAAAAATCCTGAATAGAGATATATGAGTTTGAAAGGTGTTCTATGACATATTATACAAAGATTTTGAATTATAGTCAAAATTATTTTCATGAAATTCCTATTTCTATATCAATAGGCTTCTATAACACTTTTGAATTTATTCCATTCAATACATTAACTAGTATCGTTTTCGTATTTTTCTTATAAAAAGCTGCTACTTATCACTAAATTTATAACGTCAACGAATTAATTTAAGATACGGAAATGATAGAATAATGAATAATAACGTAGTTGTTTTGTGCTATAAATAAATAATAAGTTTTAAAAAAACTTCTGAAATAAAGGCGCCTGATCATCTTATCAATCCTTTCCTGCCCCATTACATAAACATCAAATAAAATACTTACATAACGCTAAATTTTTGAGCTTAGATCCACTTACATATTTAGTGTAAATTTGTTATATAAGCAAGCTATGTTCATTTATATGCTACAAAAAATTCTGTAATCTTTACCCATGCATTTTTAATATCTTAACACGAGATGTCGCTGCTGAGATGCATCAATGGATCATCCTTTTTTGGTCCGTCATGAAATTGTTATATTTCACGAACCAAGTAAATAAATAAAATATTTTTTAATATCTTTCATACATAAATTTACATATATCTACAAAAAGATATATTAATAATTAATTTATCATTATCAACTTGAAATGTACGGAGAATGACAAATAAGACAGTTCTAATTTGTTCGCTATTGTTTTTACAACTTTGTTAACAAAAACTTGTGTTAATAATCTTTGATTTGTAAAGCCATTTGCCTTTGGTTCTATTTAAGTCATATACAGAAATATTTGATTGACAAATGATTTTAATGCGTTGATTTATTTGGAAAAACTGTATTATTCAACTGGATTCTAATGAAAACAATATGTAATTCTCATATGCCTCAAGATCTGGAAATAACAGGACAAGAAAGATAAATTTCCTCCCTGTAGAAGTGGGATATCAAATGCCATTCCCCCATTCTAACGAAAATTTAGGATTTTTTTTCTCAAGTAAAAAAAAAAAAAAAAATGAGGTACAAATTGTTTTGAAGTAATATAAAACTCTTAATTATTATCTTAATTTAAATATAAGTAATATTCCAACCAAACTTTGTACATTTATTATTTAAGCCTAGACAAAAAAATTCTGTAGATTTTACGAGTTCTGAAGAAAGATTCCATTTATAAGAGATAGTATTTTGCAGCTTCTCCGTTATCACTTCGAAACAAATTATCTTATAAGAAATAATTTTTCTGTATTAAAATTCAAAATTATACTTTTTTAAGGGTATCAGTTTCATTACTACGAGTTTTTCTGTCAATATTCCTTATTTTTTTAACGTAATAAATAATTGAATAGATGCAGACGATTTTGATATAAGGGAAATTTATAGATGTTCCGTTATTAGGCAATGGTGAGATTTCAAATAATTCTACTTTTATTTTTTTGCTATTTCTGCTTTATTTGTTTAAATATTTTTGGCAACAATTTTTATTAGTTTTAAAAATTCATAAGAACTGTTTCCAGAACACTTGACAGGATTTTGAAAGAACATTGTAAGAAAAATTTAGAAACATGCGATTAAAAATTTGCACCAGGAGCAATTATCGATATGATTATTCACCGAGGCTAGTAATTCTTTTCTCTAACAATTTTTTTTTTTATTTCGCTTAAAAACAAAATCGTTGTTTTCTAACTACTCTTAGATATTTCAGAATTTTGTTAGATTTTTTAAAGATTGTTTGCATAAGATCTGATCGTTAAATACAGTTAAGATCTCCTACTTTTAAATAATCGTTTGATATTTTCTTGTTGTAGATGTATGAACTTACAGACGAATAACAAGTCGATAAAAAAGAAAAAGGAAAAGGAAAACGTTAACTTAATGGACAAACGAAAAAATAGATCCTTGCACGCTATCTGTGAAAGGAACAGTCGACAATATCAAAACAACTTGGCGATTCATGGTCGCCATTCATCCTAGTATTTCAGATTCAATATCCTATTTCTAAAATTGATCAAAAGGCAAGGCTTCATAAAATTCCTAAATAGTTATCAAAACATTTAAGAATATTACGTAATAAAGGCATTCCAGAATATTTTGCAACTTCTGAAGGTTTTATTTACAATGTGATTTTTGTGTTACTTCGAAAACCTTAATTTAACATCAGACTTGGCGAGAAATCGCCAAGCATCTCTACATTGGCAACTTCTTTTTATTTTCTTGTGCACGAAATATACAAAGTAGTCGAAAAATTCAAACTCAAGATTTTGATGAATGAATACGCTTCAGACCTCCCACAATCTGAAACGAACTTTGGTTTACATCTGTTTGTCTATAAACAAGATATTTCAAAACACTTTCACAAAGACGGGTGAAATTTGGCAGATCTCTTTCCAAGTTTGAATGAGATCCATTCAGTGGAAGTTTGTCTATCGCTCTATTCATGCGCAAACGAATACGATTACTATAAAACTGAAAGGGCTCAAAGAATATAATTTGCTATACAATTTTAGGATCTAATCGAAGATCTAGATCAGAATTAAATTTTGAACTAAATCTGTCGATGGAGTGATTGTCTGTCGGTCTGTATGTTCACGGGTATGTAAATCTTATTAACTCCGAAACATAAAAACTGTTAGTATATGATCTTATTATTAAAGCATAGATAAATGACTAATTTTCAATCAAATACAAAATACATTAACGGATTGACTATCTGTCGGTCTGCACGTATATAAACGTGTATAAACGTCTGCACGTATATAAACGTAATGGCTCAAAAATGCAAAAATTTGGAAAAATGAAATCTGATATGTAATCTTGTTACTAAAATTATAGTTGTGTCAAATTTTGTATTCACTCCATCGATATAAACGTGACCAAAATGCATATTCGATTTTTTTTTTTTTTTCATTATATTACGAAGCTCAAACTTCTGATGTGAGGGAATTTAAAATTAAAACTCTGAGTACTCATGGCGGTCATGGTTTGCCCAAGAATTACAATTTTAATGCGATGCGGAAAGGCTATTAAGGAGTACACGAAAAAGTTGCGAGGAGACTACTCCGGCTTATTTATTTTCTGAAATGGCAACTTTCTCTTTTGTAAAGCTTTATAATTTCGTACATATTATTTTGTGAGGTAATATTTTTGTAAATATTATTTTTGGCTTTTTATTGTCCTTAGCAATGCATATTAAGAGGCTCCTCTTTCAATAAAGTGGTTCAGTTCAGTTAATTTAATAATCATTTTATTTATTTATTTAGATTAATTTTCACTTTCTAATACACAAGGTATGGAGGGAAAAAATATTGTAGTCGTCAAAAAATTCAAAGTCTGGATTTTTGTGAATCTCCACTTATCAGATCTTTCTGAGTCCAAAAAAGACGTTTTTTCAATTATATTCCTCTGTCTATCTATGAACACCATAACTCATATGAACTTGAGCTATACAGATAAAATTTGTTAAATGGTCTTTTCATCAAATTTGTGCATTTCTATCAGAATTTGAACAAAAATCTTTTCAAAGGAAGTTAGTCTCTCTGTCTGCGTCAAAACAAACACGGTTATAACAAGACGGAGTCATATGAATAAAATTTGTTAGAGTTTCAGCACCTAACGGATAACCCAAAAAAATTTTGAACTAAATTTGTCAACGGATTGGCTATCTGTCAGCTTTTACTTTCACAAGCATGCAAATGCGATATCTAACTAGAGGAAGTGGTCTTAAGTCTTTCTCACATATTCCCGAACAAAAGTCTTATCTTCCTTACACCACATAACATTGTGGACTTTAGCTAAAGCTATGAACGCCTTGCATGGTAATGGTAAACATTAGTTATGAAATATAGTAGATCTTTTGCGTGAATATTGTATTTTTACTGAATATATCTTGTAAATATGTATTTTTTTTATGCTTTTTTTTTTTTTTTTGCCGACAGTTTGAAACTGAAATTTCGCACAGAACAATAATTGTAACAAGTCGAATTTTTTTATTCAAATCATTGCGTTATGAATTATTGTGTTTACATGCATGCGAAAGTACAGACCGACAGACAGTCAACCGTTTGACAGATTTGATTCGAAATTTCAGAAGAATCTATATTTCAGATGCTAAACTCTGCACCCAATTTTATCTATATAACTCACTGTCCTTTGTAATTATCGAGTTCCCTTGAACCCGAATAGACATACAGACAGAGTTCCTGTGAATAGACTCCGTTTAAAATTTGGTCTTCATATTCCAAATTTCATTCATCTAGCTCAAAGCAATTTTGAGTTATCGGGTTCCCAGAAAGCCAAAATGTGTTTTTTGGACTTGGCGAAATTCTGAAATTTGAAGATTCGTCAAATTTTCGAATTTTTTGACGATTTTACTTTTTCCGCTATAGTTCGTGTTCAAAAAAGTAAAAAAAAAAAAAAAAAAAAAAAAAAGGAAGACTTAAATATATGTGATATGTGTAAGAAATGTGATATGTGAAGGCCTAAATATGTGTGATTTTGTGACAACAGTTATAATTTTGTTTCAATCGGTCTAAAAAAAAAGGCGTCCAAAGTACATATTCAATTTTTCTAGTGTTGTATACTAATCGTATTCCAGCGATTAATCGTTCAAAAATTGTCAAATATCGTAATTTTAGCCTAACCGAGTCTAATACCACGAAAAACAAGTCACGTAAACTGTTTATGACAATAAGATAATAGGAAAAACAAAGTGGAAAAAAAAACCGTGAAGCGTCCCAAACATGATCTCAACCATTTGTTTGCGACTTCGTCATGTTATTCGTATTGCCAACAGGACAGATCAGAAAGCAGAGAAGAGATTCCCTTTTGTGAAGGTTAGCCGAAGAGATGCCACCGAGGAAGTGCGTCTTCTAAGGAAGCACAACAGGAAATGAGCATTTTCCGCGTGCTTCCTAGGGCCTTCTGGGAAGCCGAGTGGACACTCCTTCCGTCCTCCCTGTCTCTAATATTTGCGTAAGACGGCCTCCAATTGCATTGTCCGGAAGACCAATGCTCGAGATAGGGAAAAATCGTGCATCATGCGCCCGTCAAATGGCCCGCTCGTTTGAAATGGATCGCCTGTCACGTGACCGAGTGACCACTCTTTTCCGGGATTTGGACAATGGTTGCTAGGGCCTCCTCGGAATTGTATTGTTGAAATAAGACGCACTTGTACTAGGTAGTGATTTATCTGTTTTCTTCAGACTCATGCTGTTTATTTTCGATCGCTATAATTATTTGACTCATTCGAAGTTGAAGGTATACCGTAAATATTCAGTTTATTCTGTTATTCGAACTAAGAAGATAAAAGAAAATAAATATATATATATAATATGTTACGCTCAATGTGAATAATCGGTTATTTTTAATACTAACCGGTCATTATTAATAATGGCCGCTTCTTTTGGTCAAAGTGAGAAATATCGCAAATATTCACTTAGGCATTGAACAATTCCAATATCTATATGTTGAAGGGAAAATAATCTTCTGGTGTTTTGATACAAGTCTTCTCTTTGCTCTTGATTTGAGCATGTCTAAATGAATGTTGAAATGTGACTTCATGACTTCTAAATCGTCATCCATTGTGTCGTTGTAAAATGTGTTGAACTATCTTAATTTGTGAAAAACAATATTAACGCCAAAAATTGACAACGAAAAAATCGGGAGCCTAACTTGTAAAATAAACAATCAACTGATATTGTCTGGCTGTTGCCAAAACATAAAAATAAAACGCGAAAAACTGACATTGAACAAACTTTATTGGTTATTATTAATAGTAACCGGATAGTGTGATAAATGCTCATAAATTATTCACTTTAATCGGCTTATTTGGTTATTATTAATAATGGCCGGTTAGTATTAATAATAACCGATTATTCATATTGATCATAACATGTATATAGCTCAAAATGACAACAAAGTTATTTTTTATTTTTTTATTTTTAACGATTTTAATAAAATGTATATGAAAAATAAACGAAGTTTAGAAGCAAAGTGATAACAATTATGTTTTAAGATTTTTTTATTATTTTTAAAATAATAAATATCACAAATAAGTATTCCCTTTAGTGCTAAATTTTACAAAGAAATTTCAAAATTGACAATAAAATTCACTAATTTAATGTGTTTAATTCTTTGTTTTTAAAAAAAGGAGAAATTTGTTATTGGAAATGTATTTTTTTATAAAAGAATACATTTAATTAATGGAAATAATTCAGAAACATTAATATTTTTAATTCTTAATTTTGATTTGAACTGAAACAAAGTAACTTCAGAATACATGTAAAAATTTTACATTATGTCTATAGGAAATTCAATGGACTAGAGGAAACAAATGCACCTTACCGAAGAATTGCAGCATATTATAACTTTTTGATTGCGATGAGATCATTTATTTAGAGATTTTCTTCTTGTACTGTGCCGCAATGAGTAAGTCCTCTTTAGTATTTACGTATAATTGAAAATATTTTGACTACCTACGGGATCACCGATGATCGGCGACCCCATATAAATTATATTGTAAGAAATCCAACGCGGAATCAATATGATAATAGTCCTATTGTTAGTGTCGAAGAAACATCATTTAAGCATCTTAAACATCGTTATATCCTGAATGAATCAAAACCTTTTTTCTAAGCTGATAAACAACGGTATACGGTATAAGAATATATTAATTTGATTAGGTCAACTCTATCTTAATGGAAATAATATAAGCCCATGTGATATACATCCAATGCAAAACACTGTTTTAATTTTAAAATCCATTTCTTTATTGGAAAACGTCATATCAGACGTCATATCAGTCCATAAGATGTTAAATAATAAGCAATTTTTACTTTCTCTATACATAGTATATAGAGAAGGTATAATAAACGTCAAAAAATTTGAAATCGATATTTTGACGAAATTCCTCATTTTTGACTGTCCAGAATTCAAAAAACACATTTTTGGAAAATGTCCGTCGTCTGCCTGTTTGACAAAGATAACTCAAAAACGCTTTGTGCTAGATGAATAAACTTTGGTATACGGTTTTTAGACCAAATTTACAGATTTCTATCATATTTTGAGTGAAATCCGTTCTGAGGAACTCTATTTGTCCGGCTATTCGATTATAAGTTAATACGATAATTAAAAAACGAAGAGAGCTAGATGGATACAATTCGGTACGAAGAATTAACACCTATAGTGCCGGCGTCCTGGCATAGGGGTTGCGCATCTTCCCCGTGATCTGGGCATACCGGGTTCGAGTCCCGGTTTGGTCATGGTTGTTCTTCCTGTTCTATCTGTGAGATGTGTGAATGAGCCTTCCTGTAAAAAGGGGTTGTGCAAGCGAATGAGTGATGCGTGAGTAGTCAAGTTGTACTCTTGGCCCAAGTTGGCTCTACGATAAAAACAAGAGGCGCTCCCCCTTAGGCTCAAATCGGCTGTCTTTGAACCGCGGGCTTGTCCGTGGCAAGTGCCATAAGAAACAACAACAACACCTATAGACTATGCACCAAACGAATTTTGAACCAAATCCAAAAAGGGGTTGATTGTCTATCAGTCTGTACTTTTAAAAGCATGTAATTCATGTAAAAACATGTAAAAGATCATTCAAAAACGAAATTATGTAAATACATCAAATCTGGTATGTGATTTTGTGACTACAAATGAAGTTTTGTTTCAAATTTTTATTTCATTCGGGTGGGAAAAAAATGTATCCAAAGCAATAATTCAGTTTTTGGATACTCTCAACTGCATACATGGAATTAATATCCGAAAAATTCGTCAAGGATGACACAATAGATTCAGTAAAAATGGTAAATTAACGTCAAGGGTAAATATTTCGTTAATAATTACACGCCAATGCTATGCAAAGCGTTCTCGGGATATCTTTATTGCGAGAAAGTTTTGGCGAGACCACTACCACTGGTTTACATAACCTTCTCACATTATTTGTCACCTGGATGTTAAATTAAATCCAAAATAGAACTAAGGTATCGATTCGGATTTTTCTTCCTGTAAAAGAGATAAGGACATTCATTTGCGGATTTTTAAATCAGAACTTTTAAGCATTTCTTTATAACTTTTCCAATTATATTATTAATTTCTAATTCCGACTTTAAAGATTTAAAAAACATCCTTCCGCGTCAATAGTTACAGAGAAAATGATAAGAATCGCTCAAAAAATCATTATTTGAAAGTTTTAGGATACAGGCCATGTTGCTCTGCTGGAAGAATGCCATTTTAAAGGCCGAAGGACCTTAGATTACAATACCGATTTCACCAAAGTTTATCCTTGTATTGAAACAGGTAAAATCAAATGTCGTTTTGCTGATTCGAGGGCTGGGTTGAAAGACGTTCTCGTCTTCTGACCATAGCTCTAACTTCCAATTTTCTCCTCCCCCATGTGGGAAATATATATCAATTGCTTTCCAAGATGTTTTTCTATGTAATACAGATGTGAAGATGGATTCTGGCAATCAAAAGATCAAATGTGGTGAATGCCGCAGTTGTTGCTTATATGTGAGGAACATTTCCCAATGTTATGAGAATTAACTGCTATACATCGAATTATTGAGACAAAATGCGAATCAGACGAATGTCCAGAAGGTACACATCCTTGAACTATTGCAAACTTAATTCCTAAATATAATGAACCAATACTTTGATTAAACCATATGTCTGGCACAGTTTGGTCAAATTTGACGACTGCATTATTAAATCTCAAACCTCCAATCCAATCTGATGTTACATACAATTAATAATCTAGAAAATGAATTTAAATAAATATTTTCTCTAGATATAGTGTTGTGAGCTTATTCAGTTTTTAACACGCTTCCCTGGATATGTTATAAAATAACTTTCCTTATGAAACGCGATATGGTAATTGTTTTCAAAAAAAAGTCTGTTAAACTACCCTTTCTCACATAATTTGACTGATTTTTTACGATATTGCCTTTCTTCACTCTTTTAATACCATCATTAAATAGTATTTCATGGAAGTTAGTACTGTAAATGTCAAAGATTGCTGATCCTTTCACGAAACAATTACTAATTTGTCTTTCATTTTCTACACCAGTTTTATGGTCATCGTACTTATTACACAATTACCTGCCCATCAGGCGGATTCCGAAGTCTTTGCACATCTCTGCGTCAGTCAGTGAACCTCCCAGTGAAAATACCAGGAACATGTTAGGTACCGGCACTGGCATTGCATTGTATTGTATTCCCCTAACCGACCGGAGTTTGCATACGAGATTGCCTTCTATTACATATCTTTTTTAATTCAATTCCTCTTTTCATTCGTTCGGCCGTCTGACGTAACCCCGGTCGACGACTCGGTTACATCCAAGGACATTTCCTTCTACTCCACCCCTGGGTTAATTTTATAGTTTGATGAGAACCACTGCGAAAATCCGCGTTCGAAGCGGTTTGTTGCGAAGGTGGCCGTCACTCATTGCGGAGTGCGATGTGTTTGACTATTCGTAATGAAGTCATTAAGTATGCTGATGCGGATTTTTTCTCGGTTTCATAAGAAACGAGAATCGCTCGAACATTCTGAGACTTACGCAATGTTTTGAAATGTTGCATTCCATAAAGATTGTTTTTAGTTGACAGTTAGTAACCAGTCTTGGATATTTTGTGGAAAGAATATTATGCGTGGAATTCGAAACGTATGATGTCAAATAATAACAAAATGATTTGCATTATTTTTATATTTTTTATTTAGAAGCTTGCCTCACATGGAATAATTAATTTTTTTTTTTGTTTCGTCATTAAACCTACCAGTATGATTAACTTTAACAGTCTATTACTAATAAATTTCGCAACAAAAAAAAAATTAAGAATTGCTCTTTATTGCTTTCTTTAATGATTTAGCCGATGTTGCATTCACTGTGAAAACAACATTGTTTTCAGGAGCACCAGAGTTCAGTGCTTCTTTTATCAGTATTAACAAAATTACAATTAAATATTTGCTTTTATCATTATTGATAAAATTACAACAATATTGCTTTTATCACTATTTCAAATTACAATATTTCTGCTTTTGTCAGTATTGACAAAATTATAATTAAATGTATGCTCTTGTCAGTATTGACAAAATTATAATTAAATGTCTGCTTTTGTCTGTATTGACAAAATTATAATTAACTGTCTGCTTTTATAAATATTGAAATAATCAATTAAATGTCTGCTTTTATCAGTATTGAAATAATCAATTAAATGTCTGCTTTTATCAGTATTGAAATAATCAATTAAATGTCTGCTTTTATCAATATTGAAGTAATCAATTAAATGTCTGCTTTTATCAGTATTGAAGTAATCAATTAAATGTCTGCTTTTATCAGTATTGAAGTAATCAATTAAATGTCTGCTTTTATCAGTATTGAAATAATCAATTAAATGTCTGCTTTTATCAGTATTGAAATAATCAATTAAATGTCTGCTTTTTCAGTATTGAAATAATCAATTAAATGTCTGCTTTTATCAGCATTGAAATAATCAATTAAATGTCTGCTTTTATCAGCATTAACATAATGATATTAAATGCCTATTTTTAACAGCACTGACAAAATTTAATTAATTAATTAAATTTCATCAATATTAAAATAATCAAAATCAAATTTCTGCTTTTATCAATATTTTAAAAAATGCAATTAAATGTCTGGAGATTGCCAAAATGATTAAAAGATTTTAATGGATCCAAATTCGCTGTTGATTGGGAAACACTAAAACTATGAAAACGACCGTCATTTTGAAACGGAATTGAAGAATAAAGTCGTTTTTCGTGACTCCAAAAAGATTCAGGTCTAAACCGAAAAAGAAATTTAACAACACTTTCATTCGTGATTGTATAATAAACAAATTTAAAGACGAATAGGCGATAAGTCGAATAGTCAAGTTGAAACAGCATCTTACTTTAGCATCAGCTTTTTATCAGTATCATCATTTTATTTTAGCACTATTTTTTTTTTTTTTTTTTTTTTTTTTTTACTTTTTTGGATGATTTAAGAGAATATTTTTGGAATCGCTATATTCGTTAGAATGTCATCACCATTGT
Organism: Argiope bruennichi; assembly: GCF_947563725.1. Classification (NCBI taxonomy): domain Eukaryota; kingdom Metazoa; phylum Arthropoda; class Arachnida; order Araneae; family Araneidae; genus Argiope; species Argiope bruennichi. The sequence continues at coordinate 62,388,150 of NC_079151.1, read as the reverse complement.
AAATTAAAAAAAAATAATTACAACAAAATGAAAATTAAAAAAATTGAAATCTGTTATCTCGCATTTAAGTTGTGACATTATTTTTTTAAGTCACGTGGTATCACTCCCACTGAAAAACGCCGTCTTCTCACATGATTTATATTTCGCAATCACCAACATTCAGAAAAGCAATGATTTTTGACCATCTCAAAATCACTCGAGCTCAAAAACGTTTTATGCTAGTTAGAAGAATCTAAAATTAAAAAAACATTATAATTTTCGATATCTCTCCTCTCTGTTTTGAGTTCATTCCTTCTTTCTTATTTGTGCTTCCTCGGGCGATAACTTCTTACGACCCTGTCCTTTACTGGCCAGACACACTGAACATATGAATTGTTATTGTTAGAAATTTTTGATATAGTCAAGTATATATAGCTTGAATTTTTTTAAAATAAACTAAAAATTAAACCTTTTAGAATTAAGATATTGCACAGTTCCATGTATCAAATTATAGAACGAAATAGGCATAAAATTAAGAAGTAATTTAATTCACCATTCTTTCGAGAGTAAATTTCTAATCCACATAGAAATGAAAAGGAGAAAATTTATTTCGCTGCGCCTGTTTAACCCTTTATTTACCGAATTATTTTACCATCAATTTTTTAAATTTATTTTTTAACTGTTAGTTAAATTTTGAAACAGAATAAATCCAGGAAGAAGAAAAGAAAAAAAAAACTTTTAATTAATTAAAATAATTTAATTAATTAAATTAATAAAAAAATATTTTTAATGTTATTTTTAGTTCACATCTACTACTTTCGATTGTAAATACGTTCTTCGTGTTCTTTCAAATACTGTTAGAAAAAAAAGTAGTCATACTGTGAAGATATCAGCCGCATTTAAACGGCACTTTAAAGTACAGTCAGTAAATAAAAAGTTAACTGCTTTGATCTAAGTGGCAGCGTGAGAACCATTTATATCGCATTAAAAACGTCATTTTTGACAGCCTTTTTTTTTTTTTTTAATAATTTGGTCAGTAATTATTATGTCAATAATTTTATGGCTTTGCATGTATAATAAGTCAGTTATCTCTCGAGGCACAGCAGGCCCCATTTTTTTTCCAGAAGCTTTATAAACCAGTTTAATTTTATGACATGATGGTTACACTTGACTATTACGTCCTTAAATCCTGTGTGGAAACTAAGTAGCTTATTTAATGTCTGTTATAAAGTTAAGTGCCTAGTAGAGAAGATGAAGCCTATCACGATACCTTGTCATTACAAGCTTGAGTGCTTTCAAATTTCGATTTGAGCCTAATTAACGTCGTGTAACGGGATCCCCATCCCGGAAATAGACCAACGGACACTTCCATGTCTCAACGGAATGCCTCGAAATGACAGTTAAAGGATACTATGGATTTTATTTATATTTCCTTTCAGTAATGCATCTATGGCATCGGTGTATTTGTTTACACTGATGCCATAGATGCATTGTATAGATAGTATAAAATGAAGCCTCTGTATGTTTGAAAGAGAAAAACTCGAGAAATACTTAATTGATATTGGAGATGCCATTTGTACCATTTTGTAGAGCATTTATTGGGGAAGCTTTTAACATATTGAAGTCAAATCAAAATTAAAAAAAGGAGTTTTATAATTGCGATTTCATTTATTTTCCTACTAAGATTTGCACATACGTAAGACAGCAATATCTGTGCTTTGTACCTCTCCGCGATTGTGCAAAAACCTGAAACTGCGCATGCGCATATAGCAAATGCAATACGTTTCTTTGTTTACGTCTGATTTTAAGCAGATTAGATTAAAAAATTACTCCGAATTATATATTTCCAATCTCCAAAGCATACCTGTACCAAATTGGTAGTTCTCCATTAAACATTTTGTCTTGTAGATTGCCAACACATTCACTTCTTTTTTATTATTATTAGAAGAAATGTATTCTATTCATAGTAAAGACTGAGCTGGAAAATTCCTGAAAATATAGTTAATATTGTAATCAAATCATTTGTCTGTAAAAATTGTGATCTGGAAGAGAGGTGATCTGGAAGCTTGGGAAGAGAGGTGCCATCTTACGCGTCGTCCTCGTCATCTGACAGCAGTTTAAAATTACGAGGTCCATCCAGAATAGCCCTAATGTTGCGTTAAATTAGCGTGACGTTAATATAACAAAACTAAACTTCCGTAGAATCTTTAAAAGAAGGTTGAATACGTTCTTCTTTATTGCCATTTAAATAAGCAACCGTTTATCTTCTATTAATTAATCAACTGTCAATAATTCCGAAAAGTAATGATATTATTGTCATAATTAATATACTATTCAAAAATGATCTTTGCTCCTCTTTCACAACGAAAACGACATAAAATGGTAATGATATTCATCATTTACATCATATGATTGATGAATATCATCATAATACTTATGAATAAATCGATACTGTAATTAAACGACGTATAACAAAAGAAAAATGTAATCGAAGCTGATACTGTACTTAGTTTAGATCCAAGCAGATTATGGAACGTTCTTTTTTTTTTAATTTTTTTTTTTTTTTTTTTTATATGTAGTATGGGAAAAGTACAGTAATCGTCAAGGATTGGATTGTCTGTAAAAATACCAGATAATCCAGGACATTATATTCTAAATTAAGACCAATGCGGGACAGCCGAATAAAGTCCGTCATCAGTGCCAACAATACATAATACAAACATTAATTAACAGAAATTTACCTCTTGGTTAAATCAAGAGACAGCGAGCTGAGTAAATATGAATGACAAGAATAAATTTTAGTTTCGGAAATGGATTCAGTTGAGAATTTAATATCTCCTTCAAATAACGTTGCAAAATATTCGTTCATTATGCAGCTCATTTCCCCAGTCTATTGACTCGGGAAATAGGGGAGTGTTTCACTCTGTTTTGGATAATATTAATGATTTGCTCAAAGGAGAGACTTAAAAGATTGAATTAAGATTTCTTTATTGGAGGAGAAAATCTTCTATTCTTATGATCATGGTTACGAGATAAATTTCTAATTTCTAATATATCGCACTTAATAACATTAGAAGAATACTTTATTCATCTGTCCCAGGATAATAGGGCCAATTTCAAATTTTAATTGTTAATTTCAATTCGCAAAAATATTTTGTATTGAGCTTGTAAATAATTAGTCTGCATTAGAAATAAGATTAATTCATTTTATTTAAAAATTAATTGAAACGGTCAATTTTGAAAGTGATGTAAATATAAATAAACTTTTCATTCTTTTGTATAATAATAATAAACATTATAAATTATAACTTTATAATAACATAACATAAATAATAAACATTATAAACATAACATTATGAATAAAAACATTAATTAATAGTCATAAATAACTATAAACATAAAAAATAAACCTCTTATAAAGCGACTAGATATCAGATATGTAAAGTACGTTTCGATAATTAATTTTTTGTCTTTCCAACAAAAGTTGTCCTAAATTAAACAAGTAATATTTAAAAAAAAATTAATTCAATTCCTACTTAGGTCAACAAAGAAACATTTTATTTTACTTACTTTTTATTAAATAATTATCAAAAAAATAAATATAAAAAAATTATTGATTTTCGCAAGAATTGAACTCGCATTCTTCACCTTCACGTGAAAAATACTGAAATCCTTGCATTTTAAAGATTGAGCTACTGCCTGTTGATTTCAATTTTCATTACAAATTGCTACAGCTCTATTTAAAGTATTAAAAATTAATTAAATTTAATTAATGAATTAATATTTGAAAAAACTGCATTAAGATCGAGTGTCATCCATTACAAGTTTTAAAAAATGTATTTGAACTTGAGTGGATGAATAAAAAATATTTTATTAACGATTGAAAATTTGCACAAGATAGAAAAATATATATAGGGAGAGTGTGAACTAATAGTAGGAATTGAAAAAGCGCTCTTTGTTTAAATAAAATGTAACAGATAGTCCATTGTGTACTTAGAAAAAATGATTCACAATGTAAAAGCATTTAAAAGATTTCATTTCTAACAGTGCTAATTTCTGAAGAATTCTCTTCTTGTAAATAATCATGAGTTGATTTCATTAATCTTAATAAACTTGAAAAAATGCTGGTATAAGTGAGTTACAAATTTATTAACTGAAACTCATGATGGAAGCTATATTTAGAGATCACTGTATTGATAGGCATTATAACCAATTATCTCCAGGCGACCCCAGACTATTGCAATTAGAGGGAATGGTCTCCGCAATACTTTCTTGCATCTCCTTTTCCCTCATAAAATTTTAGTCCTTGGGTAAGGCCGTGAATGACATTGGCGAACAATAGCTACAAATATTGATATTTGGCGCGAATCTAGTGGTTTTGCTACATCCACTATCAGATTTTTTTGGCTGCTCATTCTTGGTTTGCTGTTAATACACAAGTACCTGAAAATCAAATTTCTATTTCAAACGCCTTTTTTTTAAACAAAATTATCATAGAGTTAAACTGTAGTCATAAGATTTCATTTATTTAAGGCATTGCGCTTATTTGCATCAGAAAGTATCGATGGATGGACAGTGAACCTCTTTGTCAAATTTGGTACAAAATTTCATAAGAGTTTATATTTTAGATACTAACTCTCCGTGCACCAACTTTTATTTATGTAGATTTTTTTACCTTTTGTAGTAATCGTATTAGCTCGTACACAGACAGGTAGATTTCTTCTAAATGAATTACGTTCAAAATTTGACAGAAATCTTAAAAAGTGATGTAAATTATTTATACCAAATTTCATTTGTCTAGCTGAAATCATTTTTGTGTTATCATATTAACAGACAGACATAGTTTAAATGCACTTTTTTTTTAAATTTGGATATGTCTAAAACTTGGACATTCGTCAAAATCTGGAGTTCAAATTTTTCAATGATTATTATACTTCCTCTTTATACAATACATATACGAGAAAATATAAAAAAAAACTTCGAATGTTGCAATAGAAACTTCTTATTCCATTCACAGGAGGGTCTGGTAATAAAGAAGGATTGAAGAAATTGAACTTCCAGTGGTGGAGAATCGTATATCAATGGCCGTCATCTCTATGTAATCTCTCTCTCTCTCTCTCTCTCTCTCTCTCTCTCTTTAAATCTCGGAGTAAGTGATCCTACGAAATTTTTAAACATAGCCTAGATCAAATGACACTAGAAATTCCTTTACTGAAAAAAAAGAAAAGAAAGAAAGAAAAGAAATTGCACAGGAGAAAAAATCAGGGACCTCTCTAACAGGATCTAAATTTCTTTGTATAAAGTGTTAGAGGAGTGTAATACTTTATAGATGATAGAGGGTAATACCAAAAAAATATGTTTTCTAGTGTATTATTTATGTTTTTAAAATTTTTATTATTTCTCTAAACAATTAATCTTGCAGTAAAGTAGAGAAAAATTCTGATATTTTTAATGGTTGCTGAATGCCAGATCAGTGATCGGCTGAAGCGACACATTTGGGAACTATTTGGCGACTTACTAGGGAATTCAGTGACGTATTAGGAAGTAGGATCCGTAGATCCTTCTAGGAAATTCCGAACCCTATCACTTAGAAGTGTTGAATGTTGAGAGGGAGCTATTTACTTAAATTCTGAGTGCTATAGCTGCATTCTATCTGTTCTACGCATTATCCAGCTGGTCAGATTTTTTTCAACATACCACTACCAAGAGTTTTCTGTAGCAATAAAAACTTGGTAGAAGGTAGAGGTTGCTAAACAAAATATGTTCACATATTGTCCAAGTTATAATATCGTCAAAGTAAGAATTTCAACCATTAAACGGCTTGCCATTTCTACATCTCTATGTAAATACACTCTCTATTATCCGAATGATGTTTCCTATAATGCATATTCTTATGTTGCTCTGGTTTATTTTTTACTAGTTTTCTTTGTACTTCGGTTCTTTCAGTTTTTTTAAATTTCGTTTCGATCCGTTTGACTTAAATTTTGTGTTAATGATTCATTCAAAAAAAGTATTTTTTTAGCATCAAATGATTATAGAAATTAAAGTCGTATTATTTTAATAGTCTGACACGTTTTTTTTATTATGTGAACATGTTCTTTTTATTATGTGAACATGTTCTTTTTATTATGTTATTTTACATGAACCTTCCGCATGGAGACGAATATCATAATATCATAGTATCATTAGGGAATTAAGAGGCTGGATAATTTATTACAAACTGAACATTTTCTTTTGTGGCAATGTAATTCAATTTTCTGACTCTTTATGGATTAAAAACGGTTTGGGTTTCATTGCAATAATGAAATATAATGCTGAAAACTATGCAGAAGAAATGTTTATAAAAAATTATTTAAATTTAGTAAAAAATTTTTGGACAATTAAATTAACATTTTTAAAATAAATTTTGTGCAGAAAATGTTTACGGGAGTTATCACGGGAAAAAGCTAAAAGTTAATTTCATTTTTATATAATGCAAATTTTTATTAATGTTTTTAAAAAAATCACTCTGAGGTGCACATTTCTATCATCCAAGTTTGATTGCACTAAATTTGGAAGTTACAATTTATACCACAGAATTCGTACAGCACACTCTCAAGTATCCGGCCTAATGTGGCGGAAGGACAGGCGAGATAACAAAAAGCCGGATAAACCAGAGATCTATGAAATCATTTCTTTGCTTGCCAGTACCAGAAGACAAAGTTTTTGTACCAAAAACACATTGTTATAATACATATATTCACACTTCTTACTGAGTACTAAGCCCTCTATTTATCTCAAGCCAAATAAAAGGTGAACACGGCCGCAACTCGGTGTAAATATAGAAGCAGTTGCCGGTAACGTGTCGAATAGAAGGCTGCCTACTGGCATTTTATATACTGCACTGCAAGAATTTATTAGAGAAAAAGTAAGTTAAAAGACAAACTGCTCACATTTCAATATGAATTCAGTACACTTCACGGTGCACTTCATTAAACATACCCTAAGAACAATTTAATGAATCCTGTACGTACTGTGAAGCTATAATCAGGAACAACGGCAACAACTGTAGTCCGTTACGCACTGACGAAACAACGAACAACGAGCAGAACGCTGCTCTTTTCTTGTCACAACTTATATTTTGAACACGACACGATCGTAGGACGATCGTAGCAGACACCCTCTTACAATGCCGTGGCAATGTTGCCAAAGCAATGTCTTGCCTTCCTCAATTAATTACGATAAAGGAAACTAAGCCGGATAGTACGGAAGCCGGAGAGTCGCGAACTGGATACTCAGGAGTGTACTGTATTTATATTGATAAATATTAATATTATCCTTGTAGTTTATAATTCATAGATTTTATATTTTTTAAATTATATTTATTTGATTACTAGAAAAATAAAATTTCTTAATTCATCTGCCTCGTTCTTGCGACCCTAAGCGGAAGACTAATCGAAAATCCTCCATTAACTCATTACAATGCCAAAAAGGAAATTTCACAGTCGAAAGCATCGCCATATCCTAGCTCTTCATCATATTAAATGTTACTCATTTGCTCTATCTTTAAAATTCTGTCCCCTTTCTCGCCACTTATGTATGGGAGGAAATACTACTCGACTGTGAACCATTTTTCCACCCTTTTCAAAGAAGACATCATTTCCAACATCGATTTCACACATAATTTTCTTTTCTCTGCAAAACACGTTTAAGTAGAATTCGCTCCAGTAACAAACGTGAATTTTGTTGGAGATTCACACGATTTATTGCGGTGTATTTTAGCGAAAATGAATGACTTTTCCATTTATACGTTTTTCCATAATACGTCCCATTATACGTTTTCGTGAGAACTCTAGCACAGAAGTTGCTAATCGTACAATTTCTTATAAAAAGGTTTTCCCATTTTTGATATATATTGCATAATTCCTGAATCTTATTCTTGAATGCCTTGTCGAAAGGCGTTGCTGTGTGCTACTTGCACTGACTATTAGGGGCATATTTAAGCATTTCATGGCTCTAGGTAATGCACACTATAAGGCCCTCCTTTCAATAGGATTGTCAAACTAGTTTCATATTTCAAAAATGAAATTAAGCTATGAAAATGATTTATTTTGGGTTACTTGTTTTTTAATTTATTAATTTTAAGAATATGTATTATTATTATGATTCCAAATATCCGATATTTACTTAGCACATATTATTAAAGTAGATATTATGTTTTATAAATATTCTAATAATTAAGTGAACATATAGGATTCTTAACAATTAGGATTAAGTGTTAATATTATCCTAACATTTTACCGTTCATAAAATTTGTATTTTTTACAAACTTATTTATTTGAAAACAAGGGAAATGAAGTGTTTTTATCCTAACTGTTTGAGGCCGAAAGGTTTCAGGGTCAAGACTTGATTCCACCAAAGAACCATCGTGAAAGCGGGTATGGTGCACATTAAATAAGTCGGGTCCCACTGGTGTGATGTGGAAATTTGGAGAAAGGATTTCCAGATCAGGTATCGTCCTCGTTACCTAAACGCTCAAAATTTCGTCCACCAGAAAATAGCCATTGTGTTGTTTTAAAAACGGGACGTTATATAACTGAACTCAACTTAGCGGCGCTAGGCGGGTTGCCTGGCTTTTTCCCGTCAGGAGTTCGTCACCTTTAGAAACGTATCTTAGCTATCTTGACCTATTCATTGAAACCCCAGAAACTTAAAAGAGATTTTTTTTATAAGAAGTCATAATTACTTATATGATTCTAGCAGTATTAGTTAATTTCTTGATTTCGATTTATTAGAATATTGTCCCATTTTGAAGATGGTCACTTTCATATTCAAATGGAATGACCCCTGTTTTCCCTAAGTATCAGGGGAAGTTGAAAGAATAGTCCCATTTCTGCTCATGATAATAATAGAATGCATTAGTTCGCAAACGTATCCTGTAAAGTTTTCTGTTTAATAAAAATTAGTAATTTCTTTGTACAAGCTTTCCTACATCAAGCCCAAAATATTAGTATCTTTGAGTGAGCAATAATGAATTATTATTAGAAAGGCACAAATTCGATTAGAAAAAGCAACATTTAAGTCGTGCTGAGATAAATTATTGTGCAATGTAAGGTTGGTTACACCCAGAGGAGGCCCAAAGCAGTACATCATGCAGGACCTCATTTCTAATAAACTAATCAACTTAGTTTCGCATTTCAACACATTTTTATCATCAATTTAATGATTTAATTTAGATTAATTTTCTATTTTAATCATTTTGAGAAAATATATATGTTTTTATTTATTATATCTTATGCTCCTGTGCTTATATACAATTATAAAACACTTGGTGTTTAACACTTTCAATGCTACCAACGAGATAAAAACTCCATGAAAAGACAAATATCAATTCTTCAGGCTGTTGACATATTTTATACAAAAAATAAATGAAAAAAGTAAAAGTATTCTTCAGATATATATTAGAAAGGTCAACCTATCTAAACTGGCATAAGAGACAAATTTTAGCTCACAGAAACCTGTAATTGGAAGTATCTGAAAGATGAGATATCTCGTCGGTAGCATTGAAAGTATTAAAAGTACTATAACAATTTAATGAATACGATGAAACATGTAGGAACCAGTCTAATTATATTTTGCAGTATTAATATTATCATAATATTTAATAATTCATGAAAGTTATATTTTTTACAAATTTTTTATATGACGATTCGGGAATAATAATAATTTTTAATCGATCTGCTTGCGGGTCGCCTTATTCCAGCAACCTAGTCGAAAAACCGCCAATGTTTACAACAGAGGTGGGCATAAAGTCGATCACGATCGACCGATGGACCACCAAGATATTTTGAAGTGACCGCCTTTACTAAGACATAAGACAGGCATACTAAAAGAAACATATTTATGGAATATTGTATTCTCTTTGTCTCTTGAAGAAAACGAAGTTTTTCTTATTCAAAATGATATAATTTTAAAAGCACGTTGTTCAGAACATAAGAATATGGAATGTAATGGACGTATCCTGATTTTAAAAAAGTTGCATATCATTTAATATCGTTCTTCGGTTCTGCCTACCTATGTGAATCTGTATTTTCAACGGTGAATATAACGTATTGTTCCAGCCTCACAGACGACCACTTAGAATCCAGTGCAAGATTAGTAGTTAGTAATTATATACTGAAATTTTGGTGGACAGTATGGATCCGAAGTCTTCTGCTAACTATAACTACAAAAACTAACTTTAGATGAAAATGATTTATTTTTAAAGTATTTTGATTTTTTTTAAATATTAAACGCATCATTTGATATTAAATATTATATTTGTGACAATTATTATTATTTTTGTAGTAATGTAGGTAAGTACATATTCCATATTTATTATTAAATTATAATAAATATTGTGGACCTACGCCACTGGGTGGAGCGCAGTACCTTGAAAAAAAATTATAAGCAGCCCGTACCCTGAAAAAGTTTACCCACCTTTGATTTTAACAACCTACATCATTATGGGCAAAACTTCAGTGATTAGAATATACTATTTAAGATATTATCATCAACTAGATGACGACCCATCTTAAATTGTGCGTCAACCTGAAAAATAAAAATAAAATAATAATATTAATAAGAGGGAAAATACTGCATATGTTGCTTTTTTTTTTATATGGCTTATCAAGACTTGCATTTCCTTAAAGAGGGGAAGAGGCGGGGACGACAAAGAGGATAAAACATGTAATAAGTGGACCTCCTCTCCCATGGGTCAGAGCCACGTGCTCTGTTTCATTCATTTCGAGTATCAGCTGAAATGAAGCTTTGCAAATACGCTTCCTCGTGGCGAGGGAAAAAACGAAATAATTTATGAGGAGTTGACAAAGTCCAAGAACCTTAGAGGAATTCAGGAGGGAAAAAAGTCATCAATGTCTGAAATGTCACTGAAACGAATGCGGTGGCGGTCAAGTGGCAACCTCTGGACGAATTGTGCTGATCGCGAAGGAATGACTTAGAGCTCTTTATTTTATTCAACAGAAAATGCTTCTCTTTGATTGTAAATGGAGAAGCTGGGTTGAAAGAACTCGGGGTAAAAAAAAAAAAAAAAAAACTGGAAATGAGCGTTAGAAGCATATATCAATCAGGCTCTCATTAAATTTAAGATAAATGTATAACATTAAAATTTTATTTCAAAAAATAGTTTTTTAATCCGCAAGTGGCTATTATTGAACAGAAAAATATGAGTGAGAGTCACACTGTATGTCAGAAACAGTAAATATTCGAAATGTATTGGATATTAACTATTTTAACATAATAGTGTTTACAGACTGATATACTATCATATATATAATGTATATACATGATGTGTAAAGTATACATGACGTGAAATTATATATACAAAGTACTTGTATACATGAAGTATGCATAAGTATTTGTATACATAAGTACTTGTATACATAAAGTATACATACAAAGTACTTGTATACATGATGTGTAAAGTACGTGTATACGTGATGTGAAAAGTAAAGTAAAAAAAAAATCATCTGTAGGCAGATTATTAAATATACAGCTACTAAACTTTACTTGTTAGATAGTAGGTGCTGATCTTGTTGATTTGAGAAAGATGCTTGAAATAGCAACAATTGTTATGGCTTTCTTTTATAAGTTTATTACAAAAGACACTTCATGAAAAGATTAAAGCTGTTGTTGATGATTAGTTAGACTGTTGATGAATTAGTTATGTTTAATGAAAAACATTATTTAAATTTTTTATGATTCAAAATATCTTAACAGATCTTATCAGGATGTTATAAATAATTTGCACAAATATTCAAATGGAATTTTAAATAATAATGATAATAATATTCTAAAATAATTTTTTTTACACAAATTGATGTTTTTGTAGTTAAAAATTAAGTAATAATAAATACCTGTGCTCATTCATGCTAATGCTATAATCTTTTTAAATTACATTGGATTTATCTTCTCAATATTCATTCTAAATTCTTTATCGAAATTAGTTTTCATAACTTTTTGCTTTTTAAAGAGATTTATTAATGTTTAAAAATAAAATAGGTTTTTAATCTTTTGTTCACACAGTTGTTACAAAATAAATAAATAAATGTAATGTTACAAGAATGTGTTTGTTCCCAAATGGCCAATTTTGAGTTCCATTTGATAAAATTATATTTGATTTGATGAAATGTATGCATTTATTTGGAATATTCATAATAGTTTTTGCCATGTTAATCAAACAAAATTCTTAGTTTTAGGAATGAAAGTTTTCATTTTAATAAATATTATTCAGATAATTCGGCCACATTTTTTAAATAAATTATTTTATATTTCATAGGAAAATTGATCGATTGCTTTATCCTTATAATTTAAAAAGAATATTTCGTATTTAATTCTAATAGAACGACTTTATTACTTTAAAAAAATCAAGGAAATATAGAAATTAATAGATGAAATATTAACTTTTAATTAATATAATACGCTACAAAAACATGTGATAACTAAAAATACTAAGTGAAATGTTTTCTTCGTAAATCACAGAAGTACAATTACGAATTCTTCTCTTCCAGTTGTCAAGTAAGTTCTGTAAATAAGAAAACACAGAACTAATATATTGTCCCATCCTCTCAGTTCTTGTTCCTTTTATTGTTTGTTTCTCTGAATCATTTCCCCCCTCGTGATCTGAACTAATCAATGTCAGTCTCTTGGCAAAATAGTTCTTTCCCTTCTTCAAAGATGGCGCTCTGCTCGACATTAATACCTTTTAAGGGGAAAGGGGGATATTAGAAGAGATAATAATTGACAATGATGCGGAAGAATAATAATTCGAAAGATAAGGGATGTGCACTTACTAGGAAATGAGGAATGTCGCCCTCATTTTGGAAGCAGATAGAGGGATTTGATACTGAGAGAAAGGAACATTATCGATCATTTTACTTCATTTCAAATTGAAGTCAAGGTGTCTTGTTTCGTAATCTAACTCCTTTTGTATGTCTCTTCAGAGCATTTCGCCTATGTATTTCTGAAATTGAGATGGGAAGCTAATATATATATGCACACACACACACACATTAGCAATTACATTTATGCACCCTATATGTGGAATGGGAAAAAAAAAAATGAAAAACTTTTAGAAATTTAAATTTAACATTAATTTTAAAATTTAAATATTTCCCAAGCTAATTTTCCGGTTTTAATAATTTTTAAATTCCTTCTCCCCATCTTTTTTATATTAGATTTCAAATACATATATGTAATGATATTTTTAAATCTAATTTAAAACAATTTTCTAATTTTTATCTTAATTTAGCCAATATTAACTGCATGCTAAAATGGTCTCTTATTTCCTGATATGATTCTACTTTTTTTTAAATTTAATTAATCCTACACGATCCAAAACTGCTTTAATCAGTAAGTTCCTAAGCTCTGAGTAAAGGGACAAAAAATCCTTAATGTTTGCAACATTCTTTTAAAGATACCTAAATTCCCTTACTTAAATCGGCAAGTGTAAAAGAAATCCCTATTAAAATCTCATAATATAAAATCACTGGGAAAAAAATTCTGGTCTCTTTCATTCTTTTTCATTTGTACCGCTTATGAAGGGACGTCAGTTTGATCATCGCTTCTTGTACATAAATTATGCCTCCAGGGATAGAATAAATTCAGTTTAAAAATTCGAAAGTGCCTTCTCTAATCGGCCACGGAAGTACTTAAAAATTATGTTTTTACATTTCATATATGATATATGCTTATTTCTGTCGTAAAATGTCTTATGATATCTTAATGATCTTGTTACCTTTCCTAAATTTAAATTGTTCTACTCTCAAATATCAACATTGATATAACTTTTAAATATGACTGTTGCATATACACACCTTAAAAATCTTAAATGGAAATTTAGGAGCACAGCTTAAAAATTACAATTATCCTTTTACCTAAAACATCCTACATATATTTAATTGATTTAAAGATCAACAATTCTACCCCAGTTTAACTTCGTTACAACAAATTTTTGAAAATGAATAGTAGTAAAATTCTGCTGATTTGCAGCCTTAGTGCCAAACATATTCCATTTTGCATCTTTTAGGTTGCTGTAATAATAATTTCGAAAAGAACTATGTAATTTAAAGTTTATTTATAAAAGGCAACCCCCGCCTCCCAAGAATTAAAATATTACTTAGTAACATATTAGACCAGATCTACAGCTGATATAGCAAATATACATGCGAAAAATGTAGTAAGCCAGTAACATAGATTGATTGATATGCATGTAAAAACTTAAATAATATAAAATTTAAAACTTACTTAACGATCTAATGCAGGGTCACCTGCATTAGATCGTAAGTAATAAATTTCATATCTCCCATCTTAACTTCAGAATGATAACAGCTGAAGTAATGAAAGTGGTGTCTAGGTATAACGAAATGATGAGATGATTCATAGCGCTACCTGGTGGTTGACTCCAGAGTAATTATTCCTTTCTAGGAAATGGTACAAGATGTAGAGGGAGGTGTCAGTTTCGTTAAAACACTTGAAGAATATTAATGAGTAGTACAAAATTCTTGATATTTTCCTAGAGTTTTACTTGGCATAATTTTACTGTGTCATATGGTATGTAACAGTAACGCGTCTTCCTATATGCTGGTTTCCTATATGCGTACACTATTACTAATTGAATTATGGTTGTAAAAAATATAGTGAACCTTTATTTATTATTTTTTTTTATTAAAAATAACTTTTTCTGCTTTTGTCCATATCCCGAGATCTCACAATTTCGGAAAATGCGAAATAACTAATATGCATTTTAATTGTTCTTAGTATTAATGTGCACCACGTATCTTTTTGTACTAAACCAATAACTCTGTACAACTTTGTGACCGATATCCCCCATGAACTTTTATGAAATGTACATATTTAATTTAGTGTTACAATGTTAATTTTTGTAATTTACACTATTTTTGAAATAGTAACACAAACACCATTTTCCACTTGGAGTCGCTGTAAAAGAATTTTTTTTTTTTGCTTAACACATAGCTATTTTACAATACATAGGCAGCACTTTCATTATATAACTGTTGGCGTACTGTACTGAAATTAAGAAGGAGAGGCAGGGGATAAGAGATCTAAATGGGCACCTTCTATATAAAGTTGAGTGTTTATTTGTACGTCTTATACAAATCTACAGTTTGTCCCGATCTTGATACAATTCGGTACATGAACCCCTCAAGACGAAGAAAAAATTACTGTCAAATATTCAAAATATTAATTAAAACATCCGCTAATTAAAAATTAAGGAAGATTTTTGATGTTTTTAGTGATAACTTCGAAAAATATAACCTCAAAAAAGTTCATTTATATGTGTAAAAATTGCATTTTTAATTACATTCATTTTGTTTCAATATAATTTTTTCTAATATTAATACTTTTTCATTTCATTTGAAAAGTTTATTTTCTTAAGTATGTAAGAAGTACGTAATTGCTATCTATAACAACGTTTTTATTGCTCTGATGAAGTTCAACTTACTTTCATTATTTAATTAAACATTCAATCGCGTACTTGAGCCAGTGTTTAAATTACAATAAAAAATAATTTTCTTTGTGCATTAACACTTAAGTAGTTTCTTTTTAAAATAACGCTTCAAATTCAGATATCTTTTCACTATTAAATGAAAGCAATATAACGAATAAATAAAGAAAAAAAGTGATAATTTTTACCACTTTAATTAACATTTAAAAAATGCATAATCATATTTTATCACAGTATAAAATGATTGCGGCAAATACAATGAAATTAAATTTCTTGAAATCATTTTCTTTCTTGTACCGTCGAAGCCTAAGACTGGAACTTGGAATCCGATCTAAATATATAATAAATGAAGGTCAAAATTTCAATGAATTTAATCTGAGATTATCGGATATTTAATATATTCAAGTTTTTTACTCCTTTTTTTATACCTGATATTAAAATTAAAGTTGACAATGCAATTTGAAATAAATATTTTCTTTCAAAATTATAAAAACTATTTTCATTGTAATCTTTATTGTAAATGCAATTATAATAATTTAAGTATAAATAAAAAAATGGAAATATAAATCGTTGGAAGATTTTAAATTAAAAAGTTAAAAAAAAAATCCTATACTTATATTTCTTATTGTTACTTTTTTATGATTAATCCATTCTGGGGACATTTTATTGAATATATATTAACTTTTGAAGGCGAGTTGGAAAATTCAATAATATATCAGATGATAAGCAATTAATTTTCATTCATAAATAATTATTTGAATTTTTTTTCTCCTCTTTTTTACTCTTTTGAAAAACAAAATACAATTAAAACATTGAGGAAATATAATATGAAATTTAAAAATTTGTACATTTTTAAATTAAATTTTTTGGAACAAAACATATAATTAAGTTCATTTCAGTTCAGTTGTTTTTGATAAACCAATGGACAGGGTGGATTAACACTGCAATCAACTTACGTGTTTGTCTACGAAACACGGATGTTTGCGTTTGATGTTGCCAAAGCATGGTGATAAATATTTCCATAATTTGTTTTAACTGCTCATATTAGTCTCACCGAGCTGTATCTGCAGGGAAACAATATTTTTTTCTTCAACTGTAATAACGTGATTCGAAAACCTGTTGAAAATTTTGAAGGTTCACCTTCATGAAGCAGCTGGAAAATTCTATTGTCTTTAATTATTCTTTCGAAATAAAATAACCAGCTGAAAATATGAAAAGCAAATGGAATTAAACATTGGGATGAACCCGCATGCATATTCGGAAAAAATACAAATTATAATTATAAAATGATAACAGATGTGTGCGAACTTTCCAAATGAGGGCATTTATTCAATATATAAAATAGCATAAAATTATTCTGTTGATAAAAGAGAAAATATTACAAAAAGCGACACTGTTTAAATCTGGAATGCTTTCATTTAATTTAAGTATCTTTCTTGATTTTTAATACCTAGATTATTCGTTATTTTTCAGGGATAGGATTGTCAGATGGAAATAATTATTTTCCGTTTACTCATTTTAATCTTTTTGTTAGAAATATTTATAGAATAAATTTTAGTAATTTATCATATTTTATTAACAAATGTAAAAAAGAAAGGATTAAGATAAATAAGATGTGGTTAAGTTTATTATTACTATTATTGCAAAATTTCATGAAAAATCAGTTTATGAGTAAAATGCTGTTAAATGAGATAAAAGCTTTTTAAGACAGTTTATAATCTAGTTTACATACTAAAAATAGAATTTTAACACACAAAACTACTATTAATGCTCAAATAATAGATACATGTTAAAGAATTGGAGTAAAAAGGAATTTCACACACTGTGTAAACAAAGATATCTAATACTGAGTCGCTTGTTTCTAGTATTTTTCTTTGGGGGAGGGGGGCTTTCTTTTTCACATGTCAAATCGATTCTAAAAAGTGGAAACTGTGAGTGTTTATTGGATGAATGAAAGAGAGGTAATAGAAAAACCAACTTGCATTCCATAATACATTGTCCACTTATCGACTTTGTCTTCTGTTGTGTTTTGACATACTTTAAGCAGGAAATACAATATATGCAACAGTCCCAGATTTAAACTGGTGCTACTCATTGCACGATATCACATACATACGAGTAAAATCATTGGAAATTATTTTATTTCTATGATAAATCACTGATATTGTACTCTGAAGCTTTTATTCTTCGTTTTGTTATATGGAAGATGGTTCCCGTTGCCTTTACAGGTATGGTCGTAAATCTGCCATCTAACTCATTGTAGGACCACTCTCACCTGTGAACGTCGATCAGGACTGCAAAATGTCGGTAAAATGAGCAGGAATCAAAGAAGCCAGGAAAACCACAGGCGAAAGGAAAGAGGGCAAAATGCGCCGGAAAGGCGCGAATGGGCCATCGGAACGGGCCTTAAATCGTCACAATCTAAGTGAATCGCACATTTTATGATAATGAACAACCAATTTAACAACATAAATTATATAATTTAAACCCTTTTTTTAAAGTTTTTACTGTTTGTTAATCTTTACTTTTTGATATCTTCATATTGATATATAAGTAAAGTCATTAATTAAAAATAGGAGGGTTAATATTTTTTTGTCTAATGATTAAATAGTCGTAGAATTTTGTTTCTTATTCAAATGATAGAAATTCCATAGAAGAATAAAATAATAAATGAAAATAAAATAATATATCATAAATATAGTTATCAAAACACAATAAAGCTGTTCTGTGTAATTTAATAGTGTGAATTCTGATTATCTAACTAAAGAATTCAATGAATCTCGAATTTTATGTGTAGATCGAAACGTTTTTAACTGTGCATTTATTGCACAATATTAAAATTGCGAATATTTTTTCTAGATTGGAAAGTTTCGAATTATTATAAAAAATAACATTTTAAAAATTACCACGAAACAAAATCTTTTATTAAAATAATTTCATACTGAATTTCTTGCTATATATTTAATAATAGTTAACGTAACATAATTTTGATTTATTTTTCATTCTTTTATGAACCTGACAAAATTTTTCGAATTAAAATGAGGTATCATTTTTTCCCCATCCAAATAGGTTCTTTAATGATGTCGAAGAAAACATACAACAAGTAATAAAAGTATCCATATATCAAGTGAGTTCAAAGGGTTCATCGAATCGCAGGAAACAAGTGCAAGTGGCAATAACATTAGACTCAGAGGGCATGACAAAAGATCGCACGTTTCAGGTAAAGAGTAGAGTTTTTTTGCAGTCTATGATTTAAATCGTGGTTCCAGTGGCTAACAGAGCATTGCTTCAGTACGCCAGGTGAGCAGTCCTCAAGAATAACACTGGTGATAATTGTTATCTACGCTTGTTGTGAAGTGGTAGCAGTTTACTTCCGATAATACTACTCGCAGAATTTTAATTTTGAATTCGGCCATTTCCTCATTTGGAAGCTCTTTTTTTCGTGAAATGATGCTGGGGATGAATGTGATATTTTTGTATTGGAATTTGGTTAATCCGGAGCTGAAGGGAAGAATTAAGAAAAACTGGATCTAACAATGATTAGAACAAGAGAAAAAACAGTTTATTAATTAAAAATGACTATAAATATTTATTTTTAATAGCGGACAGGTTTAATAAATAAATACTTAATCATTTTAATAAATCAAGTGACGAAAATTCTAAATTCTAATTATGATGATAAATAATTATAATTTAAAAATATACTGCATTTTGAATACAGCAAATGTAGAATAAAATTTTAAAATAAGAAGTGCTTTTCGTATCTACAATGTTCAATATTTTTATAAAAATTAATTATTAGAGCATTAGAATGAAATTAGATTAGAAAATATAGAGTTTTTGACATGAATTTAATATTTTTACTGAATATATGGTGCGAATATGTATTTTGGACACTTTTTTTTCGATTGATTTTAATCAACATTATAATTGTAGTCACAAGATAACATACCGTATTTCACTGATTTAAGTCGTTGCTTTATGAATTATTGCGTTTATATGCATGCGATCGACAGAAAGTCAATCTTTTGATGGATTTGGTTAAAATTTCTTGCAGACCTACACTTTAGATGCTACATTTATCAACCAAATTTTATCTATCTAGATTTTTATGTTTTGAAATTCATTTGCATTCAAACAATCGGAGAGATAGGCATCATATGAATGGGTTCCTTTAAAAATTTTATAGAGATGTAAAAATTTTAGGTTGAGTCCATATATCAAATTTCATCAATAATCAATTATATTAATTTTCATCAAGTACTTCATATTTATTCTGTTATTATTGATATTATTCTATATTATTGTTTCAACCCTGTTTATTTAATCTAAATACCGTTATAAAAAAATATTGGTTTATATCAAAAATGAAAGAAGGTTTTTGTAATGCCACACAAAATATTTATTTTATTGGTATATACGTATGCATCAATTAATGATATGTGTTTACATGTATACTCTTCTCGTAAACGAAATATAGAGGAATTATTGTAATCGTAAAAAAAAATTCGAATTGAAGATTTTGACGTATCTGCTCTTTTCAAACTTCCCTGAATCCGAAAATTTATTTTTGAATTTATGTCTGTCCGTCTGTCAGTCAGTCAGCCTATCTGTCTACCAGTTAATATCTATCTGACTGTCTGTGAACACGATAACTCAAAAATGCTTTAAGTCAGACGCCTGAAATTTGGAAAAAGGAATTATGATCAATTAAGTAGCCGGCGTCCTGGCATAGGGGTAGCGCATCTTCCCCGTGATCTGGGCGTCCCGGGTTCGAATCCCTGTTTAGGCATGGTTGTTCTTCATCTGTGTTCTATCTGTGAGGTGTGTGAATATACCCCCCCCCCCTGTAAAAAGGGGTTGTGCAAGCGAATGTGTGAGTTTCATCTTCATATGAGTTAGAAGTCAGGCTTCTGCCCTCGGGTGCTCAGGGGCCTTTACCCACAGAAACTACTGCATCCCCTTTCCGTGGACACGACATAATCATCCTCATCAAATAAGTAGATTTCTATCGAATTGTGAACGAAATCCATTCCCAGCAAGTCTGTCTGTCTAGATGTTCGAATGCAAGTGAACTCAATAATTACCGAACATATAGAGCTAAGTAAATAACATTTAATACAGAGGTTTAACATCTAAAATGTAGATTCTTATCAAATTCTGGGCCAAATTTGTCAAATGATTGACCATCTGTCGGTCTGTACTTTCATATGCATGTAAACTCAATAATTCAAAAACGCAATGACTTAATTCGGTTTGTTATTTTGAGACACAACTGTAGTTCTGTTTCAAATTTTAGTGTCAATCGGCCGACAAAAGTCATCCAGAATACCTATTCTCCATATATTCAGTAAATGCTAGATTCACGTCAACGAAAATGAACGTAATAACGTAACGAAATATTTCGTTATAACGAATACAACGTTATAACGAAATATTTCATAATAACGTATTTATTGGAGAATATGCGAGAAAGTTTCGGGGACACCATTTTCGTTAGTTTTTCTTTCATTTTTGTCAGTATGTGCTCTGAAAAAAAAGATTTATAATTTTTTTTTTAATGTTTATATTTCTCCTCTTGTAATTATTGTTCTATTAGCATATTGTTAGTTTATTTCAATGTTTAAAGATGAAATCTTTTAGTCACTTTCTTTTTTACTCATGGTGCTTAGAGTTTTAGAAGTTTGCGTATTTGCGTGTGCTAAATAAAATCACCCCATTTTCACATTTTAAAATTATTTTATCATTAATTATTAATGAATCGATTAAATGATTTATATTTGATTTCATATGATAGTGCCGCTTGTTCGTGAAATACAGAAAAATTGGTTTGATGTATAACATTTAATCAAAATTTCAAGCATAATTTTCATCCCACTTCGTTTCAAGAAAAATAATTAATCAAGATTGCAAATATAATAATTCTTCATCAAAATTATTTCAAATACAATTATTAATCAATGTGCAAGTATAACTTTATATCAAATTGATTTCAGCATTAATTATTAGTAAAAATTTTAAGTATAATTTTTCATCAAAATCGATTTTAGTTATAATTATTAATCAAAATTTTAAGCATAATTTTTCATCAATAAAATAAATTAAAAATAAAAAGTAATTAATTTTTTTTAATTCCATATTTAAATATGTTGGAAAGTCTGTTTTAGAAAATATTTTTCTTTATTTATATTTATAAAATATTTAAAAAGAATAACCGTGATTAATTTTTCTTTTTCCTAAAATGATTGATTAATGTTTATTTTTCTCCTAAAAAACATTTGGCTCACAAAATGCATATTTTTTTAATGCTCTTTCGCAATTATAAATTTTTATGTTGGCATGTCATAAAATATGCGGTTAGTTATAGATATGGGATACTGTTTTTCGCGACACTAAAATTTACGTCACTGGAGTACATGTTTACCAAATGTTAAAGTTCTCCAGGTTACTGGCACCACGATCGCTACATAAAAAAAAAGAAACCTACACCAGGACATTCCTTCCTTTTCCATTGGCGTCATTCCTTCTCACCCACAGCGTTCTGGGTTTGTCGTGCCACCATAAATCCCAAGCCAACAGTTGAATCAACATCTGTGCGCAGCGAAACCAAAACTCGTGGCGCTCCGCTGTTGCGTCTTCGACTGCCAACCCTCCTGAGTGAAAAAAAACAAAAGGTGAAGGCTCGCAAGGTCAGGTGGCTTCTGCGTCGTTTTTGTGGCGGGAGCATTGGCTTAACGGTACCCGTACCGAGTGGTGAGTGCTCTCGGCCAAGGGCACGCGGCGTGTTTTATTTGGAGAGATGATATTGGTGCGGCGGGAACTGGTATGGGAGAAATTAAAAATAGCGAGCCAGCTTTCGTGCTTCGGAGAAGCTACGGGAAAAATGGAAAATTTCTGTCTTGGGTAATAAAGTTAATTGCATCTTGTTTCTGGGAAAAGGGTTCTTGATTCTGAAGAAAAGGGTTGGTACGGATTTAGTAAGAATTAAAGTCTCACACGTAGGTGAAAGGAAGGAGACTTGTAATAATATTTGATAAAGTTCTTGGAAGGATTTTTTAAAATGAAATTAAATGTTTTGTACAATTCAAAATCGATATTTTGGGTTTGAAACAGCTGTTGCGTTGAAAATCTGATCACTTTAATGATAAAAAGAACTGAAGTGGGGGGGGGGAAACAAAGAAATAATCATGAAATAAAAAAAAAATTTAAAAAAAAGATTCGAATTAGAACTTATCTTCTTGTGACTTTAAATAAACATTTTCATATAACGTACAGCCATTTTTATTAAAATTGTAGCTTCTAAAATTATAAACCGTCCCCTCTCTTGATTCGTGTATCTAAATCATGAATTAACTCAATTAGAATTTTCTTTTAAATTAATAGTTTGATAAAAGTTTATTGAATTACTTATTTTAAAGGTTCTTTGACTCAATTTCATGTAAAATATAATTTATATGTGGATAGGAGAGAAGAATAAAACATATACAATTACATAACATATACATATGTAAGAAGAATGAAACATATACTGTTACATAACATAACATATTCATATATATAAATCAGAATAAAACTTGCACATAAGTAAGAGGAATAAAACATTTACATATACACATTCATAAGTAAGAGGAATAAAACATTTACATATACACATTCATAAGTAAGAGGAATAAAATATTTATATAACATTAACATATACATATACCTAAGTAAGAGGAATGAAACATTTACATATACACATTCATAAGTAAGAGGAATAAAATATTTATATAACATTAACATATACATATACCTAAGTAAGAGGAATGAGACATTTACATAACAATACATGAGAAGAATAAAACATATACATTTACATAAGTAAGAGGAATAAAACATATACATTTTTTGAAAATAATAATTAAATTTGGTCTTTTGATTTTAATCTGTATATTGTTTTTTTTTCATTATAATTTTTATAGTTTCAGAATTATATCTTTTCTGCCTATTATAAGGTTTTCTGGGATACTTTTCAGATATACATTATAATTATATATAATTCTTGTGGCTCTTTCTTTCTGTTTTTATTTGTTATCAAATATTTCTGAAAGCAAAATACCTTAGCTAACATGAGATTGTTCGTTATTTTTTGTTTGTATTCAAAATTTATTTTTAAGGATGCTATATTTTATTTCCTAGCTTAATTTATATCGTAAAAGTATCGTTGTATGTTCATATATTACAAAAAAAAAAAAAAAAAAAACTTTGGCATATTTTCTCCTTTTATGTGACTAGGAAACAAATATCGCAGAGTATTGCTTGAAATTCCATCTTGAGTGTTGCATTAAAAGTATTAAAAGCAAATACTAACTAAAGGGTTAAAACACTCGGAACAATGAATTTTCCCCCTAGAATTTTCACCTTAATTTGATTTATGATCTAAAAAGGTCTGAAGCTCCAGTAACATTTTAATTTTTGAAATTTCAATTTTGATAATTTTATTTCTATTACTAGAACGTTTCCACATTGATATGTGAGCAATGGAAACATTTTGGAACGTCTTACTTGTAGAAGTCGAATAACTAGATTAAAAAAAGAACTTAGACAGCCTTTCGGTGGTTTTAATATGTCGCCTGAAAAACTGTTTGTGGGAATTTAGTAAGAATTTGTTCTTTTATATCGCGGATATTCATTTGACTATGAAAAAAAAAATCAGGTATCTAAGATTTGAAATATGTTTTTTTTTTTGTTTTGTTTTCTACGGTAATTTTTCACTGGTAATAAAGGAAATAAGATTTAAACATAATTTTACATCGAGTGTCCCGAAAGTTAAGACGCAGGTATTACCGTGTCAAGTGGCTTCCTCATTATCTACCTATGGTTCAAAATGACGAGATCTATCCCAAAATAAGCCTATGTTACCTCGAAACATCATGTAGGCATAATTAACTAATTTAAACGAAGCTAAACTAGTTGTTTGTTTTGCTTTTGAGTTAATGTATTCAGAGACGGATTGAATTATAAAAATATTTTTCCATACTTTTTGGTGTTCTCATCAGTAAAATTGAGCAAAATCTTGAAGGTGAATACTTTTGACGATTACAATATTTTCTTTTTGTATACTTTATGTAAGGGAAAATAAAAACTACTTGTTTTAGGAGAAAACGATTTTTCCAAAAGCATTTAAATTTATCTACGCATTATGTGGCATTAGATGTAGTTATGCGTCTACGCATTATGTGTATTTACGCATTATGTGGCATTAGATGTAAGTAAACAATTTATTTTTGAAAGAATGATTCCATTTTAAGTAAATAAAATCGTTTTAAACTGAGAGAAATCCTAGAATAAACATTATATATTCTTAAACATTTTCACAAAATTTATTTTTAAGCTTTCTTTCATTGCATTATATTTATCACAAATTGCTCTTCGTCGATTTTAATATTGATGCACACGCATCGCTGCTTCATAAAACTATTTTAAAGATAAAACTCATCATATTTAATTGGATAGTAATATAACGTAAAGACGCTTCGAGAAAAATTTTTTAAGAACTCTAGAAATTTTTTCTTTATTAAAAATCCATCAAAATTGAAATAAATGCAGAAACGAAACGTAAAGCATATGGTATAATCTTTCAAAATTTTTACTAAAAACGCACTGTGTAATTAAAATAAAGCTTCATTGAAATTTTTTATTGTTCTATAATTTAACTGGATGAACCCGGCAAAGCTTATGTAACTGCTAAATTTAAGTATGTTTATAGATTAAATAAATGGATGCTTTTGGAAGTTTGATATTAATTATTATATCTCGTTAAAATTAGATATTTGCCTATAAATTATTTTTTTTGTTTTAGATTACATAAATTGTAATTAATTTGCATTCAGCTTTAAGTTCATTGTAATGTTCTTGGATACATAATGTTTTTTGGTGGTTCCATTTGGTGTATGCATTTACCAACAAATCACTTGGTTTTCCTACACGGAGCATGCAGCTTGTAATTGTCCATGATAAAAGCATGGATTCTCCGAATTCAGTCCGTATATTTCCAATGATTGATTTGATTTCATAATTCAGCAAAACCGTCACAATGAATATCGAACATTAAGGAATTTGCAAAACATTAAAAAAAATTAACGCTATGGAACTTCACAAAATTTAACTTCCATTGCATAAAATTTAAAATGTAAATGCACACGAGCTTACTTCTGCGCATCTCCCACGGGGGGGGAGGGGGCAACTCAAAAATTAAGATGGCTTCCGGTATGGTGGCTGGTTCTCGCCATCCTGGCGGGTACAGTAAAAGTGGGGGCTGGCTATCTCCTATCAATGACGGTACGTACTTCTCAAGGGAAGGGTTATATTGTGGCCGATGATGGCCTTTGGACTCAACAACCGTTGACGCCAGTATTGTTGTCGCGGTAATACGGTCATTAAATTTTTTTTTTTTTTCCTCCGTGTCTGGTCGGAGTGGTTTTTCTCTTAGGGCTGGTCGGAGTAGACAATTTGTGATTGCCTCTGCTCATGCGAGAAAATATTTCCAACTTCGCGAACTTCAATATCAGAAATATTATCTAGTGGCACCATCGTTGCTATTTTTAATATTACATTATTAAAATACTGTTTAGACCGAGAATTTCAATTTCTGCACTTTCCTATTCTATTCATCCCATTATGCTAAGACGAGTTGTAGTGGGCGCTCTCGAGGGTTTCTGGCAAAAATAAATAAAAATTAAAAATTAATGTTTATCAATAAAATATTAAAATTTCAAAAGCAAACAAATTTAATAACAAACTTTTATTCAATAAATAAATTAAATTAAAACGCTTTAAATTTAATAAATAAACTAATAAGAAACCTACTTTGGCTCATGTAATATTTTTATAATATTTAGAATATCCCGATTATTATTATGCTATCTTTATATTTTGTATGCACTTTAAATTAATGAATGACCGCAAAGACTAGACTAAGGGTCGCGGTGACCTGGTGATAAGGTCTTCGCATCGGAACTGGAATGTTTCCGGATCGAGACCCGATTCCATTGAAGAACCTCGTGTACGCAAGCGGGCCTAGTGCACGTTTCATCCGTCGGGAAAAACGTCCTTCCGTTAGTGTGGTGCGGAAGTTTGGAGGGGGTGCCAGCTCAGATATCGTTCTCATCATCTGACCGCAGTTCAAAATTACGCCGGTAGCCCTAGGGTTGCTTTAAAATGGTGCGTTAATATAACTAAACTAAACTAATATAAGCAAAAACAAAACTAAAGATTTTTAACATCTAGCAAAAAATATGCCTCCCTTTATATTCTCGAAATGGTTAAAATATTACGATGAGCCTAAACGAAATATTTTTTGGAAACGTTTATGGGCACGCACACAATAACTCACCAAAGTTTCACCGTAATCTGAAGAATAATATATATATATAGGAATAATATATAGGAAATAATATAGGAACAAATAGAAGTCGAGAAAACAAACATTCATTTTCATATATCTATATCTATACTTATAATAAAGCTCAATGTGTGTGTATGTGATGGCGCTCTACAGCCCAGACCGTTTGACCTACAGCTACCAAATTTGGTACATGTATAACTTGGTGGCCAGGAATGTGCACCTGGGGTCCCTTCTTTTAAATTTTTTTTTTTTTTTTTTTGTTTTTATTCGTAGATACAATACCAGTTAATAATGCTTTATTCCTAGGTATAGAACCCTCAAATAATGTTTTAAATATAGCTATAGCAATTGCGAATAACGTTTTGTTCGTAGAACAATACCGGTTGATTGTACAGTACAACAATTACTAAAGATAGGTAGGTACTTACAGCATAATTAGGTACAGTAGGTAAGTACAACGTAGGTACAGTACAATGTAATTACTAAAATTATCAAAAAAATGTTTTATTTAAACGTACAGTACTGGTTGATAATATTTATTCTTAGGTACAGTATACAACGTAATTACTTAAATTATCAAAAAATATCTTATTTATAGGTAAGTACAGGTTAAAAATATTTTTCATTAGGTAGAGTACAATGTAACTACTTGCCAGAAAATAATACACCTGTAATACAAATAATAATTTTCGTATTTTATACTTATCCATATCAATAATCAAAAGATTATGCATATTAATCATATTTCAAACAAAATTTGAAATGTACGAAACCTAACTCATTTTATGTTAAATAAAATTTATCCTAAAAAGACTGAAAATTGAAAATTGCGTTCAAAATAAAAATAAGATCATCAAAATTCTTAACATCTTGAACGAAAGAAAATATTTCATTCATTACCTTCTCTAATTGATATATAATTTTCATAGATCTTTAAAGTTGTGATGGTCAACTCGTTGATACAAATAATCCGCTTGTCATATTTGGCCTGCCATTAGGTTAATTACTGTCCTCAACATATCAGAACACGTTACTTAACTTTAATACGCAGTTGACATTTATCACTTATGCAATGATCGATAATATATGATAATATGTTATTCTTGAGGGGAAAGCTCAGGAATGACCTTTGTTCGTTCTCAGTGATGAAGCGTTGCTCATTTTCATTTTTTCGTATACGTCGTATATAAAGGGAAAATATTGTAATCGTCATGAAAAGTCGAATTTGAGTTTTTGACCAATCTCCAAGTTGCAGACTTTCTACAAACTCATTTTTGGAGTTATATCTATCTGTCTGTGAACACAATTACTCAAGGTTTCTTCGAGTAAGACGGATGAAATTTGGCATATGGATTTAACAAAATTTTTTTAGATTTCTATAAAGTTTTGAACGAAATCCATGCAGATGAAGTCTTTCTAACCTACTATCCGAGTACAAACGAATTCGATAACTACAACATGTAAAGGAAGATAAAATTTGGTGAACAAATTTATGATCTAAAATGTACAGACAAACAAGCTATTGATAAATTTCATTCAAAATTTGATAAGGGCCTATGGAATATAGATAACATACCAAATTCCAGTCATCTCACCTGTTGAAATGTTTAGTTCTGGTATTTATAACCATTGAAAAGGGTTTCCAAAAATATTTTTTCAGCTATACAGATTATTTTAGACGTATGCTTTAACTTTAGTCTCAAGTTCAAATGAACGATGATAACTCTATCTTTTGTACATATATTTCCTATATAAGAAAGTAAAAAAAAAAAGAATTTATTATTAAATTTATTACAACGCTCTTTTCAGTTCTTTTTTGCATTTTACAAAAAGAAAAGGTAATATTTTATAGCAGTTTAACATCAAAACATTTCTTTGCGTGAATATTTTGTTCATAATTATCGTCTGACAATTTCAAATAGTATTTTTATCTCTTCTTAAAAAGGAAATTCCAATCATTTTTGTTCGAATTCTCATTTATTTAATAAATAGAAATAAGAATATTTTTCTATCACGTTAAAAAATATTATGTAAATATTACATTTTATTCGCCTTGTGATTGGTAGATATTGAGTCACATGGTATTTGAAGTTTGTCTTGCCATTATTGTTATTACCAAATGAATTTAAAACAGTCTTATTTGTCAATTCTACTTTTAGACACATAATTTATGACTACACGGATGAATAGCTTTCCGATTTGTTTATCTTTTTCAAGTAACGGAGATTTTTCATCTCTCGACTAGCAATCCTCTGAAACCTAATCAATGCACATGTTATCCCTGCATTTTAAATAATAATGGGGCATTCAGATGAAGGGAAACCGAGCTAGTATTTGTCAAATGTAAAAGAAAAGCTGCTACATTGGCAGAAAAGTTAAATCAGAAAGTCAGAGTTTTGGCAAAGTTGGTCTGATAATTAATGATGAAAATGAAATATTCTCACACGGTAAATTGTATGTAGCATTGTCTAGAGCAATATCTGGAGTAAGAATTAGAATTCAGACTAAAGTAGGCTGATTGAAAAATAGTGTTTTTAAAGATACTTTTGTTAGTAAATATTAAGCAACATGAAATGTTATATTAGAAAGTATCTTTTACCGGTTTTAAGAAAGTTTTTATTTAATTTCTTTAAAAAAAATTTAATTAAATTAATTTTAAAAATGTAATTAAAATTAATTAATTTAAAAAATTTTAAATTTAAAAAAAATTTAATTTCATGTTTTAATTCTTCATTCCTACCCCAAAAATAAAAATTATGGGATTTCTTCTGAATTTTATCTTATGATAAAATATCTCTTTTTCTATTTCGAATTGAGCTTTATATTCATGACATTTTAAAAAGAATTTATTTCCATTTGCTTTTGTTGTCTGAAGGGAAGGTATCAATTCGTCAGGACATCCCCACTAACCTGAGGGCATACATGATTCGAAGACAACAACGGGATTGGCAAATGAAAGAGAACAAAGTGCTAACACTCTTGTTTTATACATAAAATTCACTCCAATATATCCTTTCTAACCTTTGGAATACAGATTTTCTAAATAAGCGAGACGCATGAATCTCATTAATAACATGCATGATTAATTGCATGAAAAAAGATAATAAATACATTTTAAAGATCATCATTACTATTTTGTAATGGCATCATCAAAATAATGATTTTTTTTTGAAAATTACAAAGTATTTATAATTTAGTTGGTTGTAATTTATAATTAATTATAAACGACAGAAAATGCACCAATTGTATTTCTTAAAATGAACATTGGTTCGATACGTATTTCCTTTCAAAATGTGGAAATGCAATATTACAATTTTAAAGGGTGTTCCAAAGTTAATGCGAGATGTGAATTTGCCACTATTCGTGCAGCAAAGTATTGGCAACCCTATAAAGAAAAAATTATGCAGTGTTGGTGCATAGTATTGTGCAAGTACGCTTGTGCATAGTTGCGTTAGTACCTTTTGTACACAACCCTATTGAACCCCTATTTGTACACAACCCTACTAACCCTAGTATTGACAACCCTATTGAAAAAACTGTTTGGTAGATGATACCTTAGGGTTAGTAAAAAGGAGCATTACACGATAGAGTAACGTGTTAACGCAAGAAAATTAATAATATTGAATTCATTAAATAAAAAACACAGGTTATTTTTTCTTTAACTTGTTATATTTTTATTGAATCTTTAAGTACATAGGATAGGGTTATGTATGTAATAACACATAGGACAAATGACCTCCACAGCTTTGCTGAAACATACGTACTCCTTTGGCAAAATTTTCCATGACCATTTTGTATAAATGGGGCTGAATTTCGTTGCTGCAGCGTTGAATTTCTTCCTTCGAAGCCCGCGTGCTTGTGGGCTTGTTAGCATAGAACTTGGACTTCAAATAACTCCAAAAAAAAAAGAAATCCAATGGTGTTAAATCACACGAACTAGACAACCATTTCTCAAATTTTCGATGTGCGGCCGCCAGACTTCCATTATTTTTGAAATATTGTTCAAATAATGGAAACACTTTGTTCTACCATATAACGCTCCATTTTTACTAACCCTAAACTATCAGCTGGCTTTTTTTAAAAAATAGAGTTGGCAACACTTTACTATACGATTGGTGACAAATTCAAATATTTCATTAAATTTGGGACAATATTTAGAGGACTTGTCTACTACTTTTCTTTCATCGGAATTTCCCCCTAATTAATCTCCTTTCAATGGCCCTTCCAAGACTGACTAATAGCCTCATTCGTTAACGTTTAAAACAGATTAGAAGTTCCATCGATTTCTCTTCTGTAGTAGTAGAAATGTACTAGTACTCCCGAAGTAGTTTATTTTCTAGACGTATAGCTTGCAAAAGATTAATATTCGCATTAATTTAGTCTATCTGATTAATGGATTAGAAATTAGTTAATGTTACTAAAAATAGACAAACAGATGTTATGGAGAACAGTTTTGTGATGCTGATAAATTGAAAGTCAGATGAAAAATTAAGATATGAGTTATTATTCTTGACTCATAGATCATTTCAGAATCTAATAATAATAACTAATTATTATGATTATAATTCTAGACTTGATTATTTATATATAACGATAATTTTAATATTATATAATTTCTTGATTATATGATTGTTTAACCACTATAAAGAGCGTCTCAAAATGAAAGCAAGATTTGAATTTGCTATCTACCATTCGTGCAGTAAAGTGTTGCCAACCCTATTTTTAAAAAAATGTTAGTCAGCTGATAGTTTGTTGTTAGTAAAAATGAAGCGATGAGATAGAACAACGTGTTTTCATAGTGAAAAATTTTTCAAAAATAATGAAAGTCTGGCGACCACAGTTCAAAAATCTGAGAATTGGCCCCCTAGATCACGTGATTTAACACCGTTGGATTTCATTTTATGGGATTATCTGAAGTCAGGGGTCTGTGCCAACAAGTCCACAAGTACGTGTGTATTGAAAGAGAAAAGTCAACACTGCATCAACAAAATTCAGCCACATTTATGCAAAATGGTGTAGGAAAATTTTGACAAAAGAATGTATATGTGGCAAAGTCGTGGAGGCCATTTGCCCTATGTGTTATTCCATACATAACCCTATTCAGTGTACTTTACGATTCAATAAAAATATAACGATTTAAAGAAAAACTGTGTGTGTTTTATGTAATTCAAATTTCGCGTTAGTATCTTGTTTTATGTTATAAAACTCCATTTTTACTAATTTTAAATTATAAGCTGTCAGTTTGTTTTTTTAAATAAGGCTGCTAACACTTTACTGCACGAATGGTGGCAAATTCATATCTTGCGTTAATTTTCGGACACTCGTTAGAAATAATTGTGATTTCAATTTATGTTGTAATACACTACAGTTCTAAACCTGTTTATAAATGAAAGATAACTCTTACTCAACAGTAATTCGTTTAAGAATCTTATGACTGCCTTAAGTAGTTATGATAATTAATACATCATTTTCCTAGAAACAAAAAAATATTTTTGCTGAAAAACTGTAAAAAAATAAGTAATTTGAAGATAACTGGAAACACAAAAGATAAAATGAAGCCTGAGACAATATTAAAGAATATTTCTCATCATTTCAAACTTATTCTTATCACACAAATTCATTACTAGGATTAGAAGCCGAAACGCGTGTCCCAAACTAAGTCAGACTTTTGTATAATTGATATTATGCCTACATAATTGAGAATGCTCCTATAAATGAGATTGGATAATTAATAACTTATTTTTTAAAAATAGGGCAATTATTAATAAAACTTGAAAAAAAAATGATTATTCATTCGCAAAAAACATAAACCTCTTCCTAATGTCATAGAATCCTTTTAAATTGAAAATAGCGGGAGTAGTCTCCTTGAAATTTTCTCGCACACACTAAAATAAATTTTCATTCCCCTCTCTCCGCTTAAAATTCTGGGCTTTGAATAAGACTACGAATTTCTAGCATGGCATTGCTCAAAGGTAGTTACGAAATATAGATCTTTGGTTTGAATCTAGCAATTTTACAGAATCTATCGTGAGAATACGTGTTTTGGATGCCTTTTTGCAGACCAATTACACCAAAAGTTGGCGCGGAATTACATTCGTATTCACAAGATAATATACAATATTTTATTGATGTAAGCCATCGAGTTTATGAATTACTACATTCACATGCTTGTGAAAAGCCGGGATAGCCTGGTTGGTAGAGTGTCGTCCCCGCGTGCTTGGTGGCTGACGCGCGTTAAATCTGTCGTGGTCACAAAGTCATCCATGTCGAGAGTAATACCACTGGGGGTACTGGATCAGGGGTGATCGTTCTCTGATTCAGGTCTAAATTACGATCTGTGGTTGAGTGAATGAAATGCGTGAATGAAGTCCGCCCAGTAAAAAGGGTTGTGACGTGTGTGTAGCTAAGTCGTTTTCTTGGCCCTAGATGGTGCTACTATAGAAACAAGAGGCGCTCCCCCTCAGGCTTAAATCGGCTGTCTTCGAACAGCGGGCTTGTCCATGGCAAGTGCCATAAGAAACAACAACAACATGCTTGTGAAAGTACAGACTCTGTATTTTAACCTCTAAATTTTAGATGTTTAACTTCTGTAACAAATTTTATTTACCTTTATATATATAGAGTTCACTTGTTTGCAATTCGGTTATAAGTTCATATACCGAAGTTCATCCGTCTAGCTGAAAGTGGTTTTTATTATCGTGTTCACATACAGACATAATGCCAAAAATGTGTTTTTCGAACTCATGGTGGTCTGAAACGTGGAGATTGGTGAAAATTCTAGTGCTCGAATTTTTTGATTATTACAGCTCTTTCTCTATAATTTGTATCTGAGAAAGTAGGTATGAAAACGCCTGCAAAAATCATCTCCAGTTACCCTAACTGAGCCTACATTATAATTTCAATCTCATTTATAATATACTTTAACTTTCTTTTAATGAATATTTGAGAAAAAATTTTTATATTCATTGTTGTTTGATTTTCTTATTGTTCTACTTTCAGTGCTTCAGACTGTTAGAATTTTTGCTTTAATCTCCAGATATTTTTTATTTCCACATTTTTTTTTTTTTTTTTCCTCTTCGTTTTAAAGCACTAAAAGAAGCATTCTTTTCAAAATCTTTTTTTTCATTTGCATCATTTTATACATTTTATTTTTAAAAGATGTTTCATATTTCTTTTTTATAATTAATTTGAAGATTTCCTAACATTTTTGCCCTCAGATTCACTGTTAAATTGAGCCTTTCAAACCTAAATTAGTACTAAATAAAATTTAGATTTTTCTTGATAATTATAAAAATATTAAATTGCAATCGAATATATGCTGCTGAAAAGAATTTCGAAATTCTAGCACATAAGTAAGACAATGAAAAGCAATTGCAACATTCCATTTTTACAAACTCGAAACAAATCAAATTTAACAAAGCCATGCAAAAATATAAAAACTGCAGTTAATTTTAAGATGAACTCTCTTTCAATGTATTCAGAACTTTCGAGATAGGATTTCCATTTTCAACATGTTAAATAATATAATCAGGATACGAGTTCATTTCTGAACTACAAAAAAAATTTGTTGAAAAGATTAATCCACAAATTATCGATTAGTTTTTTTTTTAAATCATCATTTTAATTTTTATCAGGAGCGAATATTAAATGGATATAAAAACGTGAAGACACGTGTTAAATTAATGTGCATACCAGGGTATTCGTTTGCCAAATAATTATATAGGAAAATTGATTACGCTTCACAAAACAGCAGACGAAAATTTAATTAAATTCTTCCATTTTTTCAAATAAATTTCACCAAGACGAATTTTTTTTTCAAAAAAAGATAAATCGTCGAGTATAAATCACTTTTAAAGCAGGAAAAAAATAATTTTTTTTTTTAAGATTCTGATTTAAGATTAAGATTATGATTCTTTTCCAAAACATACAGAAAATTAACTTATTTGTTCTGACTAGATCAATTCTTTCTGCCAATATTTTTCTTTCAGCAAACGATCTTCGAAAATTTACTTTATTTTTTTTCTTATCATTTATGATATTAAAAAAGAGGAAGGCGGTACCACTGGTTAATGCTCCACACATATGTGAGCGGCAGATGTTCTAACTTTTTTCCGAAAGTCATTGGAGTCACCTTTTCGCAGGGTTTTAGGGTTCTGGCGACATTTTGTTCGGTTATTTTTTTTTTCCATTCGAGAACCCTTTGTTTGCCTTTCTTCCTTTCACATACGGTTCATTTATTTTAAAACTGCGTAAAATGTAAAAAGGGAACAAAAAAACCTTTTTTTTTTCTTTACCACTATATTTAGAAAATTTTTTTGCTGTTCTCTAGGTTCATCGAGTGCAGTGTAATTAGAGTTCAATGGATCGAGATCTTTATTTGCTGTCTGGCCGTGAGATTTTGGCGGCATTATAAAGCGGTAATGTAGAGAGCTATTTTTACTTAAAACCAAACTTTTTTTGATGAACACTTTCTTTTCAAATCTAAGTTTCTATTGTTTTAGTTGAAATATTCAAATTCGTCTATTATCCCCCACCAACTTTTCTTATGGAATATTCTTGTTGTTTTCTTAAATTCTCACACATAAAAGAAAATTGTTAAAATGGTGAAAACGGGTATACCGTTTGTGAAAAATACATGATTTCAATTCCCACGTGACTTTTTTTGTCAATTAAAAAATGTTGGAAGTCTATTCCAAATAATGATTGGCTACCACAAAATAAAAGAAGTTTTTAAAAACGTTTCAAGGATTTTTTTTTTTTTTTTTTTTTTTTGAAATGTGAATTGAAATACAAAAATTTCTGTAACTGCAGTATTGATCATTAAACTCGTAATTCTCTAATTTTAGAGTTCATAATTTTAATTTTTCATTAAATATTAATTTAAAACTTGAGTTATAAGAATTTGATAATTATCTTTAAAAACTAACTTTTAGGTTTCAAAAATGGATTTTGAAGAATTCATATTTATACTTTAAAAATTATTTAATGTATAAAATAAGTATTTTTTTTTTTTCAATACAGTGATATTAAAATGAATGCTTATAGAATTCCGGATGAAAACATTTAACTTTCTTTCATTTAAGTGCAGCTTGTTAATCAAATTATTTTTCAATTTTTTAAAATTAAATTTAAACACAATTCATGAACGTAAATAAAAATGTAATAAAAAATTCCTGTCTTAATAAGAAAAGTTTATGCGTTCTAAAATTAATATTTTAGGTAGAAAAAAATATCGAAAAATATTTTTGCTCTAAATAACTTTCAAATTCATTTTTTACATTTTTTATCATCATTTTCTGTCATTGATTAATATTTATAATTAATAATATATTTATAATAATATTATAATAATTAAATAGGAATACAGAGGCAAAAATAAATAAGCCTTCAAAAATAATATAATACAGAAAGTATTTTATATAAGTTTGATTTTATATTCTAATAACATTGAATTAATGAACGTTACTGCCTGTTGAAAGCCGTCATTATATTTACATTATCTTCAGCTTTTATACATTGCCATTTAATTTGGCTTGTTTCAAATTTGATGTTTGTAATTGATTATTCATTTCTCCTCTGATATGTTAGAGTTTTCAAATTTTGTACACTTATACTTACTCGATGGCAACATATATTTTACTATTTTCAGAATTATCAGTTAATCGATTGGTTTGAATAAATTTTTTCAGAAGAATAACGGCTCCCGCTTGTCAGTTAGAGAAAAATTAATTTCGGTACTATACAATAGAATTATTTAAGATATTATTTAAAAATGTCGAAATTTAAAGAAAAATTAGCCCAGAAATTAAATTAAAATCATCCAGAAGACATTAAAAAAAATTTAATGATTTTTAAATGGTGAAAATCGATTTTGGGGATATCATATTTTCGGGGATTATCGCAAAAAGTTTTATTTAATTTTTTTATTGATTAATGTTTTTAAAAAATAACTCCTAAACGCACATTCATATCTCCTAAAATAGATTTGTGCGAAATTTGGTAGGTGAAATGATTTGTTCTCTAAATCGCCAGCACACGTTTTTCTTCATTATTAACCGAAATATATGAAAGAATAACTCACTCTTCCGGAATGGAAGAGCTATCTCCTTCTCACAACAAAAGTCTTCAATTATATGTAACCCTTCAATATTGTATTTAAAAGAAATCTGATTTGTACTCGCTATGTTAAGGCTCTTCATAAGAAAAAGCGAATCAATTCCATTAATAGTCAATTCTGCGGACTCGCGAGTCTCCTATTGACATGTCCATACAGACTCTAAAATAAACAATAATTCATGCAACGAATTAGCATGCGAAGCATTAAATTGACTTTTAAACCTGACACGGACACAATTCATAACTAATCCGTATTAATAACCAGAACCGCCTTATCTATTTAAAATACTTAAATGAAGGTTTACTTTTCATACTGTACATTCGGTATATAATCGACTCATTTTCAGGGCCCATATAAATGCAAAGCACGTAATATTTTTATCATATGGCTTTGAACTGTGATGAGAGAAATGTTAAACAACCCTCAAGGCTGCACCTAATTTTAAAATTCTGATTGCGCCATCCCGAACACGCCCGTCTCAGTTACACCTGACTTTGAGACAATGGCAGCATTGTTGTTGATATCTCTTAAAGTACCATAATGTTCTGTAAAGGCCCGATATTTCCGGTAGAGCAACAAGATTATGGTAATCAGATATTCATATGCAGGTAATTATTGCACTCTGCTTCCCTGCTTCTTATTTAAATTTATTGGTTGCAGAAAGAGGATCTTCAAAATTTAACTCTTCTCTAATTAAGAAATATGTTTGTTTGAATCCAAAACTACACATTATTTGAAAAGTAGAAGATAAGAGGAACCAAATATGAATAAGAATATATTTTTCAAAATAAAAATAAAAGGTAATTAGAATTCTGTTTATTGTGAGAAACAATAAATAAATTAAAGATTGTTTTGCTTTCTGAAATCACTTCGATTTCTTAAGCAATAAAAAGAACCTTTTGGAGTAGTCTTCCCAAAACTTTCTCGTAACTGCCATGCCATAGAACGTCTTATATGGCACTGGCTTACAATAGTTGGGAAATATTAACTTTTAGCGTCAATTTAGCATTTTCACTGATTCTATCGTGTGATCCTGGCGAGTCTTTTTGGCGATGAATCCCTGACATGCGGATCGAATTTGTGTTTTATACTCATTTTTTTCAACCAATCGAAAGAAAAATCTGACAGAAAACTATCATTACAGTCACAAAATCGCATAGAAAATACGATATACTTAAGTTCGTTGGCAAAATATAAAACACAATTCTTAAAACATAGAGGAAGAGATTATGTGTTTCTCTATGACATTAGGATCATATACATAAATTATGATTTAGATTAACTCAAAATATTCCGGTTAGAGTATTAATACCACAAAGTCATGGATTAACAAAATAACTTCCCTGAGGAAATTCGTAAATAGAATTTTTTTTATCAAAATTGAAATTTTACATACATGCACAATGTATAATCAAATTAAAAATAAATATGTAAAGATATTTGTATACTACAGACAAATTTAAAGAATCTCAAAAAATTCAAAAAATATATCTTTCAACTTTGCAATTTAAATCATCTGTTTATTTGACTTTTCAAAATAATATGTTTACTTTAGACACATGATGTACCTTTTAATTCTTATCTCTCTTTTTTATTATTATTAATTTTAATAAATAAGATATTCAAAAATTCGTTCGTAAGTAATTTAAATGCAGCATAAATTATTTTTCTTTAATATTACCTTCAAAACAATGGTTCGTTTACTTTAGAAGCATATCGTATCAGTTTAAGTTAGATTTCTGTTTCCTTCCGCAGTTTTTGTCATTGTCTAATTTACAGCCATGAAATTCAAAACAAACATCATTCTATAAATACTTATTATACAGTAATTAGTTGCAATTTAACAGAGAATGGAGGGCGTAAACAATCATTAGTAGTTATAACGAACCATTTTATAAGCCACTAAAAACGTTCAACTTCACAGAACCGTTTGATACTTGTGTTTATGGCAAAATATTTTTTTTTATCGTCTGTGAAAAGGAGTCCATCAAATAATTAAACTCTGAAACATTATACTTTGAAAATTAAAATTCAGTTTGTAATTATATGGAATATTAAAATATAGTCAAAATATTTTGTCTTGAATTATTAATTCTAGAAATTCTAATATTTTCGTTATAGCTCATTATAATACAACTAAAATATACGCGTACTCCTAACATAATCTTTGGTACGTAATTTTGAGTGAACAGAAGGAACTTAACAGAGATTTAACTCTTGTTCGGCTTTATTTCCTAGAAAATATTATCAAAATGTATTATTACTGATATTATAAATGAAATAGCTATTAAAAATAAATGCGTTAGTTACAATAGTAGTTAGTTCAATTGATTTATATTTAAAAATATCATATTGCTAAATATATTTGTAAAATTTTATCACTGATTGTTTGCCAATGTCATGCGGTTTTTAATAAACAAATGTATTTATTAAAAAGTATTCGAGATAGTTTCGAGACCATTCCAGCTGGATTTTATTTGACGACTGCAGAGTTTTAAAAGAAATTTTCTTAAAACTAAGCATGTTTAAGTTATTTAAGTGTTTACTTTAACATTAGTTCTAAATTTGACAAAAATCAGCAATACTTTTTCAGTGGTAGCATTTCTGATTGCATTTGGTCTAGTTTATCTTGCAAAGCGCGTGAATCAAGAATTCATAACGAAGGAGAAATGTTTTGTCTTCCGTTTGTCAAAAAGACGAAGAACAAAGTAATACCCGAGGTAAAAGACTGAATTCTATTTTACCTCTTAGGTTATTTTATTGGAGAATTTTCAGAGAAAAATCACAAACTAAATCTTTATTGAAGAAGATACATCGGTCTACCAGTTTTTGAATAATACTGGTTTAGAGTTATAGCTACATGCCTTAATCCAGTATACTACCATACCACGCCTTATTCCATTAGGTCATTTCTAAGCTATTTCCCAATATTATATGCTGCAGATTAATTGTAAAAACATGTAAAGCAGTGTTAATTAGAATGCAACGGTGATATGATTCAATTTGAAATGAAAGAACAGCAGTTAAAAGAAAATGAAGATATTTGCTTTTCACTTTTATCGAATATAACCAACTTTCCGGGCAAAAAAATCGATATTACTCGAATCTTGGCTATATCATAAATATTCAAATATACATATAATTGGAAATATATTTGTTTGTATTTTTGAACCCTCTACAATTCAACACTCCTTGACAGATTCAAATTAAATTTGGAACTCATATTTCTAAGCTCCTAGAAATATTTACTGCACTATTATAAAGTGTCTACATTCTTTTAAAGGGGGTAAAATGAGGTGAAAGATGTTATGTTTTTCCACCATAAAATCTGAACAAATCATTGCATAAAAATTATTTTTTCACCATCTTAAAATTTAAAAAATTATCTTTTGATTAGTGATATTTACATACAATCACTTCTTTAACTTTATCCAGTTTTTTCAAAAATAATTTAAACAGTATAACAGTATCTTTTTTTCCTTTGAAATAATTAAGCCTGTTTTCTGTTTAGGTACATTTAATGTTCGCGCGCCTTTGCAGATGTTGAAGTTAAGTTATTCACTGCTTACTCTTTTACTTTTGCTTTTGCTACATATTTTTTTTTTATTTGAATTGAATTTGTTACGTAGTTTTTTCTATTAATATGCGTGCACAGTAATTCACCTTTAAATGCTGTCTTTTAAAACTGTAGTAATTTCTTTAATCATTTAGCCTAATTTCTCTCATATCTTTGTATCTTTGAAATATTACTATTCCCAGTTATATCTATATCAAGGTTTCTTAAGGCGCATGAATGCAGATAATAAAACCTGCACCTAGATACAAATATTTTTATGATAAACAAATAAATAAATACAGCCAAAAGCTATTATCAAATTGCACGATAGCATTCCTAACTTTATGAAAATTATTTTATTGCGGGGCTAAATTTTGTAATTGCCGGAATTCTGTTTTGGTTTCGTTTTAAAATTTTTTTATTACTATAATCCTTTATTAATAATTTCATTGATTTTAACTGTTCGGTCGAAGCTTTAGCTATCTGTTAAGCCATTCAAGTTCTCTCAATTAAAAAAAAATGCTGCCATGGTTAATAAGTTATATGTGGACTGGAATGGGAATTCAAATTTTCACACGCATACGTCAAAAATTGATGCTGAAAGTGTTTTTTTATCCGCATACTTTAGTTTATTTTTTGACAAAAAGTGCCTAACATTAAATGTAGAATATTTAAAATAAGTGAGAATTAAAATAAATAAAACAGCTGGGGGAAAAAAAAAAGAAGAAATTGAATACATTTATTTTTTTGCTCTATTTTACAATTATCTTCCATGATTCCAAATGAATTTCAATATTAAAAATAATTTATCTAATCATCAATACTATCAATCAATAGTTGATGATCAATCATTAACATGATAAAAAATTCATTGATCTTGAAAAATTATGAGCTCTTATTAAAAAGATATCCAAATACCACGAATAATAAATATTGCCGCATTGAAAAGAGGCAGTCGACTCTCCATGGCCGAATGGTCATAGCCCTGGTCTCATAATCATGAGATCGTAAGTTCGAATCCCGCTAGAGACAATGCGATTCACAGTCTGTGTAAATATTTAATTTCTTGATTTTATGTTTTCCTTTATTTCATGTTCTAGAAGATCCTGGACCTTTCTTTAGTTTACCAGACAAGTGTTCTGGACTTTTCTTACTGTCTCCAGAAAATTATTCTGGAACTTTCCCTGTTAGTATAAAAGCAGAAGATCTGTCATTCACTGCGTTCTCAGTTCAGAGTTGAGTTAATAAATTGGTTTAGCTCTACTTCTTGTGTGTGTGTGTCATTGAGTTCCACACTAGAGTACCTACATGACAATATTTTGCGTTTCATCGTATAATATTAAAGTATGCATTTAGTAATGAATCGACTTCTTTTTTCGTCTCTGAGTTCAGAATTGAGTTAATAAATTGGTTTAGCGCTACTTCTTGTATGTGTCTTTGAGTTCCATACTAAAGTACCTACGTGACAATATAATTATATGTATAAAACAATATTTATATATTTAAAGATTCTAAGCTTTCTTTTAATTTAATTTAATTTGATATTGATTATTTAATGACCAGAAAAAAAAGCATTTTTAAAATTGCATCCTGTACAAGATAGACAGCTGCACTCTTAAAATTCGTAATTTTTTAAAAAAATAATTATCCTTTTGCTTTTGACATAGCAATCGCATGTCGCATTTTAAATCCATTATCTTGAAAACAGCATAAGAAATGGTCAGTGGCAAAAACTTCCTGAACAAATGCCTTCTGCAACAAAAATTAAAAGGGTGCCAATATTCATAATCAAAAAAGAACGATATAATCTAACGTAAAAAGAACGAGTATCTGAATGTGTCTAATAGATAACATCCATTGTATTAATCCCACAATGCATTTGAAGGTATCTATCACTGAAAAGTATTGTCATGTTACGAGATTTTTTAAGATCACGATGAGTTCCAATTCAGTAATTTATAGCTTCTTTTTAAATAAATGTACCCCTTAATAGAATTTGCATATCTGTAATTGAATCCACCTAATAATTTCAATCTTTATAGAATTCTTACTCATTTGCAAAAGCAGTAATATTTCTGCAAAGCATTTTACCCATTGTTGTTTATGCAATTATTAATAAAGCTAAAAAGTACGATGAGTGTCCGTCGCTATTTTTAAGCTTTCTAATGCTCCCAGTTGCCTTTCCATAATAACGAGCTATTTTATGTCGTTCAACTCGGTGCAATCTTTTTGGTAATGAAGCAGTTAATGCCATTCGTTTCCGCTGTGCATCATTTTTTTTTTTATTTAATACGGCTATCTTTTCAGGCTCTTCATCTTCATTAACCTCGAATTCATTTCACCAATTCTCTTTCTCCGAGAAAATCGTACGTTGATTACTACCTTCAATTAGCAGAAAAAGAAAACGAAAAATAGAAAAAAAAATGTGCATAAATAATGAAAAAGAAGAAATAACTATAACTTAAATGAGCATTATTATGCCGTAACTATTATACGGTGTTATTTTTTCGAATTATACAGTAAAATGAAGGTAGAGATTTTTTTTTAATGACTAAGAAATTATTGTTTTGAAAAATAAAGGTCATTAAAATCGTCTGAAATCGAGAACTGCTGCTAAAACACTGGAAAATCAAATGAAACAACTTATCGGTTGCAAAAATATACAGGGTGTTTATAAAGTCCCGGACCCATTTTGATGTTTAATAACTCGTAAAATAATAAAGATATAAACAAACTTATGGCATTTATTGATGGAATAACTCATATATTTTCCTTTTCAGGTTTGAATATTTTTACTTTTGTAAATATCGTCTGCGCGTGTGGTTAATTTCAGATAATTTCATTTTCCAGTCTAAATATCTGTACTTTTCTAAATATTGTCTGCTTATTAATTGCATTTTTCTCTCTTTTGTTTTTGGCAACTATTGCAATGTTATGTTTACTTTTGATGTGTTTGTTCTATGTAGTACTTTTGTATGTGATGTTTTATTCGAGCGGATATTAATCAGAATGCATACACCACAAGAGAAAGCACAGATTTTATGGTGGTTCATAGAAATGAAATCGATAGTGCAAGCACAGAGACATTTCAGAAGAATTTACCAAAAAGATCCTCCATTCAAAAACAGCATCTTGCGGTGGAAAAAGAATTTTCTAGAAATTGGAAGTATCGAAGATAAGAAACGTTCGAGACGTCCTTGCACAAGTGATTTTGATGTTGAGCTTGTCAAAGAGACATTTTTACACAATCCTAGAATATCTGTGAGATCAGCGGCAAAAGAATTGGATATGCCAATTTCGACGGTGTACAAGGTAATTAAGAAAAAATTAAGACTGCATGCATACAAAGTTCAAATTGTTCAAGTTTTGGAACCGAACGATAGGCCTAGGAGGATGGCCTTTGCAACATATATGCTAAGGAGGGTAGAAGATGCTGCTGATTTTCTGAAGAGCATAATGTTCTCCGATGAAGCATCCTTTCATGTTTCTGGCATTGTTAATCGCCATAATGTGCGCAAATGGCTCTGTGGATGCCGACATGCTCGTCGCTACCTGGCGTGAAATTGACTATCGACTTGATATTCTCCGTGCGACGAAGGGGGCACACGTGGAAGTTCATTGACAAGTGTCATGAAACTTTTTGAGTCTATTTAACCATTTATGTTATTAATTTAAATCTATCTTTATTATTTTATGAGTTATTAAACATCAAAATGGGTCCGGGACTTTATAAACACCCTGTATTTTTAAAACTTTCAACAGCAATGTATATGTTATTTATGTGTTTTGGTTTTTTCATTATATTCTGTGTTACAGAACAGATGTTTTTATGATGCCAATGTGAATGAATCGATTATTATTGATAACCATGATTAGTGCTGGTAATTATTAATGCTAATCAAACTTTTAAATCGATTATTCTTAATAATAACCGTTTTATAATATTAATTGTAACATCTATATAAATTTTATTTTTTAAGAAAAGACAAAAGATTTTCATTTAATTTTTTTCTAATTCTTACTTGAAATACTTTCAGCGTAATTAGGAATATTCCCA
This sequence comes from Argiope bruennichi, assembly GCF_947563725.1. Classification (NCBI taxonomy): domain Eukaryota; kingdom Metazoa; phylum Arthropoda; class Arachnida; order Araneae; family Araneidae; genus Argiope; species Argiope bruennichi. The sequence goes on along the minus strand of NC_079151.1, from coordinate 62,343,550 downwards.
AAAGCAGTAAATAAAAATACGTACTGGAAAAAATGCATATAGTGTAAAGATTAAAGCACAAATGTAATGGTTAAAAACCACCGTTGACGAACAGTTGGCTATCCAGGAATAATAATTAATGTTTAATTTCAATTATCTTTAGCTTTGATTATAAGTTTTCTGATACAAGACTTAAAATTCATTGTTGGCTCGATAAATTATTTTTAGAACAATTTCAAATTTGAGGAACATTATTGTGTTTGTAAACGTGGATTTCATCTTCTAAAACTTTTTTATATTTATCAATACAGCATACTCTAATAATCAATTTCCATCACCTATAATATTCTCGAGACGCCATATTGATTAAAATGTATGCAGACCTAAAATAGGCTTTAAACTTGCACAATTAACTTGGGGTATTCTTGTTAATTAATTATGTTTGTAGAGTAGTGCAATAAATTGGCTACTCTAATCCAATTAACTCTAATTTTTGAGTTAGAGGATTCCAACAAGATTTATTTTGCGATATCTCTCTAATATAGAGAGTGATAGCGGGCAGACGACCATTGCAGGCGTATATAGGGATCATAAGCTAGCATATAAAATAAAAGCTGGTGAAATCGGTAGAATGCTTAAGCCTGGAAATCTTTGTCAAATTTTTTCCCTATAAAGATTGAATAGGGAACTCATGTTCCTGTGATTTCTTTCAAAAATAGGAAGGAGTAAGAGGTAGTTAACGATGATAACATTAGGGGTCAGATCCTTACATTAAAAAAATGACGAAATCTATGAGGTGGAGTATTTTGTGAATCAATTTAAATGTATAAATGAGAATTTCCTTCTATTTTACAAGAATTGAACAAATACAAATAAATTATTCATAATTACAAATAGGTTAAATTGAATTTGAAAAGATAAAGAGAGGTATCAGCTGAATTGAATACCGTAGCATATTTATTTCGAGGGTATTGTACATTCTGGCTCGAATATTGTAGCTGCTGATTATTCACAATTTTGTATATTGAGAATTTGAATGACTTGGTACAATATCAGTCACATCATTTCTCAATCGAATTTTGAAATCACAGTTTGAGTGTAAAACTTCATTGACATTGTAGAGAATTTATAATGCGTGAAATAAATTTTTAAAAATATCACAATCGGGCATCACAATCCCAGTGTAAGAATGTGCACAAATATGTAAATAGTATAGTAAATATGCCAAAAAATATACTGAGAAGAAATTTAATTACAGTGAAATCTCATTTAACAAGCATAATTCGTTCTTGAATCCAGAAACACTAGTTTGAATCTTGAAAACGCTAGTTTAAGTGATTTTTTTCTTCATCGAATCCATATAAAATAGAAAAATATATTTCGTTCTAGACAAAAAAAAAAAAAAAACCTCAAATAAATTGATAATAATGTAGTGTATGGTTTGTAATCCATTTATAATGCATGCTTCCTTTTACAAGAAAATTATCTGAAAACATTGGCTACGCTTCAAAATTTGGTGAAAATGAGTCAAAGTATTATCGTAAAAAGAATTTGTCGCGCTTATAGCTATTGCTTTAACAGGGTGATGCTTCTTAACATAAGATGCAATAATTTCCCCTTCTTTCAGTCTCTCTTTTATTTTTCACTAGGAGGCTGTTGATATGTTGAGTTGATCTGTATTTCCTCCTCTCCCGATCAAATCTCCTCCACGAAATTTTTTGCTATGACACAGACGGCAGCCTCATAAGCTCTTCTGGTAATTCTAGCTATGTTCTCATCGATATCGCTGCTGTCCGCCTCTAACCCTATAATGTTGACCGGAGACAAAATGATGGTTGTACAAGCACTTGCTCAAATCCCTCGGTATCGTGTTCGACAACGCTATTCAGCCCAAACTTCATGTGGATATAGGTCGGCACAGTATGCGACGTCACGATGTCTCCTCGTTGCTTGTTCTGCGAAACATCGCTCATTGCTCGTTACACACTATTTTAGATTTGCTAATCATGCGAGGTGCTCATTAATAAAGGTTTGACTGTATTTCGAATGATACTATTCAGTTTATTATTGACGTCAGCAAGGGATCATTTGTACTTCATCTGTGCAATACAGTGCTACCAACCAATCTAGAGGTACAAATATCCAGAGGTCCATGCTTAGGCAGAGGACCCATCGTTTCAGAATAAGGAGAAGGAACGACTTATTGATGAAGTGTTAATCCCAGCTCCGGTCTATTGCCTTTACGGATATGGTCGTAAACCTGCCATCTGATTCACTGTAGGACCCCTCACTCCTGTGGACAATGATCGGGAGCTTCTAGCAAACTATCAGTGAAATAAACAGACATCAAAAACCCTGAATAACCACAAATGAAGGGAAAGAGGGTAAAATGCGCCGGATTCAAGACGCACATGGCCATGGCAACGGAACTTGAGTGGTGTGGAGGTCCACATTACGGTAATTTTTCCTAGAACCCGTCTCAACTTTCAGAGTTCTGATGTCGCATGCAAAACACACAGAACATTCTGGTGATCGGTGAATCGATCCTTTCTATTTTACATCTTTGCTTCCTAAATATCTATTTTTTAACCACTTCGTGCGAAGCAATCATATCTCGTTTCATTCATTTTTTAATTTTGTTTTTAGTTCCTTTATGAATTTCTTATTACAACTAACTAAATATTGTAAATTTTTATATAGAGACAAAGCTTTATATTATAAAAATAAAGTTCTTTTATAAATAAAAGAGGTTAAAGACTCTTTGGGGGGGGGGGGTATGTATTTTATCCTTTTGCAACAATGCACTTTTCTAAAGTAACGAGCCGTTTGCTGCTTGTACCACAGGTTAAGGACCACTTGCTAGACATTCCCATCTTAAAAGATTTTAAAATGTGGTTTTTTGTGCACTCAAGAACCTCAACTTCTTTTAGGAGCGGCCTTTTAAAATTGCATTCATTTATCTACCGATTCTTGCCTCCACCCACAAAGAAGACAATAAATTATGCTCCATCCTTTTAGAGGCTGTTGAGGTATAAGGCTGTTATGAACAGCAGGCAGTACCTTGAAATAAAGATTTAATTTTGGGAGAAACATTTAAAGAGGATAATGTATTCCAGAGTGAATGGGCTGCGGTGAAATAGATCCATTTAAAATATCTTCATCCGAATAAATGCATAACATTTGAATATTTTTTTTTTCAAAAAATGCTATTGGGAAATTTATTTGTATAGGTCGAAATTCACTTGTTAGTGGAAAATAATATCCATCAAAATGAAAATAATAACAAAAAATTCTAGAAGCAAAAAACAAAACAAAAAAAAATGTGTGGCAAATTGCTTTATTTCACCGACTTTAAGGGATAATATAGTCAAAAGCGGTTAGGTAAAATAAATTTACCGTCCTACTTTAACGTTGAAAATTCACGAATTCACTACATTATATACAAATAATTGGGTGCCGTGGTGGCCTGGTAAGGTATCGGCTTCAGAACCGAAGGGCTTCAGGTTGGAGACCCGATTTCACCGAAGAACCGCCGTGTAAGCGGGTCTGGCGCACACAAAACCCGTCGGGGCCAAACGTCCTTCCGCTGGTGAAGTGTGGAAGCTTGGAGAGGGAGGTGCCAGCTCAGGCATCGTCCTCGCCATCTGATAGCGGTTCAAAATTTCGAGGTCCATCCCAAAATATCCCTAGTGTTGCTTTAAAACGGGATGTTAATATAACTAAACTACAAATAAATGCAAAGTATTTTAAGACTCTTTATATATATATATATGTGTGTGTGTGTGTGTGTGTGTGTGTGTGTGTGTGTAATATGTAAACATATTTTAGCAATTGCATGGCCAATAGAAGAAACTTTTGAAATGTTAAAACTCGGATTTATTTTTAGCACGTAAGGCAAAGTTCACATACAAAGAATAGTCTACGTTGCAATACAAGAGCAGAAGATATCAAAATTTTCCCCTTCAGTGGTTTTACTATGAGATTTTGATAGTCATTTCTTTGACACTATCATTTGTTGATTTTGGCAAGGGAATTTTAGGAATATTTAAAAGAATGCTGTAAGCATTAAGTATTTTTATCCCTTGGCTCGAAGCGTGAGAAAATGCCCAATTGAGTAGTTTTATAGAGCGCATGCAGAATTAATTAAATAAAAAACGGGAATTGTTTGTGCGAATTAATATTCACTACGATGATAATAATGTATAACAGAAACAACAAAATAATTTCTAGAAACAAAAGTAAACTTACAAAAATTAATGTGTGGCAAGTTGATTTCTTTCAGCAAATTTAACTAGTCAAAACAATTAGCTAATATAAATCTGCCGGTAAATATAAATAATATAAATAGTTTATAGTAACCGGAAAATAGCTAGCTAATATAAATCCGGCAAATTCTCTACATTATGCACAAATGCAAAGCATTTTAATATTCTTTATATATTTATATATGGTATAATATAAATTATTACTGAGGTCTTATTTACGTCAAGTCGAAGTTTACTTGGTTCTGGAAATTAACATCCACTAAGATAATAATAACGAATAACAATAAAATAATATATAGAAACAAAAGTAAGGTTACAAAAATGAAAGTGTGTCCAGGATTTATTTCAGCTGGATTAAAGAGCAATAACTGTTCAAAAAAAGTTAGCTAGGTCAATCAGATTTCTTAGATGAGCTAAAACATTCTCTTATTTAAACTGTTCGTTCCGGAATCGTGTCAAAAATTGCGATGTCAGTGTCTGAGAATCCTGAAAGTCACTAATTCAAGGAATATCTTTATATTTTTGTGGTACGGAAACTTGGAGAAGCGTGGGATACCGGCTCAGATATCTCCCCTATCATCCAAACAATGTTTAAAAATGTCGAGGTTTGTCACAAAATAGTCTTCGAATAGATTCACAATAGAATGTTAATATAATTGAATCAGGCTAATCCCGAATTCGAATTTTGTCAATAAATTATTCATATTTAAAAAAAATACTTTAAAAAAATTGTATCTACTTAACCCTTTCCAATCGTCGTGCATAGAATATGGTTAGTCTAATAAGGTAAGAGAAGGTGTTCCATCATATTTTTTGTCTGATTCGGAAATATAAATATTTTTATTTGATTTTTCATTAATTTATAATGGATGGCAGGGGAAAATATAAACTGATCATCTATTGAATTCTGGAATATGTTTGTCTTCAGAAAAATTTATTTTCTTGTGCTGCATCACATACTAACAATCGAATTGCAGTACAAATCTTAATTTTTTTATATTTAAAACCATGCCTTATTTAGCAGACTCCAGAGGGTGTAGAATCTTAGACAAGTGAGCGTAGAAGATATCCATCTCTATTTCTACAATAATGGAGATGAATGTGAGTCTATGTTTCTTTGGGAGCGTTGGCACTCTACAGGTTAGATCATTTAACCTATAACTGCCAAATTTGGCAAACATATGTCTTTGAAGGTAAAAATGTCTACCTTGGGGTGATTTTTTTAAAAAAATTATTTCGAATTTTAATTAATTGAAAATTATGCTGAATTTTGTGATTTTTTTCATGTCTACCTTAGGGTGATTTTTTTATAATTATTTTGAATTTTAAGTAATTGAAAATTATGTTGAATTTTGTGATTTTTTTCAGCGATAACTTCGAAAAATATTATTTCATTAAGTGGTGTTTTTTTTCCCTTGATCGAATATTTAAAAATTTATCTTTCTTATAACAATAGTTTAAAAGTCGTACAACAATCTTCTAATTTTTTTTTACAATTATTAATTTTTTTTTTCTATAATAGATTATGTTACTGACCTGAAATTTAAACTGTTTTCATTGCTTTATCAAATATTTAATCTCGAAATTTTCATCCATTTTTGAAAGTTAAGGGAGGAGAATTCTGTTTAATATCTGTGTAGTTTACAATACAAAGAGAAAGTGAATTTACAATAAATAGCGTGAAAGTTAAAATAAAGAGAAACCGGACAATTGCGTTCTTAACAGCACTACGATTCATGGGATTTGATGTTCATTAGGAAAGTTAATATACACAATCAACAGAACATGTGTAAGACTACTAAAATAACATAGAATTCATTTTTTGGCAATTTAATAGAATAATAAAAATTTATTTTTAAGCGATTTAAATGGAAAGAAATATAATGTAATCGCGGTGAAAATCGTCAAAAGTGGCTAGTTAAATACAATGTTAAAGACTTCCACGTATTGTTCCACATTGGAGACTTCCACGTTCTCCAATGTTGGAGAATGTGGAACAGTATTATGTAGGGAACTCCTTCACCATTTTTGTACGTACTAAGGGAGCAGTATAATGTAGGAAACTTCCATCACCGTTTTTATACGTACTACGGAAGCAATACAATGTTGGAAACGTCCACCATCGTCTTTATACGTACTACGGAAGCAATACAATGTTGGAAACGTCCACCATCGTTTTATGCGTACTAGGGAAGCAATACAATGTTGGAAACTTCCACCATTGTATTAGGAAAGCAATACAATGTTAAAGTCTTCCACGTATTGTTCCACATTGGAGACTTCCACGTTCTCCAATGTTGGAGAATGTGGAACAGTATTATGTAGGGAACTCCTTCACCATTTTTGTACGTACTAAGGTAGCAGTATAATGTAGGAAACTTCCACCACCGTTTTTATACATACTAGGGAAGCAATACAATGTTGGAAACGTCCACCATCGTTTTTATACGTACTACGGAAGCAATACAATGTTTGAAACTTCCACCATTGTATTAGGAAAGCAATACAATGTTAAAGACTTCCACGTATTGTTCCACATTGGAGACTTCCACGTTCTCCAATGTTGGAGAATGTGGAACAGTATTATGTAGGGAACTCCTTCACCATTTTTGTACGTACTAAGGGAGCAGTATAATGTAGGAAACTTCCACCACCGTTTTTATACATACTAGGGAAGCAATACAATGTTGGAAACGTCCACCATCGTTTTTATACGTACTACGGAAGCAATACAATGTTGGAAACGTCCACCATCGTTTTATGCGTACTAGGGAAGCAATACAATGTTGGAAACTTCCACCATTGTATTAGGAAAGCAATACAATGTTAAAGACTTCCACGTATTGTTCCACATTGGAGACTTCCACGTTCTCCAATGTTGGAGAATGTGGAACAGTATTATGTAGGGAACTCCTTCACTATTTTTGTACGTACGAAGGGAGCAGTATAATGTAGGAAACTTCCACCACCGTTTTTATACGTACTACGGAAGCAATACAATGGTGGAAACGTCCACCATCGTTTTATGCGTACTAGGGAAGCAATGCAATGTTGGAAACTTCCACCATTGTATTAGGAAAGCAATACAATGTTAAAGACTTCCACGTATTGTTCCACATTGGAGACTTCCAAGTTCTCCAATGTTGGAGAATGTGGAACAGTATTATGTAGGGAACTCCTTCACCATTTTTGTACGTACTGAGGGAGCAGTATAATGTAGGAAACTTCCACCACCGTTTTTATACATACTAGGGAAGCAATACAATGTTGGAAACGTCCACCATCGTTTTTATACGTACTACGGAAGCAATACAATGTTTGAAACGTCCACCATCGTTTTATGCGTACTAGGGAAGCAATACAATGTTGGAAACTTCCACCATTGTATTAGGAAAGCAATACAATGTTAAAGACTTCCACGTATTGTTCCACATTGGAGACTTCCACGTTCTCCAATGTTGGAGAATGTGGAACAGTATTATGTAGGGAACTCCTTCACCATTTTTGTACGTACTAAGCTAGCAGTATAATGTTGGAAACTTCCACCACCGTTTTTATACGTACTACGGAAGCAATACAATGTTGGAAACTTCCACCACCGTTTTATGCGTACTAGGGAAGCAATACAATGTTTGAAACTTCCACCATTGTATTAGGAAAGCAATACAATGTTAAAGACTTCCACGTATTGTTCCACATTGGAGACTTCCACGTTCTCCAATGTTGGAGAATGTGGAACAGCATTATGTAGGGAACTCCTTCACCATTTTTGTACGTACTAAGGGAGCAGTATAATGTAGGAAACTTCCACCACCGTTTTTATACGTACTACGGAAGCAATACAATGTTGGAAACTTCTACCACCGTTTTATGCGTACTAGGGAAGCAATACAATGTTGTAAATTTCCACCATCGTTTTTGTACTTACTAGGGGAACAGTATTATGTAGGAAACTCCCCTCGCCGTTTTTGTACGTACTAAGGGAACAGTATAATGTTGAAAACTGCTACCACCATTTTTGTACATATGTCGTAGCAATATAATATTGGAAAAACTTGACTTCCACCACCATTTCTGTACATACTACGAAGCGATATAATGTTGGAAACTTAATTTCCACCACCCATTTTGTACATACCAGGGAAGCAAAAAAATGCTGAAAACTTCTCTGCCTTATACCTAAGGTGCTTGCTTAATAGTGTGATCAAATTAAAATGTAAAGAAAGAAAAAACAGTAGAGGAATTTCGCTAGTTTCAGCTAATTTAGAATTAGTTTAACCCTTTAAAGGGCCATTTTTTTCTAGTCATATTATGTTAAAACATTTTTAGGCTTTAAATTAGAATAAGAAAAGGGATTCATTTAGCTTATTAGATAAATTTAATTTGATTCATTAATTAATTTGGTTAATTAATAATTAAGTAACAAATCAAGACACATCATTTTGTCTGAGACAAAGAACTGAAGCATCTAAGTTTCTGACTTACTAAAAAAATTTGTCAGAACTTATGCCAACTTACATAATTTCATACAAAGATTGATAAATTTGGTGGGAAGCATACTTCCCACGGCCCTAGAAAGGGTTAAGATTCGAATTAAGTTCCAGAATTAGTTTGGTCTGAAATTATTTCTGCTAATTCGATATAATAAATGAAAGAAAAAGAATATATTTGACTGAAAAGTTTATTTATATAAAGGGGAATTATCAACTGAATAATTCTGTGACGTGAACTGCGCCATAATAAAAATATTTATTTTCGCAAAGAAACACGCATGACTCGTGATGTGATGGTGTCCAAACATGTCTGCATTTCAGTCTGGTCATAGTCACGCTATGTTTCCCATGACAGTAACATTCCTAGTAATAATTATTTTGGAAGTTATTCTGATGTTATCATTGCACCATATATTACTTAATTATTTAGAAGCAGCGGCACGCTTTGAACTTTACTTGAATTTCGATATAGAAGCCATGTTATTTTTTTTTCAGATCAAAAATAAAAATGATTACTTTCATATATATTAAAGCTTGCGAATATATTAAATAAAAATTTTTGTTCAGGGGAAAAGAATGAGCTGTCTAAATTTCCTAGTATCTTCCTTGAATAATAACACCTTTTTTAGCAGTCGAGGAGGCGTTATAAACACAAATGTTATGCAAATCTATCTTTAATGTCTATCTATTGAAGCATGTCGCTTTGACGAAAATGTAAATTCACACACATACCAAAAAAAAAAAAGTTTTTCCTGACCTTCGATTGTTTAAAAATATTTTAAGGTCAGATCTATTGTTTCTGCTTCTTTTGTTGCTGTTTCGCAGCATTTGTATTCAGATTTTTGTCGATTTTTCAAGAAAAAAGAAGATTTGAAATGTGAGACCGACCTCGAGAAAACATTTAAATAAAAAGTAAACCTGTAATATTTAATTTTAACTTATGGATATATTAAGACATGCAAAAAGATATCTGTGTGAAATTTTTTTGGTCTAATTGCTATTTTTTTAATGAATTTTCATATATAAATCGATGCATAGATGCAATTTAGTTATCAAAGTAAAATAATTCCTTTTTCCACTCGAATTCCATCCCCCCTGGAAATTTCCTCTTTTCCTAGACATTAGCCTATTCCAAAACTCACAACAATCTTTGTACGCATATTGCATTTTCATAAAGAGATGCCAGATATTATTTCGAAAAACAATTCTTGGTTTTAAAACATTCGGAATCTCTTTTCTGAACACTGTTAGTTTTAAAGCAGTTCTGTGTCCAATGTATTGCCAAACTACAAGAGATAAAATATTTGAAAAAAATTCAAAACGTAATTAGGAAACGGAACAAAAAAAATCGCTTGTATCAGCGAAATACAATACTCTTTACTTTAGTTTTCGAAAGAGCAGCTGCGTCATAGAATTCGTAAAAGTTTTATAAAACCTTGTGTTGAGTTGTATGATGTTTAGTGATATATATATACTTAATTATACATCGTAATCTCTTAAATTTTGCCTTTTAAAAATTAACTTCGAATAATTTAATAATTAATCTAACTTTTATATATTTGGCTTCTTCTTAAAGAAATCTTCACTAAATAATTTGAGTTCTTTTAGAAGTAACTATGTGCCTAAAAATATAAGTTAAATATTTTTTTTTCTATTTTCTACAATCCATACTTTTCTTTACGAACTTCTGTTTCAAATACCACTCTGTCACTGAAAGAGTAATAATAGCGTAATATTAGTTCAAACTGAAATGATTAATTAACCTATCATTTTTTAAATATTTTGAAAATAAGAATAAACAGTAAAATTTTTTAGTTGCATTATTCTGTTTTTAACATAACAATACTCCTTATGTTATTACTTTGAGTTAATTTTTAAAACAATTGAAAGAAGCAAATTATCACTGCAACTGATTTATTTATCTGCGACATAGCCTGTGTTAACCCGACATAGCCTGTGTTGCTTTAATTGCAACAGTTTTTTATTCTTTAGCTTTAAAAAAATATAAAAAGAGATTTTTCCAGTTTTGGATTAAATACTCTGTTTTAACGTGTTTTTTTAAATAAATAAATAAATCATAGTAAAAATAAGTAGGCCTTTTCTTGATAAAGCAATAATTTATAACTCGTTTTGCTTTTTCGCAGTATTTAAATTCCCGTAAAACAAATTTTATTCAACAAAAAAAAAGGAAAAAAAAAATCATTATTTGAAGATTTACAAATCATACTTAAATCAGGGAAGAATCAATGAAGTCATATTTAAATGAAGGTGCATTATATTCTTTTTTAAGAAATTTTTCATAGATGAATTTCATTGAGAAAACTGCAGACAATTAAACAAATGCTTGAAAACGATTTTAATAAATATTAAACTGGTTCAAAATACAAAGTATGCACACATTATAACTAAATGCTGTAGTTTCCCCACAAAATACTCTTCAAATGATAAAAAAAAATCTGTAAAAAAACCAGCAAATAATAAAGATAAAGAAAGTAAGATTTTTTTTTAATTTAAAAGAAAAAAAAATTAAATTATTAAAATTAAAAAGAATTATTTTTTTTTAATTTAAAAACTACATTTTGACGCAGCTATAAGCTTTAAAAATATGAAACAAAAATTTACAGAAAATATATTTGAAATTGTTTTCAATGTTTCAATTAACATTTAAAAACCAGTGGAAATGGTCTCCCTAAAACTATCTCGCATACTTTCTAATAAACTTGTCATGCCAGAGAAAGCCTTGCATGACAATGGAGTACAATAGTTAACGAAATATTAACTTTTGGCGTGATAAACATTTGTACTGAATCTATCGTGTACACCTTGGCGAGTTTTTTGGCGATTTATTCCTGGCATGACGTTAATAGTATACGAAAATCGAACTTGTGATTTATAAATGTTTTTCTCATTTTATTGAAACTAAGATTTTACACAAAACTGCAATTATAATCACAAAATCTCATATCTAATTTCATATATTTAAGTCATTGTGTTTTTGAATTATAACTTTAACAACATACAGATAGTCAACCCGTTGTTGGTTTTGTCTCAAACTTTGACAGGTGTCTGTCTACACTATAAATGTTAAATCTAAGTACCGAATCTTGTCTCTACGCCTACCGAATGTTGTATCTAGCCCCCCTACGTTTTACAGTTATCGTGTTTACTTATATTCGTACAGACGGACCGTCTAGCTAAATTCCTTTTCTATTATCTTTGTCACAGAGAGACAGACATTTTCGAAAAAGAACATTCGAATATTTCGAACTCAGAGAGGTCTAAAACTTGGAGATTCGTCAAAATCTGGAGTTCAACTTTTTTCACAATTATTGTACTTTATGTATACGACCTATAGGCGAAAGTAAATATATAACGTTCCACAACTCCTTGTACTGTAAAATCTAGAATTATTTTGCAAACATTTTAAACACAACCATCTTATTTCTCATCTCTATCTATAACCAAACTATGAAACTCAATTCAGGCTACTGTGCATTCTCCTATGTCAACCACTGAATATCACTCTACTGTCAACCACCATTTCTAAATAGGTAGCGAGAACTTTAACACCGTCATTTTGTTTCAAGTCCTTAATATTTGTAATTGAAAATAGTTAAAGTAATCATCTTGAAATAAGTTATTTCATTGAAATGTGAAGAACAACAAAACTGTCTTAAATTCATTTAATCGTTAAGCATGTTTTTTTTATTATTATTTTATTATTTACTTTCTAATTTTTACGTTACTGCAAATTAGGGAGGAAGGAATTTTTTTTAATGGAAAATGTCAATTTTTAGGGTTAAATAATATTATTTTTATCTTTTACATAAGGAATGTATGAGTAAAAAAAATTTACAGTATTTAAACCTCTATAAGAAAACTTTTTTTAACACGAGTCCTGCAAAGAATTTATACATTATGACTTATTATCGGAAATGTCTTGCTATGCAAGGATGACGCCATTCTGAAACTTCGGTAATGGGTGCTAAGTAGCTAAAGTCTTGTATCGCAATTCGAACAGAGTGTAAATGGAAGACGCTTTATTAAATACAGGTGAGTATAATTAAGTACGTGAAGGAATTTGCCTTTGACCCAGTGCCCATTATTCACTCGCTTTATTCCTTCTGAAAGCGAGGGATGAAGTGTAGAAAAATTTCCCGTGATCATTATGCAGCTTATTAAATATTAATAGCATTACATTTTTTATACTTTTTCATATCGATTAATTCTTCTCGATCGATTCATTCAGCAAATGGAGATAATCGAGATCCAATACGGTTAAGATTTGAAATCAAAGTGGGAGTTGTTGTTTGATGAATTGGCTTAATTTTGTGAGTCGCCAAGCTAAGCTGCGAGAATTTTATAAACAACTAGCTGGTGCCCGACGCGTTGCTGCTACAGAAGAAATAATTTTGGGAATATCGTTTGAAATTTGAAATAGCTATTTTGTTTAATTAGGAATGATAGAAAGAATGATATTTATTTTCTGGTCCATAATAAATGCATTCATTGAAATTGAAAAATGCATAAAGGAAAAGTATAAATCATATTTATTCAATTTTTTTACTTTAGATATAATAACTGTACTATGCTTATAATACTATACCTATAACCTTCGCGTAAGTGTAAGTAATAAGTTGACAAAGCTGTATCGCCATTGGATGAACGGTACAACAAAAATACGAATTAACAAAAATTCATTTTAAGCATTAGATTATCATCCAGAAAATTCATATAAATCAAATAGAAATAGAGCCGGCGTCCTGGCATAGGGGTAGCGCGTCTATCCCGTGATCTGGGCGTCCCGGGTTCGAGTCCCGGTTCGTGCATAGTTGTTCTTCATCTGTGTTCTATCTTTGTGAATGTGCCTCCCTGTAAAAAGAGGCTGTGAAAGCGAATGTGACGTATGAGTAGCTAAGACGTACTCTTGATCCTAGATGGCGCTACTGAAACAAGAGACGCTCTCTCGGCTTAAAATCGCTGACTTCGTCAGCGGGCTTGTCTATGAGAAGTGCCATAAGAAACAACAACAACAGACATAGAAAATTATTTTCATCTTGGAAAATGATAATTTTTTTTAATTTATAAACTGGAGAAAGTTTTCTATCAAACATAGAATTACTAACATTCGCCTGGGTTTAAATTTGAAGTTACTCGTTGAGGACAAAATATCCCACAATGTAAGAAAAATGATATCAGTTAGGATTTCTTATTGCCAAGTTTCAGTAAGAAATCCTTACTTTATACTTATTCTTATCCTTTCTACTTTCACGTATACGTAGTATAGAGGAAGTATAGAAATTATCAAAAAATCTGAACTCGAGATTTTGACGAATCTCCACGTTTTAGATCTCCCTACGTCAAAAGCACATTTTTGGGACACATTTGGACATTTTCCAAACACATTTCTGGAAAATGTCTGTCTGTGACAAAGATAAACTCAAAAACGTTTTTTTATCTAGACAGATGAAATTTGGTATAACGTCTTCACACAAATTTGCAGATACCTGTCAAATTATGAGCAGAATTTGTTCAGAGGAAGTCAGTCTATCTGGCTTTTCGAATATAATTTAAAACAATAATTACAAAACGAAGAGAGCTAGATAGATAAAATTTGATACACGGAATTAACATCTGTAGTCTAGACACTTCACAAATGTTGAGCCAAATTCAACAAGGAGCTCACCAACTGTCGGCCTGTACTTTATGTACAATGTAACGCGATAACTCAAAGACATAGTGACTTATATTTATCAAATGTTATATAGAATTTTATGATTGTGTGTTAAATTTTTGCATCCATCAGTTGGGGAAAAAGGGTCTAAAACGTAAACTCGATTTTTGGATGCTTTTAACCGCATGCCATGGTTCAGCGGCCAAAAACTTCGCCAAGAATCACACCATAGATTCAACAAAAAGAGCTAAATTCAAACCCAAGTTAAATATTTCGTAGCAATTTCACACCAATACCATACAAGGCGTTAGTCTTTATTAGAGTGTATGCGAGAAAGAGTTGGGAGACCAGTCTCGCTGGTTTACACCTGTTTTCAAATTAAACCTATTCACCTACAGAGATTGAAGACTTCTTTTCGGTCTGCATAAACATTATTTTACCTTTTCCAGTAACATTTGAGTTTTAAATCTTTGCTGTACATAAAATAACCTTCATTGCTGGTAGTCTTTTGCACAAACATCTGCTTTATGAAGTAGGTTTCATGAACCATAAGGGACCTATTAACCATGCAAAGACATCTATACTATACTCTCAGGCGATGACTAATTTTTATTATTCACTGGCAAATTTTCATACACAAACTTGTGAGCACCCCTCATACAAGAGACGGATTCTGCATAATGAGGTAAAGTGCTTATTGAAATTGTGTTTTTTTTAAGCTCTTGAATTGAAAAAAAAAATATATCACGCATGCTAAGTACATTAGGAAAATTATTAACGAGTTTCGGATTCAAATACCAATATACAGCGTGTCCAATATAATCATGGCCAAAAGTTAATTTCTAAACCGAAAAATTCTTTAAAAGACAAAAATAATTATATTTTATTTAGGACAATAAATGTAGTTACTATTAAAAAAATTTTAAAAATTTAAATTTTTATACGGTTTTCTGGTTTTGTTAGCCGTATTTAGTAAAATATTCTTGACACATTAAGGCGTTAAATAAAAAAAATCATATTTTTCTGCGAACAAAAGTTGTCCAGTTATAAAACTTTAAACTAAAATACGAAAAATTATAGTATTAATGTGCTATAATGTTAATATGCTATTATAGTATTAATGTGCTATACACAGAATAAAGTATTAATGTGTTAATTAAAATACCATTTGTAAGACCTTAAATTTCATTACACAATTTCATACACATCTTTGAGATTCTTCATATTGTTACGAATCTGCGATGCGGCTTCCCAGCATAGTTGGTTCCATAGGAAGTCCCAGAGCTTGGCGACAAACTTGGCGACCATTTGGTGACTTGGTGACGAATTTGGGGAGTTTGGTGGCAAAATAGATTATACCCGAAACATCGAGAATTTTCCCGATCCATCCAGTACTAACCGAGATACGCCTCGAACGTTCTTGATTGGTTGAGAGGCTTCTTGCCCCGCCTCCTAAGACCTATAAAAGGAGCTGCAGCTTCCGGGGAGTAGTCGTGAATTGAGTAGTGGTAGTCGGAAGCGACAGAGAAGAGTAGTCGGAATCGGCGGTGAAGAACTGGTCTTCCAGGGATTAGCGGAGCAGCGACGGAGTCAAGCTAGTGCTGAACTAAGCTGTGCCCTACTGTCTGCAGTAGTCTTGTTATATGCTGCTGTGTGTGCTGTTGTTGCTGCACGTCTCGGCTGAAGATAATCGTCTTCTGTGCTGTATATAGTTGTCTTTGTGCTGTCCTGTGTGTCTTCGTGTAAATAAACATCGCTGTTTTATTTTCTACTGCCGCCTGGTGATTGAGCGTTCTTCACACCATATAACTTTCACTATCCAAACGAACCCCGGAGATTTTGTAACAATATCATTTGCCGGATTTGTCTCGAGGCGGCCGTTTGAATGGTCTAAAATCATTCAAAATAATATGTTTGTTAACTAAATATTAATTGAATAACTTTGTTTTATATAGTTATTAAAATTATATTTTTGATGGCTCATAAAAAAGGCCAAGAAATCTTTAGAATTCTTGTATTTTATTTGAATATTTAAACATTTGAAGTCTTTTTATTTAAGATTTATGTGAACTATTCAAAGATTTGCCCAAAATTTGATCTAGATTTACAAGTCCAGTAATAACCCATTTGCCAAGTATCATTGAGTTTTTATATTCGTATGAATATGGATAAATAGACAGATAAACTTATCTTTGACGGTTTGGTCCAAATTTTGATTCAAATCTATAATGTGGGCATAAAGACCACTAAAGTTGTATAAAGAAAATAACATTCATTATCTTTTTCATTTCATTTTTACTTATTCGTATACGATATATGCAAAGAGAAAGTATTGTAATCCTGAAAAAAAATTCGAGTTCGAATCTCTTCGTTTCAGATCCCCCCCCCCTCCCAGATTTCGAAAAACATATTTTTGGAATTGAGTCTGCCTATCTTCACGTGATCAATGTACCAAATTAGCAGATTTCTATCAAATTTTAAGAAATTTGTTTGCAGAATCTTTACTATGTAGCTACTGAATGCGAGTGGCTAAAAAACATAAAGAACAAGATGGATAAAATTTGGTACACAATTTTAAAATAGAAAATGTAAATGTGTCTCAAATTTTGAACCAAATCCGTTATCGGTTTTACAGTCTATCGGTCTCGACATTTACAGACATTAACCCCTTAACTGTTTTATTTACTTTACCATCTGACACCTTCTATTTTGAGAATATTTTCTTATTTTGATTCAAATGGAAATCCATTGAATACTTGACTTATTTATGTATTCGAAGTAATTTTAATATTGAATTATAATCATTATGTATAGTTTATTTTTTGCTTACAATTATCAAAATTTGATAAATCGATGCACGTATGGCACTCGGGAGAAACAGTTAAGCGGTTAAACAAAACTGTAGTTGTATCAAGTTTCGGTTTCAGTCGATCGAAGAAAGAGGCATCCAGAATGCATATTCGTTTTTTATCACTCTATAACGATATATAAAACGCTCAACTTCAGTAAACAAACTTGAGTACTCGTGGCGCTTTTTATTTGTATGCTAGGAGTATGCGTGAAATTTTCGTAGAGATCGCCCCCGCCTTTTCAAAATACAATTGCATTTAATATTTCAGGGTTGCCCTATCATTTTATTTTTATTATTGTTATTCATAGTAATGTTGTTTTCCTTCACAGCAGTATCATTTAAAACTGTCATATTGTTGAACTGTTGAAATAAACCGCAGTTTTTCATTCTCAGATTCATAACTTACTGACTCATATATAAAGCATAATCCATGCTAATAATTAAATAAAAAATTATTTTAAGAAACTTATAAATAAAAAAAAATCCTCTCGACAAACTGGAAAGAAAAGGTAGATTCCTTTTCATCCAAGTTACATAATGTTTCAGGAATATAATATCAGGAAAAATTAGGGTTTGAAAATCACCTTTTGGCTTCTAATTTCTAAGATATTGCAGTAATCAAAAAAACTTTAAATACAAAAGGTGTTCGTCTTAATAAGGCGCTAATTGGATTTATTTTTCTTTCTTCAGTATTAAGGAAGCGAAATGAAAATTCAATCTCTCATCATTTCCACCCCTTTTGGGCAAGACGACCCATCTGCGAACTCATCCGAGGTTTCTACATTTCTAACAACATATTTCAAGCCAGTTAAAATGCAAACGAAATTGCTGCAATTATTTTGCTCACAAGGTAATAGGGGGAAAGCATTATACGCATATTATATATTAATATAAACTTTTGATTGAAGGGTGGTTTTGGGTTCTAGGTACCATGATCGTTCGACATCTGCAGAAAGTTTCCTAAAGTCGTGTGTCATGAGAACCATTGCAATAGGTAGTCTTCCTATAGGAATCTGCCTAAAAATGATTAAAATGCGATTGTCTGATGGATTATAGTGGTGCCTTTCATTTGAAGTGGTAAAATTTGCAACTCATGCATACCCCCTCCAAGTTTGGTTTTTTCCATAGCAGTTTTCAAACGAAAGCAAGAAATGAAATAAAATTATTGAAAATGAAATCTCTCTCTTTCTTTCTCCCATATTTCACTTTTTTTACTTACTATTTTTAAACCATTTACTCACCCACAAAACATACTCCGTGGTAATAACTACTTTTAAAAATTTGTACGTGAGTTAAGTTACTCATAAGCAGCTGTTAAAAACCCATTACAATATTCGACTGAACAAACAAAAGTGAGGCTATTAAACCTGCCCCGCGACAGTAGGATGTGTTTGTTGATGAGGAAATGGAAAGTCGGGTCCAATGTACGGCTAATCATAGCCCATAAAGTTCGTTAGAGCGAGGGAGGTGTGACGGGATCAGTGGTGTGTGCCGGACCATCGACCCTTGCCGGACTCTGAACTTGAGGGCTTTAATTGGCTCGCTCGGAGAATTAAATTCTTCGCGGCCAGCTGGACGGAACGATGATATGGAAAAATGCGCGACGGAAAAATCAACATTCGACTGGTGTCATCGTTGCTTGGATTAGCAAACTTAATTTTGATGGATGGTTTTATTTCGGTAGTCTGTCACGAGAGTTCATTTTAAATACTATAATGTAGGAAATGCTTATTAAGGCTCTTTTTCCTGATTAAAAAAATTTCAGTATTCATTTTTTCAGAAATTAAATGTTAATAATAAATAAATTAATTAATAAAAATACTGCGTCGTAGCTCTTTCATGCTAAATATAGATTTTTTTTTTTTTTTCAGATTCGTTTTCAAATTGTGTAAATTCAGGCTAATTTTTTTCAGTCAATTTTATCAAATTACTTTTACAATTTTCGTTATTTATTCTTTCAGAAATTAAATCATAATAATAATAATAAATAAGTAATAAAAATTCTGCGTTGCAGTTCTTTTATGCTAAATATAGATTTTTCATCCGTCTTCAAACGGTGTAAAATCTGTGCTACTATTTTTCAGTCAATTTTTCAGTCAATTCAGTTGTAATTTACGAATACGTAATCGGTTTTTGCGTAATATTTTTTATTCGAAAGTTATGAGGTACGGAAACCCCGACAATAATTAATGAACACCCTGTATATTCAACTAAAACGATAAAATTTTATATGTAATTTTAATACCAGCTTTCGAGATTTCTATAAACATTTAGAAAAATCAGTCGAAAATAAATCTGTCTGTCAGTCTGTACGCTTATGAACACGATAACGAGTATACAGATAAACTTACCATGACTGGATTATATTCAAAATTTGATAAAAATCGGCATATTTGATGTGTAATCTACGCGTGAAATTTCGAGCGTTTTTGAATTATTGTATTCACGAGGCATAAGATAACATACGGGCACATAAAATACCGCACTTACATATAAAATGCCAAAATTGAATACTAAATTTCACCCATCTAGATGTTTTCAATTTATTTATCAGTACTCTGAAGCACTGATAAATAAATGCCATTCATAAAAATAAATCATCATTAATAAATTTCATTCATTTTAAAATATATTTATCGTTAATAAATAAATGCAACCTATTTATTCAATAAATGTATTCAAATGAATTTTCTTCAAAATCTGATGGAAATCTATAAATCTGATGTAAGGTCCACATACCAAATTGTATGCGTCTAGTTCGAGGCGCTTTTAATTATTGTGACTACAAACAGACATAATTCAAAAAACATATTTTCTCGATTCAAGGAAATCTGAAATATAGATTCGTCAAAATCTCGAATTCGAATTGTTTTCACGATTACAATCATTTCAATTAGCATACTTCATTTACGAGAAAGTAAAAAATTAACATAATATTATCTTAGAGTCTTTGTGCTAAAGCACACTTACAGAAAAAAAGTTACAAAAAAAACTTATTTACGGATTTTTTTTTTTTCGTAATACAAAAAAAAAAAAAAAAAAAAAAAGATATTTTAGAAGGGGGGAAAAAAAGAATCCCACCTTATGAAAGCGTGTTAGTTAACTCCCTTAATTGCCTTGTGGGAGCACTTTCGTGAGTTATTTTACAAGCAAAAACATAGCGAGGGCTCATATTTTTGAATTAAGCGATTCCTTTTTTAAGTTTCTCGTGAATAACGAGTCAGAGTTTTGCACATCCCTACTAAATATGACGCCATATGTTTCCAATTGCAGCATCATTAGGTAAGATTTACTCATGCTTCTGTGTTTTTTTGTTTTTTTTTAGTTGGCGCCATTCTGGAGGTTAAGAAAAATTCCTAGATATAAAATGAAAGAAAGTTTCATTTTGGCTTAGAGATATTTTTTTAAACATATAGATATACATATAGCTTTTCTTGCATTGTCTTTCTCAAGAAATGTGTAATATTTTTATGTATCACGCATTTTTACTCTCTCATATACAAAGTATAAAAAAAGTATAATAAACGTTAAAAAAAAATTTGAACTCGATATTTTGACGAATCTCCATGTTTTAAACCTCTCTGAGTTCGAAAAACCCATTTTTGGAAAATGTCCGCCTGTCTGTGACAAAGATAACTCAAAATCCCTTTGAACTAGATGGTTGAAATTTAGTATAAGGTATTTACACCAAGATTATGCAGATTGCTATTAAATTTTGAGTAAAATCTGTTCGGAAGTATTCCGTCTGTCCGGATGTTCGAATACAAGTTAATACGATACCATAAAACGATGAGAGTTTGATCGATGAAATTCAGTACACAGATTTAACATCTGTAGCGTAGACATCTATCAGATTTTGAGCGAAATCTAACTACGGAACGACTGTCTGTCGGACTGTATTTTCAGAAACATATAAACGTCATAACTCAAAAACGCAGTGACTTAAATATATCAAATTTGGTACTTTTTTGGTACAAATTTGTGACTTAAAGTGTAGTTTTATGTCAAACTTTAGGTTCAATCGGTTGAAAATAAAACTTGTTTGAAACCCAAATTTTTGGATACTTTTGACCACATATCAGAGATTAATCGCCAAAAAACTCGCCAAGGATCACATGAAAAATTCAGCAAAAATACTAAATTCACGCCAAAGGTTAATATTCGTAACTATTATACGCCAATACCATGCAAGGCGTTCACTGGAATAACATCTTTATTAGAGAATATTCGAGAATGTTTTCGAGAGATCTCTCCCCCGGTTTAAATACAGCTAAGGTTACTAATCAAAATTTATTTTCAAATTGTTTTAAATCAAACGACATAATTAATAAAAGCGAATATGCGTAGAAGCCTGTTCTAAAAAGAAAAACATTAAGTCTAGATCTGAAAAAATCAGCACAAGTATACTTTGAAGGATGAAAATGTGTATCAAATATCAATTTTTTGAGAATTTTAATATAAGTTTTAATTTATAAAAAATTGATAAGAATTTGACTTTTCACATGCTTAAATTTCTAATTTATTATTTTACAAAAATAATTTTGACCCAATTTTAAAGCTTTAAAAAAAAAAAGAAAATGAAAAATCACCATTTCTTTGTTACCTAGTTGGTTTTCACACAAAATACCCCTTATCTTGACAATTTTTAAAATACAATTTTCTGCATACCATGCGACAAGACGTTTCCTTTCTTCAATGAAATTCTAGTTATTTTCAATGTTTTTCTGCAAACAGTTAATAGCTAAAATTTTGCCTTTTTTGCATTTAAAAACTAAGGAATAACGTAATAATAAAAATTTTATTATTATGTTCATGTTATTTTTTAATGTTGCAATGCATTTTTTTGCCTTTCGCTTGTATTTTATCTAAGTTGAGTAAAATTTACATCTCCTTTTTGAGGCAACAGTAAGGCTATTTTGTGACGAAACCCACAATTTTCAACCGATAACCAGATGAAGAGATCCTCATTCAGACTACTAAGTGAACATGATAATCTTAAAATATACATTTTTGAAGAGTGTCTTATGAAGATTCATGGATGTTGAATTATGTTTTCAAAGATAGCAATGATTCTTATCCGTCAAAATCTCGAGTTTGAATGTTTTGTAAATTAGAATACTTTCTTTTTCTATACTTCGTATACGCTAAGGACAGTGGTGGCATGGTGGTAAGATCTCGGCTTCAGAACTGGAGACTTTCAGGTTGGAAACTCGATTCTGCCAAAGGATCATCGTGTAAGCGGGTTTGGTGCACGTTAAATCTTTCGGGGATAAGCGTCCTCCCGCTGGTGTGATGCTGAAGTTTGGAGAGGGGTTCCAGCTGAGGTGTCGTCCTCGTCATCTGAACACAGTTCAAAATGATGAGGTCAGTCCCAACATAACGCTAGTGTTTTCTTTAAAACGGGATGTTAATATAACTGAAGTGAGCTAAACTGAATCGTACACTAGAAAGATAAAATTTTTTGAGTATTAAGTACAATATATTAAATAAATATAATAAATAAACTTTAAACTTTACTAAATATTTCAAATAAACTTTACTAAATATTTTTCATGGACCTTTTGATAAAAATGAATAAATAAATAAGCTAAAAACCCTTTAATGAAAATTCTCACATCTTTAAAGGAACGTGGAATAAATAATTCCTTCCTTTTCTGTTTCATCGCTTAAATTGGCACCAGACAAATTTATCAACTGTTCATTCATCAATTATTGTGAATATTTCCCAAGTCATGAAAGTTCCCCCTTAGTCAAAAAAGATAAATAAAGACTAAGGCAGAAAATTTTCCACTTTCTGAAAGAGAAACATTAACGTATAACACTGTACAAAATACTGTATCGTCCCGATGGTTATGAATGTCCTTCACACAAACGAAATGGCATATAACTGGAAACGTATAAAAGATGCTTTATTATATATTATAATATTGCATATTAATATAATAATTTTATTTCCACGAAAATAACTAATCAAAATGGTTATTTATATTAGTCCCCATAATAAGGCACATGCAACGTGAATTCATTAAAAAGCTTTATTCCGTTATAAATAATCAAAATATTATTTCTTTATTAATAACTCTATCATAAAAATTAAATTAATAACTATACCAAATTTCATGACGTTAGAGTTTTATGCGTTTGTCTAAACTTGGTCTGGTGATAAGATCTCGGCTCTCGAGCCGTAGGGTTTCAGGTTCCAGATCCGATTACTACGAACAACCGTCGTGTAAAGGGGTCTGTTGCATGTTAAATCCATCAGAGCCAAACGTCCTCTCGCTGGTGTGGTGTAGAGAGGGGGGTGCCAGCTCAGGTGTCGTCCTCGTCATCTGACCGCAGTTCAAACTTATTAGGTCTGTTCCAAATTAGCCCTAGTGTTGCATTAAAATGTGACGTTAATATAACTAAACTAAACTAGTTTCAATTAATTTTAATCTTTCTCTTAAACTTACAAATTATACTTGCTAGTCCAAATTACGATGTGGGGGGGGGGGGGCTCGTGACCACTTCGTCCCACCGCGGAACTCCGAAACATAACAATGTTCAAGTTGCCAATTATTATTTCCTAAATTTATTCATTCATTCACATGATTTATCACTGGAAAATTGCAAAAAAAAAAAAAAAAAAAAAAAAAAGAACTATCCTGCATTTAAAAAAAAGAGAGAAAATCCTACAGGTATTTCTGAGTAACACAATAAGAAAATTTTAGTTCTAACTGAATTGCATTAAATAAATTAATTAAACAATTAGATAAAAAAATCATATTTTAAAAAGTCGTTTCCAATTTTTCTTTTGGGCAGAAAATTCATTCGAAAAGTATAGAATTCCAGAGTTCACATACATAAGAATAAAGTTGCGTCTAGAATCTTCTATATAATAAAAAAAAATCAACAAAAAAATTTCATTATCGGTGCATTCAGTACGAAACAATGTAAGAAGAACCTTATTATCTTCTGTTTCAGTCCAAATGATACCTTTTTGGAAAAAATTTAACCTGGTGACCCATCACTGATGCCTCGAAATTGTTCATGAACTTCTGTGTTATGACGGCGGATCAAATTTTGCGATATTGTCTTTTCGAAACAGTTTAGGAAATTGGATAGTCTGCGGTTATCTCGTTTACGTGTGGGTGGCCCATTTTTTTTTTTTTTTTTTTTTCCCGCTCTTATGTCTTCCATTTTGACATTTTTTTTTTTATTTTCCTCCTTAATATCATTCGCATCCGGTTATGAAATAGAATTTTCCCTCTTAAGAACACTTCTTTTATTTTTTGTAACTTTCTCTTCAAATGATAGAAGACTGACTGCTTTTGCTACCTTGAATTTCTCTCAGACTAAGAGAAACTTTTTCCCGCGGTTTTTCATTAAAAAACATTTTTTTCCTTTTCTTTTCTCAACGTTTAATCCTACGTAGCTTTTCCTTGGAGGTCGCAAAAGAGAGGCTCTAGAAAAGGAAGGCTATGTGTCTTGTAAAGTAGCTCCGTGCACTGCTGGAACTAATTTATCGAATAAATTCATAGTTAAGCGAAGACCACCTAGGAAATGCCATTAATGATATACTAACACAATAATGCGAATGTTCCACGGCAGGGTCATGCATGTATGATAATCAGAATTGTAGATTGAACCGAATAAGCTCATGTCTTTGGGAACAGGTTTAAGGTTTTATTAGATTAACATTTAGTCGTGACTTCAGAAGAACTACTAATAAGACTAGGAGGCGTATTTCTGGATTAGCAACCTACGTAGGCTGGATTTCGGAAGCCCAACCTAAACCTGAAAATTTTTTTACTAGAATGGGCTGTAGCGACAAGTCTAAATTTGATTCGTCATTTTTCATATCTACAGTACAGGACCAGATTATTAACACTAGAACTACCGATGCTAAATATATACATAGTTCTACCCCACCAGTCAAATGAACGGATTTTTAATTTTCATTGTAACTTTTGGCTTAGTGTATGCAAATAAAAATATATAATTTAACAAAAATAGTATTTAATACAATAATTCATTAATGATTTATTTTTTTTAAAAAACCAAGAAAATCAGTTTGTATTTTTCTTTATAGGATATGATATCCAGTTAAAGCTTTTATTAGGTGCTAGCATGTATTTTGATCATTTTTTCAATGTAAAAAGGCATTTATTGAGAAATTTGGTACAATATATATATCAATCAAAATATTTCCCATCCTTTTCTACAACTTTTTCCCATTTTCGTCCAATAAATCTTACAATAGATTATCTTCGATTTTTTTTTTTTTTTTTTTTTTTTTTTTTTTTTTTTTTGTCCTCTAGGCTGTTTTTTGCAATTGACATCGAAATCACCTCTCTTAAATCGTTGAAACCAAAACCGATCATTGGGATATGACGGAGCAGCATTTGAAAGTTATTTCATTTTTGCGTTTTCGTTTAGTTATAAAGATGGAGCAATCGAACTTATTCAGTGGTTTAAGCGATCGAAGAAATTTAATTTATCTTCTCAAATATATGTCACGCAGATTTTGTATGACTTCTGCATAATAACGAGAATTCAAAATTGATATATAAAGTCATTAAAATCAAGTATTGTTTAAATTAATTTTTGGATATTATTCTAGTAACATTCTTAATTTAATAGCATTTTTAAGTTTTATATATTATATTATATTAAAATTCTAAAAATGTATGATATTTTATGTGTTTTAAAAAATTGTTCTCTCCATCTATTAGATATTATTTAGATCGTATCAAAAAAAGTTTTGCCATTTTTTTTTCTGTCTTTAAAATTAAATTTCAGCAGCACATTTTTTAATGTCCAATGAAACCACCTTTTTAGAAAGTGATCTCGGTTAAACGTTTGCTATTTCGATTTATCAAAACTGGCCATTTAAAATGATTATACAAAGATTGAACTGAAATTTATAAAAATATTTAATTTAGAAAAGGAAGGAAAATTTTGGAGAAGAAAAGGGATACCAAGGTTTACATTTCTTAGGACCCCTAGAAGGCTTTGCCACTTGCGCTGGACAAAGATTCACAGGTGCGCGTGCACAAATAGTCCTGTATAATTCGCAGCAAAGCCACACAAAATATCCGATACATTATAGAAATAGAAAAAAGATCTAATATTCTAAATGAATTAATTTTCGACCTAAGTCTGTGCTCTTGGAAGCTGAGTTCCGCAAAACAATCTCAGTCGACGGGTCGCGAACATCATTTTTACTTCTGTGATAAAATGCCTGCCGACGTGTACAACACATCGTTGGCGATTTTGCGACTGAAGCATTTCGACCACGTCTTTCTGGAGCAAGTGGTTAATCCAGCTTTGCTCAGCAATTGTGCATGAAAATGGAGAAAATTACAGAGTTTACTATGAGCCAAATATAATAAAATATTTATTATTTACTAGCCGCCTTTGGCGACCAGTCGGTTCGCCAATCTTAATTCTCGTTAAAATTTTAATAATTAAATATTTATGTAATTCCTACTTTAATAGCTTCTTCATTAAAATATTTTAAAATAGAATTTCAATTCACTTATAATATTATAAAGGCCTTCAGTCATAACGTAATCTGTATCTCTCTAATTTTCTGTTAGCTCCCGTAGAATTTATGCTTTAAATTAAAGTGGAAATGATTAATCTGCAATTAATATAATAATATTTTTTACTGAAACAAAGCTTTGTGTGTGTGTGTAATATGATTGTAGTGTGTGTAATATTTTATCGTTTAAAATAATCGGTCGAAAACAAGTAAAAAAAAAAAATTACTTACAAAACGATGAACTTAAACTAACATAAATACAATTACAAAAGCATACAACTAACCTAAAAATAATTTAAATCTAGTCCGCTTCCGTTGAAAATAGATGTAAACAATCAGAACACAATGCGCATGCGTGAATTTTCAACGCCAGTTACGGTAACGCAAATGCGTGAATTTTTCTACGACAGTTGGGATATTGCTAGGCAGATTAGAAATTTTTAACTTCCTTTATTCTGATTTATTTTAATTCAAAAGTACTTCAGAATGAATCTGAAAGATCGATTAATTAACAACATTTAATTTTAAATGCATCAAACATTAAGAAAATAAACAGAATCGTTTGAAATTATCGGCCGAAAACTCTTAAGCCTAAGCCTCATTAGCGTGAGGAAAAAATGCTGAAGCCTTACTCATTTGGCGGTGGAGAAATAGATTTTTTTGGCGGGAAAGTTAGTTTTTGATTAATAATTAAAATTCTAATTAAAATTTCAAAGGAAAAGGGACCCCAGGTGCACATTCCCGACCTCCAAATTTGGTAGCTGCAGGTCAAATGGTCTTTTCTGTAGAGCGCCAACACGCACACACACACATTGAGCTTTATATAAGTATAGATTTTAAAATAAACTATATTATTTGGTTTATTTATTTATTTTAATATAAATCAAATATTTATTATTAAAAAAATTAAACGAGTTTCGAATATTTGGTTCACTTTAGTTTGATAATAATTCAGTGGAAACTCACGCACGCGTGCATAAAATATATTTAATATCGTCGCAACTCGAGTAAGTATTCATCAAATAAAAATCCGAAAACCAGTGGTGTAAAATTACTTAAGATTTAAAAATTTATTCAAGTTACAGAAAAGAAATGATACGAAAATAAAATTAATATCACAGGTAAGAATATTTTTTTTAATGTTAAAGGGATATAAAAATGGTTTTTATACAATAATATGCTCCGATATTATTGTGAGAAAACAATGAAATTTTGATTCATTTTAATTATAAGTCCTATTAAAATTTCGTTTCTTTCTACTTTTAACTATCTTTTTTAAGTAACTGTATCACAGATATAGTAGTTCTAGGACCAAAAGTCTGTCCTATAGAGCTATTTACATGATTTTGGTGTATCTGTAAATCATGCAGGCCACGATTTACAGATACTATGCCAACTTATTAATATTATCATATTTTGATAAATATGAAGAAAGGAAGATATAATATTTGCAATAAAATCAAGTTACCTCATAATTTCAGACAAAAAAAGGGGCCGCGGTGGCCTGGTGGTAAGGTCTCGGCTTTGGAACCGGAGGGTTTCAGGTTCGTGACCCGATTCCATCGAAGAACCGTCGTGTAAGGGGGTCAGTTGCACGTTAAATCCGTCATGACGAAACGTCCTCCCGCTGGTGTGGTGTGGAGAGGGGGGTGCCAGCTCAGGTGTCGTCCTCGTCATCTGACCGTGGTTCAAAATTACGAGGTCCGTCCCAAAATAGCCCTAGTGTTGCTTTACAATGGGACGTTAATATAGCCAAACCAAACCAAATTCAGACAAAAAAAAAATGAAAAAAATATATTTTGTTAATAGTAAGAAATTTGCATGTTCAAAATCTTATTAATAGTTTTATATTATAACTTTAAATAAGAAATTCTTGTCTGTATATATATATATGTAATGATATTTTAACTCTAATTTCAATTTAATTAATTTTCATAGTAACTTCATCTTAATTTAGCCCATAGTAACTTCATTCTAAAATATTCTCTTATTTCGTGATCCAATTCCACTGTCTCTACTTAATTAATTCAAGAGAAGCTTTGTTAAATTGTTGAATCAGCTAAAATCTAACTTTCCCACACTACGCGTGAAGAGATAACATACCGCTGATCAAGCAAATTCTTTTTTGAAATCTCCCTGTGTTTCCCCTACCTTGTCCATCCATGTAATGAAAATCCCTATCGAAATCTCATAATACATTAGCACTGTAAAGAAATATTTTCCCTATCAAAATCATAGGTTATATAAGACCAGGGATAAAATGTCCAAGAGCTTTTTCCTCATTCCGTTTCTGTGTCGCTCTGTGTGCGCATCGCTTATACATATGCTTGCTTCTTCAAAATGAAATAAAACGACGTCACGAAATTAAAAGTATCTTCATTGTTTTCAAACTGCATCATGCTTCACAACAAATAATATTACATATATATATAAATTTATTCCGTGTATCTTGAAACGGCTCGAATGATTTGGATTAAATTTTATATTTAGATAAGGTTTTACTCTTTAAGTTTATCTATATAAGTGTTTTTTCTGAAAAAAATGCGATTTTTCACACACACACAAAAATACAGTTTTTTTTATAACCAACTATTAGAGCTTTTTTCTATCTGCTCTCATGCTGAGAGTGTCCTACAGAGCCATCTCAGAATTTATTTCACCATGGTAAAATTGAATGGAAGTTCAAAAATATAAGTTATGACAGATAAACTATAAAAGGAATTCTGTAATATAGCAGATTGTTTCGAATAACATGTTAAACTAATTGCATTCATGATTTTTTTTATTTAAATGACCAGTTCATATGCAGGTAAGATTGAAAAATATTCATATTTAGTCAGTATATGATTCGTATCTAAATATTTTCTCCGAAAAATTACGATTTATATAATAATAATAAAAAAAAAATGCCGAGCAAAGTTTGATTTTCCAAATATTATCTCTTTAATTTAGTTATATATATATATATTCCGGGGTTCGTTTGGATAGTGGAAGTTATATGGTGTGAAGAACGCTCAATCACCAGACGGCAGTAGAAAATAAAACAACGGCATTTATTTACACGAAGACACACAGGACAGCACGAAGACAACTATATACAGCACAAAAGACGATTATCTTCAGCCGAGACGTGCAGCATACAACAGCAGCATACAACCAGACTCTACTGCAGACAGTAGCCCACAGCTTAGTTCAACACTAACTTCACTCCGTCGCTGTTCCGCTTATGTCTGGAAGGCCAGTTCTTTAGCGTCGATTCCGACTACTCTCTCTGTCGCTTCCGACTACTCTTTGGTTCACCACTCGGTAGCTGCGGCTGCTTCCTTTTATAGGCGGGGCTAGAAGCCTCTCAACCAATCAGGAACGTTCGAGGGGTATCTCGGTTCCTACTGGACGGTTCGGGAAAAATTCTCAATGTTTCGTGTATAAATTATTTTGGCGCCAAAGTCGCCAAATTCGTCGCCAAGTCGCCAAATGGTCGACAAGTTTGTCGCCAAGCTCTGGGACCTCCTATGGAACCAACTATGCTGGGAAGCCCCATCACAGATTTGTTACTTTATATATATCTTTTGCTTATATCTTTTTTTAATTGCATTCTTTTTAGTATATCTGCGATATTCAAATTCTATCTCGAGAAATATTTGGTCTACTAATCGAGATATTCAAGAAAAATAAAATTCACTCCATGAGTCCGTGTGTACCTTATCTCTAGAGATTACTTTTCATATGAAAATCACCAAAATGATTCCTTTCAATTTTCATAAGATGCAATTAAATTTAAACTGTTGACATTGGTAAGTAATTGAAAGCCAGCAGCTTCATTTTCTTATATGTAAGAAAATGAGTCACAATCCAAATTATGACATTTTTTTTGTTATCACTTTATTCATTTAAAATTCAATTTTAAGTCGCAAAACTAATGAATATTTATGGTACATTATTCGTGGGAAAGGAGAGCAGATGCGATTGAGGGGAATTCACATTTTTACTCCCTTTTTTATGATTATGGAGATCACTTCCATTTTTTTAGGATATGTTTTAAACGTACTTTGTTAGTAAAATATCAAAGCAATTGCATACCCCGAATAGGAAGGCAGAAAGCCGTGAAAAGTTGAATGTGAATAAACACATAAGGAAGGGAATTAATTTAACTGAAACAGCGTTCTGGATTCATTCAGCAGATGTTAGGCTTAGCGAGAGGCAATAAAAACACGCGCAATTCAGAATTCGAATGATTAGAAAATAATTATTTTTGGAATGCGGATAAATTGAAATTATATATATAAGTAGAGAGAGAGAATATAATTACTTAACATTAATAGCTTACACTGTCTTTCTCAATTTACCAGCTCTTACAACGGGAATTAAAACCTGCGGGAATAGTAGTCTCCCAAAACTTTCGCACATATTTTATAATAAACTTTTCATGCCAGAGAACGCCTTACATGGTGTACAGTAGCTACGAAATATTAATTTGGGGGGTTAATTTAGCATTTTTACTGAATTTATCGTGTGAACCTTGTCGAATAATCCCTGCCTTGCGATCAAAAGTATCCGAAAACCGTTGTGTTTTAGTCGGGTTAATTCCAGCCAATTGAAACAAAAATTTGACACAAAACTACACTTATAGTCAGAAAATCCCATACGAAATTTCACTGCGCTTTAGAATTATTGCATTTACATGTTTTTGAAAGTACAGATCGACAGGCAGACAGCCTCTAGATGAATTTGGTTCAGATTTCTATAGATGTTTTCACTATAGATGTTAAATCTGTGTACCGAATTTTATTCATGTAGCTCTCTTCGATTTGTCTTCATTGCAATAAATTATATCCGAACAGCCGTACAGACAGACTTTCTGTAAACGGATTTTGTTCAAAATTTGTTAGAGATCTGCAAATTTGGTGGAAAGATAGTATACCAAATTTCAACGGTCTAGCTGAAAGCGTTTTTGAGTTTATCTTTGTCATAGACAGACCAATGGACGGACTTTTTCCAAAAATGTATTTTTTGAACTCAGAGAGATCTAACACATAAATATATGTCAAAATCTCGAGTTCGAATTTTTCGACGATTACTATATTTTATATTACGTACGAGAAAGTAAAAATGAACTTTTCCCCAAACACTATGGAAAAGTTATTTTATTTTTTTCTCCACTTCTGATTAAGATGTGAGACTGCATATTTATATCTAATCTCTTAGTTGACGCAAGAGAGGTGCGACTATTTACAAAATCAGTCAGTGGCCCGCGCAACTGTCTGATTTAGTAAAAGGTAAATATTTTATATCCTAATTTTTTTTAAAATCAGAATATGCATAACATTGAATATCATTTCACGTTTTGAATAAATTTCACGGCCAGATTCAGTGTTTTTATTTTTATTATATTTGGATACAATTAATGCCGATTACATTATTCAAATCTTAATCGGAAGAACCATTACTTTTTCAAGACAATATTCGAAATAATTTATAAACATGAGACTCATATAATTTTTGACAAAATCTTCTTCTGAACTCCTTCATAAACTTAAATACGATTTTGAAAGAATGAAATCAAAACTTTTGGAGTTTTCTTTTTCATTATCTTTATAATGAAAATATTATAATATTTACTTCCTAATAATTTATTGGAAGTGTATCTTTTTTTTTTCTTCTGAAAATTATATTGATTTTACCAATTGCCATTAAATTTGCTGAAAAATCGTTCTCAAGATAAAAAATATATATAATATTAACTGAGATCTAGTTAATTATGATTCATTTCATTACTCATATTATTTATTAGATTCAAATTACCAAAAAAAAGACATGAAGATATTATCAACGATTTTGCTGCAATGAAAAAATATTGTTATCTTATTTTAGAAACAGTATTTTAGAAGAGTAAAGAGTATTTTAGAAAATGGTTGCATAGTTAAAGATTTAATGAGTTTATTAAGTAATTATTTTTATTATTTGGTTTATTAACGATATCTGTGCGATTAAACGTAAGTTTTATAGAAACAGTTCATTTATTTTTACCGTGCATTCTTTAAATCCTTATTCCTTAACCAGTGTATTCCTTAATCAACATTATTCATGTACCAATAAATGCAATATTGCTGTGACAAATTAATTTATTAAATTGATAAATTAATAATTAAGGCAATATAATGAATGAAGTACAATGTCCAATATTAAAATGTAATAAACTGTTTTGTTGTAGGAAATTTGATTCAAGGCCCCGCATGTCACTTCGTACGAAGTTCCGCTTCTGTTAGGCCTGTACGTTCTGGATGTGAAAACAGGTCAGAAATATCCATTACCTGTTTTATTTATTTATTTATTCTTCTTTTCGCTCAGAATTTTGAAAATTGAGATAGGTAATGCAGTGCTGGGCGCAGCAACCTAAGGCAAGAGGGGATATAGATCCCTGGACCCCAATATAGGGGGCGCCATTGGGACCAAGTGTTAGTATGTTTATGCTTTTTTTTAAAAAAAGATACGTATGTGAGACCGAAAAAATGAAGTCATGACCCGGCTTTGAAATTTCTGATGACGTCTGGAGATAGAAAAAAAGTCATATTATGCACCAGGCGCCAATTATGTTCTCGACACCACTGGGGAGGGGGGAGGGAGCCAATATAGAATTTTAAGACTTGAAAATAACAGATGCATTATTCAGGCTAAGAAAAAGCACGCTTTAAAAAAATTACCGCTGTTGACAAAGTACAGCCAACAGTGCAATTACAGCCGCAGCGAAAGCATGCTTAAATAAAATGACCTAAAAATGAATCCAATTTAGAATGCTTTTTTTCTGCGCATCTTCACCTGTGGTTTATCGGTTTCCGAAGCATCGGTGGTTCAGTGGTAGAATGCTCGCCTGCCACGCGGGCGGCCCGGGTTCGATTCCCGGCCGATGCAATATCTCCTTTTTCTTTCAGCCAATGTGATACGTAAAACTCAGATCGTAATAGAAAAAATAAATAAACAACATAATTTAACTAAATCCCGCCCCAAAATTTTATAAAATTAAGACACACTTCTCCCTTTTATAATTTTCCAATTAAATTTAATGTTCTAAATCACAAGTTACAATGGCGTCTGTTTCAACAACTGACTTTAACTTATTCATGAAGGCCCATTAGCTCAGTTGGTTAGAGCGTCGTGCTAATAACGCGAAGGTCGTGGGTTCGATCCCCCCATGGGCCAGGCGTTTCTTTATTTTGAAAATAGTGTTATGTTTTATTTGCATTGTTGATGACTTACTTCTTATTATGGAAATCGAATCAATGTAATTTTTTTTTGCGATAGATAGTTCAGTTCCAAATATTTACTTTCATTTCGTTCTAATATTACATAAATCTGTTCCGTATTATTTTTTCGATTAATCAGATATATAATTTACATGGCTTTCGAATTTTTTTCATTGATTTTAAAATATTTTTGTTGGCTTCGAAATTTATCGATTACTATTTACTTGTGTACAACCGATCGTATTGCATCAATAAAAGTTTCAAAAAAAGTGTAAAGTATTCTGAAAAAAAAAAAAAAAATGGAAATTTACATTTAAAATATTTATATAAATATATTTCAATTAAAAATATAAATCAGTTTTACATAAAAAAGGAAACTGCAATGAATATAATGAAGAAAAAAAAACTATTTTTACATGTTACAATCTGCTTTTTATCTTCGATACTAAAACATCAATATCCAATGTTTTTGTCTTATTACAGTTTAACAAAGAACATTTTTCATTAAAAACCTAAAAGAAAAAGAACAATTTATACTTACGAAATTCCAAAATCAACTTTATATAAAAACATTTCTTTTGATAAGTATCATGACATCTTTGAATGTCGTAAAAGTATCTTTTCTTGGTAATGAAAACGTATTTTTAGCATTCTTATATAAATTTAGAAGTGTTTTTAACCTTTAAAGTATTAACTAGATATAATATAATTCGTTTCAGCAAAATAATCAATAATCGAAAGATGATCAAGGGGAAAAAAAAGAAATGATTTCATATGATTCGACCAAATTTCTTGTGATTTTTCATTAAATAAAACGGTCTATGTGAAATGCGGCATTTTAAAATCTGTGAAGGAAAAAAAAATCACTTAGTGTTACTTCATTAAATATCTGTCGAAAATAAATAATTGAATATTTATAATATAATTGAAAAAAGAAACAAAATGTTAACTACGTCAACATTTGTGCAATCTAAAAAGAAGACGCAGCCGGCAGGATTCGAACCTGCGCGGGGAAACCCCAATGGATTTCAAGTCCATCGCCTTAACCACTCGGCCACGACTGCTACGGAAAGAAAGAATTCCGGTAGCTTCCCAAACAAGCAGCTTCTTCGTCTTTTTTTTTTTTTTTCCCTCCGTTTCAAAATAATTGCTGTATTTTTTGGGATTTGTAAAATATTAACTACTATACTTTGCGTTTCTCAAGATTTATATATTTTCAGCGCTAATGTTTTTAATGTGAAAATTACTTTTATATAAAATATTATCATACTCAAAATTCTTTTATCGTCTGACATATTTTTTTGAATTCAAATGAAACTCTCAAGTGAAGCAAACGATTTTTAAAAACAGTTCAATGGTGAATTTTCTTCGTGAGTTATTAATATTTATTATATAAATACTTCACATTTTGTTCACAAATAATAGTGACAGATTAATACAATTTGCAACCCTAGGCAGTATACATTCTGTTAAAAAATATATGCATTTATTCAATCTGTTTGATAAATAATTCATTATATATTTATCTTGATTAACAATTAATAATTTATATTAACTAATATTAAAGATATATTTTTGGTTATTTTTTTCCTTCAAAATGCGAATGAAAATGAATGGAATACATTTTATTCAAAATGCCAACAAAGTAAAGTTCGGTTTTTATAAATGTCATAATAATTAAGTATGCGCAACGAATCTTATCGAACTCTGTTCATTTGTATTTTATAAAGTGCAAATATATTCTTAATATCTTATGATTCATATAATTTATATTTTTTACAAATTTATTTATTTGACAACTAGAAAAGGGAGGTTTTTAATCGACCTGTCTATGGTCTCTTATCAGATTAATATCCATAGACAGCTGCCTAATCTGTTTAATCGGAAATCTGAACTGATAAATACTGAAGTATAAGAAAGATTTTAATGAATATTTTGAAGTAATTAATTAAATTAATTTATTGAAGTAATTGATTTTTTATTAATAAAAGAATATGACAATGAAGCTAGTTCTTCCTGATATAAATAGTTCTCTCTTTTTTTTATTTTTTTTTTTTTTATTTTTATTTTAGTGTTCTTCCAGAATTCAACTAATATATTCTGGCAACAAATTCTCGTACGTTTTTCTTGTTTGTCGGCGATGAATTGAATAAAATATTTAGCAAAAACAAAATAAAAATTTTGTTACTAATTGAATATAAAGTTAATAATTTTTTTTCAATTTAATAAAATTTCACAATTTTATTAAAATGAGGAAAACAAGATATACGGAAATGAAATTTGTGTCGCTAAAAACTTAACGGTAGAGCAGTTCAAAGTCTCACCGTTATCTAACAACGGAGTATCTACAAATAACGTTTATTTCGAAATCGTCTGCATCTCTTCAACTATTTATCACATTTTGAAATTATTAATAAAAATTGAAGAAAAAATTGCACTGAAATAAAATTGATTCTATTGAAAACATAAAATTTTAAATTTTAAAATAGTATTAAAATTATCTTATGGGACAATTTGATCCAAAGTTATTGTGGGAAAACTGTAAAATTACGATTACACTTTTATTAAGTGAACACTTAATTTCTTTGCATTTAGAAACGTTGATAATATTCTTGCTGTTATCTTAAATATTGCGTAAAATTTGAGTGAATTCGCCGCACTTATTTAGAAGGAGATGTAGAACATCTGTATATAGATCCTTAATTAATCAAAATGATTTTTATTTATATTTAGATTTCGTTAACGTAAAATTTTGTCTAAAATATTAAAATGCACGTTTTGGAAAAATTTCATTTTTTTTTTTTTTTTTTTTTTTGTAAATTTTTAGTTTTTGTTTCCTCGGCATTGAAATTGAATTATTTTTAGTTTTTATTACATAGAATAAAATTTGAGGTATATATCACATTTGAAAAAACTTACGCTGAAAGTAAAATGTATCAATTTGTTTTTAAAGGGAGTAATTCGTTGTTAAGAGGAGTAATTTTATATTAAGAAATAACAGTAAACATCTGATTTCAAAATACCTAAAACTTTGTTTTTCGTATTATATCTAATTATTTAACCCGTTAATGGGTTATAAACATCAAGTTCACTCCAGGAATTTTCTAGCCTTGACAATAAGCCATCAAAGACGGGTTGGGATCATTTTATTTCTTTTAAGAACCGGTACACAAAAAATAAATGGTACCGGGGCTTATGCAATGGTTTAGTAAATCTAATTGGTATACAAAGTATACTATTTTCTGTTCCATTACTTCATTTACTTTTAACAAATGGTAATGGCATGAAAGTTTCATCTTCGAGCCAACCTCAAAGATCAATGCGGTTTGGAGTCTCTAGACAACGAAATATTCAAGCACCTGTTACTAATATGAACTTATATATTCACATGCACGAATGAATATAAAATAATTATTTAAAACTTTTTCCCCTCATAAATTAATTTATATTATAATTCCGCTAAAAAGGAGGGGGGGAGGAACAAGAGCTAACTTCATTTTATGCGTCAATAATTAATTAACATAGTTGATGATGTTATTTACTATTAAAATTGTTGGATATTTTGAATTTTTTAAAAAACTAAACTTAATTTCGGATCTGATGTGCATAGTGTTTCCGTGGGTTTTTATTTTATTGTATTTTATTTATTTATTTACTTTCCGATTTTTCCGGCCATGATCTCAATTGATTCGAACAATAATACGCAGAATAAATAGCATCTGTAATAAAAATATAAATACTATTCTTATACTTTTAAATATTGAAGAGATTTTATTTATATCAAAACCTTGAACGAATAAATAGGAACTTAAGGAATACCCTGCTAAGTCACCAACCAGCAATGACATCACCGTTATAGACAAAGAATAACTGTATAAGTAATGTGCTGTTTTCTAAAGACTTTTTTAAGAATATTAAATATTTTTAAAACGAAATATTTAATTCGATCTCCATAATACGAAGTAAGGCATCAGTATTCAATCAATTTAATCAATTAAAACATAATAATAATATCAAAATGCAAGAACAACTGGCCCATGAGGAGATCGAACCCGCGACCTTCGCGTTATTAGCACTACGCTCTAACCAACTGAGCTAATGGGCCTTCATGAATTAGTTAAAGTCAGTTGTTGAAACAGACATAATTGCAACTTGTGATTTAGGACATTAAATTTAATTGGGAAATTACAAAATGGAGAAATGTGTCTTAATTTTATAAAATCTGGTGGGATTTGGTTAAATTATATTGTTTATTTATTTTTTTTCTATTACGATCTGAGTACTGATCGCATTGGCTGAAAGAAAAAGGAAACTTTTCATCGGCCGGGAATCGAACCCGGGCCGCCCGCGTGGCAGGCGAGCATTCTACCACTGAACCACCGATGCTCGACAAGCCCGTGAATCACAGACGAAAAAATACAGTGAAAATTATTTTAGCTAAACTGTCATTTTGGGGTCAATGAACTAGCGTGTGCTTTCTCAACAGCTGTAAAATACATATGTTTTTGCTTCTTCGATAAAAGTTTTATTATCTGCGCATAAATATATTCTCTGTTTATCGTGATGATAAGACTGAAAATGAAAAGAGTTGAAGAGTTCATATATTACATATTAACAGAATTTATTGAAGTCCTACGAATATTTATAAATTTTTCAAAACATAATTTAATAATCGCTTATTAAAATTTAAGGCAAATATAATTCTATACTACTTTCAAAGAATTAATTAGTGTTTGATATAATCAGTCAATAGTCTAGTTATTAGTACCTGACCTCGTACTGCTTACAGCCGCTGAGAAAAAAGTTGCAGCAGTCATTTTTATTAAAAAATATCATTAGACTAAATATCAAATAAATAAATTTGTAAAAAATACAGATTTCTATAAATTACAAAATTCAGTACTACGATGCGTATTTACACTTAATTATTAAAATCATTATTAATTTAATTTCAATAAATTGCTTATTTGTATTACATTGAAATATTAAATATTCATTTAACTGTTATATTTCATTTGCTAGATCCTGTAAAATAATAATTATAGCATTATATTAATATGAATATCATTTCCTTACAATCTATAATAGTAATTACTTGATTTTATTAAAAATTAAAGAAATCTTTAATAAATAATTATGGATAACTTTTAAGAATTTTTACCATTTCTTCCAATAATACACACATTAAATATCAAACAAATATAAATATATTTTTTCACAAGATTATTAAAATAAAAAAATTATAAAAAATATTAATTAAAAGATTATTAAAAAATATTAAATTAAAATAAAAGCAACGTATTAAACACAAATGTTTAATATGTTACTTGAGTTTAAAAACTTTTTGAAATCAGAAACTATACTGACTATTTGCTAAAAATAAGATCCCTATAAGTATCGTCTGGAGTCGCGAAATGCCTAAATTGGCTACTGGATGAAAAGTAAACCAAGAAATCAAGACTTAGGGGGCCTGACAGAAGTTGTTATGCCTTACATACAACAAAAGCACTACTAACTGTTCTTGCAATTCAATCTCAGCTAGAGACCACACCCTGAACTTTGTCAGAGTACATCACTGATTTCATTGATTACTGTATAAATAAATTATTAATGAATGGAACTCATAAATTTCTTCATTAAGTGTGTAAAAAAACATATCGAAAAATGTTGCAATTTTTTTTTGGGGGGGTGTATGTGTGTGTGTGTATTTAATTAATTTTCGTTCAATTTTTCTGGCTTTTTTTCCATTCACACTGATTTAATTGTTTTATTGATAACATATATTTTTATATTTGTTGAATAAATCTTTCCAAAAAATTAAATTAATTTAAAAAAAATAATTAAGCAACCAGATATTTTTAGTAAATGAAAATAATTTAGTAAGATAATTATTTTATCTTACTAAATTCTAATTATTTTATTTCTTAATAAATCAACAATTTCTTACAAGATCTGTTTTATATCGATCAAATTAATTTTATCTGAAGAAGGAAGACTTGTCTAATCCACATAGAATCATAATTGAATTTCACCATCCAATTATTTTTAAGATTAGCAATAAGTAGCGTTAACTATT
The DNA here is from genome assembly GCF_947563725.1 of Argiope bruennichi. Classification (NCBI taxonomy): domain Eukaryota; kingdom Metazoa; phylum Arthropoda; class Arachnida; order Araneae; family Araneidae; genus Argiope; species Argiope bruennichi. The sequence continues at coordinate 62,303,445 of NC_079151.1, read as the reverse complement.
GTTCAACTACAATATATTTCAAAAACATCTATGTTTTTTTATAATCATTTTGATAAAATGAGAGCGTGAGGTAAGAGATAAAATAAGAGCGTGATCAAAGACCATCTTGTCAAAAAATATCGTACAGAATCCTGTTTTCAAAAACAATGCCTCTTTCTGTTTTTCAGTTTTATCCCATCCATTAAAAATCCAAGCATTTGTCTTTTATTTCTCGAGAAGAAATTTATGTTCATTCCGTTCTACTCATAAAATGTCATTGCCCCAAGGCTTGATACCCAAAAAACAAGTTATATATATACAACAACAACAACAGCAGCAACAAAAATTGCTTAACTCGTTGAAACCTGACGACCTTCTTGAGGATACAATTTATATTAATAAACCAGGACCTCTATCATTAAATAGTAGATGAAACCTGCTAAAAAAATTTGAAATATGTTACAAAATTGCAATTGAGTGGGAAGCCGTCACATTGGCTCCAAGATAAAGACTACATTACTCTTCCCGTCAATCCAACGGCAGGCATTGTGTTGTGTACCTTGCCAAACAACTAGGCACGGGACCCTAAAAACCCAAAGCATTAGCAACAAGAGCCCCTAAAAGGGCCTCATCGCTTCGAGTCCACGCCTAAAAACAATGCTCTTACCTCCCCCTCCCCTCTCCCTCTATTCTAGACTTTCCAAAATCCTGACCATAATGCATTGAAGTCATAAAAAGGTAGTAGTCAACTTCAAGAATGAAATAAAAAAAAAGTGTTTAAATTGACTTCCAAGGGCAGATATTTGCACTATGGCCTTGATCTTAGGGCATGATATTTTTTATAAGGCTTTTATTTTGTTTCGCGTTTTATACTAGTTGGTCACGAAATTTTTATTCATTGAGCTTGGTATAATAATACAAAAGCTTATGTTGCACGTAGGGGATTAACTTACTTTTTTTTTTTTCGGTGTGTGCGAGGAGGAATTAGGGGCCCAGGCGTCACTCAGTAGATTAGAAGAATACTTTCATAATTCATTTTTGATACCATCTCGTTTGGTATTTTTACTGCCAATATCGTTATTCTATCTCCACTGATGATACGAGGAGAAGGGTGGAGGAAAGGATAATGCATCCTTTTTCTTTTCTAAATTTATTTCTTTATTTTTTTTAATATAAATCAATCACTGACTCGTGTATCATAAAACAATTTAGAGATGTTCCGGAAAAAAGCGATAGAATTTCTTTTCCATGTGCATGAGACCTTTTTTTTAAAATACCTATCTAATTTCTAATGTTTGGTGGGAAATGATTCTGAAATCAATAATAAACAAAATTTTCATGGAAATAATTATATATAAAAAAAGTAATAAATGAAATTTCGTTTCAAATTACGGTTAATCCATGTCGAGCGCTGATCGGCAGATGGCAATGCTGCACATGCGCATTGTCTTAATTTTTTCCATTTAATCTATCTAATCAATGCAGAGTTTCATTCATATACAGTAAATAGAAGAATAGCGGTAACCGTTACCACATTGAAATTGAGGTCAAAACTGATTAAATTGCAAATTCCAAATGGGGATATGCAGAATGCAACATTATCCGTACACATTATTTTAATTGTTCCCATTCAATGTGTTCAATGCCTAAATTTTATTAATATTTGGTACATTAAAAGCATCGGTAGTGTTGCTATACTGAATTGAGTCATATTCAAATAAATGGCGCAAACACTAATTTGAAGAATACGATGTTGTTCATTGCATTATCTTAATTATTTGTATTTAATTTTTCCAATGCCAGAATTCATTTATACCTGTACATGTAAAAACATCGATGACGCTGCCGTACGGAAAATGAAATAGCAGCTTTGCAATTGCAAATGCTAAGTGTGAAACTGCAGAATGCTTTATTATGCATACTCATTTTATAATTCCAAATTAATCTGTTTAATGCCAGTGTATCTTTCATACTCCATTGGTATCCTTGGGAACGACCAAGCTGATGGTGCCGCAAAAACAGCTAATTCAAATGAAGAAACCTTTGTTCCGTTTCAAGACTTAGATCAAATTTTAAAGCAATGTTCGCTTCGTATATGGCAGAGTACTTGGGACTGGCAACTTGATAATAAATTGCACTCCATCCAACCATTTATTTCTGGGTTTAAGAATGACTCTCTCAGCCGTAGAATGAGTGTTGTGTTAACAAGGCTTCGCATAGGTCATACTCATTTTACTCACAAACATTTACACAGCTCATTCATTCAGACACAGCTCCAATTTGTGCAAAATGTAGCACAATAATTTCAGTTCGGCATATCCTATGTGAATGCTCTAAATACCGCTTTCTAAGAGTAAAATATTTCGGCAGTGATTATCCAAATTTGAAAGATATAACTGGCGAACCTTTCCATATTAATGTATTTTCATTTTTACTTGACTTCAATTTCATGCATAATACCTAAAATTCTATTTTCACCTTGTTATTTTAACTTTACATCCCCTTACTGTAATGAGTATATTTTTTGTATTTTAAGTTAACTCGAGTTTGGCACAACTTGGCCAGTATTGGCCCTTGAGCCATAAAAAAAACAATTAAATCAAATCAAAATCATACCAAAATTTCATATATTTAAGAGCGTCGATTGCATTGCCATATCAAAAAAGAACTCAAAGCTGTATAAGTTGCAAACTCCAAACGCTGATTTGAATACAGCGATGTATGTATATCTTGCGTATTATCTAAATTATTTCTATTTAATTTGCCCAATATCAGAATTCATTTATACCCTGTACATGAAAGAATATCAATAGTGCTACCACACTGAAAATGAAACTTTAGCTTTTCAAATTGTAAATTCTGAATGCGGAACTGCAGAATGCTATATTACGGTTATGTATTATATAGGGTGTTCATTAATTATTGTCGGGGTTTCCGTACCTCATAACTTTCGAATAAAAAATATTACGCAAAAACCGATTACGTATTCGTAAATTACAACTCAAAGAATTGTATTAATGATATTAAAGTGTAAAGCTTGCACAATTTGCACTTTATAGGCATTCAGCTGAAGGCGATTATGTATTCGTAAATTCGCTGAACAAATTTTGACACGAATTGAAGATGATGAAAATTACCTTCGGAAATGGTTCTTCAGTGACAAATCCACTTTTCATGTGTCAGAAAAAGTGAATAAATATAACTGTAGAATATGGGGTCGGAGAACACACACGATTATCAAAAGTCAAAATTTGTTCAGCGAATTTACGAATACATAATCGACTTCAGCTGAATGCCTACAAAGTGCAAATTATGCAAGCTTTACACTTTAATATCATTAATACAATTCTTTGAGTTGTAATTTACGAATACGTAATCGGTTTTTGCGAAATATTTTTTATTCGAAAGTTATGAGGTACGGAAACCCCGACAATAATTAATGAACACCCTATATAGTTCCCGATTAATATGCTCAGGTACCATTTAATGTCAAATTTCATATATTTAAGAGTTTTAATTGCGCTGCCATATTGAGAGCTATGTAAATTTCAAATTCCGAGAGAGGATTTGCAAAATGGGGTATTATGCATACGCATTATAATAATAAAGAAACCACAAGTGCCTCAAGGCTGTTTTTCAAGACGGAGTCACAGACATCATCTTCCTCGCAAGCATGAACGCCCATTGTTTTCTGTTCCAGAACCGCCTAAATATTAAATTTATGAAAAAAATTCTGTTTTTAAAACAAATGTACATAGTAGAAATAGTTTGTCAATCCTCTCAGTTGATAAAATGTTGATAAGTAGAATACAACTCTGTTAAATAAACAAGTCATTATTCATACCATTGCTTACTTTCATGACAAGCTTGTGTTTTGTCGACATTGCTATAAAATAATTCTTTTTTTTTTCATACAATATTCCGGGAAAACAAAAATTTACAAACTTTCAGATTTGTTATATTTGGCAAAATAAATACACTGAAGAAGAAAGAAGTTAAAAATCACAAGAAGGGAAAACAAAATTGAGTAATTGTTTACATTTAAGTATCAAGACTGAAAATTCCCCTTAAAGAAATAAAAAAATTTTAAAAAGAGCCTGATTGTGAATATCAAGATAGGATGAAGAAGGGAAGGGTTTTAATCCATCATATGAATCACTAAATAAAACGTATTCAAATGACATTTCAAAAATAAAGATTTCCATTAAGAAATCAAATAAATCTGCAATGATTTTTTTTCACTTTTTCGTTTATGTAGTTATAGAGAAAGAATAAAAATCGTGAAAAGAATTCTAATTCCAGATGTTGACTAATCTCCACGTTTTTAAAAATCCCTAAGTTCGAAAAACATTTTTTTTTTTTTTTTTTTGGAAAATGTCTGTCTGTTTGTGACAAAAATAACTCAAAAACGCTTTGAGCTAGACGGTTGAAATTTTTATACTGTTTTAATTTACAGATTACACCAAAATTACATCCAATTTACACACATTTACAGATTTCTATCAAATGTTCAAAATCTGTCCAGAAGAAGTCTGTCTGTTCGGTGTTTCGAATATAAATTAACGCAATAACTACAAAACGAAGAGAGTTAGATTGATAAAATTCGGTACACAAATTTAACAGCTATAAACCCTTGTAAAAATTTGAGACAAAACCAACAAAGGACAGACTGCCTGTCTGTCTGTACTTTCAGAAATATGTAAATGCGATCATTCAAAAACGCAGTGGCTTAAAAAAATATATATCAAACTTGGCATGGAAATTTGTAATTACATGTGTAGTTTTGAGTCAAATATTTGTTTCAATCGAGTTGGAAAAATGCATCTAAAACACTTGATTCGATTTTCTGATACCATTATCCGCATGCCAGGGAGTAATCGCCGAATAACTCGCCAAAGATGGCTCGATAGATTCATTAAAAATGATAAATTCACGCAAAATATTAATATGTCTTAATTATTGTACGCCAATACTATGCAAGGTGTTCTCTAGGATAACACTTTTATTAGAAAATTATTTATTTATTATTGCCAGTGTCATACAAGACATTTTCTAGGATAACATCTTTATTACAAAGTTACATCTTTATTAGAAAGTTTTTGGAAGACCACCCCCGCTGTTCTAAAGCCCTTCTGGTCCGTGTGCTAATTGTAATTAAAGTTGTTAGATATTAAATAAAGTTGTTTCAAGCAAAGGAAGATTTTTATCAAAATGTTTTTTGATAAATATATTTTGTAATAAACTCAAAATATATTTTTGGAATTTTAAACTGACCGACATAATCATTTCAAATACTGTTTTCTGTTTAGATTCCGACATTTTCGGCAATCAATTATCTCCAGTAGCCTGGCGTTTATAGAAGAGGAAGTTGGAACATGAAAGGAAAAATGAGTTATAATACGTTGATGCCAAAGACATTGACGAGAAGTAAGTAATGCTCTGTTACTCAGATTTTGTAATGTTTATTACATACTAGTCGATTTTTGCGACCAGCTGTCTCCCCGTCAATATTGTTTGTGTTTCATTTCAATTAAATAGGAATAATTTAAAATTCCTGATTTTGTATATTTGTTATCAATTTCTGACAGACATAAAAGCCATATTTGTATATAAGAGTTTTACATTTGTTCTGTTTATTATATAAATTAATATTCCTTATAGAGTCAAGTAATATTTGTAAGATATACTTAATATATTTTTAACCAATTTAAAAATATATATATAAGGCAAAAAAATTAGCGTCACTGAAAAGATAATTTTTTGTATCTTAAGTTAATTTAAAAATTATTTTTCTACAATAATATTTCCGAAAATTATTGTGGGAAAAGCACAAAGATTTTGCTTAATTTTTAAATAATTATAATTCTAATTTAAATTTCAAAAAATTATTCGCTCCCAGATATATATTCTCAATCTCCAAAGTAGACAAGTGTCAAATTTGATAGCTTAAGGTCAAACGGCATGGCCTGCAGAACGAAACACGCATATTCATGTTTATTATTAATGCATCCAGAGAACACTTTTGCTTTCAAAAAGAAATCTTAATTTTTTTTTTTTTTTAGTTCATCTGTGCATAATTTTTGAAGCATATGCTTTGATTGATGAAGAAAGTTTTTGTTTTACATTGAGACTCTATAGTACTTTACCTCCCACCCATCCTTTCCCCGTACAGTGGTTCTTCATTCGAACATCTGGACATTCGAAACAGATGCTCCTGTCAAGGCCGTTTTGGCGAGTACTTGAAACTTTTTTACATATGATGAGGATAAGAATTTGGAATAATGGAAAAATGATATATTTAAAATAATTTTTAAGGATTAAATTAATATATAATAATAATAAAATAAAATTTATATACTTATTTATTTTACTACAAAGTTGTCAAGTATAATTTTGAATTTAAGTACCGATAGTTGATTTTATAGTGGTAGTAGGCAAAAGTTGTTTTAATGTTGAAAAAATATGTACACTAGAAAAGATTTAAAAGGAATATTGCTACATTTTTTATCAAAATCAACACAACTGAGAGCCAGGACGGGGCTTTCAAAATAGTATTTATCTGTGTACATCTTATGAAGTGTGTTACTACATTCAGAAATTTAAATACAATGCACACGACTTTTTATGGGATGCGAATAAATTCATTGTATAAACGCATCAAATTATTCAATATGAAAATCATTACAATAAGTTTTTTTGTAATTATAAATGATGATCTTCAGTGATATCGCAAATAAAAATATCGAGGTCAAAAAAATATTCGTAAGTTACAAATTTGGTTCTATGTTTGTTTCTTTTCCTTATTCATTTTGAGGCGTTATTTTCTTCTTGCTTAGACTCTCAAAGGATTTTTTTTCTAGTAATAAAGGGTCATCAAGGAAAAAGTTTTAAGTAGCACTGATTTCGGAGAATTTCTAAAAGATAAAATGCTATAAATTTTTATTCCAAATAAATTGAAAATTTTTTATTTAAATAATTCTTTGATTCTAAGAGAGTTTTGTGAAGAGATTTGTAAGTTGCAATTGAATAGATAAAAGGTGATATCAGTGAAATGAATAGGGCCGCGGTGGCCTGGTGGTAAGGTCTCGGCTTCGGAACCGGAGGGTTTCAGGTTCGTGACCAGATTCCACCGAAGAACAGTTGTGTAAGGGGGTCTGTTGCACGTTAAATTCGTCATGACCAAACGTCCTTCCGCTGGTGTGGTGTGGAGAGGGGGGTGCCAGCTCAGGTGTCGTCCTCGTCATCTGACCGTGGTTCAAAATGACGAGGTCCGTCCCAAAATAGCCCTAGTGTTGCTTCAAAAGGGACGTTAATATAACCAAAACAAACCAAATCAAAAATGAATAATTCAAATATTTACCTTAGAATCTTTCTTCTCCTTTTTAGGTTCAAACTTTCCAAGGTGTATTTTGTATCTCTTTATGGAAAAATGCAAGCTATTTTCCTTTCTAGTATTGCTTTTTTTCTTTATCCATGTAAATATTTGATTGCGATGAATATATATTTAAATTTTAATATGTTCGTTACACAAAGAGTCAATTTCCCTGCAAATACAAAAAAAAAAAATCTTTGATACATTTTTTTCAAACTTTTCGTATTAAAAACTTATTTAAATTATTTTAGACACCAAGTAATCAAATATTATTTACTAAAATAAGCAACTCTCTCTTAAGAATAGCTGAATACATACAATGGTGACAATATTAGCTAGCAATATAAGATAATATAATACTTTTGGTACAGCAATGTATTATTATGTCGTTAAATAATCTTGAGAGAAATCTTTGAATATTTCAAAGTAACTGCTATTTTTTAAGCTTGAAGCATCAATATTCTATTTTCTGTACAGGAAAACTCAATATAACATTTGCATAATATCATAGAATTCTAATTTGTAGAAATACAGGATTATTCAAACAGAAGGAGCGGATTTAAAATATTATTTCTAATAAATGGCAATAGATAGAAACGCATAAGATACTTACTGGACAGAGGAAATGTTAAATTACATTCTGTTGGGGCCTCTATGAGTCTTTTACCTTACCACCATTCCTTGTTGTTTGAACTCTTCGCTTTGAACTTTTGAAACATGAACATGGACTGAATCGCATCAGCAAAACTGCTCTGTAACTTGTAACTGACTGAAACTCCAAATTGTTTTTATGCGCGCTCTTGTATTTGTTGATGAAATTTCTTTCTTTCGACATCCAGGATAACCGGGGATAACAGCTTTTGTTGCTATAAATCCCTACCTCTTACTTCTTTCAAGTTTCAAGTTAAATACTTTTATTCTATGCGATCCGCATGAGTTCCATTTGTTATGCGATAAATTTTAAATCGGATATCCACTTCTTATTACATGATCAATAACTGGTCCCTGATTATTGAGCTCACTGCTGTAATAATTCGATCTTGCAATTTTTGAAAAGTACTTCATCCGCTTGAAGATAATCTACTGCTACGTTCGAAAATATTTCAGATATACTTAACAATATTATTTAACGACCAGTGCTTTTCTCTTTGCATTTGCAGCCATTTGCTATGAATTTCTTGGACTTAGTTTTAAACCTGTTAATAACGAGTCGGCCATTCATTGAACTTAAACAAGATGCACGCTATAATGCAACATGAATTTAAAAGTTATATTCAACTATTCACAAACTGTAATCACACTAATTTTACTATCTCATATATGTAGTATGGATATATGTAGTAATCGTAAAAAAATTCGAACTCGAGATTTTGAGATCTCTACATTTTAGACATCTCTGATTTCAAAAAATAAATTTTTGAAAAATGTCTGTCTATGACAAAGATAACTCAAAAACAGTTTGAGCTAAAGGTTGAAATTTGTTATATTGTTTTTACACCAAATTTGCAGATTTCTATTTAACTAGGGGGCTCTACCCCCTGCTCGCTCATGCTCGCCAACCCGATGCTTTTCAAACCGATGCAAGAATAGCGTTAGCTTGAAATCTTATCAAACTGTTGATATTCCCGGGTGAGGTTGACGTGTTTCCAAACGGTGATTAACAAATTTGGCCTGATTTTGCTCCCACGTAAGCGTTTTATATACTGTCTGTCGATCACAAGAATAGCACCCGCCAAGAAGTCTATCTAGTGGCGGTCGCTGTAGTAACAAGACTAGTTCATTTCTAATGGGAATTAAGCGTGTAGGGAATTGGAGGAATTAAAGGTTACATCACGTCATTCGCCTTCTCGGATTTAAAAGAGTTGCACGCGTTATCTTATCCTTGTGTTTATTTTGCTTTTGCTTTTAAAATTATTTGTTCCTTACTGGTTTAATTGATTTTGCTAATTTGCTAAACTTGCAAGATCGCCTTTAAGTTAAGGAAGGGTGAAATTTTGAAATCGCAGGCACGTAAAATTGTATATAATGTTACGGAATTTTGTTCCAATGAAGCTTCCTCGAAATCTGCGTTAATTCCACTCCCACAAGCTCTGAAAAGGGCTTCTCAAACAACTGGAATTTCTGAAGCAACAATAAAAAAAATAAGAAAGGAAGTTTCAACATCGGGCTCATCGACAGTTTTAAAATCACCCGGTAAACACCGTAAAAGACCTAGTGAGCGGAACTGTGAAATAGACGACTTTGACAAGTGTGTTATACGGCAAACAATTCAAGACTTTTACATAAAAGAAAGTACCATCCCTCAGAAAATTACTACCCGTGTTGAAAGAAAAAATTGGATTTTCGTGGCAAAAAGACACATTGTGCAAAGTTTTACATTCAATGAATTTCCGATGGAAGAAGTGCGTTAATAATAGAAAAGTACTCATGGAAAGACCAAATATTTTTTTTTGGAGACACAGATATTTGAGAGAAATGAGATGTCACAGGAAAGCTGGACGACCGATTGTCTATATTGATGAAACTTGGGTAGACAGCAATTTGACATTTAAGAAATGTTGGCAAGATGACACAGTTTTGGGAGCTACAGCAAATGTTAATTCGAAAAATAGACTCATAGTTGTTCATGCTGGGTCATCAACGGGTTTCCTTACGGGTTCTTTACTAGTATATAAAGCATCAACAAAAAGCGGCGACTATCACGGGCAAATGAACTATGAAAACTTTAAAAAATGGGTGTCGGAAAAAATTCTTCCAAATTTGCAACCAAACAGTGTCGTATGCATGGATAATGCACCGTATCATACGATTGTCGAAAACCCCACTCCAACGAAGTATTCTACAAAATAAGTTATGATAGACTGGTTGAAAAACAACGGAATACCCTGCGATCAAAAAATGCGAAAAGTGGAACTGTTCTCTCTTATAGACAGTAATCGTCCAAAGAAAATTGTCTATAAAATTGATAATTTAATAGAGAAAGAAGGACATGAAGTTATCCGACTACCCCCTTATCATTGCGATTTGAACGCAATCGAATTTGTGTGGTCCTCTGTAAAGAGAATAATAAAGGAACGAAATGTTACTGGCGATTTAAGTTTGGACAATCTGAAATCTCTTCTTCAAACAGCTATCACTGAAGTTACTTCGGCAGAATGGGCAGCGCATTGCAAACACGTAGAAAAGCTTGAAAATAATTTTTGGGAGAAAGATGGACTGTTAGAAGATTTAGTGGACGAACTGTCATTTCAAATTGATACCAATGATGATTCTGATTCAGAAGAAACCGAAACTTGCGAGAGTGATTTAGAGGATTTTGAAATGCTTGAATGAACATTATTTTGGAAATTTAGACGGTATTTTATTTTATTTTACTTTAAAAACTGTTTTGTCTTAGAAATTGTTTGAAAATACTTACTGAAAGTTTAATAATCAACGAAGTTCTGTCATTGTATTAATAATCTAAAGTCCTTGATAATTATTAATAGTTATGAAAATATTAAACAAATATTAAAAAGTTAAATAATAACTTTTTTATAGTAATAATTTTCATCTTCATTGCATATTCATTAATATTTCATTTTTATGTCTAAAAGTTTAAATATTATTATATAATTAATATATTAAACAGTTTTTTTTTCACTCTTTATAAATCAATTCAAAAAAAACCCCAATACGTCATCAAGGAGATCAGTAAGCCAACATGGATGCCTTTCTTTTTAAATCCCCTATTGAAAATGGAGCAGGTCTTGTTTCCACGGCAACAGACTATCGTAGACATATTGGCGGGAGCTATTCTTGAGGTAGACCAACAGTATATGGATGTTCAGAGGAAGTCAGAGTCTCCGGCTTTCCGAATATAAATTAACATGAAAACTACATAAGAGATATACAGATACTACATACATACAGATTTAACAGCTATAATGTTTGCTCCTGTCAAAGTTTGAAACAAACCAACAGCTGAGACAAAAATCAACAACGGGTAGATCAATCAAAAATTATCGCCAAATTTGACTTAAATATATCAAATTAGTTATGGAATTTTGTGACTACAAGTGCAATTTTGTGTCAAATCTTGTTGTTTCAATCGATTGAGAAAAACGTCAGACGCACCAATTCGATTTTCGAATACTCTTAACCACATGCCAGGGATTAACTGCCAAAAAACTAGCCAAAGGATGACACGATAGATTCAGTAAAAATGCTAAATTCACGTTGAAAGTTTATATTTCATAACTATTGTACAACAATGCCCTGCAAGGCGTATGAAAAGTTTATTAGAGTATATACGAGAAAGTTTTGGAGAAACCACTCACGCTAGTTTCATTAAAAAACAACAGCGTCACTTTTTATCTGAAATATCCGAATGCAAAAATAAAGCATTGAACTTCCCGCTATCCAGGGATGCATCGTATGTGTTTCGAACTATTGAAATTCTTTGGAAATAAATATTTTAAATCTGATCCCAGTTTTTGAATAAATCTGTATATATTTGGGCCCTCGTTGTGTTTTTATGACCAGGTCATTCCGAGTAGTTGGTTGTAAATTTTAGTGGTGAAAAAGTCAATTTTGATCAAACTGCGCCAGACGTATGGTTAAAATATTGGAAATTTTGGGCAAGAAACTATGTCAAAAATACTTGTACTAAAGGATATCAATCCGAGTAATCTTTAACCTTAGACTAAAAATTCTTAGAAATATTTTTCTCTTCTATTCCGGTAAGCGTGAGAAATGTTTTAGATTACGTCGTTCACTCTCCTACCTTTCTAGGATTTAAAAAAAAAAAAAAGAGCATCTAGATATTTTTTGAGGTAGAATGTGATAAGTTGAGATAACATAATAGACAATCCATCATTCTGTTACTCGCAGCTCTCTGTTACGATCTAACCTCTGGGGCTTACAAGATTGGGGGGATTCATACAGGAGGAATTTTCTCGGAGTTATTTTTTTACTGTTGTATAATCGATTATTCGCACCAAAGTACGAAAATATAACATGTAAAGCGCATGCTATGGCTTTATTCACTCAAAGATCCCGCCATATTTCTATAATTTGAAATAGTTTTTTTTGATGGATGGTTATTGCAAAGCTGTCTCATTTTCGGTTTATTTCTTCATTAAGTTGATCGATGTGACTCATTAAGACAAGGGGATTTCAGGTATCTGTCTATTCATTTCGGATAAGGAATCTATAGAATGTTGTCCTTTTCGTTTAGACTTCTTTTTACCTCCTCAATGTTGGCTGTTGAATAGCCATACTTTATTTTATTCTATTTATTTCAAGTTCCTACATTTGTTAGTTTCTTCTGCATAAAACATACATAGAATGATATTTTTGAGGAGAACTGATGTAGTTAAATCACATTTTATTCTTTTATTTATGATTAAAAAACAATTTTTTTACACGCATTTCGAACTTTTTAATGCTGAAACAGTTACAAGAAGTGACATAGCGAATAGAAGGTGAAAAAATGACCGTAGGAAAGTATTCTGAGCTTTTATAGTTTCAGATGGGAATTTAAATGAATCGAATTTTTAGGTTTGGCACGTGTTAAATTCAACGAGAGAAAATAAGCACAACTCAGAAGTTAAAATGGAGTTTGAATTCGAGTAACTAGAAAAAAAATTTTTTTTAAACAGTGGTAAATTGGAAATAATTGAAAAAGTATAAATATAACCATTTGAAGAATAATTAATATTCCAATGTAAAGTAAAGGAGTAAAATCCAACTTTAATTTATTTAATAATGATTATAATAATTCCGTATAAATACTCATTGTAGTCTTAATATTTCAAAATTCAAAGAATTTATTAAATTGGCAACTAGATAAATCACATTTTTAGATCTAGACAATTTTTTAATCATTTTTCTAGATTTAAAATTTTTTAATCCACCTGCATGCTCTTATCAGCCCAGCGACCCTAGGCAGATCCCAATTGGAAATCCACTGCTGTTTTTTTTTTATCCTTCCGTTCAAGACAGAGTAATAAAAATAGCAATATTGATCTTGTTATGATTTATAATAAAAGGAAATTTAAGGGCGATTATTTATCATTAAATTTTATTTCCCGCGTCAGCGAATTGTCCGGTACTTTCGAGAAAAATGCGAATTAATAACCACATTATCAACTATTGTAAGCTCGACTTTCAATAAAATCATTGAATATTTCATTTAGTATGCAAAAAGATTCTATGAAATCTTGTACAATTTTTCTCGCTTAGTTTTTGGAATTTTATGTACGAATGTTTATTGTCTGTTTCGAATTAGATTCATATTCGTATATTTTGAAAACAGCAATAAATTTCAATCAGACATTTCATTTCAGAACCATTCAGCCTGAGAGCCAAAAAGTATTAAAAATATTTTTATCTGTTTGTTAATTAATATTTAAATATTTTTCTGATAAAAACGCAAATGTGAAATGAAAACCTTTGCTTAAGAGAAAATATCTATTTAAAAAAATTGCTGTTCCAGAGATGCAATTTAAAAAGTATGAAGTCTAAATATATATTTAGCCTGCTGATTCTGTAAGAGATATTTGGCTATTTTTTTAGACACACTAACATGTTATATATATATATATATATATATATATATATATATATATATATAAAGAGAGACGACTAAGACTCACAGAGATTTAATAATATTATTATTTCAGACGATTTTAGAGCTTTTCAATAGTCATTCAAGGAAAATCCACCAATAAACATATGTCGTTTCCTCGAGACCATCACTGATTGGCCTAAAATAATTAAATTGATTCGAGCTTCGATGCATTTCATAATTCGACGATTTTTCGATTTAAAAGAGTGGAATTTCTTTTGTTTAGTGTATTAAAAATATTTTACAAAACATGATTTTTCGGTTCGTGGAACTGAATAAAAATTGAGACTTCGCAATTTCTTCAGCAATATATATTCATTGACTCAAATCTCGAAAATGTAATCCTTTACTTCATTTTTAGAGCCTTTCATCGTTTGAAAGTATTACCTATATCTTATGTTTTAAATCAATATGTTTAATCTGAGCTACTATCAGAAAGGATATTCTATATTTCTGTAATATATCAAATATTACCGTCCCTTACGGTAGGAGGGGGAGGGTAAGAAAAATCGGACACAACTGGGAAATCAGACTTTTTTACTCTCTCTTATACGTAATATAGAGAAAATATAGTAAACGCCAAAAAAATTCGAACTTTAGATCTCCCTGAATACACACCTAAGTCCCTCCTAGAAAAACACGGATAGACCAACAGACAGATAGACGGACATTTGGAAAATATCCGTCTATCTGTCTGTCGATCTGTGAGAAAGATAACTCAAAAACGATTTGAGCTAGACGGTTGAAATTTGGTCAACGGTCTTTACAAAAAATTAGCAGATTTCTAACACATTTCGAGTAAAATCTGTTTAGAGGAAGTTCATCTGTCCGGTTGTTCGAATTTAAGTTAGCAAGATAATTACAAAAGAGAATTAGATTGGAGAAATTCGGCACACAGATTAAACGTCTATAGTATAGATACCTTTCAAATTTTAGCCAAATCTAACATTGGGTTGACTGTCTTTCGGTCTGTGCTTTCAAAAACATGTAAATTTGCATGTATATAAAATCTGGTATGGGATTGTGTGTCTACAAGTGCAATTTTGTGTCAAGTTTTTGATAAATCGGTAGAGAAAAACATGTCTAAAGCACAAATTCGATTTTTGGATACTATTAACGTAGGCTAAGGTTATCGCCAAATAATTCACTCAGGATGACATGATAGATTCAGCAAAAATGCTAAATTCTCACCAAAAGTTAAAATTTTGTGACTGTTATACGCCATTGCCATGTATGACGTTCTGTGACATAATAAGTTTATTAGAAAATATGCGAGAAAGTTTTGAAAAGACCACTGTCACTGGTTTAAGTTTAAGAGCAACCGAAATATTAAGAAAATTTCATTTCTAATATATGAATTTAAAATAACCAAAATTTAATTCAACCCATTATTTGATATTGTTTTTCTTACCTAATGCAAGATTTGTCGGTTCCGCTTCTTTTCACGTCAAAAAATTATGGGTACCATATGCGACAGAAATAATTTTTCTTTTAGCATTTTTCATGTACACATAGTTATTTGAGCAGATGTCTCACGTAAGCTAAACCATCTTCTTGCAACAGCAGATGAAATGTTGCGCCTTCTCGTACTGATATTTCTTCATCTCACATGTGCTTTCGCTGCTGCAAAACGCGTGTTATTGGCCGACTCCCAACAAAAACATTAACTGCAAACATCACGCGAACGAAAATCGCATCAAAAGAAAGAATAGGTATTAAGTAACTGGACGAGTAACACTGGTGAAAGGGCAACAAAACAACATAGTTGATTGATTGGGTTAATCTCAACTATAAAACCCAATATGTGTGGTCTCCTCAGAATTTTCTTGCATACACTCTAATACTAAACATACCATAACCGGTCAAATGACCGATTATGAACTTTGACATCGAAAATGCGCGCAAATCATCTTGCGCATTTCACGTCATGATTTTTTCTACGAATTATATGCAGTTAATATTCTATTATTTTTTACATGTATTTTGTTTATTTTGAGTAATACTAGTCGTAAACCGTTATCTATCACAACCAATCATTTGACAGTTTATTGCTTTATAAAGTTATCGGATCAGAAATTATGATGTAATACGAATTCAATGTATTGTATTTAGTTATAGTTCGTCAACGGATTCAGAGACGACCACATTTCGACGACTCCATCTCATTAAGGGGTGAGACGCGGAACGATGAGTGCGTTTCCGGTATTCCCTTTGACCTTGGATTTCCCCTATTAGATAGCAGTAAATGTAAACTTCTCCTCGTTTGATCCTCCCTTTCATCCCTATTTTGATAGGTGAACGCATGCTCAAACACGCGGAGGGTTTTACAATCCGTTGCTGAACTATAGTTGCATATTGATTTAATTGGCAAGATATGCCTGGATTTTGGACTAGCAAACGACAGACGAAAATATTTAAGAGACAAGATTTTTTTCTCCAATTAGCAGTAGAACTTGCCGGTCGATTTTCGAGAAGTCCGTGAACAACCAAAAGAAAGAACGAATACAAAATGATCGATGCCTAAATATATTACAGATTCTTATCAATGTAAGACATGTCAAATAAGAGGATATTGTAACAAAAATAAAACCATCAAAATGTGTTCTAAATGTGAAAAATATGTTTGCGGAAAATGTACAATGGAAACACCATGTACATATAAAAATTGCGATAATCCATGAATTAAAAATTCTTATTCTTTGTGTTTGTAATAAATAGAAATTGACAATATACAATTTTGTTCAATTATAATGAAGTCAATTTGTTTATTTCCTTTTTAACATTCATATTTCATAAATTCAATCATAAAAAATAAAATTCGGCCTTTTTGACCGGCTGTGATATAAATAGATATGTATTGAATGTTGATATGTCTAATGCTTATATACTTGTCATGCCAGAGAATGCCTTTCATGGCATTGGTGTACAATAGTTAAAAAATATTCACTTTTGGCGAGTATTTAGCCTTTGACAAAATCTATGGTGCCATCCTTGGTGAGTTATTTGGCGATCAATCCCTGGCATGTGGTTAATAGTATCCAAATGAGATAATGTGCACCGCAGAGATACAAATTCAATTAGTTTTTAGTAAGCTAAATTTTAATTGATTGAAAATTAAATTAGATTTTACCGGGTTTATTTATTCTGTTACGATCATCTCAGAAAATATTATTGTATAAATATAATTTCTACACAATTTTAAAATTCATACATTTGTATTTTTAATAACACCAATTTAACTATTAAGCAATTTTTTTTTCTAAATTTTGACAACTTTAATTTTTTTTAATTCTTTTATTTATTTTACATAATTTTTAACAGTACATTTATTTATTGCAATGGAATTCGGACTGGTTTTACTGTTCTGTTAAATATTTAATCATTTTACTTTCTCCCTTTATTGAAAGCTAAGGAAGAAATATTCTGTTTATTATCTGTACAATTTACAGGTAGAATCCTTAAGTAAAGTTCCCGTACCTCGAAAGAAAACACGCAATTAAAAGGTACATTAAACGGACAGTTACAGTTTTAAAGCCAATATGAAGTAATGGAATTTGACTCCATTACAAAGGTTCATGTATACAACATATATGAGTAAGGCTATTAAATAACTCGATTTTAATATCAATCGCAATTTAATGCTAATTATTGTGAGAATTATTAACACTTGATTATGAATAAGAGATTTAACTGAAATTATACACAACCAATAATCCGAATGAACCAACTGGTGTGTCAAAGACGACAAGTATTTTGACAATATAAAAAAAACTATTAATCAAAGAAGTCTTAATAATGTAAGTAATGGGGATTAATCAAAACTTTTGGAATTAATTCATGATGAAATGATTAAAAAAATCGCCAAACCATTTGGCGTCATTGATCACTCCTCACGACGCCAATTTTATTTTAGAATTCATAGCGGAATGAATAAAGGAAGGAAAGCGAAGCAAGGAAGTGCTATTTAATGTCACGAGTCATGAACTATTAAGTTTGGAAAGTTTGTTACTTCAATGAATGTGACATAAGAGTTCAACAAATTGACTCCACTTTATGATATTTTAAAAGGAAATCTGGCGGGGGCATTTGCTATGAATAATTATTAGCTAAATAACAGTGGCAATGATATTTGAATCACGGAAAATTTAATTTAATTTCACACTTTCATGTCAGAGTTTGGAATATTTGATATTTAATTTACGGTGTAAGAGAAAATAAAAAGAAAAGTAAATATTTTACTCAAAATTAAACGAAAGAATAGGTTTTTACAAGTGAATTGTAATAGGACCTATCTACTAAAATTTTTAAAAAATGAAATATTGAAATTTTATTGAAATTATTTATAGATTTCATGAAGATATCATTGCCCTATACTTTTCATATTATTGTAGTCGCCTTTAGCGACCAGCTGGTTCGCTGGATAACATTGATAATGTTCCATTTTAGTTAAATCTGTTATGCATAATTTAATGCTTCATCACTTTTCACAGTATTTTTAAGAATTAAATTATGACAGATATTAAAACTGTGTTGTTTTAATAGCCTTACGCCTGTTTTGTTTAGTGTATACACGAACTTCACTGACCATCATAGAACCATCAAAAATATCTCTCCGGGTAATCTATCATCTAATTGCGCGTTTTGTTTCGCGGTACAATGACTTCACTTTCTTATTGCTCAATTAAGCTGCGCAAATAATAAATTAAATTTTTCTTCTTTAGCTTTCAGCAATGAAAGATAAATATTTGATGAAGCAATTACAGCGGTTTGAATTTCATTGTAACAATAAAATATATAACTCAAAATATTGCTAAAAAATAATTACAAATTGTCAGAATTCCAAATAAAATATCACGATGATTAAATTGAAATTACTAAATAAATGATTTTTCAAATTTTAAAATAAAGCAAAATTTAAATTTCTTCGTTTATATTTTAGGAAATTATCTCTCTAAAATACCAAATTATCTTTCCACTTTTTATTAATTCTAATGAAAATTTTAAAAAAATGTTTCTATCTTTAAAAGTATATTTATGCCAAATCTGGTCAGTCAAAGCCCTTATCTTGTGAAGTCCTACGCACACTCATATACCATCCTCCTTTATTTGTAGCATTGATTATTAAATTCATATCATCTTTCCTTCCTTTGTTTATTTTCCCTTTTACTTCGGTAAAGTTATTGGATAAACTATGTTTGCGCCGTCGACGCGTATTCATGGACTAAACAGAAATAATTTATAAAAATTTAATTGGGAGTATTGGCATCGACTGCCTAGTTATTCTCTGTATTTAACGACCGGAAAGATCTCTTACACTTAATTCAATAGTGTTCTCGTCTTTCTTATTCAGTGAAATCATCGCTCTTTTTCCAAAGAAATGGTCTTAACAGTAAAAAAGAAAAACAATACAAAGAAACTTTGTAATTGGTCACCATGGTAATATTAAACAAATACTTTTGTTTTTATTTTAATTCTGTGGGTTTTGAGAACAAGGGATAACAGCGCTAACATATTGTTGTTAGGTATTTCGCCAGATCAGGTGGCGCAAGCAGTATTACAAAGTTACGATTAATAGTAACTGCCACTATCCAAATTGTTCTAGTTGATAGGAATCAAATAATTGTCTAGATAATCGGAAACTCAAAAGACCTTTACAAGACTTAAAAAAAAGTGCATTGGTTTGAATTTAGTTGCATATTTCAATCAATCTTGAAAGGGTTTATAGAACGAAATTATAAATTATAATTCTTTATTTTTACTTTTTCATGTATGAAATATACAAAGGAAAGGAAATAATATAATCGTTAAAACTTGAGTTCGAATTATTGAGTTGAATCGTGAAAACTTGAGTTCGAATTCTTGACTTGAATCGTTAAAACTTGAGTTGAGTTGAGTTGAGTTCCATGCATACCTCTTGGTCACTAAATGCGATTGTATCATCAGAATAAAAAAAACTTTATAAAATTAGTATAGTAAAATTATTAAGATGAAACTTTGAAGATTATAAAGATGAGAGTAATTGTATTGTGTATTGATTCTAGCCATAGTGTACATCCCATTAGAGCTAAAATTTAGGCCTTATCAACCGAAAAGCGAAGACATCTTTAAAACACTATCTCAGTATTAACAAGCCATATTCTCTTTCAAGGAAATGAAGCAAATATTTTGAGCAAACATAGTTCAAAACATAAATTTATCAAACACAAATTGAAGTAAACAAAAATTTTCCGGAAAATTCGCAGCATCAATTTACAGGAGAACCGGCGGTACCTTTGAAGATTCTCTTCTTGTATAAACAGCAGCTGTTTATGCTGTTTCCGAGAAACGAAGGAAGCGCGTGGTTCTGTTTTCAGAACTCCTTAACTGACTTTGCCACAAATGCTGGATTCTAGAAAACGTGAATTTCATTAGCAACTTAAGACAAATTTGAGCTTAAGTTTAGCAAAATAATTTCAACATTTCTTAGAAGTTGAATCCGTAAGGGATTTATCATTATGCCCGATGTCATTATTATATTTCATAAAATTCTGTTGTAAAAAAGAAATCTTATTGATATCTTATAAAAAGATTAAATAGCTTCCATTTATTTATGATAGTTTTATGAAAAGGAAACCAGTTTCTTTTATGAATGCCAATTTTCACTTTATCGTATGTGCAGTATAGAGAAAGGATTGTTATGAAAAAATTCAAACTCCGGATTTTTATGAATCTCCACGATTTGAACTTCCTTAAGTTCGAAAAACATAATTTTGGAAAATGTCCGTCTGTCTGTGACAAAGATAACTCAAACACGCTTTGACTTAGGCGAAATTTGATAAGATAGGGTTTGATAAGGCGGTCTTTACACTAAATTTGTAGAGTTCTATAAAATCCATTTGGAGGAAATTCGTCTGTCCGGTTGTTCGAATATAAGTTAACATGATAACTACAAAACGAAGAGAGCTAGATAGATAAAATTTGGTACACAAATTTAAGATTTATAGTGTAGAGAACTGTCAAATTTTGGGCCAAATCCTACAATTGGTTGATTGTCTGTAAGTCTGTACTTTCAGAAATATGTAAAAGCGATAATTCAAAAATTTGGTATGAGAGCAAATTTTTTTTTCAATCGACTGAAAAAAATGTGTTTAAAGGGCATATTCAATTTTTGGGTACTATTAACGCCTTGCCAGGGATGCATTAATCGCCAAAAAACTCGCCATACTCGGTAAAAGTGCTAAATTTACGCCAAAAGTTAATATTTTGTAACTATCGTACGTTAATACCATGCAAGGTGTTCTCTCGTATGACAAGTTTATTAGAGAACATGCAAGAATGTTTGAGGAGAATATACTTCCTCTGGTTTTATGTAAGAAATTAAAGATGAATTTCCAGTTAATGAGCGCTGGATTGAAGAACGTCATCGGCAGGTTGATTGAAATGATGCTGCTAACTTATTTGCCAATTAAACAAATTTGTTTAAAATATCGCGAAAAAATATTTTGATAAAATACATGCTTTTCCAAGTGTAATTGGCCATATTCCCTACCTGCTTTATTCATTTAGTTATTACAGTATTTATGAACTCCGAGTGTGTCTTTAGTTAATATTGTACTAACGTGTTTACTGCTAATCTTGAATAATCTCTACAAATAATAAACGAGAATGTGTGAGTAATACATCCCTCTCCAAAATCTGTATAATCCCGCGTGTAGTCAATGCCTTATGAGGCGCTTCAGTTTCTTGATCTGCAAATGAACCTGCAAGAGTGTTCTCGCTGGTTTCTTGCATGATAAAAATACCTGTGTAATATTATGTTACTACATACTACTGGCGAGTAATAATTTCGATAGAATCTGTTAGCGTGAGATATTTAATTGCTAAATACCTGCAAATTTGGTGTAAAGACCATATATATACATATATAACAGTTTTGTGGCCGAAGAGAGAGAGAAGACACTTTTGTAATTTTAAAACTTTACTTTATTCCATCCCGAGAAGCATAATTTATGTGCAAGAAAGATGCGACGAGGTACGTCAATCTATAGCACGACACAGAGCGAAAAAGAGATAGAAATATTTATCCCCAATGATTTTATACTATGAGATTCTGATAGGAATTTCTTTACACGTGTTGATTTTGGTAAGGGAATTATAGGGATCTTTTAAAAGAATTTGTTTAGGTTGGCAGATTTTTATCCCTTCACTCGGAGTGTGGGAAAATGCAGATTTTACAGAGCTCGTAGCGCATTATTTAAATAAAAAAAAAGGTGGAATTGAATCAGGAAATAAGAGAACATTTTAGAATAGAGTTAATATGGGTTAAATTAAGATAACAGGAAATAAATTAGGATTTAATTTAGATTTAGATGTGACATTACATATATATGTCAAATTACATCCATCCAGCTCAAATCGGTTTGGACTTATTGTATTCACTGACAGAGATAATTCTCTAAAAAAATGATTCGGATTTATGGAGATTTAAAATATAGAAATTCGTTAAAATCTCGAATTAGAGTTTTTTTTAAATTTTTTTTTTTAATATTTGACACAAATTTACAATTTTGCTAAAAGATAGTACACAAAATTTTATTATCCGAGTCGATGCATTTTTGAATTAATCCATTAGAATATATACAATGAGTGATAGCCAGATCCTAGAAGCTAGAATCTTATGCAAAATTTCATTCATCTAACGCTTTCTATTGTTTGGTTATCGTGTTATCTTCTAGTTATATATTTTTATAATTATTCTTCTTTTCAGCCCCAAAGAGAGATAGACAAACTTTCTATAACTGGATTTCATTCAAAATTGTATAGAAATCTGCAAATTTTGTATGTACCAACTTTCTTTCCTCCAGCTCAAAGCGTTTTTGGATTGCCATGTTTACACACACAGGCATAATTCCAAAAAACATTTTTTACTGACATAGAATTGTGTGAAACATGGAGATTGGTCAAACTTTTGAAACCTAATTTTTTTGTCGCTAGAATTTCTTTTTGCATATTTCAAAAATGTGTGAATAAAAATGGTTTGTTCCGATCAAAAAGTTATAAAGAGGAGAGACTCATCAATCTTCGAGGTAGAATTTTTGGACGATTACCATACTTAAGATTCATATATGACACTTTGTGAATGAGAAAATAAAATGAAACAAAAATTCTCAACAAACGATAAGCTATTGAGATATCTAATTCATTCATGGCTGATGTATACCAAAACGTATCATGAAGCTAAGACTCGGGATACAAACAGATTGAAAGAGCCAGGGGCGTAGCACAACATTCCCATTCAATACCGAATGCATAAAATCTTATTAATAAGAACTTAGAAGTGAAGAATCAACATTCGGCGACGTTAAAATATTCTTTTGCAAAAAATTCCGCCCGTTGACATTATAGGATCCTCCCTAGAACATTTTAATCGGCCATTTGAATCGATCTGATGAGAAACTACCGAGTCACAAAAGCACTCAGAAAACTTCTCCAAAATCTCATTTACGCCCGGCGGAGAAAAAAAAAATGTGAATAAAATTAGAATAATAAAGTGAGGAAGAAGAGTTGAGAGGAAAAAAAAAATGAATGCACTCTTTTTGAAATGAAATGAAACTGTTGCCAAGGATGGAATAGTCATAAATAAATAATAAAATGACAGAGAATAGGAGGGAGGGGGGAGGAAAGAGTTTAAACGCGCGCGGCATCGTTAGGTGGAGGGAAAAAAAATGATATTCGCCGAGCTCCATCAGCATCAGCAGCATCCTGGTCTCACGTGTCGGGTTGCCTAGCAACGCAATCCTCTTGGGAGGCCCGAGAGCTCTTCAGATCAGAGAGTTGCCGAGGCAGCATCTCCACCATCTATCCGACAGCGTTTGTTGCCAAGCCCGAATTAATTCTCCCGATCATTTTGCTTTTTATTTTTATTCGTTATTTTTTTTTTCGCGGTGATGACATGAGAGATAAAAGACTCGCCGTTTCCGGATGACCACACTAATCTTTTGGATGTGGAAAAAAAAGTTACGAGATCTGTGGCTGCATCAGACGCAGAGGACTTGGCCTGGAATTAAAACAAATAAAGTGTGTATTTCGATAATATAGAAAATCAAGACAACCCCATCTGAAATAAGAATCTAATAAAATCTGAAATCAATACAACAAAATTCTTCTTTCTCGTAGAGGGCATGTTGAATCTTGGATTGCTTTATTTACTGCACATCACAAAATTAATAACTAATATTTTTTTTTTATTTTAGTTAAAGGTATCCTATTTTATGCAAAATCTATTTCAGTTTTTCATAAAATTTAAACAGTAATATACATAAGGTTTCCGCGTTAAGCTGACCACCTAACCGGGTCATATGCCTCACACCCCAGGGCCCTCTGTCAAGAAAGCAGATATAGACACTGTAGGCTTTGGCGCACATAGGCTGTCGTGCCACTGAGTTTTTTTTTACAGAAGATTAATTAAAAAAAGAAAAAATTATGATTAAAAATACCATCTTTATTCACTCTTGACTGTCTTTACCCAATATTGCCACAAATTTTTGACAATATTTATGTATATAAAACACTAAGTTTAAATCGAGCTTATTACTAATTATCGAAAGGCAACAGTTAAATGTAAACAAAACATCATACGAATTTCAGATTGATTCATTCATAAAACATTTTGCAGCTGTACTGAATCAAACGCTTCGCTTAGCTAATTAATGCAGCTGCAAAATGTTATCAGAAGTGTTCCGGTGATAGTTCGCCATGTCACCAAAGAGGACATTCGGGCAGAGAAAGAAGATATAAAAGCAATTAAAAAAATAGACTTCAAACAAAAAGTTCAATCAAGCGCAAATATAAGTTTTACAGCTGCCAGATAAGTAATCGTAGTGAGATTTAAGTACGGTTTCTCACCAAGTACGTCAAAATCGTGCCAGTCGTCCAAAAACTCTTTAAAAGTTTGCAATACTGGGTGTATAAAAGAAATACTAATAAATGACTTTTAAAAATGCAATAAAAAATTATTACAATTATATAGAGAAATCACTCCAAAATGTTTCAGTTTTGAACCCCGTATATTAATTTTAGTCTAGCCGTAATTGTTATGATACTTATATCTTTTTAAACAATTATCTTATAAAACTGCTTTTTGTATTATTTTAAAACTAAAAAAATTACCTTTTTAATTATATAAATTTCACTTTCGTATAATTTTTTATTTAACTTTAATAATATTTTTAATTCAATTTGACACACTATCTGAAACAATGTTTTTAAGGGATTCAAATGTCTATCAAAACATTCAAGCATGTGCTTTTGCCACATTAAATCAGTAATAGAATTCTCATTGGTAATTTGTAGTTAACTACTTCAATTGAATTCATGTCTTTTAATCGTATGAAATTACACGGAGAAATGTTTTCTAAAGAAATGCATCCCGTATTAATAATTAACAGCCTAAAAGCCCAATAATGTAGAAGAGCAAACTGGTCATTCAAGGCGGCTATTTCATCAAAAGCAAGTTTATCTGTCTATTTATCAATGTGCAATTTGAATATAAAAACTCAATGATCTAGATGAAATGTGGCAAATGAGTTAGCAGTAAAATAGCAGAACTAATTCAAATTTTGAACCAAATCCTTGAAAGGATTCATAATCTGTCGATGTTTCTAATAATACAATATGAGTGTGATAGTATGAAAAGGGAAATAATTTTAGTAGAGTGAGTAATATATGCGTAAATCATAATATTTTATTTTTGCATGAAAATATTATATCTATATTTAACTGCGTAAGAATTCCGCCAACGAGTAGATTATTTGTTTGTTTGTCTGCTTGTCCGCGCTGTCCACGAGTGCCTGAGGGCATATAGCAATTCTAAAATGTGATGCTATTGTGTTTATAGGTCTATGTGAAATTTTAGCAATCATCCAAAAATAAAGGGTCAAAATGTGTGAATTCCATTCCTTCATTATCCAATGTAGCTAGACTCAAAACGAACCTATTATTTATCCAAGTATATAAGAAAGAAGAGGGAAGAATACCCCAAGATTTTATAAGAATACACCAATAAATTGTTTCATACTTTTTTCAAAATGCATTGTCATCATTCAAGGAAATTTCATTAAAATTATCGAATGTTTAGTATTTTAAATGGATTTAAAATTTAATTGGATTGCCATTCTTATATTACAGACATTTTAAAATATTATATCAGTGTGAACTATTTTTTAATTCTTTGCGTTCTATAAGACCTTTAATCTTTTAACAACAAAACAGCCATCCTCTGCAAATTTGACGGAATGGCCATTATAAAATTAAGGCATCAGGCATTATTCCGGATGATGCATCGTTTTATCAATTCTTTATTTTGACTTTCTCATAGATGAAATATAACTGAGTATTGAATTGTTAAAAAAAAAAAAAAAATTGAACTCGAAATTTTGACGTATCCTTATTACATTTCAGATTTCTCCGAGTCCGAAAAACACATTTTTGGAATTATATCTATCTGTCTCTATGTGAACATGACAATTCAAAATTCCTTTGAGCTGGATGGATGAAGTTTGATCTGTGATCTTTATATCAAATGTATAGATTTGCATCAAATTTTGAATGAAATCTTTCCACAGAAAATGTGTCTGTCTGACTGTCCCAGTCTAAGTGAAAAAAATAACTACAAAATGTTAGAAGGAGGGAATTTAGTAAATAATTTTAGCATCTAAAGTTTAAATCTGTACTTTCGCATTCACGTAAGCGAAAAAATTCGAAAATGGCACGATTTAAGTAAATGAAGTATGATATATGAGCAACTGCTAGAATTGTAGTTTCAGGTCAAATTTTGGTTTCAATAGGTCAGGAAAAAAAAAGGGGGGAGGGGAGCTTTCAAAATGCGTATTCGGCTTTCTTTTCTGTATTATGAAACACCTGAAACACCAAACACTTATATACAGGACACTGAAAATAAAAATATGAGCACTCGTGGTGTGCATGGCCTTGCTCTAGGTCAAATCATTTTATGTGGGGGAGGGGGCCAGGAGATACATCGTTAATACGGAGATGCGAGAAAATTTCGAGGAGATCATTCATACTGGTTTGCGGTTTAAAATTTGTCTGCACAATTATAAGAAATCACATATAACTTTTCGGAAATTTTCAACTTACACAGCTATACTTTTTCGGTTTTGGTTAACTAGAATGATCCTTCAAGCGTCCTGGCATAGGGGTAGCTCGTCTTCCCCGTGATATGGGCGTCCGAACGAGTCCCGGTTCAGGCATGGTTGTTCTTCGTCTATTCTATATGTGAAATGTGTGAATGTGCCCCACCCCTGTAAAAAGGGGCTGTGCAAGCGAATGTGATGCGTGAGTAGCAAAATCGTACTCTTGGTCCTAGTTGGCGCTACTAAAAAAAACAAGAGACGCTCTCTCTCTCGGCTTAAAATCGCTGACTTCGATCAGCGGGCTTGTCCATGGCAAGTGCCATCAGAAATAACAAATAACAACAGAATGATCCTTATATTCAGAGAATAATTATGCATCTATTTCCTGCTCGGCGTGCAATGGGTTTAAATATCTAGAATGAAATTAAAAGAAAGAACATTCAAATAGAGTCTTCTGGAAAGTTTTTTTTGTTTTCACAAAACAGATTCTTTTATTTTCAAATTGAATTCAAGTAGTTCTTCATATAGTGCATTTTTTTTTTTTTTTTTTTTGAATTCACAACACAGCCAAAACGGAAATACAAATGTACTAATATAAGACCTCACTGAATAGTTATCAAGTGTTTTGATTAAAATAAAGAATCAGTTCTTTACCATTTTACCTCGAGGCAAACTGAGATTTGTTAAAAAAAAACTTGAATAAGTCATATTGAGAGTTGGAAAAGGAAAGAATTGTTCCATTCATAAAGATTTTTTAGTAGAAATCGTTTGATAAATTATTTTCAAACAAAACTCATTTTCCTTTCGATTTTTTTTAAATTTTGATAAAATTAAATATAAATAACGGTTTAAATGAAACATTTCTCAGGCTTGAAAAAACTCTGTTTAAGTTTACGTTATTCAAGAAATATGTGAATAATATTAATTAAATTTGCTGCATTTAGAGTATCAATAAAAAGATATAGAAGAGCCTTATATTTTTTTATGAATCCTGGTGTTTTGAACGACTTTCATGCGTAAAATCGAGAGAAAATTTTATTCCCTATTAAATCCTTCTAAATATTTTTTTACGAAACAATGCTGATTATCTGAAATATTTTAATATCACAGTCTGCTGTGTGCAAAGTTTCGTACTCAAATTTTTAAGGCCTATAAGGAACAGAAAAATGAACCATGTAATATAGTGTTACGAATCTGTGAAGCGGCTTCCCAGCATAGTTGGCTCCATAGGAGGTCCCAGACCTTGGCGACCATTTGGCGACTTTGGCGCCAAAATAGATTATACCCGAAACATTGAGAATTTTCCCGATCCGTCCAGTAGGAACCGAGATACGCCTCGATTGTTCCTGATTGGTTGAGAGGCTTCTAGCCCCGCCACCTGAGACCTATAAAAGGAGCAGCCTGCAGCTGCCAGACAGTCGTGAACCGGTGGTGAATTGAGTCGTGGACTAGTGGAGTCGAAGAGTAGTCGGAACCGACGATAAAGAACTGGTCTTCCAGATGTAAGCGGAGCAGCGATGGAGTGAAGCTAGTGCTGAACTAAGCTGTGTGCTACTGTCTGCAGTAGAGTCTGTTGTATGCTGCTGTTTATGCTGTTTTGTATGCTGCTGTGTATGCTGCACGTCTCGGCTGAAGATAATCGTCTTCTGTGCTGTATATAATTGTCGTCTTTGTGCTGTCCTGTGTGTCTTTGTGTAAATAAACGTCGTTGTTTTATTTTATACTGCTGATTGAGCGTTCTCCACACCATATAACTCCCACTATCCAAACGAACCCCGGAAATTTCGTAACAATAGGTATATATGATTGAATCGAAATTCAGAAGAGGGGACTGCAAAAATAAATGACAAGCCAGTAGCGAATGAAAACTCTTTATTAATGAAACTTTATACTTTGATAATTTAGAAGAGATAGTTGTTGAAAATAAATCTAATTAATTTTTTTTATTATCATAGTGCATTTTATTTTTTTAGAAGAGCAAAAAAAAAAAAAAAAATGTCATATGTATATGACGATGTTGAATTATTTTCCAACGAAAATTAATTACGAAAGAATAAAATTTGATGCTTCTCTTTTCAAATAAAATTGTGACATTTTTAAACAATGACACGTGATTAAAATTTTTCATTGGTTAATTAAGTAATTTTGAGCAGACGTAGAATAATTACTGTCAGCTATAAAACACAAGAGTCATTTCTTTTATATAAAGTTGGGAGAATTTTGTCATTCCAGCCTGCAGAGCTGTACATAGTCAATGACGAAATTCTGATTTTTATAGGCTGGACAATGAAAGACCGAAAAGCCTATTGATTTTTTTTTTTAAATCATTTGCCTATTACCCAAAGAAATAAATTTGTAAAAAATATAAGTCCCTTGAATTGTTTAATATTAGAAAAATATTAACTCTTTGTCAAAAATAATTGGACAGACTCTTTATTATTTTTTTAACAATTTATAACGATTTTATTACGTTCAATTATCTTGCTAAAATATTATTTATAAATGCTAGACATTTGCTCAGATAATAATATTAAGACAAGCGTGACTATCACGCAAGAGTCAATTCTATCTTCGTCTCTACTATAGTAATAAGGATAAGTATTAAGTGTATTTTTTATAATAATAAGGATAAAGATAAGTGTTTTTTTATAATAATAAGGATAAAGATAAGTGTTTTTTTATAATAATAAGGATAAAGATAAGTGTTTTTTTATAATAATAAGGATAAAGATAAGTGTTTTTTTATAATAATAAGGATAAAGATAAGTGTTTTTTTATAATAATAAGGATACAAAGTGTACATATTTTTATATTAATAAAGATAAAGATAAGTATTTTATAATAATAAGGATAAGTACTAAGTATATTTTTATAAGGATAAAGAGGTTTTATAATAATTAGGTTAATTATTATAATAAGGATAATTAAGTGTATTTTTTTATAATTATAAGAATAAAGATAAGGGTTTTTAAAATAATAAGAATTTTGTGTATTTTTATAATAATAAGGATAATAAGTGTTTTATAAAATATAAGGATAAGTGTGTGTGTGAGTGTGTGTTATCTGTTCGGTTTGCAGAAGATATGGTATATCCTAGTGTCTGCTAAGATAATCCAGATTGTGCAGGATTTTATTTGAAACCCTTGCTTTAACTATTAGTCTTTTGAAAAGGTGAATAACTCAGAACTTCAGTACAAAATATATTGACTGTTTTAAAAACTTTATTCCTCTTGAAAATATTCGTTCTACCCTAATCGGCATAGGAAAATTCTCATATGAGCAGAATTTTATTAATTCTGCTTTAACAATGGGAGTGGTTTGAAAAAAAAGTGTACCATGTCGAATTGAAAAACTGGAGAAGGAAAAGCAAAGGCCTATTCAATCTTTTCTTCTTTCAGACGAATCAGAGAATTTTTGTTGACGTTCTCCTGCTCTGGTAAGGAAGATTCTCCATATTTTTAAAATCCATTGCATGAACAATCGTGTTTGTGAAACAGCACAAAGAGGAATACAAAATTGGAAGGATAAATTATGCGGCTATTTTTTTTCCCCCTATTTGCCCCGATTTATTGAAAATGTTTTCTTCTGCTTATTGTTTGCAAAGGACATCCAGATTCAAGGGATTTCTTTTATTGCAAACTATATTGTTTAAAAAAAAACCAAACAGTATTTTACAACAGGATCAGGCAGTTTGACCAAGAGTTATCACACTTGATGCACATATACTTTGAAAAGTAGGAGTGCAGATAGATCTTAATCAAAATTATAATTAATTGAAAATGAAGCGAAATTTTGGTGTTTTCCCAGAATAACATTAGAAAACATTAAAGCTCAAAAATATTTTTTATATCAACATAAAATTTAAAAAATTATATTTTTAAAGATATCATTTTTTGTGTATAATTTTACAATTTGTAATTAATTTTTGAAAAAATATTGTTACGAATCTGTAATACTGCTTCCCAGCATAGTTGGTTCCATCATCAGAAAGACCGTTTTACAGTCGCGTCGGAGGTCCCAGAGCTTGGCGACAAACTTGGCGACTTGGCGACGAATTTGGCGACTTTGACGCCAAAATAGAATATACCCGAAACATCGAGAATTTTCCCGGTCCGTCCATTGAGAACCGAGATACGCCTCAAAAGTTCCTGATTGGTTGAGAGGCTTCTAGCCCCGCCTCCTGAGACCTATAAAAGGAGGCAGTCTGCAGCTGCCAGAGCAGAGTAGTCGGAATCGACGGTGAAGAACCAGTCTTCCAGAGATTAGCAGAGCAGCGACGGAGTCAAGTTAGTGCTGAACTAAGCTGTGCGCTACTGTTTGCAGTAGAGTCTTCTTGTGTGCACGTCCCAGATGAAGATAATTGTCTTCTCTGTGCTGTATATAGTTGTCGTCTTTGTGCTGTCCTGTGTGTCTTCGTGTAAATAAACGTCGTTACTTTTTTTTCTACTGCCGCCTGCTGATTGAGCGTTCTCCACACCATATAACTTCCACTATCCAAACGAACCCGGAAATTTCGTAACAATACTTTAAGCATATTTTACAATAATATGGTACATTGTTGAAGTGAAACTCACCACTCAAGTTGTTCACTAACTACTACTAATATTTCATTAGCTGTGGATAATTAATTGTTCACTAGCAATTGATATTTCATTCTAACTTTCTTTTTCTCATTGTTGATGATTAAGAGGTGAATGTTAGACATTTCGTATTGATTAGATTTTGGTATAAGGGATATTTTACACAAAAATTTTTGAAATTTTGTCGCATATATAGTAAAGCTTTATTTAAGAATCAAGCAGTTGCTCTAATCTTTAGTATTCTCATCGCAAAAAAAAAAAAAAGAACGCTGAATGTTCTTTTTTGTGATATAATTGGATGCATAGAAATATGGAGTAGCACAGTAAACAGAACGATGTAAGACTTCTAAATTCGCATAAATGATATGCCTACCAACATTTGAAATTTAAAAATATTTTATTGAAAAAGATATTAAGGCCAAGTTACATAAAACATTTTAATAGAAAGATTTTTCAAACTAACTGGTTGCCAAATACGAATAGCAGAAAATAAATTAATAAATTCATACACATTTTTATACAGTTTCCAAAATAAAAATAAAAAGTTAGTCAAAAACTATCATTAAAATGTTAATTAAATTAAAAATTTATTGATACGTACCACTAAATTTGCTTTAAAAGAAAGTTATGGTAATGTGCACCACCTAGAACTGTAAATTACCAAAATCCACTATTATTTACTATTTGCTCTTGAAGAAGTAACTCGATGCATGATTGTGAATATGGTGAGTATAAGGATTCATTTTAGGGACTTTAGGAAGCTGGAAAATACTGTCCTAAAAATGGCCTTTTTTAATAATCGTTATCTAACAAGAATGTACGAGTGTAAAGGTATGGGGAAAAAATACTTGAATGCGTTGTCCGAAACCTATTGGAGACCTCATATGGATATGTTAGAAAATATGCCTGCAGAGCTTTAAATAAGATCTCAGATACAGAAAAAATCTTACATTTTCTCTAATTGAGCTTTAAATAACATCTCAGATACAAAAAGAATCTTACATTTTCTCAAATTGAGATTTAAATAACATCTCAGATACAGAAAGAATCTCACATTTTCTCTAATTGAACTTTAAATAACATCTCAGATACAGAAAGAATCTGACATTTTCTCTAATTGAGCTTTAAATAACACCTCAGATACAGAAAGAATCTTACATTTTCTCTAATTGAGCTTTAAATAACATCTCAGATACAGAAAGAATCTCACATTTTCTCTAATTGAGATTTAAATAACATCTCGGATACAGAAAGAATCTTACATTTTCTCTAATTGAGCTTTAAATAACATCTCGGATACAGAAATAATCTTACATTTTCTCTAATTGAGCTTTAAATAACACCTCAGATACAGAAAGAATCTTACATTTTCTCTAATTGAACTTTAAATAACATCTCAGATACAGAAAGAATCTCACATTTTCTCTAATTGAGATTTAAATAACATCTCGGATACAGAAAGAATCTTACATTTTCTCTAATTGAGCTTTAAATAACATCTCGGATACAGAAAGAATCTTACATTTTCTCTAATTGAACTTTAAATAACATCTCGGATACAGAAAGAATCTTACATTTTCTCTAATTGTTTTGCATGAGCAGAATTAATCAATTAAACCAGAAATATCAATCCAGCGCTGAAATATTCTAAAGTATTCATACATAATTCACATCTAATATTCCTGATATTCTAAAAACAACACATAATAGATTATATAATGCCAACCACTAGAAGGCGCTTTACGATGGAGACTCACATTTTGATTTTAAAATCTTACTTACTAATTTTAAATTTTTTGAATTAACTTTTTGGAGAAATTTTTCGCAGTAAAATATATTAGAATCCTAGCTATGTGTCCAGACCATTCTCTTATGATAAATGTGTCAAGTTCCTTGTCGAAGGTGATTTATTTCTGGTAAAGTACAATTTTAACTTTAAATCTGTTTGTAAGTCTATATTTAATAAATATATAAATTTCCGCTACATGCATAAATCTCTTTTAAGTATCTAACTACAAATTTTATACAAGTTAAGGTTTAGTATTATGCATGTAATTCTTGACTATTAACGATTAAATTAAAGGAACACGATTACTTTATTTAAAATTTAATCATTCTTTTAAATTTATTTTTATCTTTTTTTTTTTGATGTTTTTAAAACTTCAGTTTATGGCAGAAAAAGTAATTTTTTACAAAATTATTATTAAAAATTACATATACATGTCGCAAACGTTAAAAGTAAAAAAAAAAAAAAGAAAAGTCGCACATATCTATTTCTAGGAAATTCAATTATTTTCTTTTGCAACATTAAGAAGCATTGCATTTTCTGTCATACACTGTAATACTTCGAGAAATTTACATTCCAATTCCACCCACCACTACTCATTTCTTCGGATGCGTTGATTATAATGCAAAATAATCTGAAACCGCATGCGTAATTAGCTCACGTTTCGGTAAAAGAAAGATGGATTTTATTTTTAAAACCGTGCATTATTATTTCTCTTGAAAGATAGGAACAAGGAAAGGCAGCATCTCACGTTGCTCGGTTCGTTCGCAATCGCTATTAACACAGAACAGATTCGACTTAATCTGAATCTTGTCCATATTAGGAAGGGATCTTTAACCTTTGGCGCGTGTCGACAACTCGAGATTTTCTTCCATCTGTTTATTCGTCGAAAGAAAGTGTCAAGCCCATTTTCTTGGAGTGTGTTCCATTCTTTTCCCTATCGCCCTTATAACCGATAAGGCCATCTGCGCCAAATGATTTACAACAGCAACAGTCCGTTTGCGGTTTTTTTTTAAACATTCGATTTATTTACTTTACTGTCTAGAGGAACATCTGTCAGATGCTTCACCACTGCTGATTTTACTCTCTCAACGCTCGTGACACAAAAATCTATCGAATAAAAAAATGCTGCTGCCACGATTTCGATAATTGTATCGTAACGGAACATCTGCCTTGTAAGGGCTGATAGCATGAGAATTCTTTTTCTTGCTGTTGTAATGTATTGCAGGGTCTGAAGGGGGTGCTCCACCACACCCTGCGCTAAAAGGTACCTTCCGCTTTTTATTCAGGCCGCGCGAGTACAGGTGGTCGCCATAAACGCGTGATAAAGTGACAGGCCTTGTCTGACGTCCGATGGGGCCTCCCTTTCTTTTATGAAGATGAGTCACATCTTGAACTTCGGAGTGGGTTCCTTAATTAATTACTGCATAAAGTTGCCGATGGGAGGCCGAAATGTATCACTTCCAGCTCTCTGTGAAGGATTACCTCGCCCTCATGCGGAGCTAAAGATATTTGCAAAAATGTTGTATTATTCCACCGTTTGTTGCATTTTGTGGTATTGATTTTGTTTTCAGCTAATTGAAAATAAAGTTTAAAAAATTTAATATGTTAATTTTCTTTCATTTTATACCATTAAATAGAAATACATCTTCATTTAATTTAATAAAACTGCTATTCTATAATTATATATTTATTTAGTTTTGAATCTAATTTAATCTTGATATAATATGAAATACAAAATAGCTACTATAATTACTGTAATTTTTACCAGTTGAAATAATATTCATTAGAAACTTTTATTTACAAATATTTTGAAAACTTTCATGGTAAAATTTAGAGGATGCGTGCATGTGTGTGTGTGTTCTGGAACACAATTTGTCACACGTGCCCTTCAAAACAAGAGGAAGGTCACTGTAACTTTTCAAAACCCAAACGTTCATTAAAATATGTTAATTTAAAACTAAGCAAGATTTCAGTGCTTTTCAGCTATGCCTTTCGAAAATATTATCTCAACAAATTATTTTCTCTGAATATATATATATATATATATATATATATATATATATATATATATATATATATATATATATATGTAAACATCATACACATTTCATTTCCATCCAAATTTTTCTATAATTTTGATAATTTTTTAAAAATTGTTTTGATATACAATCTGTAAAAATGTTTTTATTGTTATGATGAAATTCAAAATAATTTCATTGTACCAAATCTTTCAAACTATACAATAGCGTATTTTATAAAATATTTATAATTACGATAAAAAAATTAATTTGTTTCGGCATTACCTCAAGATTAAAGATAAAATAATGTGTTGTATATAAAATATAATGTTAATCCCTTCCACTGTTGTGTTCGCAGCATGTATACTTTATAAATCTGCACGCGCAGAAATTTGTTGTGGGCGGATGCCATTAAATTAATATTTTTTTTAATCTCATCAAATAGGAGTCAACTAAATAAAATATTTAGTCTATCAATGCAGCTGCATTAATAGATTAACAGTCAAGAAAACTAATATTCTAAGCGATCAAGCTAGTCAGTAAAGATAGCTCGTTTCAGTAAAAATCCAGAATTTTTTATTTAAGAGTAGAAGATATAATTTTAAGTAATGTTCATCAATTAATCTTTATTTATAAATATTTCGAAAGATTTTATGATCCTCGTTTAAAAAATTGTTTGTTTGTTTCTTATGGCACTTGCCACTGACAAGCCCGCTGTTACGAAGACAGCGATTTAAGCCTGAGGGGGAACGTCTCTTATTTTTTATAGCAGCGCCAACTAGGGCCAAGAGTACGACTTTGCTACTCACGCATCACTCATTCGCTTGCACAACCCCTTTTTACAGGAGGGCACATTCACACATCTCACAGATAGAACAACAGAAGAACAACCATGCCCAAACCGGGACTCGAACCCGGGACGCCCAGATCACGGGGAAGACGCGCTACCCCTATGCCAGGACGCCGGCTCGTTTAAAAAATAAAAGGGTAAAAGCAATGAATTCGTATATAAACCTAAGATTTTTTAGTTAAGAGTAGATTAAACATAAGACTCATTTCAACCTTGAAGGTTATTTATCGGCGATAAGTTCACATGGCGATCATTATTGAATTATTTAAATAGTTAGTTGACAACATAGAAATATTTCTTAAAGAAAGAATGTCTAAATGATAGCCCAGCAAACATGATTGGTATATAGTGAAACTTGTATAAAATTTTGTTGATTTCCTTTAATTTAAAACTTTTTAACCATCTTGAATGTAGAAAGTCTTCCCAAATCCTAAAGTGACTAGAATGTAGATAGCCGTTCTTCGATTAGATCGTCGTTATCCGAAAATCGGCTGAAACGTAGAAAATCATTTTCTGAAAACTGTCCTAAGACCGACTCCGATGCAGAAAATCATCAATGCTTTCCCCTTTTATGATAATGACCGCTTTACGAAGATTCAGATGTTGGGTATTCGATACACAATAGGTTAAAATTCCTTATAGATAATTTTTAATAAAAAATCGCAATATAAGCCAATCATCGACTATAAATCGATTTCTAATCCTTTGGAAACCCTCCCCCTCAATTCCCTATGGCCTATTTCCGATCAAGCCTGGAGCCGCTAGACTAAGGGGGTCGCATAAAGTTCGATTAAAGAATGATATGCAAATAGACAAATATATAAATTTGTCAGAATATTAAATTTGTTAGAAATACAAATTTATGAATAATAAAATACTAAGACTATAATGTGCACACGTTGAATGATTAAAAAATAATTAAATAAATTAAAATGCATTTATTTATAATAGAATATTAATCATTCATTTAATTGGTTATGACATATTTCATAAGATAGGATTAGGGAAATAATAAGTTTTATTATTAGATTTGTTTTGAGTTTATTATTCCTTTATGATCTATTATAATAATTAGATGCTTTTATTTGTAAGTATGGAAATTATTCATCAACCAGTTAACTGTTTGTGACGAATATACACGTCATGGAAAAAGTATAATTTGCGTTATGACGTGTTTATTTAATGACAATTATTATATTTATAACTCTTTATTATATTTATGTAATATATATACATAATGTATGTTTATATACATTATGTTTATGTAATGTATGCTGCATATGTATAATGTTAATGTAATGTATGCTCCAGGCCTGTTCGGAAATCGGCCATAGGGAATTGAGGGGGGGGAGGGTTTCCAAAGGATTAGAAATCGATTTATAGTCGATTATTGGCGTATATTGCCACTTGTTATTAATAATTATCTATAAGGAGTTTTAACCTATTGTCTATCGAATACCCAACATTATAAAAGGGAAAACCATTCATGATTTTCTGCATCGGAGTCCTTCTTAGGACAGTTAATATGTATACATAATGTATGTACATGTATGTTTATGACAGTTTAAATACGCATTCCATGAAGAGGATATATATTATATCTTAATATTTTGGGTTAACATTTTAAAAAAATTGTATTATTTCAGTCAATTCTTCCATCATAAATGTTATTGTAGTAAAAATGCATAAATGTATTTTCACTAAGCTACTGAAATAAAAATTAAACGAAGATAAAAGCATAAAAACATTAATACATTTTTATTAACTGAAATATAAGACTGGTCAGTTATTAAAAGTGGACATCATAATGTGCACTGCCTGAAGCCATGAAATTCCGCAATCTACCATTGCCACCCCATCAGTTAAAAAAGACAGAATAGTTTTAAAATGAAAGAAGAAAGGGAGGCCTTGAAATTTCGCCCATAAAAGTTGAATAAAAGTTTACCAACTGTTATTACATTAAGTGAAATAAAAATATAGATAAATAGTCATTACTTTTTATTTTCACTATGAAACCTAAAAAGCAATATTCCACAGCTGATCAGATTTTTTTTTTTTTTTTTTTTTTTTTTTTTACGTAAATACTATTATTTATTTCTAGTTATGACAATTTTCTCTTCAATGTTTCGAATCTATTATCAGTATTACCGTGTTTTTTTTTTCTTTAGTGAGTTTATGAGGTTAAATGATAAGGGAGAAGATTAATTAATGAGTTCTCTAAAATTCCGAATATAATCATTGAAGGACTGATTAAAAATTGATAGGAAACGAATTCTTACATGTTCACTAACTGATATTGGCCAGAACAACTTATCTATCAGTATCTTAAGTAAAAAAATGTGTTGCGACGATGATACAGTCTTGAGTGTAAGTCAAATAAAAGTTGAAGAATTGTACTGGACTCATTCAGATCGATATTTAATGTTAGATTAGTTAAATAAACAACCAGAGCGTTTACACGACATGACATTGAACTAACATAATCAGAGAAAATATTTATTTAGGTTGTTATTGTTGTCAAGTGATGGGTACTATCTGGAAGATTTTAGAACAAGGGTGATGATTTCGATACGAAACTATTCATATAAAGTGTAGTTTCGAATATTCGAATCAAAGATCATCGAAGTCAATTTGAAAATACAGAAGCTCACATACGGTTAATGCACTGGTGAAAATGTTACTAAATAAAAGAAAAAAGAAATATATTTTATGTTAAGAATTTAAGCTTACATACACATAACCACATTCATCAAAAAAAAATCTTTAACTGTAGTGAGAACAGTTCAAAATTCAAACGTTTAGAAAAGGTTGAAAATACGAAAATAAGCAAAATCATATAGGAATATATGACGGGAAAAATATACCACTCTAATCCAGTTAAGTTTGAGGGTACACAAAAATAAAAACACTGGCAATACCAGGTGAATATTTATATATAATACATGTTTCCATACAGTTACACAACAACTGGTCAACAATAGTGAAGCTCTTACCATTGAAATTCATGTTCAGACCATGCTAATGGCGCATAAATTGGCGAAATTTTGAATAAATTTTGAAAATTTCTTGACATTTGTAACAACGATGGAATATTTTGTGATGGCGTCTGCTTGTTTGCGATCTCAACATTAATAACACGCGTTCCGTGCTCTGGCGGAATTTTAAATTATTAGAACTGAAATCTAACTGCAAAGTTGGAGAACAGCATCCTCTAAGCTCTCTTGCTCTTATTTTTGGTTACACTGTTTGATTTTGTACATATGTGTTCCTTTCTTCCTATTATAGTTCATTCTGTTGCGGATTTCACCGGGTTTGCCTGTATTGGGTGTATGGTGTGAAAACAATCAGCAGGCCTCAGTAGAA
Organism: Argiope bruennichi; assembly: GCF_947563725.1. Classification (NCBI taxonomy): domain Eukaryota; kingdom Metazoa; phylum Arthropoda; class Arachnida; order Araneae; family Araneidae; genus Argiope; species Argiope bruennichi. Next base: position 62,263,754 of record NC_079151.1, on the reverse strand, counting down.
AACAACAACGAGGTTTATTAAACACAAAGACACAGACGACGAATATAAAGACGATAACTATATACAGCCGAGACGTACACGCAAGATGGCATACTGCAGCAAACAGTAGCCCACAAGTAGTAATCGACCACAGCACACAATGCGGCCAGACAAAATCCAGCAGGAGAGGGGATCTTCGGAGCTTCGCTCTACGGTCTCTACAAACGGCTGAAGTTCTCACTGTCTCCTCGCTTTAGCTATATCCAACTGCCGACTCACTACCACAAGACTGGCTACTCCACACACGACACGACGCTGCTTCCACAGTAGACAACAGGACTCGGCACACAACTCAGTTCAGCATAGCTTGAGCTCCACACAACGCTGGCACACCGCCGTTGCTTCGCTATTCTCTCAAGACTCGTTACTTATCTACGATTCCAATCTGGTTCACTACAACTCGAGACTACCGGCCTTTGTAGATCCAGGGAGGCAGGCCGAGAATCTTCTAGGCCAATCAGGCGTGTAGCGGTTCCTAATAGACGGATCGTTAAAATTCTCGAAGTTTCAAGCATTATCTATTTTGCTCTCCAAAGTCACCAAATTTGTCACCAAGTCGCAAAATGGTCGCCAAGTTTGCTGCCAAACTATGGGATCTCAGGCTTGGCACCCGAACAGCATCCAATACAGATGATTGTAAATCAGTCTTTCTGGTGATAGAACAAACCGTTCTGGGAAGCAACTTTACAAACTTGTAACAATTCTTTTTCTGTAAGTTTAAAACAATACAATGAGTTCAGGACACAGATGCGATTCAAATTCTTATAATACAAAAGCTTTAAAGTCATTAAAAATTGTAGATTGGTTCATTTCTAAGTCCGTATTTATTATCATACCCTCCACATCCTTGAAATAATGCATTAACTAAATAGTGGCATGAGAGATACTATTTAAATTTAGCTTATAAAAATATAAAGATACCAGAGTGAAATTTTACTAAAGTAGTACCTACATTCTGTGAGAAATAAATTTTTGCGATAAATATTCCGCAAAAAAATAGGAGACTATTCAGATGAAGGAAAACGCTGAAAAGAATAAAGAAAATATATAAATCGAAAGAAACTAAATTATTTCCTTTAAAAACAAAATTGTTACAAAAATTGAATTAAAAACTATTTATTGTATTGATAATGGAGACAATGATGCTAAAATATTGAAAGAATGGAGGATGAGTTTCAGATGAAAATCTTTCAGACGAGGTATTGGATTTCAGATATTTCAGATGATTTTCAACTATATACGGCAAAATTATTTGGCAATGGTTACATTTCTTGCGAATTTAACGGACTGCTAAGAATTTCAAGAAGTATCAGGATCCGAAAGATAATACAAAAATATCAGCTATTCTGTTCATATTTTTAGTTCAGACTTAGCTGCGATCGAACAATTCTCAACAAACTGTCATGATCAGCAAATAGATAGCAAAGAAGTGATTGATTATAAGAAGACTTCGGCATTTTCCATTCGGCCCCTTGCTTTGGTTTTTATTTTACACAAAACTAAGAAAAGAGAGGATTTCTCTAGGCAGTTTTCAGAAAGAAAAACTATTAAATATTCGTATGAAAGAAAATGCTCGTTTATAAAAGAAGTTAGACAACCTCGGAATACCATTTACATAAGGCAAAAAGATTATGGCTGGAAATGTGGACTTTTGAAAAAAAAAATCAACACTGAAATTTACAATGAACTTTTTATTTATACAAAGTCTTTTCTTTGCAACTTCGAGAAAATTCAACGACATTTAAAAGTGCAATTTTTTAGAGTAAAATTCTTAAATATGTACATAGGTGACAAATATGGAATATTTAAAAATCATTAATAGATATAGATAAAAAGTGGGAAAAGAATAACCGCATGTTTTATCAATAGAAAAATAATTTATAATATGCTTAATTGAAAAAACATTTATGGTGAAAAGACTTTAGATCTAAGTGGAAGTCAATAAATACAGATTAGATCTATAGAATACCTTTTAATTTTTATAAAAAATTGTATTCACAACCAGGACATTCTGCGTTAGTTTATCTTCACAAAATAAACCGTGAACCCATTCTTCTCCAATAATGTCTTCAAGTATATTTTTGTTACAAAATACTTCAACGGCTTCATAGTTTTATTGTTATTGTTTCTTTTATTTATTTTTTTTGCTCCAGGAATTTTAAGTTGTCAGATTAATCTTGAAAACTGATAGAGATGTGGGAATCCTCATTTGATTCTTTTTAGAAACTGCTTTTTGAATTGATTTTGAAATATTTGTTTCTAGATGATAATTATGGAATTAGTTTCAGTATGATAATTATAGAATTAGTTTCAGTATGATAATTATGGAATTAGTTTCAGTATGATAATTATGGAATTAGTTTCAGTATGATAATTATGGAATTAGTTTCAGTATGATAATTATGGAATTAGTTTCAGTATGATAATTATGGAATGCTATTCCATATTTTTGTTACCCACCTAATATTCTGTATTTATCGACTGCTGAACATTTGCTTTTGGGAGATTATAAATATGGATCAGGGAATTGAAACTTGGATTAGTTAAAAAAGAACGAAAATAAAATGGAATGAAAATAAATATGAAGCATGAGCTAATCTAAAATATTTATCATATACATTGCAGATTTAGAGTTAAAAATTAAACGCGTAAAGTATAAGGAAAGGGTGGCTTATAAGAATTCTAAAAAACACAAAAATATTCATTCCAAAAACGTGACGATAATTACTACAACAAATTAACATAAAGATAATGGTGGCTTAAAATGTATCTTTTTACTTTGTTTCCACAATGTTACAGCCCTTAGCATAGGATGAACCGACCTGTTTCATATTTTGTACATATGTTCCATTTTTTTTCTTTCTTTTTTCCTCGTTGTGATCTTTCGATCCGTTCCATTTATAATATTTGGTCTATGATTCAAATAAGTTAAGGACCAGTTTTAAAAGAACTACCTCCATCCCCCCCCCATCTCCTCAAAGTTGGTACCCGGTGCTCATCGCTCCTGCCTTTCTATACCATTGTTTCCTAGGGTCTCATAATTTTCATAGCCTCATGAGGGATTTCATCATTTAAAATCATAATCAAATGAGGAAAATTACACAGAATGGGACAAATTAATTTTCAAATGACGAATCATCTGTATTTTAAAAATTGTCGGCTCACCCCAAATTCAATTCTTGTAAAAGATGTGTCTTCTATATGAGTTCTACATGCATTTCGACTTGGAATTATTCGCACCTTTAATTAATACATCCTTTTACGCACATTTATTTCACTTGAATTTTTTCATACTTGTAAGGTGGAATTTTACAATCGATTTTTCGCTAACTTCCTGAAACAACAATATTCTATTTTTATACTTTTAGAAATTACTAAAGTTGAGATTAGTTGAAAGATTAGTTGAAAGATTAGTTGAGATTCAATTAATCTAAATAAATTTTCGATCTCATGTATAAACTGCGCTACCTAGAAATATATTTTAAAATTATTTATATCATAACTATAATTAAACTATTTATGTATAAAACTATATAATGAATTATAATTTAAATACTGCAAAGTAGAAAAAAATTAAAATTAAAAATCTTTCTTTTTTATATTCTAATAAAAGTGCGTTTATATGGTTTATTTTTATATTATTATTTCCCAAAAAAATTGATAAATAGAATTTGTGCCTTGAGCGAAATTTGTAGGTTTGCTGCATGGAAATCTTTTTAGTATTCTTCTAAATGAGTCACAAATGTGGTCCAGTTTCCTTGGGAATTATTTGTGATAGAAAAGGAATGAATACATTTTGTTACAAAAGTGATAACATTATCAAGTTTTCTATCACAAATAAGTGCCACCTTCATTTTTCCAAAAAATATAACAATTAAAATAACGAGAGGCTCAAAGACCACAATAAAATTTCATCGAAAAATCGAATCATTAAACAGCATCAATCCATTAGTTGAGGTTCATATAGATAAATACGAATGGAATTTTTTTATTCGCCTTTTGATAGTGTTTATTTTTTGTTTGTTTACTTTTTCCATGAGCCATCTCTTGTCGTAAACAAAAAGCTACATTACCTTGAAAATGATTTCACTTCAAAACCTAATCTCCAACAGCACTTCAGAGAAGACTTGCTGGCGTCAGAAATTATAAAGGAAAAAAAAAAAAAAGGGTTGCAAGTTTCTTTTTCGAACGTATGGTTAAGCGACCTCTTTCTTGATTTTTAAATTGTTCGATGGACTTTTTTTTTTTTTTTTTTCGCTCTCTCTTTTTTCGGTAGCTTTTCTTGTCACCTTCAGCTGCTGGCTTTAGCGGAGTAAAAAAGCAGCACTCACGCGAATGTTTTTAAACATTTAACCGCTTTTGTTCGCGAAAATGATCCGAAGGATTTAAAGGAGCTTTAATAGAAGCTGAGCGGCTGTTCCGAACGTTTTTGCCTTAAAGCCGCGTTTTTGGAAACAAGAGCTTTCTAATCTCCTGCCAATCATCGGCGGCGCTTTTGAACAACTGATTCCACGTCGGCGCTCGAAGGCTTTCAACTGGACTCACATATGTCTGCATGCTTCTGGACAAAATTATACAGATTATTATGCCATAAAATAATATCACAAAGAAAAGATCTTTCTTGCTATAAAAGTTGCTTGGTAGCGAAGAATTGATTATAAACTTGTTATGCCAGAGAATGCCTTACGTGGCATTGTCGTACATTAGTTACGAAATATTAACTTTTGTCGTGAATTTAGCATTTTTACTGAATCTATTGCCTGAATCTTGGCGAGTTATTTGGCGATTAATCACTGGCATGCGGTTAATAGTAATAAAAATTTGACACAAAATTTCACTTGTAATCACTTAATCACATATCACATTTGATCTATTTTAATCACTACGTCTTTGAGCTACCGCGTTTACATGTTTCTTAAAGTACAGACCAATCAAATTTTACTGGATTTTTGGATAACTGGATTTGGCTCAAAATTTGATAGGTGTCTGGACTACAGATGTTAATTCTGTGCATATAATTTTGTCTATCTAGCTCCCTCCCTTTTGTAGTTATCATGTTAAATTATATTCGAACAGCCGGACGGTCAAAAATGAACTTCCTCTGAATGGAATTTGCTCAAAATTTCAAAGAAATCTACAAGACCATATACTGAATTTCATCTTTCTGGATCTAAGTGTTTTTGGGTTATCTTTGTCACAGACAGACAAACGGACGGATATTTTCCAAAAATGTGTTATTTTTAGCTCAGGAAGGTCTTAAAAGTGGAGCACGACAAATTTCGAGTTCGAAATTTTGGACGATTACTATATTTTCTCTATACTACATATACAAGAAAATGAAAATCAGCATTCATAAAAGAAACTGGTTTTCTTTTCATAAAAATATCATAAATAAATGGAAGCTATTTTATCTTTTTATAAGACATCGGTAAGATTTCTTTATTATAACAGAATTTTATAAAATATTATAAAGAAATTAATTGATTAAATACTAAGTGATGACATCGAAATCCAATCCAAAATTCGCCAAAATTTCGTGTTCGGATTCTTTCGAATTACAATAATTTCTTTATACGAAGTACACGAAAAAGTAAAATCAGATAGTAAAACTAATTATTAGACATACACTAATCATAAGAGACTATTACCTTTCAGAGTAAAGATGTGATAAAAATATATGCTAGCAAACAAGTAACATAGAAAGAATTCTGTCTGTAAAACTGTATAACGAGACTCAGAAGAATTTGCATTTTTATGTACAAGTAAACGCGATAGTTCAAAAACCTAGCAACATATGTATATGGAATTTGGTACGTAGTATTAGCGTCATAGTAAAATGTAGATTTTCATCAAATTTTGTATCAAATCTGTCAAAAGATTGACCGTCTGTACTTAAACATAAATGTAAATACAATAAAATCGACTGATTTAAATAAATAAAATTTGGCATATGATCTTATGACTACAATTGTTATACTATGTGAAATTTTGATTTCAATGGGTCGGGAAAAAAGGCGTCAGAAATGCATACTCACTTTTGGGGTACTTGTGTACTAACAGTATCGCAGCGATAAAACACCAAAAAAATCACCATGAAAGCACTTTAAATTTTGTAAAAGTGCCAGATTCCCGATCATATCGGTATTTTATAATCTATGGGTCGCCAAAGCTTTTCAAATTATACATATACTGTTTTTCTTTACTATATTACTTTACACGCAACTTTCAAGTGCAGAACTTTGAAAATAAAAATCTGATCGCTCTAACTATTCGAGGCATCAACATTTTTATGCGGGAAGACGGAAATAACATTCTATTTAAGAATATGCGAGGAAGTTTTCGAGAGACCAATCCTGATTTGGGAAAAGAAACATTCGGGGTTCCTCCCCCCTCCCTTTCAGTTTTGTTCCATTTTTCCAACACTTCTTAATTTTCTTCACTCAATTGCACTTAGGAAATATTAGTACTTTTCTTTTGAAAATATCCCTTCCTTATGAACTTCGTTTTATATTTCCTAAGTCAAATCTGAAGGGAGAAAAAAATCTAATTCATATCTAATAATGTCATTGAACAGCACGATCAGAATGCGTCTGAGTACCTGATGCCAATAATAACATAGCCTCAGGAAAAAAAGATATGGATTTTTTTGCTGGTTAGTACAATCTGGGAAATCCGCGAGAATAATGGCGTGATTCAAAATGAAAGCAATAAATTTCAATTTAGAGCTACAAACATTTTGAGAAATGTAATGACAGCTTGCCATTTGCCAAAAGTCATTAATCTTGGGCAGGTTGTTCTTTCTGTTTCGCTCCGAATTATGTTTGTGTAGCTCTGGGCGCTGTTCTCTTAATCCCAAGGTCGCTCGACATTATGATGAATGCGAACAAGAGTGGTTTCACATTCGCCTTTCAAATCCTCACATTTATTATCGTATATTTGAGAAACAAGAACCTTTTCAGAATAGCGGAATTTCTAGAATTAGTGAATCATCATTCATTTAGGATAAAAAAAAAAAAAGAACTCGTATATAGCATGCTTTTTGTATTGCTTTCTAAAGAGATAGTAACTGAAGTTTATAGAATAATTATAAATAAAATATGATTCTTTCCGACCAGATGATATTGAAAAACCACCTCTATATTTGTTCGTTTTAAAGGAAATGTAATTAGAATCGGAAAAGTAATTATTTTATACTATTCTTTTCTTTTGCATGGAAAATGAATAAAATTTTATAACATTCAATACTCAAAATATCAAATGAATATTCTGGAAAAGCTGTCTTTTGCATTTTGATTACCAAGACACAAATATGGAATGCAATCCCAATAAATAAATAAATATATGTATGTTTAATTTTGATAGCAGAAAGGAACTACGTAGTATTTATTTTTGTCATATTAATAATTCTTATCTTATAAGACATTAATATCAATATAAAAAAGAAACAATATTAATATAATTTTATTTCTCTTGCTTTGATTTCAATAAATTTATTTATATATTTAAATGTCAAATATGCAGTTATCTTCGGAGAATAATTATCGTTTGTTGAATTTTGTTGAATCGATATTGAATTATTTTTTTATCGTTTGGCGAATGTTATATCTCAATAAAGTAGAAAAATTAGGATATAAATGTATGAATTATCCATTTACTGTCTGGTGCAAAATGGCCAGTTCCTTTTCTTGTACAGTAAAAATTCAAAATCCAGGACCATCATTACTGGTGTCCCAAAATAGTCCTAGTGCTGCTTTAAAACGGGATGTTAATATAACTAAACAAAACAAACCATTATTATTGATATGCTGAAAAAACAATTTGCCATAAATAAACGAAGTAAACAGATTTTTCTAAAACGATAAAAAGTGAAGATATTCAGTATTTTTCGAATTCGGATTTTTCTGAATGATAATATATACAAAGCATAAATATCTATGTTCAACTTGTTATTAAAATAATTTAGCATTCACTTTTAATGTAGAATTGAATATTACTTCTTTTTAATCCTAATTTTTTTGTGAGTTTAGAAATACAGAAATAAATTTTGCTAGATTTCATGATCTTTTAAAAATTTATAATCTACACATAAGTTGGAATTGGCCTAAGTTATGGTACTGGCTAGGATTTAAAAAAATGCACATTTTTTTCAAATAGCGATATATTTCCATTGCAAAAACTGCATCCACTGCAAATCAATGTACAACTGTTCTTTATAGATGTATGTCAGTTACTTAAAATTGAAAGTTATATCTGAATGTGCTATTAGTTAATTCAGTTTATTGATTATTTTAACTAAATATTTTATTAAATGCATTATTTTTTAAAATCTTTTTCAATTGTGAAAGATGCATGGAAAATTTATAAAGAACAATTAAATAATAAATAAATAAAAATAAAATTATATATTGTATAAGTGTGTTGACAATTTACATTGACTAGATTTAAATTTTTGTGCAGTTTTGAAAAAATAAATATTATTTTGTATTTGTTGAATAATATAGCATCATCAATTTAAGAGATATTCATTCAAAATTTTTTCAACAAATTTAACACCACTAGAATCAACTATAAAAATAAATATATTAATTCGAAATCTTGAATGGTGAGATGATCTGTGGAATAGTTGGTATAGATGTTACAGCAGCCTCTATGAATTGTCCTTTTATAATCGCCGGTTCGAATCGTGCATTAAGTGAATTTATCTATACCGCCGACTTCCTCAAGAATAACTACATCACAAACTGCTTCTTTGCTTAGGATGCTACTATTCTTAACCAGAGAGCACCACAAATTTAGCCACAAAAACACTTCAAAAAAGAAACTCAGGAAAATTGAAATTTGATGCAGGAAGCGGCATATTTTCATCAATGCGGAAAAGACGCATGCTGTCATGTTCAGGAAAGGACAGCGAAAGAAACCGTTACACACAATCACATTTTTTGAAAAAGAAATGAAATATCCTAGATTTATCCTCGACGATAAACCCACTTTTAGAAACTATATCAAGAATAGCAAAAAGAATTTCTGGGCTGAAGTTCAACTAATTCTACCTCTACTTATGCTGCTCAAATTTGTGGATTTACTGCTAAAACCAACAGAAACAAAACTCAAGTTTTACAAACAAAATACTTGGTATCATTTATTATCATTTCTCTCGTGTTTATCCGGAATGATATTCTACACAAAGAATTTTAATACTCCGAAATTCGATTATTTCATCAAAAAGGGAGAGCTTTTTAATCAAAAAAACTTATAAAAATTCCATGACCAAGGAGCAAATGAACTATTTTCATTGCAATAGAAAGTAAGATTTTCCTTACTCAACGATTAAATGGGTTTTGCCACTTAAACCTCCCAAGCTTCTTCCGAAATTTAAATTGCACCTAAAGAATCGCTTCATTTTATAGCTGAAGTTCCAATCAGCAATCCATCTCTTTTCCCACCTGACCCACCAATGGCACAATAATTCTGTTTTCTCTCTCTCTCTCTCTCTCTCTCCCTCTGCTACTAGCTACCTCAAACTGAATAGAAATGCCTAAGCGCTAAGGCCCTTCACACATCTAATTCAAGAAGTTGATATGATTTCTTTTGAGATAAGCCCCCCCCCCCTCCCCCGAGTGAATTGTTTCCCAAAAATTAAAGTTTAAATAATGAAGAAAATAGTTTAGCGATATCATCACGGGAGAACGTCCTAAATTCAAGGGAATGAGAGATTTTGGATTAAGCCTGACAAAGAATGTATTGTCATATTTGATATTGTTGGTGCTGTTTTTTTAATTTTCTGAAGAACTCTGTGAATAGCATTTCACTTTTTTAAAAGTGAAAGTGATAAGGTTGTAAATTGTACGATGTGGTATTTTTATGAAAAAAATCGATCCAGTCATTTTAGAACACAATGTCACAAAATTTGGAGCGTAGTAACTTCTTGGATTGAAGATTTTAAATTTAAAAAAAAGGATAAGATTTAAAAATCTATTCCTTTAAAAATGTAAATGTTTTTTTCTCATTAACTTCGGTGCATATTATTGAACAAAAACTATTTTTACACATGTTAAAATTCAATATATATATATAATTAGAGTGATATCAATTTTACTTCTAAGCAATTCTTTTCTCATCTTTTTAATAAATTTTTAAAAATATTTGCAAAAATTATTTTACAGAATTACTTTTCATTCCTTTCATTGCTTAATATATTTGTGGCAACGAGATTAAATTCATTTTTTTATGTTCCCGTTATTGATGCTATATAATTAAAATAGAATTTTAAAAATGATATAAAGAGAGTCAACAAACCTAAAAGAATATCGTATTTCGATTTTAATTATTTTATTTTATTATTTTTAATTATTTATTTTATCTTATTTATTATTATTTTCGTTTGTTTATTTTTTATTTACTTATTTTTATTTATTTATTATTATTTGTTTATTTTTTATTTAATTTAATTTTAATTAATTCATTTATTTATTTATTGTATATATATATATATATATATATATATATATATATATATTAAGATAGTCCTTATCACTAAATCTCTTAAAATCTGTCAAGTATACTCCAAAATCTTTTAATAGAAAGAATTCTTACCCTCCAAATACATTCAGTGAGAGTAGTTTTATAATTGAATTATATAAGTAACGTTTCTTTTAATCAACATTTAGATATCGCTCATTATAAATATTGAAAATAAATTGCAAGTTTTTAAATATTTTATAACACACTACGAACTATTCTTGCGGCATCGTCTGCTTCTGTATTCCTTTATCAGTTCGTAAAAGGTCAATTGTTACATAAAATACACAGTTGTTTGTCTTTATTATTCCGTTCTGGTTATGCAATACTTATCGAATGCTTGTTTTGTTAAACGGCATATGCTGCATTTCGAAACAACTAAGAGATAAACAACCCTTCTTGTCGAAAGGACTTTCTATTTCACAATAATATTCTACCCAGCTGCTGTTAGGATGAAAATAGAATAGGAAAAGAGCTCAAATTTCGTATTTCTGTCGCAATTGGAAGGATTATTAAATTATAATAATAATTGCGAGAAAAAGAATAATAAGCTGTATAACTTTTTTCACATCTGTGCAATATTATGAAATGAATTTTTCTGTCATATATGTATAATATAACATAAACGTTCAAAAACAAATAGCATGAGTTTATATGCTCAAAATGAATGTAAGAATAACCATTAACTTGAAACTTATTGGCGCCGTAATTTTGCAATTTTGCGAAATATGTATTTTGTAATAAAATTGTTTACGCAAAATATTATTGAGAAAAAAAAGCAAAATATTGTATTTTTCCAACGCAAATAATTTTCAATAAGTAATTTGTTGGGCAATGAATTATAAAAAAAACTTAGTTTCGAATTGAAACCTATATTAGATTCAGTCAGTGGCTTATTCAGATAAATAAATATTATCTGAATTTTTTTTTATATAACTCTTATAAAAAAAATTATTCAGATTCAGGCAGTGGAAGCTCATTTTCACAAAAATAATCGCAAAACCATTCAAATAAAAAAATTAAATAACTTTACCTCTATATAATATAAAATTTTTAATTCTGATGATCTAAAGGGCATCCTAAAATTAATGCAAGATTTGAATTTGCCGCCATTCCTGCAGTAAAGTGTTGGCAACCCTATTAAAAAAAACCATTTGACAGCTGATAGTTTAGGGTTAGTAAAAATGGAACGTCACACAGTAGAACAACATGTTTTCATTGGTGAACAATATTTTAAAAATAATGAAAGCCTGGTGGTTACAGTTACAAAATATGAGAACTGGCCTCCTAGATCGTGTGATTTAACACTATTGAATTTCTTTTCATGGGGTCATTTAAAGTCAAATGCCTATGTCAATAAGCCCACAAGCACGTGTGCATCGAATGTGGAAATTCAAAGCTGCATCAACGAAATTCGGCCACTTTTATGCAAAATGGACATGGAAAATTTCGACAAAAGAGTGCGTATGAGTCAGCAAAGCCATGGAAACCCTTTGGCGTATGTGTTATTCCATTCATAACCCAATTCTGTGTATTTGACGATTTAATAAAAATATAATAATTTAAAGGAAAAAACTCTGTGTTTTTTATTTAATTCAAATCTTGCGTTAATACGTTGTTCTCTCGTGTAACGCTTCCTTTATATTAATCCTAAACTATCTGTTGTCAAATGGTTTTCTTAATAAGGTTTCCAACACTTTACTGCATGAATGGTAGTAAATTCAAATTTTGCGCTAATTTTAGGACACTCTTTAATTTACAGAAATTGATTGATATATATTCGATGAGCGATACTAAACAGCTGAAAATGAAGGTGTGTTAAATTAGATGTTGGAATAACCTGAGGGAAAAACAAGAACCAAAAAAAGAAAAAGGAATCAAGAAAACGAAGACACTCTTCGAGTAGAAGAGAAGTGGGAAATAATCGAACGAGTGCCAACTCCAAGTAGCCAAAATCTCAGTTCAACCAGGGAGAAAATGTTACCTAACGCCTTTTGATGTATCTGTTACGGTGAAACGCCGAAATCTGGAGAATGTCGACATTCACCGGTGAATGTCGACAAACACATAGTCGCTTGGTGTATGTCCGAAATATTTGCTAAATACCCTTATTTCTGACTTTCACCGGTGAATGTCGACATTCACCATGCACTAATGGTGAATGTTGAACATGTCCAAGATTTATATTTTTTTCTCCGTAATTCAGTCGCGATAAATTTTTCGCCTCTCTTTCTGAGATGAATAACTAAGAACTTAAAACACACAGTACTTTCAAAATGAGAAAGGACAATAATAGAAGTAAAAAACTTACTTAATTATACAGTACGTTCTAAATGAGAAAATAAAATAATAGTAATAAAAAACTTACTAAATTATGTGATTCAAATCTTATTTATTGCGACAACTTAAACTATTCGCCAGGATTTGGCGGGAGACTCCACCGGAACAAAGGATTTGGCGAGAAACAGCCAGCCGCCTCTTTGTCGGCTCCTCTCTTTTCGACCTCCACCAGATCATATCTGTGATTGTCGACATACACCGGTGAGGGTCCGAATTTACAAGAATGTAATGAAATATTCGATCTTTCACCGACGTATTTGGTGTTTGTCGACATTCACCGGTGAATGTCGACATTCTCTGATTTCGGTCTTTCACGGTAACATATCCACTTAGCTGAGCATTTTTAGGTTCTATTCTTTGCAGCTCCATTTTATATCCCTCCAACTTGTTGATGAATTTTCTATTTTTTTTTCTATGTTTTGATTATTTTTAACAAATTTTTATTAATTCACTTTCTTCTCTGCCTGCTTTTCGGTAAAATTTTTTCAATAGCTTTTAAACTAATTTCCCGATTAGCTGAGATTTGAAACTTTAAATGTAGCTCAGAACAAAATGGCAAAGCGATATTAACTCGCTTTATTGCCTTCCCTTTATTTGTCCGTTCGGTATAAATTTTGCAACCGATTAAAAACTTGACAGGTCTTTAGCCCATACAGAAAGGAATTTAAATCGATTACAAAATTTTGCAAGATTAAAAACAACATACAAGATCAAAAAAGCAGAAAATAATTATTTAATTAAAAAAACAATTCTTGAACCAGGTTTTTAAAAAGGAATTAAAAGTATTAGCCCCGTGCAGATTTGTGCCTGCGAATTTTTAAAATTTGCAATCACAAATTTTCAGAACAGTCTGTATGGTGTTATAAATCTGTATAGGGCTAGAAGAAATTAATTTATAAACCATTTTAAAAACGTGATATATTGAAAAAATTATTTGATTTTTAAATTCTTATTGACCATTGAATTTCAATGTGGAAGAACAATCAAACAATATTAAAAACTCAAATACAACTTCAGGGAAGCTGCAATTCTGCAGCCCTAACGGATGAGTCATCTTTGTTTACAGTTCACTGAAATAAATCTGAATCACAAAAAAAAATCAGGAAAGGAATACATTTTCGTACATTTCAATTCCACGATTATTGGAAAAATTTGTTGGGATCAACCATCTCACTAATTATTATATTTGTTAAAATTTGTTCAAAAAAGTTTTATTTGCCCTATAATGTATACTAATTATTTTTGTCTAATCTATACTATTGGCAGTTTTGTACAAATAAAAATGCTTGTTGGAATTTTATATAAAATGTTTAGAGGTCAGGTCTGATTAAAACCCTCTATGGGCTAGCAGACAGTAAAAGTTTTGGAATCTTTCTATTCTCTCTCCATTTTCAAAAATCAGATATATTTTTATTCATTCTAATTTAATCTTCATAAAAAACAGTCTTAAGTAAAAAATTTAAACAAGCTGAAATAATAATAAAAAATTATTGATGCTCAAATATAAGATAGTTAATTTCAATATGTCATGTTTAAAAAAAAATACCAGAATAAACTTTAAAATAAATTTAATCTAAATAGTGAAAAAATAACACATTTTAAATACTAATTTAAATGTAGATTTAATTCTGGAATCGCACATAATATTTAAATTACAAAGCAATATCATATCTAGCTTATAAAATGAAGATGGAATTTTCAATTAATAATGCTATTAGAATAATGTTCTAGAATTTAAACGATTCTTAGTTTGAATGAATTTCAGTATACGATTATAGTAATTTAATTGAAAACGAAAAATTAAATTATTCCGTGAATAATCTAATTTTGAACGTAAAAAAAAAGCTATTGGGATCTTGTCAATTAGTTATTGAATAATCTGACTCAGAGGCGGTGCGAAGGTAAGTGACACCAAATGTATCATGTAATATCTCATTCTTAATTTTCATCAATCGTTTAGTAAGTGGCGCCTAGGGCATGACATTTTTTTTGCCCCTTCATATTTCACTTTAAAAAGGGACATAAAACGCAATAATGTTTGTTCTTATCTTCACCATTAGAAAGTGTAAATGACGCCTAAAGCCTGACATTTTTTCCACCAACTCATATTTTACTTCAAAAAAAGTTGCATAAAACCCAATTATGTTTTGTTCCAATCTTCGTCATTGAAGATGTCCTGTAAAATTCTGATTTTAACAAAAGCACCGAGAACGGCGAAAACTTCAGGAGCCATTGTGATAGGGTATCAAAATACACATTTTATTATAGAGTAGCTGTTCTTGCAAAATCACGCAGAAAACAATTTAACCTTGTCTTTTCCCAGATAATTATTTTATTATAAGCAATTAGTTGGGCAATTGAGGGCTTCAACCACAACTGCATACAATCATGATTCATTTTTTAGCCCTATTTGCGGAAAGGGGAGAAAAGTGCAGGGGGGGAGAGGAGAGCAAAGAACAATCGTTACAAAGGAGCTTCAATGAATGGCCACAATCATAAATTTTCGCGAATCGAACCGAAACCAAATTTCAACCGTCTCGTTTCATTTTTCGGTCGGCAACAGCACACAGAGGTGAAGGGCAAATCGAGGGAGAAAAAGAGGAAAAAAAGAATAAAAAAGAAGAGCGGTGCAGCAGGGAGTGGGTGTTGTTTACGGGAGGCCCTCAAAAGGGTCTGCAGCTGCCGCTCCGATGCCGTTCGTTTCGTTTTCCGTTCGATTGAACCGACGAACCGGTCGCCCAAGAGAATAATTGGAGAGTTTCGGCTCATTATGGGGAACCTTCTCTTTTCTGTTGGAAAATAAAAAAAAGTCTCCCTCCCCCCCATCCCCCCTTTTAATGCTGCATTTTGTCTCCTTGACTTTTCTTTGACCTGAAAATATTATAAAACAAGATTCCACTATAGAAAAATTTGAAATCATAAAAGCGAGATTTTTTTTTTTTCGTTACATATACGTATGATTCATATATTTATAAACAGATATTTAATGAATTACTAAAAAGATAAATGATTCAGATATATTGGATAATTACTGTAGAATATTACAGTAAAATTGAAAGATATTTTTATATTATTTGAATCGGATTATATCTAGATCTTAAATCAGTGAATCCTCTTCTCATCTGGCATTTAATTTAAGACAAAGATTTAGTGTTTTAATTGGCAATCATTATTAATACTTTTGATTCTAAACAGCCTCTCAATAATGAAATATGGAAATTTCGACAAGATTAATTTATATTTTGAAAAATTATTGCATTGTACATCCATTATTCTAGACATTAATAATCAATATCATTATTTTACATTAATACATTTACAATCAACATTATTATTAATATTTATTTATTTTGCATGTGAACGCAAAGAAACAACTATTCGGAACAACAAACTATTCGGAAAGATCCATGTATTAAACTTTTCGCAGAAAGTAAGAAAAAAAATACACCATTGACTTGTCAGAACTATATACAATTAAAGAATTAATTTGATCTAATTCTGTTTCTGTGTAATATACGGTTTTAAGAATTTGAACAAGGAAATAAGCCTCCCTCCCTCCCTCCCTCCCCAATAAAATTCATTTCTAGATATATAAAAACTGCAAATTGAAAAATTTGCATCTTATATATATATATTTTAATATCAGTAGATATTCTTACAAAGCTTGACATTTTTTTATAATGTAGAACCAAAAGTTACCAAATACCGTTATAATGGTGTAATAAATTTTATTTATCAATTTTCATTTCTCTCATCAAACATCTGATTTGAAGGAAATCATTCTTTTTATGCATTTTTATTTGATTTATTTCATGTTTGTAAAAAAAAAGAAGAAAAAAAAAAAGATTTTTTTTTTTCACGTGCTTCCTGATGTGGTAAAAGTTTGAAATTTTGCTAACTTAGGCATTCTAGATGATAAAATACTTTTTTAATATTTTTTCTAAATTTAATTATAATTTATTCGACTAATTTTATGCCACCAATACTGAGTTTGAGAAAAATTAATTTCAACACTTTATAATATTTATTATAATGAATAAAAATTTAAAGACTGAAAAATAAAATAATTAATTAAAAATTATTATCTATTTAGCAATTTAATAAAAGTATCAAATAATCTTTTTTCAGTTATTTTATATCGTTTAATAATATATTCTTTTCTCCTTTTGTCTTTAAATGAATAGACATTTTTTTCTTCCATTAGTTAAAAATATAAACATGAAATTCATTTTAGAGCTCAGATTGTTTGGTTGCACACGATAACTAAATAATTCAGTAATATCTAGACGAGCTTAAAAAAACAATAACATTAAGACATTAGATTATAAATGTAATGAAATAAAGAAAAAAAAATGATGATAATAAAAAATTCATTAAAGTTGAATTTTTTAATTTTTAAAATTAATTACATTTTGGTAATATTGGTAATTCCATAAGTTATAATATAAAGAATTTTCAGTAATTTTGTATATTTTAAGATAAAGAATTTCTTTTATTGCACTTATTTGAGTTATTTAATGAGTTACTTGAAAAAATACGGATTATCCATTTATTCAATCAAAATTATATATAATTTAATAAGCACTTAGCTTATTGTAGAGTTATAACTGTTGAAACAAATTAAATTTTTGCTCAATTTGTCATAGTAAATTAAAGTCCGAGTTAAAATCAGTAAAGTATTCAGTTTTGTCTTATTTATTTCAGATTGTTGTTCTAATTATCTTTAATAACTGAATAGCATACAAGTAACAACAACAAGTAATGACATAATAACTGAATAACATTACAAATATCATTCTTAATTCTGCCATTTCTTGTTTTCGAATAGTATTTTCAGTGTTTAAACTATTTATATAATTTAATTTACTGCTTAAAAGTTATTCCCAAATGCAATAGTATAAAAGCAAGTATTCTGTATAATGCTTTACACAATAAGAGTGTCTTTACACATAATAAAGAATACATAAACATTATTATTTAGAATTCCTTCAATAAATGAGCGGAGAAGATACACATTTCAAACATACACCCGATTATATCCCAGACATGTACGGCATGTTTACATTTCACTTTTTACCAGTAACATTAAAATCACTGGGCAAATTCTGATATCAAACATTTCCTGCAGTAATATAAACAATCGTTCCAAACCAGAATGTTTCATCTAAAAGAAATTCTAACTGGCACGTTATAAAACAACGATGTAATAAACACCATTAAAAATCCTTGAAAATCTAGTCAAGAAGAGATCAGTTATAAGGAACTGTGTCATCATGGGCCTATATCTTTGAATACCAGCTTCCTTTCCTTCCTTTCAAAGTATTCCTTTTTAATCTCCGACTATTAAAAAAATTGAACATTACTGTCTTAGGAGGAGGAACTTTATTCCATCTCGTTCAGAAATGGCCACTTTATTTTTAGTCTCAACTTTTCGACCACAATTATGTTTCTCGTGACCCAAGTTTGCCTGCTCTAAATTTAGACCTAGAACTGTCAGCCAAGTCCATGGTGGCAACAGTACTGGAAGAGTTATGATGTTTCATTGGTTTTGGTAATGCTTCTGTAATTGAGACTAAAATAGTTCATTAAATCTTGTCTTGCAAAGGCTTTATGGTGATATACATAGAAGGAACTCGAAATCGTCTCCCATATATACCCAATTTAATGGAGTCTTAAATTTTGCGTCGTACAATAATGCTTTGTTTGTGATGTAGTTCCGCCTTCCTACAGATTTCATGTTTATCTAGTTATTAAAGGAAGCTGCTTCGATTCATCTTCCTTGTTAAAAGAATCCACGAGATGAGAAATTCTAACAATTTGGGTTAATGTTGGGTGTTATCACCTTCCATTCTAAATATAGAGTTTAAAAATATTTAGAAGAAAAAAACACCGTTTAACTGATTGGAATTACTGACTACAAACTGCAAATAATTTTAAACAAATATCATGATTTGTTACAAGCAATAAGACTTATATTATAAAGGTTTTGAACGAATAGGAGAAGTATTTTCCAGTTCTATGAAACTTTATTATAATGTTATTTACTTACGTTATGTTATTTACTTTGTTATAATGTTATATACTAGAAGAGAACATTTTAATTTTATCATATTATTAGAAGTTATAATGTTATATACTTATTTATTTTGTTATAATATTAATAGAAGTTACAATCTTATATACTTATTTTATTTACTTTGTTATAATGGTATACATTTTTGAACAATGTATTTGATGGAAAATAGAATACATCATTTAACTGGCTGTAATTGTTGACAATTAAATTGCCAATAATTTTAAACAAAACTCGCAATGTTTGTAACAAGTCTTTTGTTATAAATATTTTCATAAAATAGTGGGAGTATTTTCCAGTTCTATGTTATAATGGTATTTACTAACGTTATTTTATTTACTTTTTTTATTTATGTACATTTAGATATAATGTTATATACTAAATATAAATTTTTAATGCTATAATATTATTAGATGTTATAATATGCTTATTTTATATACTTATATATTTACGTTTATATACTTATTTTATTTACTTTGTTATAATGTTATAAATTTTTGAACAATGCATTTGTTCAAAGACAGAAAAAATCGTTTAATTGAATCAAATAGTTGACTATTAAACTACCAATAATTTTAAACTCAAACTCACAGTTTCTAACGAGTAACAAATCTTATATTATAAATTTTTTGATAAAATAGTGGGAGTATTTTCAGTTCCATGGATCTTTGTTATAATGTTCTATGTTGCAACTTACGTTATGTTATTTATTTTGTTATAATGTTATATACTTTGTTATTTATGTACATATGTTATTTATGTTGTTCGTTTGTTTCTTATGGCACTTGCCACTGACAAGCCCGCTGTTACGAAGACAGCGATTTAAGCCTGAGGGGAACGTCTCTTATTTTTTATAGCAGCGCCAACTAGGGCCAAGAGTACGACTTTGCCACTCACGCATCACTCATTCGCTTGCACAACCCCTTTTTACAGGAGGGCACATTCACACATCTCACAGATAGAACAACAGAAGAACAACCATGCCCAAACCGGGACTCGAACCCGGGACGCCCAGATCACGGGGAAGACGCGCTACCCCTATGCCAGGACGCCGGCTGTTATTTATGTAGTAGGAGTATGTTCCCTTTCCTTCTCTTCTGTTTCCCATTCATTCATTTATTTAAAATGGCATATTGCCGCATTGCAAAGAGGCAGTCGATCGACTCTCCATGGTCGAATGGTCATATCACTGACTTCATAATCAAGAGATCGTAAGTTCGAATCTCGCTAGATACAATGCGATTCACAGTCTGTGTAGATATTTAATTCCTTGATTTTATGTTTTTCTTTATTTCATTTTCCAGAAGATTCTGGACATTTCTTTAGTTTACCAGACAAGTGTTCTGGACGTTTCTTATTGTCTCCTGAAAAGTATTCTGGAACTTGCTCTGCTAGTATAAAAGCAGAAGATCTGTCAGTCACTGTGTTCTCAGTTCAGAGTTGAGTTAATAAAATGGTTTAGCTCTACTTCTTGTGTGCGTTTGTTTGTTTGTGTCATTAGAGTACCTACATGACAATATTTTGCGTGTCATCGTATAATATTAAAGTATGCATTTAGTAATGAATCGGCTTCTTTTTCCGTCGTATGGTAGCCAAGTATGCTTTTTGGCGCATCTAGGGTTTCGTAGCATAACAAGCGCTATAGAGGATGTATCACCATCAAGAATATTTCATTTTGGATATTTTCGCCTTGTTGGATTGGATTCCAGCTTTCATATACAGTCACAGATAAAATCACTTTCCAAATTTCCTTTTTCTGAATTATCGATTTCATATATACATGAATGTTAAAGTTGATAATCAATTCTGTAATAGATATAATTCCAAATTTGATTAATTTTAAGTTCAAAATAATAATTATGAATCAAAATTTGGCATTCATAATCCAGATGATAAATACCAAATTTGCGGGTTTCAGTTTTAACAAACGGAAGAACAAATAGGCGGACAATAATAATGCAATTATACTAAATTAAATAAAAAAACTTAATGTAGTATGTCGATGTTTAATTTCCTTTCTTAAACAACATTAAATCGCGTATACTTTATCTTTTTATACTGAGATATCCTTCTCTAAAAATCTTAAATAAATTTATAAAAAGAAAAAAAATATTTTACTTTTAACCCAAAAACAAGATATTTTTATGTTTTCTTATTTGATATGGATGCTTTATCCTTAATGATTGTCAAAGTTAAATACTTATACGATTCAAATTTAAAGCATTAAGGAACCAATCGAATCATCACGAACTGATGTGGTTAAATTGAAGTACTAATATGCAAACTCTAACTTTGCGAAAGAGGCTTCCAAGTTCGTTGAACTTACTGATACGCAACTGAACTAAACCAAATTTAATTGAAACAGTATGGTAGTGTGAAAGTGCTGGACTTTTCAAAAATCTGGAGGTGAGTTTAGAATTTTAATTTTTTCGAAATTTCCTTTGTTTTGAAATTTTGTTTGAAGACAAACGTCATTGAAGTTAGGGTTTCCTAAATTTCAAAAATATTTACTATTAAAATCCAGGAAGCAGTCTAAAAGATTTTTCATGATTGTTTTCCCCCACATTCGAAAATTTATATAATTAGAGTAATTAGTTTAGTTTATGGCAGAAAACAAACCTCGTAAAAGTTCTAGAATTACAAGACTATATTTAACTAAGGTATGTTATGAAAAGAATCGCTTCTAATTATCGCAGGAGGATCTATGGTAAACAGTGGAAAAAGATGGAAAGAAAGAGATGATATCAACAAGAAATGTTTTCTCTGTAAGTGTTCATTTTTATACTTTCATTTTGGAAATAAATATGATTTTTTTTTAAAAAATAACATAACTTTTCTAATACATAAATTTTGATTTTGTTTATTTAGTATGCATTAGCTAT
The DNA here is from genome assembly GCF_947563725.1 of Argiope bruennichi. Lineage (NCBI taxonomy): Eukaryota > Metazoa > Arthropoda > Arachnida > Araneae > Araneidae > Argiope > Argiope bruennichi. The sequence goes on along the minus strand of NC_079151.1, from coordinate 62,241,902 downwards.
AAGTTAGTTAAACATAGCTATTTTAAATATCTGAAAAAGAAAATACATTAACGCATCGTTTAACCTTTAAATACATAGCAATGCAGATCTGCATCGTGTGTTTAAAACCTCATATCTCTTTATGTAGAAACCTTTGCATAGTGTTTTTTTTTATTTTAATTTTAGCAAAACAATTTCATCGTTACTGATGGAAATTAGAATTACCATTGTTGGCGCGCTATCTGATACAATTGCATTTAGGCGGATGTTAGGAATTACGACTATTTATATAAAATGTAAAAAAAATGTACAGGAAAAATTGTTTTCGGATAAGTAATATTAATGAAGAAGTAAAGTAAATGAATAATATTTATGTTTTTGTACATACTGATAAATTTATGCAAGAAAATGTAGCTTTTTTTAAGGTATAAAAATACATCAATATGCAAAATCGGTTCTACATAAGTTTACTAAGCCTAGAGGGTCATTTCAACTTTTTCCGTCTATGGATAGAAGAAAAGACGGCGTTCGTCACTGGCCTTATTTTCAAAAAGATGAGGTGTAAAATTCCATTATGTAACGGTATCACACATTGGCAAATGCAATGTCCCTTTATGTTTAAATGCTAAAAAAAAATTGTTTCATGAATTTTTAAGTTTTGTAATGTAATGTGTTTAGTATGTTCTGTAATGTGAGGTATTATTCATGCTTGAAATATTATATTATTGGATGGATTTGTAGAACTCTAGGAGTGAATTTTTATGAAAAAGTAAAAATACATCAATATGTTTTGTTTTTGTTTTTGAAAATTACAAAAAAACCCACCTTTTTATGCGATTTTTTCTTTTTGTATTTATCCTATTAACTCAACCCATTTCCCGGTTGATTTCAAATTTTATTTACATAAAATAAAACTTCCTGCATTTAAGGGTGAAATATCTACCAAGGGATTGCTGCAAAGCCATATATAATTGCAAAGATGTGTAACCGCAATTTTAATTAAAACTTTATTACAAATTTAAGGCTACTAATACAAGTTAACTTAAAAGTAATAGTTTTTAGAGTTTTTAAAGGTATTTAGAGGAATTTTTTAATTAAAAATTCGCCATTAAAAGAGTGAAAATTATACCTATATCGCCTATCTTTGACAGAAATTTCTTATTTATTACGATTTATTTAAAATTTTCTTAATCAAATATTTTGTTGATCGTACGTCGAAGTGCCCGTAAGAATTTTAAATTCCTAGCTTCAATCAACCATCAATGCATATAGCATTTGATGGTTGTGAATACATTCAAATTTAATAGAAATAAATTTTAGGGCAAATGCTCAAATCAGAATAAAAATCAGTGATAGATGAAGGAAAATAAAAAGGAAAAATTTTTACATTATTCGTGTGTTAAAAAATTATGAATTTCCTTTTAATTTATTTTCTTGAGATAAATTCTGATAAAATGAACATTTGCACAGAAAAATTATACAAGTGCTCATTTTGTTAGTTAATGATTAGGCAATTCACACAAAAAAAATGAAAAAGAAAATGAATAGACTCTGAAGTATGACAATTTTTGTAATACTCAAATATTTACTTATAGTCGTTTTTGTTTTTGAATCTGGAATGTAAAGTTTATAAAATAATGAGTATGTAAGTTTATATTATGTAAGAATGTAACATACTTAAATTAATCCCTTACTTACCGGTTAATTGTTTAAATTAATTCCTCTCTCAAATCAGATATTTTTCAAAAGATGACCAAAACCTCAAAATTTTCAAAAAGTAATAAATCTATCGAGATTTTTGAATTTCTAATTTTATATTTTTATTCTCCTGAAAAAGTCTTTTTTTTAATCCTTACGATTATCAGAAATAAAAATTTAGTTTTAAGTTATATCAAAACAAGAAAAAAAATGTGATGAATATCATATGCAAATATATTTTACATGCTTAAAATGGTGGAATAATTTGGCAATCTTATCTTTGTAAACATAGTTCTCTATTATTTTTTTAAAGATATAGGTCCAGCTTTTAGAGGAATATACGAATTCCCGATAAATAATTTCCAAAATTTCAATCAAGAGAATAAATAAAATGATAAATTCCAAAGTTCAAAAAAATATTTTCTTTTATTTCGATATACATAATGCCAAATCACGATGTATTAAAGGTAATGTCAAAATATGGAAATTTTGAGAAAAAAACAAACATAGAACCTGGAAGTTATTAAAAGTCAGCAATGAAACATTTCGATAAAGAAACGTTAACGTAATGAATTATTACTGAAGTTTACAGTCTAGAAAAGTGCATTAACTCAAAAATTATAATGGTGACGTTAAAAAGTTGCCGAGCATGTAGTACATGAAGCTGAAACATTCCGATAATATTTAGGAAGATCCGATATATTTTTCATTGAAATGTGCCTTTTTCAAAAATTGATTTTTTTTTTTTTTTTTTTGTTAAACTATGTACGTTTTATCAGAAAGTATTATTCATAGGTAGGCCATTTTTTGGATGTCATACTCATCATGTTTGCTAATCTATGCTTAAATAAGCTTTTTGTCGAAAAAAAGATTATTTTTTTTTAATATTTTTTGTGTGTAAAATAATAATAATAAAGGGCCGAAGTTCACAGTAATTAATATAATACTTTTCAAAAAAAAAAGTTTAAAAATCCAAAATTTATGAAAAACCACTTTTAATAAAATGAAAAAGTACATTTAACTTAGATTGAAAATTTCAATTATTTATGTATAGTAAATTTTGAAAAAAAGATATAAACTTAATAGCAAACTTAACATTTCGGTTTAGAAGGTTCTGACTCCCCATAACGATTAACTCCTCGTTTTGTTTTCTAAATGGGATTTGAAAAATTTATTTCAATAATTGAAGAAACCAATTAGTAAAACTATATCAGCATGTGTATTCAAATAGTAAGTATGTTGGCACTTTTCCATTGAAATTCCTTAGTTTTAAACAAATTTTACTATTAAATTGAAAACAAATTTTGAGATCAATAATCTTTTCTCCATGCAAATAGTTTCCTATACTCATCCAAACGGCCTTGACACAAGCATCTGCTTCAGATGTCCAGATGTTCGAAAATATGATAGCATCGGGGTGGAGGGTGCTATGTGGCCCCCACCATAAAATAGCATCGTTCCTCATGGAGAATTCGAATGAGATTCGTCATGTTGACAAGGTCGTTACCTCATTTCTTTTCGTGGGAAATTTACGTTCCCAGCATGCCTCACTTAGAAAATTATAATTTCAGTAAAAGTACGTTAGCGTCTATAACCTTCAACGGATGGAAACACATCTGATGAGCAGGCATCTCAGGTTTATTTGTAGCTTCAAATGTTGCTCTCGACCATATGTTAACCCTCGGTATGAATTTATTTAACTTTTTAATTAGATGAGGAATTTTATTTGGATGCGTATATTTAGTTCTAACAAATATAAGTTTATAAAAAACATCTAACATGTTTAATCGTGTCCAAGAAATCTTTGTCTTACGAATTAATAATTTCTTTGATTTAATATCAAACTTAATGCACGAATCGAGGTATGTTATTTTCTGTTAATGGGTTTAAATTAGGAAGTTGTGGAAATTAAAAATTGTGTGTGGCCCCCTGTGACTGCCTAATCTGGATTCGATTTATTTTTAAAGGAATACATCAAGAGTATGAAACATTCCCTTTGATTTTAAAGAGTATTTCATTGCCAGAATGCCGGTCTCTGTTGAAGAAATGCACGATGTCTTTTGCCATGTCTTGGGTCTTCCATTTTGTCAATACAGTGGGCCCATTTAATGGGATCGCGATTAGTGTTATCATTTACTTTATATTAAAAGAATCAGTGGCTTATTTCGAATTGGGCACATATCTGCCTAGGACTGCTGAACTCAAAGGGATCAACTAAAAAATGTTTTTAGACTGGTTGTCACATAAATTTGAAAATTTTATAAATTATAAAATAATAGAACAATAATGTATATTTCCATTGAAATATTTACAACGTTATTAAATAAAGTATGAATAATTATCTTTAAAAATTTATTAACTATGCAATAATTGTTTAATAACTGACATGTGCTTCCCTCTCCAAGTCCAACGATCATCATGGTCCAGTCTAACTAATTGCAAATCCGCCGTTGTATACCCAAACATGACACAGGCTTGGAACAAAAAAGATAGCTGAATTTCATAGAATAATGAATTGTGCCAAACATAAACACTGAGATGTAAAATAAATATGATTAACTAAACAGTAAAATTTATAAATTTATATAGAAAGTGCATGAGGTGTTAATAATATTGCAGAGTTATTACATAAAAGAAAATGAAACGATCTCAAGAATAATGATTCGCTCCGCTGAAATCCGCGTTTTCACGGAAATGTATCATGTCTACCCTTTATAACCCCCATCCCAACTAAATCTATCTTAATTTATTCATCCTATTATGTACTTGAAGGTTCGATCTTCAATGGCAGTCGTTATTAAACATATACCTATGAATTCCCAATTGTCACATGATTGGAGACAAGGTAGATTTCCGAGTAGACAACTGCCTACGGCAACTGAGCTGAAGGGAGGCCCCCAGATGGTTGTATAAAAGATGTTGTTAGCATGGACGATGAATAAATAAATGTGTAAAGGATATAAATTATATTAAGTATAAAATATTCGAATAATATAGGCACTTTGTTAAGTATAATCTTTCAAATTCTATTTTTTCCATTGCGAACACTTTGTCATCATAACATAAATACCGAACGTCAATGTAAATAATATTGCGTACAAACGTAGGTATTGCACAATCGCGATTCATGATGCAAAAAAATAAATAATATATTCGTTTTCATAAAATTACTAAAATAAAAAAAATTAGCTTAAAATAATATGTTTATTAAGTTAAAAATATGTTGAAATATGAAACCAAATTAATGTTTTTGAAATGAAGGTCATGTTAATGTACATTGCTTAGGACACAAAATGCCTAAATTCGTCAATGGTAAAAGAAATGAATCACCTGAATGGACATTTTAAAATTTAATTTTATATACAAACATATTGATCGAACATGCATACATAGGAAATCTTCCATGAAAATCAGAATGCAGCAAAGATTCACGGTAGCCAAGATTGTAGTTTAGTTTGATTAATGTCCCGTTTTGTGGATGTAAAAATATTATTTTGAAATGGACATCTTATACCGTTCATTCCAAGCCACGGCATTCCATTCTTTTACCTATCCATTTAGGACAGCAATACATCCTAAGTTCTCATCTGCCTCCATATAAACCCAAGCATTTGCCTCACTATTTACCTTCAATTAGTTACCAATACAAATGGCGATATAAAATCTGACAGAGAAGGCAAGATATCCATTGTTCCAATTCACTGGGTTTTTTTGCACCGACGGTAGAGTAACATGGAGTGGTTAGAAATGCCCAATTTTAAATTTGTACACGGTTTGAGCGTAAAGATTCGACTTGAGCAGGAAGCATTCCCTCCAAATTTTTGCACCTCATTAGCGGGGTATTCAATGGATTTATTGCTTACCAAGATTGTATTTTTTCCGCCATTATTGTAACCCTAGCCGTTGACTATACAGCCTACAAATGACCAAATGCAAAAAAAAAGATATCAGTTTTCAAATAAGAATTCATGTACGCTGCATCATTTAAATGTGGCCCAACCTTCCCTTATTACGAAGGATTGAAAAATTAAATTCAATCTTCAAAGACCCGTCTTTATTCAATCCTCTCCAGTATACCTGGCTGATTTTTCACGAAATTGTATCTCAAAAGGATTGTATCTCAAACTCTCTTTCGATCCGAGAAACCAATATTGTACCACAAGGCCATTGCAGCCCATAAAGACCGTTGCAATAATTTCAATTAAACTAGAAGAGAATTTTATGAAATATTAATATAGTGGCTATTATTTCTTTAGATTCAGCAAAACTTCTTTTCGAATAAACATCACGATAAAGTATAAGTAAACAGTAGGCATTCTGTTTTCGATTACTACCATCACTTTAGGAGTGGGTGCGATTTCTTTTTTTTTTTTTTTATTGCTGCTATAAAAAAGAAAAGAAATAGAAAATCAAGAATAAGAAGATACGCATTTCCTTTTCAACCACAGAAGTTTGCATCATCTTTCCCTAAGGCTCTGTCAAGAAACGAATCTGTCTTGGATCATAAGGGTCAGTCTGAAAAGGAAGGGGCTGGTCTCGGAGCTGCAGTTTGCATCCCTACCGTTCAGACCGGAATTTCATATTACTAAAATTGCCGGATATCCATGCGCAGGCTCTTTTTCGCTCCGGCCCTCACAAAAAAGTGGTAATGATGCTGGCGCGAAGAGGCGCTGGAGCACGTGTGGCCTTGACAGAGTTCTGTGGCTTCTTCACGAAAGGAAATGCCACGCCTCTGACTTTCATCCCGCATATCTAAGCCCTTGCAAGACCGCAATTCTCCTCACCTTACTCAACCCGTTCGGTGCCTTGCCGCTGCAATTACATACGCTTTATCTACCGGCGCTGATAATTTAAAGGCGTTTTTTATTGTTTTTACTGCAGCAGGCGAGGGAATATACTGAAAATGCTGTCTTTGCTTGATATCAGCGATGATTCAAGTGTGTATACAGAATAAATTCAAAGACACCGCGAATCTATTTGACCTTGAAAATGTTTTACGTATACATAACCTTGTGTAGATGTAAGAACATTAAAAAAATTTTGTGCCAAAGAATATAATTTCATAAAAATAAAAAATTCTTGATATAAAGAATAAAGAAAAGTTCCAAAAACGGGCTTTGTTTCTGAAATCTTGAGGCTTGGCTTCGGGTGACTACAAGGTCCCAGGTGCAAAACCTATATATATCCAAAGTTTCTTGGAGCACTCTGAATGTGAAATCGAATGGTAAAATATTTTTCCATTAGTATGTCTGGAAATTTAGAGAGCGAGAGGTTAGCCCTAATGCTACACCCTACTGCTCTTTCAGAATTGGACATTAATATAATTAGGCTAATATAACTATGACTAATATTGGAGATAACTTAACTTCTAAAATCATGAAGAGTTTCTGAAACCGATGTATTCGACAAGAAAATATGAATATAAATTAATTAAAAAATATCCAGCATTTGGGTTTCTAATCTATCCACAACATATTAAGATGGACCGGGCAATTGGATATCCTTGTGACCGATGAGATCTACCATTAGTTGTTAATTGGAATCATTGCTTCTGCTATAACATAAGATCCTTTTTCTTTCTGCATATGTTTTCTATGAAAGCTTATAATATTATGGAATTATTTGGGTTTCTAGTCTATCTACAACATATTAAGATAAGCTAGGCAACTAGATACCCTTGATGTCCGATCAGATCTATCATTAGTTGTTGAGCAGAATCATTGCTTTAGTTACAACATAATAAGATCCTTTTTCTTTCTGCATGTGTTTTCGATGAAAGCTTATAATATTAAGGAATTATTTGGGTTTCTAGTCTATTCACAATAGGCTGTCCAAGATATATCCAAGAGATATCCTTGATGACCGATCAGATCTGTCATTCGCTGTTGAGTAGACTCATTGCTTCAGTTACAGCATAGTAAATTTCCTTTTTTTTTTTTCGTCGAAAAGTATATGTTTTCTATGAAAGGTCATAATTTTTATGAATTAAAGCGAAGATTCAATGAGATTATTGAAGGAATAACGAATTATATACTCCAAAATGTGTAAATGAATTTGATGACTGGTTGGCCATTTTACGTGTGATCAATGTTCACACTGATCATATGTAAAATAGCCAACCTATTTAAATGGCCTATAAATGAATATGAAAATTTAAATGAGATTATTGAAAATAGTTTATTTTATAGAACAACGTAAGCGCTTGGTTCGTATTTCATTCTATCCTAAATAATTAAAGTCGAAGTCCTTTATTCTATTCTAAGTAATTAAAGTCGAAGTCTTTTATTCTATCCTCCAATAATTGTATTGATTGAAGTAATATTGTATTGAAACCATATATTATTGATTGAAGTTAACTACATGATATGGACTGTCATCAAAAAGATAAGAATAAATAAATATATATATAATGATAAAGATATTTAAATTTCCAATTTTTCACAATATATTTCAGTTTCAGAGGTGCTTTCTACACTGCAAGGTAAATTTTTTTCATTTTACCAGTACTTTCATTTTACCAAAGCAAATATGCAAACATATCCGTTACGATCGAAGCTTTCGCCAAATGTCAACTAAATGTCATAACTCTTCTCCTTGCTGAAGGACACACAGAAGTCAGTTGAAATGCAGCATTGCATGAATCATGTTTATGGCATCGAGTTTTCAAAAGATGGGTGTGTGGCAGGAAAATGCAAAGCATTTCAAGAAGGACGCGCGTATGTCCATGAAAAGAAAAACTAATGTCTCTTTGTCATGCTTTATTTCTTATAATTGGAGACTTTTGTAAATCATGAAACTTCTAGTTTCCCAATATTTACTTCCAGTAAGCAAAATAAATAAATAAATAAATAATAAAAATAAAAAAATACATTTAAGTTAACAGATTTTTTAAATTTTTAATATGTTACGCTTTAGAATTCATAATTTAAAACTCTTACAAAGTTAAAGGCAATTAAATAAATTAAAAAAATCAGAAAAATTATCCATCTAGATTTTTTATTTGCTCGCATATGTAGTATAGAGAAAATATAGTAATCACAAAAAAAAAAAAAAAAAAAATTGAACTTCAGATTTTGACGAATCTCCGCGTTTTAGAACTTCCTGAGTTTGAAAAACACATTCTTGGAAAATGTCCATCTGTCTGTGACAAAGATAACTCAAAAACACTTTGAGCTGGATGGTTAAAATTTGGTGTACGGACTTAACATCGGATTTGCAGATTTCTATAAAATTTTGAGTAAAATCGGTTCGGAGGAAATCTATCTGTCAGACAGTTCGAATATAAAATAACACGATAATTACAAAACGAAGAAAGCTAGATAAGTGAAATTCAGTGCACAGATTTATCATCTATAGTGTTAACACCTGTCGAATTTTGAGCCAAATTAAGGGTTCACTGTCCGTTGGTCTGTACTTTCAAAAACATATAAACACGATAATTCAAAAACGCAATGACTTAAATATATCAAATTTGGCGTGGGATTTTGTGATTATAAGTACAGTTTTATATGAAATTTTTGTTTTAATCGATTGAGCAAAACATACCTGAAACGCGAATTCGATTCTGCTATTAATGCATGCCAGAGATTAATCGCCAAAAAACTCGCCAAATGTAGTATGATATATTCAGTAAAAAGTTTTTCATGGCAAAAGTTAATATTTCGTAACTTGTACATATCAATGCCATGTAAAGCGCTTTCTGGCACGACGAATTTATTAGAGAGTATGCTAGAAAGTTTTTAGGAGACCTCTCCTGCTAGTTTTATATAAAATTTAAAATCTAAATTGAAATTTAGATTTTCAGAAACATAAATATTTTGCTACTACTACTATTATCTCCGCCATATAATTTATTTCTTTAAAGGTAACCATATCGTCGTTAAGCACGGAGTTTCGAAAGCTGGTTTCTTGAAAAAATAAATTTATTCAGATTACTTATTGGTGAATAAAAAAACCGTGTGGAGGATTTAAAAATATAATTTCTTGGAATTATTACAATTACTTTTGAATTCAAAACTTAAACTGGGAAATTATCTGTTCGTCTGAATCCATAATCCACGCAACTTTAAACTCATACAATGCCTATACAAATACTTAAAATTATTTTCGAGAAATGAGAGGAATAGGATAGTAGAATTTTCTTCAAAAGAAGAATTTTTTATTTCTGATCTCTTCTTAAATTGGATAAATAAAAAATATTCAAAATATAATCCGAATTGTTTCCGAATATATCAATATATTCGGATATTAATAATTCAAATAAAAAGTATTCGAACAAATTTCGGAATCGGATTTTTTTTTTTTCATTTCTAAAGCTTATAATTTTGCCATTTTGATTTTAAAGAATATGGTTGCCTACTATACTCGGTTTCTCTCTTTCGTTTTGGATTTTTCATAAGCTTACTCTTCTAATGCCCTTAAAAATAATGTTTTTAAAGAATTTTAAAGCCATTATGGTATTTGCTTCGCTTGCTAGTTTTATATATTTGTCAATAATGATAAGAAAAGTTCATTTTATACAAATTTTCGAAATTCGAATAAATAAAATTTAAAAATTCAAGGATGAAAACGCTAATATGAATTTTTAAATAATGTTTGATCAATAAGTTATATTAACTTATTGGATTTTAGCTTTTTTACTCAGAAGTTTACTGTACAAATGATAATTTCCCTTCTAAGTGGAGTAGAAAGTAGAGGATACGAAATTTTGAAGTTAATGATTTTTTATAAATTTTAATGGATTTCAGGACGAAAAAACTAAAATATAATATATCAGGACAAAAAAATGTATATAATTTTTACAAAAGGTTCTAAATCGCAGCTTTTTTCAACTGTGAGACGTAATCTCAAGAATATTATTACTTGGGTTTGCATTGCCTTATTCTTTCATATTCTACTGATTTTATAAGCAGAATTAATCTAGAGAAACTTACTGGCTTAAGAAACTTAGTTAGAGAAAGTTACTACTTAAAATATTTTACTATTAAATATTTATTTTATGAACTGAAATTTGTTGAATAACTATTTTAAATATTTTTATTTTTCATTAATTAAAGTTTTATCTTTTTCAATTTTAGAAATCGCAGCGAATTTTCAGGACAAAATAGGGTTACGAAGATCACTTCCCTTTCTTGTCCCACGAAATCCCAAGTGAATAAATTTTAAATATCCTGCTCTGGATACTTTTTTTATAAAACAACAATTAATTCCCTTATAATGAAATACTGGACTTCATTTAAATATGAAAGCAATTAATTTGTTCACAGTGCGTTTAAAATTTTCGATGCTAGTTAACCCGTTAGCCGGTTTGATCGTCCACCAAAAAATTCATCGATTTATCGTATTTTTACATTTTTAACTAGTATTTAAGCCATTCATAAATATTATAATTCAACCAAAATTAATTACTATTAAAAAATAACCTGTAAAAGGCAAACTTAAGTATTCTTTGATTCTGATGAAACATTCCCGGAAGAGAAAGTGTTGTCTTATTAGGCGATGAAGAAAATAATCCCTTTAAAGGATTCATTTTGAGATTTTAATACCCATTTTAATAAGCCTTTATTGTTTAGATATTAATAAATTTATTTTAATCTGAATATATTCAAAGTAAAAAGAGAAATACTCCATTCGAAATAAAATTCTTTTATTATGTAATACATAAGTATAATTTTGGCATTACATAAACAGGTTCTGAAATAATTAAAAGTGTAAATTAATGATCTCGAATGGTCAAAACATTGGATTTCAAACTATCTCGAAAGTTGTTTGTTGGTCAATATAGTTTAGACTTATATTGGATCATCCTATTGGCAATAATCGAATGTTTCTTAAAGTTTTCGTGCTGAAATCCGCTCTCGATGTGTGTTCCCTTGTCAAGATAGATGATTTTATAGGGATTGTAGAATTCTCGATCTGTTTCTCGAGTCTGTTGTAATCGAACAGTTCTCCATTCCAGTTTCCGTCATTATTGTAGAGAACAACGATATTTATAATCTATGCATGTTATGGTCACAGTCATCAAATGTAAAATATGTTCTCCATTGAATGCCTTCAGAAGTGAAAGTGTGAAGAATATCATTATATTGTAAATAGACATCTAGCTATGACATTTCACTGACTAAAAAAAGTTTAGGAAACTTAATCATGAAATATGAAAGAAGTATAAAGCAATAAGGATTATTAGATCATAGCTAATAGAATGTTGAAGCAGAAAATGCATTATTTTTTTTTCATGGATTAAATTATATAGGCAATAGAGAAACTACAGTCTTTACTGGGGAATATATGAGTAGAGTCTCTATAGAAGGTCGTTCAAAATTCAGTGTACAAATTGTCAAACGAAATAGAAAGCAAAAGAAAAAAAAATCAAGCCAGAATAAGTCAGGAATCAGACATGGTATAGCTTGGAACAACAACAAAAAAGCAAGCAAGAAAGAAAGAGAGGGAGAGCTGCATTTCATAAAGTAATGAATTGTGCCAAACGCAAACGCCAAGAAGTGAAATAAGTATAATTAAGGTATCCAACTATGTTCAAAACACTGGTTATCGACCACATTGGCGAATTCTTTTTTTATTATTATTTCTTATAGTTCAGACTCTCCTCTTTCCAAAATAGTTTTTTCTAGGAAGAGGAAGGTCTGACCTATCATCCAGGAGAATTTTAAGCAATTTTTTTAGCTAAAATTTTTCTTCAATTTTCTCAAACTTTAATTTCCATAAAAATTATCCACCATTAACATGATATCTTAAAAACTAATAGAGGTATTTACATAAAAATTTCAGCGTGTGTTTTAAATACTGTGGGCAATGAAATGAACCAAAATTTTTATTGTTGGTGAAATACTTTTTCATTTATAGGTGTTTTTAGAAAAATGAAGTTGCAAATTTATGGAAAAAATGTACATATACGTATATTTTTACCCATAACTTCTATGCATCTCAAAATGTTTCTTAGATTTTGGTTCATTTCATTCATCGTTATATTCTATAACTTGTGTACAAAGAAAAATAGGATTGCAGCATTACAATTTTGTGTAGAGTGTTAACCATTTTGGTTAAATTTCATTAAAACTTACTACAAATTTTCATATTTCTAAAAATATATTACATTTCCAAATAATTTCTTGTATTTATAGTGTTTATAATTCACAATACATCTAAAAACCTTAAATAGTTTTTTTTAAATCAAATTTTTCAAAAATATTCCTTCGAACGTAGTCGGTTACCTTAATTGAAGATTAAAATGAATAAAATTAGGCATTTTATTATTTATTAAAAATAGCGAAGAATTATTACATAAAAGAAAATAAATCGACCTCAAAAATGATAAATTCAATTGGGTAGAAGCTTAAATCCGGGAAATATATTATGTCTGAGAAATGAATGAGCAGCAACGCCATTCGAAAAGATTAGATGATTCGCAAAGATACAGAACAGGCAAAACAATTACGGATGAAAACTCTTTTGTTGGCGGGACTTCACGCCGAATCTATAAGGGCTCTCTGTGTAATATGCGCCATATGCTGGATTGGGAAAACTACAATATCCACGCCTAATAGCTCGTGTACACATTTCTGTAATTTGGACAACATGACGCAATAATTTTTTGTAAGTAGTATTCTTGTCACTCATGCATGGCCTTCATCATGCCTGCTATTACAAGCTGTAACCTTCTCATACATCTTCTAATGCAAAGTCATGAATATTTGATTGTATGATGGGTATCTTTTCCGTTTCTATACTGCATACAATCGAGCCGGTTGAATCATCCGTTCCATCACAACAACCTATCAACATTTTAGAAATGTTTCGGTTAACCGAATTGAGAATGGTTTTTATGTTAATCAAGTATACACTGGCCATGGTGTGTTTTCTGTGCATCAAAGTCGTTTCTTTGACCAAAGTTCGACTTTTTAGTGTGGCACCGAACAAGGAGCTATAAATCACATGATCAAAGCTTATGCACTATGGCGAGAACAAAAACTAAGATGACTACCAAGAAATTGGATGTCTCTTGACGTCGAATAACTCATAAAAATTCCAGTCATTAAATCTTCTATTAGGAGCATTTTGTCAAAACTTTTGTATTTAGCTCTCTCATAATATAAAAAGTTAATGCTCATTTAAAGTATTTTATGCATTTTTAATGTTTCACAACTTAATACTTAATGTAATGTTTAATGTTAATGTTTCCGGCGTCCTGGCATAGGGGTAGCGCGTCTTCCCCTTGATCTGGGCGTCCCGGGTTCGAGTCCCGGTTTGGGCATGGTTGTTCTTCTGTTGTTCTATCTGTGAGATGTGTGAATGTGCCCTCCTGTAAAAAGGGGTTGTGCAAGCGAATGAGTGATGCGTGAGTGGCAAAGTCGTACTCTTGGCCCTAGTTGGCGCTGCTATAAAAAATAAGAGACGTCCCCCTCAGGCTTAAATCGCTGTCTTCGTAACAGTGGGCTTGTCAGTGGCAAGTGCCATAAGAAACAAACAAACAATGTTAATGTTAAATATTAAAATGTAATGTTTTTTTTTTTTCTATTTCTTTTTCTGTACCATCATGCGTTTTCTCTAGAGGGTTTTTTATTGTTTGCAAGGGTCTAATGTGATCAACTGTAGTTAGTTTTTTCGTTCTAGGTGGGGTTGCTCTTCGGCGGCCCCATCAAGTTTCCTATGGTCTTTGGCTAGGACGGGCTATCGCACAGTATGATGCCTCCGCTTTTACCAATAACTCTCAATACTATGTAACCGAAGCTTCACATGAAAAGAGCTGAAAATCATTTACAACGTCCTCTAACTCATCAACATGACATTTCCAATCATGATATAAGAGTATGGTTGATTTTTCTCTTTCTTGCCTCCTTTATCAATTTGTTTACTGAATTCTGAATAACCCTCTATGTTTATTTTTTAACTTGATATTGCTTCTTGAAGATATGAATATCGCGTTAGCACGTTGATAGAACGTCTGCTACGGAACGGCAATATCGAAAAGTAGTGATTCCACTAAATATACGTTATGCAAGCATACTTGTGTACGTTTAATCCATCCATGTTAAATGCCCAATTAATGTGGTGTGAATGTACAGAAAAAAGAATATCAACCTCATCATCTGATCCCGGTACAAAATTATAGGAACTATCTATATTTATAAAACAGTAATAACGTATGCAACAAAGGAATCACTCATATTATTTATTGTCGAATGGTACAATACATATAAATAAACCTTTGTAGGAATTTCAGACTTCTTCATTTAATGCTTTTGTAGCTTCAGAATTCATCGCTTCGCTTAGCTAATCAATGGAGCAGCAAATTATTGTTAGAATTGTTCTAGGCATGGTTCCTTGTTTCATCCAAAACGTACATTCAGTCTGAAGACAGAAGATATAAAAGAAATCAAGAAATAGGCTTCAAACAACAAATTTAATGTAGTGGAAAAGTAGGCTTATCTGTCGACAGCTGGGTCATCGCTACGGCTTTTAGAAACAGATGTTCAAGTCTTCCAAAACAATAATCTTCCAAAAATGATTTTTGTATCATCTTAAAATTGTCTTTTTATAAAAAAAAATTGTATTTTTATAAAGATATCAATATCAATCATATAATTATCTTTTAATAATATTTTTAATTAGTTTGATATACAATCTATTTTGAACTGTAAGGATAGAATTCAAACATCCATCAAGAGAGTCGACCGTATGTTTTTACCAATCTTTGATTCCATAGTAGGATTTCACTTTTGCATTTATTTCATTATATAAACATTTTTAATTTGCAGTAAACTGATTTAAATTATTTTTTTTTTCATTCAGAGCAAAGAACAAGCTGATTTTTTTTTTCAAAAAGTGCGTTCCCTATTTATCATTTAAAACCTAAAACTCAATAACCTAGGCGTTCAAGCTGGTCATCAAAGACGACTAGTTCCAAAATAATTCTCTAGTACATTCAAAAGGAAAGTAAACCTAATAATTCACTTAGAAAAATCATATGATAAGATTTAACCGTAAACCAAGTGGTGAATTTCTGACTGGACAGAGTAGCCAACACTCCAATGGTGTTTGATCCAAATGGAAGTCGACTTAAAAAAGACCAAATAAAGAAATTTGAATGAAAAAAATAAAAACAGAAAATTTATGAATCATTAAATATTAAATTATATGAATTATAAATTATAAGAAATATATATGAATGAATTATGAATATTTAATTAAAAAATTAAAACTTGTTGCAATGTAATTGGCCTGGTATCCATGAGTGCTATTCCGTTAATTTTATAAATCTTAATTATTTATATATACTGTTACCAAATTTTTCTTCTACAACAAATATCGCAAATTAATCGTAATGACGCAGCTCATTTAATTGCTTTAGTTCAGCAGCTTTCTTGCTGTCTAATCCTCCAGTTTCTCTACGTGTCGGCGACTCCGACTCCTCTCCCACACTTCTGACGATACACACAATTTCTTCACTGCAGCTTCAGAGTGCTCATCTTTTATAGTTCCGGAAGGCGGGGCTAGAATCTTCCGACCAATCAGGGCGTACCTGGGTGTATCTCGGTTATTACTGGATGGATCGTGAAACTTCTCGAACTTTCTGGTATTATCCATTTTGTCGCCAAACTCGCCAAATTTATAGCCAAGTCGCCAAATGGTCGCCAAGCTCAGCACGCACAGTACAGATCTTACAAAGGTTTTTCCCACGATGACACTATTTGTGAGGGTAGTAAAATTACAGATTTGTAACAATACTGAACGTCTGCTTACGTCATACTGTGTACAAACATGGATGTCCTGTAATTTTAAATCATAATAAATAAATAAAACGTATGTGAACTCTTCTCGCGAACTCTTTAATAAAAGGTGTTATTTTTCAGAACGCCATGCATGGCATTGGTGTACAATAGTTACGAAATATTAACTTTTGACGTGAATTCAGCATTTTTATAGAATCTATTCTGTTACCCTTGGCGTGTTTTTTTTTTGGGGGGGGGGGCAATTTATTCCTGGCATGCGGCTAATATTATCCAAAAATTAAATTTGTGTTTTAGACACGGTTTTCCCAAACGAGTGAAACAAAAATTTGACTCAAAACTTCATTTACAGTTACAAAATCCCATACCAGATTTGATATATTTAAGTCATTGCAGTTTTCAACTATCGCGCTTATCTGTTTCTGAAAGTACAGATTGATAGATGATGGTCAACCCATTATTGAATTTGTCTCAAAATTTGATAGATGCCTACACTATGTTAAATCTGTATGCTGAATATTATATATCTAGCTCTCTTCGTTTTGTAGTTATAGTTTTATCTTATATTCATACAGCTGGACAGACAAATTTTTCCTGAACCGATTTTACTCAAAATTTAATAAAATCTATAATCTACAATTTTGGTATTGTAAGATTCCTCGTTTCCCAGTACTGATAAGAGATTTACAGCCAGCTGTATCGTCGCTGTTACTTGCTAAACTCCTCGAGATAGCCAGATGGCAGATCTTTTCACCTGGCTGGTCTCGCATCTGTTCATTAGTGACTACAGTGAAAGACCACATGTGGAATTTCTCGTCCAAGAGATATTGAGGAGAAAAGGGTGTCCAAACATCTGGATGCTAGACGTTTCTCTTTGTGAAAGGACCTTCCCACGACCCACTGGCGCCGCTGAGAGAGCATATTGCTGAACCCCGATTGGCCGAAAGAGAGCTCAAATGACCAATGTAAATTAAGAGGCGGAGATTGTCACCGAAATAAAGTGTGGAGATTTTTTTTAGAAGAAGAGAAAAAACGAATTGCAGGGGACTGTTGGACTACGCCCACGAGTTCGGAGTCCGAGAACCAAGTGAGTATCAAGAAAGCCTTCGACTTTGACTGTTGTATCTCCTACTACAGGTGTAAATAACTATTTATTTAACCAAGATTAGAACAAGTTGTTCTTTTGTATATATAGGGCTGTAAAATAAAGAATCGTCTGGAAATTCTGCTTTGCTATTTGATCAGTCTAAATCAAGATATTACAGTATAAAGACCGTGTACTAAATTTCAACCGTCTAGTTCAAATCGTTTTTGAGTTATCTTTGTCACAGATAGACAGACGGAGATTTTCCAAAAATGCGTTCTTCAGGATGGTCTAAAACGTAGATATTCGTCAAAATCTTCAGTTTGGATTTTTTTTTTTTTTTTTTTTTTTTTTTTTTTACGATTACTATACTTTCTATATATTACACATACGAAAAAGTAAAAATGTACCTTCTATAGATAAACTAATACTTGCACTATTCGGATACAATATAGCGCTATTTATACGAATTTATGCATCATTCCCTTCTAGTTCCGTTTTATTCGTAACTATTGTGCTAATAAAGTATTTCGTTTACCTGACTCAAAGCTTCCATTACACGTCGTTCCGCGTCCTTAATTCGATTCTGCCTTTGATTCGATTAGCTTAATTCAATTCATAATGGCATGCTTAATACTCAAAGACAATATTCGATGTGAGCTTTGAGCGATGCATTTTATTTGATCATGTAATAAAGAGATTGCAGATCAATACAAAAGCGCAAATTGAAATAGTAAGCGCGGGGAAGAGTCTGAAATGTCTATATATAACTGAGAAGGATTGCCAATAAATGAAATATTTTTATTATGATACTGTCTTCGAGTGAAGACAATATCTTTTCATTTAATTGTTCGATTTTGTTTGCAGGAAATGCAATAATTCCTTTAGTGGTCACATTCATTTCCTTCCTTGATGAGTGATTAATCCATTGATCTCTCTGTTTCACTTTTTGCTTTACATTTCTACTCTTTCTATTGATTTACGATATGTATGCATATATATATATAATATATATATATATATATATATACTAGCCGCCTTTGGCGACCAGCTGGTTCACCAGTATTAATATTTGCTAAAATTTTCAATTAAATATTTTATGTACCTTGGTTTCTTAATATTTTTTTCTGCAAAATATTTTTAAGCTTCATATTTTGATAGTTATATAATTCAGTCATGCTATTATGTAGGCCTTAAACAGTTCTGTTCATTGTACTACTTATCTCTCTCCTTTATTTTCTGTCAGCGCATAAATTTCAATTTTAAACTAGAGTGAAAGTGTTAAGCTGCAATTAATATAAAAACATTTTTTATTGAAACCAACCATGTCTTTTTTTAAATATGAAAATTGAAAGCAGAGTCGTTCGGCATTGAAGTTGTATGTCACTGTAGAAAAATTTTTGTAATTTATATAATATCTCAAAGAATTATTCAACAAAAATTTCTCTGATTCATCGTAAAATTCACTTTTTAGTTTTACCTTCAAAATATTTAAATGACGTAAATAAAAAATATTTATTTTATTTCAGTCAATTAAAGTACTTATGAAAAAATTATGAAGTTTAATTTTATACAGTCCTTTGATCCTAAGGAATCATATCCTGCAAAATACTCTTGACACTTCAACTTTTAAATAAGTAAACATTCCTATCTTCTGCGATCAAATCTGACAGGTTTATGAAGTTTTTTATATAACAGTTTTAAAGCAATCAACATTTTCATAATCACAGGCCAATCACTGTCGAGAAAACCTGGGAGGAGATTGACGTATCTTCTTTGAGACAGTCGATGAAGTGATTTAAAATCGCCAGTTACAGAAGAGTGATATTCAAATTAAATTAGTCAGTTTTAATGATTGGTTTAGTTGAGTGGAGTTTAAAAATTTTTATTCAAAATATTGATGTCTCAAGAATATTTTATTAAGGGAAAAGCACCTATGTAAAAATTTAAAATTCGCAATTCATCGGAGCATTTACTAACTCAAGTTATATAAAATATAATTATTTAGTTCATTTAGACAGTTTTAATAGCAGATGTATCCCAAAATTAGCTGATGGTTGCTGATTAGAGTGATTATCCTATATATATATATTAAACCGTGTTTGCCTTAAATTAAACTGTTTTCTTGAATCAATAATAGAGATATTGTAAAAGATCATAGAAAAAATTTCCTCCATTTACTTTTTAGAAGATATCATATTTCAATATATATATATATATATATATATATATATATATATATATATATTTCATTTCATAGACACGTGATGAAAATATACTTAACTTGCAATAAGAGATTTATTTATTTTTGTAATTTGAACTTCTGTTAATGTGATAGCAATACTCTGATAAAAGCTAATTTTTTCCCATTGACGTGCTTGTGCAAATTAAATTTTATTTTTATTTTGTGCGACATATATTGTTGAAAAATATGGTTAAAATATTTCTTTAAAAGTTCGTTAAAAATCGAAATTTAATTTATAGGTTAAAGCATTACTATCATTAAAAAGAAAATATTTGGAGCTGAACTTGCCAAAAAAATGCCGAAAATTCTTTTAATTTTTAATTAATTAAAATTCTAATTAAAAATTCAAAAAGAATTGCTCCGAGGTGCACATTTCTGGTCTCGTAAGTATACACGTGCCAAATTTAGTGGTTATTGATCGAACAGTCTAGTCTGTAAAGCGCCAACACACACACACACATACACACCGAGCTTTATTATAAATACAGATTTCTAGCAAATTGCTGAATTCGAATTTCTCCCGCCACGAGAGAAGGGATAAAAATTCCTAATAACTATGTATTTCTTTCAAAGATGTCAAAGATGCCCTTTCCAAAGTCGATACGTATAAAATAAATCCCTATCAGAATCTCGTTGTAAAATCACTAAAGGGAAAAATGTCGTGTCTTTCGCTCTTGTGTTCCGCCTTTCATCCCCATGTACAAATTACGACTGCCGTGGTAAAATACAGTTAATTTCAAAAGCTTGTTTCTTTTACACACGCACCTGCCAACATTATGATATATATATATATTAATATGTAAATATATTTTAACAATACTTTGCCGAAAAGATGGAACTTTTGGAATTTTAAACTTCATTTTATTTCATCACGGGAGTCATAATTTATACGGAGAAAAAATGGTAGGAAATGCGCCAGTTTACATCACGATTCAAGAGTTAAACAGACATTAATTTTTCCTTTCAGTTATTTTACTAAGAGATTTTGATAGGGATTTCTTTGCCGCGTGCAGCTTTAGAAAAGAGAATCTTGGGTATCTTTAAAAGCATGTTGTAAGCATTAGGGACTTTCAAACCTTTTCCCGAAGCGTAAGAAAATGATGAAGTCATCAGTTTTCTAGAGCACGTGTAGAATTAATTAAATAAAAAGTGGGAATTGGATGAGGAAATAATAGCCATTTCAGAATAAAGTTAACATGGGATAATTTAAGATAAAAATTTGTAACTTAATCTAGATTTAAGTAATATTTTAAAATATCATTACTGGCATACATACACGATCGCGCGCGCGCGCGCACACACACACACATGTATATACACATATTGTTTATCCTGTGAAATACGAATTTCAAAGCTTTGTCCATGTTCAGTTTTGCTTACTTTAACTTACTTCTTCAGGGAGGAAGCGGTTTTCCCCAAATCGTCAATTTATAAAAGTTTTTAAGTTCCTAGATTCAATTTATTTTCAGAACAAAGTATGATTGTAATTTACGTTGCAAGACAGCTGTTAAATTGCGCTTTTTCCTTAAGACCAGAGGCTTTTCCTGGAGCTTTCTTTTGTTGCAAACTAAACTTACCAGAAAAGTTATAAAAACGAATAATGATTTTATACTTTTTGTACATTTCACAGTCAGAATCTGCCTAAGTACCAATTTAACGAACACATAAAAACAAGCAGCCTCAAGCTTCCACCACCACCACCAATATTAATTGCTGTCAGCGCCATCAAACACACAAAAGCCTCAATAAAGTGGTACTTCAGAAAAAGGAAGGGGACGATGTCTGACGAATTTTCCTATTTTTGTACACATTATCATTTATCAGAAAAACGACAATGAAGTGGTTAAAATAGTATAATTTTCCCATTGCGTCTTTGAAGGATTAAGTGGCGTAAGTGGCGGTGTTGAGTCACTCGCGTATGTGATACATTTCGGACGAACCGTGCGCGCGTCGGGTAATAACAGTGATTAGCGATCAAAGTAATATGCTTTTTGTCCGACATCTATTCGTTACGTGTCCTGGGGATTGTTGCAGAGAGAAGAAGAAACAGTTGCCCTTGCGACAGCTTCTTCGAAATTGTCATTAATAAAAGTGCATCGTGCCATTTTTTTAAACACCTTATCGATTTTTCAAGCGTAGTCATTTTTATGTATGAGTAACAATGAAAGAATTGATACTAAGGAGGAAAATTTTCATTTTTTTGACGGTAAAAGAAGAAATTCGCAACTTTAGAAAAATTAAATGCGGTAGGTGTTAGTTAGAAATGAATTTTTAATTCGGTTTATATTTTTTAGCTTTATTTTTGTCCTTTAAAAGATTAAAATTTTCACTTCGCGCATTAAACGTATATAAACTGGTTGCAACCGTCAAAAAAGTATTGCAATTATCAAAAAATTGGACTTTGGGATTTTGATATATCTCCAAGATTTAGATCTTTCTCAGTCAGATCAAAAAATCATTTTTGGATTTATATTTGTCTGCTATTAATAAACATCATAAATCAAAAGTGAAAATGACTAGTGGAATTAAATATGGTATACTGTTTTTGCACCAAAAGTTTAAGTTATTGACAAATTTTGGAGGAACTACATAGAGAGAAACTCTGCATCTGTCAACCATGTTAAACAAACATGATATTTCAAAAATGCAAGTTGCTAAATGGGTAAAATGAACAGCGGTATACCATTTTTTGCATCCAATGCGTAATCGATTCTGAAATTGGGCATATTGAAAACTTATAATTTCAATTAAAGTTTTTCCTCCCTTTCCTTTATTGTGTTGTTATTGGCCTTTTAGAATACTGTTTTTTTTCCATCAATTTACATTTCTTTGCTATTGCTTCTTACGTCATCAATTTCCGTCATGCATGTATCATTCTGACGTCATTTAATTTTTTTTTAAATGCGCGCTGCCATTCGAAAATTTTCAACAATTTGTACTGTAACCACAGCTGTGAAAACTATTACTTTAAATCATCACAATTTCAAGAGTATACCTTCGAATAACGATATTTGAAATTTTCTTTCCATTGATTGTATGTATAGGTAGGTGTCTAGGGATTCATATAACATTCATGATTTTTTATGACCACCATATAGAACATGTGGTTTCATCAGAGGATTTTGGATAAGGATAAACTTTTATACCATATTTGTCTACGAGTCAATTGTCTGTTCGTGTATATGTGTACGTTCGTTTATAGGTCTGACTTAATGTATAAACTACACAACCGATAGTTTAGGGTCCCTACTTTCTGAAAGTGCCCTCTCACCCCCAAAAGAATTTATTCACGAATACTCGTGGATAATTCGTGGATTCTGTTTTTAAAATTTTGTAGCTCACTTTTTTATAAAATAATAATAATTTTTATATTAAAACACTTCTTTTTCTATTTTTTATTGAATTTTTTAATAATATGTTGAGATTATCAATGGTAGATAATCTTGGTCACATTTAATGAGATTATATAAAATATTCTTCGTGCCACTCCTGAAAGCTTTTTTGCCACTTGAACTAACTATATACGTAATTTTGAGTTCAAATAAAATATTAAGGTCATAAATGACACAACATTCATATACGTATGGGGGGGGACTGAACAAAAAGTATATAATGGGGCAGAAATCAAGGTAAAAACATGACGAAGAATTCCGAAAATGGTTTATCCATCCACGTTTCACGACTCAGCAAGGTAGTATCGTCGAAACGTGGTAGTCTTAGTGTACTGAAAAGAACAATTCCTTAAATGGAACGAATTAACTCAGGTTAAATTCTTAAATGACTATCACTGCAAGAGTAGTTTATAAGCAACAAATATTATGGAAAATTGAAATAACAAAACATTTAATTGAGAATTACCTTCGAAATATTTGGATTCAGTAACAGATGTATAAGACAATTAAAAATCTAGATTTAAAAGTAATTTTTTAAAAAATAGCAAAATAATAATAATAATAAACTATTAAGAAAACTACTAAGACAAAGGCAAGGCTCAAAGTTTGTCAGAACTTTTGACTTGTCAGTCAATAAATCCACTACGAAATAAATTTGACCATACTGTTATGTATACAAATTTAAAAACATGGCAAAAAAAAATCCCAAGAATAGTTTTACGATTTGAAATTTAAACAGTTCTTAATTCTAATTTGAATAAATTTGAATGCATTAGAAAGATACTTAGAAAACCAATAAAAGTACAGCATGAAATTAGTCTGAGAATAAATAACATTAAAAAAAATGTGAATCCCAAGAATTGCAGAAGCAAAAGGCAGTTATCTACTTGATAATCTGGCCATAATAGCAATTTCCGAATATAGTTCCGAAGCTGTACTTTCATTGACATTCTGGTTTATGAAAACGGCTGGTCTCTGTATATTCAAACGATTCTGAGCAGCGTTTAAAGAGGCTCCACAGAATTAAGCCAGGAAAGTTTTTATTTATCTAAAACCCTCCCAAAGAGGCAATCACTACCCCTTCATATTACCACAAAAATTACACAATAACAAGTTTATATATTAATACAATAATTATGTATATTAATATATTATATACATAATGCATTAATTTATTATATAATATGCATGTTTATCAAGATTTTAGATCACTATACACTGCAAACACAATCTTCTGTAGCACAATCCTGTTAACGATGCATAGAACTCTACATGGAATACTTTAAAAAAAAAGCTTTTTTTATATAAGGCCATTAACGCATTTCTACTGAAGCAGTTAATATATTTTATTATATCATCACCAATTAGAAAAGATATCACTACAGAATAGCAAAGAAAAATTAATAACAGATCTCGCTGTAAAATAGTTAATGAAGATTAGTCATATAGGAAAATGTCTGCAAACTTTCTTCAAGAATAAAATTTGTACGATTTTCAAATTAGCATTGAAATCCCTCTGGTTTTTAGGATATCTCATCCTTTCTTTTTTCTCTCTCTCTTTCTTTTTTTCTTCTTTGTTTATTTGGTTCACTTCACTGCTTTTTTTTGTCAATATCACACAAATAAAAGAAGTTTTAATTTTCCCTTCCAGCAAACGATTCTCATCCAACTCCTTTCAAAATTGAAAATAAATAAATAAATAAAATGGATTAACTTTGTTAAATAAATTAAAAAATTATTCAAAGAAAAAAAACGCAGAAAATAAAAGACGTTTTCTAACATATGCATATTTTTTCTGCAAGTGTTTTCAAAAAAAGGATTAAAAACTTATGGAAAGGTCGGGAAAATGAATTTCACCTCCACTTCACCTGAGGGAAAAAAAATCGGCACAATCTTTCTTCCTTCAGGAAATTAATGTCCTTGCTCGACGCAGCTGCAAACATCCGTCACGAACATGTTTGGACAGAGGATAAATTAAAACGGTAAATGCAGCTAAACATTTAATTAATGAAACAAAGCCCTCTTTTCAGAAGCTGTACTTGTTTGCGCATGTTTCTTCTTTGCCTCTTCATCTATCGCTAATTGCAGAAGAGAATATTCCACTAACAATGAGATTTTAAAAAGCATTCTTTTTATTTAATAAGGAATTTCATAAAAGAGATTGAATTCTTAAAATATGGATACAAAAATTCAATTTAGTTTCTAAAAAAAATGTGTGACTTTATTAATTTTTATAAGCACTTTTATATTTAACTTGATTTGTTTCATGATTTTGACAATAGATTTTTGAAATCGATTTTCTTTCTAATATACTCAAGTATTTTGAACTACCATTTAGTTCAAAATCTTTATTCTCTACAGCCATACGTCATTTTAGTAATTTTGGAGTTCAATTATTAATTGATTAATTAAATTTAATTTTAATAATGTGCTAGAGATGCTATCTGGTAATGTTTCTATAAAAAATAATAGAATTAAATTTATTATTAGTTCATTTAAATAATAAATCAAGCACTTAAAAGAAAATAAACAAAATTTTAAAAATTCTAAATTTAGATCATTAAAATTTTTTGTAGAAAAATATCAGAGGCTCCCGATGATTATTTGCTTCGCTTCCATATATTCAATATGAATTCTAAATTTAAGTTTTCGCAGTTGACAACGTCTTTATCTTTCTCAATAACGTTTTAAGAGACTCTCCCACAGAACTAACTATTCAGGGAGTTTTTAAGATTTTGATTTTGTGAACTTTGTCCGGTTCACTATATGTTTGAGCAAAAAACACATGTTCCGGAATAACCGGTATGACCATGAATTTAGAATATTTGTTACGGATATTATTTTTAAAACGCTCATGTTAAAAATGATTATTAAATTTAATTTTTTAAAAAATTTGATGAAAAAAAGTTAATTTTAAATAAATTTATAGTGAACGTGAATTCTTCCTAAGTTTTGTTGTATATCTAAAGTAACGGTATAAATATTAACAGGTACTGAACCTATAATAAAACGTTATTTGAAACGTTCTTAAATTCAATATTTCACTTGTAGGATTCACTGCCTCAACCTCAACCACGCACGATTTCCAGCGCTTTCTATCTCCCGCAACTCCCTTCCAATCCTCCCTTTATCCTCAGAATACTCTACTCAGGTCTCTTTCCACATCATCCAGCCACTTAGTTGGAGGTTTTCAGCTGGCCCGGGATCCCATAGGATTTTTAAAAGTGGGTATTCTTAGGGCGCTGTTTTCAGGACTTCTCCAGATATGGCCGAGCCATCTTAACCTATTGTTCCGGATAACCAGTGTTATATGTGGTTATCTATAGAGTTTGTATAATTCAAAATTGAATCTAGTTCACCAATATTCTCTCTCTAGTACTGGGCCAAAGATAGTTCTAAGGATCTTTCTCTCGAACATGTTCAGAAGACGCTGAGTGTCCAAGTTAGGAGTAAAAATAAATAAATAATAAAGTTAAAAATATGTTGAAATGTGAAGTTAAATTAGATACTTTATCAAAAGAGGAGCCTCATAATGTGCACAGCCAAGAGTTTGCTACTAAATCAGCCACTGAATTAAATGCACATTTTTTATTCGAAGACTAAAATCATTATAAAAAAATCAAATGCTGTGTTTCATATTGAAGTGTCAAATAAGCAAAACTTCTTAATGTGCAGAAGCGAAAATTTTCACGCAGTCTGTAAAATCCCGACCTTTTTACTTTCTCCTACACGAAGAATAGAGAAAGTATTGTAAACGTCAAAAAATATCAACTCGAAATTTTAACGAATTTTCACTTTTTAAATCTCCCTGATATCGGAGAATACATTTTTCGGAATTATGTTTGGCACTTGTTTGTGACAAAGATAACTGAAAAACAATTTAATCCAAACAAATGAAATTTGTGGTATAGTCTTTACACCAAACTTGTAGTTTTCCATCAAATTTCGAGTAAAATTCAATTCAAATGAAGTCCGTCTGTTTATCCGGTTGTTCGAATATAAGTTAACACGATAATTGTGGTGAAGCTTTATAAGCCAGATAACAGCCTCTGGATAGGAGTGATCACTTTTGTCTAGTGGTCATGTTACTCGGCTACGAACACAAACGTTGCTATTACCAAACGAAAAGAATTAGATGGATAAATTTCGCACACATATTTAACATCTATAATGTAGGCACCTATGAAATTTTGAGCCAATTCTAACAAAAAGTATCTGCACTTTCGTCGATCTGCATTTTCAAGGGCATATAAGAGCAATAGCTCAAAAATACAATAACTTAAATAAATTTTGGTTCAATTGATCGCCAAAAAACTCGCCAATTGATCACACGATAAATTCAGTAAAAATGTTAAATTCACTCCAAAGATCAATATTTCCTAACTATTGTGCGCCAATGTATGCAGTTCGTTCTCTGCCTTAACCAAGGTCCACTATTTTTAGGGGGGGGGGTAACATCTTTATTAGAGGGTATATGAAAGAGTTTTGGGGAAACTACTCCAGCTGGTTGCTTTTGGCATTTAGCATTGTTTATTACTTTCTAACCTTCATTGGACTAGAAAATCACGAGATTTCAGTCTATTATTTGTAGTTTGTTCAATACGGAACAACGATTCACTGAAACTACTGATCTGGAAAGTTGTACAAAAAGTAAAAATAAGTTCCATCTATTTTATGAAAAATATATTGCTTTCACGTATTTTGATTCCATTTACTGAAGTCATTGTTAACGCCATCCAAATGCTAGTGCCAAATTTTACCAAGTTAAGTTAATATTTCGATTAAAAAAGCTGTTTCTTTTTTTAGTTTTCAAAACTTTTGGAGAAAATTACTTTTAAATTAATTTGTAACGAATCGACATCAAACTAAGGATGCTTCTAAAAGAGAGACGTCAATCAATTATGGAAATTCGTGTTCCGAAGTCGAATGTGACCCTGACATTTCCCGTCTACTTTTGTCCATGAAGTTTTTCGGGTGAAATTTCTAATTTTCGTGAGCACTCAATCCGTTGGCTGTGGAAGGTCTCTCGCCAGGTGCAGGAAGTGGTGTTTACAGACCAAGGACAACCGAGCTGCTGGTCACACTGCTCATGCAGGCAGGATACGGGTGGAAGTGACGAGGACATAAAAGTAAATTTAATTACGTATTAAAATCCCGAATGAAGTCACTCACTTTTAATGCGGATTTAAATGAAACAGGTTTATTTAAAAATAATAATAATAAGTTATCCATCCTGTATGTTTTGCTTTGGGATTTTGAATGGAGTGTGTACATAAAACTCTTCAATGAGAGAAAGTTGTTCCATTTTGTAATGATTTTGA
Source organism: Argiope bruennichi (assembly GCF_947563725.1). Taxonomy (NCBI): domain Eukaryota; kingdom Metazoa; phylum Arthropoda; class Arachnida; order Araneae; family Araneidae; genus Argiope; species Argiope bruennichi. The sequence goes on along the minus strand of NC_079151.1, from coordinate 62,213,439 downwards.
AGGATATACATTGTATGAGCTCATCTATAAAATTAATTTTTAAAAATCGATTTTGTTCGCCATAGGATTAAATTAAATTTCTTGTCAAATTCACTTAATTCAGTTAACTAGATAAAATAATAAGATAGAGTTTTACATTAGAAACTGGCTAAAAAAACGGAGAGGTCCAGAGAAAATCCCAGAAGTAGATAGAGAATAATAAAATTGTTTATCATAAAAAAAAAGAAATTTAAAAAAATCTACTCTTTCTTTCTTTTAAATTATTTATTTCCATTGGTTACATGAAAGAGATCTTATTATCAAAGCTATCAATAACTGCCAGGAGAGGCAACAAAAAAAAACTTTTCTAGAAACAATTTTTTTAATTAATTCTTATATAAATAATATATTAATGCAACAAACCGGATAAATCAAAACGTCTAAGTCAAAGTCTAGAAACGATTTCTTTCTTTACAGATGAAAATGAATCATCTCAAAGAAAGATATTTTTTATATTTAATTTTTGTTTTTTTATGGAAAACAAATTTTTTCGATTCTGAGACATTTTCTTGGATTTATTAGTCGAAAACCAGAAAAAAAAAAAATAACTTGTTAATAAGATGCTTATTCATTTTAAACACATTTTAAAATTTGGAAAGATGAATTTCTTTTATTTAAAGTTAATTATTTTTGTTAATTTTTTTAAAAAAATAAATATAACAAATCTAATTTGATCATTTATAATTCAAATCCAAGAGACTTTTGCAATCTAGGTTTAGTTTAATTTAGTTGTATTAACGTTCCATTTTAAAGCAACACTGGGGTTTTTTTGGGGGTGGACCTTTAATTTTGAACAGCGGTCAGATGACGAGGACGGCACCTGAACTGCCCAGGCAGCCAGATAGTGGTAGAAATAAGTGAGATTGGAGAAATTGCTGAGATAACTTTATCACTGACTAAACACTCTAATTGGAACATCTTTTGAATGCCCATTAATTTAACATGCATCTTAGAGGTCATAATGACCAATATTGTATCCAGAGGGTAAATAATAACACGAACTTAAGTCTAAAAGACAATACTATTATTCATAAGAAATCATGCTGAACTTCCGTTATGTTAGGTAAGAAGGTAACCAGATGTCTACTTTTTCGTATACGAAGCACATATGCATAGAGAAATTAATATTATATATAATTCGGTATGTGGCCTTTACATCCGAATTGCGGATCCATATTAAATTTTGAATTAAATCCTCCTAATCCGTCTCTGCCGGTCCTTGAGCACTGAGCAAAAATAACTCATGAGCACAACGGAAAAGCACGGAGGACATCTGGCTTATGATGTAAATACCAGAATTTTATCAAATTTTGAAAAATTCTCTTTACTGGCAGACAGTCTATCTATTTATTCATACAGTCGATACTGCTTAGTTCAGTGGTGGAGAGATGGTTGACTATACACAAGAAGTCTATCTATTCATGTTTATGCGATCGTGACAACGCAACAAAGAGTAAAAGTTGGGAAAAAAGTGTTCCTTACGAGCTAATGTTTAGAAATTTAAGCTAGTGAATCATCTTTTATATACATAATAAAAAGGGTTCATCTTTTTCTGTACGTAGTATAGAAAAAATATAGTAATCGACAAAAAAATTCAAACTTTAGATTTTGACAAATCTCCACGTTTTAGATCCCCCGTTCGAAACACGCATTTTTAGAAAATGTCCGTCCGTCTGTCTGTCTGTAACAAAGATAACTCAAAAACGTTTTGTGCAATTCGGCTTACGGTCTTTACACCAAATTTGAGGTTTCTGTCAAATTTTGAGTAAAATCTGTTCAGAGGGTGCCCATCTGTTCGAATATAAGTTAATATAATTACAAAAAGAAGACAGCTAGATAGATGAAATTCTGCAAACAGATTTAACATTTACAGAGTAGACACCTCACAAATTTTGAGCCAAATCCAACTAGAGATTGACCGTCTGTCGATCTATACTTTCAGAAATATGTAAATACGATAACTTAAAAATACAATGACTTTAATATATCAAATTTGGTCTGGGATGTTGAGACTACAAGTGCAATTTTGTGTCAAATTTTTGTTTCAATCCGTTGTGAAAATCCTGCCTAAAACACAAATTCAATTTTTGGATATTATTAACGCTTGCCAGTGATTAATCGCCAAGAGATTTAGTAAAAATGCGAAATTCAAACCAAAAGTTAACGTTTCGTATCTTTTGTACGCAGAGCCATATAAGGTTTTCTCTGGTATCATAAGTTTATTAGAGAATATGCGCGAAAGTTTAGGGAAGACAAAACCCGGTGGTTACTTATAGTAACCTATTTACTTTTAATTCAAATCCAGAAATATTTTTCAAGTAGGAGTACAGATTCTAACACTAGAAACCTAACTTATTTGACCTAAATGGAGGATTAAAGCATTTTGCAATAAATAGATAATGTACAATGTGAGGCCCTTTTTATAATAAGTTGTTCAATTAAGTTTCACGTTTCGATAAATTTTCAATTGAATGTTGATAATTTATTTTAGAATAATTACTTTATTTCAGTAATTTTGGTAAATGCATATGCTTTTATTTATTTATTCTGATTCACGATAACGTAGCAACCAGGTTTATACACAACGTTATATAAATACAAAGATCGATCAATGGCGTTGAGACAGTAAGGGAATATAAATATCCTGCGAGGCATGGAGTTTGGGTTGTGATATTTGGTTATTGTTTTTATGGCATTTTCCGAAATCAAATATAATGATTTTAGTTTAGTTATATTAACGTCCCGTTTAAAGCACCACTAGGGCTATTCTGGCACGGACCTCGTAATTTTGAACCGTGGTCAGATGACGAGGACGACACCTGAGCTAGCACTCCCCTCTCCACACCACACAATGGGAGGACGTTTGGCCCTGACGGATTTATCGTGCAACAGGCCCCCTTACACGGCGGTTCTTCGGTGGAATAGGGTCTCGAACTTGAAACCCTAAGGCTCAGAAGCCGAGACCTTACCACCAGGCCACCACGGCCATCAAATATAATGAAAGAGCACACAAAAACATAATTACCTGAGCATTATTTATACTTTAACCTTTGCACTCGAATGTCTTCTCTCATGTACCATTCAAGACGGTGCATCATTTTGACATTTTTTTTTTAAATTTTAATTGTTAAAAATACCTGCAGAATGGTGAAAAGATGTAGATTCATTTTTCATGGTAACTGAACTCAAAACAATTGTATGTATTTATTTTTTGGTGTTGTTAACAAGTTCATGCATTAAGCGAATAATACTACATCGAATTACTTCTCTGCAAAGGATTAAATCGCTGATGATGAAATGGCGTAAATATTTCGTTATCCCTCAAACAGTTTACCTATGCTACGCCAGTTCGCCAAATCCTTCAACAATGAAATTGATAGTTCAACGAAGTATTAATTTATCTTAATATTTCATAATTCAGGAAAATTATGATTTTTATAAATATATTACGTAATTAGGCTAATAACTTTTTAATAGATTTACGTCCTTTTTAATAGACCTATGCCCCTTTCCCTCGGTGTAGAGTCGCCAAATAGCAGTGAAAAAATCCGCCACCGATGTGAATACTTTATTGGTTTTAACCATATACTTCAAACGACAGTAATGTTTCAGTGCATCCAGGGAAAGTTTGATGACAGAGTTATTTACTATATAATATGATCATGGCAGTTTCGAATTCGATAATTCAATGTGCGTGCCTCTCACGTGCATCTACACTTACACTAAGTAGTTACACTGGTATAAACTCGATTTTCGATGTCCATTTTTCCTCCCTCCCAGCAAGCATATCTAGAATTCTCGAGAAGCCTCTCAAGTCCATGAACCCCAAACGGAACGGAAATGCCGATTTCCGATAGAATTCTAACCCATTAGTCAAAATCGGAAGCACGGCAATGGCAATCAAGCAATTATAGATAAATCCTGAATGGAGTCAGTGACAAATTCGAGATTATAAAAAGTAAAGAAGAATCCTGTCTCAATCAAAACGAGTCTATTCATAGTTTAACCTTGATTGAGTGGCTATCAACTTCCCTTTAAAACGAAAATCCGGACTCTTTTTATCTTGGCAGCTAAATCATTACCTCATGCTGGATGTACTACATTTTCACTTTTTTCGATCATATCTCATTCAAGGTTGGCTCTGTTTTGACTCGTTTTCGTTTAATTTCACTCGAATTGCGCAATGCTATCCCTCGCGTAAACGAACACTTGGAAGGTAGGAATTCAGTAACTTTAGTTGGTGATGTTTCACATTAGGTTCGTATTTGATCATTGATTTACAATAATGGAAAAATTTATACTCTGAGCTACCTTACTGAATTTGCCCTTTTTCAATCTTCCCTTAGACAGTAGATTCGTAGTATTCTGTTCTGTATTAGTCATTTTATAGTCAAACTTATCAAATCATCAAATTCTAATCTATCAAATTTATAGCATATAAATTTGATAGATTGGCTAAGAATTTTATTTCAATTACTTTGATTTCTCATTGATTTTGTATATTTCTTTTTTGAATATTGATTGACAAGAATGAGAAAGTTATATGCTATGAAAATACTGTCTTGCAAAAGGATTTTTAGTCTATCTTACACATAAAAAAATTATCTTTTACTATAGTTTCATATCATTTTTCACTAATTCCAATAATTTTATTTATAATTTAATTCTTTACATAATCTGTAACAAAGTTTTTATTATTCCGGTCAAATTAATCGTAAAAAATAAGATTTTTTGGGGGGATGTTTAAGATTTTTGACTTTATTTGAAAATAATTAATTTCATTAATTTGAAAATTAATAAATAAATTAAAAATTATTTTTTTGGACATTAACTTAGAAGTAGGATTTTTATTTCTGCTTTTATTTCGTAAAGTACACATCTTTTAAAACTTTTTTTTCTATATTTCATTTTTCATCATATTTCTTTTAATTTTGATTTTTTTAGGATAAAGTGAAGAATAGTGTGCTCCCGAGTTTATCGCCAATATTGAAACCCATCGGAACGCTCTTCTAGCAACCCCAATGCTGTTTTGTTTACTACTTTTTGCAATGGTTGAGTTGTACATAAACTACAACTATATTATGAAAAAATGTTAAATTAAAAATATTAAAAAAATATCGATTAAAGATTTTAATTTTGTTCTTCATTATAATTAAAAGTTTATTAAATAAAGAAAGTTAAGCTTATAATTAAAAGTAATTTTTTTCTTTCTTTTTTTTTTAATGTGAATACGAACAAAATATTTATTCTTTTGCAATTTTTAATCGTCAGTTTGTGCTTCAAAAAAATCGTCTGCATTCTCACTTTAAAAACCAGCTGCAATGGAATTCTTCGCAGTTCTCGTAATTCTTTTGCTGTTTTTAACGTTTGGTTCCCTTCATAATTTGTTATGTCGGGAATATTTTGAACTTGTCGAATGGATGAAGGGTGAGTTAAATATGTATATAGTTATTTTTTTACCAGTTGATAAAGTTAGGAAAGGATGCTTGTTTGAAATTTTGTATTGAGAATGGTTTGATATCGAACCGGCAGAATGGATGAAGGATTAGTGGAATATATTTTTTTACGAGTTGATGAATTGGGAAAAGGATGTTTGTTTCAAATTTTGTATGGAGAATGTTCCGATTGCTTCTTTCTTTTCTTTTGGTTATGTATTTCTGTTATCCACACAGTCCTTATGTTCAATGTGTTAGTGAAGCTACTAGGTTCCCATTCCCGCTGCTATCAAAGCCGTAGGATGTTTTTTTAAGTTATATAATTCTGCCCGTTGCCTTCTACAGATGCCTTCGACATCTGTAGAAGGCACCGGGCAGTAAGGGGGAAAAAAATAATTTTCAGTAAAAAGTCCTAATTATATGGCGGGAAATGGTAATCGTAACTGTTCCGCGGAAGTATTTGTTTATTTTGTCCGCCATCTTTATTGGCGACTTGGCATTGTTGGTGCAGCAGGGTGCACACTATAATTCACTTTTACCTTTTTTCAAATAGCTAAGTGAGATTTTAAATAAATGCATTCCATATAAATAGTGTAATAGACAAAAGAAGGTAATATTTAGGCTCACAAGCTGAAACTCAAAGCCAGCTAATTCACCCATAAAAAATGATAAATAAATAGCATATTTAATAAGTAGCATACATCTCTGCTTAATTGAAAATCTTTTAAGTATAAAGTTTATTGGGAAGAAAAATAAAATATAACTTTTTTTCTTTCTTTTTTTAAAATAGTTCTGATTATGTATATTTCTTCAAAGTGCAATGTGTTTCAATGTTTACCATAAGAGAGAATCGGGACAAACTTCACAACACCTCAAGAGCAAAATTCCAGTTTTCTTACTACGGCAACCTTCTTCCAAGTGAACACTGTATATTAACTTCAGATTTTGCAACGCGCCAAAGTTTAAAATTCTACAAAGGGATCGCCAACTTTTTAACGTTCCCAAAAACTTCTCAATGTAATTATGATGTCGGAACAATTGTTTCATAGATCGAACTTTTTAGCAAGTCCAGCAAGGTTAAAATGGTACAATGAATTCTGGACCAAACGTTTAATGGTAAGTGTCTGAAATTTCTGTAACTTTTCCGTCGTTCTTATTTTAAGATGGAATATATACGCTATTTTCAGAGTTGAATATGAAGTTCAACGTATTGAAAGAACTTCAGAATATTTGTGATCATGTACAAGAGACCTATACCACGTAGTCTTTTCCCACAATTAAATTTGTACTTACAATGGTCGGGACGTCGTAAGTTTGAGACCGGATGATTGCAAGGTTCGAGACTAGATTCCACCATGACATGCATTAGATTTATCCTGCGGATCAAAAATATTTACATTTGAACATTGGAGAAGTTTGAAGACGGAATGGTCAGATGCGACGCCATCTTTAACTCATTTTTGAATGGCAATTTATAGCACAAGCTACGTCATGTCGCCGGCTGTTTTCATAATTAAGTGTGTAAATAAAAGTTAAGATGCACGAGTTAATTCGTGAGAGGTTACGAATGCTTGGCATGAAAGCACGAATTAATTCGTCAACGGCCTACTGTGAGTCAATATCATTGCGATGAAAATGAAGAAATATGTTCTAAAACCGCTTTCATGCAGTTTCAAAACGGACGTTAATTCTTTGACCAGATAGATTATCATTCATTGTTATATCTATCACAATGAATGATAATCTGCCTGGTCAAGAAAATCATTCAGTATCCAGGCACTCAAAAGATGTTCCAGTTAGTGTTAATTAAATTAATCTAAACACATTTCATTATGAATTCTTAAACTGTTGTTTTCCGAATATCAAATCGGATGCCTTCTCCTGTTTCGGGATTGTACTATCCTGATTGAACTAAAAATCTATAGAGTACTTTCGATGGTGGGTTATCGAATTATACAGCTTTTGAACTATTTCATGTTAGAATGCTGATGATTGAATGTTTCAGAAGTGATTGTTAATGATTTAATGTTTCAGAAGTGATTGTTAATGATTTAAAGTTATATTTAATGATTGAATGTTTCAGAAGTGATTGTTAATGATTGAATGTTTCAGAAGTGATTGTTAATGATTGAATGTTTCAGAAGTGATTGTTAATGATTGAATGCTTCAGAAGTGATTGTTAATGATTGAATGTTTCAGAAGTGATTGTTAATGATTGAATGTTTCAGAAGTGAAGTTAATGATTTAAAGTTATATTTAATGATTGAATGTTTCAGAAGTGAATGCTAATGATTGAATGTTTCAGAAGTGAATGCTAATGATTTAATATTATATTTAATGCTTTTTTTTTGTTAATCTATATAATAAAGCTCAATGTGTGTGTGTGTGTGTGTGTGTGTTGGCGCTCTACAGGCCAGGTCATTTGACGTACAGCTACCAAATTTGGTACATGTATACCTTAGAGGTCGGGAATGTGCACCTGGGGTCCCTTTTTTTGAAATTTTAATTAGAATTTTAATTATTAATTAAAAACTAACTTTCCCGCCAAAAAAATCTTCCATTTTCCCCACCGCCAACTTTTCCGCCAAAATAATCTTCCATTTTCCCCAACGCCAAATGATTTAGGCTTTAGTTCTTTTTTTCTCCCAACAGTAATGAGGCTAGGGTTAAGATTTTTCGGCGGATTATTTCAAACGATTCTGTTTATTTTCTTAATGTTTTATGCATTTAAAATTAAACATTGTTAATTAATCCATGTTTCAGATTCATTCTGAAGTACTTTTGAATTAAAATAACACAGAATAAAGGAAATTAAAAATGTATAATCTGCATAGCGTTACCCCAACTGGCGTAGAAAAATTCACGCATTTGCGTTACCGTAAAAGGCGAAGAAAATTCACGCATGCGCACTGTGTTCTGATTGTTGGCATGGCAACCATTAACAACGGACGATTTAAATTACTTTTAGGTTCGTTGTATGCTTTTGTAAGTAAATTGTATTTATGTTAGTTATATATATTTTTTGTATATGCTTATATTTTTAAGTACATCGTTTTTTAAGTAGTTTTTTTAACCTGTTTTCAATGATTCAATTTTTTTTAAGGTTAGTTGCATGCTTTTGTAATTAAATTGTATTTATGTTAGTTATATATATTTTTTGTATATGCTTATATTTTTAAGTACATCGTTTTTTAAGTAGTTTTTTTAAACCTGTTTCCGACCGATTATTTTAAACTATTCCTTTTATTTTCTCAGTGTTTGATGCATTTAAAATTAAACATTGTTAATTAATAGATCTGTTCATGATGAATCTGAGAAAATTTTGTTGACAAATTCTTGAGATATTACATAAATTAAGAAAGATATTCTTTAGTGCCCATAAAATTTAAACGCTCAGTGACTCTATTATCAGTAATCATATTATTAAAAAAAATGCTTTGTTTCAGTAAAAAATATTATTATATTAATTGCAGATTAATCATTTACACTTTAATTTAAAGCATAAATTTTACGAGGGGTAACAGAAAATTAGAGAGATACATATCACGTTATGACTGAAGGCCTTTATAATATTATGAGTGAATTATATGACAATCAAAATTTGAAGTTTTAAAATATTTTGCTGAAGAATCTATTAAAGTTGGAATTGCGTAAAATATTTAATGGTACGACCGGAGTTTAATCCCCTGCTTGGCCAAATTTTTAAAAATCGCCAATAACGGCCTTGCGAAATGTTCAAAAGGAAAGGAGCAGATGTTCAATCATAGTGCATAATAAAGATTGCCAGCTTTGGTGCGTTATCGCAACTTGACGAAGAAGGGGGTTAAACTCCGGTTCAAGATATTTAATTATTAAAATTTGAACGAACATTAAGATTGGCGAACCGGCTGGTCGCCAAAGGCGGCTAGTGATTTAATATTTCAGAAGTGAATGTTAATGATTTAATATTATATTTAATGGGGGGGGGGTTAATGACTTAATGTTCCAAAACCAATAATCCGATGCACAACATAACGGGCCTGACAATTAAGGGATTACTGTTCGGGGTGGAGGATATCATAGCATCGTATTAGATATTTACAAAATACCTCTACATTTTAATATGTGGAAACTTTTTATGAAGTCACATTCTTTTAATGTCGATATTTAAATTCGAAAATATTATATTTCATAAAAGTATATAGATTAATTTTTTGATGTTCATTGATTTATGTATCTTACATTCGAGAACATATTGTAAATTCTATTGTTGGAAGAAATAAAAATGTTGTTGAAAAGAATTCTGTTGTGAGAAAGTCGCCTAAGCACTGGTTTACAGATTTTTTCAAATATATGAGTATATTCACCAATACTCACAAGTTCCAAAATATAACAACTGCCTATACTTTTATCAACAGCGAACAGCTAACAAAGATTTCGAAATTTTACAGTCTACTTCTTTAATAAACTTTAATTTATTATAGCACTAAATCGCTCGAATCCTCAAGCAAAGGCTCTGACGTAATACTTAACATCTGTTACTAAATTACCGACCGATTATGTAATAAACAGTATTTCTTCACGACTCTGCGTTGAATCTTTTTTTTATATATGAGAAAAAGTTTTACGACCCAAGGTGTTTCATTTTTGACGCGCATTTAATTGGTTCTAAAATGTTTTTTTAATATATTTCCAGACTGATTAAGGAAAAAATCAAATCAGATAATTTTAAGCAAACTTCAATTTGAAATTTCATCTTTTTTGGTGGGGTAAAATAATGTTTCGATACTCGCTACGGTTTTATTTTCTCATCTATCCAATTAGATGACATTAGATAAATTTTATCATCCGTTTCGATAGTCTATTCAAATATCACTTATATTCACTTATTCAAATATGCATCCATCGAATACTTGAAGTGCTAATAACATATGTGTAATGTTTAGATCGAATTATAACGTCATTAAATGATTTAATTTTAATTTATAAATTTAGGAAGCTATATTCAGTGCATGTCTGAATCTAATTATAGATCGAATTATAACGTCATTAAATGATTTAATTTTAATTTATAAATTTAGGAAGCTATATTCAGTGCATGTCTGAATCTAATTATAGATCGAATTATAACGTCATTAAATGATTTAATTTTAATTTATAAATTTAGGAAGTCTGATGTTCGGCCATGCCAGTTAAGAAGTTAAACTTTTGACTTACTAACCTTTTAATTGGAAGGTATATTTTATCTGGGGCACTTATTATTTCAATATAAGCACTTGAAAGAATTTGAGATACAAAAACCTGTCTAAATATTGTCTTTTTAAATAGTTGCTGTTTTGATTGTTATGGATTTGGTTATTCTGTAACTCGATGCAAATATATCATTGTACACAAAGAGGGGGGGGGAGACTAAAAATTTGAATTTTTGATTAAATATCAAGTTTTTTTATGAGGATCCCGAAGATTCAATATCTAAATTTTGAAATTTGATAGTTGTTGAAAAGCATTTATTAAACGCGAAAAAAAATAGAGAGTATTTTATATTATCAATGGCTGACAATGAATCATATTTAGAGTTTAATTAAAATATCAATTATTAACTTTTAAATGAAATGTCTAGCATATTTGGATTGTGCTTATTAAAATTCTAATTGGCTAAAAATGAATTATCGCCTATCCGACAGCAGTATTTATTAAAAATTCCAGACATTATATCCGTTGACAAGGCAACACCAAAACATTTATGTCATTACTTAATTTCCGCCGAGCTTTTTCATTTCTTTTACTTGTTAAAGCTATATGTCATTCGAGACAAGCAATGCGCCAAAAGTTGGCGATTTTTTTCTTTTTTTTTTCCCTTTCGCTTTTCCGTGAAATATTCATCAGTAAAATTCCCATGTCATAACTATTTTAAATCATTCCAGAATGAATTTCTCGCCTTAATATATGACACATTATGAATCATTTGTGAAAGTTGCGAATTCTTACTTATTCATTAAATTACCGAAACTTCAAAGCTAAACTCGGAATTTTTTTAAAGGCAGGATCGATTTAAAAAAAAAAAGAATAAAAATTATTTCATTCATGCTAGCCATTACTATCAGATATAATTTCATAAAAAATTATTTCTGATAGTAATGGTATTAAATTATTTTGCTTCATAATGCGACTATTTAAATATATGGCTGAATCTGACAGCAATGTTTGAACTACATTTATTTTATACGTAGAAATCTCCCAACAAAGTTTAACTTCATTAAAAATTCCTTGAAACGTCGATGATATTCCGTAATGTTTTATAGATTTTTTTATTAAACAACTTATTGTATGTGTGTGTGTGTAAGGGGCGAACTCGACGACATGCAAAATACTTGGTAAATTAATTACCTATTAAGCAAGAATTTTCATGCCTAAAATTGATTCCCCTCCCCCCCCCCCTTAGAGTCGATTATTTAATAAACGAAAATATTATGGAAATCGTCCGGTGGTTGAGTAAATAGTCTGATTAATGGGAGATGACGTTTTATTTTATGGATTTTTCAGAAAACGCGAATCTTAGGCTATAGAAATGAAGCCATGATGTACAAAGAGAACAGCACTTGTAGTCACGAATAACACTCAAACAGACAGCATATCTAATTAAATAACAGCGCTCGGCGTAAAACAACTAGAGAGCTCACTTTGCGCTCAACACTCTAAATCAGAACTCGATTGACTCGAGTGGGGAGATCTCGCATTTTTTCCCCACCATCTTTCCATTGTATATAACTACATTGTATATCTCCGCATTTTTTCCATTGTATATAAATATTTCAGAAGAATCGATGGATCGCAGTTTCTAATAGAAATCAAGTCCTCAATGTCGTCACCAAGATCGTTTAAATTACATCGTATTTGTTTCAAATTAGAGAAAAAGTTCGTATAATAAACTCAAACAATTTGTAAGTCAAAATGAATTTAGAATGCCGAATACAGGAATTTTCATTATAATTTTTTTTTTTTTTTAATTTTCCAGAAAAGGCGACTAATGTATAAAAATTGCTCAAATTTCAGGAAATTAATAAGAGGTGCAAAAATATATTTCTTTCGAACGGCAATTATCTCTATTTGACGGAACATAGGTTTTTTTCTACAGTTATTAGCAATGCAATTGTACAAATGATTAAAGAATGCAAGTTTTATGAATTATAAAATATTAGAATAATATTTTATAATTTAAAAATGTTAGAATAATTGTATTAAAATAATATTTTATCAAATTGTTAAATTCCATTTCGAACACTAGCAGAACACTTGAGGTATTAATAAATTGTTTTCGAACACTTGCGGTATTAATAAACATTGAACATTTGTGAGAATACTGCAGAATCGCGAATCATAACGAATAAATAATAACACATTCAACTTCAGAATATTAATAAATTAAAGAATTAATCTAAAATAAATCATTAAAATGTTGATCAAGTTAAAAATGTGTTGAAATATGAAACTGAATTAACCAGATTTTAAAAAGAAGGGGCTCTTAATTCGCACTGCTTAGGGCATTAAAATCCTTAATTCCTTAGCCATTAGAAACTACATTATAGGCAAATACATAGGATTTATCATCCAAAACAGCACAAAATGTTAAAAAAAAAAATTCCACTTTAAATTTTAAAATTTTGGCTTCAAGTGATTCCCTATTGTGACTATCTGCGTCCCAACTTTCAAGGCTGTTTTAATGCGATGTAGTAACTAGAATACCGAAAACTTGAACATACATTTAAAAATAAATGCACATTAAATATAAATAGATAATAACGTCTGTGAATAAAATATTATTAAAAAATATGATTATTCAATACTCGATAATGTTTAGACCCGGTATAAAGACCTTAAAATAATAATAACCTTGGACGCATTCTGAATCATTTTTATTGCAGTGGTCTTCAATTCAAAACAAAGTAATCGCTAAGTAATCAGAAAATTAATCTTTAATAAATATTCCGATTCAAACCAAAAGGTTTACTTTATATGGCATCAATTTATGCATTCCTAGAATAAAATCCAAATCAGCTTTCGCAATGGCTCTTAGATTTCCGGTGTAAATTTTTTACTAGAGTCCATAATTCATTTTGTTATTCAACGATTTCAGTCTTTGATACGCAATATATTTCCAAAAATCTTTGTTTACTTAGTTAAAAGTTATTCATTTTCAAATTTTCATTTCTATTTGATATTTTATCGAAAGATACTTTCAATTTTGTTTTTTCATGTCAGAGATTTTATTGGTATAATGCAATAAAATAAACTTTAATACGTCGTTTTGCCTGGGCTCTGATTATTTCAATGATGAAAATATCCTTATGACGTCGCAGTTATTCAATAATATGCCGTCCTCAGCAAAAATAAATAATAAAAAAAAAACCTTATTGAGATTAGAATCCGAAATTAAACAGCATGACAAAGGTTTAAATTTCTATGATATGTTCTGTCAAAAAAATTAAGAAAGAAAAAAAAATACCTATATATGCTTACTAACGTAATGTTATTTCAATAAAAGTGTCGCGATTATTATTATTGAATGCTATTTCTTATTTAAAAAAAGAAAAGTTAGAATTTAAAAAATATTTTAAAAGGTGTGTGACTACGTTCGGGATGAATTTCTTTAAAAAACTTTCGAAACGAGTTATATTTTTGAATATCTGCATACAAAAGATAGAAAAACATTTATGAAATCAAAATATACCCGTAAAACGGCAAATGTTTTTCAAATAATGATTAAAAAAAAAAAAAAAAAAAACAGCTGATTTTTATCTTAAAAAAGATATAAAACAAAAATCTTCTAGTTTAGAGTTTTATCAAATAATTTGTCTAAAATGTTGTAAATAGCTTAAGAAATATATTATCTTGCTCCTAATCTAAAAAAATAAGCTATATTTCTACCCATTCTTTAAATATTAGTGTTCGACTGATAAATAACATGAAAATTTCCTTTTTTTTTTCACATTATGAAGCCTATAAAATATTTCTAAATGAATAGATTACCTATTCTGTAGTTCAGGAACTGCAGAACATATTGAGAAATTATTATACAATATGCATTAGAATTTAATTTGTGAGGCTTTCTAGCAGAAAATTTTATCAAAAATTAGAATTTGTGGAAATAGTATTTAAAGATCCAAAATAACATTAAATCATATGTAAGAATGAATATAAAAATAAGTGTCACTTCCTAAAAAATAGACTTAAGAGACTAAATTCTAACAGTTTTATAAAGAAACCTGTTAAAATATTAAAATTAAATAAAAAATGTTCATAATTTCTCGAAATATCGTCTTATTAAAATAGACACCTACCTTATATTTTATCAATATTATTCGATATAATAAGCATTATAATGTATTAAAAAGAATAGGATTTTAAAAAGTAGAAATATACCATTATACTTAACGGTTCAAATAAATAGTTATCGCCCTTTTAACCAAGACTCAATAATACACCGTTCAGATTACTAAATAGCTTATATTAGGTTCCTTAAACGACGTATTTAAAGAGGTTTTAATTTTTAAAAAACATTTTTATTTCGCTTACTACTTTTAAAGACGCTTCTGTTTTTCACCAATAATTTTACAGATTGCAATAATCTGCGTGAAACTAATTGATTCGAAAACTTCGGAATTTAAACGTAAACAAGGATAAAAAGAAAAGAAAACTAGGAGGCGGTTGAATTAACATAATTGCTGACAATTTTCCTCGTCGGTTTCTTAGCTCGGAACTCATTTCTTCGGCTTCGCTTTTAATTTAAGTAAAAATGAGTCTGAGCGGAATTCCATATACTCAAACATTTCAAATGCTAAGTAAATTAAAACATTTCAAAGGGCGATCCGTTACTAAGCAACGGGTCTGATCTTCTCCTTTCCAATCACAATTCGGTAATTTAACTGTGAATTACCAGACAAAGAACAGCTCCGATGGCTTCTTTTCTCGCGTATTAAGCCTAAATGAACTGAAAGGGGGACAGCTAACAAATTTCTTTCCAATTTAAAGTATGTCTTTTCTTTGGATAATGAAACAGAAACTGAACTGTAGAAATAAGAAAAGCAGTATATTGGGAATCGAAAGAAAAGAAGTAAAAATCTGGATGATTGGATGTTCTGAAATGTCTCCAGCTGATGACTCAAATACTGATATTTATCATAGCGCAACGACCTTTTTCTTAGAACAACAGTATGTAGTTGTTCTCTTAAAATGATGTACAGATGAGAATGGAGTAACTATCGAATATTGGCTTCAGAAATGAATAGTGCTTCAAAAAATTCTGTCAAGAGATTTCAATTTTAAAAAGAAGCTGTTTTGTCCATAATTAGGAGAGATTTTTGATGCCAACTGTGAAATAACTGAAAAAAATTTTTAACCACAAAAAATCAGGCTTTATCTTTGAGAGACAAATTCTAAAATTTAATTTGTTATGTATGGTGATATTATAGTACAAAATACTAAACGAAATTGATGCTATTCTTCAAGCTAGGAATCTTGATATTTCTCAGGTTTCTGAAAATTGAAATAAATTAAGCTGTTTTCTGCTGGAGATCTGATAAAGGTTTCAAAGGTAAGCTTGTGCATAGAAAGTTAGCCTCTTCTTTAGACTTTGATACAAGTTTTAAATGCCAAGAAGCATTAAAATTTCAAAAAAAAAATCATGGAACATTTTTCTTACCATAGGAAAGACCAACCTATGCAAAATAAAGAAGAAAACTTTCATGCATTTTTTAAAAAATATTAGATACTGTGTAAGTAAAAGGCTTATCTCCTTTTTCATTCAAATGTTTTGTGGTATTTCTGACTTTAATAAATACTCTGAATAAGAAAATTTCAATTTATGTCAAAAGATAGAAAAGGCATAAACTGATAAAAATCAAATCTGCTTAAACGGTATAGAACTTATACATGAATTATAGTTTTTGCAAAATTTTGGAAAACTAAAGCAAAGTCATTGTCAACAATTAAACGCATTCCTTTCTTATCAATCATATTTCTTTAAGCATTTTATTAACAATTGCAGTTTCAGCAGAGATGTCATTTTTTAAACTGAAAATAATGAAAAATTACCTCAGAGTATGGGTCTAGTGAGATTGACAAATCATATAAATATTTGTATTGAAAATGATATATTAAGAAAATTATATATAGAATTACTATAAACCAATCTGCTAAAACCAGAGCCAGAAGAGTTCAATTTCTATAATTTGACTTCTGCAAAATGGTGAAATTACTTTATATGAAATTGATTTAGTTCATTTATTTATATGCTTGTTATATAATTTGTTAACTTGATCGAACCCAGTGCCGGCGTCCTGGCCTAGGGGTAGTGCGTCTTCCCCGTGATCTGGTGCCCCGGGCTCAAGTCCTGATTTCCTGTGTTCTATCTGTGAGGTATGTGAAAGATCCCCCCTATAAAAAGGGGTTGTGCAAGCGGTTGTATGATTTTTGCGTACCAGTCATAAAACTGTCAATCAATAGTCTCGTTTACAATGCGGTTGTGTTACTGATAAGGGTCAGTTCTAGAAGAGGTTACAACATTTTAACGTTATCTAAAAGTGCCATATTTGGCAAGAGTTAGCCTGATGTTTGACACAATTTCGAATACTTAACGATACGTTCATTAATACAATTTCGTGCGTTTTAGTACTATATGAATAATTTCCACTTTGCTTTTTATGAAACGTGAATTGCTTTACAATGTATTTATTCAAAAATGTATGATAAAAATCATTGAGGAATGACATTTCTTCTCATATAAATAGTGTATCCACTTCAAATTAATAATCATTTCTTCTAGATTTTAGATATAAATGCATGACTTTACATAAATATAACGTTTTACATTAAACGAAAAATTTGCGTTTCATTAGTTTTTGATTTATTTCTTCTTGATTCGTTTATTTAATTCAATAATTTCGAACATTAAAATATATGTTATTTAAATATAGGCACTAAAAAAAGTTTATTCTTTAATTTAAAGTACAATTAAATGAGGTTAGTGGTATTCAAATGATTTGTAAGTAGCAAAAAGTTGCAAAAGCAATTCTTGAAATGCCGTAAGTACTAAGAAAAGCTTCCAACTACGGATGCTAAGTTTCCATGCTATATCACTTTTTTATAAAAATCAGTTTCCAGAGTAGAACGCCATTACAAATTTAAACTTTTCTGTTTATCATCGTATATTTAATTTAAATGTTGTTACATTTTTTAAAAAATCTGTACTCTGATAAAGATAAATTATTTGTTCATTATATGACTTTGCATTTTGTATATGAAATATTGTAAATATACGGTGCATAAAATAAGCAGCTTACTAACTCAGAAGTATATTAATATTTTGCTAACTGATCATTTGTATCTGCGAAAATTTGTAGGGGATATTAGCTGAATTCACATTTAATTTTCTTCTAGTTGCACTATTTATTAAACCATAATCTAAATCTACTGTTAAAAAATAAATAGAATTAAGAAAAATGTTTTTTACTTTAATATATGTAGTATATGTTCTTCAGAAACTTTAATTTTATTGACAATTGTTCTTATATGTACAATAAATCATTAAAAATAGTGTTGAATGAAGTTCTGGTAATACACTCTTCAACAATATACATCTGCACCTTTATTGAAATGTTTACTGATTAGCTATGCGTTTTTTCCATATTTTAAACAATTTAATTATTTCTAATTTCAGAAGAATTCATGGCCGTTTTAAACCTTCCAGGGGCTCTGAGTTAATGCAATTCTCAAAGTTGAGTTTAATTTAATTTTTATTCAGCAATTTTAAGTAGTAAATTTTGAAAACTGAAGTCGCAAGTCCCTTTCTAAAAAGTCCATTTCAATATTGTACAAATAAAAAAAGTGCACAATCCAAACGTAAAATTAATTTTAAGCAAAATATCGAAAACAAAAGACAGCTTTCTATAACACTCTAAACATTATTATAAAAGGAGGGAATATATTTTTTGAAACTGTAAAGCTCCAAATTTTTTAGAATTATAAAATAGTATAACGAATAACTTGTAAATTGTTATTAGGAATATTACTAGAATAAAGTTCCAAAATTAATTCAATCAATACTTGATTACGACTTGAATAAATTTGACTTCAAGGCCGTCTGTCATTAAATGAAAATATAAAACTAAATATCTTTCTACAACTATTAAAAATTATCAAGAGCTGAGAATATTTTTCTTTATTGCTTTTTTTAACTAATCACTCTTTGTTAAGATTTGTCATTTAATCAGACTCGTCATATTTAAATACTTCTTCATCAAACTAGAATATTATGTTAACTTACCTGCATATGCATTTTGCGATTAATATTTATCATAAGTATTCTTTATAAGCTTCTTATGCATTCTACTTTCAAAATTTACATCATCAATGGAAAAATAAGAGAATACAGCGTTTCAAAATTATCTAAATTTGTAACAAAGACACAAAAGATAAAAGAAATCACACTGAGAATATTTTTAAATAATATTCAATACATTGGGATATTATAAAAATCAAATAAATAGTAAATGCGGGATAAGTTTAAAAAATAGTGAAAAATGCTTTCTTACGTATTATTATTCCATTTTCAGTTGTAATGTTTCATTAAAATATCCCGAATTTTATTTTTAATTCATAAAATAAAATAAGGACTGTTTTAGGAACTTAAATAACAAAATACCTGATAACATACGCGCGCACACACACAAAGGAGGGGGGAGGGGAGGGAATGGAAAAAATTGACTTTTAACACGGAAGCATATACTTTAAATTTCACAGGTATCTCCAAATTTTTCGTTTAAAATTATTCAAAAATTAAAGTGTGGAATATTCAGACTTTGATCTAAAAGTTTTAATTAACAAAATAAAATTTTCTTCCAAGAATAAAAGTGAATTATTATTTATGCTTCTATCAGTCTATTTAAAATATCGACCATTGCACGCAGAGATACTAAATTTAACACACGTATATTTGGGAGAAAGAAATATGCAATTCAGTGCATTTAAAAATATTAATACAAAAAATATTATGCCTTACGTAAATTATCTTAAAATTTTTAAAAAATCATTAATTTTATTGGTTTATCAGTCTTTGCGTATTTTTATTCTGTAAAAAGAATACAGATCTTAGATAGCATCTGGGTTTTATAATCAAGATCTTCCGTTTATAAAATTACGTATGAAAAGATAAAATTTTCATATAAACGAGAATACTAGATTTTTAAATATAAGATATATTTTTATAACTATATCAGGCTTGTTAAGTTATTTATTTCATGTGTATATGAATTATTTATTTGATTACCAGATTTATCAAAAGCTTTGAGCAGATTTAATTTCAAATAGTAGGAAATTTATCAACTGTTAAATTCTCTTATTGACTTGTGTGTTATTAATTAGCTGAAATGCACATTTAAACAATCCACTTATCTTAAAACAATTGGAATCGTTTGTGATGGTAATAGTTAAGTTTAGGCGTAATTGTTTAGAATGGAATTTCTATTTCAGATTTTCTTTTAAAGTTTATTGATTTTCATTTGAGAACTATATTTAGCATACTTTGACTGTGAATGAATAATGTAGAGAATTGATATGATTTGAAAGTAAAAACTATTTTTTTACTGTAAATTTTTAGAAAGTTACGGAAAAAAGTCAATATTTCTTTTAATTTTTGATTAATTAAAATTCTAATTAGAAGTTCAAAAAATCCCTTTCCTACCCATCAAAGTATATATTTGCCAAATTTCATAGGCAGACGGCTGGCGTGCACAGAGCCAGCATATACACACTGAGACAAAAGTTTTTTCCTTGTGTTTAAGTATCAAAATTTAGTTAAAATACCAATACATTTTCTCGCCAAATATTCTTGCTAACAGATAACAAATGTTTTAGCAAACCTAGAGTAATCACTCCCTACCCCCTTTTTTTCAAACAGCTAGGCATGATTTATTGGCCTTACATGATTCGTTCGCAAATGTCCGTACGCATTTGTCCCACTACCGTGCCAGCGAGTGTGCACATGGCACCTTCATATGAACTAAAAGTCAGACTTCTGCCCTCGGATGTTCAGGAACCTTTAACCTCAGAAGCTACTGTACAAACTCCGTTTGTCTATGGCAAGTGCCATAAGTAACAGCAACAACATCAACATCGAATCCTATTTATGTGAAAATAAATTTAATGTGTTAAAATAATGCAATATTATCAAATAATTAAAATTAAATAGTATTTATTTATCCACATTGTTATTATGTTATCTACATAACGTATCTCTCTTTAGCAATAAATTTTTCAAATATATAACATATTTGATAATTATCGATAATTATCAAATAGTTAACATTTACTGTATTTAACATATTCTAATTTTAATTATTATGATTAATAATTAACAGTTTTTAATTTTAAGGTGACAGTGTTAAGCAATGCATTATTTCACTTCGTTTGCATCGTCACTTTTTTATAATATAAATATATGTATAATTCTTCAATAAATATTTGAATGCAAGTTTTAATAAAGCATAAAATTCTTACACATTAAAAAAAATAACATTAAAAATCTTTTTTTTTTTAATATTATTTTAATGCCAGTAAAACTTCATTCCGTTAATCCATTTTTCTGTAATATCACCACTTTATAAAGACGCTCATTTAACGATGGCGCCTTCAACTCTACATTTCTAATGGACAAGCTATTTATTAACTGCTGCCGATAAAAGGAAATCAAGCCGTAGGCAAAACTACTTTAAAAATAGATTTTTCAAAGAGCAAAGTCACCAAACACATGACAGAATGTCATTTAAAAAAAAATCAAAATCTTGTCTTCGAATAGTAATTAAAATGATTAACTGTCTTTTATAATTGCAAGATTTGAGATTGCCTTGTCTACTGCAATGATTGAAAGATAAAAAATGTTATTGTATAATTTTTTTTTTTTTTTTTTTTTTTTTTTTGCTGGGCCAATAAGGTATTATATTACAAATAAATTAATCTCCAAATAAATATATAAACAAATTGAAACTAAATACATTGGATTCGAATAAATCAATATCTTTAGATTGTGAGTATTGCACTACTTCTTTGCACTAGCATTCAAAGTTTGTATAAACGAAATAAGCTAAAAACATCTACCTCATCGCATTGGAATGGAAAACATTGGAAAAGATTTTGTTACATGAAGTTTAATTCATTTAATCATAATAGTACATTTAATATTTCATGTTTGTTTTTCGCAGTTACAGAAGCTACTGCAACAGACAAAACACGAAATAATTACTTTAATAACTGAAACTAATTTTCTTAGTCAAAACAGATAGAAAACGATAATGTTAATTAGAACCGAAAAAGAATTCCTTTTTAATGTTAAATCAAAGTGTGTTGCAGATTTCTGAGAATCCTATTTTGTTCTGAAAAAAATTTTCAGAAAAGGTTTTTATCATTTCAAGCAATGCCAGACCGAATCTAAGCTTAGTTTCTTGGTCTTTTTTTTTTTTTCTTTTCCTTTTCTAATACTTATTTCGATATAGATTTTGAGCTTTAAAGCACAATTACGTTTACCTTTTTCTGGTCATTTTGTTCACACAAACCATAGTTGTCATCATTATTTCGCATTAATAAGTTACCAGTGGTGCGGATGAAATCTGCCATTAAAAGAACAGAGAATTATATTAGATCTTTATTTATGTTTTAAAAATAATTAAAATAGGAAAAAATTCTTTTCGATGAAATAGAATCGACATTTAAAAATTAAGTCCAAAAGCAGACAAGAAACAACACTAATAAAATAAGTTCTCAATAACATCAACAGATGGCGTACTAATACCCTAAAAAATGACCGAGCAAATATTCGTTCAAGGAATATTTTTATTCAAAATTAATTACTCTCTTTGTAAATATTTTACATTGGTTTAAATATATTTTTTTAATCCATGATTGCTACTTCATGAAAAGTGATCACAACTCCACATCAATTTATCGGCAGAAATTACTCACCACGTACCCTTTAATTACGAATTATATTATTTATAAAATCTTTCTTTCGTGGGAAATAAGCGAGCAAAATTATCTGCATACTTGATAGACAGGTGATAAAAATACTTTACTGCGAGATACTGCATAATTAGAACTATCGGGTGGGGGGGAGGGGACATTACATTTTCAAATTATGCCAATTTAAAATATTCATCGGCTCCTAACTCCTCATAAATGATTTTGTCAGTCAATCAGTATCAAATATTTTTATGATTTTTATTTTTTCATCATGTTAGACATAGATAATCCATTTTTCGGAAAACTAAATATTGGTCTTGCTTGTCTTTGGTTTCAGATTTAGTTCAATTAATTACACCAGGTGTCACTTCTACATATTTACAAAAGGCTTTTGATTTGCCGTTTTGTTTCCTTATATTTGTTCTATCTACTTCAATTTTCATGTTTAGAGAAAGTAATAAAATGTACTATATTTTAAATAATAGAATTTTTAAATACTAATTTTAACCATTAACACCATCAAAATTTATTAACTTTCATTTTTTTAATTCAATCAATGACATTTCATTTTTGTATTCGTTCATTTTTATTTTTTTAACGATAAACCTACGAAATAAATTATGAACCTGCATGACATTTTGAACTAAATATTTCTAAAACATATAACTTTTCTGCTTCAAGTTTTTTAAAAACTGATAGAATAAACAACAGGACACACATATCATTAAAACACAGTTTATTCATATAAAACAATCTTCACTTTCCACACCATATCTACATTGGCAAATGATTTATCATGTTCCAGATAACAGTACACAATAATTCCAAGTGGAACAAGGTAAAAAAAGTACTAATGTAATTCCACAAGTGCACATCATCCTGTTGCTTGGTACAAATACACTTCCAATATGATGACATCAATTTTTTCAATACTACCATATATCTTTCCACACTTTTATGTAAGATGAAGTAAACAACACTATTACAAACATCATATAACTTAAAACTCCAAACTGTGTAATTAAAGTAACTGCAACACATATCATTTACATATATAAAGATAAATATATTTTATGGAAATAGGTATCGAATTAATTTATTTATAAAATTTTGATATATCCATATTTCAGAAATTTTCATTAATAATTTCTAGACCAATAAATAAGTAAGAGTAATTTACGATTTCTAAAAAAAAATAATTCAAATATATTAAGGTAGTCTCAACTATGTGTGAGGCTGCTTTAAATAAAATAATAGTGTGCAAATACATTTAACAAGCATACACTTCATACCAGCTAAAAGCAACTAAGAATGTGCTCAGATTATTATAACCCCAAAGTGAAGCTACTGTATATTCTGAGTACATTTATGAGATCTAATGAAATAACATTGATGCAATTTTCCTCCAGATGTTCCTGTACAAGTGAATTACAAAGATAATGGATGAACATATTTTCACATCAGGAAATGGCACAGTAAGATAAGAAGTTTTTTAATTATAATTAATCACGAACAGTTACTTAAAATTACTAGTTATTTTTTCACATACTTTTCTCGTAGCATTAATTTTCCTTTCAAATAACACAAATATTATACAAATACTGACCTTGTTCCCACAACACTATGAAGTGACACACGTTGTCAAACAAAAAGTTAAATAATCTGAGCTGGACATACAAATTAACATAAAACTTGTGAGGTAAAGTAGACTAAGTATGCTCAGAATAGCATATTGATTTCAAAAATTAGAATATAAAAATCTTTTCATTTACTTATTTTTTTCTTTTTTAAATATTTTACATGGCCCCTAGAACTGTGCGGCACCATGATGAAATGGTGCATCATGGAGTGAAAAAATATACATTCTATTTAGTTATTATCTGTTTTTGGCTTTACTGAGTTTTTGTGCAACCTCACAAAAAAAAGGAGGGCTTCAAGACTGTACATGAAGGTATAAAACTATACACAATGATTAATTAATTACAAGTATACTTATACACAAGAGCAGAGATTATGTGGATATGGAAGAAAAATTAAATTCAGTGAAGATGTTTTCCCAAAACTTAACAAACTTTTGTACTAAGATGAGACAGCTATTGGAAAAGAGAAAGATATATAAATTTTGCATGTGAAGATACTGAAACTCTTTCAATATTTAGGAATGTCATCTATGTCTGTAATTTGGAAATAACATCATCTAAATGTTGCCATCAATAAACTTATTTTCTACATTTGCAAGAAAGTAGATCCTTGATTATTTAGCATTTTGGTATCAGCTGCTCATGGTTAGTAGCAAGAAAACAAAAATTTCTGTAATTAAAACTTTTAACAAAAAACAATTCGTAGAAGCTTGAATTTACAACTGGGTAAGTAGCCGTCCTTTCAAACCAAAACTCAATAAGGGACTTTATAAATTTGCTCAATAAAAAAATTATAAAAATAAAACAATCACTTTACAATACATGTATATCACTATGACAGAAAACAAAACACTAAATGCTATACTTTAAACTAAAAAAGAAGCTCACATAACTGCAACAAGAAACAACAAAATTACAAGTACAGATTAAAATTAACAACAAAGTGAGAAAGCTAATTCAAACTCACAACTAAGAATAGGAACTGAAATAATATGACTAATTTTATTACTGAGTGTAAGAAAGAAAAATTGGAGGATAAGACTTATAAAATTTTATATTCCTATATTAATTTTTCACTAGGGAAAAAAAAGTTTGCAAGAACTGATCTTTAAACACAGGCCCTCCAATATATTTTTTTTTCTTTCCGTTTCAAACCTGCTATCAAATAATAATTTACATTCTGTATAAAACTAATCTTTAAAAAGTTTTTTTTTATTTTCTCTTTTATTTACACCAGCTGGAGGAAAAATGTATGCCAAATGAAATATTAACTTAAAACATATCATAAATGCTTAAGAAGTATTTCAAGCAGCTAAAGCAAGAAAAATTTAAGCAATTAAATTATTCTAAAATTGAACATAAGGATGCTTTTTATACTATATGTAATTCAAAACATAAAGCATTAAGACATGGGGGAAGAAATACAGCTTTTTTAGCTTAGGTATTTAAAAAAAAAAAACGAAACAATGTTCATCCTTGATGTTTAATTTTAAAAGAAAGAATGATGCTTAAACACAGGTACGGGGAGTTTTTCATCTGAAATAACGTTACTACTAGCTGGCTACGTATAATACAACATATAACTGAATGTATTTTAATTGAATATATAAATTTTCCGAATAACATAAAATAAAATAAAGAAAAACACCTGTTCGCACACGATTTCAAGATGTTTTCATATAACAACAACAAAAAAAGAATCCTTCAATATTCATGACAATAGTCGCTCCAAAAAAGAAAACAAAATCCTTCTAAACTTGCAACGTGATAACGCTTCATCAGTGACAGTTCAGCTTTCAAGAACAGTTGTCCAGAGAAAGGGGAAGAAAAAAAAGAGCGGCAATAAAACAGAAACACGTGATGCGAATGGGTTTATCTTCTTGCTCGGTTGTCTTGTCATTTCCCTTGAGCGTCTATAAAAAGTCTATACGCAAGGCTCATTGAATACAATACTGATGAAGAATCAGGTTATCATGAAAATCTGCCGCGGAACAATGTTCGATGCGAGCAGTGTTACAGCTGGCACAAATTGTAGTAAATACGAAAAGTTCCTTATGTTACAAATTATTACAAAATTGAAAAACAAAAAAGAAAGTTCGAGTTCACTTTACCTTCCTTTCTTTTTTTTAAGCTCCACATTTGAGATGGGGGTAGGTACTTATGTCACATTTTCGAAGCGTAATCCAGTGACACCGAACCTCGTCTAACACGCCTGGAAATTCATGGGCAAACTCTTGTAATCCAACCAGTCATTGATGAATTCGCTGCATCCAACCATGTTCGTAACTTCTGGTGTTGAGTATTCAGTGGAATAGTTATCGAACAGAGTATCTGGT
The DNA here is from genome assembly GCF_947563725.1 of Argiope bruennichi. Lineage (NCBI taxonomy): Eukaryota > Metazoa > Arthropoda > Arachnida > Araneae > Araneidae > Argiope > Argiope bruennichi. The sequence goes on along the minus strand of NC_079151.1, from coordinate 62,187,003 downwards.
AAGAAATTCAGAGCGGCATTTTCGAAGTCGCTCGTCCACGATGGAAACTCGTCCAAAATATCAACCAGATTCGCCATGTCTGGAAGATCATTACAGGAACTGTCACTACTACTAGATGATGATGTCGAACTCGGGAAATCATCCGATTCGAAGGCAGGTTCAGATTTGATCGTACTCACAGAAGGGATGGGCGAAGACACAACATTATCATTCTCATCTATATCACTGACGGACGGTTCTGTCTTGCAGTACAGGCTCTGATGATCTTCGATGACATTTTTGGGAGGTACAGCAATAGAAGCTGATGGCAATTTCAAAATTTTGGGCGGCGATGGGGACTTTGCAGGAGAAATGGCCGGGATTTGTCTGCTGGCACCAACACTCTTTTTGGACACTTTCGACTTGGAGCGCTGTTGAGAAACACTTGTGGACGCATTCATCAACTGGCCTTTACTTTCAGCAATGGTGATTCTGATCTGCTTGGGAGATTTATGAGAAATCCTCTGTTTGGTGTTGTTCTGAGCGTTAGACGTGGTGGATAGAGAGGAATGTCTCGTTTTCTCTACTTTAGGGGTAGACTTTGCCTTCTTCCTTGGACGGTACTTGTAATTCGGATATTGTTGAGAATGCAGAATTCTCAATCTTTCAGCTTCGTCGATGAAAGGTTTTCGATCATCATTGTTCAGGGTTCTCCACAATTTGCCAAGTCTTTTGCTAATTTCGGCATTATGCATTTCAGGTTGCTGTTCACAGATCTTTCGTCTCTCGATCTGGCTCCATACCATGAAGGCATTCATAGGCCTCTTGATATGGTTGCTCTGTTTTTTGCATTGGGTGGCATCGGAATACGGAGTGAGAGAATTAGCATCAACCCTGAGAGATCCAAATTGAGGGAAATGTTTAGGCAAGGCTGCCTTGTCTTTTCCAGCAACATTGGGATTTGAGTTGTGCTGAAGTAGCGACATGTCCACTGTGAACTGCACCATGATACAGAGATCGCGAGAGTGGGGATGATCACTAGGGACCGACGATCCTGCGGTCCGAGAGAAGTTCAGCTGCCCGACGGAAACAAGATGCGGAGCACGGAGAGAGCAGGAAAAATTTCAAACCACGAATGACGAAGGTTGAATCGTCGAATGCGGCGAGGGGAAAACGAAGTGCGGTATCTACTCTCTGGCTGAGAGAGCGGCGTGACGTCACGTAGTCAACTACCCAATGAGAACATTGGCGCTGTGGTCAAGGTGAACGCCCCCGAAGCGCTTCAAGGCTAAAGAAGAGCTTTCATCTCGTCAGATCGCCGAGAGCTCTCGGTGCGTTTGGATGTAATGGTTTCGCTTTCGCTGTCGAAAAAGAGAAGTCTTCTGTGGTTAAGTTGTCTGCTGAGATTGGGATTTTAGCTGCTCCGATTTTTGCAGTAGAAAGATCATTCTGAAATTATAAGCAAAGGTATTAATTATAACGACACCAATGGCAGTTAACTTATGTTATTTAATACATTTTTCATTGTTTATTTATAAAAAACAATTATATTGATTTTGATATAGCCATTAAATAACAAAATGAATAAACGAAAAAATCGTCTGTTATTTTTCAAATAAAATTATATTTTTATGCCTACCTTTTTCAAAAATCAACTCTCTTATATTTTAAGTAATGTAAACTAATAATTGAATTCCGAAATATTATATAAAAAAAATTGCACAAGAAACAAATGATCAATATATAATACTTTTAATTAAATTTAATAATTTTCAGTTCATAGTATTTAAAAAAAGGCTTTCTTGGTGTTTACATCTTAGGAGTATGTTTTAACTCTGTACATTCGTTTTGCTTTCGACTATCATCCTGCATTCAGTTGTCGTACATTATAAACAAATTTGTTGTAAGTGAATCGAATCACTTTGATTGACAGATGTTTACGTTTTGTACGTACACGTATTGAATAAATTCATTTAACGTCAGTCCAACCTAAAATGAAATAGCATTTTTTTTTTCAAAAAATTATATAGTTTTGAAATTTTTATCACAATAATATTTCTTGTGTTTCTATCTTAATAATAAAAATTATTTATCGAAAAGGTAATGTTAGAAATGTATAATAATTTTCTTTTCGGTCTGAAATAATTTTTTAGACAATCCGTAGTTATTTGTTGTTAATAAAGGCTAACCAATAATTAAATAAAATTGGTTGCGTTAACAAAAAATAAGATAAATTAAATAGGATTTAAGTGAGTTACATTAAATGATGTTTTCAAGAGCAAGTCTGGAAAATTTCTTCATTGATTTTTAAATGTGAAGATTTTACTGGTTTATTGAAATACAAATTTTCTTTTTCATGTTGTAAAAACTATTATACAGTGCAATCACTAAAACATCGCTTAATCTTGCTCCCGGTCCATTCATTTTAATGTTAAAAAATATAATTATGAATTTCTAATACATCAATCTATTCATTTTGAGATCAATAAAAAACGTTGGAATTCTGTCAATCCAAATATTAAAATTCAACAAAATTATTTTTTTATTATCAATCACACTTCATGGAAAGGATTGGAAATATGGTAAAATACATGTTAATTTTCAGGTAAATTTACATGAAGAGTAGCATAAATTTCTTTTAAAATGAGTACAGCTAAAACTTAATTACTGATACTTACTTTGCTTGACAAAAGTAGAGAAATCATTACGCCTTTGCAAGATGCGTTAAAAAGTATCAAGACAATTGAGAATTCCATTGCATGTCGTTATGAGAATAGAGAAAAAAATAATTGGCGATATAAATTCGAGTTCAATATCAAGCGATGTGGCAATCTTTCGTATGATATTGTCTTTTTGGACAAAAAAAAATTAAAAAATTAACATTCCTTGTACCACTTCTTGAAGGGGAAAAAAACTAAGAGTATGATAGCAAAGATAGACATTTAATGTTTATCTATATTATTAAATTTATCTATAGTATCAAAATATAGCAGACATTGCGATTTATATTTCATTCTTATTCCTAAATGTTAGAACCAGGTAAATTAAAGTCACATCATGACAAATTCTATGGATAGCATAAACAGAAAGAAAGTATCTCGTTGCCTATTAAATTTAGGTTTTTATTTTCGCTTTGATGCCAGATTCTATAAGCAAAACTATAATAATTTAAAGGTTTTCTTTTTTTCTACTTAACATTCAGTTCGTCCGATTCCGAGATACAGATATATTATCAGGTAAAATTTCGAGAAAGAAGAAATATGTTTGAACGATTATTCATTAAAAGTTAATGAAAAAGAATTGTTGTAACTATTATTTCATAAAAGTTCTTAATTATCTGTGTGTAAATGAAATACTTCCTTGAATCAATTTGAAATTTTAAAATATTTTAATATTTATTAAGATTGTCTGGCATTATTATAATATACCAAAAGAATTCTAAAATCGTATTAAAAATTGACATTTTTGATTATGATGTACGGTTTAAAGTAAATGTCTTAAAGCATTTTGAACCAGTTCTGATAAATGCGCCATTTTCGGTAGTAATTCGATTTTCTTAACTCCGATAGTATTTCGATCTTAATTTCGATTTTCTTCTTGAAATAACCCGAGTCCAACTCGCCATTGAGCTAACTGACAGTAACGACCTCCACTGGATAGAAATTATTGAGAATTGATGCCTTTTATGAAAAGTTGTTTTTTTTTAAATAAGAAAAGTCGAAAGTTTCGATATTACTCCCTCCACTAAAATTAAGATAATTAAACTGGTTATCTGAATAGAGCTGACTAAAAATCAACTGTAGATCAAGGAGTTAATTAACGTACTAATATATTATACTGCATTTCGAAAAAAAGGGGAATCGAAATTAATATAACATCCTATAGGTGAAAAATAAAAATTTTATCTGATAATTTTATTTATATATTGTAACGCGTAGAATGAGTTAAATTCTGAGAATTATTATTAAAAGAATATTCCTATATGAATAATTTAATTACATAAGCCCCTGAAATACACTAAAAAATTCTACATTTATAATGCAAGTGGTTCAAGCATAAATGTATCATAATGCTCAACAGCAAGCATAAATGGATCATCTGAAGTAACGTTCTAGAAGCATTAAAATAACTTATGACTAACTAAAGTTAGTTATGCAAATTATGACAAGTTCCATATGTATCGTCTTGAAATGTAAAATATTTATGCAAAAGCAGCAAAACGTTTGCAGAAACATCAATTTCAGATTCTGCTTTTCAAGCCGAAAAACCTAAAGCATCCTTTTTTTTTTTCTAAACACAACTAGTTTATCATTAAACAGTGGCGCAGAGGAAATATCTGGACATCTGGCAAACGCCAGCTCTCCAATGTTTCAACTATCCATTTTATCGCTCATTTATTTATTTTTTTTAATCATGTCCTGTTCTGTATGTTCCGTGACTTTTAAATCGCACGTACGTTAGGGCGCTAGGGACAGCTGTTTTAGAGAACAGCTGCTCCATACAATGTGTGTACAAAATACTGGTTCCGTCATAGCCGGGTGTATGGCAAAGAAGGGAGGCAGCGGAGGTGAAGTTATATTGAGATGACTGGTCTGGGAGAATGAAAAAAAAAAGTATGCCTTTCACAGTTTGCAATGACCGAAATGGGAACATACCACATACATAAAAGAACCATATCAGCGCATTTTTTTTTATTAATATTTGTAAAGATTAGATTCTGGCAGATGTATGAATTAGCGGAATGTAGAGAAGTCGAAATTGGAGAAAAAATAAAAATTCAAAATAAATGAATCAAAACTTGGTTCCGCTAATATTATTAGAAATATGAAAAATCAAGAATCAAGAAAAAAAATTCAATTTATCGATAAATTAAATTCAAAATAATGCAAATTAGCAACGTACCTTTGTATTTTTCTGTACTGTTGTAGTATTTTCTTCATAATTCCTGAAGCTGTAATGCAAACATGAACAGTCTTTTAAATACTTTATAATATCTTTCTTTAATGATATTTATAAAGATATGAATGCTTTGATTACACTCAGATATACTGGTACTCAGATAATTCGACTAATTTTTTTGAGTATAGGGGCCATATATAATATAAGTTTTAAGTGAGAGAAGATTTAAAAATGAAAGAAAAAATCTCGATTTCTTTTCGATTTCAATGTAATAAAATTCAATATCATTCCGCCCCGTTTCATCATATAAGGATATAATGTGTCCAAAACAGCTTCATTTTTTATATTTAAAATAGCAATTTGATTCCTCTCTTAGTAATGTTTTGCCTGACATTCTTAATCTGTTATTAAATGTTTAAAAACACGTGTTCATTTAAAATTTTAATCATAAAATATGAAAAAATTTAATTCCAATTTAAATTATTTGATGATATTCGGTTAACAAAGTGGACATTGACATTTACAGAATTAGAAATTTCTTAGTTCACGAATTATTTAAAATTAATACCAAAAATCATTTATGAGGAAATGTCCCTCCCCTTTTAATTAATTACATAATTTATTTCATATTTTTTTTAAATCTCAATTTTAATGAAGATGTACAATGTTCTCAAAACTTAATAGTACTATTTTATACTCCGATCCGTTGGCTGTTGCCACAAAATAGAAATAACAAAAACTAAAATATAAAATAAGGATGAATAAATACACTTATTGAATTTAATACACCGGAAACAGCACATTTAAAAATAAATAATGAAAATAAACCGATTTCGCAAGATAAAAATGAAATATCTGCTTCTAATTTTTTTTTTAAAGTTTAGATTAAAACTGAATGGCGTATAGAAAACAAATCATTTGTGTTGTGATAAAAAAAATATTACCTTGATATCAAATATCACCCTGGATTGAAAATATAAAAGAGCAAGCAAGCATTTGTGTTCGAGTTTGGAAATCGGGATATGCGCAGCAACTGCCTACAATTCCCATTTCCTTTTCATGAATGTGTTAAATGCAAATTTTTATTTAATAAGCATTTTCAAAATGGGTTCTATCGAAGAAGGAAGGCAGTATGCACATTTCTGAAATTTTTTTTAGTTTATTTCTGCTGGTTCTGTATAATTAAAGAATACTGATGTAAAACAAAATATAATTTTATTATATTTTATATCAAAATATTTTTTCTGATGTACTAATATTATCTACTTAGTAAGTTTTTAATTGTTGTGACATTATGATAAAGATTAATTATACATAAAATTTTTCTCACACTTCTAAAATATTTTATTATTTATACCAGTAACAATAAGAAAAAACAAATCAGCATATTGGAGATCGTCATAATGATTTAAAAGTTTTTAAGTGGAATATTTTTACTGCCATACGTTCCATCTAATATTAAAGCTGCTTTTTAGTCCAGTATTGGGTATTTTACATGTTCATTAAGTGATGTGTATTTTTCTACAATTTTACAACATCTATTTGTTAAAAAAAATGATAGAAAACAGAAAGGAATTCATGTATTATACGCATGAACACTTCAATGATAACTTCAAATTCTTCTAAAAATAAACTGCAAAAGTAAGTGTCAGTATTCAAGTAAGCAACGAACTTAATAGTCATTTCCACTTTTATTAATGGAAATAAAATAAAGGGCATTCAAATAATTTAAAAGGACAAAGGTTTTGCTATCAAAAGCTCAATCATATCTTTAAATCGCTTAGATTTATTTATTTTTCATTTTTTTTTTAGATTGCCAAACAATGTCTGCACGTATTTTTAATCTAAAAGTCTCAAAATAACTTACATACATGCGATAACAGATTAAATTATACAATAAGAAACAGAATATTGCTATTACGTGTTATTAGAAATTTATTTGTATTTGTTCTAATCCCGAGGATTGTTTCTATTTTTAATGACATTCTAATTTTCAAATACGCATATTTTTCCATAATGAATTCTGTAAAATAATCAAATCATAAATTTGAACCAAAAAAAAAGTTTTAGCTAATTATTTAATGAAATTACTATTACTAATTTTGATTATTACTTAATTGTTTGAAATTGAGAAGTACTTTATTCAATTTCAAACAAATCTAAGACAATCTATAAATCGGCAAAATTAGAATAAAACATTTATATTCATATTATGTAAAAATCAAATAAGATTAAAAAAATATTTTTAAATCTATAGTCGGTGAGTTTAATGAATTAATATTTATTTTAGAATATATTTAAATCAGAAATTATATGATTTTTAATATTTTAGCAAAATATTAAAAATCAGATGCAAAGGTAAAACGCATAAACACACATATGTGCAATATGGTATAGTATATTGTTAGATCCTGTATTTTATTTATTTTTTCAGAATTTATGTAAGCATATAATATTTTTATAAAATTCCCTGTTAATCCAAAATGTTTTAATAATTACAAAAATAGCAATTATTTACTACTAAGTTGTTAAATTTTAATAAGGATTATTAACAGGTAGTCCCCCCCCCTTTTAAATCCTTAATTGGAAATATGACCATGGCAAAGAGTTGCTTTTCATAATTTAAATTTAACTAATAAATTCACTTAGATTATATTAGTGAATTATAATATTTTCACTTATAAGAATTGTGCATGGACTTCTATTATAGCTAGAACTACTACATTTTCCATTCACGTTTCACAATCGAGTTTATTTCTATCCTTTCATGTGGCAATCATCCATTCGAAAGTCGATCTCTGTTTACACAACACCGAATAGTTTTCAACCCAGATAAATTCTCAAGCATATCTTTTAAAATTTGATAGATTATCAGTTTTGAAAAGGGTTTGTTGATTAAAAATAGAAATCGCACTTGTTCTTATCTGTTTGTTGCGTAAGAGCTACAGTTGCGCATCACAATTACATCACGGATTCTGCGAGTGATGCAGAGGGAATTCCCAGTTATTTGAACAAAAACTTATCGGACCATGTTTTCAAACGCTGAAGTGGTTACAAAAACACACACATAAATATTAACATTTCAAATAGAATCAAAAGGTGTGGATTTACTTTTTATTTAATACTGCACTACAAAAGAAATGTGAAATTCGCCTTATTTCAACGACAGACAGTCCTTCCAAAGATAACAAAATATATCTACCATTCTTCAGCCTTTTTATTACAAATAAATATTGCATTAGAATAGTTTCGTAATTTCTCCCTCAAGGTCATTGCAGTGAAAATGACGATCTTTAAAAACTGGATGGCTTGATAGTTAAAATAATTTAAAGTTTATAAATTCAATTTCTTTTAAATTTATTTTAGATAAAAAGGATGTGATATATAAATTACTTCTAAGATTTTATTTATGCAATGAGACTTCCAAGAGAGAGTAATGCCGGAATACTCTTCTAAGAAGTTAGATACTTAGTTCCTAATTCCGAAAATCGTCATTACCAAGAAAGTGTTTTTGCAGAGAAAAACCAATCTTTAGTCTAAAAAAACATTTTGTTTTTGTATGCTAATAGCAATGAAAAACTGTAATGAAAAGAGATTAATAAACTAAATTCATATTAAGATTCAAGAATTCATGCTACATTTAAATTGTTATTTTGGAAAGAAATCCCGTAAATAAAATTTTTTTACTCAATGCTGTAAGTCAAAGGTTTCTAAATTTTGTACCGCATAAATAAGAATCAAAACTTTATCCTTGTAGTTTTAAATACAAAGAAAAGAGCATGTATATTAAACATATGTGCATCCTAAACACAAAATATTTAAAGGAACGCAGTTTGAACATTTTAAATATTCATTTAAACCTTTTGTATAAAGATTCTACTATCAAAAATAATGTGATGTACTATTACTGTTACTTGTACATAAATTGAGAACTTACTATAATCAATTTGTTCATAATTCTTCGAAATAACATTGACAAAAATTAAAAGCTTTAATTATCTTTTTATAATTTAAAATATTTAATTTGTGAATATAAAGATATTTTTTTCGTATTATATAAAATGGATTTATAGTTGGCTATAATTTTATGAGACAACATGGTTTAAATCGACTTCAACCTCAAAGCACCAAATAAATTACCCATAATTGTATAGATTTATAAGGTTTTTCTAAGACTATTTGCTATGCATGAACATCCTGACTTTCTTTTTATTTCTGCAAATATAAAACGTTCAATTTAATTTTATTTGCATATATTTTAGTATTAGTTTAGCCTAATATTATAATTAATGTCTACTAATAATTATTAATATGAAATCAGTAACAGGAGTGATAGACTGGAATCCTCTTAAATATATTCATTGAAAATACTTTTTTTCCCTTAAACTTGCAATTTTATATTTTATTCGCAAGCGATATTCTTGAAATACGAACTATAAATATGAAACATAAAAACATTCTAACAAAATTGTTGTACATTTTAAATGCTTGGAAAAGAATATGAAGAATTCACATCAAGTAATATCAATTAATTGAAATAAGTTTTAAATAAAAAATCGCAATTAAGTTTAAATTTCAATGCTTTGCACAGCTTGTTTACAACATTTAAGTAAATATTAAGTAAATACGGAATTATTACTTATCGCTTATAGAAGATGGGATTACGCAAACGTATTCAAGTAGATTCAGACATTGTAACGCGTAGAAAATAAAGATTTTAAACAAACACAGATAAAAACTGTGCAAAATATCACCATAATCTGTGATTTCTGAAAGTAATGGTTGAGTGCGGTTAATCTGGCAAGGATGAAAATGGCGTTGATAGGAAAGATGTTATTTACATAGTTTATAAGATATCTGCAGAACTCGCTATAGTGAAAACAAACCTTTTGCAATTGTTTCTTATCTTTTGAAGAATATGACATGTGTAATGAAATTGCTGTGGTTCAAAATAATCCTTATTTAATTTTGCATTAATTAATCTTTTTTTTCCTCCATTAAGCAGAATACAATTTGTTAAAACTAGAAACAATAATTTTTCTTTTAACTACTTACTCTCCAATGATTGATATTTAATTCTATTAGTAAGAAACTGTTTCAGCAGTATACGATAATTTTAGACAATTATATGTAGAATGAATTAAGATAACAAATTCCTTATCCATTTCAGCCAAGATTATGTAATAAATCAAATAGTATTGAATTTCAGATCATATTTGCATCGATACTGACAATACTATTAAAAGAAGTGGACTGTTTAAAAGTAAAGGAAATAATGATAATAATATCTGTAATCAAAACTAATATTCCCCGTAATTTAAAAAATAGAGCACACATAAAATTGGCCTTTATTTTCTCATTTAAACTATTTCATTCCAAATATATGCATATACAGCTAGTGTTGGATTTAAACGTATAAACTAACGCTACCAAAACAATAGTTTAAAGGAGCCCCCAATTTCTGCCCCTCCCAAAATTATCTGAGTGAACAAGTGTCATATATACTAAATATACTACTTAAATGGACTTTTAAAGGGTCCCATATCTGAAATAATTCGGTATCTCATTAAATCTGAATTCGACTATGTATACAGATGACATTGATGTCAAGGAACTTTAAAATTCACAAGAACCTTTTAATTGTAAAGACCTGCCGTTTCAATGATGAAAAATTGTTCCAAGTGTTTTTTCATTTCTTTTTCTTTTTCGCTTTTTAAAGAAGAAAGAACTTAATTTTTATGAACTATGTCATAATTTAGATGCGGGTAGGTTTTCCTTGTAGTTTATCAATTTATAAATTATTGGATTTATTGAGTTAGTTTCTATAAAATATCTGAATTCACTGCTGCTTCATAATTTATAGATATACATTTTCGAGTAAGGCGCCACTGGAATAATTAATGTAAAAATTATGAATATAACCAACAGTGTATTTCTAAATAGACAGAATAGGCAACTGTCTAGGGCCGCTGAGCTGAATGGGGAAGCAAGCAGGTTGTTTAATAGAATGTTATTCATTTAATTGCAAAATAAATAAATTTGTAAAAAATAAAATTCTTTGAGTTATCTATCATTAGTAGTATCTATCATTACATCAAATAAGTTTGGTAAAATGTTAAGATTTTTCTGTTTCATTACGTTTTCATTTACTTTTGCACTATTTGTAAACATTGTATCTACTTAAATGATAGTTTGTGCCAACGTGAATTCTGTGCAATCAATGGACGAAATAAATAAATTAAAACCTTTACATTTCACAAAGATGCTAAAATAACATTTTATCGCAAAATAAATCATTATCGTGATGTCATATTAAGAAAGAAGATTTATAGAAATATGTCATGTGCGTGTATGTGTCTATTATTTATATAAATATGTCATTAAATTGGTCAGAAAAAGAGATCACATATTATGTATAGCTTATGGTCGCAAAATGTCTAAATTCGACATAGAGGACTGCCGTAATAAGCAAGTTAAAGCACTCATAGTATATTGAAGATGGATTTAAACTATTCAATATTTAAAAAAAAAAGTTATTTTTATTTTCCTCAAAAAACTGCAACATTAAAATTTGATAGCAATTTCATCAAAGAATGGACATAACCTTTCTCTTTTTTTTTCAGTTCATTTTTATAATTTATCCTTGTAAAAAAACAATTCAAATATCAAAATGTTTGCAAAGTGAAAAAAAAAAGTCAGCGTGGCATCTAATGGACACTGTGCACACATCATTTAATAAACACTCCATTTGGCAACCACAAATGAATACATTACCCTTTCTCATGTTTCTGAACGCTTAATCCAAAATCCGATAATCGCCCATAAAAATGAGAAAGGATAGTAAGCAAGCACTATTAGAATGAAAAAAAAAAAAATAATTACAAAACAAGACTGTTTCTGGTCCTCTGTATGCAGACGATAACTATCGAACACGCGAGGACACGGAATGACCCGAAATCCTCGTGAGAACTGACCCCTCCCTTCACCCATTGTTTTAAGTCGTCGGCTGCAGAGTCGATAACCCACTCATCTACGCAGCAAGCAGTAAAGGAACTGCTTGACATTTTGTTTTCGAAGCATTGTTCTTCAAAACCGCAGAATCTCTCTTTCACCTTTGACTCTGCGCTCGCCGTCATTAACCGATGCGATGAATTAAAATCGTTTCGCAAAATAGCAGCGGAGGATGAATAAGAATTTTTTTTGATGGGCACTTTGAAATAATTATGAATCATAGGTAATTTCTGGGAACACGTTAGCTAGTTGCGTTAAAAAGGGTCAAATGATGTCAAATGACATTTCGAGTTTGTCGAATGTACTCGTTTTTATGAATTAAACTTAAATTAATATTTATTTTCGAGAGATGCAAGAATTCAGAGAATTTTTTTTTTTACTGACATGTGTGACTTTTGTTATAGGAAGAATGGAACCATGAATTTCCTTTTTTTAGCTGAAAAAAAATAATGTATCATAATTTCTAAATAAGCGTCCTTCCATCCAAGCGAAACGCACAACAAAATACAGTACAGTACATTCTCGAGTACATTATCCGATTCGTGACTATTCGGCTTCTGTACTATTCTGCCTAGTTTTCTTTTATCGTAATTAAATGAGGAAGGCAAGGTGTCTATTAAGTCCTCTACTTGGGATTTTTTCAAAATCTAAAAACTATAAGTTTTGACTCTTATCTTAGGGATTTTCCTATCTGTGTAATCATTTATCAGTAAAAAATAGAATCAATTTTAGGTAATTTTCTTAGAATTAGGCCTACGATTTACGTTAATGTTTTGTTTATGTTTCCTGCATTTAAGTTGGGCATTACAGAATTTATGTTAAGATGTGAACAGTTTATATCCTTTAACTTACTTTTTCTCTAATAAATTCTTGAAACGTGCAGGGCAATATATAAACATATATAAACTACCAGTACAGAGCCTTCTATTTTAACTCGACACGTTACTGGCAACTTCTTCTATGATCACCGGGCTGCGGTTGAATTCACATTGAGATTAATGAGGACTTACTACTCAATAAGAAGTGAGAAAATACATATTATAACAGCGAGTTTTGGTATAAAAACCTTGTTTTCTAGTATTGGTGGGCAAAGAAATGAATTCATAGAACTTCGGCCTATCTGGCTTTTTTCTTTTCCGGTCAGTCCTTCGGCCATATTAGGCCGGATACTCGAAAGTGCACACCCACAAAATTTTGGATAGAATGCAAAATGTGGTATAACATAGACTGGAAGTATCGAAACAAAATGTTAATTACTTATATTGGAACTGCTAAAGTAAATAAATATCAATGTGAAGTCCTTTGATTGGGCATGGTATGCCCAAACGATACCTAGAATCATGATATACATTTACAAGCACTTGAGAAGTCTTAAATTGAATAGCAGCTGTGTCAGTTATCCAGATTATAAATTGAATAGCAGTTTGTGTAAATTGAGTAGAAGCTGTGTCAGTTATCCAGATTAACTTGCAACTTTAAACCCTGAAAATTACTTCAAGTCATCTGGAATACATAATCTTACCATAAACTCTGATATACTGTATATAAACATTATTTTGTTTGAAGCAAAAGGCAGGTTGGATAAGCAGTGAAGGGACTTTGTATTTTTAATTTCGTTTTATTCTCTCTAGGGAGGCAAGCATGATTATTTACAAGAAGGCGCAGCGCGGCACAAAAGCAGAAATAAGAAAGAGCGTGAAACAAATGATCACTAGTCTTATATAACATAGGATTTCCGGCCACGTGCCGATGGAATATATGTTACCCTTTGACAAGGGCAACGGAAGTATCACTTTCATTTGATACGTAATACTGATTGCGCATTAGTTTTACAGAGGAATTAATTAAACCGAAAGTGGAATTGGGTCACGAAATAAGAGAATGAACTTACTATGTGCTAAATTAAGATAAAGCTTTGGAAATTAATTTGGTTTAAATTAAGAGTTTAATATATATATATATATATATATGCAATGATGAAACTATATATATATGTTACCATTAAAGTATATAATGCAGTTATTTCATAGAATACCTAGTTATTCCATTAAATAACTGATCGTGTCCGTTAAAGTGTGTAATATGTTATTAATTTGACACTTTAACTAGTTATTCTATGAAATAACTAGGTATTCTTTAAATTAACTAATGAGAGACAGTTAAAGTGTAAAATAACCAATTTATCTAAAATGAAATTAAACTAATGATAGACAATTAAAATGAAAAAGAAGCAATTTATCTAATTTATGCAGCTTATAAATGGTATTTATGGAAACGTACCATAAAATCATTTGTTACAACAAGGATTACTAAAATGACACTTGGAATTACAAAGAACATTATTTCTAAAACAAAAACATTTTTTTTTGACACACTGGGTTTTACACGAACATTTTTTTAAATCCCTGACCAGTACCTAAACTTTGAGCTGTAGCAACCGACCGGAGCGATATTTTTACATCCGGTACTTCTTCGATTTTAAGATTATTTTACACTTTAACGGGCTGCAGATCGTTATCCTATGAAATAACTAGTTAAACCATGAAATACAAGAGAGTTTTACACTTTAACGGACACTATCAGTTATTTCATGGAATAACTAGGTATTCTATAAAATAACGGATTTCATACTTTAACGGTAACATATATATATATTGAAAATAGCATATGTTTATTAAATAAAATTTCTTAATTAACTCATCACCAAGACATTCATAGCGCCCTCATTCTGAGAGATAACTATGTTGTAAAATAAAATGTCAAGAGCTCTCTTAATGATATATATCGCTAAAAAAAACATTACTATTTCTAATTATTTTTTACAAAATTTTGTAATGTATCCAAAAACTCTCGGGTACTGCATATAACTGTGATTTTTTAAAAATTTAATGTAAAACTTAAAACTATAGAGTATTCGACATATTTTATGTTCACAAGAGAATCATAAATATTAAGTCATCAATCAAATTTATTTTAAATTTATGGAATTATAAATAATTTGATAATCTGAATTCGATTGAACTGATCAGACCAGATTAAGCGACAATTAATGAATGTAATTCTTCAGGATAACTAACATTTATCAGCTAATTAGTTAGAATCGTCAGTGTTTTGTCAGGATAATAGCAAATTCAAATCAGCTTGAAAAAAATGACAATCTCAACTGATAATAGTAACAGTATTAGATAATAACAATGAGTAATCGAGAAAAAAAAAGAACAAAATAATGATATTTTTATGCACATAACTTTCAATATAATTTCTGAGCAATCTCGCATAAAAATATACTCAATCTATTTATTCCGGTAAAAACAATTATAAAAAGAAACAAATGGATAAATAAAAAAATTATCTGGCTTTCATTTTTTAAAAGAAAAAGGAAAAGAAATACACTTCAAGATTTATCTGTAAAATTATATTACTCTAAAAGGAAAAAAAAAAAAAAGCCTGTCAAAAAAATTAAATTATAAACTGCCGATTTCTTTAAGATGGTAATATTCCAAACGTGACTATTATGATAGCATAGATTTGATGTTTTTTCATTTATGTTAAGATATTATATTCAATTTAATATATAATAAATTTAATTTATCCTAATCTTTACAATAAGTTCTTTAAAAATGCCGCTTCATTTCAAATATAAAATTTCCGAATACAAGTAGAACTAATGAACTAGTAAAAATGAGGGATTTTCGATTTCAAATGCACAAAATAGTGTGAAAGCATTTCAATATTGTTATACTAACACTGATCATGGACTAGATTTAACTTAAAATATCAAAGATTTCAATATAATTCTTCATTAATTAGATGTATAGTACTACTACCTGGGTTAGCCGAATTAAAGGGAAGAAGATAACGAATTTTTATAACTGAATATCTATAACTGTTTTGGATTTAATTAAGGTAAAAATTTTGAAATGTTTTAATCGTAAATCGAATTAAAAACTCACTTTGTAAGCTATGCTTATGTTCATTATTAAAGTCAACTTTAATAACTTCAATAATGCCACTATTTTATCCAAATAATTGTGATTATTTCCGTGCAGAAGAGAGTGTATTTTTATGGATTTGCTGTTTCAGGGGTATTTTGGATTACCCTAGTTCCGGTAAAATTGAATTTAATTAATTGGTCATATAATACAATATGTTTTGATTAAAACAAAAGCACTTTTTCCATTTTCAAGCCATTGCAGATCCTTAAAACTGCAATAAAATTCTAATCGTTTTATATTACATTTATATTAGGAATTATTTTAAAAATATATAAAATATCAAAATTTCCGAAATCATAAAAGGAATTGGGAAATACTTTCAAAATATAGGATTTTTTTTTTCGAGAAGTGGAGTTTATGTACGGCAAGAAAAGATAATTGAATGTCTTTTTAAAGTTAAACAACAGAAATTGGTGAACGACTAAAAGGAATTCGAAACCCTGTTCTTTTGAAAGTATTTTCCAGTAACTTAAAAAAAAAAAAGCAAAGGAACAAACTGGCCACTAAATTCTGGCACAATTATAGTACTTAATGAAGGGAGAAAAAAAGATTCGTAGATAACAATGAAAAAACAACAACAGCAATAAAATCGTATTTCTATTGCAAAAGGATCAAATATTCGAATACTGATAAGTATATATATATATAAGGAATAAACAAGTTGACAATGGCTGGAACAAAAAATGTTTGTTTAAATCAAACAACTGAAAAAAAAATATGATTTGCATTTGAAAATATTGTCAACATATTTATTTGTTGAAAAATGATATGCTGACGATTTTTAATTCGTTTCAAAGTTCAAATAAATAAAGATTAAAAAAAAAACTCTAGATTATTTACTTACAAAGAGATATTAAATGTATACACAAAAAAAAAATTCTTTTTTTGAAATTTTAATGCTTTGAATTAACATCTTTTAAATCTTAATACGTTAGTGAAATTTTTTATGCTTACAAATTGATAGTCAAATGAAATGAATTCAATTTGTGTTAATAATATAATATATTTTCTGCAGTGTTTTCTAAGCCAGTAAACTCTTTTTAATTACTTCATTGTGTTGCTCTGAATTGAGATTGTAATTTTCAAACTAGGATAATAAATAGTTGATAAGGTTGATTGCTTATCCACCCACTTTTCATATCTCACTACACCAGTACGTAAACTTTGGAACACGGATGATATTCATCAGAGTCATCAACCCATATGTATAATGATCTTTGAAAGAAATTCAAATATGTTGAGAGATTTTTTTTTCTTTGAATGCATTGCGTTTACCCTATTGGATATTTTATATGTATTACGAATTTTTATATTGCATAAATGCGATACTATAATTTCTGGAAAACGAAATAAGACTCAAAAGTCTTTCAAAGTACATGAAACGATGAATGAATTGTCAATAATATGCAGATTTATAGATTATTTCTATTTTTATTTATTTATTATTTACTTTTTTATTTATCCGAGTGCCACGGTCGCTGCTACTAATCATAAAGACATAGTTAAATGAAATTTGACAACACACGATAACTGTAGAGTTTAAAGACGGAGCATCTAAAATGGAGGCGCGTATCAAATTTTGAATCAGATCCGTCAAAGAATTGATAGTATGTATTTCCGCATGCATTTAAACGCGATAACTGAAAAGTGCAATGCCTTATATGAAAGTTGGTTTGTCATCTTGTTTGTAAAATTCCAGTTCGGTGTAAAATGTTGGTTTCAATCAATAGACAAAGAAGGGGGGAAAAAAGACAGAAATGCATATACGATTTTCTATATTACGAAGTACAAAATACTCGTAAGGGAGTTTGAAATTAAAATCTGAGCATTTGAAGTGTACAAGTCTTTAGTTATGCGAAACGGAGGAGGGATAAAACTTCTTTTACGAAGTATGCGAGAAAGTTTCGGGGATTTTAATTAAAGTTAGAATTATTTAGTTTATTAATTCAAGAAGGCAGCCATGGCCTGATAGTAAGTTCTCGTCAGAAACCTAAGGATTTCCGGTTCGAGACCCTATTCCATTGGGTGTAAGCGGGTCTGAGCGGGTAAGCACGTAAAATCCATCGGCGCCAAAAATCCTCCTGCTGGTGTGGTGTGGAAGTTTGGAGAAGGGGGAATATCAGTTCAGGTGTCGTGCTCGTCATCTGACCTGGGTACAAATTTATGAGATCCGTTCCAAAGTAGTCCTAGTTTTGCTTTAAAACGGGACGTTAATTTAACTAAATAAACTATTAATTCGAATTTTATGATATAAGGACTAGATTTGGTCATGTTGTGCCTCAGTCATGCTTTTAAAGATTCATTTAAATGGAAACAATTAAAGTTCAATTGAAATATGCGTAAAGTGTCACGATAAAAAAAAAAGAAGAAAAGGAAATGCTGAATAATTACCGCAAAAGACAAAACGCATCAAGATGCGAGATGACTTGCACAATTATCATGTGAATCTGCATTTGAGTGAATTGATTCCTGATGGAATTTATAAATTTTTTAGTCAGATTTTGAAGGAAATCGAGCAAAAGAAATATTTGAAATAAAATAATCTCCTTATTTCTGAATATAATTAATTAAGAGATATTAAACTGTGATAATTAACAATACATTTTTCAGTCATACCAACTTGATTCTCGTACAATATTTTCTTTAATTTTATTAAATTAAAAAAATTAAGTATATTTTTCGGCGATACTTTACATTATTTTATTTACTTCATCTATACTCACGTGCGTCGATAGTAAATATATTTTTTTTTTGTAGATGTATTGAATACATACATACGTGAATCATACGTACTAATAAATGATAGTTTTAAAAATAAAGTAAATAAACGTGCCAAGCCTGAAACATTATCGGGCCGCGGTGGCCTGGTGGTAAGATGTCGACTCGCGAGCCGTAGGGTTTCGTCGGAACCGTCGTGTAAGGGGGTCAGTTGCACGTTAAATCCGTCAAGGCCAAACGTCCTCCCGATGGTGTGGAGAGGGGGTTGCCAGCTCAAGTGTCGTCCTCGTCATCTGACCGAGGTTCAAAATTACAAAGTCCATCCCAAAATAGCCCTAAAACAAGATCCTAGATCCTAGATCAAGATCCTAACCCTAAAACAAGACATTAATATAACTAACTGAATTAACTGATAACTGAAACTTTATCATACTACGCTGCATCGAACTTAAGGTTCAAATTACATTCAAACTTTTTTTTTGTATATTTATCTTATTTTTTTAATATAATCAAGAAATATTATTTAAATATAATACAAATATCCTATATCATTTTTTCCCCTATTATTATCTTACATTCTGAAATTCAATGCTTTGCTGCCGTCTCTGTCTAAAAGAAAAATTGAATAGGAAAATCACATACAACTATCATTCAGATCCTCAAGTATGAAAAATATCAGTTTTTGTTTTTGTACGCACATATTTTCTCATCTACGAACAAATCTTCAATTATCCTTTCGGATAAACAAAAAATCTAGATATGCTGATTGAAACATGCTCGCATTTTATATGAACACACAGATGACAATTGTTCTCTAAACGTGACATGTTCCGCAGACATCATACAAATCTATGTTTGCCATTTATCACAATAGAGCCTCTGTTGGCATTAAATCACTTGATACGAATTCTCTTATTCTTCTTCGCAATCAGACAAGTCTTTCAGAGGTTTAATGAAAAGGGCAAATATAAGGTCAAACTGTCACAGTGACTCTTACTTTTCAGCTTTTTGAAGCCGTTCGCTTTTATTTGCATTCAATTAAATTTCAGCTTAAACAGGATATGATTTCCACTCCGGCCCCATTCTTCCAGTTCAAATACACAAAAGTGGGGGGAAAAGGGTTTGACTCACTTGAGTAAAGAAAACAGCACAGCGTTGAAGGAGGAAGAAAATTCGGCCTAACAATTCCGAAGGCAGAGTTCTAAATTTCAATTAAGAACAGGAATTGCTCCTACTTACAAAATGGGCAGATAAAAGTTGAAAAGAAGACTTTTCCACGTCATCTACTAAATTATCCATTCATTTCGCAGAATTAAATAGTTTCTGCTCAATGAAGTATCATTTTAGAATTACAGAACGGAATATCAACAATGGGTGGCTCGCATATTTTACTCGGTCAAAGAGGAAGAAAACATAAGGAAACGAATGCTCTGGATCTTTGTGGGTTGTTTGTCATATTCTTTTCACTCGACAGACTCATTGTTTTGTTTACAGGGGAATGGAATGACTGTATTCCAAATCAAATGCAGTCTCAAATTAAGAAGCATCGGAAAGGGGAGACCGAATAACAATAGGAATTCTTGGCTTCCGACCGAATTATGACTCAGTCTTATCTGACCTAGGCATTTCAGGGTTATAGAAATCAACATGAACAAGAAATGATTTGTTTGGAGATCGTTTACTAGCTTTTCTAGTACAGACATTCTTTAACAAAAATTGATTCTGAACGATAAAGTTTTTTTTTAGCATTGATATGAAAAGTCATTTGCATAAAAAAAATAACTAAAATAATCTTACCATTTTATGCTTGGTAACTAAGTAAAGATGCAGTATTTCATCCCATAATATCATTAATAAATTTAAATAAAGCGCTCGTTAGTGCGTCATTTTGCTATAGTCCTGATCCATTCGTATTCATTTTAGTAGCTAGAAAAATGTTTATAGCGTCGCTTTGTTATTTTCTAACGTTTAAAATTTCTACATTCATAAACTAACTGAAAAGGAATATGCCCCCATCCAACATTGGCAATAAATTGGAATCTGTTGTCAGTTATTAAACGATCATCTCCGATTCATATAACAACTTCTCCACCTACAGGAGGTACTTTCCGACATCGAAGATGGGGCCAATGCAACCACATTACCAGAGCCATACCCACAAAAATGTTTCAACCCTTTCGAAAACTGTACATGATTTTGTTTGATTTATTTGAGCCTTATGAATTGAAAGTTAAACTCGACCATACTGCGTCATACACGCGATTAAAAGGTGAACGATTAAAACTGTGGCATTTTTAAAAATTAGTTTAAAATCAAAGAAGTCATTATTTGAAGAAAGATAAAATAGATAAAACGAAAGTAAATATTGATAAGATGTAATCGAAAATGCAGTCGATGAAAAACTTTTTAAAAAGCGTATTTAGCATTTATAAAATTAAAAATGTTTGGATGGTGAAAGACAGATAAAGTAAAGATCGTGAATGATATGTGGTTTCAGAGAAACAACTTTCGTAATGTCTCACATTTTTTAAAAATAACTACTTTTGAGCCTAGCTTCTTTCATTTATATCAGAACAAAATTTTAATTTTGGACGTACAAGGCTTCCTCTTCTATTTATATCTACACTCTTATCACATATTCTTAAAAATTAAACTCGAATTCTTAATTAATTAACTGTGAAAGTCTTCAGATATTCGATAATTGATGCTGCAATACTGTTAGAGTCAATAGAATGTCGCTTATTCCAAATTTTTGATAGTTTGGTCATTCATCTTTCAACTAAAAAAAAATAAAATGTAAGAGTTGAATTTTTTTCCCCTGTTCAGTAAAATTCACTAAAGGGCAGACTCAAAGTAGACGATTCGATATCTTCTCAATCTAACATGAATTTCAATACTTCTAAAGTGTGCATAATTGTAGATTTGCCTGAAAAAGGAAAAGAAAAAGTTCACCTTTAGTAATATGCATTAAAAAGCAAATAATTAAATATTCGAGAATATTTTCCAATCAATGGGGAAATTATTGTCAAGAAATAAATTAAACTCGAGTCCCAAATCAAACGACAAGGCAATCAAAATACTTTTTTTCTAAATTAAATTTAAATTAAAACATTTCCAAATCGTTTTCTCTAAAAAGAAAATAAATGAATAAAAAAGTTTTGTCTTTCTGTTTAAAGTAAGTAATAAGTATATATATATATATAACTCGAAAAATCAGATTTGTGTTTTATTATTATTTGTTTTGAAATCACAATTATAAGTTAAGTATATATGATTAATCAAAATTTGTATTGCAACAGAAATATAGTAATATCATTAACTATTGTTTAATTAATCGTAAGATGAATTTTTAAAATAGTTAAATATTTTCTGAAATTATAAGCATTATATTATATTAAGGAGAATTAGAAATCTTATTAAAACTTGGAACTACAGTAAATAATAGATCTAAAGTATTTCAATTAAGTATTTATCTAACCATTGCAAGTATTTTATTGAAATAACGATTTCATTAACGTCATTCTAAACAGATCTTGTTATAACAATTTCGTATTCATTTTTTTTATTCCTAAATTTCGATAATCTATCAGAGCAAATGCCTTAGCATTACATCACCTTTGATTGAAAGACTTTCAAACGTATTCTGCATGAAAAAAATAGTATGTGGAATATCAGTTGAATCAACGAGGAAAAGTTTTACATTATTTATTCGGTTAAGAAAAATCGACTGCGCTCAATCATACTGAAATATCATTTATCTGTCTTCGTTTCCAAGTAAATATTAAGATGATGATTTCCATATGTTAAAAAGTTTCTTCATTGATTGCTATTTAGAAAATGTAGTATTATCCAATCTGGATTCTAAAAAAATCAATGCATTTTTGCAACTAAATTTTATTTTTAATTAGTATTTAAATGAAAATTGATGATTAAAATAGTTTTTGACAGATGAAGAATCACTTTAAAAAAGTCGACAAAATGGATTTTTATTAAAACTAATTGCATTTTAATTTTCAAAATATTCTATAATCAGTATCAACAACTAAATGAACAAATCAAGTGAAAAATAGCACTACTACTTCACCCATGGATAACAATAATAGCAAATTCATTTTTTAAATCTGTCAAACACATCTATATTTTTTTTATGAAAAAATTCTGAATGATTGCTTCAATTCGCGGGCTAATTTTAAACAGATTAGCTACAGACTGAATTTACAACAAATAGAATTAATAATTTCATTTTTAATTTCTTGTCAGACATTTTCTTAAATAGTAATTTTATTTTTAAGTACATACTTTAGTGAAGTAGCTATATTCTTATTGAAAACCAAACTTTCAAGATCTTGCGAGCTTTTTTCAACCACTAAATAAATATAACAAATATTAACTAGCCAAGGTCCTCCCCCCCCCCTAGATCTATAGGATTCAGAATTTGTAAAGTTTCGTAAAAGGTTTTACTTAACTTTGTTACGAAATTGATAAGAACTAAATCCAATTTTTCTTGCCTTCCTTTTTAAAAACAAAAAAGTCATGTTTGGTTAGCAAAAATTATGCAAACTCTCGAGTTCACAAAATAAATTTCTGCTGTCGTGGCTCGCGTGGGGTTGTAAGGAAATTGTCCTGCGGAATTTACATTTTATGGCCGAGTTTGACATCCTGTTCTCAAGTTAACCTAGTCCGTGACCAAACGACGACCTCAAAGGACCATGGACCACTCGCTACTATCAACTCGCGTGCTTTTCTCTACTACTATTACACAGGAAATGCCGTTGAGACAATGAGAAATGAAGCATTTCGAAACTTCTGGCACCAAATCATATCGAGCAAAAGTGCATACGGAAATATACATCGATGCCTTTTATCTGCCTACTGAATGTCTTGTCCGTCACATCTCAATCGAGGTTCATCAATCTGGTGACATAACTATTTCTAACCAGCGTTTTGTGCAATAAAAAACTTTAGCCAATGAATTTCTTTGATATGTTTATTGGATTGAGAGTATTGTAAAAGGTGGGATATTTATACAAAGAAAATAATATCAAAGTTGTCGGTTATTTTAACAATGTAAGAATTTCAGCCTCTAAATTTAGGAGGATTCAGGAGGAGTTTTTTATGCCGCTGCAACACTTTAATACATGTTACAGTTCTTAATAAAACTTTTTAAAATTATTTAATGTAAATTTACCATTGTATAATGTCGATTCATATTTAAATAAATTGTGATAAGAGGTTTGAAATTTCTTGTATAATGACTGTTTTAGTTCTGTACTTTTTCTTCCTTTAAAACTGATTTTCTTATAAATTCCTTTATTGAAAGTTTTTATTTCCTTTTAATATACAAAAATCAAAACCTTCTCACAGATCGAGAATTTTTTGCCGTAATTTTTAAGTAAAATCTGTTTTGAAGAGTTAACCTATTCTTAAATTTTCCATCAAATGTGCTTAGTTATTTTCTTGATACCAATCACACACACATATATAACCTAACAATTAATAATTATTATGCATTAACTTACTTTACTTGCAAACTATTTTAAATTTTCAAAATGATATATTTTCTGCGGTTTTGGATACTCCTGGTTAAAGTATTAGAAATTAAAATTAGATAGTGTTGATTACAGCTCAAAATGCATGATGCAAATTTTTCCATCTAATCTGTTATTGCTCTTCTGTTCATTACGTTAAATAATTTGTTTTGAAATCTTTAAATTTCGGATAAATTTTCTTTTTGGCATATCATAAAGATGACTAAAAGACTGAATTATGAAAAGGATAATGATAGGAAAGAAAAAAAATTAGTTTCATATGTGTTGATTTAACTTAAGAATAGGGTTCATTTTACTACGACTGTCTTTCTCCTTTAAAAATTAAGAGTAAAAGAAACATATTTTTAACTTTTTTTTGACCAAAATAATTCTGATTTAAAGAAATTTTTAATAAATTCTGGGATTGAGGAGGAGGACTATTATATTACTTCCTTTATCAGAAGTTAATTTAATTTAATTTATTTGTTAATTTTGAAAGTAATACAGTTACTTGAAATTGTGCATCCTTAGAATATTTTATTGCAACTATTAATTTAGCTGTCAAGGATTTTAAAGACGATAGTGAAAATTATAGCTTTCACTGTTTATTATATCTAAAAAAACATTCTTTAGAAATATTTGTCAGCAAAGTGTTTCCAAACTATGAATGAAATATTTTATCTAAAACTTACATGCTATTTTTAAATATTTTATATACAAATACAAACATTCAATATTTAACTCTTTCTATTACAATTTTAAATATTTCTGAATGCTTGTGAAATTCGGTTTCTCAATAAGTATAAGTTTTATATAATATATTATATAAAAAAAACAATCTCATATCTGTTTTTCTGCTTTTTAATAGGTAAGAATATTAAATTCGAAGACTGTCTCATTTAAATTTTCCTACTTTTCTGTAATTAAGAATATTGAATTCGTGGGCTGCTTGCCGGCATTATGTACGATTATGTATGGCTAGAAATATTAACAAGCTTTCACATTCACTTATAAAAAATTACTAGATATGTTACATTGATTTACATCTAATACTACTCAAATATGGAGGCTAAATTCAGTGAAGTTGGGCTGACTAAATTTGACAAATATTTGCTCTCCAAATTTGAAAATTTTTTTCTCTGTTTTAAAGTATTTATCAGTGAAAGCAGATATTTTCATTTATGAAAGGAAATAGCTCGTCTTTCATATGCAGATTTACGAACATTCACCCTGGATCTATTTAGATATTAATTACTACGAATACAATTTCTTGAAGTAGAAAAGATAGCAGCAGAGAAGAGATGTCAAAAGTCAGGGAAAAAATTTTTACTTTAAAATTGTTGTTGTTCTTGTTTATACTGCGTTTTCAAAATAAACTCGATTTTTTTTTTTAATTGGTTCACTTAAACTTTGTCTTTTTTTTGTTATTGTTAGCATTAGCATTTGACTTTGATATCATTAGTACAGAGATTTTTCAGTGTTTTGTATAAAATTCCAAATTTTAATTTACTGAAGGCTGTGAAAGATAATGTCTCAGGAATATAATATTAGATATCTCAGAGGTTTTGTTTTTAAATAACACATCTCAATGACTCGCGAGTTGCTATGTAATCTTTCAAATCAAACGAATCTTATTTGTTATTTAAAGCCAATAGAAATATTATTTTCAGATCTAATAACATTTATGATCGAGGATCTTGCATTGTTTTCTCCGCCGAGTTTTTCGAAGTTGCATGCACCAAACCAGCATTCAAAATTCTTAAAAGATAACTACATCCTATTTGCGTCATTTTTCTGCACTGGAAGACGCAGGATCTGCGCTCCTCTTTTTTTCAGAAAACCACTTGGCAATTCACAACATGCGTTCGCAGGCAGATAAGTCCTGACCGAAACCACTTTTCCGTAACGAGAAGCATCCTAAACAAAAACTTGCTTCTCTTGTTTGTAAATAAAAGGCTCTCGCAAAAAGAAAAAAAGCAAATGTCACCATCGTCTCCGCGCGGAGGCGAAGGTCGCGTATGTGATCTATTAAACGAGGAGAAAACGAAAAACAAAAGGGGGGAGGACGGTGCGGCGGAAGAATCGGCATTGAACGTCGGCCTAACCTTGGCCTTGGAGAGAGTCGTTTACCCGTTGTACCTGAGGCCGACTACGTGTCACCTGCATTTCGGGAGAAAATCCACTCTTTTCCTGACTTAAATGCGCAGGGGGATATTTTTCTGACGCCGCCACAGAATGCTTTTGCACGTACACTTCGTGGAAGGGAATTTGTGGTGAGAAAATAGCAGTGCGCAACGATTCGAAAGCCGTTCATTGAGTTTTTCTCCCTGTGTGTTGCGAAATGTATTCTGATAAAAGAGGCTAATAATCTTTTCAGATGGAATATCTAAAGAGGGTGAGAGAGAGAGAAAAAAGGGTTTATGAGGAGTTACCGTTGTGTTTAAGAAGAGTTTCTTATCTTTTTTCATTATCACTGAACCCGCAATTCGGTTTGGAATATCGGATGGTCTGTAATCGATCATATTTTTCGTGGAATATGAAAATTGCCTTCTTTCTACTACTGTCATCATCTTGAAAACGTCAGTTATTTAGAAATCGCGTCATGCAAAAGAATTCAATATCACATGACGTTCATGAAAATTTGTGGTGCATGATTTTTTTTTTTAGAGATAATGACATGCGGAGTTGTTATTCGTTAGTTCAAGGATATATGAAAACATAAATTTTATTTTTGTACTTTCCACCTTCCCTAATAAGTTGTGCGCTGAATTTTAATAATTCTGTACATTCTAGATTAATATCATCCATATTAGATTTTATTTAATTCTAAAATAACCTCTACAGTTGTCGTTGACTTAATAATGAAATAAAAATCTACATCAAATAATGCAATTAAAAAATTTAACTGTTGTTAAGTAATTTCCTTACCTTTGTCTATTGACTTAATCACATATTGTTAATTTATTACAAAAAAAAAAAAAAAAAAAAAAAAAAAACTAGACTAGATACCTTTGGTGATCAGCTTGTTCACCAAGACTAATTTTTTCTAATAAATTTGCTAATTTTTTTCAATAAAAAGCTTTATGTTGCTTACTTTTAAAGTAAGATAAAGAAAATATTCTAAATTTTAAATTTAAAAGGATGTATGCATAATGTTTTACGTTTTTTTTTTCACAATTCTGTATATGAATTAAATTTAACATTTAGAGCGGAGACTTTTAACTGATAATTCAAAGTTATTTGTAAAAACTAAATCGAATAAGCATTGATTTTATCATACCTAAAAACAAATAGAACATTTGATTCCGAATTCTTTTTTAATATATTTATTAAAAGTAAATGAGCTGAAAAAAATGCTTCACACACTCTCCGTGTCATTTAAAAATTAAATTAAAGAACGGGAAAGGAAATTAAAAGTAAAAATGAAAAAAAAAATATGTATAAGAGAAAGGAAATTATATATAAAAAATATTCGACGCTTCTGAATAATAGAAAAAGCATTTCAGGAAATATTTTTTGTACATCTCATTTAAAACACATAAAATATTATAGCAAAATTCTTTTGCTACTTTCACTATCTTTACAAATTTTCTCTTATCTTTTTTTCAATATCATTACTTCGAATTGAGTCATTTTTGAAGATGGATTATTCTTAACAAACCAACCACCATGGAATTTATACCATATTTCAATTTATTTTAGAAATCATGACCTGTATTCCTTTTTGATGAAATAATTTTATTTAATAAAAAAAACCATAATAAGGAATTGTATTTTATGCAAGAAAGCTGTTATTTCTGTATTTTATTACATTTTTGATACTTTGAAATGAGATGAAAATACGGAAGAGAATAGAAATGAATATATAATTTCATATGTAAGTTAAATGAATCAACTATTGCTTTATTTTTGTTATTTATCAATAAAATTTTATTTTTATAGGATTCATTTAATCAAATTATTTAAAGAAATGCTAAGATTTTATTCAATAAATTATTAATAGGATGATAATTATGCGTTATACAACCAGCGGAGTATTCCCGCCAAAACTTTCTCGCCAACTTTTTGATAAAGGTGTTATCCCAGAGCAAAACATTGGGTTACAATAGTTTACGAAATATGAACCTTTGATGATCAAATGTTTACATGTTTCCAAGAGTGTTCTTTCTCTCTATAAATGTTACATGGTTCTTTTAGCGTTTTTATTGAATCTGTTGTGTCATTCTTGGCGCGTTATTTGTCGATTAATCACTGGTATGCGATTAATAGTATCTGAAAATCGTATTTGTGTTTTTAATGTGTCTATTAACATAAAAATTTGTAACAAAACTTCATTTGTAGTTACAAAATCGCATACCAAATCTAATAGTCAATGCTACTTTGAATTATCGTGTTTACATGTTTCTAAAGAATGGCAAACGATCAATCAATCCCTTGTTGGATTTAGCTCCAAATTTGATAGGTCTCTAGACTATAGATGTTCATTCTGTGTATTGAATTTTATCTATCAAGCTCACTTCTTTTTGTAGTTATCGTGTTAACTTATATTCGAACAGCCAGACAGACAGATGGTCGTCCTCTAAGAGAATTTTGCTCAACATTTGATAGAAATCTACGAATTTAATATAAAGACCCTATACCAAATTTCATCTGTCCAGCTCAAAGCATTTTGAGCTGGACAGATCTTAGGACTGGAGTAATCTTAGTCACAAACACACAGTCGGACATTTCCCAGAAGTGTGTTGGGGCCGCGGTGACCTGGTGGTAAGGTCTCGGCTTCGGAACCGGAGGGTTTCAGCTCGATTCCACCGAAGAACCGTCGTGTAAGGGGGTCTGTTGCACGTTAAATCCATCATGATCAAACGTCCTCCCGCTGGTGTGGTGTGGTGTGGAAAGGGGGTGCCAGCTCAGGTGTCGTCCTCGTCATCTGAACGCGGTTCAAAATTACGAGGTCCGTCCCAAAATAGCCCTAGTGTTGCTACAAACGGGACGTTAATATAACCAAACCAAACCAATCCAGAAGTGTGTTTCTCGAAGTCAGGGAGATCTAAAACGTGAAGATTGGTCACTATCTTGAATTCGAATTTTTTGACGGTTACTATACTTTCTCTATGCAATGTATACGATAAAATAAAAAGAACATTAAATTTATGAGAAGAATAAGGGTCTCTACAATTTTCTGTGCTATATGAGCCTGTTGAGACGGAATTGAAAATTTAAAAATTTTTAGTGAAATATAATTAATTAACTAATAATAGTAAAATTATGACGTGCTAGCAAAAGCTGTTATTATTAATATTCGATTGTTATTGGAAAATGATTTGTATTTCTATTTATTCCCTTGAACTTATTTATAATTAATATACTATACTAAATGCAAGTGTAACTGTTATTTTTAAAAATGAATTAGTATGGAATTTTTAATTTTATATGTAATGGTAAAAATTTTAAATATAGATTTATAAAGGCTTGTTATGCTGAAATAAATATTATATTTGAAAGCATTTTTTCTCTGAATTTCTATCTATTTTCTCACTCAATAATGTAAATTGATGTACTTTAAATGATGTCATAACGTAAATTGATAAGCTAGAAGTGTCCCATTACCCCAGAATTTGAGAACCACACATATGAATACGCAAGCATATTGCTCAGCATGAATCCACTAAGTTTAAAAAAAAAGTGCTATGTGGTAAAAGCAACACGCAAGTGCTCCGAGGGAAAAGCCGATGCTTCTCGAGGTTATTTCTATGCGTCACTAACCGCCTTATTTCAAATGCAAAAGCAACAGATGTATCTTTTTATTCAAAACAGTTGGCGCCGAATCGCGCTCGCATTGATCGAGATTTTTTTCCCCTTTTAAATGAAATACTGCAAGCTGCGTGAAGAACAAAATGAAGCTCTGTTTCATTGACAGAACGTCATCAAAAATCGTTTGCTGCACGAACTGTAGTTAAACAGAAAGTGGTGATGAAGCATATTTTCGGTGAATGATTCCATATGATTCATCCGCCTCACACGACGATGACCAACCAGTGGGAGTGTTAAACTTCATTTACGGCGCGTTATTTGAGATGAACTCTTTCCTATTTCATGTTTCACAGGAACATCAAAACAGCTGTGTTGGTTAAACATATTTCTCTTTTCCTGATCTCCGTTGTTTCTCTCTCCGTTAGTTATAGTTGTTGACATTTGAAGCAACAAGACTGCGTCGTATTGGTTCTATTTTTATATTGGATGACTGAAAGAAAAATGAGCGAATGTTTATAACTATAATAAATTCCCGCCTCGCTTTCAGATCAAAATTTTATTTAAAATTGTGAGCGATTAATAATTTTAACAATTCTGGAAACTTCAAATTTTGAGACAACATCTTTGATTTTTTTAAAAAGTTTAACAATACAGGCATATCTAATAATTTTTAAGAAAAAGAAAAAATAGATTACATGAAAGCATAACAATATATATTTTTTGGACTCGTTTGTAATCAAGGTATCCGAATAGGTTTAAAACATGATAAAAATTCTTTTTTTTTTCTTTCTTTTTTTTCAGTTTTTAAAAAATAGATAGGTTTATTGTTTCCAGTGACATCTTTATTTTGCCTCTATGCCAATTAGAAGCCAAGTTATAACAATCTATGACAAAAAATAATCAAGATATCTTAATGAAATTCATAATTAGTGCAATTATTATGTCTTAGTGAAATTATTATGTTATGCAGATTGTAATGAACTATATATTTGATGTTAAATACTCTAGAAATGAATTTATGATTGTTTCATGTAAATACTGATGAAAAAAATTTAAAATTTCATATATTACACGCAAGCATTTTATTTTTGAATATAATTCTAAGATAATAGTTACACTCTAAGATATGTTACACATGTGATGTTATAAAGAAAAATACAAAATTGTAACAATTTTGTCCTCTAGAATTTTTGTAAATAAATGCTAAAATTTACATCAAAATATGCTTTTTCTTCCAAAACTACATATATATTTTTAAAAATTTCACTTTTTTCATCACTTTATCCTTATATTAATTTAAAAAAACATAACATAAACATTAAAATATTTGTTCCCTTCGAATTTAGTCGAATACCTTAAAAGAATGTAAATTAATCATTTTTAATACATGCATGAGAACCGAATGTAAAATGTATTGATAAATGGGAGAGTGATTCAATTTATATTGTTTATAGATTTGTTTTTAATTAATATTCAATCCACTTGTCATTAAAAATTCATTTATAATAAACTGCAAGTTTTATATAATTACAATTTTTATTCTTTAAAAATTTAAAAGTATAGATTTGCACATAATCTGTAATACGCAAATTTCTTAATTTTTCGATTTTTGTTAAGAATTTTTTTAAAATTAATATCTCGTTTTTTGATGAAAGACAGCAATTATTCTGTGTCCCAAGTGATAGGAATTTTATATTCCAAAAGTCCTGCAGCCAATCTGTAACTTTGTAGTTAAAATAGTTTTCCTTAAAATTATTTTTCATCTTAAATCCAGATCATTTTAAAAAAAAGA
This sequence comes from Argiope bruennichi, assembly GCF_947563725.1. Classification (NCBI taxonomy): domain Eukaryota; kingdom Metazoa; phylum Arthropoda; class Arachnida; order Araneae; family Araneidae; genus Argiope; species Argiope bruennichi. The sequence continues at coordinate 62,155,330 of NC_079151.1, read as the reverse complement.
AGTAAAAGCACAAACTGAACTACAGTTTAATTCTTCCTGTGATTTAATTCCATTTAATTAAAATTAAAAATAAACAAAAGGAATATTCTGTTTAATTAAAAATAAATAGTAGAGATAGCATAAAGTTTTGGATTAAAATTTATATAATGATCATAATCCATGCAAAATAAACAACATTAACAATCCAATTAAAGATTTCCTTTCATGTATAATTGTATATAATTATAAAATATATATTGCCGAAGAATTAATTTTAGATTAAACGGTCATGTTTATATTTTCTGGCTAAATATAATTTTTAGCGACGGACTTAATTCTTAAAATTATAAGGAAGCTTATTGAAGTATATATTAAAGCGAAATTTGAAAAACTATTATTAAAGGTCAGTGAAGCTTAAAAATATAAACAAAATTGTCGTAATAAAAATAAACGACAAATGAATCTAAACTATAATCAATATGTAAAAAAATTTTAAATGATTCGTATTCTTATCAAAAATCATTTATAAATGCTTATTCTGAATCATATCATTTTCCAGAAATTTCCGATTTTTTAAATATTCTATTGTGTCTAAAATGCTGCCATTCGATTAAAAAAAAATTGAGTAAAGCAAACGAAAGATAGGAAGATAGCATGAAAACAAAGTAAAAATGTTTTTTGTTTTCTTTAAATTTTTGAAAATGCCAAAATATTTATTCTTCGGTGTCAGTTTTAAAAGCCAAAAGCTTTATCTTAATAATTATAAATGGTTTATGTTAAATAAACATACTCAGATAAGAAAAAAAAAGGAACCGGTTTAAAGACTGTATTATTTATTCACAAAATAATCATTTTGAAACTTAGATCAGATTATTTAATTGTGCAGAATAAAAAATTATTACGGATTTTCAATATATCTAAAACAGTTAAATCAAACAGCAGCTCATGGATGTTTTTTTATTAGTTATAAATTATCTGTTTTGAATTGTAATCTGGTAATTAAGAAAGCTTTTTAATTTTTTCAAACTTTATAAATATATTTAGTCATTTTCTTTCTAAAATGGAAGACAGTTATTAAAATACTACAAGATTTGGAAACGACTGATCCGTTTAAAATAATAAAATATATTAATAATGAATTTATTGCCTTAGTGAAATTAAAATGAATTTTAAAACATTCGTATTTTAGAGCATACTTATCATATTTTGCATTTTATAAGGCGACAAACAGTTTAAACTTTGTTCTATAAAATTTTTTGTTTAATCAAATGAAGTAATATATGTAAGAAACATACTCATATTATAAATTTTTCATTATTCTTCTCATTATTGTGATTTAAAAAGAACAAATTAAAGAAATTACACGCGTTTACAGAAAGCACAGGCATGAAAAGCGATGAATTAAATTCTGGAAGTGTGTCTATATCAAATAATAGAGAAAATTCATGTAAAAGTTTGATATCATTAATGTCATCATTTGATTTCTGTAGATGCATTATAAGAAATTTTAATTGATAATAGATTCAAGGATTCTAATATATTCCCAACGATTTTTAACTATTCTCATAGCCATACATCACAAGAATGTGCCTTGAAATAATGTATTTTATTTATTTGTCTTGCATTTTAATGTATTTTTTTCTTCTTTTCTCTATTTCATGATAAATTTTAACAGATTATAAATGCAGCTATTCGGTTCAGTTGATAGACAACTTTTAGAATCTTTTGAAAAATAATATAATATTTAAAAATCGTCTGCTTTGAGTGTCGAGTACGATTTATTTGTATGAGTGAATATGTCGTCGATTTTATTGAAATAAAAATAATTTCGTTGCAAATGTTTTCTGTAGGGAAAAAAAAATCATTCATCAAGCTTATTTTAGAAGTTTTACAGTAAGATAATCGTCTGCTTATCTAGGAAAGTTGCATTAATAGATTTAACTAAGATAGAGCTGTTAAATTATCCTTGTACATATTGCAACATCTAATGTAAATTTATTATCACGTGAGAAGGCCTTAACTATTGCATCTCAGAATTATTTACAAACAGCAGCTGTCATGCGATAACGAATAAAGAACGCTGTTACTTTTCTACGCCATTTCTATTCTATTTATACTATTTTATTTTCTATTCTATTTTGGAAGTTTCATAGTAAAGTAATCGTCTGCTTATCAACAAAAATTGCACTAATAGATTTAACTAAAATAGAGCTCTCATATCATCTTTATACAGGTTTCAGTATTTAATGTAAATTTAAATTCACGTGAGAAGACCTAAATGATTGCATCTCAGATTTATTTACAAGCAACAACTGTCATGCCATTGTGAGCAAAGAACGTCGTCACTTTTCTATACAACAAATGTGTGTATACTTTGCTGTCAATTTTGTTGCAACAACAACAACAAAAGTTTTTGTTATAAAATGTTTTTAAGGAAAAAAAATTCCGAAAATCTTTTTTGAAATTCAAGTTTATTTTAGATTTTTCATAACAAAATGCATGTCTGTTTATCTAGAAAAGTTGCACTAATTTAATCAAGATGGAGCTGTCAAATTATCCTTGTACAGATTGCAACATTTAATGTAAATTTAAATTCACGGGAGAAGGCCTTAACGATTGCATCTCAGATTTATTTACAAACAGCAGCTGTTTTGTGACAGCGTGTGAAGAACACTGTCACTTTTTTATACAACAAATGTATTGTATGATTTGCTGTCAATTTTGTTACAGTAACAACAAAAGTTTTTGTTATATGATGTTTTCACAAAGGGAAAAAAACCCTCCGAATTTTTTTTTAATCAAGTTTATTTTAGATTTTTCATAATAAAATAAACATCTGTTTATCAAAAAAAGTTACACTAATAGATTTAATTTAGATAAAATTGCTAAAACGTCCTTATACAGACTGCAACATTTCATTTAAATTAAAATTTAAATTCACGTGAGAAGGCCTTAACGACTGCATCTCGGACTTATTTATAAACTGAACAACAGTCACATGACAGCGAATAAAGGACGCCAAATAAATAAACACATCCTTAAGTGAGTTCGTTTGCATATACCGCTGGAGGCTACCACCTACGTTGTTTGATCTTGAAACAGGATAATGCTTTGTGAGAAGAATGCTCAATTGAAAATAAAGCATTGAAAAGAAGGCGGTTAGAAAGCTCTCGCTATTTCCTTTAGCGTCGTGAGAAAGTGTCATTTTCTTAATGAGAAAGTTGTAATCGTCGACGATGCCTCTCGCGATACCATCCTCTTTCTATCGTAACTGTCAGCTGCTAAATAATAAAAACATACTTCAAGTAATTGTTTCTCTTTTAAAATGCAAGGTACACACATGGATTCTTGTTAAACGGTAGTTAATATGGCAAGTGAAAGTACTCGTTATTACCTCTCTCTTTAATGTCTCAGACTTGATATATGAAGCTCTTGTTACGGCGAACGAAACGAACAACAACTTTTATGAGTTTTGCATTACAAACAAGATTTTAAAAATAAACTAAAAGGAAATAAGAACTTTCCTGAAATAAAATATTGTAATAAAAAATTATCCGCAAAGTTCTAATAAAAGAAAAGGCGTCGGTGTTCATTGATTCCTCCACTTGCGATGTACTTATATCAAAATTTTTCCTGTCCTCAAAAGAGGTTTTAAAAAATCCTTTTTTATTAAACCTCTTCAAGGTTCAATGCAAATTTCTTTAACTGCACCAAGACGGTGCCAAAACGTAGAAAAGTCCTTAAAATGATAAATATGATAAACCATTACTATTTAACATAAACCCTTTTCAGCCATGAAAATGGGAAAAAGTCACATGGTGCTATATCTGATGAATATAAAATTTTTAAAGAAATATTTTTCAAGAATTTTTTTGTCAAAAATTCATGAAGGCTAATAGCATTTTGAGTAAGTGCACTAAATAGTAGCGATGCAAAACTATAAGTTGCTTTTTCTACAACTCGGGTCGTTTTCGATATATAAACTTTTTCAATGATGTCTCGAATTGTTAAACGACAATCATTAAGTACCAATTCTCATGTGTTATCGACATATTGATTAAATGAAGTCGAATATGAAGTTTGTTTGAATGTGACTCATTTATGACGAATCCTTAATATCTTTAATCATTTTGTACACCTGAAACACTCTTGTTCTAAATATACAAATGCCTTTAAAAAGCAACACAGTGATTTATTAAGAATAATTCTTTTTTAATATTTCGAATATTAAAAAAGAATTATTAGTTACGTCTACTATAATGGAAAATCTACAAAATTAACATTCTTATCTCGTTAAGACCATTCATTTTCAGACGATATAATAAAACCAAACATTTAATGCTGCCAAATGTTTACATAAGTTGTGAAATAAAATTTTACAAATTTGCAAACAGTTTCTGGTAAATATGTATTTTAATTGCATTGATGATGATTAATTTAATTTTTTTATCACAGTAGTAATTTATTAAGAATAATTCTTTATTTACTAGTTATTATTATTTGTACTAAAAAATATTTTAACAATGCTTCTGAAAAGATTCCATCTTATTAAAAATTGTTGATTATTATGATTAAGTTTGTTGATTATTATGATTATTAAAGATTGTTGATTATTAAGATATTATGATGAAATTAGGCGTTATTTTACAAGTAGTAAAAATTTGTCAGATAATTACAAAATATTACAAAAAACCTAATTAAACAAGGTGCACATTCCATTTTTACTAGAGAACACAGGTGAACATAGATGAAATTAAGTGATTGTATGGCTATAGAAAAGCCCTTAAAGCATAATAATCACCGATATTATTTATTGTAAGATCAGTGCAGTAGGAAATGCAAGAAATAACAAATAATTCGAACACGTAAATCAAAATAACAGGTTTTACTTGAGACATTTGTTTCAGGAGATGTATGGTGTTTATTTTAATTCTAATTATATTTTTATTTGGAGGTTGAAAAAAAAATTAACAATTATTCTTTTAAAATCACAATCACTGTAAAAACTTGTAACACTATGAAAGAAAATTTCAATATTATTAAAAAAGAAGTGTCACAAATTTTAAAGGACTTAACGATCTTAAAAATTAATTGTTATTATTAAATAATTCAAGATAGCCAAATGATATTTTTTAATAAAAAGTATGTTCATAATATATAACAAGGGTAAATAACAATGTGAAAAAAATCATGTTTGTGGAATTTTTTAAACATTATTAAAATAATTCATACTTGAAACCAAGAATAATAATGATAATGAGCAAAGAATGTGGGCCATCATAGCTTTCATTCATTCATTTTTCCTGGTATATCCTGGACCAATCTGTCATAGATATCAGAAATAATAAAATAATCAGCTACTATAATTCCAATATTTTTACTCAATAAATATATTTTATTCCTTTTTACCCACTAGTTAGTGGTACTAGTTTCCATTTTACCCACTAGTTTCTCTGTGTATGTATATTTCAAGTGAAAGACACGTAGTGTTTATTGTTGGCATTCGTGGTTCATTCATCTACTGAATGAGCCACGATGGTTGGGTGCATAGTATTAGATATGTTTTAAGAGAATTATTGATTCAGGTTCCGACTCCTTTGAAGATCTGTCACGTGTGTGAACCTGGTTTGCATGAAATTTAGTTCGACATCAAACGTTCTCACACAACTCTATTACAGGATTTGGAAAGTTTAATTCCGTTCCCATAAGTGAATCGCCGTTCTAGTTCCCAATAATTCTCGAATAATTGTAGTGATATTTCTATGAATAGCTTCTGCCATTTAGATTGTTAAAACCATTTTATTCTTTATGGAAAAAATCGAATTCTATATTTTCGTCCGGATTTAAGAATTCAAGAATTGCTATTGGTTGAAGTTGGGTACTCATCTAAAACTATTCTTTGAAATTCACTTTGCTAGCATTTGTGTATTAGATTATTTGTGTATTATTGCATTCACTCGAAAATGGTGTAATAATTATTATATTCACTTTGCTAACATTTGTGTATTAGATTATTTGTGTATTATTGCATTTACTCGAAAATGGTGTAATAATTATTATATTCACTTTGCTAACATTTGTGTATTAGATTATTTGTGTATTATTGCATTTACTCGAAAATGATGTAATAATTATTATATTCACTTTGCTAACATTTGTGTATTATTGTATTTACTCGAAAATGGTGTAATAATTATTATATTGAATATAAAAACCACTAATTACCACTAATATATTACCTGAATAAAAGACAATATGCACTCTCAAAAGTTCAGTATTTTATTCAATTATGAGCAGCAGTATTATTGAATAATTAGTATATATAAACGACCACCTCCGTCTGTAACGCTGGGCGGAATTAAAAATATCCTCTCCCTTAGTGTCTCTCTGCATCAGTATCAGGATGCGTGATCCCAACTTCTTTTGTAGAGTCTAGCAAGTGAGCCAGGTTTTTAAATTTTTTAAAAATTTATTAATTTATTGGACGGCGAATAAATCTAAGCACGAATAAGTAGCAAAGGTAAATGAGCTAAGGTCTGTTATTTTCATTATTTTATATTTATGCTGACACAGAACAAACTGAAGATTATCATAATTATTTTCTTTCACATTTTTTTTTTTAAATTTTGTTTGTGACATTGCATTCTCCCCCCCCCCCCCCCCAGTTAGTGGATCACTATTTGTTTCGATACGATTTTAATCATTAGTTTCGATTTGAATAGTCAGTCGTAAATATTATGGATAGAGTCGATCTTATTGTAAGGAAACAAAATTTCTAAAGTTATTATACATTTACATCTATAGAATACTGCAAATATTAATTTTTTAAAAAAAACTTTTTAAGCATTTTGCTAATATGTATGATATTTTCTACCATAAATTTCGTTGGTTAATCTGTAATAATCAGATTTGAGATATTATTAATAAGGTAGCAGTCTGTCTACACAGCGCATTTTTTATATCTATATAGATTCTATCTAATAAGTTTATATTTTATTTATTGTCATCGATAATATTTAATATTTCATTTTCTAACCAGACTCTGTGATAGAAAATTTAAAATAAACTGGAAGCTATATAATAAATATATTTTTCAGATTCTTTCTCGCCTGTATCTGAAATTAATTAATTACTTTTACTTAATAATTTAATTACTTTTTACGATTAATTACTTTTTTTACGAACTTTTATTCTCATCTTTTTCCATGAATTATAGTTAAGTGTTATAGACCAAAATACATTTACTTTTTTATGAAGAATTCATATTAAAAACAGTGTGGATTTATTTAGAGATATAATCTTATCTGCACGCAATAATATACTTCAAGTTTATCGTAATATAATAAATATTTCTTCTTCGGATTTAGTTTTATTACGTGTCTTGATCGAAAGGGAAGTTTTCAGTACTTCAGCAGTACCAAGAAATAAGATGAAATTTTTGACTTAATGAATGAAATACTCAAATTTATTCCCAAATTTTTAATTTTTTAAGAATTATCTTAACAATTTGCGTTCAGCAAGAATTTCTTCTGTTAAACGTAATAATAATAAGCGTAAAAAATATCAATTAAATTATAGTTATTTTAATACTATCTCCGCTTTAACTATTTACTTTATATAAGAAGCACTGTTATATAATGGTGCAAAATTAGAAACTTATCTACTATTCCATCTGTAAATTTGACACTGAGAGAAGTCAACAACAGAGAGCGCTCTCTTCAAGCACAAAACCAGTCGTCATTATTCCTTGACATAAGAATAATAATAAAAAAAGATCTATTTTCCGAATCTAATTTGGAGCATTTGGCAACAGGCTGTAATATCTCTTCCATTTATTGATTTAAGCGTCGGGGGAACTGTGTGTGGAAGACATATCAACGCAGAATTGAGACATGTTATTCACCCTACGATGTCTGATGCGAGTCTGGTCTGCGCGCCAAGAAAGCAGAAAATTCTCGCCAACCTTCCACTATGGTATTATTTACCTTGAACAGTCTAGACGAGGAAGAGTCTGGAGACGATCGATGTTTTGACTTTTATCTCTCGCGCCTTTATTATTATTAAAGGCAAATGTTCTTGTTTCTTGGCAATCAACCGTAGTTAAACGGAGATGTTATTACTGGGCCCTTGCAGGAACTTAGTACTTCTCTCTCAGAGAGAGAGACGCCCCGGACCTGCCCTTCACCCACACGTGTTACCGTTTCTTATCCAAACACGACTTTTGTTTTCCTAGGTAATGGATAGCGCAATGCAAATGCGAGCCTCACTACATTGGGTTGGCCCGTTTGGAGGATTCGGTTTGGCGGAGATATAGTTTTGTTTCAGAGCGATTCTTTTCTTTAAGTCCGGAATGGAGGGGGAAAAAAAAGAAGAAAAATAACTTGAATTATATTAATCTTATCGGACACAGGTCCGTCCATGCATGTACATATAGATTATGCCAGCTGTATAAAGGCAAACAAATAAATATCAATACACCTTTTTGATTTACGACTATAGCATTAAAATAACGACGCGACTTGTAAACACAAATAGTAAATTTCGAAGCAAAAACGTAATTTTAAGTTGTATTTTCGTAATTCGTAGTGTTTTTGTTTTTGCTTGCAGTATGTATAATAGAGTACACACTGCATATTTTTATTATTATATACAGTAATTTTATGTGAGCATACATTACATGAGTTTGCATTACATTTATTATATAACGAGGTTTTATAACTTCATATACAATCGCCCCCCTTCCTATTTTCATGAAATAAGCATTAACAAATATAAATCGAATTTATAATCCGTCAATCGAAAAGAAATTCTAACAAGTCGATCTGTAATGAATTATTTATTTGAGGATCTGTAATTAATTTATACATAGAAATGTTAACCTCAAATTTTCTTTGAAATTAGACGCTTTCGTCTAATTGCAGGATTTACGCATATTTTTAAAATTAATAATTTAATATATTAATATATAAATTTAATATATTAATATATAAATTTAATATATTAATATATAAATTTAATATATTAATGCCTATAGAAAAATCACGAAAGCAGTTCCCAGCCACAAACATTGTTAAGTATTTTGCCAATTTTTGTTTTATATGAAAATCCATAACTTCTAGATATGCTATTTATGATCACTTGCCTTCCTTCCTCCAATATATTCCATTTTCAAACAAAACCACAGTACATTCTCTACGGAGGAAAAAAAAATCACAGATTTCCCCAACTCCAATTACTGTATCGATTTCGTCAATTTTTATTTCATTTGAAAGGAAACTCAAGGCGTTTAAGAATCGTCAATGGCCCCCTCTCCCCACCATCCTCTACTACAGTAGACTCCCGATTATCCGCGGGCGAGTTATCCGCGCCTGCCGCACAAAGTTTTTTTTTTTTTTTTGACTGATTTTTTCAAAAAAAGTGCAGTTTTACAGTTATTCTTTTGTAATTACATAATACATTACAGTATTAAAACAGTACATATGTATTCATTTTTCTGTGTATCCTTGACGCCTCTCGTAAATACAAAGCACTTTTTTGCTTTCATTAACAAAATGCATTTTAGGTTAGTTTTGAGTGATATACTAAAATATTAAGCCTTAGTTAAACATTTCCTGATGTTTGTTTTACGTTTTATTGTACATAAAACGACTTTTCAAAGTTGGAATGACTATTTTCTCTTTTGCTATACCCGTTTTTAGCTTTTTTCGGATTATCCGCGAATTTTGTTATCCGCGGCGGCCGCGCCACCCAATTCCGCGGATAATCGGGAGTGTACTGTATATCCAAGTTGCTAATCTTAGAAGGCATCATGAATACATGCATCACTTCATATATACAAAAAAGACTTGGCAAAAAAAAAATGTATTGTGTTTCACGCGTTATTTTTTTCTTATAACGCCACCATTGCGATTTAAATACCAGAAAAATTTTTCTCTTCAAATATATAAACCCTATTTTATAAATGCTTCCTAAAAAGTATCCAGTAGCGGCAAATCAAACGAAAATATGGCTGCACGCTTGTGTGAGACTGAGGGATCGCCGGTTCAGCTCAACGCTTTTAGTTTTTTCAATTGAACTCTATCTTACCAAAACTTCCTTGGGTAATTAGATGGGCCTCACCTTTTTTTTTTAACTCCCTATTTTTTTGTATTCTCATATACTCTGTCCCTTGCTGTCATTTATAAGGATTTAAATAACTGCAGTTGGATTTACTACTCCCATTGTTCAGCTGCAGTGATCTAAATCCTTATAAATAAAAGCAAGGAAAGCAGAAAATTAATTGAAAAAAATTCATTTTTAAATTAATTAAAAATTACAATTTATCTAAAGTTCTTTGTTAAAATTTCATTAATAACCATTATCTAGTCAAAAATCTAATAATGAAGTTTTATAAATTAATTATTCATAAATTCATAATTAGTTAAAGATAACATAATTTTAGTTATGCAAAAATCATCATTATTGAATATAGGCTTTTGTTACAGCATATTTTTAGTGATTTGCAGCTGCAGCTGTTAATTAAAATATATTGGAAGAGTTCTGAAAAGAAAGGTTTTATCAATAATTAAGATAAGCGTGTTTCTCCACCCTTTTAATACATTAAAAATATTCCGTGCGATTGATTTTCTCGCCCTTTATTCTCGTGTGAATTAGAGAGTTGATACTTAAGACACAAATAAACAGGAAAAAAGTATTGTAAATTTAGTACAGAGTAGCAGGATTATAAGGAATATTGATTCCATTTAATTTTAATCTCAATTCTTATGTATAACTTGGTGATTCCATTATAGGTGTATTTTTTTTAATTGTGACATTTATTAAAGCTATATTACTTTAATTAAAGCTATATAACTTACTGTTCTGTTTATTGAGTCCTTAAACTTTCCTGATGGAATCGATTTCCATGACATTATAGGGTCATTAAAACCTCGAGGAACTAAACTAAAGCAAGAAAAATTTGAAATTTGTAGGAAGGGAATAGAATGTTTTTGACTGGAGAGTTATCTAGACGTAAATTCCAATTCAAAAATGTTTTTATATATTTTTTTCAAGAACTTGCGTACAATCCAAGGCATAAATTATTGTTTTATATTTTATCTACTCTGAAATATTGGAGCGTCACTGCTGCGTTGCATAAAACTGTCTAGAACTTCAAACTGATCATTTTGTAGATTGTTTGTAAGACATTACAGTTTGTAGTCCAACCTGGATAAGATTTATGAAATTTTCACAACATTTCATTTCACATAAATCCTTAAATACTGATATATCTGATATGACAATCCGCTTTCAATATTAAGAAACGGAAAGTTTTTTTGTTTTTTTTTCATTCAGATACAGATATTTCTGAATAACTAATTGTCATCTAATGTTGGAATAATTTAAATTAAATTGCTAATTTTATATATAAATATTGTTAATGAGATATAAAAAAGGTTAAATTTTTGAGATTATTGATTATTATTTTATTTTGAATGAGTTAAATTCCCTCTATAAGCTCTAAATACATGTGACTATTGATTGCCAAATTTTGAAACTTGTAATGGGCTAGCTAATATATACAGCATTGCTCGGAATTAAAATTCTTTCATTTATCAGATTTTTAGCGTGAAAATTACTTTTGTATAATATATTATGCTATAAAAAAATCTCTTTATCGTTTGCTTTTAATTAAAACTAGGGGGACACCCCTCCTGCTAGCTTATGCCCCCCCCCCAGGAACTGCTAATGCAGTTCCGCTCGGATCGCTTCGTTCGCCATCTACTAAACCACTTTAGTCTAGCAACAAATATATTCAGATTCAATTTATTCCAAAATATGATAAAACAATGAAAGAAATAAAAAATGTGAAGAAAAAAGTAGACTCGCAAAAAATCACCCGCATCAAAGTTCTTTGTAAAGACAAATAACCTTTCATTTAAATAACTGTGCAGATCCGCCAAAGAAGCAAATTTTTTAAAAAATGGGCTTTTCTCACAATCTTTCAAATTTGGGAACTATACCATAGAAACAAAATAAAAAATTGATAATTACAAAAAAAAAAAAATTCTTAAAATTGTTTAAATTTGGAAGCTACACTTTTATTTACAAAAAAAATAAATTGTCTGAAAGCAGCTATATTCAAATTCAGTCCATACCAAAACATCCTTCATTTCTCTCCATGCGCTTTTCAGTGGCTTCACTGGTATCAAACAGATATAATTGACCATAATCTAGTTTCTTATGACCACTGAATAAAGGAGAACCATGTAATATAATGACCACTGTATAAAGGAGAACCATGTAATATAATGATCTCTGTATAAAGGAGAAACCATGTCATGGTTATTATGTAACATAATAACCATGAATCCTATAGCAATATGACCCTATCCCATAGCAATATGATCCTGTTCCAGGAGGAGGTTTAATTTGAACACCCATGGTATCAAAAGCTAAAGCAGAATTATATTCTCTTATATGCTTCCAATAGTTTCTTCCTTCGACTGAATCACTGATCAGGAAGTCTTTCAATATTTCCGGTGGATTCAACAGATGTTTGAAAACAATTTTTTTTTTCTTTTTTTTATCATGACAACATTTCGTGTATTTGCCACTTGAATTTACTTCTTTTTCCCCGTAACGTGCCTGGAAAAAAGAACACAGTCCTGACATAGTTCCCCAACTATGCTCCTGTAGTTCGGAAACTTCGCTCCGTGCTCACAAACGTTTAACTCTATCTCGTTCATTACGACTGGATCTTCTTATGAACGATTCTTGAGCATTTTCTTTCGACTTGTCTTCTCTTTTTCGACGATTTCGTTTTAAAATCGATGTGGCACGACTTAAATTCATCGTAAAAAATTGTGCGGTCTTTTTTGACCGTTAATTTTTTGTTTAAAAAATTTTCAAACCGATGCAAGAATAACGTTCGCTTGAAATCTTATCAAACCGCGTGTTGATGTTCCCGGGGGAGGTCGAAGTGTTGCCAAACGGTGATTAACAAATTCGGCATGGAATTGCGCCCACGTAAGCGTTTTATATATATAGATGAGAATATCGTTTGAATCGAACGATTTTTTTAAAAATCCACCAACTAATATTTATTTTATTAATACTACAAATTTTGTTCACAAATGCTGAAGTATAAGAAAGGTTATCTTCTTTAAAGCGACTGACTTACGTTCAGTATTAAGCGTGGTTAAACCATTACTTTAATTATAAAATATTATCAAAAATAATATTAAAATAAAAGAGAAATTTAATTGATTTTGTAAAAGTTAACAGTATTTTTTTTTCTGATGTCTAATATAATAAGTGTGCAAAATTTAGCTGAATTTGGCCTGGTTGTTTAAGAAGAGCTATGGAACATAATACGCATATACATAGCCACAATGATTCTTATTCATATGAAGATTTTTTTTTCTGCTTTGAAAATAACTTATAATTTATATATATATATGCCGGCGTCCTGGCATAGGGGTAACGCGTCTTCCCCGTGATCTGGGCGTCGAGGGTTCGAGTCCCGGTTTGGGCATGGTTGTTCTTCTGTTGTTTTATCTGTGAGATGTGTGAATGTGCCCTCCTGTAAAAAGGGGTTGTGCAAGCGAATGAATGATGCGTGAGTGGCAAAATCGTACTCTTGGCCCTAGTTGGCGCTGCTATAAAAAATAAGAGACGTTCCCCTCAGGCTTAAATCGCTGTCTTCGTAACAGCGGGCTTGTCAGTAGCAAGTGCCATAAGAAACAAACAATATATATATCTTTTTTCTCCTTTCAATAGATTAATTTAATTCATCGGCTTACTCTACCTGAGAAATAAATACCTTATAGATTTTTATTTATTCATTTGAGCTTAAATTTGTCTTTGCTTTACGGATAGATAGGAACTGAATTAATAATTCTGTCTCATGTGTCGATAAGCATAAAGAGCGCTAAGAAACAGCATCCCTTTTTCTTATCATCAGTATTCAACCATTTTGAAGACATGCTTGCCATTCTTTACATTTTTAATTCATAATAAGATAACCCTTATCCTATGAAGATTTTTCTACAATTCACTTCTTTTTTTAAAAAAAATTCTATACAATCGAAATAATATAAGTCGTCTTTTATATATTCAAGTTTCATTTTTATAATTTAAAACGCATTGGAAAACTACTTATATTTTTTCTTTATGTATCAGTAAATAATTAATCATAATTTTCATCAATATAAGACGATGTCGTGGATTATTAGAAGATTTATCTTTTTATGGTTGATATTTATAATACTAGAAATTAGTAAATAATTAAAAACTTAATGATAGTAATAAGAAAATAAATTAAATAAAATATAGATTTTTGATAAAATCTCATAACGCTCTTTGAAAAGCATAGCTCATGTTCTTTTTTACCTTTTCGTATACGAAATCAAAAAAAAGTACTGTTGAAATATTCATACTTGATTTTGATGAATCTTTACATTCCAAACCTTTAAAAAAAAAACACATTTTTGGCATTATGTCGGTCTGTCTGTCTGTGAACATGATAATTCAAAAATTCTTTGAGCCAAATGAAAAAATTATAAATAGTTTACAAATTTTAGATCAAGTGTGTAGATCCGTATGAAATCTTGAAAATATTTTCATCAGGAGAACTTTGTCTAGCTGATCAGAAATGTAAAGAACTAGACTGATAAAATTTGGTGCAAAGATCTAGTATCTAAATTGTTGATTCTTATCAACTTTTGAACCAAATCTATCAAAAGATTGACCTTCTGTCGATAGCAAAAATGCATCATCTTTTTACGAAATCAAGAGAATTTTCTGTTGTCATAACATCGTCAACAAGTTAGTTTCAAGCGACAACTTGCACGCATCATTCCTGACACGCACAAAACAATAAATCAAAGCATAATAACACATTTCTCGTCCAACATAATGTTACATAACTTGAAATTGATATCCTCTGAAAAGCAAGTGTTCAAAACCCATGTCGCAAAAGTATCAGCTTTGACAACGCAGCTGAAATCCAACATTACGCAACGAGTTACAAAACCAGCAATCGACAGATTAATTCAGAAGTAGCAGCTGAAAAATGAAAAGACCTATCACAAACTGTTGTTTAGTTTCCTTTTAAAAGTTAATAGGGTGTCTTCATCATCGATGAAGTTTTGTATAAATGAAACTTCAGATGTCAAACTCTCTAGGAAAAATTTAATGGTACTTATTTCTTTCATAAATCCTTAAACCGTTTTTGTGCATCTGTTCAGAAATTATGTTAATTATTAAGACAAACCAGTTGGAATTGTTTTCTGGAATTTTCTCTGATATTCTCTAACAAAAAAGTCCCCCCCCCCCGTCACACAGAGGCATACTTGCATAAAATGGCACCTAGTGCAAATACCAAAACAACTTCTAGTCTCCTTAAAAAAACTACATTTCGAAAAATCACAACCTTTCCTCTAAAAGTTTATGCTAGGAATTACTAAGCTTAAATTGTAACGTAATCTAAATAATGATATTTAAATCATTTTTGAATTTATATGATTTACATTTTCCAACATCCATCAATTTTTTTAATGTTACCAACTATAATTTGATTATAGAACTTATTTATTTTTTGGTGCTCTGAAAGCATTCATTGTTGAAAACAATCAGAAATTAAATGGGAAAATGCAAAAAGAAACCATGCGCAAAAAAATATATTACTATTTGAGCTAAATTTTGAATCAAACAGAACGACATTGTCCTGCATGTTTTACAGTTAATTAATGATTTAGGCTCTTATATTTAGCTTTTTAAAAAGCTAAGCAGAATTATTTTTCTAAAAATCGGAGACTTAATTAAGATTGGTTATCATTTGTATGAAGTCTTAAACTAATTTAAATAATAATAATTTCAAATTGCATTGATAATTACATTGCAACTGAATAATAAATTAACTGCCGCAGATGCTTTTATCAAGCAAAATTGCCATCTTATGAAATGCCCAAATATTCATATCTAGAATAAAAATAGTCATTACTACCATCTAAATAATTCATTTACATAAATAATACATCAGTGTCCAATATAAATCCGAGATATAAATGATTATATTCTCTAAATAACACGATTGGAAAAAATTGACATTTATAAGCTATCAAATTTTTATGAAGATTAAACTTTTGATGAAACAAATATGTCTGATATATAAAAAATATTTTAGCCATTGAAGTGACGTCCGCTTCTTAATATAAAAACAGTATTTATTTGATGATAAAATCCTACATATTTCTTCTAGTTATATCATATTTGTGAGTAGCAAATTTATACCAACAGATACTTTTGAAATAAGAAGAACTGACAATTTCTTATGAATGCATAGTTGAAAATATATGACGTTTTGGAAGTTGTAAAAATCTACTAAATAGTTCTTGCACAATTAATAAATATCACAAGACAAATCTAATCCTGAAATAATATTATGCCATGCTTAGAATTTATAATGAAACCTAAAAAACATTATACAAACAATTTTCGGACTTTTATGATTTATATTGTCCAATCCAGAGTTTATTTTTTCATGTTTCTCAACTTTAATTTAGCTATTGAGCTTATTTTATTGTGATACTCTAAAAATATTAATTACTCAAAAAATCAAGAATTAAATAGGAAAATACAAAATTGAACCAATGCATACACACAAAAAAATATACTATAAATATACTAGGACTCATGGAATCGGATAATTTTATAAAATCTTGGAATTTTCGGGATTGAATGGTCAGCTATATCTCCTGACCTAAATCCTAAAGAGAATATCTGGGGAGTTATTGTGTTGGAGATTGCCACTCCTGTGTCTTTTCCAAAATAATTCAAATCATGAAAACAGTTTTATTAGAAAAGCAGAAATAACTGTGTCAGAGTTTCTTAAATTGCTTCATTTATAGTATGAATTCCCAGTCTGACACTTATAAGACATTAGACATGTTTCACATCCATCCATTTTTGGTGATACTGAAATCTTTATTTTTGTGATTGATAATAAATCTTATACATGACCATACATGAATACCATAATTTATTATTATTATTATACGAACGTGTGCACTATCTTTATTTCATTAAAATACGCCAATAATTTTGGAGATCACCAACAAAAAGCAAAAACGTTCATTTTAAATTCCAATATAGATTGATTATTTACAGAACATATTGCGATAGAAAACAGGAATATTAAAATAAGTAAATGAAATAATAATAAGAGTAATGTAAAAAATAAGTATTTTTGTATCTCATGGTTTGTACCCAACATTGATTCCTTGTGACCTGCAGAAATTCTATAGAAAATCCTTACAAAGTTTATCTTTATAAAATAAACAAAAAAAAGTGCTATTCATTTTTTAAAAATTATAGCTTAAGCTTGCTGTATCCTGTTTCTGTACGTCTTATTGGTCTCGCCTACCACCTGAATTGCAACAGCACCCGCATACTTGACCATAAACACTTCCTTATTGTGCAATGTTCAGGTTCTCCAACAAAAGAAAACATTCAGTAAGCAACTGTTTATTTTTACTATTTTCTTTTCTTTTTTTATAAATTGTGAATTATCAAAGAATTGTTATTACAACATAAACTTTTCTTCGGATCGTAATGACATTTCAGCATACCCTTTTCATTCTGTGCCACATCATTTCTGAGTCTTAAGCCTGGGCGTCGGGCGGTCGTCAAGATCGGATTTCGATGTGGAAACGGTGTCCATTCGTGAGTGAAGCAGGGGCCCCTTTTGGGGGCAGATGCCCCAGTTCGTGGTTGGATACCTTTCGGAGGCGAGGAAGCGAGACTGATGTGTAGGTGGGAGGTCGGTCATGACTGCAACGTCCGATTTCTTCGCTTGATATCTCCTATAATGGTGCAAAACCGTTGATTTGCTTTTGTGGTTACACCTTGCTAATTTTGTTAAAATTACTTCCTAAGATAAAATTTGGAGCTAGTATGTGAAACTTTACATTTCAGTGAGTACGATGTCCGAAATTATTTGTCAAATTCTGTCTTGGTCTTCAGAGACAAATCTTGAGGCGGTGATTGTCACGGCATAATCAATTCTGGTGCATGTGTTAGCAAAATCACCCACCCAGGGTTGGATTAAAGCCTCTAGGGGCCTTTCGAGAGGCCTTACTGTCTCTCTCTCTAGCTTCTTGCTTAAGATATAATTCTCTTTATAGGCAATTGTAAGAGGCAGAATTCTGATGAAATGACAATACATTTAATACAAGTCCTTTTCGAAAGAGTTAGTTTCAACATAATATATATATATATATATATATATATATATATATATATATATATATATATATATATATATATATATATATATATATATATATATATATATATATATATATATATTATATCTTTAAATCTAAATTAAATCCAAATTAATTTCCTAATTTTTATCTTAATTTAACTCATATTAGCTTAATTCTAAAATGTTCTGTTACTTCCTGATCCCATTCCACCTTTTTTTATTTAATTAATGCAACAGAAATTCTGTGAAAATACTTAAATCAGTGGTTCTCCGAGTGAAGGGATGAAAAATCTGTCAATCTAAGCGAATTCTTTTAAAAGATGCCTATGTTTAACCTTACTAAAACGACACGTCTAAAGAAATCCCTATCAGAATCTTATAGTATATAATCACTGGGGATAAATATTTCTTCAATTTATAATTTTTCCTTCAATTTCCTTCAATAATTTTTTCTTCAATTTGTACTAATTTTTCAAACCTTAATAAATAATTGAAGAGATGCAGGCGATTTGGACCTAATTAAATTTATCGATATGTCATTGCTAGGTAACAGCGACAATCGAACAAATCTATTTTTAATTTTTGATATTTCCATTTTAATTTTTCAAATATTTCTGGCAAGCTTCTTTATTCGTTTTAAAAGAGCACTAAACTTTATTTAATCATATTAAGAAATTACTTCCTTTAAAATCTCTTGTCATCTTTACTTGCGTCATCTACGAAATAATAAATAAGTTAATTGAGAAGAATAAAGAACTCTGAGTAATAAACAAAATTTCAAGTACTTTTCTTTCTTTTTTTATTTATAACAAATATAAATAACCCAAATAGAAAATTAACTATTGGTTGTTTTTAAAAATCGTTTGGTTCAATTCGTATTCTCATTTTAATTTTCAAAGAATCATTTCAGACGATAAAAGGAATTTTTTTGTGTGTGTTAAATTATTTTTTATGAAATTAGTTTTTTTAAAAAAAATATTATTTAATTTCTGAGCATACCAGCTGATGTTATGTAAATTCCTTTTGCTTAAGCTGATCGGAGCTCTTCTTACGTTTAATTAAATTGAACTACTAATATGATGTGATAACTAGCTGATTGCCTAAGGCGAATAGGTGTATTATAAGAGTAGGGGAACTTCATGTTTTTACCTTCATGCGTATGTTTACGCTCTGAGGGGGAAAAAAAGTAGTAAATCAGTTACAGGAAACAGAAAATACCGTGATAGAAACGTAACTCCTCACAAACATCAAAACAGTAGTTGCTAAGCGCTTAACCAGAAGTACTGCGCCGTGGCTCAACGCTTATACTTCCACCAAAGATTGTTTATTTGTTTTTTAAATATTTATTCCCGTTTCCGCGGTATACTGCGTAGCACTCAGATGTCACGGACTCTTCCTCATAAACATCTTGGGTAATGCTCCGGAGGGAAGGAATTTTACTATTTTACATCCGTCACCGCGCCCTTCGCTTTCAACTGCTACCACTCTATAACTTTTATTCAATGTACGCGCTGTAGAAAATATGTAAAGCGAATAAAAATAACAGAAATATAAAAAACACTATGTTTTTTCTACATTTTGTAAATATTGAAAAGAAAAACATTAAAACCCTTATTTGTTTTGTTTTTTTAAATTTCAATCTAAAATATCTAAAAATCATTAAGAAATTTAATATAAATAACTTTTCTTATTTAGATATTTTAACCACATTTATTGCTTATATATTTAAAATTTTTTACTTATCTTAGTATCTTAAAATGCAGCTGACTTTTGAATCTTCCATACTCATTCATTGAATATGTTTTTCAAAACCAAACCAAAATAAACTATATATATATTTTTTTTACATAAGAAAGTTGTAACTATTTTTACTTTCTCATAAAAATGTTCATCGCTAACTAAAAAAGTAAACATTCTCGTGGAATGGATCATCTGCGATATCTCTATGAATTTGATAATAATCATTCCAAACAAATTGCTCTATGAATATCAATTTTTGAATAACTCACGTTTTAAAATTGAGAAATTATTTGAAAAAATTAAAGAGAAATAAATAATATTTTTCATTTTGACACATTTTTACTGTCTCTTCTTATATGTAGTATAGAGAAAATATAGTAATTGTCAAAGAATTCGAACTCGAGATTTTGGCGAATCTCCACGTTTTAGATCTCCTTGAGTTCGAAAAACACATTTTTGGTAAATGTCCGTCTGCCTGTGACAAGGATAACCCAAAAACGCTTAGAACTAGATAGTCGAAATTTGGTATACTGTTTTCAATCAAATTTTGAGTAAATTCTGTTCAGAGGAAGTCCATCTATCCGACAGTTCGAATTTAATTTAACACGATAATTACAAAACGAAGAAATTATTTATTTATTTATTACAAATGTCCCAAAGATTGGCTATGACGCCATTAGGTCTCCAGTCTTCCAATATTTCTGAACTTTACAGTAGAGACACAAGGAAGGAGGCAAAGCTGTAGCAGATTTAGTGTTTATCCAGGGTGCACCGAATGGAAGCCTGCTACATTACACCCCACGAAGAAAGTTAGACAGATAAAATTCAGTATAGAGATTTCACATCTATAATCTAGATACTTGTCAAATTTTGAGCCAAATTCAACGGCGTATCGACTGTTCTATAAGTCTGTAGTTTCAGAAACATGCAAGCGCGATAATTGAAAAAAGTTTTGACTTAAATATCTCAAATTTGGTATGGGATTTCGTGTCTACAAGTGCAGTTTTGTATCAAATTTTTGTTTCATTCGGTTAAGAAAAACGTGTCTAAAATACGTTTTGATGAGCAAATCATGGATATGAAATTAAGTCTAAACTATTCAACTAAAATTAAATTTAATTAATATTGTTAGCGAACCACCTGGTAGTCAGAGACGGCTAGTAAAAATAATAATGACAAAATATAGTAACACAAAGTAACCATGAGGAAATAATTTGCATTTTTAATTCAAAAATGTGATAATTTAATTTCGATATATTAACTTCCTGTTTTAAACGAGAACTATTTTGGGAAGGACCATGTAATTTTGGATAACAGTCACTAGTAAGGCATGATCATAATAACAACTCCAATCGCTTCCAATAATTTCCATATAACGCCAAACAAGATAAAAATACTGAAAATTAAAATGTATTCTTATATTAAATATTGGAATATTAATTTTATTATTGGTTATCAGATTACCCGACTGATTCATAGAAAATTAAAGTTCGTACTTGAACGTAAAATCACTGAATGAAAAGCGATATAAGCGATGTATTGTTAACTTCTTTTATTTGACAGAAAGAAGGGGGAAAAAAGATGTTGATAGTTTTATGGTATGCCGAAACGAAGAATAAAATAAGTACACATAAGCAGCAAATTTCAGCTGTCATATCTGTTCTGTCAACATGTTTGCGCTTGGAATAAAGCAGGTTGTACATCGTGAAAATGCAAGAGAATGAATTATAAATACCGCAGCTTGTGTTGTTGACAGCATTGTACATCTTGTATACAAAGTATGTATAAATATATATTTGGTAGATTATCTACCTCTATCAATAAATTTTTTAAATAATTTAAAAAATTTTTTATTTTACATTGCTCTTGACAAATTTATTGAACACTCGTGAAGTTTTGCTTTGATATTAATAACTCTTTCATAGTAAGGAAAAAGAAAAAAACTTATCTCCACTTTTGTTCAAATTAAAGAAACTTATCTCCAATTATTAATGTTTCTTTCATAGTAAGAAAAAGAAAGAAACTTATCTCCACTTTTGTTCAAATTAAAGAAACTTATCTCCAATTATTAATGTTTCTTTCATAGTAAGAAAAGAAAGAAACTTATCTCCACTTTTGTTCAAATTAAAGAAACTTATCCCCAATTATTAATGTTTCTTTCATAGTAAAGAAGAACAAAAAAACTTATCTCCACTTTTGTTCAAATTTATGAATGTTACTATTTGAGTATATTCTTTTAATTTTAGATGAATAACGGTGGTCAGAAAAAAAGGACGGCACGTAAATTGGAAACTTCTATCCAAATTTACATACCACAAATGAGATGGATACATTTAACAAATTTTGTGGAAATTTTGTTTGTGGCTTTCAACGGAATTGATTTTCATTACTGAATCCGATCCTCCTCTCTCGAAAGTGTGAGGAACCAGGAGGAGAGGAATCAAACCACCATGGGAACAATGGCAACCGCGGGTAAAGGGAGGGGCATTGAAGCTCAGGCGCCAGTCTAAGGGGCTGCCACCTGGACAGAACGTATTAAGTTTTTATCATTTTTTTTTAAACGAAATATCATGAAGGAGCTAAATATTAATACCTTGCCTTGACTGCTTATAACCCTAACTACGCCACTGCATGGAAATACAAATGATCTTGAATAATTTGAAGATGGGCGATCAAAATAAAAAAATCGAATCAAACAAAACTGGACCTCATTATCATTATTCTGAAGTGGACGTTCAAAGAACCAGAGAAAAAGTCGAATTATAAAAGCTGGAATCTGCCACTTTTCATCTAAGAGTACAAATCCAAGCTGGGCATTTTTTGTTCTATTTATATTTTGTCCATTTTTTAGCTATAGAAAATTATCCACTCTTTTGTCTAAGGCTGAGTATTTAAGCTGGAAGGATAATAAATTAAAAATAAGAATCAAGCCAAACAGTCCTGCTATCATTAAGTTAAAAGAGAAAAATTCAAAGGGCCATAGAAAAATCCAAATTAAAAATGTTAAATTATTTTAATTCCATCAGAAATCCCCAGCTTTTCGCCTAAACTTAGATACATTCTGTACTTAGTAGGATAAAAGTTAAACTTCGATTTCATACGAGTTGTTATTGTTGGCTGAGTTATCCTGGAATTGTTCCAGATGTCGTTTTAAATGTAACTGTTCAACTCATTTCTACCATCCGAGATTCTTGACTAATTTCCATAGATGTACTCCAAAATCTTTCCCTCTTGGAGCTTGAATATATTTAGATATTGAATTCATATTCATCTTGGTAACATTTTCTTTTGGAACTGACACCATCTGCGTATTATTATATCATCTAATTCTTTTTCTTAGATTAGAAAAAAAATAAATAAACGCCAAATTTGTGGTGAATTTAAATTAACTGTCTAGAACAGGAGCGTTTTGATTTTGTCAGTAAACTTTCATGTTTTAAAAAATGAATAACCTCAATTTTTGAAAAATGTACCTTCCGAAGATTCCATCTTTTGAATTCCTATCATACGTAGAATATGATGACAGCTGATAAAATAATTTCTTCCGGAGAAAACCATTTTCTCCTCAGATTTAATCAATTATAAGGCTAATATTGTTGATTAATTCTGCTAAATATACGTGTCATCGTCTGTTTTTTAAAGAAATTTCTTTTTTTAACAAATAACCATTTCTATTCTTTTTTGTTAAAAAATTAAACATTTTTACATTTTAAAAAATGTTAACAACATTTGTAAACATTTTTGTACTATATTTTGCTTATAAATAAAAGAAACGAACTTTGATAAATATATTTCCTTTTGAGTTCCTACTGATCTTTTACGAAAGGAAGAAGATAAATTTCATTAAAGCAAAATGCGTTTTATGAACTGTGTCACGTTTAATGTTTAGTGAAACATGCATTTCATGGAATAAAAATAACAAAATTATTATTATTATTTTCTTTTTTACTATCATAGATATTTGATTTATTCATAGAATGATAGTAACGAAAATGTTTTTCTTATGATCATGATATTGTAATATCACTCTTGGTAATTCAGTAAAATTTTTTCAAAAATACAACAGTTTAGTTGTAAATTTGTAAAAGAAAGCTCTTACTACTGATTTTAAGAATCCTTTCTTGATATCAATATTATTTGAAATCTAAAAGCTAAAATAATATTGATATAATTAAGAAAATAATATAATTAATAATCTAAACAATTGATAATGCTTGTGGTTAAATAGAAATTTTTAAAAATTACCAAAATAATTTTTTTAACCAAATGCATATTTTCTTTATAACTTTTGTATACAGTTGTTTTAATGCATTTAGTCATTTTCTCAAATTACTTTGGAAAAACAGTGCAATTGCTCAGAACTTACATGACAGTTTCACCTGTTTGATCGAAGTTCGAATTTTTATTCCATGAGAATATGGTTTATGGGTCTATCTTTTTTTAGGCCATGTGCTGTAGAAGCGTACCAGCCATCGTACACATTCTATCCAAATTAAAAGTATCTATATCCTCTTGCCCCTTGAAAATAAAACATTACTCAAAAAAATCCAGATCAAGTCAAAGGATTCTATTGTTTGCTTCAGGCACAAAAATATCTCATATTCAATCAAGCATATATTTTTATACATGAATTACAAAATCGCAAAAACAAATTCAAGCTTCTTAAACTATTCCAAAAACATAATGTTTTAAAAAATAACCGCTGTTGAATACTCAGTCCCCTATCCCGATACAAACAAAATCAAAATAACTTCGGGTTAAAAATGTCATCTGCGTCATGTTTTGATGCAACCTCCAATAAATTTTTAAGCATCTCAACCAATGTTGAAATATAGAGGAAAAAAAAAAACTTGCAAACCCTTTTCTATCCCTTTCACTGTACATCATAATTCCTCTTCCAAGAATAAACATTCGCGTCGTAAAAAAGAGATAAAGAGGAAAAAGAAAAAAAAAAAATCACAGAAAATCCGCAGTGGATTCCGAATTCCGCTTTTGCTTTTAGTTTCTGGCCGAGAAGTGTTTATAGTTGGATCTCAAAAAGCTGTGTACTTTCAACATATATCCAGGGTTCTGCATCATCTCACTCGCATCCGAGTGTTATGTTTTCGATGGCATCTGACACTCACTATCTGGGATCAAACACAAGGGAAAAAAAAAAGTTTTCGGAAGCTCTTTGTTGTTAATCGCTCTGAACAGATGTCGCTGAAATAAGGCGATGATTTCTGATAAACAAACCTCGGGATTAATATCAGGCGATTTCTTTTTTTAGGGCCTCGGGATGAAGCAGTGTGCCATCACTCATCGAAATTATTTATTTGCGGGATATGTCTGGTTGTCTGGTGTTTATTAGTTATTTCCTCTTCCTGGGACTTTGAACGGCACGAAAATCGTTCTTTTATGGTATCCAATCATCATCTGGCTTATTCATTGTTTGAGTTCGCTGTTTAACTCAGTTCAAAGTGTGACAAAAAACAGTTAAATGATCTTTGAAATATAATATTAAGTCTGTTGGAATGTTTCAGCCATCTTGAAATTCGATATTATTTATCTCACAGTCAAAATAAGTGGCATTTTTATGCTTTTAATCTGTATATTAAAATGAAATATAATTGCTAAAAACCAGAGGGGGTGGATTTCCCAAATCTTTCTCACATACACCCTAAGAAAAGTGTTATCCCAGACAACTCGTTATATATCTTTGGCGCACAATATCTACGAAATATTAACCTAAAAAGTTTTCTTGAAAAACAAACAAACAAATTTTTAAAAAAAAGTAAAAATATATTGGTCCCTTTAACCAAATGCGCAATTTTTCGTATTTTTAAAAATACAAGTTTTAATTTTAAAAACAAAGGTATTCAAATAAAGCAATACATCATTCAGAATTGACAAATAAAATATCTTGTATATTTTCGATCGACACGTTAAGTAATCATGCGTTTCTCTACTCAAAAATATTATTTTATTTTATTGGTTGCAATATATAATAAGCTCTTGTTTAACTCATTCATAAATAAAACGAACTTTTTAGCTAGATTTTGACAGATTGCTTAATAAACCCTACAAAAATGTTTAAAATCTCATATAAAAGTTCTAAAGGTATATTTTATTTAAGGTTGGGATTGTAATTTATTGAAAGCATGAAATTCGAATAAAGATACGGCTAGACAATATATAAATAAATTCTTTTAATTTTAGCTTTAAATCACTCTTAAGAACTGAGAGAGAGAAAGAGAAAGTTAATAACATTTTCATTATAAATAAAAACAACTGTAAACAGTATAAGTATAAGCAACTTAAATATACACTTT
Organism: Argiope bruennichi; assembly: GCF_947563725.1. NCBI lineage: Eukaryota > Metazoa > Arthropoda > Arachnida > Araneae > Araneidae > Argiope > Argiope bruennichi. The sequence continues at coordinate 62,129,050 of NC_079151.1, read as the reverse complement.
GCAGAGCTGTTTAATTTTCAGTCTCTACAAGCGCTTCACATCAAAGGATTTGCAGGAAAATGTAAGGGATAAAAATTTACAAACAAATTATTTCGCTTCAGTTCTTGCGTACTCACTGCGTATGTCATGCATGATATTTTCATTTTTCATACTGAAAGAAGTATGATAGATCAAACGACTACCCTGGCGGTTCAGATTTTGAAGAGGAAGGGGGACTACAGGGCAGTCGTAGTCCCAAGGTCACATCACAGTTTACTCTTTCATTTTAAAGGGACCGTTTATGTTGTGGAAGGGTTTAATTTCTTGATCCTCACAGTAAATTCTAACGTTGCTTTTTTAAAAAGAATTCCAAAACTAAAGTGAATATACATTTTTTTTTCAAACTCTGGCGTGGAATTCACGATATTGTATAAAAGTGAATGCAGGGGTAATGATAAAATCTTAGAAATATGAAAATAAATAAATAAATAAAAAATAATAAACTATAATTTTTTAAATTTCTAGAAAAATTTAAAAAAAGGTAAATTCAATATATTTATTAAGGATTTTACTGCTTTTTCTTCAGGTTGATTAATTATTGACATTTGTCATATTAAAGTGACACTCACGGTTAAATGAATTATTTGTATAGATTGGTGGAAAAGGTTAATTCATCATAATAATATTATATATTCTAAAAAAATTAATTCTAATTTATTTTATTAATGAGTTATTTATTAATATAAGGAAATAAGGGGAACTGTGAAACATTTAAATTTTTTATGTGAAAAATAATGAAACATTGTTCTTGATAATCTGGGATGAATAGTTACTTTATACGGTCAATAAAAGGACATTTTTTAATACCAAATTCTTGTCGTGGAATGTTTTTTTAATTCTCATTAATTAAAAATAATGAAGCTAATGAACGTTTTTTAACTTTAGCTTCTAACTCAAACGTAAAGTTCAGACTACTCTGAAACATTTAAGTAAAATTCGTCTTGAATTTTGGATGCTTTTTCAATTTTTGACAGTCGGTTGAAACGTAAGACTCTTGAATAATAAACGTAAGTCATGTCTAATAATCATTATAGTCTGTGTATTTTCTGTAGGCGATTCAAGGTCACATTTCCTACCGCGTTAATAACCAATAACGAGGTAGGAAATGTCACCTTCAACCGCCTACAGAAAATACACAGACCATAATTGATGTGAACAAACTTGCAGGATGGAATAAATCGAGTTTAAAATTTTAAAAGTTTCTTCTATTTGGCTAAATAACTGCTAATATATAGATATATATCTTTTCACTTTCACATAGTTACTAAAATTTTTAAAAAATACCAATTAACATGTTACTGATTTGTTTAATTTAGTTAAGAATTTGTCTCTATGCAAAACTAAATGGAACATTATTCAAAGAGAACACCCATAACATGCAATGTTTAGGGCCACAGTATATCTAAATCAAGCACTGTGTTATATAGAAAAGTCAAATGTAACAATAATCCAAATATAATATTATTATTAAAATACCATTATTATTATTAAAGCCATTAACGAAAAATATAAAACTATTATTAAACAAAAATATAAAAATAATGAGGATATTCTACCACCCTATTTTATATATAAATCTAAATTTTCTTACGTACATTGATGTGTTATCCAATCATAATGTCAACGAAACGGCCCCTTGAAAGTGGGTCAAAGTGACCTCTAGCTGTCCAAAACAAATTCTTTCTGCAAAGGGTGGAGGGGAAATTGAAAATGATGGGGTGTATCTCCCCTTTCGTTTCTTTTTATTACTATTTTCTGCCATTTCTTGGTTTTCAGCCGCCAGAAAGATCGCCGAATAGATAAGAACACCCCCCTAAATTTTCAAAAATAGACCTCATTGTAGCAAAAAAGAGATTTTACTATGCTGAGGATTTTCTAGAGTGGAAACGTATTTAATACGTCTGAAAGATAGTGCTATTTCTCTATTCTTAAAAAGGCTGTGTACATGTTTAATTCTTTTATTAAAATTTTATTGAAGAAAAAAGAGAAATATTACAAAATAATTCTGTTAAATTACAAAAAAAAGAAAGAAGAAAGAAAAAATTAATGTCATCAACATTTTTTTTTTTTTTTGCTTTTTTGCTTTTTTGTACACAATGCATGCAAAAGCGACAAAAAAAAATTTACATTGAGAGATTTACGAATTTCCATGTTTCATATCTGCACGATTCTGAAAATCCATTTTTATTTTCTCGTATACTTCGCACAGAAAAAATATAGTAATCTTCAAAAAATTCGAAATTGTGACGAATCTCCACATTTTAGACCACCCTGAGTTCGAAAAACACATTTCTGGAAAATGTCCATCTGTATATTTATAACAAAAATAACTCAAAAACACTTGAAGCTAGACAGGTGAAATTTGGTACACGGTCTTTACACCAAATTTGCAGATTTCTATCAATTTATAAGTAAAATCTGTTCAGAGTAAATAAGATTTAATATTTATTGTGTAGACATCGTTCAAATATTAAGCCAACACCAACAAAGGGTTGACTGTTTGCAAGTTTGTATTTTCAGAAACATATAAACGCGATCATTCAAAAACGCAATGATTTAAATATATCAAATAAGGAATGGGAGTTTGTAACTATAAGTGTCATTTTGTGTCAAATCTTTGTTTCAATCGATTGAGAAAAACGTATCTAAAGTACAAATTCGATTTTCGGATACTATAAACCGCATGCAAGGGAGTAATCGCCAAAAAACTCGCAAAGATTGGCGAGATAGATTCAGTAAAAATACTAAATTCACGCCAAGAGTTAATATTTCGTAACTATTGTTTATTATTTCGTGACTATGCATGACGTTCTCTGACATACTTAGTGAATTATTAGTGAATATGCGGAACATTTGCTGGAGACAACTCTGGCTGGTTGAAATTCTAACGGTTTATATGTGAAAACGATTGCTCAAAAACTCGTTGAGCTATGCGGACAAAATTTAACATGTAGTCTTTACATCAAATTTGAAAGCATATATTAAATTCCGAACAAAATCTATTAGCAGAAAATTCGTCTGTTCTGTCCGAGAGTACGTGTATATGATAACAACTAAACGTAAAAGCCTAGATGGATAAAATGTGGCAAACGGTTATAACATTTAAAATGCAGATTCACATCGAATTTTGAATGAAATCCAATAACATGATGACGTTCTGTCAATCAGTCCATTCCCATGCATGCAAATATAATAATTCAAAAACGTGATAAATTAGATTAATGGAATTTGTTATGTGGTTAATAGAATTGCAGTTCGATGTCGAATTTTGATTTCAATGGGTCGTTTCAATTGGTTTTCTTTACTGCAATACACTCACGAGTTGGACCCTCAAATCAAAATACTGAACACTCATAACGTTCACGAGTGCACCCACGATGCACAATTTTTATAAAGGGGGGGGGAGGTAAGTGACACCTTTATTAAAAAGTATGCGAGGAATTCTCGTGTTGTCGCTGGGTTTTTTTTCCCCCTCTATAGATTCCAATAATTATTTCATCACAAAATAATAGAAAAAAGTCTGCAGAACGTGGATATTTCAAAATCATCATTAAGCAGAATAATTTATTGAGAGGTATTATAATAAAATAGCAATTATTAATTACGTATAATGAAAATAATGGAGTGCTTAATGACATTCTATCAAGGACTTCAAGCTGCTCACTTTAGAATGCAGCTGACCTTTGCTAACATCGCTGCATATCGAGTGTGCATTGTATGAATTGCTTTTAATACAATAAAAATAAAAATAAATCAAGAACAGCCAATTTATTACGGAAATTACTATATGTCTTTCAGTAAAATATTCATTGACAATTGGATGATGAGTTTTCAAGCAGCAAACTCATTACGATCGGAATAATCAATTCATCATAACCAGCAATGCGAATACTATGGCCTGTAACAAAACAGGCTCATGTACATATCCAATGACTAGGATTGCCGTATATCTCATATATACAGGACAAACTCCATATTTCACTATTCAGTCCCTAGACTATTGCCCTTTTACTATTTGTACCGCTTTCTTTCTGGACACTGTTCTGAGCATCAATCATTCAACACTAAGATTCCATTCAACCAGTGTGTATATCAAAAATATTATTTAGAGACAGTTTGAAATCGAAACTGCAACTATGAAATGGCTGTTGGAAATGGAACTTTTTTGCAGATACAAAATATATAGATTGATCAGAAGTCATGTCTAATAAATCCGTTCTAACACATGTTGCCGTCCTCGTCTACATTGTAGATGGAAAGAGAATATTTTCCCAAATGTCAACTCAATTGTCAGATAAAAAAAAAATTAGTAGAAAAAAAATTGCAGAATTTTTGGATTCCTCATTATAATTTTGAAAGTACGAGATATTGAAGTTCTCCAGTTCAACAGAATTTTCAATTTGATTAAATACAAAGTAGGAAACGATAAAAATATATTATGTATTATAATATTTTATATGGAATAATTCTGTATGACAAATTTATATTTATATGTACATATATTGAGAATGTGATTGTTTAGAATTTCTTTGACTGTACATCAGAAATACGTTCGAATTTCTTAGAGTGTGAAATTCAATATATATTTACTTCCTTTCTTTAGATGTTTATTTAAGATAACTTTGAAGAGAGGATTGAATTGAGATCATCTTAACCTTTACTGTAATAAGAATTTCAAATTTTACTCTAAATTTGCTTTTAAATATTGAAATATAAGAAATGTTTTATGAAGTTTTTATAACAATTAATTAAATAATTAATTTTTCATTATTAGAAAAACATAGAAATATTTTTATCCCAAGCAACGCTAGGTGTAGCAACTAGAGTGGTAATATGACTTAGTTGGTGTAATGTAGAAAGTGAATGCAGATGCTCTCTCTCAATTTTCCGTCGGACCATATCTCTAATGGGCTTCGCTAATTTCTAAACCAAGGATTAATCTATTAAAGCAATTTTATTGTTTAAATTGATCAGATTATAATCGGTTTCTCGTTTCTTAAACTGAACGTATCAAAAATATATAGGCGAAAATACATAATAATCAACTAATAATGCGAAAAACATTTTTTGATAAATAACATTTTGAAGCAAGCAACAACAACAACAAAAAAAAAAAAATCATACAGAAAGCAGTATACTTGAGAAGATTTATTTCACCTTGTTTATTATTTCTAATTGTATATATTAGTTAAAATAAATTATAACTATTCAGATTAACTGGGTCTAAATACGAACAGGATAGCCGAATATCTAAATAACTAAATATCAATTATTTTAATTTTTTTTTAGAAAAATAGAAATGAATTTGCCTTATAACGCAGTAATTTAATGAATACAAAATTTTACTGCTGCAACGTATCGATCAAAGTCATTTATTTCACTGATTTTACCCAATTTTACTCGGTTACTTTTCTCAAAGTGATCAGGATAATTGCAGTTCTACTGCACTTTTGATCCCACAATACATTTCACTTACCAAAAATAGTGTGTAAGAAAATATGACCCTTGGGGAACAAAGAATTGCACACAAAATCATTCCGAAGGTCTTCGTTTAAAGAGATCGCAGTTTCGATCTGCACCTGCTCGACGGAGGTAAAAATAAGGAGCGTGGAAAAAAAGAAGCATAAAAGGTATGCCTTCCAGGCAACTTACTTAATAAGAAAAGATTGAAAAAAAAAAAAAAAAGAAAAAGTGGGAGACAGCTTTTCAATAAGGGACTCTCAAGTGGGGTCATATTTCCGACGAAAACATGTTGCTTACTTTTACATGGTTTTCCAATCTGTCAATAGAAAATTAGCAAACGTACATTTTTACAGAAAACCATTTTTTTTCTTTCTAGTATACGTAATACAGAGAAAATATAATAATCGTCAAAAAATTCGAACCACAATTTAGATCTCTCTAAATTCAAAAAACATATTTTTGGAAAATGTCCGTTTGCCTGTCTATGAGAATGATAATTCAAAAACGCTTTAAGCTAGGCGGTTGAAATTTGGTATCCAGTCTTTACACCAAATTTGCAGATATTGATCAAATTTGGAGTAAAATCTGTTCACATGAAATCCGTCTGTTCGACTGTTCAAATATAAGTTTACACGATAAATACAAAACGAAGATATCTAAGTAGTTAAAATTTGATACACAGATTTAACATCTATGGTATAGACACCTTGCGAATTTTGAATCACAACAAACAACGGGTTGAGTGTCTGTCGGTCTGTAGTGTTAAAAATAAGTAAATGCGATTGTTCGCTGATTTAAATAAATCAAATTTGATATGGCGTTTTGTGTCAATTTTTGGCTCCAATCGTATGAGAAAAACGTGTCTAAAACATAAAATCAGTTTTTAAAATACTATTAACGAGTGCAGAGATTAATCGCCAAATAACTAGTCACAGATTCAGTAAAAATACTAAATTCACGGAAAAAGTCAATATTTCGTAACTATAGTACGCCACTGTCATGCAAGGCGTTCTCTGGCATGACAAATTTATAAGATAGCCTGCAAGAAACTTTTTGGGAGACCTCTTCCTCTGGTTTTTGTTGTTATGAGAGTTTGGTTTGGTTATATTAACGTCCCGTTTGAAGCAACATTTGGGCTGTTTTGGGACGGACCTCGTAATTTTGAACCGCGGTCAGATGACGAGGACGACACCTGAGCTGGCAGCCCCATCTCCACACCACACCAGCAGGAGGACGTTTGGTCAGGACGGATTTAACGTGCAACAGACCCCCTTACACGGCGGTTCTTCGGTGGAATCGCGTCTCGAACCTGAAACCCTCCGGTTCCGAAGCCGAGACCTTACCACCAGGCCACCGCGGCCCCTGTTGTTTTAAGAGTGTATTTTGTTGTTATAAGAGAGAACACACAAAATATATTCATACAACATACAAAATATGACATATATTTCTTGTATAAATTTCACATATACAAGAAATATTTCGTTGCAGCTTCCTTTTAATTCCATTGCGGGTGACACAGACAGAAGAGTAAGATATCATGCAAATAGTTGTCAGAAGACATGCGCAGTTGCTTTTGTTCTAATACTAATAAATCAGAAGAAATTATTCCCATCAGATTGTGAATGTTTTCAAGAAAATTGCAAGAGATATGTAGAAGCTTTTGAAATACTGCGAAAAAATGTACAAATTTAACATTTAGGTTGAAAAAAAAAAAAAAAAAAAAAAGAAGACAGAAATAGAATGTTTACAAAAAAGTTGCAAGCGTAATTTATTTTTTTCTACATTTTTTTTTTATGTATTTCGATTTGTACTTGCATTTGTTTGTTAACAATTTATGAAAAATATCGTTTCTAATAAAATAATATCGAAATTTGAGCTCACAATAAAAATATATTTAAAACATTAAAATCAGATTCAAAGTCTGCTTTAACCACTTGTGCTTCAGATTTGATCCGACACTTTTAGCTTCCTGTTAAGTAAAACTTTTATCATCATTAATTATGTTATTGAATATACGAATTGAATATGTAAAAATAATAATAATTTACCTATTTGCCTTTTGGCAACCAAGTGATTTTGCAAAACTGGAAGTATTGTATTAATTCTCACCAGATTTAAAAAAAAAAAAATCTATTCAAGCAGGGATAAATCGTAACTTGATACTTTTGAGTTCTAATATTTAGTTATGTGTTGTAAAATGGTGGAAGGGGAAAGGTAATATTTTGGATTTTCTTCTTATCCCTGCATAAATGTATGTATAATGTTTATAAGTTATCTTGTCAGTCACCAGTGAAGAGCCAGCGGAAGTGGTTCTCAAAACCTTCTCGTGTATTCTCAATAAAAATTGCCATACCGAAGAACTCCTTAGATGGCATCGGTGTACAATAATTAAGAAATATTAACTTCTAGCGTAAATTATTATTTCTACTAAATCTATCTTGACATTCTATTTGGCGATGTATCCCTGCATTCGTTAATAGAATTAAACACTCGAATTTGAGTTTTAGATACGTTTTTCTCCACAGATTGAAACAAAGAAAATTGACGCAAAATTACACTCGCAAGTTACAAATAATCCCCATACGAAATTTGATATATTTAAGTTATTGTGTATTGGAATTATTGCGTTTATTTATTTCTAAAATTACAGGCCAACAGACAGTCAACTGATTGTTGGATTTGACTCAAAATTTGACGGGCGTCTACAGAATAGATTCTAAATCTGTGGTCGAAATTTTATTAATATAGCTCTCTTTGTTTTGTAATTATTCTGTTAACTTATATTCGAACAGTCAGACAGACGGACTTTCTGTGGTCAGATTTTACTCAAAAGTTGATAGAAATCTGGAAATTTGGTGGAAAGATCCTACACCAAATTTTAACTGTCTATCTCGAAGCTTTTTTTTTTTAGTTATCTTTGTCACTGACAGAGAGACATTTTGCAAAAATGTATTTTTCAGACTAAATGTGGAGATTCGTCAAAACTTCGAATTTGAATTTTTTGAAAATTATTATCCTTTTTCTGTATTACATATACGAGAAAGTAAGTATAAGTCATTTTTCTCTGTGCAAATGTAGGTATCTCAGATTATAGGAACATTACTGATTTTCTACTTTTTTCAGTGCTATAGTAACGGTGACATGAAAGTAGTTGGTTTTTGGCGGGGATGCCACGAATATGAAAGAGAAAAGTACTGCAATCGTGAAAAAAATTCGATCTCGAAATTGCAATGAATCTTTTCATTTCAGACCTCTGCATGCCAGATATATATTTATATATTTATATTTTTAAATTATGCTTGTCGGAAGATATGTCAGTGCTATCATTGTAAATGCAATTAACTACCGGCATAAAATTTGGTATTTCTCCTTTTCATCACATTTCCAGATTTTTATCATATTTTGGCCAAAATTCTTCAATGACACTTATGTTCATTTATCTATGCTAATATGGACACTATTTATCAGAAATGTAAATAGTTAAATGCATGTAATCAAGGGTATAAATTCGTTGTCAGATTTATAGTTAATTTCTGAGCCTAATTGGTCAAAAGATGGATCATCTGTCTGCCGGTTTATGCATTTGCAATTATATGAACGGAATAACTTGAAAACGCAAAAACTTAGACAAATGAAATTCGATAAGTGAGCTTATCAGTATCTCTGTAAATTACCAAATTTTGGATTTAATCGATGAAAAGTGTACCTTCTGGACATGAGTACTGGTCAACCGCTGCGCGCGAACATTTGGCCAACATGAATTTTGCTGTATGTAGTTATACAGCAGATGTGCCATTCGTTTGCAAATGCTCTTTTTATCTCTCCAGAGAAATGACAAAGGGGTTGCTAATGGGGAGAGGTATACATTATCTGAGGAAGAAAAGTAGTGACAAGCAACCCAAAAGTTCAGGTATCTGTTAGATCTATGGGGTTGCGAATGGTCCGCGCTTCATTGTAATAGCAACTGTTTAACAGCCTGTTTTGAAGATAAGATAAAAATGGTATGCTCGAGGCCGAAAACCTTAATTAAATACAAAAGGTGAAGATAAAACCTCGTACAATGAATATATTTTTTCAGAAAACAAGTAAAACCCTACAGACTAGGATTCTAGCGCTTTTTAAATAGCGGCTTCTGCATTAGAATCTTGATTTTTTAAAATCTTGGGATTTTTAACTTGACACAACGAAACTCGCTATTTGATTTTGGTCCCTATATAAAGTGGTTAATGGGAATCGTATTGCATTTCTATGTATAAACTATAAATAATTCATATATGCTAGATTTATTAAATTGAATACTTGCATATATGAAATTTTACTTCCAGTATGTCATAAAAGGAATCCATAAATTTGTTTCTCGGTTCTATGAAGGCCAAACGCGTCATATTGTATGAAGGTGGTTTACATTTAGCCAGTGATTCCAATAAGTTTGCTGGAGAAGATAGGAGATTGTTCATGTGTTGAAAGTGCGGACCATTTCAGATGCTTGTCTTGACGGGACAATGATGTTGCACAGTTTCTACTCATGCATGGTTTTATTAAGCTAAAGTTTACATCCAGTCAGCTACAGTCCTTCCAGTAAAACCATACAGAAACTGTACAGTACAAGTACTTGTCCCGTCGAGACAAGCACTTGCTATTGTCCGCTCATTCAGCGCATGATCAATTTTCCTTCTGTGGAATCTTATAATTGGCTGAATTTAAGCCTACCTTTAATGGCTACATGTTACTTTAGTATAAAAGAAAATCAAGTGGACAAAACTTCAGTGTGTTTTAAAACCAGACAGTGCCATAACAATAGGGTTACAGGACTGCCAGAATGCCCAGTGATTCTGATTTTAGGAAGATCGGACCCAAGGGCTTTCCATTTCAAAAGTATATAGATTCTGTTATTCTTCTGTTCTCGAAAAGATTGAAATTTGCAGGAGTAATAGGTACTTTCGATAGAACTCGAAAACAATAATTTGAAATTCTTAACAATAATTATTAAAATCGTATTAATTTACAAAAAATATCGTGCATAAATCTTGCATTATTTCCTTACTTCTTCTAAATTCCTGTTGACAATATCTTAATTCGAAACACCTTAATAATTAGGAATAGTGATGTGTTTAATTATCTAATAACAGGGATTATTAGATAATTATCTTATTTAACTATCTAATAATCATCTTAAACATTTGTTAGTGGTTTCATACAGTCTAGTTAGACAATTGAAATTGAGTATAATGTGAGAGAGTCAAGAAAGTATTTCCAATATCTTGAAAATCTCAAATGAAGTTTAGTTACTGATAACTTTATTCCCTAATAAAGTACTAATAGTATTACTATAATACGGCATCTAGATTTAGTTAATATTTGAATGTTACTGACAGTAGGTTAAGTTTTCTATCTTACGCAGAGACTCAAATTTTACCTCCCTTTTCTGGACTGTGTATATATGTGTTACAAAAATAAATAGATAAATAAATAAATAAATTCAAACATTTTTTTACCAATAATAATTTTAAAATCAGTCCTTGGGTATACAGAAAACACTTAAGAATTAATAATTCGTACTAGCTATTCGTAGTATTCGTAATAATTCGTACTAGTAAGACAAGAGTGATTTTTTTTTTTTTTTTACTTTCTCTGAATACGTGAGTTTCCATAATTCTACAATAAGCACACCAACATAGAAATGGATTCTTGGCAATATGAATTTCTATATTAGAAGCATTAATTCGAAGAAAAAAAAAATGCGATCAATCATTTTTTTTTTTCATTTTACTTGAACGAAACAATTTCTTTACTTAGGATATTTCTTTTATTTGAGCAAGCCGATCTTTGCTTTCTATTTTGGTACGCATGCACGCGACGGCAAGCTGCATTTAAAACCTCAAAAAAGCGTACACCTGGACGTCCTTTTCTATTTCTAATACGAAAAGGTTGTTGCTATGGCAGAGCCATTGAAACAAACTACCATATCATGTCCTTGGGAACCCGGATTAGCCCTTTAAAAAAGAACGACAATAGATTGCGGTTAGATGCATATAACGCTCATATAACGATGGTTTCAAATCGAAAGATATATTATCTGCATTACGCTGGAAGTCACGAATGCCACTCTACATAATTCCACAGCATTGTTTGTACCGAATTTAAATGCAGCCGCCTTAACTTTTTGGAAAAATGTCATACTTAAATAGAAACGATTTGGATTTTAGCACCAAGCCAATTTTCTTTTATGGCTTTCGGAATGTTAACTCGCAGGTACGAATTTCCGCAAATATCTCTCTCGGATGGATTGGAATGGCGTTTTTAAATTAGGGAAGTGGAGAATGGTAATCAAATACCTTGTTGAGTAGTTACATTTCAAAACATATTAAAGAAACGGCAGTTTTGTTGCCTAGCTTTCTACCGAAATCGGATTACGGAATGAAATATATCATTCGCTTTTTCTTTCCCCGCATAATTCCAAGCGTGATGTGATGTAAGTAAATTTGATATGCAAGTCTGAAATTCTTTTTGTAGAAATTAATGCCAAACATATGTTGGTTTCACACTTTTTTTTCTCTCATGATTTAAATGACGGAAAAATATTTCTATGGTGTTCTCGTAATTTTTAAATATCGAAATGCTGCATACTAGCATTCATTTACGGATTTTCGGCAATAATTTAAGTAATCATATGACTTGTTTAATCAGAACAGTCCGAATTTCGCATCTTCGTAATGGATTAAATAATCACCTCGTATTTGTATATATATATAAAAAATTGCAGCTTCAAATTGTAGTTAACATAAAGAAATAAATAATTAGGGTAAATGAAGAATTCCATAGTTAAAGGAACGTAAAATTAATCTGTTAAAGTCTGTTAAATGATCTGAAGCATATCAATTGTTTAAAGGGATTCGTAGTTAAAGTAGTCAGTAATTTTAGTCTTTCGGCATAGTGGGTTTTTTTCTAAATAAACAAACTAGGTAAAAGTCTAGGGTCATTAGACTGAGAGGGGATAGATCGCAGGTTCGATTTAAAAAAAAATATTATTTTCCTAGTTTTAACATAATTAAGTTTGGAAAGAATATAAATTTTATAAAAGATAAATTATTAGAATAAAACTAACATTTCATTAAATTCAAACATTCCTCAAAATAGCATTCTTATGTGAATGATTATGTTCGCTTAGTTATTAAAATTTTCATAATTCTTCAGTAATCATTCATTCATATTCTTTAGAAATATTTTGTGCAAACGTGGATACTGGGTAGTCTTACGTCATAATAGGTAAATAAAAAAAATTCATATTGACAAAGTTAAATAAATACAAAATATTAACTAATAATAATTCATTATTACAGATACGCTGAAGTGTGAAATTAAATCGATCACTTTATTAAAAGAAGGGGAGGGCTTATGATTTGCATCGCCAAGAGCCGCAAAATTTCTAAATCCACCAAACTTTCGGAGAGTGTTTTGTTTGAGTTCCATAGCACAAAATATCTGTCTCTTTCTGTACTGACTTTATCATTCAAATTAATTTATTTTATTTGAAAATCATTTTTTAAATTTTTGCTTTAATTTATTAGCAATAAACTTTTCTATTTCTTCTTTAATAATATCAAGTTTTAAAAAATTAAGTCTATTCTTTGTCGCACTTTCTACTTTTATGCTAATAATCGTTTTTTAATAAAATGATTAATAGCAAAATTTAATTCTTCAGAGAAAAAAAAACGACGTTGCTTGATTTGTGAATTACTTGACAATATTCTTTATTATTTTATAGGTAAAAATTATCATCTGATTTGCTGAAATGTCCTGGAAATAAAACACCCTCTTCCTTTTTCCCGCCTTATTCCTCTCAGCTTTCGTTCTTAAAACGACTTATTTTCATGATATTTAGTTGAAACCATTTTTTTTATCTCAATAAAAAAGCACATACAGCTCTAATTAAACATATTTTCAAATATTCTGATTTTGATGGATTACTATATAAACCAAAAAAATATTTCCGTTTACGTAAAATTAGAAACAAACAAATCAATTATCTTCTCCGCAAAATTTCCTTTTTTAATTCTGTTGCGTGACCTTCGAAATCATCACTAAACTGTGCTTGCTGATAAAGCTTTTCTTTTAACAATGTAAGATAATTTTCTATAAATATGGCTTGTTACATAAAAGCTTTGTAGAATTCAATGAACATACAACATTAGAATACTGAAAAGGTCCAGTGGATGAGCAAACAATGCTTCAATAGCTTAATGAATATTAATGCATTTTAATTTATTTTGATACATAATCTGTTTTTTGTATATTAGAAGTGATGTAAGATAGTGCAAGAAGTTGCTATTAGCCATCAGATGTGCAGTAGTTCAACCAGAAGAATATTTATCAAATAAAAAAAAATTAAAAAACATACATGCTTTAAGAACTTTAGAAGTTTTAATTATTATAAATCAGTTATAATTGTTATAAATTAATTTAATGCTAACTACTGAAACAGATATTCTTTAAATGAATTGTTTTTAAGCGGTGTCCACTGACCTGATTTTTGCACGATTTTTATTAAAATCCTAACTGGACCCGACACGTTACTGCCGCAGAGGAAATAATTTTGAAAATATCGTTTGAAATTTGAAATAGCTATCTTGTTTAATAAGGAATATTTATTTTCTTGTCGACAATGAATATATTTACTGAAATTAAATGATATATAATAAAGAAGTATAAACAATACTTATTCTATTTTTTTTTATTTTATTATTCAAGTATACTTTAGGGTAGACAATATTTTTTTTTTCCCGTATCTTCAGTAAAAATAAATAAATTTGATGGCTGTCCGACTCGTGAGCATCCAACATACATGAAAAACATGGATTTTCTAGGTTCAAAGCAATAAGTTGGCAAAGTTTTATCGCAGTCGGATGAACAGTACGGCAACACATAAAATACGAACAAATAAAAATTAATTTTTATATATTAGATAAATAAAGATCACCTTTATAAAAGTTCCTAATTAATGAATATTTATGAATCAACCGTTTGTGAAAATATTAATATTATTTTAAACTATAAATTTACAATCACTTGTGACATATTTTTTTCCAAATTCAGATTTATTTTTATAAATTAACAATATTTTAAAAATTAATTAAAAGTTAAATCTCTCAGTTGCTCCAGTAGATTTTTTTTTCTCTGAATGGTTTTTTTATTATATTAAGAAAAATTACTTATAATTGTATTGAATGTTGGTGAAAAAGCCTTCAATGAATGTTTTAAAAACTATTGTTAGAAATTTAAAAACAATAGCAAAATTATTATTATTTTAAGATTTTAAATTTTTGTAATTTAATCACATTTCGAAAGTCATATCTTTTCCAGTCTTTTCCTAAAACTAACCCATTTTACTGATGAGCCAAGTGACATCCTGACCTAGATATAAAATCAACTCGGAGGAAATTCATCGTGTCAATCCAAACAGCCTCACCCTGAAAAAAAATCCATAAAATGAGACTATTTCGCTGATTCGTGATGGACGGACAATAAAATAAATCTGTCTTAACCGCACCCAAAATATTTGCCGAATCATTTTATAAACCTAATACGGATTAAAAGTAAGAAAAGAATAAAAAATAATGCTGACGGAACACAAACTAATGAAATGAAGTTAATGCACTAGTGACGCATTATTTTCAATTTGCACATGCGTATCGTTTAATTTTCTTTGAAAACGAAGCTTAAAAGGATACATTGGCTTAAAGCTAAGATTCATTAACTCACATTAGCTAACTTATCCGTGAAGTTGTTCGCAGAATCATTTTTAATCCGAAAAAAAAAAAAAAAAACAATTGAAAATTTATGGGTTGCCAACATTTTGACATCTTTAAAAGTCGCTTTGAGGATTATAATAAAAATTAATGTATTTCTGATCTTCAAAGTAAGCTATAAATGTCAAAATGCCCAAACATGCAAGAAAATTATAATTATTAAGGTTTTACCCTTCCAATAAGCTGACATAGAAAAAAAGTATAAAGTCTTTCATTCTTTTGCAGATATCAAATCCAAATATTCCTTAATAATGTTATGACGATATTGTGCAAGATTAATCAATATTGTAAACAAAAGATTGAACACTATCTTAACGTTATCGGAAAATTATTGTAAGGTTTTTTTTCACCTCAAAATTTGTTTTGAATTGAAAAATAATTATTCAATGAAATCTTGATATATTATCCTCGACATAAAAATCGTCTGAATTTTGAGTATAAAATGTGACTTGCATGTCTTATCACTTGTCTACACTCATGATATAATGTAATTAAGTGAAAATATATATGCTTGCAAATAGGTGGCACTTTTTATTGGATAAATCCATTCTAAAACGCACATAAATATATTTTTTTAAGTATTAAAGTTTAACCAGAAAATGTAACTGTCGATAGATCCATATAACTTCAAAGTATAAAGCTGACGACTGTTTTTAATACGTGAGTTTGAAATGAACAATTAGGAAGCAGTTTTTTTTCTTGAAATAATAAATAATATGAATGAGGCAATATTACAGAATGTATTGGAGAGATTTTAATTGAAAAAAACAGATTTGTTTTTTTTTTTTTGTAAGAAAGAGACTTCTATAAGACAAATAAATAAAAATAAAGAAATCTAAAAAAAAAAAAAAAATCTTAACAATACAATAAACAATAAGGAATCTTAAAAAAAAAGCAGAGGGGTTATAAAATCTCACGAAAAAACTCTTACACGGAAGGCAAGCAGATGGCTGTCTTGTGTTATTAAAAAAAAAAGAAAGAAAGAAAATTATTGTACTCTAGTAGCGCAAGAAAGCAATTCGAAGAAGCATATTGGGTGGCAATCGAAAAACCATCAATACAGTGTATTTAAGCTCATTTATTTTGATTAGATATACTGAATCTTTAATAAAATGTTCGTGTTGAAAATATTGATTTACTCTAACGTAATTTCATTTTTCCTTGTTAGCAAAAAAAAAAAAAAAAAAAAAATGGTGAAGTTGAAAATTATGAAAATGAAGTTGAAGTTGAAAATCGTGAAAATATTTTCGGAAGTATTTTATAGATTCAATTCTGTTTTATGAAATTTGCTTGTTTTAAAATTTTCTTTCGTTGTTCATTTCTTCAACATTCATTATTTCATTTGGTGCTTAATAAATTCCTTAGCTGTAAATTTCAAAAGCAATTATGTTAACTTACATTTCAATATGAATGCCTATTAAATATCATTTCAAAGCAAAGATATGAAGTAGTATTTGTTTCTAGCATGTGACTATATTGTCTTCGTAGCGTTTGCTTGATGATAACTTCATTTTTTATACTAAAGGTTCACCGGTAGTACCAAAATATGTCATTTTTGAATGTGTACCTGTACAGATGCCGCCAGGCGAAGGATCTACAACCAGCATCTTAGCAAAGCAACAATCCCCGATCTAAACTGCCCAAGAAACCTTTCCTCTATAATAGCTAGGCTACGTACTGGACATTTCAAAGGCATGAAGATCTCACGAACCAATATAAAATCCTATCCCATCTGCAAGTACTGTCCCCATTCGCAACTAACTCCAGATCATGTTTTTCACTGCCTGGCCATTATCAGTTCCTTCTTTCAACTTGGAGCACCCTCAATCGAAATCCTCCATAGCCATCGGGCTTCAGAACTTGCAGATCTTGTCACCGAGGCTTTTGGAGGACTCTAATCTTTTACACTAGCACTGTATGCATAGACACGACAACAATAACATTTGAATATGTAACATAAAAACCAAAATTTAGACCTATGAAACTAAAAATATGCAATGTTCGAAAATTTGTATTGTTTCAGCTGCTCAATATAACAAATCTTGCCTATCAGTGATTCAGAGAACTACCCAGATTATAAAGAAGAACCACCGTTCTTTTTCTATGTTTGGAAAGGTATTGCCCATAATATTCAGAGGCAATTTCACACTTACTTCCTCTCTTTCTTACTTCACTGGTTGATAACTTTAATACGACCAATGATCATGACTGAAGACTATTAATCGAATGCTGAAGACTTTCTCGGCTTTAAAACACATTTGATTTCTTTCCTATATTGTTATATGTTCCTAGTAGAGAAGGTTCAGTTACAAGTAAATGAAGACACTTTCTGTTTATGACGATGGAATAATCGAATAGGTGTGGGGAAAGAAGATGAGAAGAAGGAAGAAGGGGGAGAAAGAAATTTATGTTGAAAGAAGCAATAAAAAAATTGCTGGTTTTCAAAATATTTGCCGAGCGATATTCACCTACATCAGAACATGGCAAATAAATATACAGAATTTTTTTTAAAACCTCGATCATTATCTTATAAGCAAACAAACATGAAAGATATGTCGACACATTGTGAAATGCATACATTTCATGCGTTAATATGCATAGTAATTTTAAATCGTTTTCTAATTTCCTTTGCTGGAATATACCATCCCATCTATTTTTTTAATGTAAATAACTTGTAATGTTTTAGATATTTATTACTTAATTTCTCCGATAGATGGAAACAAACTGACGCACGAGAGTTCGCATGGTGTAATATCTACTGATGGCATCACAGAATCTGAACGGGTAAGTTCTAAGAAAAGACCTTACAATTGACAACAACCCTCCTCCGCCTTCTTTTTAGATCCTGCAGGTTAAAAGAGATTCCACTACATTAACTAGCTGAATGTTTAGTTTTAGTATTTTATTTAATACTCCATGCCTCCATCTTCATCGGTCCAAAATGACCTTTCCTTCAAAACCCGGTTTTTGTAATTGATAATCCTTTTTTTAACACATGCGTAACTGTCGCGTTTTCGTCGCTGATGATGGCTAATTATGTCGCCCCATCCGATTTCGTTTTGGAACTTCTCAAACTAGTTTATTTACAAACAGAAAACAGGGAAGAGCTTGAATAAAAATTAGGGTGGCTGATACTGTATCAGGTGCATAAAACTGATAAAGACTAAGAATATTAGGTTCTCGGTATCAGCTTTTGGTGTCAATTGATAATCTTGTTCGACCTCATTTGTTTTCGATCGGGTGATACTATATGAATATGATATAAAGTACCATGTGGATATATCCTATTTTGTTGTCATCTTCGGTAACACTATAAGCATGCATGATGGCTTTTTTAAAACTATTTATATATTTCACCCCCAGCCATTTTACCGCCATGTAAGGATGTGCATATCACGGGAGAATTTTTATCTTCTCCTATACTAATTTTATCAATAAAGTCCCTCCTTTTTTTCTTCTCAGTAATCTGTCAATCACTGTCAAATCCAAAGCCGTCAGCGCATCGTCATCAATACGTTTCCGAAGAAGCGAAATTCCAATTTAGAATCATATTTGTATTCGGAATCACGGCGCAGGTGCGAGAACTGATGCCCGGTTTCATTCTAAATTTGAAAGAATCGGTTACTGACTATAAGGCACAATCGAGAATCAGTATGAAGCTTTACCACAGCAAAAGTGGATAATTCAACTATTCATACACAGTTTTGAAATGCGGTATCAAAAGACAACATATTACTGTCAAACGTAATTGCTAGATTTAATATGGAATTATTAGATAAATTATTTTCCACATATTTAAATAAATAATACATTCCAATAAATAAATAGTACATTCTCGCATTTTTTGTCGTTTGAAAATCAAATTTTTAATCTTCGAAAAAACTTTAAAAAAATAATTATTTGAAAAAAAAAAAAAAAAATTGAAAATTTTATAAATCCATTGCGTCCGTATGTGCAAAGCAAAGAAATAACTCTTTAAAAAATCAATCTTAAACTCATATTTATTTTTTTTTCGCATACCAATATTATAGAAAGAACGATAAAGCGAATTTAAGGAAAAAGTATCAATAGTAATTATGAGGGATTTCTTTTCGTCTTTATTAATAAAAATTCACAGCTTCACAAAGTGAAATATGTGCCGGATACAAATTTTTACATTACTTATAAGTTGAAACAATCTAGATGCGTTAATGCTTTAGTTAGTGGCAGGGATAGATTATCAAATAGACAATTGTCTAGAAACTCTGCAACATTAAGCTCCAAGGTGTAAGTTGCGGAGCCTCTTTCAATTTGGGGCAGTACAGTTATTTAAAATTTTTGACGGTATTTTTAGAATAATTTAATTTTGTATCTTCATTTGATTTGCAAGAGTCATGCAATCGAACTTATTCAAATGAAGTAAGCATCATTTAAATTTCAGAGCACTATTTTATAAGAGTTTTTATGTTTTTTTATTCATTGCAAATAAGTGAGGCTTTTTTTCCTGATGATTGATTGATTCTCTTAAATCCTGATGCTATTTGTATTGGAATATATCAGTTTCGTTCAGAAGAAAATTTTGTAATTTTTTTAATAATTTTTCTTAAATTAATTTTTATCACTTTTTAAATTTAAATGTAAAAACTTTTTATACGTGAAAATATTGAAATATGCTATCAAATGTTTTATTATTTTCAATTTTCATATTATTTGTTGTTTAAAAATTTCTTTGAAAAAATTCTTATTAAAATGAATAATAAATATGGAATTTTTGGAAATTGAGAATAGGGAAATGATGGAGGGCCGAAACTGATTTGTCTACGAGCCTCTACTGAACCCAATCCCCTGGTTGTTGAATACAATCTTAACCTGATTTTCACTTAACTTATAATTTTTGCTACTTTCTGTAATTATCCGCTTTTGTTAGAATATTTATATTTACAAAGTTTCATAATAATATACAACTTGTAATTATTTTTCCTATTTCCATCCTCACATTAAAATTGCTACAAATTTTTATTCTAGAAAAAAAAAAAAAAAAAAAGAGGAAAACCTTTTTTGGAGATCAATAAACAGTAAATATTGCGCGAAAGTGTTGATAATTGGAAATTTCTGAGATCCTTCCTGGGTCCCACCTCCGCAGCCCATTTGCGTGCGGTACAATTTAATGCACGCACAATCCAGTTTCGATTACAAGTTGATGCTAAAATGTTGTATCATTTTTGTTCACCTCTGCATTGGAAATGTCCGCACCACCTGTTTCATTCCCGGTTCAAAGGGGGAGGGGGAAGCAGACAAAACGGAAAAAAGCACGTGTCTCGAATTCGAACACGGACGTCTATTTTTTTTTTTTTTTTTTTGCTTTTAAGTTTTTATGCACGAAGAGCTGATTCGGCATCTTTTGACTGTTTTTATAGCTGTCCATGCGGCTCAATGATCAATAAGAGAATCACTGTGAACCGGGTTGCTAATAGGGGCTTTTATTGTTGCGTCAGTTTAATGTTTTATTTCATTAATGTTTCAATTTTTATTTTTGTACCCCTTGTGGCAATCTTTACAATTTGTTTATTTACATGTTTCACAAAAGCCAATAAAGAAATTTTAAGAAAAAAAAACGTAATAAATAACCTCTACAAATCTCTATAATTTTGTAATAATTTAGCGAAGGAATTTTTTAATGTACTATTAATGCTGTATTATATTATTTTTGATGGTATCATTTTTTCCCGAAACGTTTAGAAATATTGTAAAATGATGCCTCTTTCGTTTACATTTGTTGTATATATATATATATGTGTGTGTGTGTGATAATATCTCTAATATCTATAAATCCTAATTAATTTCCTGTTTTTTATCTTAATTTAGCCCATATTAACTTCATTCACAAATGTTCTCTTATTTCCTGATCCAATTCTTATTTTTTATTTAATTAATTCTACACGCGCTCTATAAAACTGCTGGTCTCTCACGCTCCGAGCAAAGGGATAAAAATCCTTAATGCTTATAACATTCTTTTAAAAATACCTAAGATTCCCTATCCTAAATCGAGAAGTGTCAATGAAACTCCTATCAAAATCTCATTGTAAAACAACTGAAGGGAAAGAATTTTGGTATCTTCTGCTCTTGTGTCGCGATGCAGGCTGACATATTTTTTGCCACTTTTTAAGTAATTTATTACTACCGTGGTGAAATAAATCGAAGTTAAAAATTTCGAAAGTTTCTTATTCGGCCAATCAACTGCGAATATATATATATATAGGTTATTAAATAAAGCAGGAGATGCTTAAATACTTCTTCTGAAAAAAGATACTGGCTGGATCAACTTCAAATTTTCTTCGCATATTCTTACTTGAATATTTGATTTAAGAAGGAAAAAAAATAATAATTTTTTGCATGACAGGAGGAAAATGATTCTGCCAAGGAATAAAATGTTTATTTTTAAAAAGTACCAGCAATAACATTTCAACCAAAGGAAATGTGAAGTTTTTAAATTGCAGGATTTTAATTTTTAAATTACTGCCTTGTGCATTCGTTGCTGCTGATTCATCCCTTGCAGTCACAAATCTTTTAGCTTTTTTGAATTTCAGTTTGTTTTGTGGCTGCGTCATTTTTCACTGCAAAAATTCCTCTCTCTTGTTAATACGCAAAATCAATCCAAAAAGATTTTTAATAGCAAAAAAAGACTTTTACCATTTGAAATACCTCAAGCATAGCAGAAGCATGTTTTTCTTTCTTCAAAGAGTTTTATGAACAATGCATTTGATCGTGTAAAATTACTGTTATGGCCCTTAAAAATGTAATTTAGTGAAAAATGCTTCGCTCATTCTATATATGTATATATTGCAAAAAAACACTTCAAATACTTTTAATTTTATCCAAATTACTTGCACCGCTGCACCATTTCTACCAAGTCCCCCAAAATAAAAATTACTTTTTTCTTCTTTTGAAATCGAAATGGTATACTCAGAAAAATAGGTGTACAAAATTTGAATGTTATTTTGCAAATAGTGCCACAATACTATTTATTTAAGTTGGAATACCCTGTATATTTTTTATGAAACTTTAAAATATTGAAAACTTCTGATATAAAGGTGTCCCAAAATCAAGGCAAGATTTGAATTTGCCGTTATTCGGGCCGTAAAGAATTGGCCAAGCTATTAAAAAAACATTAGATAAGATACTTTAGGGTTACTAAAAATGGAGCGATACACGATAGAAAAAAGTGCTTTCATTATTAAACAATATTTCAAAAATTATGAAAGTCTGGCAGTCACAGTTCGAAAATTTGAGAATCGTCTTCTAGATCGTGTAATTTAACACCATTGGATTTCTTTTTATGAGGTTATTTGAAGACAAAGGCACATTATTTGTGCCAACAAGCGCACAGGCACGTGTGCATTGAAGGAAGAAATTAGCGCTGAATCAACCAAAGTCAACCACATTTATGCAAAATGGTCGTGGAAAATTTCAACAAAAGAGTGCGTATGTACCATTAAAGCCATGAATGCCATTTGCCCTATGTGTTATTCCATTTTTAACCCTATACTGTGTACATTACGATTCAATAAAAAGATTTGAATTAAATAAAAAACACAGTTTTTTATCTTTAAATTATCTTGCGTTAACACGTTGTTCTATCATGTAAAGATCTATTTTTACTAAACCTAAACAATCAGCTGTCAAATAATTTTTTAATAGGGTTGCCAACACTTTACTGTACAAATGGTGACGAATTCAAATCTTGCGTTAGCCTTTATATACCGACAGTACTTTAAAGTGCCGTTTAAATCCGGCTGATATCTTCACATTATGACTATTTTTTCTAACAGTATTTGAAAGAACACGAAGAACGTATTTCCAATAGAAAGCAGTAGATATCAACTAAAATAGCATTAAATTTTTTTTGTTATTAATTTAATTAATTAAATTATTTTTTTTTTCTTCTTCCTGGGTTTATTTTGTACCAAAACTTAACTAATAGTTCAAAAATAAATTTGAAAAGGTGATAGTAAAATAATTCGGTAAATAAAGGGTAAATTTTTGGGCACCTTTTAGTATAATCAGTTACTTTATGCAATATTCCTGCATTCATTTATTTTGCATGCAGTATACTTATTGTCTTCTAACAGAAATAATTCTTACTTTTGTATGTAGTTCTTATTTATAAACAAGTCACATTTTATTTCTTTAATTTAATTCGCTAAAAAGAAACAGGAGACTTAAAACTTAAAAACCGGATTTTTTTTTTTTTTTTTTTTTTTAATATTATAAAATACAAAGCATCACCTCAAGATAATTTTCTCCCAATTTGGTGTTCTACAACAAACGATAAACTTCTCTCTTAACGATACGAAAAGAAGATGCTTTAAACAGCTCAACTCTCCTCCACCCATGAATGAAAATACAATCGTTTCCGAGGTCATTCCATAATATTGTTAAAGTCTTTATGCACGTAATACAAGTTTTTTTAGGTAACCCTTTTATTTTTCATAGTTTAATTAAGGTGTAGCTATAAAAATAGTCTCGTGCCTTGTGAAAAACACATCGTTCTCAGTATATAACGCCTACAAAAAGAACTCTATTTATCAGCTTTAGCCAATCTTCTGACAGGCCACCTGAGGTATGAGATAAGGCTTACCTGAAATGGCCTCAACCTCGTGCCGAGTGCTGAACTTAGCTTATTTATCAATGATAAATTGGCAACTTAACTTTCAGAAATTCTGCAACGATTTTCCGGAACTGCTTTTCTCGTTCTTGTTGAAAATGCATCATACTTGGTTAGATCCTTTCAAATTTTAGAAGAATTACGGGTGATAAATTTTGAAAAATATCGGCAGACTCTGAAATTTATTGACGCGTTTAATACCTTTATAACTGTAGCGATGTTTTTTTTTTTTTTTTTTTTTTTTTTTGTAAAAATTAAAAGACATAAATTATTAACCGAATATTATTTATGCAGAATAGTATTTTTTTTAAAAAAAAGATCCATCTCTTGTCAAATGAAATTTTTATTCACTGATCTTACTTCATCACAGTGACGCAAATTGAAAATAAAATATACATTACAACGAAAGATTATTATAACAAAATTCTACTTATCCGGGGACACTGGAATCTTAAATTTTGGGGCTTTTGGCTATAAATAAGGAAGTACTTTCATTTATCATATTCAGTAAGCGTTTTTAATATACTTAAAATGCCAATTAGCATTGAAAATTTTTTTGCAATCATTTTATAATTACGAAAAGATAAACAGAGAAGCATCTAATAATTTTATAGTAGTTATACTACCCTAAACTCTACAGATTATTAATTAGTTTGACTTTAAAAAAGAAAACTAATAAGTTAAGTTTTGTTAAATGTATTTAACGAGATATTAATAGTCGAATTAAACCATTAATTATATAAAAATAATAGTAGGTAATTAAGTTGGAGTGATCGAGTTGATTAGCAAAGCAATTTTTTTTAAGGTACGGTTTGATTTTTATAAATATATTTTTTTAGATATTCCATTACTAGTGTTTTAAAACGTTGAAAAATTACTTGCAAAAATTAAATATTTTTCACTTTAATATGATTTTTAAATAAAAATTTTTACAACCCCTTAAAATTCGGTGACAAAATACTAGACCTTTAATTTAAAATAGGCACATTTTTGACAGTATTTATGCCTGTCTGTGATCATGATAGCATAAAAATACCTTGAGCTAGAAGCATAAAATTTGATATATGGATTTTAGAGCGAATTTGTGGATTTTTTTAATCAAATTTTAAACTAAATCCATTTAGTTGAAGTCTGGCAATTCAATCACCAGTGAAGTTGATAACTTCAACTTTTGCATTTCAATCGGTCAGATTCAAAATATACATTCAAAATATATGTTCGAACGATAGGTTCACGCCAAATATTTATATTTCGTAGCTATTGCTCGTCAATACTATGCAAGGCTTTCGCGGCCTTATCTAAAGTCCACAATGTTTTGTGGGGGGGGGGAGGATAAGATGCTTATTGGAGAATATACAAGAAAGTTTCTGAGATATCATTCCCCCTGGTTTTTTAAAAATATGTTTCAGTTCAGAAATTGAAGTGAAAATATAAGTTCTATTCTGAAATAATGATCAACGTTTGATGCAGCTAATAAAAACGATTATGTAATAAAGTCAATGATGTAAAGAATAGAATCGAATATCTTTTAACATGTCAGTTCTTTTATAAAGAACAAAAACTGAAAACCAGGAACATTTTCACCTAAAAAGGTGTGAAATCTCAGCCTCCCAATAACTGTTCAGTTATCAGTACTTCTGATACAAAGAGTCAATAAAATCTATCAGTGAGAAAGCGATTTCGACACCCAGAGGGAAAAGGCACGAGCTTAACGAACCCTCTTCGCACGAGCTGACGATATGACAATGGAGCCCGCGTAATCGAAATGATTAAATTGCCGGGTAGCAAAGAGCGAAAGTGTCAATCTTTTGCCACAAAGCAAAATGGAGGAAATTCAGGGTCACCGGAAAATTAGGCTGACAGGAGGGTAACAGCATTTTCCTCCCGATTCCATGTGACTGACACATCCCCAAAAGGTTATCTTTCTAAAAAATAATAAGAACTATACGATATGAGGCGGTTTCTTTCAAGCTTTGGGCTCAATCAATGTTTGGCAACTTTTTTGAAGCTCCGTTACGGGTTTTCTGTGGCAATTAAGCGAAAGCTACCAGAAGCCAACACAATAGAAGCGAGACTGGATGGATTTGAGTTGCTTTATTTTCCTCTTTTCTGCAATTTGTACGCGGTTTGTTCGAGAAAGTATAATGATCTGGCAAGAATTTGGCCTCGAAATACTTGTGCATCCTCTTTTTTTTTAAATTTTTTTTTTTTTATTCCACTGTTGTCCCTGAGATGGTGGAAAGTGGTTTTCTGGTGGCGGCAGAGCTGAGAAGCATTCAAACATTCCATCCTTTTGTTCATTTCCATTTATTAAGGGTGGGGAAGAGAGAGGATTTTCATTAATATCCTCCACCACCCCTTCTTGGAAATCCATTTTAGATTAATATTATGAATTATGGATGTGGGGTAATTATAAAATTATTGTTTGAGGAAACGAGGGTGTTTATTTTTTAAGAATCCGCATATAAGATTGACAGTTTGTAATGTGAAATATAACAAAACATGCAGTGCCTTGACAATAGAAGAAGTCATTAAATGCTAGCAATAGACAAACCGAAGTGCAAGAAATTTCAAAATTAAACACGTGTGCTTTCGAAATAGGTTGTTTGTAAGGTAGGATATTTCAATACAGAGTGATATGATACAAATGATTTCATACAATACAGGACGATTACAAATGATTACCCGATTACCCGGTTTTAAAAAATAGTATTTTTGGAACTACTGCACATATTACAATAAGTGATACATGAATTTAAAGAGAAATATACCAATTTTTTTTCAGTTACAAAGGACCAATATGTGACTCTCTTGTTAAACGGCATACGTCCAATCTGTAATTTAGTTCGTTCCAAACATTTTGCAGCATTTTGTTTTGTCTATTATCTTTGACATATCCCCACAAAAAGAAATCATTGAGACAAGGCATTGTTTATGAACTATCAATACCGAAAATACTGCCAGAACTTAAAAAAACGCCTTTGTGCAGCATTCAGAACCATTGACAGAATCATGTTACAAAATGTTTGGAACGAACTGGAATACGTGTCCGTATGTCGTGTAACAAGAGGACGTACCGAACATTTATAAATGAAAAAAAAAAGGGTATATTTCTCTTTAAATTCACGTATCACTTATTGTAATATGTGCAGTAGTTTCGAAAATATGATTTTTTAAAATATTATTTTTTGTAATCACCCTGTATTACAAAGCGCGCAGTACCTTGACAATAGAAGAAGCCATAAAATGCTAGCAATAGACAAACCGAAGGGCAAGAAATTTCAAAATTAAACACGTGTTCTTTCGAAATAGGTTGTTTGTATTGTAGGATATTTCAAAGCACACAATACTTCGATAACTGACGAAGCCCTGCAGAGCAGGCCGATGAAAAATCGAAATGCAATTAATACTTCTTCGAAATATTAGGGTGCCATATAAGTTTCTTTCCTGTTTCTAATATGAAATGAATACACAATATTTACTGTTTAAAGTATTATTTATTTTATTATATAATAACCCTTTTGTTCTATTACCTTCTTCCATGTCTTAGGAAGCTTCATCATGCCCTCTTTCCAAAATTGTTGTGTTTCGGACAAGAAATAATCCTCGAGGTACGCTTTTATTTCGCTGATGGATTTAAAGTGTTTGTCACGAAAGAATATTAATCAGATGGAGTGAAATCTGGAGAGTATACAGGATGTGGTAAAACATCCCAATCAAACTGTAAGAGCTTCTCTCTTACGATTAATGCACTATGTGGTCTCGCGTTATCATGATGAAAAACAATGCCCCATCGGTTCATTAATTCTGGCCGTTTTTTTTTTTTTTTTTTTTTTGCTATGGCAGCATTAAATTGATCCAGTTGATGACAGTATTTCGTAGAATTTATTGTTTCACCTTGAGGAAGAAGCTCGTACTCCTTTCCAAGCCCACCAAATGGAGAAAAGAACTTTTTTGAAGAGTAGTCCCGGCTTGGAGTACAGTAGAGCTCTGGTACCACTGAAACTGATGACATAGACGGCTAACAGATAAGCCTCCATGTTTGCACAAACAGCCAGATAAGGCCATTCAGAGCGCGATGAGAAAGAAACTTTTGGGACACCCTAATCGATTGTAATGAGAGATATATCAAAACGCATAGGACCTGAGCAATTAAAGAAAAGTCGAAATAAAAGAAGAAAAAAAATTCAGGATCAAATTAACAGGATTTTGAAGTAGATAGGTTTTGAAGGATTAAAATATATTTTCAGCTAACTGCAGTCATACAAGAATCTTTTAATTAGTACTTTACAACATAACAAATGTATTATTAAAAAAAAAAAATTACAGGCAGCAGACTGGAATACCGAATAATCTGTTTTAATGATGAAGTATTAAGAAGTCTTGCAGAGGGGTAAGCAAATTAAAAAGGATTATACTCTCTCAGCGGAAACGAGAGAAGCACACAACCCCCTACAAGCAGAAGATATATTTTTTAGGGTAAGTGATGAGCTATGTATTTTTCAGAGAAAATATAAAAATTAATTATTCTTGTTTTGGCTTTATTGGCAAAATTGATGCAGAGGTTTACTCACTATATTTTTTCCCAATTAATTTCTTTTTTCCCATAATGAGGTTGAGATGATTATATAAGAAAAGATTTTAAAAAGAAGTGAATTTAATTAATAAAGTTTTGGTCTAGGTATTTATTTCTCTTTATTAGCATCCTTGATATAATACTCAGTAATCCTTGGATCGACAGCAATTCGTTATTTTTTTTTTATTGGAATTCTACTATTTCAAAAAATAAGAAAAAATAATCAGCTGAGAAAGATGAAAAAAGAAGTCAGAAAACTAGTGATAAATGTTGATTTTTTTTTCTTGTAGTGAATTTCGTACTGAAAGGAAACAATTAAGAAATATTTTGCTAAAAAACTAGTTAACTTCGAGTTCAATGATAGATTTAGGCAAAAAGGACAAAATTCCAAAGAATTTCCTTCACAATGGAATATTTATTAAATTCTACTAATTTACTTTTAGTAATAGCTAAATTTCAAGCAAAATTCAATTAAAAAAAAAGATTTTTTAATGTTTAGAAAATTTTATATATTATTGCATTTTGCTCCATTTTATTTTAAAATTTAATGTTTACAAGATTGGAATTATTTATTATTATACAATAATATACCAACTCTAGTCATCATGCAGATATTTATTTATTTATTTTTTTAAAATGCTTCGATAAAGAATAAGAATTTTAATAAAGAAGAAATTGCAAGAAAAGAAAATATAAAACAAGAAAATTGGCTTTAAAAAAAAACTAAATGCATGGTGAACAAAAAACGTTTTTCATGTTTGAAAGATTTACAACTAAAAGTAATAAACAGAATTATATATACACACTGTGGGAAGCATGTATTCTGTGAGAAAAAGAAACTCCTAAAGCAATAATTTGTTAAAAACAAAGGTCAGCATATGGAAAATATTATTCATGACCTAAGGGGTAAGTCTATTGCTGGTTCATAAAAAAAGTTACTTTATTTCAATTTCATACTGTATATATTTCCTTTCTGTATATGCACATTTTTATCACTCGAGCATTAATGAAATTTTGCTTAATCCATTTTCCATGTGTTCATTGCAATTACTGACACATTTTCGATTCCACCAATGACATGATTTTGTTATCAGCAACTTTCGATTTTCTTTTTATTTTATTTGTTTATTTTGCAGAGTTCATCTCTCCTTGTCTTCCACTGAGTCAGTGGCGGGTTTCTTACTAGGCAGACTAGACAACTAACTGCCAAAAGTTATTTGACTAATAGGAGGGGGAGGTGAGCATAGGTAGATCGATTTAAACAATTGTTATTAGCTTAAAAGCTTAATAAATAAATTTGTAAAAAATGCAAATATAAAAATACGACTTCTATGAATTATAAAATAGTATCCGCACTTTCTCACGTGCAATGAATCGGGTACCGATCTGTTTCATCCGTTCAATTTCTGCGGTATTTAATATCCAGTAGCATGTGATCAAATAATACTGGGTCCAAACGTGAATGGCACTCAGCCATGGATTATAATAAACAGATAAAAACATACTGATTTTTACAAAGTTGCTGAAATAAAAAATTAATTTTTAAATTAATAATAAACATATTAATTAATTTAAAAACATGTTTAAACATGAAACAAAGTCCACAAAAGTGTGGTCTGTCTAGTGTCTCAAACTGTCTGAATTCAGCTTTACACCGAGTGTATCTAATATTTGGTTTGATTCTATTCATTAATTTTAGCTCCAGTTGCCACTAAACAAGACAATTTATTTTAATGCCGCTTTGAATACAAATTTTTACTGGTTTGATCTTCGAAGTTGGATTTTGTCCAAGTTTGATCTATATTTCGTTTCCTATAATAATTCGAAAGATATCAATATGAAAACGGAAAAATAAAATATAAATAAATAAATAAATCCTAATTATAGTGACTTGCAATGAAAAAAAAAGAATAGTATTCCAAAATATTTTATGTAGTCTGCCTTCATTTTGATCCATTTTATTCGTATACTACATTGAAATAATGCTTTTTTAGTTGATGGGTCAACAGTTTGAAAAGTTAATCAAAATATGGTAAGCAACCTTCAAGAATTTAATCACATGATCGGCTTTAAAGTGACGGCCATGACAATGTAGCTGTGAGCAAGATTCGCTTGGAATTCGAAAGCAGACTGCAGAACTGGAAACTTTGTAGCAGCATATAAAAAAAAACAGCTTTTTTTTATATTGATAAAGTTTTTTGTTTTGAGAAATTTAAGTCAAAAGTTAGCAAGATTTATGAAATCAGATATTCAATTAAAAAAAAAATTTTTCAAAACTATATCAACATTTAATTTGCAAGAAAAAAAATTTGCGTATAAGCGTATCATTATTTTGTCCAAAACGGGAAAAAAATGTCATCGTTAAATATAACAAAAATAAGTATTAAAAATTTTAAAGATTAACACAAGCCCGACTTAAAATTATTTTACAAATTTTTTTTTAAGTATAAACCACACGCTTATGCAAATTTTTATTGTATTTTTAAAAAAATACACTGTTATTCCGCTTTTATACTTCTCAAGAGATAGACGAAATATTATCGTTAAATATCGAATTATATCGTTATTACAAACGAAAGCCAAAACTGTTGGAATCTATTAACATTACTTACAAATTAAACTTAATATGAACAGATAACAGAAAATAACGTCAGATAAACGTTAAAGATGCGATTGTTTTAATAACTCTGCCCAGTCGCGGCACATCGAATTAAAAGTTGTTTGTTTGGTTTCCACTCATATCCATTTCACTGTCTGGCAAGAATTGATTGAACAACATACATCACTGTTTCATAATGTCAGCAGAGACGAAGTGAAGACAATCTTTCTTACAGCAAAAAACAAATGATGGTGCCGTTATTGTGAGGATAACTGTCAGGCCTCTTATTACATTTTCCATGGTTGGACAATGAAGCTCATCTTATCAGACAGAAAATCTCGGCTACTCCTCCAAGAAAAGAAGGCCATGGTCACATGAATTTCCGTCAGCCTCGATGATCGAATGACTGCCTTCCAAACAATTATTTGATTTCCTAGTATGATAAATTCCCTCACTAGCGTACAAATTGGACTGCGACCAAGCGATGTCGAACGGTAAAACTTTGATTCGCTGAATCAGTTCAGAGAAAACAATAATTGACTGACTGGACTTTCATTTATTGGACTGTCTGTCTTTAAGAATGATTGCAAGCAGAAGCTAGGAAATTTTTTACTTTTTTGTGTGGAAAGTTTCGTAAAGTTGTGTTGCTTATACCTCCCGCAGACTCAGAAATGTGGGTCAGTCGGGATAAATAATGCCCTTTCACGACGGTAACAGAGTTGTCCTTGGCAAAAAATGTTCGTATATCAGCAACCTAGTCAGACAGCGCCGACATGAAACAGACTGTTAGAAAGTCATTTGTAATGAGTTAAGTGTCTACAGATTTTCTTAAACAACCAAATATTAATGAATTTTAATTCTTCCATTAAATTCATGTTGTGCGTGTTTTCCTATGGACTATTCTATGTTTATGTTCTATTCTAATTCTATGTTTATTTTTATGTGCATGGTAAAGTGCTAGCCTCATCTTGGTTTCAGGACTTCATGATTGCGAATTACTGACCCTGTTCTACGAAAAATCCTTCGAATGTATGGGCATGATACCTGTTAAATATATTGAAAGGCCCCTTTGTGTTATGGTGGGAGCTTCTAACCGCGGTTGACTCTCCGTGCCTTCTTCATCTGACCACAGTTCAAAATGACTCTCTGCCTAAAAATAGTCCTCATGTTGTTTCAAATCACGATTTTTAATGTAACTAAATTTTATGCATACATGATAGTCAAAAATATTTTTATAGACAGCATAAGGGTATCCATTCATGTGACATTACAGTCACATGACACATATTATTGTGCACATCATGTGACTGTAATGTCACGTTTTTTCACCTCATTTCATTTAATTTCTATTAAAAGTTAATTGATAAATTTCAAAATTATATTCTCGCAATGCCCATGACGTGTACCCCATGAGGATGCATTGATTTCGTTTTGATAATTTGATTGCAAACTGTTTTTAAAGGTAACTAAGAATTTTGACAATCGAAGAAAAAAAAATATAACTATAATTTTTTTTTTCTTTTTTTTTAAATAAAAATAAAAATCATAAAAAACATTTTTTTTAGCAAATATTAAAATCTGCTTGAGATAAAATATATTTTATATAAAAACACAAGGATATATTAATTTTAGAAAGCTCCAATGCAGAAAAAAAGTGAACGATTTACACGTTTAAAGTGTTTTACAAAAGCTGTCAGTAGTTGAAAGCATCGACATCAAAAATTAAAAAACACATCAATAAACGAATTTCTATTTATTTTGTTCTTATCAAAAGGAATATATATATATATATATATATTAATTTTTTTAACATAAGAATAAATTATGATTTCTGATGTGTTTATAAAAATCGCGTTTTATAATTTCTTTTGGTGGGGAGGAAGGGGATGAATAAATATGAAAGAGTAAAAAGCTATTTATATGAATCTCAGAACACCTTTTCTGCAAGAATAATTATTTATTTAATCTTACTATGTACGCTATTATTAATTTTATTTTGGAAAATATAAGAATAAAATCAATAAATTATTAGTTTCTTTACTGAAAAAATTCAACTAATTATTTAAACATTAATTATTATGTCTTTACATTCAGATTTTTTCTTTATACGGTTTTGCTTTCTTTTTATATCTATTCACTGAAAATATATATGATATTTTAATTAAAATTTCTCCATTTAAAGAAATCAGTTTAAAATCAGATATCAGGAAATCGTTTATACATTCGGATTGAATTATTTTCTTCCCAACCAAGCCACTGAGAATTTTTTATCATATAATTCTTTTTAAGTGATGAATGTGTGTTGAAAATATTTTAATTAATTATTTATTCTAAGTGAAATCGATTTTTTTCCCTCGTTTGCTTATGGCATTATCTAACGAAAAAATAAAATATTAATATTTTAATTAAAAATAATTATTCCGTAATTCTCACATTTTACAGTTTTTATATTAAACCTTGTTTCTTTACATGAAATTCGTCTGTCATATTTTATTTTTTCTATACATAAATTTTATTTTCAAGTTTGTTTTTTATAAACAATATGTCAAAATTAAATTTTTAAATATGAAAACGAGAAAAATAATCGTTAGCATTCAAAATGATGAAAAGTCTGAATCCAGTTGTGTGGCCTAGTTTTTAGAATTAAAATATAAATTAGACGATAATCACAAGTTTGTTATTTTTAAAGAAAGAAAAATATTTTGAAATATTCGTCATTGGTGGTTCTGTAATGCATACGTTTAAAAAATAAAGGCCTTCATTAAAATGTCAGTCTAATAAAAAAACGTCCATGTCGCAGATGGAAATGTAAAATTATAATTCGATTCGCCAGCGAAAATTCGCGGAGGTAAACATTTAAAAAGGACCGGTGCATGTGACATCGTATACGTGTTGCCAATCGCGTATTGCAACTTACGCAATTCAGTTACATCAGTAAAGTGGATTATAAAAGTGGTAATTTAAATCGACAACCTTCAATTTGGCTTTGGCAATGGCTCTGCGCTGTTGGATCACCGCCAGACTCTTAAAGGTGCGGATCGCCCCTGACGCAACGCGTAGAAAGGTGTTTTTTTTTTTTTTCTTTTTAAATCTCGTTTTATTCCCGACCTTCGTTGGCTGCATCAGATTTTTATTATACCTTTTATTTCCTGTTTTTTTATTATTATTTTCCTTTTTCTTTCTCTTCTTTAATAATTCTCGCTGTCAAGGGCGGTCAAGTATACGATCATCACGCGCATTTTAAACGAACACGCGTTGGACAGAAGCACACCTTTCCCGTTAAACCTGCCTTACTCAATACTTTCTATTCCCAAATACAGGACTCATTAACTGAATTTTGAAATGTTGCCACTTTTTTGTAAAGAATCATTTGTGTTATGACAACACATACTGATTCATCATTTTTTTTTGTGTGCATATGCGTCATTTCATAATGGCTCGAAATTACGAAGTCCGTCCTAAAATAGCCATCGTATAGCAACAACAAAATACGGCTGGAAATTTAAATTAATTTACCTGCATGTGCTTTAAACATTGTGATAGATTTCAATTCAGAACACATGGATTACTTGTTACATTCTGAAAAGTTGTCACTTTTTTAAAGAACCAATAATATTTTAACAATATGTATCGATTAATCATGTTTGAGAGCATTGATTCAAAATCACGCTTCATCCACTGTATAGTAGCATTAAAATCAAGCGGTCAGTTTAATTTAATTGCATGTGTCTCAAACATAGCGATGGCTTTCAATTCTTAAACAAAAGATTGCCTAGCTAAATTTTGTAATGTCTTTTTTATAAAAACTGTGTTATATTACTACATAATGAATGTGAATCATTTGATCATGATTCAAATTACAAAGTCAATATTACCCTCGGGGGGGGGCACCTCGAAATGAGGATGAGATGCTTCCGGCATGGTGGTTGGATCTCGCCACCCTGGAGGGTACACTAATAGGTGGGGGATCTGGCTCCTCCCATCGATGACGAGACGTACTTCCTTCGGGGAGGGTTGTACCGTGGCCGGTGACGGCCCTTAGGACTCAACCACAGTTCCCGCCAATTGCTGTTGCGGCGGTCCGGTCATTCAGTTCTATGGTTTAAATCCGTGTGCCTTAGGGCGGGTCGGAGAGTTAGATGGTTGACTTACAAAGTCAATATCAAAATAGATCTTGTATAAAAACGGAACCTTAATCTGCTTAAAATTGCGAACAAAACGAAGGTGTCAAACATAAAATGTCGATTCCATCAATGACTGCTTCTCTATGAAATGCTGGTGTTAACTTATAGTTCCTCCAGCCTGGATATATCAAGTAAAATTGCCTAAAATAGTGATATTCAGAGCTTCCTAACTCTATCAGTTTTAGTCATAGAAATTTTGAACTTCTTTTTTGTTTTATTTTTAAAGTGTTAGTGTGTCAAAAATATTGTACTAAATATGATTAATAGGACAGACAAGCCGGCGTCCTGGCATAGGGGTAGCGCGTCTTCCCCGTGATCTGGGCGTCCCGGGTTCGAGTCCCGGTTTGGGCATGGTTGTTGTTCTATCTGTGAGATGTGTGAATGTGCCCTCCTGTAAAAAGGGGTTGTGCAAGCGAATGAATGATGCGTGAGTGGCAAAGTCGTACTCTTGGCCCTAGTTGGCGCTGCTATAAAAAATAAGAGACGTTCACCCTCAGGCTTAAATCGCTGTCTTCGTAACAGTGGGCTTGTCAGTGGCAAGTGCCATAAGAAACAAACAAACAAGCAGGACAGACAAATTGAATATTCCATAAAGTTTCCAGAGCTACATTTATTGACTTAAATAATATAAAACATAATTTTTTTCATTTTACATTTTTTTCAAGCATACATTTTATGGGCATTTTTCCTAATGGAAGTATATGCCTGTTGTTTATGGTTTAAAAATTACTTTTTGGTCCATGGCTAGAATGGGCATCCTTTATATTTGTAAAAGAATGTCATTTAGAAATACAACGACTAAAAAATCATATTTTGACAGGCAACATGGCGACCTGTAATAAAAAAACAACAACAACAACAAACTGCTGATTCAGTTCTCTTTATTACTATATAATGCATTTTAATAATTATTATTAAAATTTCATTTTCGATTTAAAAATAATAATAACAAAATTTTATCACAATTTTACATTGAATTTTCTCTAATCTTAATAGTCTACGGAAAGTACGAGATTAATATACGAAACAGAAAACTAGAGATTAAGAGATATTGTCTGTGTCTCGGAGAGTTAGATTTCATAATATATAATTTCCTATTATTCAGTTTTAAATTATTCGAACGTATGAGCAGTTATTTTATTAGAAAGCAATTAAAGCTTGCCGAAACCAGCGCCCATTCTGTATTCACATTGATGAATTTAATTTAAATAATTATTTCAGAATAAGAAGAAGAATCAACTTATTTCATAAGGGTATTTGTTGTTAGTCGATTATTCTTGTAATAATTATTCTTTCATACCAAATAACTTTATTTGAAAAGAATGGAGATTTTACCTAGAAATAAGTGAGTGATTCTTCAGTGTCATGAACTTATTTC
Source organism: Argiope bruennichi (assembly GCF_947563725.1). NCBI lineage: Eukaryota > Metazoa > Arthropoda > Arachnida > Araneae > Araneidae > Argiope > Argiope bruennichi. The sequence goes on along the minus strand of NC_079151.1, from coordinate 62,092,361 downwards.
ATTAAAAAATTAATAAAGATATAAAACTGCTAATGCCGAAATGCAACAACAGTTTTGATTATTGCGTATAGAAAATAGACTCTGCTCCTCTATAATGGAATTAGAATCTTAGTTCGATCGAGATCTGAGTGCGTAAGCGTTGATAGACGTATTCTGTACCATTGGGTCAAAGTATATTTACAAGTCTTCGGCTAATCTTCTAAGTGAAGGAGAGCATCCGGGAGGCAAAGTAAAAACAGACTGAATAATGGATGTCACCTAAAAGAGACAAAATTCACAGATAAGTAAAAGATATTATGCAACTGAAAACTGAACGTTGAGAGGTCGCAGGTCAGGGAAGGGAGCCGAAATCTTCCAATCCCTTCTCTGAAAACCACACGAGACAGCACAGAAAATCCTTATCACCACGGGAAAGGAAGGAAGGGCCTTTCTTTCTTCCACAGTGGTTCTGAAGCGAGGGGCCAGATAATCCTCCCCCTCCGAAGACTGCTTGTTAACTTTATGGCCTTCCTTCCCTGTGTAATCGGAAACGGCTTCTACCCTTTCCAATTAAAGGGATTATCCTCGTAAATTCGTGAACATGAGGGACCGGCTGCTTGGCTTCTCATACAGAAAGGTCTGATCAAAGATTGGGAAAGAAAAGAAATTTATGTTTGATTAGAGTTTGAGGTACAATATAAAGGCTTTGCAAATATCGGAAATAACTAAAAAGAAATTCAACGATGACATCCATTGCTGATTTAATTGCTCATATAATTCTCATTCTTAATTCTGCGTATGCAAGGAAGGCATTGTGTGCAAGACATAGGAAATTGAAAATATTTATGCTTTTGCTGTGGTAATTTCTTTTAATCTTGAAAAAAAAATTAAATTAACGAATTGTTTCACTCGTCAGTGTCAGTGTTCGCTCGTCAACTTCAATTTTTGTTATTAACAAGCGCGTTTAACAAGCAATATATGAAAAAAAAATATTAGGATAAAAGGATAAAATAAAAAATAATAGGATAAAAACAATATATGAAAAATTCTGTGTGGATAAAACAGGATTGGCAAAATTTCACTGCATTTAGAAAGAATAAACCAATGGAGACACACACACATATGAAAAAAATCTGAGGATGTAGTTTTAAAAACTTAGGGGAGAAAAAACGCGTATTTATTCTTCAAATGAAGTAAACTGTCGAAGCTGCTTTAATTAGAAAGTAGACAAAGAAAAAATAAGTCAATTAAATTATAATTTTATAATTTATGGTGAAGAACTACTCTATTCTCTTGAAAAATCTCTAGTATGATCATTCAGAAAGCCTGCTTAATAACTGAAAAGATCAATTACAATAGTTTTCATAACTACTGAATGATTTGATTGAGTTATTGAAAGGGTGGGAAAATACAAACTAGTAAATATCTTATAAATCATGATTTCCGTGTGATATATTGATACGGTAGTAAATTTTTTTATACATGACCGAACGAATTATTCTTCAGCTAATACTCTTATCTTCAAGCAACATCAACAGGTGACGAATGATTGATTTCAGGTCGGTCCAGGAAAACAGATTTAACGCGCACCAGACCGACATAAATGATAAAATTTGGTCTAGTACCGTGAGCTAAAACTCCACAATTAAGCCATTACTTCTTCATTAGAAATTTTCGTTGGAATTGTTTAAATGCTTATACTTATGCGGTAATGTTTTCTCTAAAACCTCAATTTAGATTTTAACGCTAGAACTATTGTGCTAGGAACTTATTATTTTAAGAAATATCCGAATCTGGATAGGACTGATGAGAATTCTCTAAGCATTAATAAACCAATTTTAATAAAAAGAACTGAAATTATATTGAAATATATGAAAAGTAATATTAAATACATTCATTGCTTTATTTTTATGGTATATACATGCTTACGTTTACTTCAAGTCTAGATATAATCTATTTCAAAAATAATAATTAAAAATTTATCAATTCTTATATAATAGGCAAGACAATAATTCCTTAACGGGTCACTTATAAATTGCCCATTTTTTTTAATTTGCTGAATGATGACTTCAATACATCAAGAACTTGTTGATACATTATGGCTTTTATCCAAAGTTTTTTCAACACACTTGCCTTCATCGGAAACATCAACACTTATTGCTTAGTCTTTTTTCAAAATTTTACGAAGAAGCTATCCAATTTTCAACTGGATCGTCGCTTTGTTTAACCCGGCAGGACGCGCGCTGTGAAACGCAACACGAGGACGCGCATGGGGTGTCAGCACACCCCAGCCATAATAAATGGCATAAGACGAAAGAAATCAATGGAATTCTATAAATTAATGAATTTTATAGTAATTATAATCTTTTTCTTTAAAAACGAATAATAGAAAAAAAATTCATGTAAAAAAATAATGAATACACTCACCTTGTTTTTTTTCTTGTTCAAGGGACTTTTAATGATATCGACTCTAAAGATTTTTTTCTTTTTTGCTTATAATTTTCACTATAATCGAAACTTAACGCATTATGGTGAATAAAAAAAGTGATATTTATTAAATTTTCAAACTTATTAGGGTGTACATGGATCAGAAACATTAGATTGTTTGCAGTTTGTACATACCGCTTCAATTACTGAATGTTCTCGACATATATTTTTTTCACACTTCAAACACGTAGTTTTTGATTTCTTGTCCTTTTCTCTTGGACACAAGTAGCATCTACGGTAGCTTAATTTTTGCTTTTTTGCTTGTGGTTCATCCAGAAACTCTTGTTGTTTTTGCCTTGATTTCATATGCGGTTCTAAAAGTGAAAACGCTAAATCCTTCAAGAAATGCCTCCTGTTTCTGAATTTTTCAGGTGGGGTTTTGGTCGATAACAGCAAGATCCTTGAATTTATTCCAGTAATGTTTAGCAGTGAAAAGAATATCACCATAGGCCACCGGTTAGATATTCTAGCAACAGAGTAAGATCCTCCCATTTCATCGACAACATCTACTGCTCCTTTCGTCATGTTATAGAATGTTATTACCTCCGGTTTTTTTAAATCTCCTGTACTTTCGTCAATGTGATTATCATCATGCATGGTTGACAGAAGATTTACACAATTATTCCTTTTCGTCATGTAAGAAAGAATCATTATATTCTTTTGAAACCCGAAGAGAGTTGTATGTTCTTCTCTATTTTTATGCGAGGCGAATTCAGGCGGGATAACTTTTCTATTCTTACGTATTGTTCCAACAATAGAAATTTTTTGTTTTTGTAAAAATTCGGCTAATTCATAACTGGTATACCAATTATCTGTGGTGACATTTCTTCCAGAATTGTATAATGGAACTAGCAAGCGTTTAGCTATTTCGCAGGAACTGTTATCTGTCTTGTAAGGGCCATCTGGCTGCTGACCTGCATATATTTCCATGTTGTAGGTGTAAAATGTCCTAGAATCGACCAAAGCAAATATCTTCAAACCATATCTTGCTGGTTTCTTTGGCATATACTGTCGAAAGGAGCATCTGCCTCGAAAAGACTCATCTAATGTTACGTATTCACCTACATGATATGACTTCTGACAGTTCCTGATAAAATGTTCAAACAAGTTTCTTACTGGAGCTAATTTATCAATCTTTCGTCTGTCATTCCGAGTTTTGATATCATCAAATTTCAAGACACGAAGTATAAAAAGAAATCGCTTATAGTTCATAGTTTTACGGAAAATATCTAATCCTGTGCCATCTGTCGCCCATAAGTCTCTAACATTCACATGAGAAGATTTGTGCAATCCAGCTATATATAATAGTCCTACAAAAGCGCAAAATTCTTCTTTTACTAAAGGTTTTGCATCTCTTTCTCTTTTGAAATTACCAGAAATGCTTTCTACATAAGTATTAGTGCATTTCACAATCATTTCTATTATTGAATCATCAAATATCAGTCTCCAAGCATCGATTGGCGAAGTAACATGTTTAGAAAATTGCGTATTGCCAGGCAGTTTTTTGATTATATTTTGTACAGGTATGCGTTTCTGATTTCTGAAAGGTTCTTTCTGCCACTTTGTAGTTTTATCTTTTCCGACAAAAAAGCTAGTTTGTTCACAAACTTCATCATCTGAAGATCTGCATTCTTCCTCTGATTCAGACTGGTGCTCGCTGAAAACGTCTTCATTATCTGAATCCTCTATTTCTTCTTCAATGGTTTCTTCATCTGAGGAAACCTCTTCTAATAACTTCCGAAGTCTTTCCATTTCTTCATCATAAGTCAAACGAGGAAAAGACCGAACTGAACGACTGCAGGAAGCCATGCTATTGCACTGAAAAATTCTAACACGACCGCGCGCACGGGGTGTCAGCACACCCCAGTTCGATCTAACAGTCTAAAAATAGTTCCCAATTTGCGGTTTACTTAAACTATCTGTGGAATGTGACCTTGGAAACAGGTACTGATAGACCCAACCACTTCGGTTCATGGGGAGGGAAGGTAGAAAAATATTTTCAGGTGTGGGGTGCCAAAACACCCAGCGCGCGTCCTGCCGGGTTAACTCCTTTAGATAAACTTTCATACCTTTTAAGAATAAGAGTTTTGTCTTTAACACTCCATTCAATATATATTTTTAAAGCTTATTTTACTTTTATAATTCGATCGTTGGCAATAGTGGTTTATGGCTATTCAACGGATTTCAAACCAGACTTGATCGTTTAAACTAAATGACATCCAGATGTTTCCTTATAAGTAATGTAAGCAATTTCACGAATCATTAGCACTTGTTGAAAATGATTGATTAGAGAATTCTTTTCTTCGAAACTGATAACGTTAAACGATATTAGTGATCATACTAAACGATTCATTTTGTGTACATTTTATTTCGTCGGTTCGGGACTAAAGGATTTTCTTTATATAAAGCGAATGATAACATTAACCTCGATCACATTAAACGGTATCCATTTTACTTTATTTTATTCCAAACTTATTAAATACATCGATACGAAAAGGTATCTCAAACCAATTAGAAGAATTTTGCTTATTTCAACATCTTTTTTGCTTTCGTTTCTTTTCTAAAATTCGATTGAGATAATAAGGAATCCGTTCAATAAAATTTCGTTTAATTGGAGTTTTACTGTTATTTAAAATGTATTAGCTGCTAAATAAAATATATGTTTGCGATGTTTTCGGGGAGGGCTTTTAATATATTCAAAGAGACCCAATACTTAGTATACCAACAATGTGAGACAAAATAAAAATATATGTTCTTTGGTATACACAATTATAATTGTCATATTTGTTGCATAATAGCAAAATTAATGTAAATTGACTCTTTATAAAAATATTTAAAATCTAGATGCAAATTCATTGCAATCAATGATGAATGTTGATGGAATTCAAAAATAATTTTTTAATTCACATTTTTTTTTTCAATTAATGGGAAAAAAAAGATTGAAAACCAAAAATATAAAGAAGAAAAATACATATTTATTATAAAATAATGTATTAATATAATATAAATTAATTATTGTATCTCTATCTCAACTAATAATAAAGATGTATGCGTGTGTTAAGACGCATTGGTGTTCTCAAAGCGAGATCGTTTAGCATAGAAATACTAAATTTGGCATATATAAACATTAAAACATAGTGCGCCTCGAAGTGATTTCAATTTTTTTTAATTAATTAAAAATTAAGCTGAGCTTTGGTCTTTTACAGCAATAACGTCAAAAATAATACAGCACAAAAATGATTTTCACATCATCCTAAAATTAAAGAATTATTTTTTTCAACCATACCAATTTTTTGTGGTGCAATTTTTACTATTTTCAATTATTTTAATTAATTTACTATTTACAAACTCTGTCAAAAAGTTTACAATCTATCGGACTGTTCTTTTTTATGCAAAGGCGACAACTTAAATCAATAAAATTTGTTTGTGATGTTTTGATTACATTTGTTGGTCTATGGTAAATTTTGGTTTCAATTGGTCGAAAAACGTAACGACTTAAATAAATAAATGAAATTTTATATGTGATTACTGTGATGAATGTTGACTTACGTCGAAAAACACAATGGCTTAACTAAATTAAATTTAGCATGTAATCATATGTAAGTTTAGTATGTAATTCCCTTTTCACGGTCACTTAAGTAAATGAAATTTGGTAGATGAATCTGTGATTGCATTTGTAATTCCATGTCGATTGCAAGCGATAAATCTCAACAAAATCTCTAAAAATCACATATTAATAGTCTCTTTCGTAACTGTAGTTTGCTATTGGCATGGAACTAAGGCACAACTGCCATTTTTTTTAAAAACTGTGTTACGAAATATAACAAATCTCATAATCGGGACTCTGGAAATACAAATATGTATACTCGTGGTAAGCATGGCATTTTCCGAAGTCCAAGGTTTTATACGGTGATTGGAAAATAACATTTTATCAGAAAATATGAGGAAGTTAGGAGGAGACTACACCGTTGGTTTGCATTATTGATGATCAAGATATTAAAATTATTATTATTATATTTACATGTAAAGAAGTTTTAAGTATAATAAATGCTTTTACTGAAATTTTGTTGTGCTTGCAACACATTTTTATTTTCAAAATCAAGTAACATTGAAAATTCTTTAAAGTGTTCTACTTTTTTGCTGCTCCTTTCTGCAATATAATTGTATGTATAAAAATTTAAATCGAAAATTAGAGAAATGCCATAGCATACACATTTAAGGGAACGGTATAAGGCTTCTAAAATAGTATGATATATATATGTCACTCAAAATTGTCTATTGAAACTAAAAACGTCAAATAACCAAAAATATTTAATTGAAATTTATATTAAACTATAATACCAGCAAATGAGCTCATCATCAAAGGCGGCTAGTAAAACAATACAGAATAATACTTAAAAAAATTTTGAAGTATTTTTTTTTATTAAAAATAAGGTTAAAAAATGCTTTATAAGTGCAAACTTTAGTCTCCTGGTCTTCAATATAAAGATGGTGGTCAAAATGTCTGGAGTCCAGTTTTCTAGGTAGTTACGGATCAAAGAGCTGTGTCCAAGAATTCACCCCTAAACGACCTTCAGATGATTGAAAAGGGATCACGAAGTGTCAAAGGTCTGGCCAATAGGCAGTAAAATGCAGACCCCCTCGAAAGCCCTTCCCTGTTTTGACCAGAGGCTATCCAAAGAAAGTACGCTCGGCAGACCAACAAAGAAAGGCTGGATCGTAATTTAACCTCCTATCCGAACGACCGTCTCAAGAGACCCAGGGCCTACAGGGGTCTACTGGAATGGGGGGGGGGATGAATCTTGTTTACTCCTTCCAGACAGATTAGGTTTCAACTGGATTTCTGAAAGACCCGCCATATATATCGTTTGGCTTTAAATCTTCAGCCAGAGATGTAAACACGAGAAAAGAGATTCGATCCTCGAATTCGAGTTTTATTATCATGTTGATACCAGAGGGAAAAACAGTTGCTGTAGTGTATCCAGTGGTAGTTTTATTACTAGAGTATAATGTCACTAGAAGACTTTTCAGGCTTTGTATAACCCAAACCCAATAAACATTAGCCGCATTATATTGCATGAAGCTCCACATTCCCTGGTCACAGAATAGAGTAGAGTTTTTAGTGCAGCTTTTCTGAGCTGGCCTTCTACTTCCACGATGGAGACACAGGAGAACATAAATCAAAATTATTGGAATGATTAACAATCAAATTTAGCTGGGCTTTGTTTTTATTTGGCGAATTAGAAAAATTTATAACTCTTAAGTAAAAATTTAAATGAACGAAAGAAAAAAAATTAATAGTTTACTTACGGTCAAACTCAAAAGATCTGTCAAACAGGCATTTTTTTATGCTTAAATTTTAATATTGATTAATACTTTCTAACATACTATCCAATAAATTTGTCATGCCAGAGAACGACTTGCATGGAATTGGCATATAATAACTTTATACTGAATTTAGTATTTTTATTGAATCTATCGTGCCATCCTTGGCGAGTTATTTGGTTATTAATCCCTGGCAATAGAATCAAAAAAATGAATTTGTCTTTTAGACACGTTTTCATCAACAAATTGAAACAAAACTGCACTTCAAGTCACAAATTCCCTAACCAAATTTCACACAATAAAGTCATTGCGTTTTTGAAATATCCGTTTACTTATTTATGAAAGTACAGACAGACAGTCAACCCGTTGTTGGATTTGGAACAAAATTCGGGAGGTGTCTGCATTACAGATGTTAAATCTGAATACTGAATTTTATCTATCTAGCTCTCTTTGTTTTGTAGTTATTGTGTTAACCTATTCGAACACTGAGACAGACGGATTCCCTCTGAATAGATTTTACTGAAAATATTCAATAGAAGTCTGCAAATTTGATGTAAAGATCGTATACCGAATTTAAAGTGAAAAAAAAAAACCCATAGCTCCATATTTCTGTTCAAGGTGCAGAAAGTTAACACTAACCACCAAATTAAGCTGTAAGTCTGTTCATAGGAGTCAGAATAGATGAACATATTTTTAATCAGCTTTTAAATGCTATAATGTTTATAAATAAAATAACGAAAACATGTCATGTAATTCCTTTTTAATTTAAGCTATATTTATTTTATTAAAATATCATTATAACGTCATAAAAATATAACTTAAAAAATAACCGAGACAACGATATTTAGAATATGTATATATTTTTAAAAAGTTAACCTTTTAATTTGAAATTTTACGTTCATGAAATGAAAAAAAAAAAAAAAATCGTTTCGATTGTTTTCACTATTTAAAAAATCTGTTAATTTTTTTGAATCATGGAAATATTATAAATTTAAGACATGAAGATTTATAATAAATGTATACAACATTTTCTTATTTTCAAATATTTTACCATAACTGGTTTTCATTTAAAATTCTCTCTTGGCCTCATTTTAGAGTACATTTGTTTGTGTATTAATTTCAAAAAAATTATTATCAATATATCATTTATTTTCGTTTCTGCATAAATGTTTTATTTAGAAAGATATATTTAACAGATTGTCAACTATTTTGAAATGGAAATTTGAAACTAAAATTTATTATTAGTTTTAAAACAAGTGATTTTTATTAAAAACATCAAAGAGTAAAAATATTGTACGTAGGAACAATAATCCTAAAAGCAAAACTCATTTTTATCTTTTTCCAAATTCCACCATCTGATGTGATGATATTGCAAACAAACATTAGTAAATTGGTAAAAAACAAACAAAAGAATTCTCGAAATTTCGACGGTTTTATGCTTAAAAATCTATTCAAAATAAGGAAATCTATTGCGACTTCTTTCATTCTTGAAAACACATATCATTTTAACAAACGGTTTTGCATTTAGGTAAATATACTTTCAAAGTCTTTATCGTTTAAATTAAGGTTACTAACTTTAATTAATGGTTATGACAGGAATAATTGCTTCTAAAATATATTTCTCAAAGCTTCAAGCCATTCCAGACAATCCTAATTCTTAATAACGATAGTAAAAATGTTCATTTGAGTTGTAATATTTTCCTCATCCAGGTACCATCAACAAGATTAATTACGGAAATGTTATAAAGATTTGATGAATATCTGTAAGTGATTTTATCTATCTCTTTGTTTTCATAGAATTTTTCGGGATTATTTTAACCTGTTTCAAGATTCTAATGATCGTTAATAACTAGACCATCTAGCTGAAAATCTAAGAGAATACTGGCAGATGGAAAAAAAAAGTTTTAATTAATCCGCAGAAACATAATGGTAAATCAGCATTGCCATTTTTTTACCAATATTTATTTATTTAGCCTTAAAAGTTTCATTTATATAGTATTGTCGCATATGCATTTTAACATATTTTTTTTTAATGTTGCATAATATAACAACAATAAAAATTGTGAAAACTTAAAAAAAGTCGTTAGTTAAAATAATAAAAAGTATTATTAGTAAAAATTATTGCCTTCAAACATTTAATGAATCTTAATTCTTATTTGATAAAAACTAATGAAAGCCCACGATGCTGATTAGTAATAGATGATTCCAAATTTTGTGTTGAAATTATCAATAATAATAACAGACGTGAAACAGTTAAAAAATTTTTATAAATTATTTCATAGTTATCGTTAATTAGTTAAGAAATGTTAAGAGATAAAATATGAAAGCAGGAACATTTTTAATTTATCCTTTTTTTAAGAAGCTTTGAAAGTTTCTGCGAAAGTTTTATTATAATTTATGAAACTCATCGATATTCATTAGTTTATTTTGCAAACGATTTATTTGTTTTTTTCGTTTCAGCTTTCTACGTGACGTGAAAGAAAAAAAAAAGGATGCGGGTGTATAATTATTCATTGTTTACATCAGTTGAAAGCTAAAAATAGAATAATGTTTATTTTTTTATTTTTTCGTATACGAATTATAGAGAAAGTATAGTAATCGTCAAGAAATTTGAGTTCCAGATTTTGACGAATCTCCACATTTCAGACCTCTCTGAATTCCAAAAACAAATTTTTGAAAAATGTCCGTCCATCCGTCTGTGACAAAGATAATCCAAAAACGCTTTGAGCTAGATGGATGAAATTTGGTATAAAGACTTTAAATTAAATTTGTAGATTTCTATCAAATTTTGAGCAAAACCCTGTCCGAGGAAGTCTATTTGATTGGCTGCTGGAACATACGTTAATATGATAACTACAAAATGAAGGGAGCTAGATAAGTAAAATTTGGTGCACAAATTTAACATCTTTAACACAGACGCCTTTAAACGAAATCCATCAAGGGGCTGATCTCGGTTGGTCTGTACGATAGCTCAAAATGCAATGTCTTAACATATATCAAATTCGGTACTTGATTTTTTGAATTTAATTATAGGTTGTTTTTTTTGTCAAATTGTTGTTTCAATTGGTTGGAAAGAACTCTCTGAAATCCAAATTCAATTTTTGGATACTTTTGACCGCATGCCAGGGATTAATTGCCAAAAAACCCGCCAAGGATCACAAGATAGATTAAGTAAAAATGTTAATTTCACGCCAAAGATTAATATTTCGTAACTGTTGTAAGTCAATGTCATAAAAGCATTCACTTTATTAGAAAGTATGCGAGAAAATTTTGGAGAGACCACGACCGCTGGTTTTCAAGGTAATATTAAAATGCATTGATTTTGTTGATAATCTACATTTCATTTTTAACTCCGATGCAAATATCGATATTAATTTAGGAGTTATTATTTCAAATAATACAGTGCAATTTACCGAATATATTACTTTTATCAAGCTTTCTCAAGTAAAACCTATTTCGAAAGAAAAAAAAAAAATGACTCTAATAACAAAGGAAATTTGTGTCTCTTCCCCCAATTAGCTAAAGTAGACTCGAAATTTTATCCTGTCTCCATTGTGATGACAATTGTTATCAGTGGCAGGAAATGGGATAATTACCTTCCTAATATTTCCCACGGCTTTTATCCACTTCAGACAATTCCCACACGTAAAATCGTTGCCCCAAACTGGCTGATTATTTTTTTATTGACTTAATGTCGTGTTTATGGCATTAGAGATATTAAATGATGTTTACTAAATTTCAACATTCAGCTTAGATTTTACAGCAAATTTCAAAAGACTCGTACATCAGATTTTTAAAAAAAATTTGATAGAACTGTGGGAATAGATGATTTATGAAATCGTCTGAACTGGCGCAATATCCAAATATATACATTTTCGCCCACATTTTCAAAATAAATTAAAAAAATTAAAAAAAAAATTCTTTTTCAATTTTGACACTTTGATTTTTTTCCACCATAAAACAAACATACCAAAAAAGTGAAAATAGCCAACAAGATTTAAATAAATAATGATAAACAAAAATTTTATTTAAAATAATACCTTTTTACGTAATTTCATTTTTTTCCCTTTCCAATTCAGATTTTTTTAGAAACAAATGTTGAGGAATTTGAAAGAAGATTTTCAAAATTTCTGCGATCGATAATTCCTCATGGTCCAATTTGGTGTTATAATTCATACTTTATAATCGGATTTAAAATAAGTCATAGATAGCTCCAAAGAACAGAACTTCTTACCGAATATCTATTATAGTACCCACATTTAAATATGTCTTAACACAACTATACAAAGATTTAATAGAATTAATTATTCATTGTTTCATGTTCTTAATTTCTGTAACTACGCTACAGCTTGAATTAGGCTTTGCAACATTAAAAGTAGTATGAAGATAAATTATGTAACAGTAAAGAGTTAAAAGTCGCAGAAGCTTCATCAATAAATACCACAAACCACTACTATTTAAAGATGATGTTCATATTCCAGTAATGATAACCAATCACAGGTTCATTTACAATAGATTAGATATGAATTTGATTCCACATCCAGACCAAAAAAGTGTCAAAAATTAAGATTTATTTTCTAATTGATGAGAATGGAAGCATCTGCTGCTGTGTTACTGCGATGAGTAGAGCACAATTTTTGTCCCTCCATTCTTTTTACGTTTTAATTACTATGGAGAAAATCGGATAGGAAATGATTTTAAAATGAATCATGTTCTTTGATGATAATCAGAAAAAGAAACAGTAAAAATATAATTTTTATTTCCATATTTTCCCTTTTCTACGCAAGTCGCTAGATGCAAATGCGCAAACCCAACGTCGTGTTAAGTAGAAACAAGAAAAAAGATATTTCTTTTTAATTAAAAGATACTAACTTGATCTATATATCGTCGACGACTCAGGCTCTTAATGTCTCCAAGATCTTCAGATCTCACGTTTTGAGATTCTGTTATTACATTACAGTGCAAACTACAGTCGCGTCAAATGAATACCAGAAATTTATTATTAACGTTTTTGAGAACATGAATGACAGAATGCTTCGTTATATCACGCAAGATTCGATTATGGCCTAGATTGATGAGTGTTATATAACTACAACAAGATATTTATAAATAGAAAATTTGCTTTGAATTTGAAAATCTCTTTAATCGAAGTCAGAAATTCACGTCCAGTCAAAAAGAAAACTTTCTAATAAGATTTGATATATGGATTTGCTGTCTTCTTAACAAATTCAAACAAATTAACAAGCATTTTTTTAAAATAAGTTCTACCAAATATTATACAAAGGAACAATGCAAAACAAGAAAGAAGAAGATGGTTTACATATTCTTTTTCCTGATAAGTGATTCGGGAATAGCTAGCAGTTAACGTTTGTGCGGTTTTGATAATTTATTAAGAATATAATCTTTCAAAAATAATATATATATAATAATTTCTAATTATTTATATTCAAAAATAATTTTATAATTGCTTGAATTCAAGCTTCATTTTAACTTCTAAGTTCTGCGGACTATTATTTTCTCACAGAGCCGAAAACACTGGCAAATTCCTTTCTAAAACTATATAGATCCAAAATACTTTCTCAAGATCTCTTTTTCTTGCATTCTGCTTTCCCAATCAGTTATTTGCACTGTGCTCAATTTGGACAATGAATATTGATAAAAGAAAGAGAAAAAATAGACTATTTCATTATATCATGATGAATAAAAAGTATTAAAAAGCTTCACGCTTGGTTCTTTAAAAAATGTTTTAATTATTTATGCATATATTCAGGAAAATAAAGTGAGTGATGATAAGTATATCCTTTACTCTCATAAGCACGAATTAATTGAACTTCAAATGCTTCTATTGGCAAAAAATCTGAAAATTGATTTCTCATCGCAAAGCGATTGTTGAACTAACTTGAACAGAAGTAGCTCTTCGAGAATGCTGACACGGCAAAACGTGTCTTACTGAAATATTTTCGGTCAAATTCTGCACAGCAGAGGTTTGGGAAGGAACCCCGGCCCCTTTTATGAATTTCCCCACAAAGCTTCGCAGATAAGCTCAAGTGTTTGGGATGAACACCCCACTGCCAATTAAAAGCGGTAATCCTGCAGAATAACCTTTTGTCAGGTTTTCTGCCTTAATCATTTTATATACTGTTCCATTCGATACCCGGTGTTATTTCAGCAGAGGCTGCCTGATAGTCCGAGGCCTCTTTGGCCTCTCAAGTATGGTAATTGTAAGACCTTATTGTAAGTGGGACGGAATAACAAGATGTTTTAAAAATAGCCATAAAATTGTTAATTTGGAAGCGAAGTTAATGTTAAAGAGCCACCTTTGGTAACTAGCTAGTCTACCAGAAGTATTAATTGCATTTAATTTAAATTGTCTGTTTTGTTTTATTAAAACTCTTATGCAAAATCTTAATTTACATGCTTTCCTAAACAATTCTTTCTAAGTATCAATGTTTGACAAACATTAAAGCAGTGTTGCCATTACAGTGGAAACCAGAAATAAGTCAAAACACGTTTTAACTCACTGGCTAGGGAGAACCTATTTTAATTCGTGTTTTGACTTATTTGTTAGACAGTATTATTTGTATAGCTAATCAGGGTACAAGTTTGATATAAAAATTTATCATATTTAGTTATTTTTAGATCTGAATTTGATGTATCGCAACAAATTTTCTTGATTCAAGAATGGGTACCGAATCAGGAAATTTCTCTGAGAACAGCAGCAAGAAAAGGAGCTGTAGGAACTGGACAAGGGTTCGCCTTCTGTTCTTGTAAAAAAGATTTTTTGTTTTTGTTTTTGTAAAGAGTTGTTTCTGTATGAAAAATGATCCTTTTGGAATTTTAATTGTCTCAATAGTTTGCGTTACTGAACAATGTGTACTGTGTTAAACACTATCCAAATGAAGTATTTTTTCCTTATGAGAATTTTTTTTCCTCAAACGCTGTTTTGCTATGTATAGTTTAATACAATAATTTTAGATAAATACAAATAGTATTGTCTAACAAGGTACTTTTCCGTCAGCCGGGCGCAAGAGAAAAATCACCAAATAATGTAGAATTCCGCCAAATTTCTTACGCCAAATTTGCGTTTGGTTCACAATCCATTAGCCGGGCGCAAGTGAAAAATCGTCAAATAATGTGGAATTCCGCCAAATTTGTGTTTGGCTCACAATTGGCGATATTTGCGCCCGGCTAACGGAAAAGTATAAATATACCTCTAACCTCTAACAAATTAGTCAAAACACAAATAAAACTGGTTCTCTCTAACGCTGTCAGAACGCTTTTTGCCTAGTGAATTCCGGTTCTCTCTAGCGCTGTTTGTTAAAACGCGTTTTGCCTTGTGAATTCGGGTTTTGACTAATTTTGGGTGTTTAATGTAACATTACTTTAAGAACTTTACACTTCTGTTTATTTTTTGCATGAACATCTTAATGGAGTCAAGTGAGGAATAGACAAGAACAAACCTAGCAGAGTTTTTAAAATTACTGTGAGTCTTAAAACAATATAATGCCATTAAAAACCATCTATTTCAAATTGCATGTTTCCTTTGCGGAAATGCACTTTTTCTCCTTCTGATTCCTCATGCAAATTATCATATCAAAAATTAATATGCAAAATCATTCTTTATCATCTTAATCTAAGAATAAAAGAACACCATGCTATCCGATATGTAATGAAGTAATAAAAATGGTTTGAATTGCATTGCAACAATGAAACCTGTTGTTGAAAATTAAGAGAAAAAAACATATGAGAAATATTAAAATACAGCAAAAATTCGCACAGCTAAATTAGTAACAATAAAAAGACATTTCTTTTTAAAAAATTCTAATGTCTTTAATATTAATTTCGTACTACAGAATTTTTGGAAGTTATCCCAGCGAAACTCCAAAATCTCGCATAATAAAGATTTCAAAAGAATCGCTTCGAGTTGAACATTTTAACTTGACAGTCTATGTGATAAAAATTTGCTAGACACACGCACTTTATTATTAGTAAAAATTATTCAAAGAATAAATCAAAAAATATTATTTAATTGTAATTAGAGATTCTTTTATGGCCTGTCTTTATGTCTTTATTCTTTTATGACTTGCCATATGCCTTGGTTATTCAGCAAAAGGCATATATAACAACTAAAGAAAATAATTTGTTATTTAAATGTTGAATACGTCTCTCAAAATTCAACGTTCAAGCTACGCCATCCTGGAAATAATAAAAATTAAAATTAAAAACTCTTCTACAAAAACAAAATGAGGAAGTGAAAAGATGAGCATGTTGGCGTACAAAATAATAATAATAATAATAAAAAAATAAAAACAAATAATTATTTGCTGAAATGCTATGGTTTATGGTTTAATGATACGATCACAAATAACAATCAGTTTAACTTAAACCGATGTTTAAGGTTTTTTTTTAACTATTGCTTCTACATTAAACAAGAAAAAACTACTGAGTAAACGTACAGATTTCTAAAGACAACATTTAAAAAAAAAGATTCTATCATTTGGAACCATCTGAATTGTTTTTATTTATAAAAAAATCGAGAGGTATTTCGACAGCTATAAAGCATATCAGCTAAAAATCGACTCCTGAACATATATAACTCTTACTACAGCTGGAGTCGATGTATTTCATAAAACACCTGCGTCTATATATTCCTCATGGTTTACGAAAAACAAATATTTTGGAGTTATTTTAGTGTTTGATTGACTATCACAGAATTCGATCAAAATCTACAAAGACCATTTGAGAGTACCTGGAGCTTAGAAAGTAAACAGAATTAGAAAATAACTTAGAAGTCTGAAAAGAATCAATGGACATCGAAGGAAAAAATATCACCGATTATAAACAACTGAGTAAATATAAAGTATATATGTATACTCCAGAGACCATGAAGCTCAATGACCTGAAAATGTCGCAAGCAGATGGGATCTAGGAGAAAATTTTCCTAGTGATAAAAATTATTTTTAGACATAATTACTGCAGGTGTTTGTGTTTATCATAGAAGCTAATCGGATAATGGATTGTTAAATATTTATTTTTGATCAAGAATATTTTTCTAAATTTTATTGTAATTCAGTGCAGTAGCAGGTGTGCTTATAATAACGAATATATGTTCAATAACCATAACTAGCACATAAATATGAAACAAGTTGAAGCTTGAGATTTATCAGAGATCAGAGAGGAAAAGTTAATTCTCATATCAAGGTTTAAGTCTTAATTCGCTGATCATCTTTTCGGCCGCTATCATTTAAACCCTCTACTTAATTTCTTATCACTTTTCAGAGAACAACATTTGTCCTGCTGCGAAAAAACTCATATCTAAATGTGAAAATAGCTCAATTCAGCAAAGTGTCCATTTCCTATCTTTTTCCAATATGTTTCGAAAAGATCATCAACTTTTACCCAGTTCATTATTATTATGTGTAGTTATTTGAGTATTGCAAACATATATGCTTATTATATTATGTTATCATCAGTAACGAGCGCATTAAAGTAAGCTTGGGGAATAAAACGTCTTTACTTTCTCATAAAATGTTAAATTTATGCCAAAGATTAATATTTCTTAAATATTGACGCCAATGTCATGCAGAACGCACTCCTTCATAACGTATTCATGCCTTTATTAAAGAGCATGCGAGAGAATTTGTGGAAACTACTCCTGCTGGTTAATTCTAACTTTCGTTTATCGTTGATCGTTGTACCCTCGGGGGCGGGGAGGGGGGAGAGTATAGAATTAATTATTTTTTTATAAACTATCATAAGAAGCAAATGCTTTTATTTATAGATAAGAAAATCATTAACTAATAAATATGGCAAATTTAAGAATCTTATTAAAAATTGTAAGTAAATTGAGCGGTAATTAAAAAAGTAGTGTCCAATACGCATTTCTTACTGCCTAAATCCGACTATATAAAATAAATGCATAAATAGAAATGAATTATTATGAAATCTATTTGTTTATATATGGATCTGATAAACCTTATGGGCAAACATGATATGGGTAGGTAACATGTGTCTGCCGTAAGAAAGTAGCTATAAATCGAATCGAATCGATTTCACTAGAATATTTTTCTTAGCTTTATAAAGGAACTTAATTGAAGATTTTCCTTCCTTTAATTCAACAAAACTATATTCTCACTGGTTTACCTTGCTCACATCTCGAAATAATAGCTTTAAAAACAGAAAGCACAGGCGAAAAAAAAATGTCTCTTTGTTTACAGTTGAAAGAACAAAGTTCCCTGATTGATATCTACTTTTTTTACATCAAATTAAAAAGACACGAAAAGTAGTGAAAAGAATATGCTAGAGAAAAACTTCTTCGATTATTTTCCTTGACACAATTACCGCAGTGCTTGCGAAGAGCTCCTGTAGACATTCTGCTAATAATTCTGTCTTTATCACGTCTCACTGATAAAGCACGGCAGTCTTCATATCTCAACTGTCCCTCTCTGATCTGTAATGATGACAGTCGTTACCATCAACTTGATTTTGAATTTGCTGTAGACCTGATGATGATGATATCGCGTCATTTAAGCTTTCTCATCATAATTTACAAAGATAAGAGAAAAAGAATTACAGATTTGCACAAAATTTAGGTAGCTTGTATTGAATCTGTTACTATTCAACGACAGAATTGCATGATCTTGAAAAAAACTCAAGCTAAAATAGGAGTAATAAGTCTTCATTTGTTTAAATCAAATTTGGGATATTACATGTACAAGTGCTTCAAATTAGTCACACAGATTTATAATCCGGTCGTAAAAGTTGAATTTCTTTTAATGATTTCTCGCCAAATGTAGAAATCATGACAATCTTGTTGACATTCAAGTTGGGAGACTTTTGGTGAGTTTTTTGGCCTGTTAGCACACATTGGCGAGAAATCGGATCTTATTCTTGTCTTACAAAATTATTTTATACCCTAATTGGCGAAAGTAAATATTTTAAAACTTATTTTTAAGACGACTTTATTATTAGAACTTTATTGTTAGAAATCTGCAAATTTGGTATAAAAAATGTATATCGAACTTTATCCGTATAACTCAAAGCGTTTTGAGTTACTTTTATCACAGACAGACAGATGGACATTTTCCAAAAATTCTTTTTTCGCTCTCAAGGAGGTTTAAAACATGGAGATTCATCAAAATGTCAAGTTTGAATATTTTGATAATTACTATACTTTATACTACGTATAAGCGAAAGTAAAAATGTGTCAAAATGAAAAATATTATTTATTCCTTTTTAATTATTTCAAATAATTTCTCAATTTTAAAACGTCAGTTGCTCATAATTTGATATTCATTAAACCATTTGTTTGGAATGATAATTATCAAACTCATATAAGTATCGCAGATGATCTATTCCTGAAGAATGTTTATTTCACGATAAAAATTCGACTTACATTTAGTAGTTAATATTTCCTTTATTAAATTAAATTTTTTATTGTTTCGTTATTTTTCTGTAATTCTCAATGCTTACACAAGTAATATTACAAAATCCCATCTGTAAAGAGTAGTGGCTTGTGCGATATTATCTTCAGATGCTGAGCATTTTAAACCATCTTTACAGTGATACATGTCTGTATCATTTTCATCCGTTGAAATCTTTGTAATTTCTTTTAATTTATTTCTTTTTACAAAGCGCTTCAGAATATAGTTTATTGTTATTTAAATATTATTGTTAGTTAAATAAAAAAGAAATAGTAAGATTAATAATTTTTCATTAATCTTAGTAAAAAGTAAAAAAAAAAAATGGATGTAAATTTAGGAGAGAAATTTATTTTAAATAATTACCGGTTTGTTAGATTTCGCAGCTGATACAATGTTTGACTGAATAACGTTTGAATGTCTTTATTACTTCCATTTGGTTTTATTTCAGTCTAGATAGAATTCTTTGTTTTATTTTGAAAATTCGTTAAAAGTTTGCTCGAGCTAAGTTACTTTAGCAGGCAATTTTATAAATATTGTCCCAGGCACATTCACCGATATCCTCAATATGGATTGCATCATTGCATCAATCGAACTTTGCTGATTTCAACTTCTGAACTTTGTATATTCAACATTTTTTAATAAAAGCAGTTGTTACCGCGCCTTTTAGAATCCAACCTCACAGAGATTGCATCTGCTTTATCTATCACAAAAAATAGCATCAGACTTTATGCAGTTATACAGAAAAAAAAAGCAGAACAAAAACTTCTGTCTTTACAGATGGAAAGGGAAATTCATAAAGCTTCTACTTCTTAGATGTGCAAATCGAAATGATCCTAAAACTGTTTAACCTGAGCAAATTTTGGAGACTCCAGATTTGCTGCTAGAATGGAGCAAATATTTACTTTACCACCTTTTATTTGTTCGCTTCAGGCAAAATATTGAAAAAAGTCGCTTATTACTTGCCCGGAAATTTTATGTTTCAAAGTCAATAAAGAAACGGAATCTCCTATTTAACAATGATGAATCATGCTAAAATTATTATTATTATTATTATTGTGTATTACTTACTCGATATTAAAACGAAAACTGACATTAAAATGTACCTAACTTAAGTATTCTTTTTTGTTTACGCCAATGTTTATTAAAGCAGGCGTCTTGGGGAATCAATACTTTCTCACAGAGGCACCATATCTTATATATTTTTCACAATATTATTTATGTTTTTAATCCAATTTCAGATCTCACTATATTTTTAGAGAATATTTTTTTACAGTTTACTATCAGAATAAGGAAATATATTTAAAAAATAACAGTATCGATAATTTTGCACGGATTCAAGATGAATTTGCATTATTCCATTAAAGAAAAATGGGATTCTGATTGAATTGTCTCTTGAGAATTTAATAGAATAATATTTAGCATTATGGAATTCAATGAATTTTGATTGCCAGTAACAAATGAATATCAATTTCCTTCTTTCTTATTGGCTAGAAAGAGTCAAAGCGAAAATGCGAATTACACCCAGACTAGTCTTGTTGGTGACAGTTTGTTTTTATCCCTTAATGGACCTTTATCTTATTGAATATAATCCTCCTCGCTCAAAGCTCTAATCCCCATGAACTTACCAAATGAACTCCATTTTATAATTATTGTTTATTAGGAATATGCATTACGTTATAATCCTTCCAATTTCGTCTCGCAACGGTAGATGAAAGACCTTCGAATCTAAGTGGTTTCTAATACCTCTTCCCCATTAACGAATATCCTTTTAAGTCAGACAGACTCCTCCATCTCAGAGAATTTTAATCCTAATTGTCACTTTTTATTTGTGCAAAATTGGATTTTCGACAGCTGCTGTTATAATGGTAGCTGAGTGCAGTTTAAATCCATATTTTATTTTTAAAAAAAGAAGCGTATCGATTAATCGGTTGTTTCACTCTACTCATTGTCATAATTGTTAAATTTTATTGAGAGAAATTTCATATAAATTAAACTGGTATATTATTATGTTTAGATAAGTTATCAAAAATTATTTATTATTTTATCATAAGTATACTAGTTGGGGTTTAAAATACAGTATACTCCTAATCTAACTACCCGACCTAATGGGACGGAAAGGTAAGCCGAATAACAAAAAAGCCGGATAGGCCGGAGTTCTGTGAACTCATATCTTTGCCCAACAATACCAGAAGACAAAGTTTGTATGCCAAAACTCACTGTTTTAATACGAATTTTTTTACTTTTTCATTCAGTACTGAAGTTCTCCATTTATTTGAAGGCACGTAAAATGTAAACACGGCCCGGGGAATCATGGAAGCAGTTGCCAGTTTTTGCTGTTACACCAGAGTCTAGTCTCTATATAATAATCAAGTAATTTCTTTTCTATAGTCACTACAACTCTTTTTCATTTATCACACATTTTGAAATCTTAACTGTGCTACACTTAAAAAAAAACAATAAGAATACCCCAAGAACAAATTAGGAATACTGTACGTACTTTGCAGTTATAATCAGGAACAGCGGCAACAATTGAGGTACGTAACACACTGATGAAACAATGAACAACGAGCAAAATGCTGTTGTCCTGTCATAACTTCTTTTTATACGCACGACACGTAGGAGGATTGTAGCAGACTCCCGCCCGCTTCCAGTGCCTTAGCAATGTGTCGATTCTACCTCGTTCAGAGGTGGCAGGGTGGTCGGCGGTACACAAGTGCCTTGGCAATGTTGCCAATGCAAATCATGCCTTGTTCATTTAATTACGATAAAGGAAACTAGACCAGATGGTACGGAAGCCGGATAGTCGGGAGTGTACTGTATTATTATTCCATATCAAATATTTTTTTAATGTGTGAAATGTTATTTTCTGAGTTGTAAGAAAGCCAGGAAACTAATACAATATTATTAATACTAATACAACCAGGAAACCAATACAACTAATACAATACCAGGAAACTAATATTAAAACTAATACAATACAATTACTAATACTAATACAATCATAAGCCAGGGGAATTTTTTTCATAATTAAGGTAACCAGCCTGTTTAATTTAAATATATTTTAGTATAAGCTAGCGCATTAAAAAATAGCTAATTCTGAAATTTTTTACCCATATTCTATCACCAGTGAACCATGAAACAAATTCCATGTTAACGATAGAAGAACACTAGGCCGGATAGTACGAAAGCCGGATAACCGCAAACCGGATACTCGGGAGTGTATTGTAGTATGTTTTGGGGAAAAAAATCTGTTTCCACGAAGAGCGAGAAAATAGAAAACGTTTGGAAACTACGGGCTTAACTGATTTCCCATTTATTTCATATATTATTTTAAGTTCAACAATTATGACTGACTTATTTGTTTGCAATATAAAGCAATGAGAACCGATTGCTCTACATTACACAGGACTTAAAAGAATCCGCACTGACGCGTTATTTTTAATTCTCATTTGTGATGGATGCTATGTGTTAGAGTAAGAATTTTTTTTTTTTAATCACGCTAAAATAAATTCACACCACTAAGGAAGGATCGAGATTTATGTGATATGATATAATAGGAACCACTCACTCTCTGACTATTCGTTATCGAATTCTTTGGACTAGGAACCGTTAAAATATAACCCTGTGAACGAACGAGCGAACTCAGCAATAAAAAAAAATAAAGAGAGAAGAGAAAGAAAAATAGACCAGCTGCTCCGCACGTGCTCCCCACGAGGACACGCTTTTACGAGTGTGACGTCACAGCAGCAAACATCTCTCCCCTCTCTGCTTGGGGCATTGCCGGAGGTCCCATCAAAAGGGTCCAGAGACCCATCTCTTTTTTTTAATGCACGTATTTGGGAGTTGCACCTAGGAATAAAAAAAGAAAAAGAAGGGGATGTCAGGTTGTGATGAGTTCGAATCGGAGAAGGCTGATTATTATATTTAAAGGTATCCCAGGAATTACAAGTAAATGCGGTGGTTGTTAAAAATAAGGGAGCGGAATTGGAAGCGAAAAGAATGATCAAGTTCTAAATAACGTATCTTTTTCTTTAACTGGGAAATAGTTGAATGATTTGTTGAGTTTAAGCTAATACTGTTGCGCTCAATAACGAAATTTTATTTTTTAAATTGCCAACATGTAGTAGAAAAATATTGTTTATTATTGTAATTCCTCGAATTAATAAAAGTTATCGGATTTTCCATACAATATGAGACTACAAATTTCGATTGTTTCCCTCAGATTTAAAAATGTCTTAGATTTATCCCGAATTATGTATCCTAGTGATTTTAAATTTTGCAACTAAACAAACAGTTCGTGTCAGCTAAGGATATTATCTCGATCTTTTTTACAAGGGTAAAAATAAATCAATGAATAAACAAAATTGCCAGCTTTCACATTCCGTGCTAAGTGGCCAGTTATTCTTAAGCTCCGACAGTTCTGATTTTTGATTCTGTACTAACTTGAAAAAGTGGCCCGGTCATGGATTGAATGTCTTGGTTGTTCTGACCTAGTTGATATATAAAATCCGTTAGTAAATAAGTTCAAATTCAAAGGAGGATTAAATGGTTTTTAAAACTAGATTTTGGTGAATTTTCCTTTCCAATTTTTGCAACGCAGAAAATAGAGACTATGTTGTATGATCAATAAAAATGGATTAATTTGATAGAAAAAAAATGGCTATAATTATATAATTTATTCTTTTTTTTATCTTCTGCTCTTTTTTAATAGTTTTTTGCATTTTTCTGATTTTATTTTATTCAATTTATTTAAAGGTATTTGAAATTTGTTTTATACACCAGGCATCTCCATAGCTTACATCCTGATTGATTTTTAGAAAATCTGGCTGTTTCAGTTGAATATAACCGGAATTCAGCAAACAAAAGTTGACATTCAAGTGACAAAAAAAGATCTACCCAACGGGCAATTTTTTTTGTTATTAATATAATATATATATGTACTATTGCCTTTAGCGACCAACTTGTTCATCTAGATTATTGATTTTTTAGTCTGTAATCGAATGACTTCTTTTCACTTTATTATTTGATACGAAATGAAAAACATGAATTAATTTGAATCAATTTAATGCATATTAAAAAGTTTATATATATTATGAAATAATAACGGAAGTGAAAATCCTATTACGGAGTCAAGGATTAATAAAAGCTCGCAAATGAATGTTTTGATGTATGAGTTTGAATTCCAGTATAGCATTTAAAAACATTATGTATCAAACTAAATTAAACAATATTATTGAAATTAAGAATAAAAAATTATACCTATTTAATGCAATTAATTTCATTCCAGTAATTTTTTTTATCTTGAAATGTTCAACGACAATTTTTTTAAAATAATTGCTTTGGAAGATAAGAACATCAATTTCCATAGACAAGTCAGCAAAAGTTGTATTTTTTTGTTTACATTAGGTACAAAGAGTATATATTATGTTTTTTCTCCCATTTTATATAATAAATGTCATATATTAAATAAATTTTTGAATTTTATGCAAAATATTTTTTAAAAAATAGTGTGAAATTAAATCCGATTCATAACCTGCCAGTCAAAACGGGACTCGATGTATGTCAAAGATGTATCTGATTTTCGAATTAATTGCTTGCTTTTCGTCTAACAATATTTTTTTCAACTGACAAGACGAAAATAAAATTAAAAACCGAGATATGAATTTCATTCGAATATCAGTGATTAAAGAAAAGTTGCAAAATTGTCAAACTCGAGAAACAGAAGTTAACAGATAGAGAATAGGCAGAGATACAGAAATAGGTCATTATCTATTTGAAATGTTTAGTGAATTTTTTGAGGCAATGGAGTAAGTAACTGATTGCTTATTAATAGAATCTTTGCTTCAATATAGAGATAAAGATATTCAATCATTAATTTTACCATTTCTACTGGATAAAAATATGAAAAATAGTTAGATAATTTCCTTTATTTACCGCCAAGTTGCCATTCGCAAGGTTCAAGAAATTTTGATCCTCCTTTAACATTTTTTAATAATTTAAAAGCGAAAAATCTTTTAGTTTTTTATAATTAGCTTAACGCAATCTGTTATTTATAATTTCTATTTTTTTATTTTTTTAATTCTGTATTTTATTTTAAATTGGAACAAATTAATCTCTCACTGTAATTAAAATTACAGATGATAAAAGAATTTGCGTCCAAAAAATACTTTTAAAATAGAACAGAAATTATTGAATATTTATTTTTTAAAAATCTATTTAAAATTCCATCGAGTCTTATTTTTGTCACATAAAGAAACTTTTCTAGTTATTTTTGAGATTTCAATTGGTAAAGCGTCGGTTAATCTGCTTGTCTTTAATTCAGAATTACAGTACTCTAAGAATTGGTTCGTTGATGCAAAATGTTAACAATGCTTATTTATTTTTAAATAATTGTTGATCTTTCTTTAAAATTATAGATAATTTTTACTTTCTTGTATATGTAGTATATAGAAAGTAGAGTATTCATCAAAAAAAAAAAAAAAATCGAATTCGATATTTTGACGAATCTCCATTTATTCCTCTCTGTGTTCGAAAAAGACATGTTTAGAAAGTGTCCGTTTGCTGTCTGTGACAAAGATAATTCAAAAACGTTCTGATCTAGACAGATGAAATTTGGTATATGGTCTTCACCCAAATTTGCAGATAATTGTCAAATTATGAGTAAAATTTGTTCGGAGGAAGTCAGTCCGTCCGGTTTTGCGAATATACGTTAACAAGATAATTAACAAGATAATTATAAAACGAAAAGAACTAGATAGAAAAAATACGGTTCAAAGATTTAGCATGTATAATGTAGACACATATGGAATTTTGAGCTAAATTCAACAATTGGTAATATGCCTATTGATCTATAATTTCAGGAACATGTAAACTAAAAAATACAAGGATTTAAATGTATCACATTTGGTATCAGATTTTGTGCCTACAAGTGGAGTTTTGTGTCAAATCTTTGTTTCAATCGGATCAATTGCCACGGATTAATAGCCAAAAAACTCGCCCAAAACACGACAGATTCAGTAAAAATGCTAAATTTCTTGGATAACACCTTTATTAGAGAGCTTGCGAGAAAGCTATGGAAAGACCACTGTCACTGACTTTATAATAAATGTTCTTTGAATGACGTATTTCACAAGTTGAGGTTATTTATTTCCTTATATTCCGAGTTTCTCCATGCTAATAAGTTTACTGTATTGATAAATTGTGTTCCAAAATGTATTACATCTTCGTAACAATATTACATACTTTTACTTTCTCATAGATAAATATATAATCACACAGCCGATTTGAGAATGTGATTTGATTTTTAACAACCAAGAAATTGATTTGTTATAAATTTTGTTACAAATACTTCGAATTTTGCTCACAAATAAGGGAAATTTTAATGCGAGTTATATAATAAATAATTAACAACTTTTTTAAAACTAAGAAACGATATGAAAATATTTTTAGCCTAAGCAATGCCGTGTATCAGCTAATAATAATAATAATAAAAAAAAAGATATCACATTGAAGTATAACGATTCGTTCTCAAATTAATTTTCCAACTGCAATTCGCCTCACATCTGTGATGTGTTGTTCCATTATGTTTCATAAGCCGACAATTCATCTCTTGTTTAGTCTACTGAGACCCGCTGCTGAAATAAAATTAGAGGTCTCTTCCATGTTCGGGCATGGAACAGATGTTTTTTTCGACCATCCGGAATCTGCCGGATCATTTATTAAACGTTAGATTAAAATTTTGAATAATGAGAAGCATAATTTTTAAATAAAGCCTCATTTTCGAAAATGCCAGACGTATTTATTTTGGATATTGGCAACGTCTGCTTTTCGATTAATATCTAACTCGGAAGAAAAATATGCGATGTTCATTTCTGACAGAATACACATTAATCATACTCGATCCGTTTTGCTTAGTAAAGGCATTAAATAGAATGTATGAAAATGAAATTTTTTAAATAAATACTTAATATTTGATCATTATTTTTATACAGAGTGAAAGCAGAATGAAGAAGAAACATAAATAAACCCACTTCTTAATATACTGGGATACATTCAGATATTCAGAAAACGATTTAATCAGCTTTTGACTTTCTCGTATATGTAGTATACGAGAAATGTAGTATTGCAATAGTCAAAAAATTCGAACAGGAGATTTTTGACGAATCTGTACGTTTTAGACCTCACTGAGTTCGAAGAACGCATTTTTGGAAAATGTCCGTTTGTCTTTAACAAAGATAACTCAAAAACGCTTTGAGCTAGACGGTTGAAATTTGGTGAACGGTTTTTAAATCAAATTTGCAGATTCTAACAAATTTTGTGTAAAATCTGTTCAGAGGAAGCCTGTCTGCCCGGCTGTTTGAGTATAGGTCATTCCTATAATTATAAAACGAAGAGAGCTATATTGATAAATACGGCACACAGATTTAACATCAATAGGGTAAACAAAAGTTTTGAGCCTAATCCAACTACAGGTTGAATGTCTGTTTATCTGTGTTTTCAGAAACATGCGAACGCCGTAATTCAAAATCGAAAGATTTAAATATATGAAATCTGGCATGAGATTTTGTGACTATAAGTGCAGTTTTGTGTCATATTTTGGTTTCAATCGGTTAAAAAAATGGGTCTAAAATACAAATTCAATTTTTAGATATTATTAACGCGTGCTAGAGATGAATCGCCAAATAACTCACCAAGGATGACATGATAAATTCATAAAAATGATAAATTAACGTCAATATTTCGTAACTATTGTACGCCAATGCTATGTAAGGCGTTCTATGGCATGACAAGTTTATTAGAGAGTATGAAAGAAAGTTTGGGAAGACAACTCCCGCTGATTTTTTTTTTCTTTTTTTTGGATATAAACAAGATGAGAAAGAAGTTGAAAAGATGCTATTATGTCAAATTCATCTCGCCATCCTTTTTTATTTTGAACAATTTCTCAATTTGTTATGAAAAGTTATTAGAATTCCTCAAAACGAACTTTGATAACAAAAATTCGCCTTATTTGATAACTTAACAACTTATTTGAGTTTTAAACCCTATTTTTCTCAGTCATAGCATTGCTTATGAAAGATTTTTTTAAAAAATTTTATCCAGATAGATACATAGTATATTTTTATCTCTCTTCCAGAAGACATTAATTTCTCAAAATAAATTAAGGAAAGCTTTTTCCTAAATATTTTTTCTAATTCATATAAATCAACATAAAAATTGACGAAATTTATGTATTAAAGTTTGTCTTGGAACTGGCAAGGCTATTATATCAGCTGCGAGATGCATAAATCCAACTGCCGACAGCAGAGCCGGATTAAGTCTTCAAAGACCCTTAATCAGCACATGTCAAAGCCCGTCCCCCTTTTCCCTCCCCAACATACAAAACCAAATGTTTTTTTATTGATTTTAATTTGTATGTCTACATATGGAGTTTCAAGTAGTAAATTTTAACAAATTGAGATAAATCATTTAATTTTGGGTTATTTTGAAGAAATGTGGCTTCAGTATCTTGCTTATAAAAATAAAAAAAATAACATTTAACAAAACAATAAAAAAATAAAAGGACAAACAATTTTAGCACTATCTGAATACTATTTAATTATATGACTAGACAGCCTTTAAATGAAAAAACAATATATCTTGTTAGAATTAAAAAAGAACATAATATCAAACTTGCATATTTAATTAGAAATGCTGTTAAAGTAATGTTTCAAAACTGATTTCGAATTCCTTGCAAATAAAATTTCTCTGAAAATGCTGTTTAAATAAAATTGTGACAACCACTCCACCCCCAGAGTTACAAGGTCTCTAAGCTATTGTCTACTTTGCGTATAAATTAAGCTACAATTTTTCATATAAAATAACCGCTTTGACCAACAACGATTTGTTTTTGAAACTCAGACTAAAATTATTCCTGCCATCTTGGGAATTACTGTGCTTACCATCTCTGATGGCTGTCCTCCGCCAATTTTCAAGTTTTTCAAGATTTTTCGCCAATTTGCCATTTTTAAACTTGAGAAACGCCTTAAAATTATTTTACCTACTTTATCTATTCACGGATATTTCAATAATCCTAAACTTCTTAGATGTACTGTAGTAAATGAACAGTCGTGTTACTAAGCAGGTACCATTATACTAATTATTTTTTAAACAACCGTGATTTTTCACTATAACCAGGATGTTTTTTGTTTATAAAGCTCTCATTTGTCAATTGAAAGAGATAAAAACTTTTTCTCGAATGCATCTAATTACGCAGCAAAGGACTTCCTTGTACTAACAGCATTTAAAATTTTAAGAAAAAAGTATATAATTTTTGCTTTATTTCTGTTTGTGGAAAATAAGCACATTTATTAATATTTATTACCCTTTATTTTGAAACTAAATATTAATACACTGTAAGATTATTCCCTCTGGATGCGTCTTATATTTTTTGTAAAATTTTTACCATTGATCGCAGAATAACATTATTAATTTCCAATAATTTTAAATTTTTGAAATGACTATCCATTATACATGAAAATTCTTTTTAATAAGTTATGGTTGAAGAGGACGAAATAATAATAATGCAAAAAAAAAAAAAATGTTTGTTGAGGATGATTTTTGATTCAATGTATCAGCTGTTACCCCTCTAAAATAGTCTTCTAAGGATTAAAAGTTATTGTTTAACTTATATAAAACTGCTCGAATTTCCTTTATTACATTGCCTTAGTGTTACGTTTTTTCATTCAAAACCAAATGAACACGATATTTACTTTGTATCAATCTTGCACTGACAACGAATTGATCATACGAAGCTACGGGCCATCGAATCTCACCCATGGCCTTCCTTTTCAAGCTAAAATAAGAGCGTTTGATAAATCGCAAAATTCATTTTGCAACAAAACCTTATATACAATGAGTCTCTGAGTGGTGAACGTGGATATGAAATGCGTTTGTTAATTAAACTGCCTTTAATTCGGATTATATGTATATGATATTTAAAAGACATTGCAATATGATATTTAAATTTCAGAGAAATGAAACAGAACTCTAAATAAACCTCAAAGCTACTGTAAGATACAGAATTTGTTCATTTCCTTCCTTTCTAGCTCTGTATATTCGTTAATCAGAAATTGTTCCCTTTCCGTTGAAAGTTCGACTGTACGAAGCATTATCAAAGTGCTAATTAACATCAGATTTAATGCTAATTCACTCTAATTTTACGTTTTTCTATCAGAGTATCGTTTGTTGCCAGCTCCCTGATGCAAGAAGTTTTTGAAGTTTGCCTATTAAATCCAAGGTACCCAACGAGCGAATGCACAAATCAATGCTAATTCAACTCAACACTCTCATTTCCATAATAAAAGCTCCCCTCCCCTTAGGTCAACCCCCTTGCTTTTTAATCTGGGGCACTACCGATAGAAGGTTCGCAACCTAGTGGGGTTTCGCGCATAGAATGGAAGGGGGAGGTTTCCAATTTCAATTTAAAAGGGATCTGCAAAATGAAAAGGAGGGAATACTAGAGACTGCCGCATTGTATTGCCTTCATTTACTCGCCTGTCAGTATCAACAGGAATTTTTCAAACACTTCAATTTGTGTTTCTGGATCTGTAATATGGATATCGGTTCAGTTGGTAGAGTAAAAAGAGGAACAGCTTGCGATTAAGTAAATGAGTGATTTCTTCACCCTTTAGACATCGCAAAAAGGAGCGGATGATCGGATAGCAAAAGACTATCTTGAATGATTTGTTTAACCTGGAACCGTGCCACGTAGGATAACAGTTTTGAGAAATGGGCTTTGGAAATCTTGTTAGGAAAAGGAATGGTAAATAGAAGACCATGGAAGAGTTATTTGATTTATATCACGTTCGGTAATAAGCCTTTGAAAAGTCCGTCAAAGGAGGGGGGAGATAAACTAAATACGTATTTTCGGCTTCCGAAAGCAATTGGTGTGTTATAATAGAGCTTCTTAAATTTGTTCCATTAAGGAAAATTTCTTTCATCCCCACGAGTATACTAGTCTGTCGAAAAATAAAACTAAAACAAAATTTTAATTCAAGATGAAAATATATAAATATATATATTTCGATCCAAGAAAATACTCCAGGATCAAAAAAAATTCATCAAACATAAGATTATGATGTATTTGCATTTTAATTAAAAAAATATTGATCAAAAGTTTTTTTTTTTTTTTTTTTTTATTATTTGTTCTGCTAAAAGTAAAAAAAAAAAAAAAAAAAATCGGAAAAAAAATTCCCAATTTTTTTATTTCGGTACTATTTATGATAGAAACCATGGCCATGGGATGTATTATCAAACGTGGCTTTTTGATTTTACCTTTTGTTTATAAAAGGGCTGGGTAGAATTTTTCAGGGAACGGGCTATTTCTAATTTTTCCAAGATGTTGCGGTCCACCCAGTGGCGTAGGCATGATGACCGAAAAAAAAAAAATGGTCTACAATATTTATTATAGCTTAATAATAGATACGAAATATGTACATAATCGTTTCTATCCTATCTACCATATATTTGTACTTATCTACATAATTACAAACGTAATAATAATAGCAACATACAAACATAATAATAATAACCACAAAAATAATAATATCAAATGATCTATTTAATATCAAACAATTCAAAATACATTAAATATAAATCATTTTCATCTAAAGTTAGTTCTAGTTGTTATAGTCAGTAGAAGACTTTGTCTACATACTGTCCGCCAATCTTAAATATTTCACACTGGATTCTAAAGAGCCGTCTATGAGACGCGAATGATACGTTGTCTTAATTATATTCATCGTAGAAAATGCAGATTCACTCAAGAAAGTTGTGTCAAAGAGCGATGTTAAATGATATGCAACTTTTTTTTTTTAATAAGGATACTTTACTTCCTCCATTAGATTCCAAAAGTTATTCTAAAGTTCTGAATTCGATGCTTTTAGAATTATGTCATTTTGAAGGAGAAAACTTTCGTTTCCTCAAGGGACAAAGAAAATATAATGTTCAATAAATATGTTTCTTTTAGTATGCGCGTCTTAGGTCTTAGTAAAGGCAGTCACACCAAAATGTCTTGGTAGACCACCAGTTGATCACGATCAACTCAATGCCCACTCTTTGTCTCTGAAGACCAATGGAATTTATGTCTTGCCATGCATGTATTTTATCTAAAAATAAATAAATAAATAAACTCTAAATTCCAATTATTAGACGAAATTTATTTATCGCTTCTAAGAAAATGAAATAAACGTTACAGTTTATCAAGTAACTAACAGTAGATGAATTGTTGACTAGTTAATTCTTCCTCTGTTCTAAGATACGAATTACAAGAAGACCAGTGACCGGAAACTTAATCATTTCCTTTTGAGAAAATATATGGTGGCTTTTAAATCATAAGTTTCAGTTCTGAATGTTTATTTTCAGATAACATTTCACAGAGGAAATGCCGTACGATAACGACAGCTGTTTCGTACTTCTGTTGACGCAGCGAAGTTCGAGTATAAGCAAAGCAGGAGTTTATCGCAGTAACCTCGCACTTAACACGTGTTAAATAATTCTAATGGAACTAATTTCACAATAGAAAAGGGATGGGTAATTTTAAAATTACATTTTTCCAGTTGAATGCAGAAACCCTTGACCCTCCTTTGGTTTAACGTCGTTAAGTCAAGTTAAAAACATTACTCAACCTTGAGTGGGATTATGCGATTAGGGGGAACCATTAGTTATAACATCGGATTTCTGAAGATCAGATAAGCATCTAAGGAGGATTTAATGAATAGTTTGTTTTCATACAGCTCGAATCGATCAAACATGTAATCTGGCGGGAAACAGATCTTTGTCAACAAGAAAAGAGAGACAGAAAACAAAATGAAAGTTGTTTATTTATTTCTTTTAATGGATCATTCTTTGAGCTGTAGATAAGCGAAATGTACAGTAACCTTTTTACAAGTGATTTTAAATATTTAATCGACAATTTAAATTCGCAAGCTTAAAAATCTTTTCTAAAAAATCTATAGTTTTTTTTTTCTATTTTTTTCTATAAATTTGAAAAAAGGCAGTCATTTTATATTTCCAATTTTTGCTGTATGTATAAAGTGATGACATACTCCTGATTAGTAGGAGCAATCCGTGAAATTCATATATTGTTATTTCATAGTCATTGAAAATCATATTTGAAATATTTTCTTTAAACTAATAACAGAAACGCCAAAATAAAATGCGATTTTCTTATATGAACTTGTACTTACTAATCTCAACATAGCTTTTCTATAATAATATTAAAGGTTAAAATATTTCTTGCAATTTATTTTCCGATAGCGTAATTTTTTAAACTCACTATTTAGATGCGATGTTCGCAAATAAGTTCAAATATTTTTCAAACAAAGTGAACTGATACTATATGCTACACGATAATAATATGATATAATAAAAATCTGTAATCGTAAAAATAGACATTCTAAACTGCGAAAAACGCGGAATACAATAGGAAACGGACTGATTACCAATCCGTGGAAATCGCGGGAGAAGCAGCTGGAGGGTTAAAGGTCTTATTTTTTTCCTTTATCATTTGACAAGAACATTACAGAATCGGAAAATAGAAAAATATTTTCTGATTTTGGCCTAGTATAAAATTATATATATATAATTCATTTTACTAGTATATAATTCATTTTGGCCTAGTGTAAAGTTTTCAAAAGGCTGCATTGGCTTGACTCGAACTTTTGCACTTTCATCTATTCACTTTACTTTTTTTTCATATGGTCATTGGATTGCATTGGAAGATATCTTTTCCTACACTAAACCAAATTCAAAGAAAAGAACATCAAAAAAATTTGAAGTATAGCAAGTACTATTTTAGCGCTGGGAGGAGCTCCGGATATCGAATCATCATCAAATGGACAAATAACAGAAGGGAAGGTATTGTTTGTGCCAGAATTTTTAGTGAAACATTAATAACACTAGGTCTTTAAATATATTTATTTTTCCTAGTAACCCGATAGGTAATATAATGCATAAAAATAATCAATTTAGATCGTATTTTACTTCAAAGTTCAAGATACTCAGCAATGCGATGCATCCTCTGGAGCAAACTGAGTTTGAAACTTTTAGCAATCTTCAAAATCCATGAACTCATAAACAATATTGTCTAAAACAAATAAAATCTCCATATTTTCTCTTCAAAATCTGGGATTTTCTGATGTTTATCAGATTGAATCTTTATGATCCTGGAATGACAGTCTTTGCAACTAAAAATCGTAAAAATTTCTTTAAATCAATCAATATTTTACTATTAAAACTGTATGATACAACCAAGGAAGGATCTCGTGATTCTGTTCAAATAACGAAGAGAGCATGTGAGCCGTGTTCTTGGTCTCCAAGTTCTATATCAAACATTTCATCAAAATGATGAATCATGTGTGGAATATGTTTTCTACTACTAATATATTATACTAAATTTACGTACTTCAACTAGACAATGCTACCAAGTGATCACGTTTTACTTTCGTGTACAACCTGTAGTGTAGATAAAGTATAATAATCATTAAAAAAAATTCGAACTCGAGATTTTGACGAATTTCCAAGTTTTAGACCTCCCTCAATTCGAAAAACACATTTTTTTGGAAAATGTCCGTCTATCTGACTGTGACAAAATAACTCAGAAATGCTTTGAGCTAGATGGTTGAAATTTGGTATACTGTCTTTATAAATTGTAGAGAATTTATAAATTTGTAGATTTTTATCAAATTTTGAGTAAAATCTGTTCAAAGGAAATTCGTCTGTCAGGCCGTTTCAATATAAGTTAACACGATATTGCGAAACGAAGAGGGCCAGACAGATAAAAATAGATACACAGATTTAACATTTATAATGTATGCACCTGTTAATCATATCCAACAACGGGTTGACTGTCTGTCGGTCTGTACTTTCAGAAACATTTAAATGTAATAATTCAAAAAGGAAATGACTTAAGTATATTAAATTTGATGCGTTATTTTGTGAGCACAAGTGGAATCTTTATGTCAAATCTTTGTTTCACTCGGTTGAGAAAAACGACTCCGAAACAAGAATTCAATTTTATGGATACTATTAGCGCATGCTAAGGATTGATCGCCAAGTAACTCGCCAAGGATGGCACGATAGATTCAGTAAAAATGATGAATTTACGCCAAAAATTAATATTTCACGACTATTTTATGCCAATGCCATGCAATGCGTTCTTCGCATACGATGAAATAATGAAGCCACTTCTTAGGCATCGTATCTAATAAAGAAGAATATAATATTCGACGTTTGGCTTTACTTACAAAGGCTTTACTTAACGATCATTTCTTACAAAACATAAAGGTATTTTATAACTGCTTAAATTTCTTCTTGCAGGAGTAGGGAAAACTAAATTGTGAAGCATTTACACTCTATTTCCGGAAAATTCCGGATTTGCGAAGAGAGAAAAGGGGAACTGATTAATGGCGTAGGCGACATATTAGCAAACATATGAAAAGGGAGAAAAATTATTCACGTTATGAGAATATCCAGATTTTAACCCTAATTATCTCAGTTCAAATTTCTCTTCACTTCGCTTAATAAACGACAAGGAAAAAAAAATTAATCTGACCAAATTCGCGAGGCTGACAATCTTTGCAACGTTTGCATCTCAACTCCAATATTTGTTTTTGATACGAATGTCGGACAAATTTGCACTTTGTTGTCTAAAGGTGGGTTCACATGAAGCCAACTATTGCGCGCAATAGAAGATCACGCCTATTTCAGGAAAATCACGTGACTGCAACAGGACAACTATTAGCCACTGTCCCATCGACGTTGTCTCAACTGTTCACACGGGGACAATACAGGGACAATAGCAGAGAGACAACAATTGCGCGCAACTGTTAGCCTCGCGTGAACCCACCTTTATTATTTCATTAATTTTTTTTTTCTTAGCAGATATGCTCATAATTTAGCAGAAGAGGATTTCATATTCGAGCAGATGCTATTTCAATAGACGAATAATACCGTAAGTAAACTGAATTACTATTTTTTCCCTTTTTTTTGTATTTGAACGAATTTGTTTTTAAAACTATGTGAATGTTTTTTTAGATGAAACAATACTGTTTGTGTGTTAATGATAATGTAAGATTTGTATACATATTAAAAAATGGAAAACTAAATTAGAGACCGATGCATTCAATCTCTTAATCGTATTTGCATATTAATAAAATTTCAGAGAAGAAAAAAAAAGTGAACAAGTTCTTCTTTTTAAAACTTTTTATTCTAACTTAAATCAGTTATGGCAGCTGAAAAAGATAACTTCAATAAGCAAAACATTCTTATTATTCGCGGGCAGCTGTTTTTGTATTTAAATTAAGCTCGTTTCGAATGATTTCTTGATCATGTTTACTGAATTTATTACCAATGACATCTGCGTCAACATCATATATTCATTAGTGATTACGAAGTTTTAATATCTCGAGTAATAAATATTTTTAATTGAAACTAAAATTTAAAATAATAAATGATCATCGAAATTCATGATCTGAATTCATAGAAAAATATGAGTTGAAATTTCTTCTGGGTTTTGTATTGCTTTGAAACCTTTTTGTAGTTAGCTATTCGATGCAATTATACAATCGATGGCCAAATGATAGCTTATGTACATATTTTAGATCCTATTTTACTTAAATGCGTAGTTTCAAGCGAATTCTTTTTTTAATTGAATATATACATATTATTAAATAATTATTTTAAAATATAAGATTATTTTCGTAAGAGTTCACGAATATATGAAATAGTAATAATCTTGAAGTAAAAATTTTATATATATGTTTCTTGATTAAATAAATGTGTCAAGATTTAAAATTTGATTTTTTCTTCTTTATAATGGGGATAAGAGAATAAAACATGATATTTTGAAGTTAGTTTATAACAATTATCTCTTAAAATGTATCTTTTTTTTTTTTTACTTCCTGAGTTTTTTTTTTAATTAAATGCTTATTTGTTTTGTTATCATATGAAAGTTTTATTTTCTGATAATTTCCATGCAAGTTGAAATCTTTTATTCTTTAATCTTTATTTCTTTAAGAATTGATTTGCTTAAAAAATTATGAAATAATGTACTATTTATGAATGTTATACTCATTGACGTACATTTTATGTTACTTTAAGAAACAATATATACATGCTTTTGTCAAATATATCGTTTGATATGTTTAAGAATTGATATGTTTAAAAAATTATGCAAAAATGTAATATTTATGAATATACTCATTGACGTACATTTTATGCTACTTTAAGAAACAATATATGCATACTTTTGTCAAATATATCGTTTCTAATATAAGTCTATCGGGTTGAGTTCGGATTGATAAATGTATTAAAGCAAATATCATTCTGATAAAACGAATATAAATCTAATATAATAATGAATATTTGTCTTAAGTATAAAAAATTGTGTTTGCCTTTTCTTACCAGACTTCTTTGCACCATTGCATGCTTTTTCGTATATGGAGCAACTGTGACCTAATGGCATGGAATCGATTTCAGGTTCGAAATCTAATTTCATTCAAGATCGTCGCGTATGCAGGTTTGGAAGCGCAATACCTTCCCATTGGTTTAGAATGGAAATTTGTAGAAGGGGTGCAATCTCAGCTTTTGCTCTCGATATCTGACGGGTGCTGAGAATTACGAAGTCCATACCAAATTAACTTTATTGGTGCTTCTAAACAAGATATTAATAAAACTAAATCAAAGCAGCTTTCTCGTTTATGATGTATATGAAGACTAACTTCTGAAAATTTTAAACTGAGATTTTGATAAAGCCTCATTTTGATTTAACATCTGGAAAAACATTTTAACATAATGTTTATAAGCTGGCGTATGACATGATGTAAAAATCGTACTCGGAATTAAATAGTGTCTATAGCACACAGACCGATAGGCAGATATTCTTTACTTAAATTGAATGATATAAAATCCATTTCGCGCCAAATGCGACGATTGATTCAATTAAACCAGACAAACTGATCATGCCTGAAATATTGGCATCATATGATATTTCAGTCTGAAAGTTTGAAACTGATTTTTGTAATTTTTTTTCTCTGAATATGATAAAATAGAATGAAATACTCAAAAAAAAAAAAAAAAAAAAAAAAATTTAGCATGTGTGGTCTTTGTTCCAAAGCGACCATTAGCTGTGTCAATCTGCATATTTATTTGTATGTAGTATGTGATTACAATAGATCAAAACGCAAGAAATGAATTTCAGTATATGATTTTAATAATTGAAAATCTAATGAATCTGTCAAGGACTGTCTGTTGGTAGTTTTCAAAAATTCCTACTAGCTTCTTTTTACCGTATGAAGCAGTTTAATGTAAAATTAAGCAAATAAACCGAGGTGTAAAAGTATTTAAGAAAATAATTGCTTTTTATACTATCAAAGCTTAAAACTTTATTATTCTTTTATTTTATTTGAAGTGGATTACAATAAAATATTAATTTACATATTATATTTATAATAGCATTTAATTCAGTGGTCGATTTCTTATTAGGCAGGCTGAGCAGTTGGCTAGGGTTGTTGGGGCCAGGGAAGGAATCCAGGCAGATCATTAAAAAATTTTTGACCTAGTTTCCAAATAAATTTGTAAAATATAAATTATATAAAATTTAAAGCCCTAGGATTATTATATGCATTTATGTTGAATAAGTTCATAAATTACTTATTTATATTTATTAGAACAATATTCATTTAATTATATTTGTTTCAAATTTTTCTTTATAATCTATTATAATAATTATTTATATTTTTAAATAAGCAAATCATTAATTAATAATTATGGTTAATTTTTCAAGAATTTATAAAAGTGATATTTGTTAATTTATATATTAAAAAATAAATAAAAGCGTGTAGCTTTCCACAAAGTCAGATTAATAAAAATTAAGTTAAAATTATCATTACAACGTTGATTAAGTGACAAATTTGCTGAAATGGAAAACTAAAACCAGAAGGTATTAAAAGACGCCCTCATAATGTGTCTTGTCTAGGGTCGCAATATCCTCAAATCGTCACTGAATAAATGATATATTGAAAGTCAATATATCGTTTTAAATTAAATGCTACACGTCTGTTAATTTTCAAACTACGGAAACGAATTACTGAACTTGTCTGTTATATAGATGGATATGTGATAGCCACCAGACAGTACGTGTATGAATGGTTTTAGTCTAATAAGTATATACAATTAAATGAATGATAATAATAAAAAATAATGTCTGTTACGGAAATGCATTTCGTAATTCAACGACCCTGAGCAAGCGTGGACTGGAAGGGAAAAAAAAAACCTACCGACCGTCACCGACAGCTGTTGTAATTTCGCATTTAATACCCTATATGATGGAAGGAAAGTTCATCCCTTCTGCAGCTCTTCCACTAAATATAGTATCACGAGTGTTTTTCGTTACTTTTTAAATATCCCACTCTTACTGTTTTAATAATTTAATTAGAAAACTGTCCGCAATTTCCTTCCGGTTTTCTGTAGCGGTTTGGACCAACGTGGTGTGTCATCTGTGAGCGGGTTAGAGAGGTCAGTCTCCTAGGGTGTTTTTTCTTTTTAATGTTCCCGCATATTCTGTAGAAGTATCTGTTGTTGATTAGAGAGGAAGTCATAATTTTGAAAGCAGTTTTTATTTTTCGGGTGTTTTTGCGTTATTTAGGAGGTTATTTCGCTTAATTTTTGCTAATACAGCCGTTCTCATTTTACTAATTACTTTTTCGAAGACTCTAATAAACTTATATTCAAGTATATACACAAGAATTCATTTGTTTCTAGGAGGAGGCATAGTTACACTTTATTTAGTATGTTATACAATCATTCAAAAAAAAAGTTCATACGATTAGGTTTGGTTTGATGGAGTTCATTTGCGCAAGGACCACTCATGATTAAATTGCGCCAAATATAAGATGAGATAACGTACAATTGAAAGAAAATCCTGATTTAAGAAAATTAGTAATAGTATCTATACGATAAAGAATTCGGGAATTAAAAATAATTTAATATTTTTATTTTCATGTACACGCAATATTATAATCGTTAAAAAATTCGAACACGAGATTTTAACGAATTACCACATTTCAGACCTGTCCGAATTAAAAAAAAAAAAAAAAAAGACATTTTTGTCATAATGTTTCTCTGTGAAGACAATAATTACAAACAGTTTGAGCTAGACTAATGAAATCTGGTATATTGACTTGCGACCAAATTTGTATATTTCTAACAAATTTCGAACGAAATCCATTTGCAGAAAGTGCATTTGTTTGATCTATTACAAGTGAACTCAATAACACCAAAACGCAAAGACCTAGATAGATAAAATTTGGTACGATTATGTCATCTAAAATATAGATTCTTAATAAACTTTGAACCAAATCTGTCGAAACATCGACCGTCTGCCGGTTTGTATTTTCGCATGCATTCAAACTCCATTCTTCATAAACTCAATGACTGAAATCAATGAAATTCAATCTGCAATCGTGTAATTGTATTTGTCGTTCCGTGTCAAATTTCGTCTTATTTTGAATGGTAAGAAAGCATTCAAGATACACATTCGCACGACAGATTCAATAAAAATGCGTAATTCACTCCAAAGATCTATATTTCATAACTAGCTAATGATATGTAAGACATTAGTGGTTATATGCAAGCTCCACAATTTCATGCAGGGGGAAATTTATAGAGAAAGTACGCGAGAAAGTTTCAGAGAGATTTCTCTCGCTGGTTCTTGGTTCGTAGTGGCTTGGTGGTAAGGTCTCGGCTTTGAAATCGGAGGATTTCATGTTCAAGACCCGATTCCACCTAATAAATGTCATATAAGCGGGTCTGGTGGACGTTAAATCTGTCGGGCCCAAACGTCCTCCAAATCTGGTGAGGTGTAGAAATTTGGAGAGAACGGGTGTCAGCTCAGATGTCGTTCTCGACATTTGACTGCAGTTCAAAATCACGAGGTCCTTCCCAAAATAGCCCTAGTGTTGCTTTAAAAACGGGACGTTAATATAACTAAACTGAACTCCGTGGTTCTTACCGCAAATTTTAATCATTTGAAATTGTCTTTTTTAATACTGTAACTTTTGATATTCTTGATATTTATTGATAATTTTAAAAGTTAATCTTAGACTCTTTACATTTGAATTTTATAAATAATATTTTATCCTCTAGACATTCACATTATGAAACCCGACATTAATATAATAAGTTCTTGAAGGACCAAATCCTAACAACATTATTCGAATAATTTGACATCTATATATCTTAGAAAATTCGAATGATTTTTGAATGAGTATATCTTCATAATGGTGACATTTAGGTGCTTTTCTAATTGAGGGCGATTGCCTTTATATGTTTTATTCTAAGATGACCAGACATAGCTGAATAGACTCGATTGTTAGTTGATTGCCCTGGATTAAAAAAATATCTAATTTAAATTATAAAAAAAATTGTTTATTTTAAAAGTTAATTTTATAGATTTAATGTTTTAAAAATGATGTCTTAAACTATGAAAAAAAAAAAATAAAACCATCTTCCTACGTTTTGGCATGCATTTTAAATGGAAATGTCCTAGATTAGATCCAGTTTTCAATTCTTCGACTCGAGATTGAAAAACCATTCCAAATATTAATTGTGTTTGACCGTCACAATTTATTTATTTATTGATAAATAACTGTTATGAAAAATATTTGAATTAACAAATGCAAATTCCTCGAGAGTTCTCCTCGTGTTTCAGTATATTCCTGTTTGACAAAAATACTTTGATTTATTTATTTTTTCCATTAACAAGTCTGTGAAAAAATTCTCGTTTTTTATAATAAACCTGTTTAGAATTAAAGCATCGTGAATTTCGAATTTCAATACATTATCTTGTACAACTCAAAAAATAATTAAAAAAATATTAACACGCATGTTTAAATAAAACTGTCCTAATTTTTTAAAAACGTATAATTTTTTTTAAATATATAAATTGATTACTATGCTTTGATACATCATTTAATAAATAATCATTGACTACATTTTATAATTTTACTTCCAGTGCCAAAACAGTGCTTGAATTTACTAAGCAATTTGGATTAACCTTAATGCTTTTGAAAACAACAAAAATATTCTTATTGTAACAATTCCACTTGTATAATCCTCTGATACAAGTGAAAATTGGTATTATTCACGTCTGATTTACTGACAATGAGTGCATGCACAGGTGCTGCAAAAATCTTATAAAAATAGGTGATAAAAAAAAAGTAGAAAAGTACGCTAAAAGCCCCTTTATTCACAAAAACCAAATAAAATACTAAAGAAAAAAAAATCTATAACATAACAGCAGATGTAAAAAAAAAAAAAAAAAAAAGAAGAAAGTCAGACGAAAAGGTGAAATCCGGCGTGAAGAAAGAAAAGAGGCTTGAGCTTACGAACCATCTGTCCCCTCTACCGCCGACAGGTGGTGCGAACTTTTAAAAAAGTTCTCCACCAAAGGAGGGCAAGGCATAATTCGAATTTCGTAACTTTTGAAAGTAACCTCTTTTCGAAGGATTCTGCCCCAGAGGTGCATTAACCCGATGGTTTTCACTTCTCCCCTTTCATCCAGGTGGTGTGAAGAACATTCTATGCTATCCCTTGTCATCTACACTTCCTTTTTTGATTTCGTAAATTACTCCGGAATATATCGTTTGGCAGATGTTTTGATGATGATTTGCATTCGGAAATATAATTGAAAGTTCTGTACACCAACCATATGCTTGTGAAAACGAATCTAATTTACTCATTTGGCAATGAATTTTATCATTTTTTTAAAAAATAAAATGTCGTTTTGGTACAAGGAAAATTGCGCCAATCAAAAACTGTAAATGCTTTCTTTCTCTTTTGGTCTTGTATTTATGTGCACTGAATACTTTTCTTCATAATCCCAAATATTA
Organism: Argiope bruennichi; assembly: GCF_947563725.1. Classification (NCBI taxonomy): domain Eukaryota; kingdom Metazoa; phylum Arthropoda; class Arachnida; order Araneae; family Araneidae; genus Argiope; species Argiope bruennichi. The sequence goes on along the minus strand of NC_079151.1, from coordinate 62,049,220 downwards.
CTCTCACTACAGTATATATAAACGAATTTGTCTGATTTTTTTTAAATTTTTTTTATCTACATATTTAAAATAATAATAAGAAAAAGAAAAAACACTACCCTGACACAAACTACTGGCCCGATTTTGCCAACTTCCGTTTCATATGCAAACTTACACTTGCCTATATGCACTCTAAATACATCATCAATGAGTGGCCGCCTGTTTTCCAACACAAACAATTTTTTCAGAGAAGTTTCAAAAATACTGGTTCATTGATCTTTCTCTATAAGGTAAACCCGTGGCACATTTACCTAGGACAAATAACTGATCCGATTTCGAAAATTTCTATGTCATATAAAAACTCATGACCTCTAGATAAGTAATCAAAAGTCGCCTGTCTCCGAGTTTTCGGAGATATTCTAAAGTAAAACTTAGAGTCCTAAGTCTTCACAATTGGGCTCATTTCATCACTTTTATTCACCAATTTTCAAAATCAAAATTCTCAATTGTTCAAGTTTAATTTAAAAACCATCCAGCCTCATGTGTCGTCTTTATGTTCTGACGGGGTTCAAAATTACGAGGTTCCACTCGAAATAGCCTTCGGGTTGCTTTAAAAACGGAACGTTAATATAATACAGGGTGTTCATTAATTATTGTCGGGGTTTCCGTACCTTATAACTTTCGAATAAAAAATATTACGCAAAAACCGATTACGTATTCGTAAATTACAGCTCGAAGAATTTTATTTATATTAAAGTGTAAAGCAAATAAAGTGTAAAAAAAAAAAGATCGCATCGTTGCCAAGTAAAATTCTTTGAGTTGTAATTTACGAATACGTAATCGCCTTCAGCTGAATGCCTAGAAAGTGCAAATTGTGCAAGCTTTACACTTTAATATCATTAATAAAATTCTTTGAGTTGTAATTTACGAATACGTAATCGGTTTTTGCATAATATTTTTTATTCGGAAGTTATGAGGTACGGAAACCCCAACAATAATTAATGAGCACCCAGTATAGTTTAACTTGCATTGGTTAAGTGTGGAAAAAAAAACGGGAGTCAAAATTTTAAATCGTGTTGTTAATAGTTTCGTATAGCTCACATCTTGGCATTTATCTGACAAATCAAAAAATTATTTTCATTGTCGTGCTAAATATTTTAAAAATACCTTAAAAATGAAGAAAAATTCGTAACGAAATAATTGAATTACTTTCCGTAAAAAGAGCTCAAATTTTCATTTACAAGTTCGTAAAAGCGCGAGTTGGATTGAATTATAAGTTATTTTCGGACCCATCGATCGATGACCCCTTCAGCACTCAAGGCTGGATCGTTTCGTCAGAGTTATATTAAGTTATTAAAGCGCCGTGTAAAACAAATCGAGACAATAACCAAGGTCAAGAGCTTTTATGGTATCCTTAACAACTCTATTTCATTCTTGAAAAATATACGATAAATCAAGGTGACTAAAAAAATTTGAAGGTCATTTAGCTAATTTCGCGCTTAAGCTTCTCTGATGATAGAATATGTTTTGGTAGGAAAATCATCATCATGCTCTTTTATTTTTTTATTTGTTCAGTTTTCATGAAAATAAGTTAATCTATGCAATTCTAGTTTGTAAGCTCACATACATTTCTCACATCCAGTTAAATGAATTATGTTTACGGACAAGGACAAACGTATTAGAAAGTTAGGGAAAGGATATAAGTAAAAAATGAACGATGGAAAAGATTGTTTAAAGGGATGTAAAAATTCTGAAACAAGTTTGGGCGTTTCTCATGAATAAGCTAATATAGCGAGTGTCATCTGGACGACCTTTGAATATCCGCACTATTCTGTTTTAAGAATTTCCTTTAAATATGTATTAAAAAATGAAGAAAATGAATATTTTGCAGAATTTCATTTTCAACATCAGCTGAATAATTTTGGAATTGGTTTCATGTAGATTATTATCTGCTTCGAGTTCTAAATTATGATCACGAAGCAATTATAAAATGTTGCGTTGTACAGACAAATAGTCATTGACATAATCGATTAATCTTCGGTTATATGACCTACTTTGATTGTACAGTATTAAAATGGGGATATAATTCATGAATTTTTATCCATGTAAATATTTGCGATAAATATGAATCGATTTTAGAATATTGCAAAGGACTTAGAGTAGATCGGGAACATTATGTACGGAATAGAACCAGGACTGTAATTGTCCTTTATAGACTCCTATTTAGTCTAGGAAAAGAATATGATGAAGTAGAATTTGATGAAAGCCTAGATTAATGAATTAAATACGATTGAATCAAATAAAAGTATACAACATAGGTTTTAAAGGAATACAAATTTACAAGGTAGGAATAAAATTTTGCAAACACACAAGTGATATTCAGCATGGCATTTGGCATGCAAATCAAATAGAACGTACTACTATCAATAAGAAATCTTTAAAGTATGTAATGTATTCAAAGGACTGATCGAAGTCGCACACATTTCACACGTTGTTGTTGTGCTAAATCTATATCCTGTTCAGAAATGCACATTTCATTGGATGCATTACTTTTTTTATTCAATGTTCTAGCAAAGAATGTCTCTCCGCTTTGCGTTCCCATGATGTAAAAATGAACCGTTTCCATTTGCCCGAATTGCCCTTAAAGTTTGTTCCATTTGGGAATCACCCCTCGCATTATTAATCATAATTATTAATTGATAATGATCCGAATCATAATTAATAATTATTACCATATTAATTATGATTGAATTTGATTTCCAATCATAATTATTAATTATGATTAGAAAATAACTTACTTATAACGTACTTAATCTATCTTCGATTATTAGCTATAAAATTGATTAAAAATCTATTAGCTTTATAAGTATTATTTGACTACAGACCAGATAGATCCAAAATAGTAGAGTAGTTCTAAATTATGTAATCCCCCTCCCCCCCAAAAAAGAACAATAAAATATCTACGTTTCAAAAGGTTGTTAAAGAGGTGCTGAAATTGTTTTCGCCATTTCTTCATGATGTTTTGAAAATATGAGAATAAAATTAAGAAATAACATCAGTTTAAGGAAATATTTTAATAATGGATAATATATGAGACATTATAAATTTAAAAAATATATGCTTTTATAAAATAAAATACAAGTTACTTTTAGCCACTGTCTAACGTGTTTAATGATTAATTAAACACGTTAGGCAATGGCACGTTAGGTTTAAACATTTGTAGTCCTAAGATAAAAATAACCAACAATTTTTAACGGTATTTAAAGCCGAATATTTATTTTAATTATTCCTATAAAAACATGTAAGAAACAAGATTTTTTTTAAATACAAATTTCTTCTCAGGATAAACTGCATATTATATTCAAAGGACAGCCAAAGAAAACTTTTGTTGGAATGAAATCGGAAATGAACATATTTTAAAGATTTCCAACGTGATTTTTAATTTTTATTTTAGACTTGAAAGAATTTCGGTTTTTTTAACGAGGTTAAACAATGTGAAAAACTATTTTTCTCGCAAATTTATAAATCCTGCAGAAAAGTTTAATTGCAAGGAGGGAAGCTTTAAAGCCTAAACACTTCTTATTTCATTAATTTGAAAACTGGTTTTATTTTTTCAATAGCTCTGTCTTGAGTTTGTAATTGAAATCCAATTTCGAACTCTTAGATGAACTGATTTTTTCACCATGGATGTAAATTTGCTAATATTCTCTGAAATATTTCTGATCTAAAACGGAAGAAAAATTAATGCGACTTAGTTCGTATTTTATAGTACTTTTGATTATAGTTCCAAATGAAAATAATCAGTTTTAATAATGACAAAATGCACATTAAATGCGTCGGTCTGTCTAATATTGTAATCCACTGCACATCTTTTGAAAAACAGCCTGAACATAAAAGTTAAAAACAGTACATAGCAAAAGTTGCGTATCAGTATCTATCTATATGCCCAGATTAAATGAACAGTCCCGATTTTCAACTCTGTCCAAAAAAAAAAAAAAAAAAAAAAGAAGCAATCTTTATAATATAAAAGTATTGTTGATTGCTTTGTTTATTATGGATTGTGAATGTTAAATTGTGATTGTGAATTGTCCATGTTAAAAAAAGTGAAATTTAATTTTTCAAAAAGGTAGTTTCTAAAGATTTTTTTTTCGAATTTTAATTATGTAGAAAAGGTTTTTAATACAGTATAAATTACTCTTTCTGAAATAAATTCTTCCAATACTTTTTTAACATTTTAATCATTTAATTGCTTTTAATTTTTTAATGTTATTTTTAATCGAAAACCCTTTCCCCAATCCGGCATGCTGAATTGTAATTCAGATTTTAGGACGACCCCTATCCCTTCTCCTCGTGTAAAATCCAGAATAGCTAGCTGGTATTGGACATTTCAAGGAAAACATTTAATAACAATACTTTAACCAAACAATATTACTTAAGAACTTGCTTACTTTGGAAAGACTTATCAACAAATGCAATACTAAGTGAAAAACTGAATAAAATTAATTACATAGATCTCTTTTCATGTAAGGAGTTTATTTTCCAAATACGTATATGCGCATTTTTATAGGATTAAAAATAAGCTTGATGCTATAAACATAAGCAGAAGAGCATTATGAGATCTCAGCTTAGATCCGAACCATTTTTTATTTCATCTGCGCAGCCCACGATTAGTCTATCACGTCTGCTATGTTTTCAGAGCCGAAGCGAAGGATAACGGATCAAAATAAGCCGATCGGGGCTATTTCCAATTCTGCCTGGTAAGGCTTAAAAAGAATGGGGCGATTACAGTTGGCGTTTTACAATCGAAGGCCAATGCCTTCAGAGATGCACGCACGTTATTTGCTTGCGTGATTTTCGCCGCGGACATTGAAAACCCCACTCAATGGGATGGCCTTGGCCTTGATTTTGGCGCATTTCGGCGATGCCGCGTGAGAGGCCAGATCTGTGTTTCAAGTTCAAAATCGCACACGATTCGTTTCATAACAAACGAATACACGCGCTCGTCTTCTTGTCACATTTATAACGTTCAGCAATTCACGTATAGCATTCGATAACTTAACACTGAATATGTTAGAATTAAGTAACTAGTAATCCGCGAAATTGACATATTTTTTTGTTAATCCTCGTTTTCAGAGTTCGGCGCTGGATTTAAACTTCATGGAATCCTAAGGTAATAATGATATGGAGTACTTTATGAGACCATTTAAATAGTACATTTGATACTTTTTGATTAGGATAATCTTTTGGGAAGGCCCTCAAGAGAGTGGGGTTTAGCTACTATAGTCTATATGTAAATCCAGCACTAAGAAAAGGAAGCTACGGATTCGAAGCTCAGTTTTGCCAAAGATTCCTTTTTTATGTAAAATTGGTGCTCGTTAAATCCTGTATAGATCTATCGCCTCCTTGTTGATATAAAAATTCCGTCCAAAAAAACTCCCCTAGTTTACCTTCAAAACTGGTCTATTAATGGCTGTTCTTAACTAAACAATAAGTTTTTTTTTTTCATTTATGGCTACAGTAAAAAAAGTGATTAACAAGATTTTAGTTTTCTATCGATATTTTCTGAGAAATTTTACTTTCTGATTTTACTATGTAAAAGCGGTGATATCATTTAAATAGAAGAATCTTCTTGAAGAAAATTAATGTAAAATGTATTACTTATGCTTTTCAAATTAGTGTGCATTAGTGCTTTATTATAGTTAAATGGTTATTTTAATTTAAAAAGGAATTTGGAATTTTTATCCATTCCTTTCGGTATTTTCCCCTAATCTGTTTGCTAGTCTGAAATTCGATATATTTGTTTGCTAAGTTTATTTATGACTATTTTTTTTTTTTTTTTCGCGAAACCAAAATCAGTCAATAAAGGAAATAACTGAACTGAAACTGCATTAAACTGAATGCGAAACAAATTCGAATGAAAAACGAAATGAAAAGTTTAAGATCAGCATTTCTAAGAAGTGTTAATTAGAGAGTTTCTATTATTGAAAGTTCTTTTGTAAATGTCACCCACTTTCTTTTCAATGTTTGAGTAGAAATTTTAGAGAATCTGAGCAAAAACTCTCATTTTAATTTGAAAACAAATGATCACAGTTTACAGAACCCCAAAATGTCTCTCACAGATAAAAAATCTTCAATTTAATGGTGAGATTCTGTAAGAAGACTTTCATTTGTGATCCAACATGGGGAGATATTCTAAAATATCAGGAGATACGTGAAATTCTAAAATTTGGTCTTTGGTGACGATACCCTTGCAAGTCTAAAAATATGCAACGAACTACGGTTCCTAGCATTTTCAAAAGCACCGAATGCAATTTTTCTTTCGTTATAACTTGCACCGTGATCCTGTTTATCTACCATTAGTTTCAATAAAGGATGATCATTCATTATGACATCGTCGATTACATCATGGAATAGTTAATATTAATGCCATATTAAAAAATTATTCATTGCTTTTATTAATTTTCCTTTAGTTTGTATTAGATATGGTGGCGGATTTCCAAATAAGCAGCTAAGCTGAAAGGGAGCTAGCTAAAAGGAAGTCGATAAAGAATTTTATTTTCCTGTTTCTCAAATAAATAAGTTTGTAAAAAATATAAATTCTGTGAATGATAAAATATTAGGATAATATTAACAAGTATAATTGGTCATTTTCTATATGTTACATTAAATTCAATTAGTCTTAAAATATTTTTAAATAACGAAACTCTGCTTCAATAATATTGTGTAGATATTTGGATGTGGAGCATTCTGGAATCACAATAAAGACATATTTTCACAAAGTTAATGGAATAAAACGTATTGAAATAAGTCACCAGCGTGTTAAAATATTACCAAATTGATTGCCAAATTATAAATTGATCATCTTATTAAAAGAGGAAATTCAGAGTATGTAATGTCTAGGGCCGCCAAATATCTAATTGTGCTACTGGTAAGATGGGAACATTTTTCTGGTTAAAAAATATCCTTTCTTCATGTAAGGAAAGACTATTGAGGAATTAAGATTTTGGAACATAAAATCATAAAATACAGATAATAAAATAATTCGAATTAGCTTAAAATTAAAAAGTTTGTAAGTTGGATATGATTAATTCATTTTACATTTATTAGATTATTTATTATTGATAATCTAAGCATTCAGAAAATTTTTTAATATATTAAACATGACAGATATTGTTTTGATTTCCTTTGTGGAATTGTAATATTCACTGGATTTCAGCAAACGATTTTGCATTCTGAAACATTTACCTCATGATCAAAGTTAATCGTGCAGTAGGTGAAGATTTTTTCGTATACATTAACCTTGATTTTCATTTACAACGGCGTAGTTTTAATGAAAGGAAAGGCTTGTTAGAATATGTCCTAGTGGGAAGAGATAGTGGGGCGCCAAATAATTCTTTATTTCGTTGGATCTGACTGAGCTTGAAAATTACAAATGAAAATCAGTATTTGCCTTTTCTGCCGGTTCGTATGGAATATTATTTCAATAAATTAAGCGTAGATGGCTTTCTAAAGGAATTTAATTAATCTAATCGATACATTCGAAGGATATAAATATTACTAGAATTGAATGGAACATCAGTTGTTGAATATTATTTTGTTAACATACGGAAATTTCGATTATATTTCTATCATAATTAATCTTCCAGCTGACACGCTTTTGTGAGAGATGTATCATATTCGCTGTCTAATGGCAGTTCAAAATAACGAAGATATAATCCTTTATATGAGAAGAATAACCTTCACCCTTTTATTGTATATCAAAATGGATGTTAAGCTAACTAAACTTTAATCACTGCTAAATCCATTTATAATATGAGGAAAGAGAAATTTAGGGCAGTCATTTTTTGGATACGAGATTCAAATTAACGTGATGAAATATCTCTGTTCGCTGACTTCATTCGGGACTTCATATCTGATTATTTTTGTATTTAAAATAATTAACAAAAGCATTGAACAATACCACGGTCCCAACCATTGGTCCGATTTCGTTAATTTTTATTTTATGTGAATGCTAATGATCTCTCGATGTGTCATGTGTACAATCATGTAAACTTGGTCTTCATTTACTAGAGAAATCTTAGACACAACTTTACTAAACATTCTATATAGAAGAAGGGGAGGAGATTGATAGTGTCTTCCAGCCACAATCACTATACCGATTTCACCAATTTTTATTTCATTCATTTGAAAGCTTAGGAACCCTAAATGCCTCACTAATGGTCGCATGTTTCCTTCCCCCCCCCCCAATTTTTGAACGATGTAACAAAATAAAACTGACAGATCTGATCCGATCCGATCCGATCGCGGCAGTTAATTTAGCTAAAATTGACCAGTCAGAATTCTTTAATTTTATTATGCATATACGATTTTCAATAATTTTTTTTGTTGGGAATTCGTAAGATGTCGTTCATGAAAGATGGTTGGCTATTAATAAAATGGAAGAATACCTCATTATCTTGTATAAAAAAGTACTATGTATAAAAAAGTATGTAAAAGTACTATGTATAAAAACTGAACTTTGTATATGTGGAAAGTTTTTTTTTGTATTTAAAAAACACGTTTTCTACACATACAACATAAAAAAAGTTTTCTTAAATTATAGGAATGAATATTTAAGTGCCAGCATATACATGAAATGTGCGCATCAGATTTTACTTCCCCGTCGAATGGTTGAAGGATTCCGGTTCATTTATGTATATGTATAGAATTGTTCATCAATAACAGGTATAGCAAATGTTTTATGCATTAGATTAACTTCCATTATTAGGAAGCCTCCTTCCATTATCATTCTCAAGGTGATTTTTTTTCTGCTATAGATTCTATCGCGTGTTCTTCTTAGGCCTAATTTTTTTTTTTTTTTTTTTTTTTTTCATATCTTATACCATTTAGTCTTATTACTAAATGGTATAAGAAACTTTTTAATTGAAATTCTATTTCCTCCACTGTCATCTACAAATAAATGCTATGTAGCAATAACTGCAAACCACTGAATGAAGAAAATACAAGACTAAATATGCAATATTTCTTTTATTTACTCATTTTTTTTTTCTCGAAATTGCAGTTTTGGGCACTTGAAGTGTTGTTGGGTATATTTTTATGCGTGCTTTTAATGAGTCGACTCGTTTGTAGGTCATTAACTCTTTGACAAATTCTTTATTTTGGCTTCAAACGCTTTTTTAATAACTTTGATAAGTGTGAAATTAAATATGAAAAATAAATCTTTATCAAACATAATTATCTTTATCTTTTAAAAATTATTACACTGAATTTGTATATACGTTTCAGTGAACACTTCTCTCCTTAGTATCCTTCACCGCATGATGTCCTAGTAATGTCCAATATTTTCTAGTGTTTATTCTAGAGCAGTGAAGTACGAAATATGGCCTGAGAATCGGATGCGAATCGCTTAGATGTTCTATCAAGCCCTTCTTGATTTTAAAAAGCCACGGTCTCCTGGTGGTAAGATTTCGGCTTCGGAACCGGAGGGCTACAGGTTCGAGATACGCTTCCACCGAAGAATCATTGTGTAAGCGAATGTGGTGCACTTGAAATCCATCGGAGCAAACGTCCTCCCGTTGGTGTGGTGTGGATGTTTGGAGAGGAGGTGCCAGCTCAGATGTTGTCCTCGGTATCTGACAGAAGTTCAAAATGACGAGGTCCGTCCCAAAATAGCCCTAGTGTTTCTTTAAAACGCGACGTTAATATGACTAAACTAAATCCGATTTTAAAATAATAAACAGTTTAAAATAATAGTATAATCAGTGCAATTCGGTTCGGACCATATGATGAGCACCTTTTAGGAAAAGTTGTCTCAGCGTCATTGAAATTTTTTTTGTTAAAGAAATCTTTTTTGAGTTCTTACTGAATTTTATAATTCATAATATGGTTCGTCAAATTATTGAGTTTTTCGCCCACTCCTAAAAAATGGGTTCATTTTTCTAGGACGCGTATGTCTTGAGTGTGCGCTGGACAGTGGCGAATTTTAAAATTCTTGCGCAGTTCAAATTGCTAAGAATCCTGCAGTGTTTTAAAGAATTAGTCATTTATTTGTGGTTTTCTAAAATCAGCAAATCTATCTTATAAATCACTTTCATCATTATTTTGCTTCAAAAATAAAAGATTTCATATTATTTAATGCTACAGTTTATGTATTGATATTATGTTATGTAAAACTTCACATTGACGCAATCTTTTCAATGTAAATTTCTATTAAGCCATCTTAACTTGAAACTAAATTCTAAAAATAATTCAGATAAATTTTATATGTTTAATGCAATGATGTAATTTATCAAGATTCTTAATGAAAACTCATCTCTAAAATCAGTTTCTCATCTCTAAACAGCGATAAAACGAATGAACATTTATTTCCATAATGCAAACATCATCTGCCATTTCCCCAAATCTTTGTTTATAGAGGACGCAAAGTGCTTTTAAAAATGGAAGAAACAGAAACATCAATGTATGTAAATATTTTGAACAGGTGATGTATTTCTCTGTTGATTGAAAAATGCAATGAACCAACTTCTGACCAACAAGTATCGTACTGCACTGTAAAATAAATAATGAACTATTCAGAACTATGCACAAACAGTATCAAATTAAAATATCATTTTCCTCGCGGATTCTCGTAACGTAAACAGGAAACATTTGCGATTCATGTAAAAGAATGAATGCCTTAGTCAGCTAACACATGAATTGAATGAGTGTTGACTCTTTTCAGTGCTTCTGTTGGGGCAATATATTTTTTCTTTTTGAAATTCGGCAATAACTCAGCTAACAGTTTTTGGAATGGTAGAAAAAAAAGCAACTGGTAAATAGTTTTTAAATTTATGGTATACAAAGAAAAACGATTAATTAGCTTGAGATCTTGATGGAATTTCGCTCTCTTTATGTCCGAAAATTTTGTTAGAATATTTGCTTGATTTGATGTCGGTAAACAAAAATGAAAAAATACAGCTGACACAGTAACCCAAATTGATGACGTGTAGTTTCATTATTATGGTTGTAGATACTAAATTAGAGATTAAATTCCTCCGTGTGTTGATTGTCCATTTGCCTGCATGTTTTTAAATGATATAACTCAAAATCACTAAGCTTTAGGATCATTTTAATATACGAGCTTGGCACCAAATTTGTAATTCAGAGTTGAAATCTGATTCCTTATTGGTTAACGGAAAGAGTTTTAAAATGACTACTGTATTCTTTCCGCCTTCTAATAAAGTTAAATACAAAAGGTGACGTTTTGATTATATATAATGATATTGAAAACTTTAATTTTAATTTAATTAATTTCCTAGGTTTTTATCTTAATTTAGCCCGTAGTAACTTTATTCTACAATATTCTTTTATTTCTTGATCCAATTTCACTGTCTCTACTTAATGAATTCAAAAGAAGCTATGTAAAATTGCTGAATTGGCTAAAAGCCTAACTTTTTCGCACTCCGCGTGAAAGGACAAAATACCGCTGACGTGACAAATTCTTTTTTAAAATCTCCCTGTGTTTCCCCTGCCTTGTCGGCGCGTGTAACGAAAATCCCTATCGAAATCTCATTATATATTAGCACTATGAAGAAATATTTTCCCCTATCAATTTCTCAGGTTATATAAGATCAGGGATAAAATGTCCAAGAGCTTTTTCTTCAAAGTGAAATAAAAGGACTTCACGAAATCCAAAGTCTTTTCACTGTCTTCAAAACTGCATCCTGCTTCACATAAAATAATGCATATATATATATATATATATATATAAGAAAATTGAAGGAAAAACACTCCAGATTTTTTTCAAAAAATTTAGGAGCTTATATCATTAAATGGGTTCTAGTTCGTTGAAAGATGTAAAGTACTTTCAATGAATTCATTTGCAGAATTCAAAGTATTTTTTTTTAAATTCTCTATAAAAGCGAAATGATCAAAAATACTATCTTTTGACTTTTATTTCTGTTTGAAAAAAAAATGAACTGGAATTACTCCGATTTGTATAAAATGTATTTAATACTAAATAAGCAGAAATTATAACAATTGATTAAATTTAAAATATTTAACTCTCATCTACTTTTCAATTTTCATACATAGTATATGACTAGCCGAATAAGCAAAATATTGATAATTCAACAGAGAAAATCTTTTGCATATTCAGTTCAGTTTTATTGTGTATTTTATCACGACTGTGAGCAGTATATTTTTATAAGTGTCAGTCGTGAAGTGAATAGACATTCATGATTAGATGTTATATTGGAGAATTTTTTTTTTATTCGCTTATAACATCCCAGATTGATCCATCCTTATCAACCAATATATATACATAATCTGTCATCGAAATTTAAAATATCTGTTCACTTTAATTAAATTTTACTTCATTCCACAAAGAAAGAGAATTTCCGCGCGGAAATGGCCTTCTGAAGATTTTTAAAATTTTCAGCAAAACATTGAATTGTTAAGCATAGAAAAAGGACATTGCGTTTAGTAAATTATTAGAACCTGTGACTAGAAATAAAAATTGTTTCGTTTTCCTTCCTTCTTTTTATGCAGTATGGTAACTCTTAGTATAAAACCATCCTTCTGGAAGAATGGTGCCTCAACAAACGTCATTGCAACCGCAGGCGTTTTCATGTGGTAACAGAATCTTGCTCTTCTTTTGTGGGATGATGATTCCATGCACATATATTCAAAAGAAAAGAACATCTAAGTCGATTAAAAAAATTTATTTGAAAAAAGATCTTCAAGACAGATTTACTTTCTGCAAAATTTTCTATGATGGAAATATATTGTGCAAAAAGAAAATATACTGTGTAAAATTCCTATTTTGAATTTTAATGAGCGTAAATTGATGATTATATTTGATTCTACTTGCGAGAAATCGTTATTTTTTTGTATTTGAATCGTAATGTAATAATGTAAGCAGGTAAATTGGTGAGCACAATCCATTCAGTATGCATTTGAAAATTGACTAACTTTTTTAACAATTTGCGTTTGAAAGCCGCTTATTCCGCAATGGATTGCTGACAGTGCATGATAAAATTGTTACTGGAAACCTAATTCCTTCAAAGATGTGGACCTTGTGATCACTGAATCTGACGTCATATACGAACGCTCACATTGGTGAGGTGTGAAAATACGAAGAGTGGTAAACTGGTACTAGTCACGGAACCATCATATAATCCAGTATATGTGAACTTTGTTTTAATTCTAAAATGAGAATATTATAGATTAATTGCTGGAAATCTTTTTCTCGCAGCGTCAAAAATAGAATTTTGCATGCAGCTTGCTAATTTAAAAAAAAAATATTTATCATTCTTGCCAGCTTTATTAATAAGTTTACTTTTTTTTAGTTTCATCATTCAATCTTTTAAAAGAATTGCATTCTTGAAAACTGCATTAAAGACTACAATGACCTATGTATCATCTTTTTCTTAGTGAACCTTTTTTTTAAGTTCCCTTGAACTTCGAAATCGGCTACTTAGCACGACACTCGACCCATAACTTTTTTTTTTCTCCTTCACTTAGAACTTGTCCTTTTCTTGTTATACCAGAGGATTACCCACCTCAATTATCCTTCACATGAAAAAAAAGAAAAAGAAAAAAAGAAGCCTCCGAATGAAAAGCGGCGTCATCAACTGTTTTTGAGGAAACAAAAACCATTCGTAATCCCAGGTACTGTCTCTCTTCATCCCAGAATTCGGATCGAGTGACTCACCAACTGACTCAACGGAATTCATCATCCCAGAAGAGGTCGAGTCGCGCACATTTCAGGCGAGACACGCAACATAAACCAGATAGGTGCTCGAAATTGTTATCTCTTGTCACAAAAACCGCAGATTCTACTGTTGTCCGCTGACTCACTGGGACTTTGCTACGATTTTTTCGCGAACCCCTCATTCGAATACTTTCTGTTCCGTTTGCCTACCGGTCGGTGAACCCAGAGGTCTTGCATTAGAGGGTGGACAGTTGGGAGGGGGACTGTTAATAGGGTAGGTGAAGCGAATTATAGCTGAAGCAGATTTGGTTAGATAATTGCTAGGAAGGATTGTGGTTATGTATGGTATGGTATGGTGTTTTTCATGGAGATCCGTATGTGGAGATTTTATCTGGGGATTGTTGTTATTGAAATATTATTATTGTTGGAATTTCAATAATAGAGGATGGATTATGTAACCGCAATGAAATACTTATTTTGAGAAGCAAATTTTTATATGGTAGTGTTTTCCCCAGCGCAAAATCTTTGCAGTCGAGCGTTCAGCCCTGATTTGAAATGAATGGTAGTTTTCAGAAGTTTCAAAATATTTGTAACATGAGAAGCTTCTTTTGCACCTGAAAGAAATCGAACAAAACACAAAATATCGATTGTCATTTATTTTTTATAAAGTTTGTGGATGTTGTTGTCGACTGCATCATCATCTGATACATTTAAGATGAATTTCTAAACATGTGAATTTCAACTTCATTTATTTTCTTCTTCCATTTGATTTGTATTTATGTTGCGGTCAATATGAATAATCGATTATTATTAATACTAATCGATTATTCACATTGACCATAATATTTATATTTGGCGGTTGTTGCATTTAATCGCCAAATCAGCATATAATAATGGCCAATATCGATGAATAGTAAAGCCACGTTCTTCTTTTTATAAGGCAAAAAGAAGCTCGGATATGCCGAGAAAAGTGCTGAAAGCACTAGTGATGCGTCAAATACATACCAATGGAAGAAAATGACTAATTATTAATTTACTGCAACCAATTCTCTTTGGTTTACTTTCTAAAGCTAGAGAAAAAGAAAACCGAACCGAACATAATTCAATCATTAAAAGACTACGTTCAATAAAGAGATGCCATGCACAAGATATTGGTATAATTAGTTATGCCTTCATTTTATTACAGTTTTAGGCAATTTTTTTAAGAGCCAACCTGAATTAAATGGTGATTGTCAGTTGGCATATGTAGATGAAAGATTTCTTAATTTTTCCTTCTGTTTCGAGAAAGTATTTTCGTTTGAAAATAGCTTTGTCTTTTTATATCTGTTTCCTAACTGAGACTATATGACAACATTGCATAAATTGTCTGTTAGGAAATTATGCATGTAATTAGTTGTTAACAGTTGTATTATTTTTACCAAATTATGAACGTCAAGCATGCACAGAAAAAAGTAAAAGCTCCAAATATTAAAGCACAAAAACAAAACCCGTATTAAGAATTTAATTTGTGCATATATTAAGTCTAAAAAAATATAAAATATATCAATCTAAAGTGTAAAATAATTTTAAAATGTATAAAATAATTTTAAAATGTATAAAATAATTTTAAAATGTGTAAAATAATTTTAAAATGTATAAAATAACATATTAAAAGTATAAAACTAAAAAAAAATATTTTCGAACAATTTATGCTTTAAAAAAAATTGCTTCTACTTTATGCTGTGATTCTTTTATGTACTTTTGTTAGCTCCATTTTTTTATTTTCTTTTTCCCACCAGGCGTATATCAGTGAACGTTCTTTCGATTTTCTGTTTAAAGTTCGTTAACATAAAGATTGAACTTTATGATGCAACCAAAGACATCAATATATTTCTATTTAAGTATCACTAGCACTTCTGGATACCTTAATATTACCTAATTATCTTCTAAAGTATCATTATCTACGGACGATTACTTAACAGTAGAGGGGGGGGGATGAGAAAAAAAAGTGATCTGAAAACGAACAAAAGATAAATTTTCTTAAATTTCCCCCATTGTCTCATCCATTTTTTTCCATGAGTCATGACCTCATATAAGGCTTAATAATGTTCATAATAATCGTAAATCATAATACTACAGGTTAATTTACTAAAGATGGGAGGCCTTTTTTTTCCACCAGAGCGGACGCCCAAGACGGGAAATAAAGTATAAAAAGTGCGGAGCCGTAAATCCTGCGTGCTAAAAAATTGAGAGCGAGAAAATTTGTTCATAGGTGGGTTAAATTAAGTAATCGGAATTTTAATATTAGGTAAGATACATTTATCATAAAGTCAGCATCTATTGCTTAACTATTTTGATGAAATAATGTTGTAATAACAGGAAAATCAGTAATAGGTGCCTTGTTGTGAAACTTAAAAGCTGTATCATATAAATATTTCGCTAGTCATTCACCTGTGTTCTACTTTGTAAGCATTGAAAACTTTTGCCTATGAATCGAAATCTGTTTTTCAAATCATGATATATTCTGGTTAAAAGTTTACAACTTTATAATTTTTTTATATTAAAAGATGAAAAATTATTTATTAAATGAGCATTAATTCATCGATTATTTCCATATAATTTATTAGTGTAAATTATTTTAAATATTACACCATTATTTTATATATCATTCGCGGCAACTTTATCCAGTTAAAGCATTCACTTCTGCAGATTTTATATAGAGTGGTTGTTGTCATTTTTTGTTTAATGCATATATTTTTGTCTTTTGTTCATCCATTTACAGGTGATTAAATTATTTTACGTATGACCGGAGTACATGAAGTTTAAATGAATTGAAAGAGTTAAAAAAATGATCTCATTTTCGTTAAATGTATATCATCCCTCCATGGTGTTTTTCGTCACTGATTTTACAGTTAACAGGTAGTTACTGAATCCATGCACATTAATTATTGAATCTATAAATGTACCTAAATAATTCTGTAAAATTTATGATTCCCTTTTTATTCAGTAAAAATGATTAAAATTAGCACTTTTTTTATTTGAAATTCTCTAGTAAATGTTATTTTTTTTCAAAACACTGTCTGGTCGTTTGTGTAAAGTATTTAAATAAACTTACAATACCAGAGGTTATAAAAAAAGTATTTTTTCTCTTCTAATTTTTTGAATTTTTCATGGTACTTGTTGTCCAAAAGATAAAGCACAAGCATGATCATTCATAAGCGATATGCCAACAAAATCATAAGCGTTATCTGTATTTTCTTTGGAGAAAACGAGCAAAATGCAATCAAAATTTCACATTATTGAAGGAGAATAAACCAAATTTCAACCAGATGCAACCAAAATTTCACATTAATCAAGGAGAATGAATTAATTTTCTCTTAAATTTAATATTTCATGGTTATTTTTTTCAAAAGAAGTGATTTTTTTAATACAAGTAATTTAAACCCTATGAAATCTGGATGTTTCTTGCAAACATGGAGCAAGTGACTTAAATTGCAAATGAAACAAATAAGAAAAGGAAAAGTATCTGCATATCTTTTCTTCATCAAATTCTGCTTTCTTCAAAATAGTTAGTCATTCTCAAAAAAAAATTTATTGTTCGTGCAATATATTTAAATAAAATACTACATTATATCGAACTTTATATCAAAGGAGCGGTAACCCTTTTTTTTTTTTTTTGTAAGAAAGCAAAATTAAGAAACACCATTCAATGTTTAAATTCATAAGGGTACTTACTCTTTAACGCTACCTATTTTCTTTAAAAAATGAATGTAATAAAAGAAATTCATTGAAGATGGATATCCTTTGCAAAGAATGCGCAGAAGACAAAAATTTCGATAAATCGGGGCAAATGGGGAAAAGAAAGATGACCTATTTAATTTGTCCTCTTAATTTTATATTCCTCTTTGTGCTAATTCACAAACACGATTATACATGCAACAGATTTTGATAATATGGGGAATCTCTCTTTTCAGAGCAGAAGAAAATTAACAAAAATTCTCTAATTCATACGAAAGAAGAAAGGTATGAATAGGCCCTTTTCTTCTCAAATTTTTCAATTCGGCACAGTACTTTTTTTTTCAAACCACTCTGTCGTTGTTGAAGCAGATTTAATAAAATTATACGATATGAGGATTTTCCTATGGAGCTTAAGGTGCAGCGAATATTTTCAATAAGAATAAAGCTTTTTAAAAAAGTCAATATATTTTGTATTGTAGTCTTCTAAATTATTCATCTGGATTATCCTAGCAGACAACAACGTATGAAATGCCTTCTGCAAACGGAACATACACACATATATATATAAAAAAAAAAAAAAAAAAAAAAACCACCCTGAAGGGTTTCCCCCTCCCCCCCCTCTTTCTTTTGTAAAAAATTTTTCTAGTTTTTCATTTCCATACCAATTGAAGAAAAATTTTTAAGTAAAATCCTTCGATATGTTGCAGCCTTTTCTTGCTGGTCTCGAACAATTTGTCGATTTGCCGATTTGAGGGGAGTGTTATGGAGTGCGTGAACTGAAAGTTCTTAACCTCCGTACATAACAGATGAATACAGAAATGTCATGGCAATGAGATTACATAGTAAGTGGTTGTGCAAGATAAATTTAGGTTTACTTATTAGATGACAAATTATATAATAAATATCGAACTCACAACCTTCAGATTACTCTTAGGAGTTATTATGAGATTGACGCGCAGTCTACTGCGTAACCGAGGCTCGCGTTTTGGCAAAACAATGATATGAGGAATGTTATATATATCTTTAGCGCATCTTGATGTAATTTGTGAGACAACATAAGAGAGTCGTGGATCTTGCGACGTATTTTAATAAAATCATGCTTTATTGGGCTTTATCTAGCAGAAAATTGAAAAACTAGGTACCAATATTTCTACCTTATTCAGATGCATGAATATAAGAAATTACTTTCTTACAGTCTTTGAATTTTTCATTAAATTATTTTCTAAAATTTGTCTGGCTATTTGTGCAAAATATTGGAATGAAATCCAACAATATCCAAAGTTTTCAATCCAGAAAAGGGGGGGGGGGAAAGAAGGGGAAAAAAGTTTTTTTTTTCTTTCCTTCGTCTTTCTACATTTTTCCTAAAGAATTATCTGACCATTCATGCAGTCTTTTTACATAAAATTTTGCGACATCACAGCTTTTGTCCCTTAGAATAAGAAAAAGACTGATATCAATTTTTTTTCCAAACTCCCCTTTTTTTCGTTCTTGCACAACATGCAAATAAAATATATCTACAAGTTGCTTCCCATTACAAAGAAAATGTAAAAGACATTGAAACTAATACTATAATCAGAAAGAATGAGAGAAAAAAAAATGAATTCATTTCCTCCTTTTCTTTAATTTTTCTTGGCATAATTTTCCGAACAGCTGGCGATTTACGAAGTATTTTATCATATAATTTTGCATTATCTGGACCTCTGTTCCTTCGAAAGTTAAAAAATATGAAATTTTTTTTTTTTTTTACCGAAGTACATTTAATACAAATTCATCTTCAGTTAGCAAGAATTGAACAACAACAAAAATCTAAGCCCATTGCTTTTCCCTCTCTTGATCTTCTCTTGATGCAAATATCCATGAAGAATCGGTCATCCTAGATTCGAGAAAGATGAATCAAGAAAAGAACAATCTACGTGTTTTATCATAAAATTCAACGGAATTCTGAATTGTTCCTCATAAGGGGAAAAGAATGAATATTTTTCTGATATCGAGATGAGTCCATAAATATTTCTCTTCAATATTCTTTTCTTAATGGTATTTATTTCTAATGGACAGTTTTTGTCGTTTATGCAAAATAAATAAAATCCACAGACCATTTAACACAATTCTGTGATATTAAGATGGAAAAAGGACGGAAAAAAAATTTCTCAGCATATGGAACAGGGCAAACATTTTTCTGCAATCGGAGATTTGCAGAAAAGTACTTTAAGTGTTATGAGCGAAAAAAAAAAAAAAACCACCCCTGAATTTTTCATGAATTCTCTTTACGTCAGTTCTTTGAACGAGCAGTTTTCGTTGTTCATGCAGAATTGTCAAATAAAATCCATCGGCAATTGAAAAAAAAAAAATGTTAATATGGCTATATTACAATACACATTATATCAATACAAGAACTATACAATATCAATAAAAATATAATGAAAAGGACGAGTTGGCAAGAAACAACAGGATTTTATGAAATTTGATTAAAATTTAATTTGTTTGATGAAAGACTTGATTAGTAATATCGGTGAAACAAATTATTCTGTATTTGTATCTAGGGAAAACAGATTTTTTTTATCCTGGAGAAACTGCAATAAGTTTCTTATTTAATCTTGGACATTTTATTTGGATATCCAACACATTGCTCCACCATATTGGTTCAAGCTTTTGGATGGACTTACTAAGGTAAAAAGACACAGTAAGTGGACAGCTAGTGGCAAAATGATTTGGCACATTTCCTCAAAGCCAGCGCGAACCGAATCTTTGATGTAGAATTGCTAAAAATAGGAACGGAATGAGCCATAAATCGTCGCAAAGGTTGTTCAGTTTTTGAATTTTTTGACGTCTTCCCCAACAAGTCTCTAATTGTCTATGCAATGTATTATTATATAAAAACAGTTCTGCGATATCTAAGCTTAAATTCCTCAACATGAAAAATATTTTTATAGTAAAAATTTAAATAGTAATAATAATGAAAATATTTTAATAATAATAATATTGCAAATTTTTCTTAATATACTGTACATCTGGCTGCTGAAGATTACAATTGGCTTTATCAATTAGTAATTCAATATTATTTTTTGATGGAGCTCCTTTTCAATGGGATTATTTTGTTTTTCATAAAAGAAAATCGCTATTAAAATCTCTGTTGTTGAGAAGATGATTGAAAAATATATTAAAAACTGTTTATACCTTAAATTATTGGAATAATTTTTGCAATTTGTTATGTCTTTGTTTATGGCGAATTCCGCAAAATTATTTTGAGAATATTATATGGGAACATTGCAGCTGCATTTTCCAATAGACGTGTTGTCCCTATTTATGCGTGGAAATGCCCTACAAGATGCAGCATTCATCCTGAGTCATTTTTCCAAGTAATCGCTTCACTTTCCTCATAGGTGAATGGCAGTAACAGAGATACAAAATACCATAAAAAGGATATAAAATTTTCTTTTATAACTGTTATTTCGCAGTTGTTTTTTTAAACTTTTGCATGCTGGAATATTTTCAGATCTTAAATGAACCAGCGGGAGTAGTCTCCCGAAAATTTTCTGGCATACTCTCTAATAAACTGAAAGCTTTGAATGGCATTGACGTACAATAGTTTTTAATGTTGAGCGTGAATTTAGCATTTTTACTAAATCTACCGCCCTATGCTTGGCGAGCGTTGGCGACTAATCCCTGGCGTACGGTCAAAAGCATCTAAACAACGAATTAGAGTCTCAGACGCGTTCTTCCCAATCTAATGAAACCAAAATTTGACCTAAAACTACTAGCTCTCTTCATTTTGTAGTTATCTTGCTAACTTATATTCGAGTAACCAGACAGACTGATAGACTTCCTCTGAACGGATTTTACTCAAAAATTGATAGAAATCTACAAATTAGGATTTATGCCTGTACATAAAACTTCATCTTTCTAGATCAAAGACTTTTTGAGTTATTTTTGTCACAGACAAACTGACAAATATTTTCCAAAAATGTGTTTTTAGAACACGGGAGGTCTAAAACGTGGATATTCGTCAAAATCTCGAGTTCGAATCTGTTGACGATTACTATATTTACTCTATACTTCGTATACGAGAAAATAAAAAAATAAATGATTTTATTGTAATACGCATAAACTTTGACCTTGTTTATTGTTTTTGACCTTGTTTATTTCGTTGACACTGATTATTTTTCTAATTATCATCGTTGATTATGATTTAAAATTATTTGGTGTACTTTAGCTGAAACTGAAATTATAAAGGCCAAACTCAGCCAACCATATAATTAAAATGTGATATTTAAAAAAAATAATGTAGTTATTTAACTTATTTTTAAACAATAGTTATTATTAATATCTGTACGCAAGTACAGTTAGCGGTAATAGCTATTGTATATCTGTACGTGTTTTAAGGTGCTAAACCTTATTTTAATAAATGGGTTTTACTAAATCAGCGAAGGAAAATTTTATTATTTATTATATTTGAGTTTCTTTAGAAAAAACCTTGCGAATATAAATTTTTATTTCAGAGGAATGTTATTGATATTCCTTGTACAATTTGTTTAAAAATTTGAACAAGGATGGTACCAATAACCTATATTTTCTGAAAGATGAAATCGCCTTAAAATAAGAAATTTGCTAAATTAAATGTATCCACCTATAAGGAACAAGACTCCATTGTTTACGTTTTTTTAAAAGCGTTCAACAATTCGTATTATATCGTAGAAGTAATTTAATAATTCTCATTTAAAGTATGATGCAGTTAGGAAACATTTGTCTGGTATTATTGCTAACGTTACTCATAGGTGACACCAATGCATTTCATAATTATTGTGGAATGTTCTAGAGATTATCGAAAAAACTGTCTATTTTCAACTTCATTAATAATGACTACGCACATTAATATTGCATAAAATTGGCATGCATAATATAATAAATAACATAATATTAGGCTGAACAACTGGAGCGAATTAGTAAACTTGTTTTATATCCAGTTTATTGGCTTAAAAGAGAGAGTTTTCGAAGAAATGTTTATTTTATTTTGTAATTGCTTACATTTGTTAACACTTTCAATAAAATAGTAGCCTTAAAATGTAAATGTACAGAAAAGTCTGAGCTTTAAGATATAAATGAAAAGTTCCGATGTTGAAAAGCAACCTTAAAGAGCGAACAATCATTTGCAAAACAGCTCTTATTGTTCTAAATTTTGTTCTTTATTTCGAAATAGAAAGATATTATATGATAAATTAATTATCCAAGCTTTTTTTTTATTTCAATAAAGAAATAAATTACTTTAATACTATTTTTTTAAAAAACTGCATTTTTTTCCCTAAAAATTTGTCCGCAAATTTTTTTGCTACTGGCTGATTCAATAGCATTTAGTTCTTTACCGACCATTTTGATTTTGCTGAGTTCTTTTGACAGTTCTTTAAATTTGTGCCAGTCATTTTATTTGCGCCTGAAGCTTCAGCGTGTCAAAACATTTGCTGCAGTTCAGAATGACTTCAGAACCGACTTCTAATAATAACACCGAATCACTAAGACTCTACATTTAATCATTTTCATCTATATTTAATATTCGTCTTCTTAGATGTAAATTCAGCTAATGACATTGTCAATATTAAATATTTGCAAATTTTATAATTTTCCTTGTTTAAAAAAATTATCAATTTTTTCAAGTAGAATTTTTAATCGATTTTAACTCGAAATATAAATTGCACCATTGGCAGTAGATAATTATGAAAATAATCTCTTGAATAATATATCTCACAATGGTGGCCAAAATTGTGGACACTTTCGGAAATTTTTATGCTTTCTAACTTCGTATGCTTATAGAAAATGTAACGTTTCACAAAATGCAAACTCTTAATATAATTTTAAAGGCCGCGGTGGCCTGGTGGTAAAGTCTCGGCTTCGGAACCGGAGGGTTTCAGGTTCGAGACCCGATTCCACCGAAGAACCGTCGTGTAAGGGGGTCTGTTGCACGTTAAATCCGTCCTGACCAAACGTCCTCCCGCTGGTGTGGTGTGGTGTGGAGAGGGGGGTGCCAGCTCAGGTGTCGTCCTCGTCATCTGACCGCGGTTCAAAATTACGAGGTCCGTCCCAAAATAGCCCAAGTGTTGCTTCAAACGGGACGTTAATTTAACTAAACCAAACCAAACTAAACCTTAATATAATTTTAAAGAGAATTTAATGCCGATTTCGATACAAAAAGCAAAACTCAAATATTTACAATAAAAAAGAAGTTGAGTGGTAATAATTATCGATATACATTAGATGCTGATGACTGCAGTGAGTTATCAGTACTTAGTAGGGTAGCCTTTAGTTTTTATTACAGCTTCAATTTGATGTTTCATTGAACTAACTAGTGTTTTAAGCTCTTCCTTTGTTATTACAAGATACCAGGAGACAATTATAGCCTCAATTAATTCTCCTTTATTTGACGAACGCTTCATATGTACAAGAGTTTTCAAATGGTGCCATAAGTTCTCAATAATTTTGAAGTCAGGACTGTTTTCTGGCCATGATAATAACTCAATGCTCTTTGTACTAAATCACGCTTTCGATATTTTTGCTGTGTAGCAAGGAGCTGAATCCTGCTGAAAAATAAATAATGCGTTGTTGGGAAAGAGATCACTGATGGAAGGTGTAAGTTTTGACTCTAGAATAGTGTCAATGTATTTTCTTGTATTTAATGTCCCATAGATAACATGAAGGGGACCAATACAGTCTGCTGACATGCATGACCAAATTATAACACTGAGTTCTTCATAGTTGCCTGAATGCAGTTAGGATGTAGCTCTTCGCCTATTTTATGTCTTCAATATTTTCGCCATCACTACCGCATAACAATATGTTTGTTTCATCACTCCAAATAACTTCCAATTCACTGATCATCTGTCCAATTAATGCGTTTCTTTGCCCATTGTAATCTTTTTATACTCTGTTTAAATTGATATAAGGATTTTTCCGTTCAATTCTATCTCTTAAGCCAACATCTAATAATTTTCTATTAATTGTTTTTGAACTGACATAAATTCAGCATTATTTAATTGACTTCTGATGGCCGCTGATGACATTCTTCTATCTTGGAGACATAGGCTTTTTATTCTTCTGTCATCAGCAGATGTGGTGCACCTTTTTCAGCCATTTCCTGCTTTGTTTTTTATTGAATTTGTCTCCTGATATCGTAAACAAAATTTTCGGATTCCAGATGTAGTCACTGAACCACCCACCTGCCTTGCAATTTCAGCATTGGAAAGACCACATTCATGTATCACAATAATCTTAGTTCTCTTTCTAGGAGCCCAATATATTCTTTTATTTGATGTCATTGATTCTTGACTAAATATTAGAAATATTTACAAAAATTCCAACCGTATATTAAAAAAGTTTAACAAAACTTCTATCTTGCAATTTAATTGCATAAAAAACAGTCAAACTTCTACAGATAAAGCACAATAATCAGATAAATATTTTATGCCTAAAATTCAACGTGAAAGATGTCTAATATAAAATAATATATTCACAAAATTTGGAAAATATGTTTTGAAGTTATTTTCTCTTTCAAAGATAAACTACCACTTAGTAAACACTATAGAGTAAGATGAAAATCATTTGTTTATTGCAATGATAATATTAAATATTAATCATTAATACTTTTCAGGAAACTTATATTAATTTATTTTTAATTATTTTAATTTTACGTAAGATAACAACGTTTATCGAGATTAATTTTTGATGGCGATCATCAGTCTTCATTAATTATTTAACAAACTAGTCACCTTCGGCGACAGTTGGTATTGCAGCGGATTGTGATTCGCGAGGATAGAATCTGGGACCTTGTGGTTCGCAGCCCAGTAACAAAACCACAATACAAAAGCAATTGCCCGTGTAGCTTGCTTTTAGCGCTACACGGGCAATTACCCTTATAAGCTTAGCGTACCCTTATAAGCTTTCACCACAGTATGTTGAGATTAATGATTTCTAAAAATTTGAATTAAATTTTTCTGTGACTTGGTTTTAATGACTTCCTCTGCAAAATATTTTTAAATATTTTAGAAGCTTTATATCATTCTGTTCATTATGACATTAATTTCTCTAATTTTTTTTCTCTATGTTCTGGCATCGAATCATATCGCCAAAAATGGGTGCACAAAAGTTCCTTATTAATTAATTCTGAAATAGAAACTTTGTTGCAAATACAATAAAATTTAAAAGTATGCGTTTTATTGAAACTTTACTCAAATTGAAAAAATAAGCTGAATCTTCATATTGTGATCATCAACAATGAAAACAATGCCAGGATGAAATGCTTATAGCAACAATGAAAACGGTTTAAGATTCACTTCAACACTGAAATATTTATCATTGTAAAATACATTTAAAATTTTTACAAAAAATAATTGAAAACAGAAAAAAATTATACAGCTAAGAACACGAATAACTGAAAAGATAAATTTTTTTTTTTTTTTTTGAATTTTAAGCTAACTTAAAAATTATTTTTGTGCTGAAATATTTTTGAAACTTTTTGCCGAAAAAAGCCAAAATTTCGTTTAGTTTTTAATCCATTATAGTTTTAAAAAAAAATCGCTCTGAAGTGCAATTCCCGCCCTCCTGAAGTATATAAGTACCAAATTTGGTAGGTCAAACGTTCCGGCCTGTAGAACATCAACAAAAAGAAACACAGATACACACACGTTCATATTTATTAGTAGAGATTAAATTTGAATTGCATTCCTGCCACGTTTTGGTAATCTGTCTACCACAAAACTAAAAATTAAAACCAAGTGCAATTTCCACCATGACCTTTCTACTTAACATTCTATTTAATAATATATAATGCTTACTGCTAAACTATTTAAATAGCTGGAATTGAATATTTTCGTTTAAATATATTTATACACCTATTTTAGAGCGTTAAAAGTAACGCTTTGAAAATGAATGACTTTTGACAGGAATAATATGTTTAAAAGATAATTACCAATATCATTATTCATATGTTTAAGTAAGACTTGGCACTCATTTTAAAACTTTAAGCTAAAAGACTGAAAATGGCTCCGCCCATTTAAACCCTTATTCAATATCTAATAATACCGAGAAAAAAAAATGTTGTCTGGGTTTTTATATTTAGAAATCACTGGATTAAAATATTATAATCACGCTGTTGTCATTTATGATATCATTGTCCATAACTAGATACCCATTTCTCTTATTCATAAATCATTTTAACATTAACTTCAGAATTGTGATAAATTGCTTTAAAACCTGAAACTGATTCACATTAAATGCGATTCTGACTCATATTAGTTTTGTAAACAAACCTTAATAATCTCTCTGGATGCTTGCTTCAACACCTTCCAAGGCTATTAGTAGAGAAAGCCAACCCAAAACGAATGAGTACTTCGGCGCCATTCATTTCACTATCCCTGTACAATCGCAATTAAAATGGGCGGATTCGGAAGTCCTCCCGTTGCCTCAAGAACAAGGATTGACGAGTTTTGAGACATTAGACTACTTCGGAGGAAAAAAATAAAGTATCTGCTAAGGACCTGGCGTAGGTTGAACCAGGGTCAGGTATTAATATATTTGTTCTCATAGATCTTGAGATTCCTGAACCTGTGTGTGTTTTCAAAGTTCACAAAGTCCGTGGGTGTTGGGCAAGACTCAGCAGGAGGGCAGAACAAGCTAAATTGCTTATTAACGAATTGATTTTTTATTATTATTAAAGAGCTACTATGTATCAAATGAAGTCTTTATAGAAGATTGTCTTTAGCTTGTGTTGAATGGTATAGCAGTTGCAGATATTTTCTTCTATAGCAACTAACTCGTTTAATTTCAAAATTTTATGCATAAAAAACACAAATAAATCTCTGGAGATCTTTATAAAATGAGGAAGGATGCATTGAATGGTAAAGCAGTTACATGGCGTACTCTTATATGGCAACTAACTCTTTTAATTTAAAAAATAAATGGGCATATGATAATGGGCATAAATGGGCATTTATGAATAAATGGGCAAAGGATATCTTTACAAAATGAGGGTCATGCATTGAGTGGTATAACAGTTATATGGCTAGCACGGGTTCCTTTACGTGGCAACTAATTAATTTCAGAATTTTATGAACATAAAACACAACATGTGGGGATCTTTACAAAATGAGGAAAATGCATTGAATGGTGTAGCAATTCTCTTATATGACAACTAATTCTCTTAATTTCAAACTTTTATGAATAAAAATCACAAATGGGAAAATATATGGTGATCTTTACAAAATGAGGGAGATGCGTTGAATGGTAGAGTAGTTATATGGCGTGCTCTGATTCTCTTATATAAAAACTCTTAATTTTAAAATTTCATGAGTAAAAAACACAAATGGACAACTATGGACAATCAAAATAGAGATCATTACAAAATGAAGAAGATACATTGAAATTTTTTTACTTCCTACGCCTATATATTGTTATCAACAGCAGATTTCCAACTAGAGTCGCAGACACTTCGAATAAAAAGATGTTATTTTTCTGATTGGCAATTAAATAAATTTGAAAAAGAAAAAAAATTATTAATTATAAAATATTTGGATTAAACTGAAACTATGTCAAGCCTACATGGCCAGCTTCATATATGTTTGATACATTCGCTCAGTTATCGCATTTATGTACATTAAATGTCTGCTTAGTTAATACTATGTGCAAACATTGAAACTGCATGATTAAAAATTAAAAAAACGTGTATAAAATCACGAATTTTTTTTAAATACATGATGAACCGAAAATAATATAAAATATTAGTTAAATTTCTTGAGATGTGAAACTAAATTGAATTCCGTTTCATTAAAAGAGGAATCTTATCATGTCCATCTAATTTCCACAAAGCCAATCGAAGCTGTTATAGCCAGTTTCTTGCCATGTCTGCTGCGCAGCGTCTTCAAAAGGGATGATATTTTGGTTGAGTCTTGTATAGTGGCGGACCGCTGTACTATCTGATTGTCAGCATTGTGGACGGATTTTGCAAAAAAGAAAATACGATAAATGTCTTCATGTAATATTCTATACCGTGCAGTTGTTTCTTTGGTACTGCCCTGTTTCCATAAGTTCCATGAATCATGCACAGAATATGACATTGACAATGGAATAATGATTCCATTAAGCTAACGTATTCAACTTTGCTCAATAAAATGATATATATTATGCCTTCTCCTCAAGTGTATCCGTTTTTATTTCGATTTTATTCAAAGGTCTCTTTTCCATTGACAGGGCATCTAAAAAATATAAATTCAATGCAGTTAAATATTTTGATAACGAATAAGTACATAGGACAAATTTTATTAACGTATTTAATAAGGCACCTTTGTAGAAATTTCTTGAAATTGTCTAGAGACCCTGTGAACTATCCGTAGAAATTATATCATAGATGTAAGAATTTTTGCGATGGATGAATTTGTCTTTGATAGTAAATTTAAAATCATTTAAGAATTATTAATATTTTTTACAAAAATTAGGACAGTCACATGTGTTGCTGTAAAATGAATAAGACAATGCGTGTGTAATATTAACATTATCTTCATAAAAATAAGAATCGTTTTCATCAGGATGTAATAAATAGAGCAACGAAGATGTATTTTTTGAAAAAAAAATCGACATGTCGAGTTTTTATTAATCACATTCAATTTAATTAAATGTAATAATCCATGTAAATTTAATGTTAAGTGTAATAATCTATATAAATTTAATGTTAAGTGTAATAATCCATAAAAATTTAATGTTAGGTGTAATAATCCATAAAAATTTAATGTTAGGTGTAATAATCCATTTAAATTTAATGTTAAGTGCAATAATCCATATAAATTTAATGTTAAATGTAATAATCCATATAAATTTAATGTTAAATGTAATAACCTATATAAATTTAATGTTAACTGTAATAATCTATATAAATTTAATGTTAAGTGTAATAATCTATATAAATTTAATGTTAAGTGTAATAATCTATATAAATTTAATGTTAAGTGTAATAATCTATATAAATTTAATGTTAGGTGTAATAATCCATTTAAATTTAATGTTAAGTGCAATAATCCATATAAATTTAATGTTAAATGTAATAACCTATATAAATTTAATGTTAAGTGTAATAACCTATATAAATTTAATGTTAAGTGTAATAATCTATATAAATTTAATGTTAAGTGTAATAATCTATATAAATTTAATGTTAAGTGTAATAATCTATATAAATTTTATGTTAAGTGAAATAATCTATATAAATTTTATGTTAAGTGTAATTATCCAAATATATTATAAGTGTAATATTCCATATATAATATTCATTTGGAACTACACCAATTCCAATTAAGTGGAAATTTAAATCTACATTTAATGGAACTTTTAGATAACTTTGCTTGATAACTTTATTAGATAACTTTTGCTTGGAAACAAAGACGAATGGATTTTGTAGAATAAGAAAAGAATATACAATAAATGTCATAATCTAACATCATCTTTCTTTGATACTGTCCTATTTTTATAAGTTTCTTGAACCATGCAACTGAATATTTTTTTTCCCAAGATAAATTACAAATTGCGGATCAGTAGGATCGATTCTATATAAACATTAACAAAATTGTGCCTTTGGGAAGGAACTTGGTAAAACACAATGAGCCTAAATGGCTTATAAACATATACAATCACATTTATGTAAAAAATCTAAAATTTTTTAAAAATAATTTTTTTTTCAATTTTAATGATATCCCACTTCTATATACTCGAAAGTCACATCTCGTGAACCGACGTTTGCTAACCATTAAGTGACTTGAATCTTTTGAAATAGATCAGCAATTTTTATCAAATGGAATGAATCTCCTAAAATTGTAATATAATGAAGCTTACAAATATTCTGAATCGAAAATAGGTCACCTACCTTTTGTATTTATAAAATTACGGATACTGATGAAACAAAAGTCCTCTTCGAAGGACATTCTATATGTTCTTCTCGAAAAAAAAAAAAAAAAAAAAAAAGAATAATATCAATTTTCCAGGCAAAACGTCAGAATAATCAATCAATCAATAATCATGCAATATTAGAAGTCAATTAGTGCCTGCCGTGAGGATTTCGAATGACGACTGTCTATTGACGCTGCTCGATTCAATGCTACTAAACTTCAAAAGACAAATTTTTAGCCTCTACGGCTTCACGGTAGATAGAGAATCACTGCTGTTAATTTTTAATCGGATGTACTGTTCGTTTCATTCACCTGAGACGACCACTTTTCGACGATTCTATCTCACTAAGGGATGAGAAGCGGAAGGATGAGAGCATTTCCGGAATTCTACATCACCCTTTTAACCTTGATTTCCACCCTATTCCGTTTATTTTCAATACGAGTCTCATTAGCGCTGTATAGGAAAAAAAAGTTTCAAAATTTAAACTTGTGCATAAAAAAGAAATTTCTAGCTTAAATTCTTATAGCGAAAGAGAGTCATCTTTCTCTTTTAACCTCTTCATCGTCTGTAACGCGTCTAGCGCGTACAAGCGAAACTTCTGTAAGGCGGCCGTAACGCGATTCAAGCGTTCTTCTTCATTTTAAAACTTTTAAACGTTTGAAACACTTTGTAAATGTTTACTTGTTTGAGTTTTTATTTTTGTTTGTTCTAATGCGGCGGAAAACAGAGGAAAAATAAATTTTTGTGGACAGGAGAGGACGGCTAAAGGGTTAAATTTTCGAGGTCCGTATTCAGGTTCCGATTCCAACTTAGAACCGTCATGTAAGCGCGGACCCCGCGGTCGTTAAATTCGTCGGGACCAAATGTACTCCCGCTGGTGTAAAGTGGTTATTAGAGGGGGTGCCAGCTCAGGTGTAGTCCTCATCATTTCATCGCGGTTCAAAATGACGAGGTCCGTCCCAAAATAGCCCTACTGTTGCTTTAAAACTGGATGTTAGTACAACTAACTAAACGAGGTCGGTAAACCCGCGCGTTGATTCAAACAGGATGCACATTTAGTTAAATCAAACGAAATTGCTATGAGAGACAACTTGCAATTATTTTATGGTATCGGATTAAATCTTTTCTAGTTATTCATTGTCAAGGAAAATTAAATTTAGAAACGTTCGAATGCGTATGAAAAAGACACTTCTGGCAAATTTTGTTTCCTTTAAAAGGAAACCTCGGCAAATTTTCCATGTCGTATAAATTTTTTAAACCATGGTTGTGTGGTTGACGGAATAGTAATTTCTTAAGCTGATGAATGATAAAGTTCTACGCACTTCACGTATGCTATGCGGAAAAAGAATCCGGTGTCACTGATCACA
Source organism: Argiope bruennichi (assembly GCF_947563725.1). Classification (NCBI taxonomy): domain Eukaryota; kingdom Metazoa; phylum Arthropoda; class Arachnida; order Araneae; family Araneidae; genus Argiope; species Argiope bruennichi. The sequence continues at coordinate 62,017,552 of NC_079151.1, read as the reverse complement.
ATAGTAACAATTCGAAAGAATGCCCCTGAGTATTGCAAATCACTTCAACACTAATATATACTTGCTCGGAAAGACACTCGGCAATTTTCTTCTTTTCGTTATTCCCGGCATTCAAAGGAACACTTTTACGGTCCTTAAACTACGACCCGAGAGAACACATAATGTCAGGTTTGTTCCCGCTAAAATGCCAGCCTTGGTTTTCCGACTTATTCGAACGTAAAAACTTACTCATTATGCAACAGTTTGGAAAAAAGAAGGCGGCAGTATTGTGTTCGGGAACGGACAATTAACAATTCCGGGCATAGGAGAAAAACGATTCCGGGAAAATAGGTCGCGGACCTTGAAAAGAAACGTATGGACGGACAGAAGCCCTGTATTCTTTTCTCTCTCTCTCGATAACCGAGTCTCTTGTTGCTAAGCGAGAGAGGAGTTTCCTACTCTGTGGCGATGTTATTTTGATGAGGTGAATTAAACAGCAGGGCTTGCGCATCGCACAGAGGCAGGTGGACGTATCAAGGTTCGCTAAGATGAATGTTTCGTTTCGAACTAAATTTGGATGGGAATGGAAATTAGAAATCATTTGTTTCTGCAGTAGTGTCTTTCAAAAATTTAATCTTCACAGAACGTATTTAGCTATTTTCCGTTGTTGTTTTCTTCTTAATACTGTAGCACTGTTCGCATGGTAGATTTCTGACTACGCAATGGTCTAAGAGAGACCACTGATAAGCAGATTAAAACCTATTAATGTAACTGTCAAATAAATTTCAAAAAGAAATTCTGTGAATTAAAAACGTTTTATGATTACAACGCGTGTTTACAATGAATTATTATAATAATTATTTCATGCATTTAAAGTATAATATATTCAAATATTAATTATACATTAAACCGTTCGTTATATTCTATTTGACTGTCTTTTATTATTATCTGTCCTTTATTACTAATAAAAAAATTAAACAAAAATAAATCATTGTAAATCTGCAAAATGCTAAAATAAACCGCTGATTATTTGGAGAGAATATCTCTTAATATTTTGAATACCCAGTTGAGAACTAAATCTTTGTGTTGCCACTCGAGTTTGGAAGAGAAATATTCATTCATTCTATTACTCAGTAAATTTCAATAAAATGGCTGAATAATGTCAGGATAATTATTTTCGCTAGCTTTTTACTAGCCAATATTAAAAAACCTAAAAGAAAAAAAGTAACAAACTTTTCAATATCCTATTTGAGATCATATTTAGTTGAAAAAGACACTTAAGCCTTCTTCATTAATAAAAAGAGAATACAACAAAGAATTTAGCTATTTTTTAAAAAAAATATTTTAATTATTTTCACTTTATTTCCTTTTTGATCTTGGCACTTAGAACATAAAAATGAGAAGTATATTCGATATTGAATTACTATCTCATTTCTTTTGGATTTTGATGCCAATGTATATCGTTGTATGTATTTGATAATGTATATCGTTTTATGTATGTTATATTTCAATGAAGAAAAATCAAGCTATCGATGTATGACTTATCTTACCCGTCAGATAAAATTTATTATATTTACACGAAGCAAAAGATAAAAATGAATGGGATAGACGTTATTTATAATCGGGATATATCACTTGACTGTATACAATACAGCATGTAATTTTCTTGTTATATAATAGTTTTGCATCAATTTCTTCAAGGGATTTATTTTGGGTGTGTGTGGCAGGAAATTCGAATAGAATTCTGAATTTTTCAACTTTATTTTGGTCTAATAAAAACTATGATATAAGGTATGAAATTTCAGCAAGCATTGATTTAAAAATTGATTTTGTACTTAAAACATCATTTGTAAAATTTAAAATATCGATGTTGTTTAAAAAAGAGGAAAAAATCATTGTCTTTTTTATTAATGTAAATTGTGCCATGCCTATGTCCATTCTTTTCTTAATTAGAAAGAAGTTCCGTCAAAAAATGTTTTAATAATTTTACTATATAAAATTCTTAATTCATAAATTTTGTATTAAGATTGATGTAATTTGAATTAATCATATTTTACAAAGTATAATAATCGGAAAATGAAGCATGAGCCATCGAATAATAAAGGCATGAGTCATCGAAAAATATCAAATACGGGAATCGGCATTCAAAGTGGGTAGTAAAAAACGTAAAATACTAGAAAACATTCCAAATTTAATATGTTTGAATATAGATACCGAATTAATATCATCTAATTTTATTTCTAATCACATTATTGAAAATACTTCTGTTGCGAGATTATGTCAGTATCTTTAAATGTAATTTTTTTTTCCCAATATATTTTGGAAAGTTTAATCCATTTTGCGTGATTGACTATGACATAAAAATCTAACTGTCGATAATAAAATTTTATATTACAAATAAATAAATATTCTCACACAATAGCCTAAAATTTGCGATAGCAGATTTCAATTTTCTTTTGACTTTGTTTTAAAAATTATATCTTAAAGGATAAATATTATCTATGGGTTCCAAAGACAGGTGAAAACTCAATTTAGTTAATTTCATTAACTCACTTTGAAGTTACTGGTTTTTCGAATCTTGGAATGCAATATTTTATTGACAGATAACGCGTAAAAGTTATGACGATGATTCAAATTGAATATCCTATCTTATCCTAGAATGCATGACTTTTTATTTCTTACAAAGGAAATATATGTGCTTTGAATAGATACATATAATAAGGGAAAAATATTTAAAAAAAATGTAATTATTAATGTATTCCAGTGACTTAAATCGCATAATAACAATTATGCAATAAAAATAGAAGTTCATTTTTATCAATATATATTTTTTTTACAATGCAAAATAAAAAAAACATATTTTGATAGCACTTTTAGTATTAGAACTACTCATACAACAACCATCTTAGTATTTTCCGAAGTTAAAAGTTTAAATCTAATTCTAGCAATGCTATTGCCATATATCGGTCTTTTCTATAAATATTTATCAACAAGGATTTAAAATAGAATTTAGAAACATTGATTATTGTTCTTTAGAACAGACATGTAAAGTTTATAAATGAAAATAAAAACGTGTAGATTGTGCATCGTGTAGCCAAATGCTACACGATGCAGTGTAGGGTTAACATTTTTCTTTCTACTTTGAATGAAGAAAAAGAATTCCATTTTAATCCATATTTTTTTTCCTTCAAATAAGATTATTTAACGTATGCTCAATGTAAAAATTGTGGGATTAGAGTTAATCTGGGTAAAAGGTTTGAATATGCGTGCATTTAAATCATTAAAATATATATTCTGATCATTTCTGTACCGAATAATATCCAAGAAAATATTAATAATTCATGTGTTCTATTGATAATAATCTTTTTGGATAGAGCTACGTTTTTCATAATGGCACAAATTGAATTATAATTTAGATCTTAATAAAAAAAAAAAAAAGGTAAGGGGGGGGAGCTTTAAAATTAATATACTCAAAATTCATTTAAAAGCAGCATTCATTCCAAATGTCGTTCGCAAGTGTACATGTAGTAATGCAGATTCGTAGCATTTTACTTTTCTATGTAAGACAAAAATTTAGAGATGAACACTACAGCATTTTTTTCAGGCCTCACACGTGACTAACTTTTGAAGAATTAGATGATAAATTAGTTCTAATTGACGGTCACATATGAAACGAATGATGGATTGTGAAATAACTGGCCTGAAGAGATGGACTTCGGCGATAAGGCAACGTTCTTTACTTCTTTTCTGTTGGCTTAGATTCAAGATGAAAGGAACTCGAAAGTGAAGTGATTTCGAATGCATATTTACTCGGACATCTTCAATGGCGAAAGTCTTGTCGAATTATTTTTTAAATTATATGTCTGCAGAATTATTTAACTAGGGGATTTAAAATTTATCGTCTTGTTTTGGCACTTTGGCACTTTCAAAATGACAGATTGATTGGGTGTTTTTTTTTTTTTTTTTTTTTTCTTCTCTTCTTTGTATGCAAGATCACATTTACAGAGTATGGATGTTCCAGATTTCGTCTGTATTGAAAAATTATTTTGCTGCTAGAAATTTCTGAACAAATGTGGATTAAAAAGCAAATGTATATTTATTTCGTAATGCTGAAGAAGTGACATGATGTGGAATTGGGAATAATTCATAAAAGTTATGTCCTCAATATAGAAACAAATCATTCTTCGTATAATTTGTTTATCCACAATTTATATTCCTCTTTGACGTAATATTTCATTTGTTTTCAAGAATACGAAAAATAAAAATATTCAGTTAATTCAGTTAACATAAAAAACTTTTTTTTTCCCTTTAAATGTATTTTTTTTTCTCTTCCTTAGCTTAAATTTTAGCGTAAATGATAAAGCTCGCTGTTTTCGTTAATGTTCTGTTTCCCATTGGTATTTAAACAATCACAATAGCTAAACTATCAATACTTGTTAGATATTTTTTTTTATTTTCTACAACTTATTTGAGACATTATGATGTTTGCATAGCATATCAGTTTGATTATCCAGATGGGACTTCATTTATACAAGTTTGTTTGTGGCTATTCTTCGATTGTTTTAATTATTCAGCAGGGAAAGGGGATTAAATTAACTATTGATTTCTACTTTTTCTAGGCAATTGAATCAATCTCAACTACTTATTAAGTGTACTAATAAACTCTATAAAAATTAAACAGTCCCTCTTGCGGGTCTAAGCTTAGCAAATTTGAATTACACGAATCGGAGAGAAAAAAAATTATGAGTTCTCCTTTTCGGCTGCGTCCTTAATCAGAATTATTTAATAATAATAATAATAATAATAAAACTGGTTGGTACCTAGTGCGGTTTAGCATCAAAATTGATCGGTGAAGTTAAGTTAGCTAGTGGAAATTTCCCACATTTTCCTCAAATGCCTTTAGGCTAGTTTCCCATGAAAGTTTTCTAGGAAGTCAACCTACCTCCATATACATATATAGAATCTATTTCCTCGGGCACTCTTTATATGCTTCATTGTCGTTCTGACCAATAAAAGTTACCACACTTCTCAATTTATGAAGGCTTGGTTCGATATCCTATACCAATTGAACTTAGTCTCCATCAAGACTACTTTAAACGAATCGTATGTTCTGGTGGGGTGTTAAAATGGACATCCTTGAAAATAGCAATCATTACCTGCGGAATTGCTCCCAGAAGTAGAGTAGAGATAGATACTTTAGGAATGAAATATGTTTCTTAGTAAATATTACACATTTTGCATTTATGCACAGTATTTACATAATAGACTAATGCCAACCATAACAATCTTGATTTAGAGTTTGCATTGTTGCATTAGTATAAAGATATGGATTTTGCATTGTTGCATTAGTCTAACGATTTGGAGTACGCATTGTTGCAATAATATAATGATTTGGAGTACGCACTGTTGCATTAGCCTAATGATTTGGAATATGCATTATTGCAATAACAATAAAGAAATCTGAAATTTGTGAGATTTTCTGCAAAAATGATAGTTTTTCAGAAATTTGACTGCATTGGTCAAATAAATAAAAAATGCCTAGTTTATTATAATTTTTCTTCCCTACACCTTTGTAAATTTTGTTTGTAAATATTAATTTCCTATTATTCATTTTTCTTAAATTTTAATTGGTAATTAAAACTTTATTGCTAAACACATTATAAAAGCTTTCAATTGCCTCAAGAAGTAATTTTTAAAAACAATTTTTTTAATTAAATGACAATTTTATTAATTAAACGACTATTATATTTCAATTTAAACAAAGCATTGTTAATGATACACACAACTTTAGTGACTGCAATTAGAAGAGTGTATAATTAAAACAGCTCTTCAATCTATTCTAACACTTCATTCAATCTATTCTTCATTCTTGCCATTCAAGCTTAGCCTTATTTATTTCAACAATAATATGCCTGTTCGAGGCTTATTTTCAAAATACATCCCAGAATCCATTTTCCCTGCTATCCCAGAAATCCAAGCGCTCTAATAAATATTCGAAATCCATCCAGCTCATAAGGAAGAGAAGGGGTGCCTCTAAATTTAATTAATAATCCACCAGCAAGACAATGAAACGTGCCTCAATCAAAACAATAAGACGAGACCCGCCGCAAGACAGCAGACAGGTCTGAGAAAAATAAGCAGCTTTAATTCTGACATAATCCTTCCACTAGAGTAATACCGCAATCATTGTCATTTAACGTTGTCTCGTATTCTGAAAAGTCAATTAATATGTTAATTCTCATCGATTAATGCTCTCCACTTAGCTAATTAAAGGTAGCGAAGATCTTCATTAATATCTTGGGCAAGCGAGAGGGTGAATTTTTGAAAGCTGAGAACTCATTGATGGAGTTAATGAGATAGGAATCTTCCTTTTAAAATGAGCGACGTCCTCACCAGTTTTCAACGCCACGCTTGTTGCTGCAGACAGACTGATGGATTCATCGTTATTTTCAGATTCGAAGAATAAATAGGGTGAAGAGAATGTAAATGGCGGAAAGGCGGGTTGGGATTCAATAGTGATGTTAAATGAAATGATTCATGTTTTGTGTTGTGCAAAAACAGATGTCATTTTGGTGAACATAGGAGTGAATCGAAAGATCGTTGTGCATTGGTTACCTGACGAAGTTGAAATCTGGTGAATGACAGTTCTTTAATAGAATGTAATGCCTCCTTATTTGAAGGAAGTTGTATAACATAGTATGACTGTGCTCGGAGCATCTTCAATAGTTAATATAATTCTGAAAGTTTTTTTTATATTCCTCAATTTTTTATTTCATGAAGCTCACATCGAAGAATTTTTGGGTATATTAAATTTTTCCAAAAATCTAACCTTTGCGAAATGGTATTTATCAAGTTGTTTACATTTCTTAGATTTCTCAAATCAAGATTTCTTGTATTAATTTTATTAAAAAATATCCGCTTTCAATTTAGTGGTAAATTGGTAGCAACGATTTTAATAAAATCACTGAATAGCTAATTAAATTTCATTAATCGTAAATTTGTTTTAGTTAAAAAAAAACTTCTTTGTTTCCAAAACGATCCATAGGTTTAAATGAAATCCATATAAATAATCCATCCGTTTCATTAAAAATTTTTATTTAATCAGTGGAAATAGAGGTTGTTATATTTGTAGAAGCGTTTGAATTTAAATAATAATAAATTATTTATTAAATTATTTAAATATAAATTATTTATTAAATTATTTAAATATAAATTATTTATTAAATTATTTAAATATAAATTATTTATTAAATTATTTAAATAATAAAATTTATTAATAAATTTAAGAAGTAATTAATTAATTGTAAATTGTACTATTTTTATACTTGAATATTTTCGTTATTTTCATATCTTTGTTGCTTTTTTTCTACCATTTAAAGAAAATTTGAAATGCCTATGTGTAATGGATAGCAGAATATGTAAAATTAATTTGTATTCATTTATCAAAAATATTAATAAAAACTAAGCTTTTTTAAATGTGCGAATGGATTTATCATTGTTTCTATCGTGCCTATAATATTCTACAATGTAGTGAAATTTAGCGAGTCCGAAATGCTAAAACTTTTAACAGATTTTGACTAATAACTATATTATTAAATTCTGGTTTTGTGATTTATTATTAAATCCTTCATATTTTAGATTATTTAATAAACATAAATGCAACGCGGAATTTATTTAAAAAAACAACAACATTAAGAATTGTTTCCGCAGTTGAATTTGATTATCATTTCCACAAAATAGAATTTTACTTTAGATAAAACAGCAACAAAAATTGAGTTGTCAAGGTATTAAACATAGAGGAAGTACCGAGAAAATTAAATTGAATATTGAAATAGAATCCATTTGTAAAATATACGATAGAAAAAAAAACTACTTCTTAAATTAAAAATAAATTGAATAAATCTATTGAAATGAAATAAGAGCTGTATTTGTAAGCTTCTTTTAAAATTTAAGCTCTCTTTTTAAGTTACAAGCAAACTTAATTCACAAAGAAAATTTCGATCCATATTAAATATCACCCGAATTTTGAAATAAAGCTTCATAGAAAATCTAAAAAATCCTATCTCCTTGTTAAAGCATCAGATATTGAATACCAAATATTGAAACCATTCCCGTATAATAAATAGTGTCTTTTTATCTTTATGTAAGTTAATGAATACGGTTGCTAGGCAACTGAGATTCCACAGTGTACTTTCCCAAATATTTCCCTTTGATATTTCTGAGAAAATTACTTTTCGGCTGACAAATTTATGCATTAATATTTCTCTCTGAAAGCCAAGAATCATTGTGGGTAAAATAAATTTTCTAGAATCTGAGATTTGAGAAAAAAAAAAGTAAATGAATGTATTTTTATGAGATTATTGATTAGAAATAATTTCTAGAAATTTTCAAAGTTGTTCGAAATATTTTTTAATATTATAATAAATTAAAGGATAGTGAATAGGAATAGTAAAATGTGAAGCAAATTTGATTGAAGTGCATTTATTTATTTATAAGATAATGAGAATATTTGCTGAATTTATATTTTTAAAAATTTGAAAATATCATGGTAGCTGTGTTATTGATGTCATATTAGAAAGTTTATTTCAATTCTATTTGTGATAGAAAATAATGCTGGGTTGACTTAATTTTATAATCTAGGAATGAATAACCTTCAATTATTCAAAACCTCCTAACCAAAACAATATCATGTTCTCACATGATAACATATTTCTTAAATTATTTTTCAAAATTTGATTTTAAACTCATACTATCAGTTGACACAACATCAAAATTTTTTTTATATAATTCTATTTTTTAATATGGATTCGTAACTTAAGATGCTCCCATGGTCCCATCTCTTTAGAACAAATGTATGTTGAAATATCAAAGTCCTCCGGAATACAAGTAAAATTTCTGTTCATAGATAATTTATTGATGCATTCATTTTCAGCAGTCCAGTTTGACGTATTAATAAATGTCTTGGTGAATTAATAATGTCTGTTTACTTTCTATTATGAAATTTTCGAACAAATGGTGATCATCAATTTTGTATTTTTGCTTCTTCTATTTTCTCATTATCGAATTACTGTGCTTTATACAGTGTGGCCAAAAATGACTTTAGTGACTTATGGTTAAATTGCAGTTCGTAATACAGTCGCCTAGTTTCCTACTTCTTTTAAAATGTCTTGTCAAAGAAGTTAAAAGAAGTAGGAAACTAGGAAATCCTAGAAGCTGTACAGTTTGAGGCAAACTTTGTTTATTCCAATATGTTACGAACAAAATTTGTAATAATAATTTATTAATAGTAAGGTAAATGTTTCTTACTAAATATTTCCCATATCATTAAAAATGAAACCCATGATGTTAAAAAATATCTAAAGCATATATGCAACTTACTAATCTATGCATAAGTTTATCGAAACATCATTCTTGGTTATTTCATAGACATTCTTGATTATTAAGCTCCATTTATATCATACTGTTCTAAAATTCGATATTTTGAGTTAAGGAAGGGATCAAAAGAAGGAATACGTGTTGTTGAAACTGCCAAGTGAAGTCAGTGATTCTTAGGTAAATAGCAGTAGGTTAAATGGGGTGTAATAGGGGTAACCATCTTTTTTTTTTTTTTTTTACATAATTACTTGGCACGCATGCAGCTGGCAGCAGAACCCCCTCTTTCAACATTTGTCGGATAGCTTACTCAATATTTTGAATACTTCTTCAGCAATCTTAAACGAATTCACAAAAAAACATAAGGATATTCGAAATTCTTTACAGACCAACTGCTTTTCAGTGGTTTTCGTGAATTTTCTTAATATATATGTATGAGGATTGACCTAAACTATTTTATTATAAAAAGAAAAACGTTAAGATTGCGTCTGTAATCATTGCCTTGAAAGAGTTTTTATCCAAGGTTTGGCGAGATAACCAGATTTTTTTTCCCCGCCAAAACGTTGCAATGCGTATGTTACCTCGAAAGTTTCTTTTTTCGTAGAAAGTTGGCCAATTTCTCATCTAAAAAATTGTGGTTCAAAATATCTTGGATTTACCAGTACACAGGAGGGGAAATGAATTAAGGGTTGAGAGTGGTTGGTTTGCTGTTGGTAAATATATCTGATATTCCCGGAACAAAAGTTTATTTTATTTAAAACTTTAGACACCAGGAAACTAAATGCTCATATATCAAATTTTATAATATTATCTAAACATACAGAAGTTTTGGTGGGAAATCACTGTTTTAGGATGTACTCAAAAGTTTTGCTAATTAGCATTATTATTAACAAAATTAATACATTTTTCATACTGAAAGAGGTTTTCTTATACTTATCTAGTTTCAGGTACTTTATTGCCCTAAGCAGTGCGCTGTTTTAATTTGACATTTCAGTCTGTCTATGTGATAGAGAACAATGCTGGATTAACTTAATTTTATAATCTATGCTTTAGAATTGGAGGTTCTCGATTTCAAAACCCGGTGCCTTGTATTTGAAACTGATGTAAAAACTCAGTGCACTTATCCGATTTCTTGCCACTATTTATCTTCCCGACATTCTTGGATATAAGAAGAGCTGGAATCGTCATATGGTCACTCTATATGTACTAAATATCATAATTAAGGTTCCGAACTTTTGAAAAAAAATGGTAAAAAATGGTCGCTAATGAATTTCTAGAAGCAGCAGAAACGTGGGTGGCATGCGTGCATCAAACACGAAGCAATCCCGATGCCGATAAGGTGTCGGAAAAGCAATTTTTTAAAAAAAAAAAAAGATATTGTGGTCAAACGTTTTTATTTCTTTGTTGTTGGAAATTTTCCGATGAAAGCATTTAAGAATGGCTCGTCATCAATGGCTAATGTTTCGCCACTCAAAATTATCGTTCGTGTAATTTCAAAACGGAATGTTAATATTCTATTCGTGATTGAAAATCGTAATTTCTATTCTTAATTCCGTCGAAGTCAGTTGTAAGTACAAAACTGCTACATAAGTGGTGTAGCGACGAGGTGGCATAGCTTGCCCAGGGTCGACATAAAAGCAAAACTTAAGTGTATTCAAGTATCATTTTAGTACTAATTCTAAAAAATAGGGACATAAAATAAATCAATAAAAACATATGTTAGGGGCCATTTGTACTTGCTAAGCCACTGATGATGATGATAATTAAAGATGCAAAATATATTCCGGGTGTCACTTATTTTTGATTTGTCACTATCTTCACACTGAATTTATAAAAATTCGCATATCCCTATACATATAAGGATACAATATATAAATGAGTCACTTCTGTTACAATCTTTCGTTTTTTGTCTACTCATAAATATACTAAATCACACTCTATAATCTTCGTGCAGTTTTTATGCATATTGTATATCTAACGAATCAAATCACTCTAAACCACCTTTGCTAAATTCTTATTTCGAATGACTTTTTTCGATATACTGAAAAGGATGTAAAATTATAAACGTTATTTTTTTTTTCTGTCTTCTTGAAATGTACAGAGCGTTTAATATTGTTTGCTACTAGTAGATTTTTAACCGCTTGAGTGCCAAGGAGTAGCAGTCGTACATTAGGTCTGTTTGAAACGATGCAATGTTTGCTATCTAATTAATTTATTGCTTTTAGTAATTTTTTCCCTATGCATATGCAGTAAATAACATATTTTAGATATGTATCCAAAAAGGAAAAAAAAAATCTTTTTGGCTCTAAAACTGCTAAACTTTTTACTTAGGAGATTCCTGAACTACAGAAATTCCTTTACGTCTCACTTTTTACTTTCTCGCATATGAAGTAATGAGAAAACATAGTAATCGTCAAAAAATTCGAACTCGAAATTTCGACTAATCTGCGCGTTTTAGACCTAACTCTCTGAGTTCGAAAAGCACATTATTGGAAAATGTCCGTCTGACTGTCTGTGATAAAGATAACTCAAAACATTTTGAACCAGACGGTTGAAATTTGATATAAGATTTTTTATATGAAATGTTTAGATTTTTATCAAATTTTGAGCGAAATCTATTCACAGGAAATCTGTCTGTCCGGTCTGATAAACTGTTTACTTCCTATTATGAAACTTTCGAACAAATGTTGATCATCAGTTTTGTATTTTTGCTGCTTCTATTTTCTCATTATCTAATTATTGTGCTTTATACAGTGTGGTAAAAAATGACTTTAGTGACTTAGAAACAAACTAAATCAAGCCAAAGTATGGTTAAATTACAGTTCATAATAAAGTTGCCTAGTTTCCTACTTCTTTAAAAAACTTTTGTCAAAGAAGTTAAAAGAAGTAAGAAACTAAGAAATCCTAGAAGCTGTACAGTTTGAGGCAAACTTTGTTTACTCCATTATGTTATGAACAAAATTTGTAATAATAATTTATTAATAATAAGGTAAATGTTTCAGATTAAATATTTCCCATATTTATTAAAAATGAAACCCATGATGTTAAAAAATATCTAAAGCGTATATGCAACTTACTAGTCTATGCATAAGTTTATCGAAACATCATTCTTGTTATTTCATAGACATTCTTGATTATTAAGCTCCATTTATTTCATACTGTTCTAAAATTCCATATTTTGAGTCAAGGAAGGGATCAAAGGAAGAAGTGTTGTTGAAACCGCCAAGTGCAGTCAGTGATTCTTAGGTTAATAGCAGTAAGTTGAATGAGGTGTAATAGGGGTAACCATCCTTTTTTTTTTTTTTTACGTAATTGCTTGGCACGCATACAGCTGGCAGCAGAACCCTTCTTTCAACATTTGTCGGATGGCTTACTCAATATTTTGAATACTTCTTCAGCATTCTTTAACAAATTCACAAAAAAAAAACATAAGGATATTCAAAATTCCTTACAGTCCAACTTCGTTTCGGTAGTTTTCGAGAATTCTCTTAATATATATGTATGAGAATTGACCTAAACTATTTTATTATAAAAAGAACAACTTTAAGATCGCGTCTTTAATCATTACCTTGAAAGAGTTTTTAACCAAGGTTTGGCGAGTAACCAGATTTTTTTCCGTCAAAACATTGCAATGCGTATGTAACCTCGAAATTTTCTTTTTTCGTAGAAAGTTGGCCAATTTCTCATCTAAAAACTTCTGGTTCAAAATATCTTGGACTTAGAGTACACAGGAGGGGAATGATTTAAGAGTTGATAGTGTTTGGTTTGCTGTTGGTAAATATAGCTGATATTCTTGAAACAAAAGTTTATTTTATTTAAAACTTTAGACATCAGGAAGCTAAATGCTTATATAGTAAATTTTATAATATATTCTAAGCTTATGGAAGTTTTGGTGCGATATCGATGTTTTAGTACGTGCTCAAAAGTTTTGCTAATTAGCATTATTATTAACATAAATATTACATTTTTTTATATTGAAAGAGGTTTGCTTATACCTATCTAGTTGCAGATACTTTAGTGCCCTAAGCAGTGCGCTCTTTTAATTTCACATTTCACTCCGTAATTTAATTTCACACTTCAGCACATTTTTAACATGCTAATGATTTAATTTTGGTTGTTGAAGTACAAGTGAACTGAATAACTCGAAAGCGGAAAGAGCTACATAAATAAAATTTGGTATACAAGTTTAGTATTTAAAATAAATTCTCATCCATTTTCGAACTAAATCTGTTCAAAGAATTAACCGCCTGTTGAAGCATCCTTTCGCATGCATGCAAAGGCAATTATTCATAAGTGAAATGAAATTCGTTATACGATCTTATGTTTGCCAAATGTTTGTTTCAATCGGTCGGAAAAAAAGTCATCCAATATACATATCCGTACAGTAGATTCAATAAAAAGGCTAGATTCCTGTTAAAGATCCATATTTTATAATAAATATTCATCAATGCTTTACAAGGTATTCTCAGTCTTACTTAAGGTTGAAAATTTTATGCGGCGTGAGAGGAAATAATGCGAGAAAATTTTGTGCTGATTACTCCTGTTAATTAGCTGATTATTTTATAAGATGATGGTTAAGAGAAGTATAAATATCCACCAGTAATTTTATAGACCTTCATACTCATATATACGTCTTTTTAGACGTGTATAGTTTTACCCAAAGTTAAAGTTAATGTATTTAACACTAAAATAACCAGTAGAAGAGGTCTTCACAAAGCTTTCTCGCATACTATCTAATAAAGGTATTAACCCAGAGAACGCCTTGCATGGTGTTGGTTTACAATAGTTACGAAATATTAAACTTTAGCATGAATTTAGCATTTTTACTGAATCTATCGTGCTAACCTAGGCGAATTTTTTTCTCGTGATTATCCATGGCATGCCGTTAATAGCATCCGGAAACCAAATTTATTTTTAGACGTGTTTTTCCCTATCGATTAAAACAAAGAAATTGTCACTTTATGTCACATAATCCTATATCAAATGTATTAAATTTAAGTCATTGCAGTTTTGAGTTATCGCGTTTACATGCTTCAGAAAATACAGACCGAAAGATGTTTAACCCTTCGTTAGATTTGGTTCAAAATTTGATAGGTGTCTAGACTATAGATGCTAAATTTGAATATCGAATCTATCACGCTCTCTTCGTTTTATAGTTGCCACGTTAACTTATATTCGAACAGCCAGATATGCTTCAGATAATATAGACGTTCAACATTTGGGTGGATTTGACTAAAAAATTAGTGGATGTTTACACTATAGATGTAAAATTTGTGCGCCAAGTTTTATCTATCTAGCTCCCTTCGTTTTGTAATTATCACGCTAGCTTATATTCGAATAGCTGGAGAGATAGGATTTCTCTGAATGGATTTTGTTCAAAATGTGACAGAAATCTACAAATTTGTTGTAAAGACCGTATACTAAATTTGAACCACCTAGCTCAAAGTGTTTCCGAGTTATGTTTGTCACAGACAGACAAACAATTTCAAAAATGTATTTTTCAGATTTATGTATGTCTAAAACGTGGAGATTCGTTTAAATTTCGAGTTCGATAATTGAGTACGATAATTCGATAATTGAGTTCAGATAATTGAGTTTCTGTAAGTATTGACCAACTCTGCTTCAATAAATTGTCTTTGGCATTGAAATATTAGGTAATCTATCAAAATTTCTTTGCTTCTTTTTAAGCGATTTCGTCTGATACATGTTTTCAATAGCTATTTAAAGTTATTTTTTTTATTGTTCTTTTCCCATGACTCGATTTGGCGGGAAAAACCCAAAGCCGCTCCAACAATAAAAAGGTAGAAAGAAAAATCTATGTGAAGCGCGTTTCCAAGTCAAAGAACTTTGTTTTGAATTATTTGATTTTCCTGGATGCTGTCCAAGAAGGAAGGATTTTGGCCTCTGCTTCAAGTACATTCTGGTTTCTTGAGGTTGAGAAATAAATGTATTTTGGTAGCAACGATACTTCAAGCAGTGGCAGACAGATCGGAGAAGCGGACAGGATTTCGTCCCGTCTGAACAATGGGGGGATGCGTCAAACTCGCTTTCATTTTATTGCCCACTGTTTGATTTACTGACTGATATTAAACAAATGAAAGTCGAGGCTCAAAAACAACCACTTCGTCTTAAACTGTTTGAAAATTCTAATCGTGTTACTAAGGTCCTTATCCGAAAAGACCCGATTTTTTTTAACTTCAACCCGGAATGTCGTTGATATAGGGTTGCCAAGTCGGAACAAACAATCAACAATTGCGATGTCTGATCATTTATAGTAATGGAATCTAACATACAGGTGAAACTAACCTTTGAACTGGTGTAAGCATATATATCCTGGTGATATTTCGAAAATCAGACAGATACGAGTGCGTAACATAGTTGGGATGTCTCATGCCAGGATTGTTGATCAAAGCTATTATAGACAAACAAGTTTTGCTCCACTTTTTTTAATTTTTCAGCTTCAGAAACGGAAATTTATTAGAAACTCTACTTCAATTTTTATTTTGTTGCATTCAGGATTTTATCAATATCTTAGTTTTTATTCGAACATTGGGAGGCTATGGATATAAAATGTCAAGTTGGAAAATATAATCTAAAAGGAGGATGTTTGATTTTCTATACAAATGGCATTGTTATACAAGCTAATGTATAATGGAAACTAACCCTTGAACTAGTGTGGGTATAGAAATCCGGCGGCATTTCGAACGTCAAAGGCAGTAAACATACTTGAGATAGGGCATGTCGGAATTACTGTGAACGCGTAAACACACTTCATCAGAACTGTCGCAATAAACATGTTTTGATTCTCTTTTTAACTGAGCGACGTTAAACACAAAAATTTGTTAATACCTCTGCTTCATTTTTATTTGCTGCACCTAGCGCGATTATTATTATTATTATTATTATAGGAAAATAAAAAAATATTTACTGCCTTCGATTTTATTTTTCAGAGAAATCTTAAAACTAAACCTGAAAGCTAGCTGTTCGTACGAATGAATATCGGCAAGCATTAGTCGGAATCAGCTTCCTTAAAATTGTAGCAATGAAGAGGTTGATCATATTCAATGAAAATGATATAACTAATTATATATATTACTAAATATATTTCATAACATTTTTTAAAACACATTTTGATTGGTGCATTGAAATTGAAATTTTAATTATTTTCTACTGTTTCGTCTTTTGTTGTCATCAAAAAACACAAGTGTTCAAATTTTCAAATCTTTATAGCCTGGCCAACTATCTAACTAGCATCTATGCAAACATAAAAACAAATTAAAAAAAAGAGGTAAGAGGCTCCAGGTTCAAGTCCCGATTCCACCGAAGAACCGTCATGTAAGCGGGTCTGATTCAAGCTGTATCAATCGGGCCAAACGTTCTCCCGTTGTTGTGGTGTGGAAGTTTGGAGAAGGATTGCCACCAATTATCGTTCTCGTCATCTGACTGCGAATCAAAAGTGCGATTTCGGTCCAAAATAAAGCTAGTGTTGCTTCAAAACGAGCCATTAATATGACTAAATTAAACCAAACGAAATTGAATGTGGCAGATTAAGAAACACTATTAGATTATAAGAGATCTTGCATCAACAGCTCTTTATTGAAAGAACTTAACAAATGAATAATTTTCTTTATTGAAAGAACTTAACAAATGAATAATTTAAATTTTTTCAAAAAATTTAGTCAATATTTTACATTTTTTAGTATGCAAAATTTACAAATAGAAAAGGGAACCAGCTATTCAGGAAATTGTTTGAAACAAGAACGTTTCTTTTTATTTTTTCTGATTAAGTTGTAAATAGTCTGTTTTTCTATTTATGATTGGTTATCTTTATTACCTGGATTGTTAGGGAAATTGGTGTCAGTTTTAGGAAAAGGAAAAATAGTGTTAAGGAAATTAGTGTAGTGATAAGAAACGAAGTGTAAAATGTAAATGGTTAAAATGCATATAGAAATAGACAATTTCTTTCGGTGACAAATAAATTGTTTTCTGATACATTTTTTTTTAAAGCTAAAGTTTAAATTTGTAAAATGCTCTCGATTTTTTTAGGGGGGGGGGGACAAAATATTTCATGTTCATGTTTTCCATCGAGTAGAGAAATTTAAAATGTTCTCAAACTTATGTAAAAACTCTTAAAAATAAAAGAAATAGGCCTTCATAAAAAATAAAAAAAAAAAAAGTTTTCTGGGCTAAAAACTTTGGGTGGAGAAAAATTAGGATGGAAATAATGAGAAAAGGGGTTTTGAGGATAAGTTTCTTTCAACTGTACGTTTTTGGAGCTGCCTTAAAACCACAGAAATGATTCCATGCCAAGTAAGTTACATCATGATTTGATGCGCTGTGAAAAACTTGTCACAATATCTCGATGTAGTGGCTTTAAATATTTATGTAAATAGAGTATGAAAAATAACATACAAAAAATTTTAATTGAAATTCTTATTCAGAACTTTGATTATTCTGAAAATATTAAAAATTTTATTCATTTCATGATATTTTTATAATGCTTAGATTTAAGCTGTCGTAATGCTAACGTCTCGTAAAATTGCTATACCTATCATTGTTAAAAACTCGCTTTCCGTGGTGTAATATTTCGATTTTTTTTCTACGTTTGCCAAATTTCCCTAATTGTATGCATTGTTTACTAAGAAGTTAAAAAAAAAAGTGGCTGAATATAGTTTTAAAGAAAAGAAATAGCACTACTTTCTTTGGCATTTTCGTAAATTTATATGGGCTATTACATTTTATTATCCTGTGCTATGGTGCGAGATACGAGACTGCGATGAACTGGGACTCACCGGTTTGGAGCCGGAAGGTACCAGGCTTGATATTTATTCTATTTCACTAAACTGCTATGTAGGCGAAGGCCGCGGTGACCTGGTGGTAAGGTCTCGGGTTCAGAACCGGAGGGTTTCAGGTTCGAGATCCACCGAAAAATTGTCGTGTAAGCGGGTCTGGTGCACGTTAAATCCGTCGGGGCCTAACGTTCTACCAGTGGTGTGTGTGTGGAGGTATGTCCGCTCAGGTGTCGTTCTCGTCATCTGACCGCGGTTCAAAATGACGAGGTCTATCCCAATATAGCCCTAGTGTTACTTTAAAATGGGTGTTAATATAACTAAACTAGTAACTAGCTATGTAGGCGAGTCCGGTTCACGTCAAATTCATTGGGATCAAATGTCTTCTCTTTGGTGTAGTACAAAAGAAAGGAGAGAAAGATGTCGTCTTCATCGTCAGATAGTCCTAAACTAGACAGTCCAGCGGTCCTAAACTGCAGCCTAGCGCAATGAGTAGATAATCTAAGATGAGTAGATAAAGTCGAAGAATAAATCATTTGAATAAATAATGTTTGAATTAATGCGATAAAAGCATGAAATCCTCATTAAAAAGAATCAGAACAAATATAATTTAATATAGATAACTTCAACTGTAAATCTCGTCTATTTTGCTGCCAGTACTTCCATGAAAATAAAACCAAAAGCTACCATTTCTATCCAGCTGGTTTTTCAACGGCTATTACACATTTAATATTTTTTAAAATGCAGAAATCTTCAAGTTTCTGAGTAGCTATTATTTCTTTTGTTTAACAAAACCATCCTAAATTATGAACATTCGCATCTTTCTGAGTATTATTGTCGTTGCAATTTCTACGACTTTCCTAGAAAAAAATTGCATTAGAAAAGTTTGCTGGTACAATGAGTCGCAACAGCTTTTAATTATTGCCCGTCACTTGAGGTCGAGTGTCCTTCGGTTGGAGGCCAGCACGAAAAAATAAGCGTGAAGCCACACAGTAACGTATTCATCTGCGTTTCGCCCGAACAAAAGCAGCTGCAAAATGTTCCAGAAATGTGCTCTTTCATTCGTCTTTTTTGATTATAATGAATACGGGAAAGCCGAGAGGCACTGTTATTAATTACTAAAATAAGTGAAATTGACGTCAACGCAATGAAAAGGCCGTACTATTCCACGATTTTTTTGAAAAAAGATTTGCTTCGTGTAGTCCATTTGAGATGCAGAAGAAATAAATTGACACTGTTCACGTAAGGAACAGCTTTGAAATTTCACCGGAGATGTAGAACACTAGGATAACTTAAACAGCAGGACAAGTGGACGAAAAAGAATTTAATAACTTCATAATAAGGATCATATTAAAACAAACATTCCTTATTTCAAAATAATATCCAATAAAACATGTTAGAACAATTTAGATTAATTTCCGATTCTTCTATTAAACCCCATAAATTTACTAAAAAATATTATTATTACTAAAAATATTATTAATAGTAAATTATTATATTTTATATCTTTTTTTTTAAATTATAAAATCATTTTTATAAACATCCTTTAATCTTGAAATCATTTCTTTTTAAAATTCTCTACCAGGTGGCGACACGCGCACGAACTCAAAATTTGATTTAATGAGTCGGTTAATCGATAAGGGAGGTTTGAAAATGCTGAAAAAACGAATTGTTGTCAGAACATACAAATTTTCAGAACTTCTGAAGCATGCGAGAAGCAATGAAATGCCGATTTTAAAATTCCGTGGCCTTAAAACATTTTTACACGCTTCATGTTTCAAAAACATGAATTAAATCCATTATCATCTTCCATTTAATTTCTTTTGAAAATAAAGCAGAAATTTATGGGAATAAAATGTTAAAAAGCACAGAAATTATGTCACTATTTAAATTAATGAATGTCTGATTTTTAAGTTTTAATTGATTAGTTGATTTACTACAGTTTCCTAAGCTTTTTCTAGTAACAATTCTCTTCGGCGTCAATATTTCTTAGCTCCATGTAAGTCTAAAAATGATCGTTTTCATCCAAAAACGTTATATTCTATATAACAGGTCTCTAAGAATGTGAAATACAGTACACTACCCTTATTTATTCGAACTACAAACAATTTACGAATTTCCGACTAGAAAAAATTGGCAGCTATCTAGGGCTGCAGGACTGAAGGAAGGCCGCAGGCAAGCTGATTAAAATATTTTATTTGACCGGTTGTCAAATTAAATAAATTTGCAAAAAATACAATTTTTTTGAATCATAAAATATTTGGATTACATTGTATATGCACAATACATTATGAAAATCGAACATTAAAATATAAATAATTACTTTTAATAATAGATTGAATGTAATTGTATAATATAATTATAATGAATAATATATTTTTATAACATATTAATTATTTATTTAATAATTAATATGTTATAATAAATATATTATTATAACATATTATACCAATAAATATATTATCCCAGCAAATGCCTTCCATGGAATTCACGCACAATAGTGACGAAATATTAATCTTTGGCGTCCATTTAGCATTTTCATTGATTACATCATGTGATCTCTTGTTGAGTTTTTTGGCGATTAATCTCTGGTATGCGGTTAATAGAATCCAAAAATCGAATTTGTGTTTTAGACGCGTTTTTCCTCACTGACTGAAAAAAAATGATACAAAGATACTTTAGTAGTCACAAAATCCATACCAAATTTGATATATTTATGTCGTTATCTCGTTACTCGCCGAGTTATCTTCTCGGCTTCGGAACCGGAGGGTTTCAGGTTCGAGACCCGATTCCACCGAAAAACCGTCGTGTAAGGGGGTCTGTTGCACGTTAAATCCGTCTTGATCAAACGTCCTCCCGCTGGTGTGGTGTGGTGTGGAGAGGGGGGTGCCAGCTCAGGTGTCGTCCTCGTCATCTGACCGCGGTTCAAAATGACGAGGTCCGTCCCAAAATAGCCCTAGTGTTGCTTCAAACGGGACGTTAATATCACTAAACTAAACTAAACTCGCCGAGTTATCCCGTTTACATGTTTCTGAAACTGTGTAAACTTACTACAAACTGTGTAACTCTTGTTGAATTTGGTTCAAAATTTGGTAATTGTCTATACTATAGAGGTTAAATATGTGTACCGAATTCCATCCAACCAGCTCTCTTCATTTTTGATTATCGTGTTAACTTGTACTTGAATAGCCGGACCGACAAACTTCCTCAGTGCGAATTTTGCTCAAAATTTGACAGAATTCTACAAATTTTATACAAAGAATTCTACATTTCATCCATATAGTTCAAAGCGTTTTTGAGTTATCTGTCTCACAAAGGCAGACAAACATATTCCAGAAATGCGCTTTTCGAACTAAAGTCTGAAACATAGAGATTTGCCAAAAAGCTTGACTTCGAATTTTTGGACGGCTACTATATTTTCTCTATACTATGTATACGAGGAATAGATAGCTATATAGCTCGACTCTTCTTCGTTATTCCTCTTGAGTTAAAAGTCCCCCCCCCCCAACAACTTTTCTTTTTTTACAAAACTTTTCGGAATGGCCCTACTCAATGTACGAATGGTAAATCTCCCTTGCCTCTTTCCATTTAAATACATCAATACACTATTTTGGCGTTTGCATTTAAATATTTAATCCTTTTCTCAGTCATTCATATTCCCACCGAGCCAATTCACAATCGAACGAAGGAGTGGAGACGATTTCCGAACCCCAACAGTCCACGAAGGGTATCGAAGGATACGCATCGACGGCACTGCCTCAAAATGATCGGATACAAGTTGCCCTGAATGACAGGTTAAATCTCTGCCCATTGAAAAAGTGTACAAAGCAACCACAAGTGCATGCCAAAAAAAAAAAAGATGGAAAAAACCCCCTCTATCCATGCACCTGGCTGGCTTAGCCTACAAGAGACCTTCCCTCTGTCGCACGGGAACGTCCTTTTTTCACTACTTTGCACAAAGGGACGTGGTGGGGGGATTTCTTCTTTGAAAGATCCTTCTACCATCAGAAGCGAGGTCAATAGGGATCTATTCGAAAAATAGATCCACCCCAATCCTTGTGATCAGAGTGATAGAGTCGGTCTTTATTGATGTCTCAAAGACGTCTAATCGTGTAGGTCAATGCAAATTACGCATGTGTTCGGAGAAATTAGAGTGATTGAGTTTTCTATTTTTTTTGGTTGGGGAGAGCAGGGGCTTCTTAAATCATTGAAATTGAAAAGGCTTAATTTCTACGATTCCACCTTCCCAGATATTATTTTAAACATGCAATTTGTCAATATATAGAGGGATATATCATCATTACAACCGATATTTTCGATTCTACTGGGCGAAAGAAGATAATGATAATATATTTAAAATTCATAATTAGTCTTATTGATTCCATCAGTGAATTAAAGAGAGCCAGTAATGGCAATGTACAAGAGAAACTTTCGGTTGTACTGAGCAAAACAAGATAATTGGTCAATTAATATATTTGAAATTCATAGCTTGTCTTATTAATTCTATCAATGAATTAAAGAGAGACAATAATAGAAAAAAATGAACCAATATAGAGGAATTATATACTTTAATCATGTATACATACAGAACCATATCCATGTTTTATTTCTCTGATGTCAGATTTTGTTGTGCCGTTTCGATTAGGATTTTTTGGATTTTATTGGCACAAGAGCCATGATGTTGACTATGCTGCGCCAAACTGTGTGCCGTTCCGAAGTGTAAAATAATAGGTTTGCTCTTCTCGCAATTATTATGTTTAGCTAGTTCAGAGAGATATGAGATTTAGTCTTTTAAGATATCTTTGATCAATAATCGTCTCAGAGGCAAAAAAATAGTTCACAAATAGATGCTGCTAAATACTTTTCTGCCGGTTATGGTTTAACCCTTTAAAGGGCCATTTTTTTCTAGTCATATTATGTTAAAATATTTTTAGGCTTGAAATTAGAATAAGAAAATAGATTCATTTAGCTTATTAGATAAATTTAATTTGATTAATTAATTAATTTGGTTAATTAATAATTAAATAAATCAAGACACATCATTTTGTGTGAGATAAAGAACTGAAGCATCTTAGTTTCTGTTTTATTAAAAAAATTTGTCAGGACTTATGCCAACCTTCATAATTTCATACAAAGATTGATAAATTTGGTGGGAAGCATACTTCCCACGGCCCTAGAAAGGGTTAAATGAAAGACTTTCCCACAGAATGAATTTACAAGATCTAAGTAAATACAGACTGTTAATAATTACTTAAATGTTTAATGTCAACGTCTGAAAATTATTTTTGTTGGTTTAAAAAAGTCTACCTTAATTCAGAAATCGTAATATTATGATCGTGCAGTTATCAATGCAAATTAAATATACAATCTAATTATTATAGGGATGAATAATAGTTAATGAATGCTCTTAGCAACACAAAAAGATAAATCAATTTATAGTTCAGTATTATTAAGCATAACCACTGATGGTTTGTTTAGCGATGCGAAAATTTTAAATCCCTTAAATGAATTAATATCGATTTCGTTTGATTAATTTATTTAATTTAAAATATGGAATAATATTTTTAAATAAACCGGAGTCCCTAATTTCTATGCAACGCACATGCAATAATATTTGTGAGAAGTTTTTTGAAAAGGGAAAAATCAAAGACTGAATAGTTTTATTCATTTGGTTTGACTTCAGATTTCTTTAAAGTAATAATTAGATTTTAAATAAAGTCGGCATTTTTTCGAAAATGGACAAAATGAATGGAATGTATTTAACTTGCAATTTCTTTTAAAATAATATTTAATTAATATTTCATTACTTTACAATTCTATAATGTCAAAGAAGCAGTGTTTATATTATAGCATATGGATGTAGTTGTAAAGAGTTTTACTTAGAAAATTTGCAAGATAATTTAAATCTGAAAAGGTTTTGTCTTAACTGATAAGGAGTAAATTTCTCTAGGTACTGGTTCACTAGAAAATAATTATCTCCATCTTATCATTTTTTAAAAACATAGGGGATAATTTTAGGAAACTGATTTGAAGAAAAGATACTTCAATTTTTTCTATTAAGCCTAATCATTCACAACATTTCTGTCGTCCTTGTTGCTCTTTTCAAAACAATCAACTCAGTTGACTTCACAACTGTACAACAATCTTAACTGCGTGTGATTTATAATTGCATATCATCTTACTCTTCGTGATGTAATGTCCATTTTTCATTCAGAAGCTAATCAGAAAATATAAAATCAGCGCGGAGCGTTTGAAGTGTATGATATTGTGTACAGTTAAAATAATATTATAGATTCGATGTATGATCTTTTAAAACTTCATTTATTTAAACTTTCATTAACTAAAAAGGAAAATCAGCTTGTCAAATAAAAATAAAATCGACTATCATACATGCTGAGATCTAGCTAATCTCTTTGAATGTAGGTGAATATATAAAGTCAATCAACTTTCATATTATGGCTGTGACGTGAAACTTGTTACAAATAGTTGACTTTGAAATACTCAATATTTCATTGTTGGCATGACATCATAAGTCAGTTCACTATAAAAGTTAATGAAACATTGAAAAAAAAAAAAAAAACGATTACACAAATGAGAATATTATAAATTTTTTCCTACAAATTATACTTTTATTGTTATCTGCATAACTTTCATGTGTAGTTAAAAGATTTTAACAGAATCGCTGGCCATCAACATTTTTCAAAAGTATGTTTGTCGATGACGTTTTTATACCCATAATATTATAATGTACACCCACATCTGTTACATGCTAGGGCCGTGGTGGTAAGGTCTCGGCTTGTGAGCCGTAGGGTTTCAGGTTCGAGACCCGATTCCGCCGAAGAACCGTCATGTAAGGGGGTCTGTTTTGCACGTTAAATCCGACATGCCAAACGTCCTCCCGCTGGTGTGGTGTGGTGTGGTGTGGCGTGGAGAGGGGGGTGCCAGCTCAGGTGTCGTCCTCGTCATCTGACCGCGGTTCAAAATTACGAGGTCCGTCCCAAAATAGCCCTAGTGTTGCTTTACAACGGGACGTTAATATAACTAAACTAAACTAAACCTGCTACATGGTAGGTAGGACCTCCGTGACATATTAGTAAGTTTTCATATCGCAAGATTTTAGACTTGAAATACGATTTTACCAAAATTTTGTTAAGATCTTAATGTAATTTAAACCTGATGCTGATTGTCTGCGTCCTCTAGTTATTGTTGGCTTGAAAGTTTAGAAAGATGTGAAAGGTGTCAAATCATGCGACATCGTCTTCATCAGATCATGTTTTGAAATAGTTTTTTATTTCAACGCGGTAAAGATACTAAACTAAACCTCTAATGACTATTTCAATACAACATCAGCTTTGAGACCCGGCGTCATTTGTTTGTGCTTCTTTACGAATTATGCATCTAACTTCCATTATCATACAGAAAGAAGTCAGAAATTAACCACTTTGTTGCCGGGGGCAAGCTGCCACGAAGAAGATGACAGTTCGGTGAAATCTGCCAGTTAGCAGTCAACCACAACAAATCTTGTCGATACTGCTTCGTTTAGTGGTGGCGTGGTGGTCGGCTGTACATAAGAAGAGAAGAAGCCATTACCATAGACAATCATACAGAAATATAGAAAATGCAGTTGCGCAGTAGGCATCATTTAAAAGAGGTGGCAATCGTTTCAATTCAAAAATTCATTTATTTGAATTTTCCGTACTTATTTCAATCACAAATAATTTTTAAATATTTTATGTTCGTCCATTTCATGACCATTAAAGAGAAATGAAGCGGCTATATTCGCAGTTGAGGGCTCAAACCTAAAAGAGGCAGTTGGCAATGTATTCAAAATTTTTATTAACTTAAAAGACATTTTCAGCATTAGAAAGAGTGAAACTAAAGCATTTCTCGGTTGCGGTTTATTGAACTAGTGAGTAAAATGAATGTTTAAATTGCAACTTCTAATATATTGAAAAGTACAGAAAAAAAAAAAATTAAAGACGCCGATACAGAACGCCTTTTGATCATATTGAACTTTCTGGCTATGAAGATATAATTATTATAACTATTATTCTTTCCGTGTGTTTTATTTCAGGATTTTATCATTTAACCATCACCTGACTCGTCAAAAACTAGACTGTTTGCTTTAACGAAGTCATTGTTCTTGACATCGTATCTCATCTCATTGATAAGACGAGTCAAAAGCTTTCAAAAGAACTGGCAATTTGACGAGTATTCTTTGACTATCAACCTTTTCGCATTCGGTGAAAATTTGTTTTCGCCGACTTAACTGATTTAGCTTAGACAAGGACATTGCGGTTTGGCGTTTAGCCCTAAATGCCATCATATTGCGTTTGTGTCTGCCATTTACGGTACGCCTTATAGATGAAGCAAGTGTCGCCGAGTAAATTTACAGGCTTGTTTAACTCCTTGAAACGTCTTCTCAATTTGAATAAAAAACTAATTATGGGACTATTCTTTTTCATCTTATAAGTGGGTGCGTTGAATTACTGAATTTAATTATAAGTTTTGTAGATGTAAGATTCATAATAAGCTTTATAGATGGAATTTTAATGTTTTGTAAGTGAAATAATTAGAATATATTGAATTTTTTTATATACAAAGAATTTACATACGAATATTCGGCTTGCATTGAATGAAAATACTACAAAATATGTTGCAAGATATCTAAGCTACATGCGATCTAATAGTTAATTGGTAGATTAGTATAGATACGCATATATTTCAACATAGAAAAATGATCTAAATAATATAAAAAATATGTTGTTTGAGTCGGTCACTACTGAGAATATCACGGTATCTACTAAAAATTAAAAGACTATATAAGAATGTAATCATTAATAAAATAAATCGTTAATAATTAATAAAATATTGTTGACACGCTAACATTTTAAATAGGAAAAATGTTCTTCCCTTTTGCGACCAGAGCTGACTTCGTAAAACTTTAAATTTTATTATTTTAAGCTTTAAATTTAATTTTCAATCATTGGCCTCCTCTGATAAATGTAAACTGTTAATTAATAAAGTAACCAATGAAATGGTCTAAAATAGGAATATTCAAAGTTCATAACTAGGTCAGTTTTGATCATAGAATTTTGTTTCTCTTTCGGATGTAAGAATTTGTATATTATTTCATTAAATATGATTTAAAAAACAACATAAACATTTAATTTTTTTTTTAATTTTTGAGAACTATAATTGATTTAAATAATATACAATATATATATTTTTACCACATAAAGAATTTCTTCTATCGGAAATATATGCTTATCTCTAATGGTTTAGCAATTAGCTGCTGTAACAAAATTATAGCAGAAACGCGCTACGATTAAACGTATTGATTTCCAGCAATAATCAGGCTGTTTTGGCCACGTGACAGAGCCTTGATTTCCTCATCGAACGATCACAGGTTCGAGGCCCGATTCCATGTAAAAATATTTAGCCATACAAGTTTGGTGCACTTATGTCTATCGAGAGTAAAATAAATCCTAATCTCTTATAATAATAAAGATGTGTGTGTGCGTGAGCACACTTTACAGGTAAGACCGTTTCATCTACGGCTATGAAATTCGGCACATGTATAACTTGGAGAATAAAAATGTGCACTTCAGAGAATTTATTTTGAAATTTTTATTAGAATTTTAATCAAAAGTTGAGCGAAATTTTTACGTTTCCCCACTATAATTTATTAAAATATCACAACACAAAAACAATTTTCATGCCATCTTAAAATTAAAAAAAAAAAATATTTTCAATAAAACTAATTTAATTTGTATGCAAATTTTTCCTGAATGTTGGCAATTTTTTTTAAAACATATATTTGCCTCATTTCTAACAACAGACTATTGTTGCTCTGAGATTCAAACCGTTTTCATTGTTTCATAAAATATTTAATAGAACAATTTTCTATCATTGTTGAAAGCTAAAGGAAGAAAGGCTCTGTTTCAAACATGTGTAGTTAAAAAGATGAATTAAATAGTTACAATATCGCGAAAGTTAAAAGATGGATAGACTGAATATTTACATTTTAATAGCTTCATGGATCTAAAGCTATTAAAGACTGGGACAGTTTCTCCATTAGGAAGGTGGACAATGGACAGCACATAGGTAAGATTAGAGTGATACAGCTTTAATATCCTATAATTTGACAGAATCATGGACACAAAGTTATATTTAAATGATTTGATTGAACTTAAACACAACCAATATCCGAGGGGAAACAGCTGGTTGTCAAAGGCGACTGAGAGTGTAACATGGAAGTTTAGAGAAGGTTTCAGTTCAGATGTTGTTTTCGCTATCTATTTCAAAATTACGAACGCCGCCCAAAGTAACGTAAGTGCAGTTTCCAGAAGAGATGTTAATATAGCTAAACTAAAGAGAATCTCACTATAAAATTTAAGTGATCTAAGTTTGGTTTTGTATGCCAAATAATGCATCTTGCATTTCAAGGAAACTAGCCAAACAGGAACTCATAAGAAAATTTTCCAAGTTTTTTTATGAAACGAACTAAAGAAAAATATGCTAGCACATTAATCTACCAGCATTTACTTTATTAGCATAATTAATTTTTAGAAGCAGTGTATTTAATGAATTTCTTTATGTTCAATTAAAGTTTAATTATTTTTTAAATTAACCTATGATTTGTCGATTGAATTGTTGTCTGAATTCGGATTTTAAAAACGCAATTCACACTTCCTTATTCCTTTAATCGTCAGTTTTCATAAATGTAGACAATGTCGATTGAAAAAATGAAATTGAAAATTAGCAACATTTTTTATATCGCTTTGCGAAAAGTTTGGTTTTAAAAATTCGAATTTAATTAACTAGCACTAACATTTAATAAAAATAAAAATGAATGGTGAAACCTTCACTTATTGGTATTTCGTTCTTTTCTGTTTACGTCATTCTTAGAGAATGTTGACGTAAACAAAAGAGTCCTCATGGCTGACAAGAATTGTATTGGGGTGACATTTTGAAATGGAGTCGATCCATGATTCCGTGACACGTCAAACGTTTCATATCCATGACAAGTTTTGACCATGACATCCCTGACAATCCAATAGAGATCGAATCTAAAATAAGCGCACTATTGTTTTGTCTCGTTAGTACCTCCCTAAGAGTGGCGTACAAGGCATCCACACATTCATCTGTCCTTCCTCTTTTTACCATTAGAAAAACATCCAAACGGTAAGAAAATTAGTTATATATATGTATATAATATGTAATGTAAAACACACACATTTTTGAAGCAGAGTCGTGGACACACTTATAGACAACAGACTTGAAATTTTTAACACTTCGCTTTTATTGCATCCCGGGGGCATAATTTATGTACAAGCAAGACGCGACGAGGCACGTCAATCCACAGCAGGACACAGCACAAAAGCGAAAAGAGAGAGAAAAAAAAAACACACACACACAAAGAGACAGACATATTTATCCCCAATGATTATATACCAAGAGATTCTGATTGGGATTTCTTTACACATGTCGTTTTAGGATAGGGAAATCTAGGTATCTTTTAAAAAGAATTCGCTTAGCTGGACAACTTTTTATCCCTTCACTCGAAGCGTGGGAATTGCCGATTTCAGCAGGTTTACAGAGCTTGTGTTGAATTAATTAAATAAAAAAAGGTGAGATTGAATCAGGAAATAAAAGAACATCTTAGAATGAAGTTAATACTGTCTAAATTAAGATAAAAATTAGGAAATTAACTAGGATTTAAGTTAGATTTAGTGATATAATTATATATATATATATGATTCAACGCTTAAGGAGGTCAATTCCATAAAAAAAAACAACAAAAAAATGGATTAGAAATCGAATTCATGACCTGATCTAGCTATCAGTTTCATCTGCGAAACAATTTCAACAGTTCGGATTTCGATTGTTATTTCATGGAGCAATTTTCTTTAATTTCTGATGACTCATGTGCTATTAGAGGTGGAAATAGCTTTGTAAACCGTCAGTAGAGTCATCTTAGAAAAATCGCCTTTGAAGTCATTTAAAAATGAATGGGTCTTTAGACAATGCAGTGTGCACTCACTATATTGTATTCGAAACCATTAATCAATTTATCGCTTTTTTTTTTCGGAGTAATCCTTCACAGGAAACTGGGACTGATAAATTTACTGTCATTTCGATTACAGCAATTTTGTAGTGTGGTTATGTAGTTTTAGTCATGCAGTTCGCATGTTAATTATATGATCTTCCTTTAAGTGCTGTTACTCCCATAATGGTAAGAGATAACTATAGAATTTTAACTAATAAAACCACTAACATTTATTATTCATTCAATAGGACTAATACCATTTTTAAACGAAGTCTAAGTAGATGATATTGTTAGCAAAAGATATAACTCAACTTGATAAAGGAAATATGAATCCTTAGTCCCAGATATCGTTATTATAATGACATGATTAATCTGTCTTTAATTTCATCAAACAAATCTTAATTATTGCAGTCATAAAATGCGTAGATAAAAATGTATTTAAGCCATTGACTTGGGAATTTACTTAATATCCTTATTAGATGGTTCATCCTATTCGGGACATTGCATTATTACAGGGATTGAAATAATAATAGGACTCTTTGAGGTATTGAAGTGTTCTCAAGAATTTTTAAAGTTTTAAATTACTTGATATTTTTATTTAAAAGCAGAATTAAATACTAAAAATTTGGTAATACGAAGCACGTATGAAAAACATTATTGTAAGGGAAGGGTTTCATACTGTCGGAATCCACGTAAGTATGAAAGAGTTGTTAAATCAACGAAAAATATCGTTGAAAACTTTTTAAAAATGGCATTAAAATCGGGGAAAATACTCTACGGAAATGAATTCATCACGAAAAGGCAAGTTTTCTTAATTTCAAAGTGGCATCAATATTATTTTTGTTCAATAATATCTCTAAAATTAATGAATGGAAAAGTTAAATTACTTGATTAAATTTTAGTTAAAAAATCTAATTAAAATTTCGAGAAATCCTTTCTTATTGAACACTTACAATACGCGAAGTAACTACGTGTCGAATTTGGTACTTCCAGACCCAACCATCTGTCCTATAGATTGTTCTTCAAGAATTTTAACCATGCAATCATTCAATATAGCACATTTTCAGATTATTTACAAAACACATTCAGATTACAAAAACATTTCAGATTATATAAAAAACAATTTACCAATGGTAGACTAATTTATAAACATTATCATGTTCCATATAATACTTAACCTTATGATACACAAATTTCGAGTATTTTGTTTGTTCGTTATCACCATTGTGTTAGTCAGATTTAATTTATACACGTAATTTTAAAAAAAGCTAATAGACCCATAGTGCCTAACTCGTACGAATCTTTGTTTCGTGATCGAAGGATCAAAAACCTTTGTAATGAGGAGCATGAGCTTCAAAAACGGCTTCGGATCTGGTATCCTCATTATCTAACCATGATCTTAAATTATGAAGTCTATCGCTAAATAGATCTCGTGTGGATTCAAATAGGTTTAGACTAATCAAAAGATCTCGATGTATTCGAATGAGATAAAATATTAAATTAATAATGCGATAAAACATTTCTTTAAGTGGAGGTATTATCTAATTAGATAGTAAGAAAATAATAAAGTTAAGGGGTAAAAACTGAAGCATACAATCTTTCAATGCGCACATAAACTTAAAATTTTAAATTCTTTTGCTTTTTTTTTTCTTCATTCATTAATTGAAATACTGTATTTTGGAATTAAATATATGAGTCTGTTAAGCAAGCATTTTTTATTTTTAAATAAAAATATAACTGAGATTATAATAAAGTAATTAAACAAACAAAAAAAAAATAGCTCGTGGTGAAGTGAATTTTGGGGAGGAATAATATATGACTAAAACCAACCATTTCACAGAGTAGAAATCCAAGACTTTTATTTAAAGATTCACATGCTAAAAATCATGTTTCTTGCGTTTCAGTCCGTTTCTATACACATGGATAGATATGTCGAAAGTCAAAATACGACGGATTTGGTTCAAAAATATTTTGGACATCTGCGATTCTGTTAATAAAGCTATGCCACATTTTATCCATCTAGCTCGTTACATGTTTTGAATAATCGTGCTCACATGATCACGTACTGACAGATAGATAAACTCTGGGTAAATTTCGATAGAAATCTGTAAGAACAGATCATTTCATCTTCTGAATCCTTTTTCTGGGGGGGGGGGGGTTGAGTTCACCAGCGGCGGATGAGATAATTATTATAGCTATAAGATAACCATAGAGGTGCTAGCCTGAAAGGGGCCGTAACGATTGATTAAAAAGCTTCATCCTCGTAGTTGCCAAATAAATTAATTAGTAAACTAGTGGAAGTTGTATCCCCCAAACTATCTCGCATACTCTCTAAGAAAGGTATTATCCAAGAGAACGCCTTGCAAAGCTTTTTCGTTCAATAATTATGAAATATTTACTTTTGAAGTGAATATAGCATTTTTAAAGAATTTATCGAGGCATCTTTGGCGAGTTATTTGGCGATGAATCCCTGGCATGTGGTTAATAGAATCCGAAAATCGAATTTGTGTTTTAGATGCGTTTTTCCCAATCGATTGAAATAAAAATTTGACTCACAACTACTTGTATCATTATCAAATTCGATACATTTAAATCATTGCGAGTTTAAATTATCGCGTTTACATGTTTCTAAAAATAACACAGACAGACGGTCAATCCTTTGTTCGATTTGGCTCAAAATTCGATAGGTGTCTACATTAGAATTCAGTGCATCGAATTTTATTTACCTAGCTTTCTCCGTTTCGAAGTTATCATGCTGAATTATATTCGAACAATCGGACAGACAGGCTCCCTTTGAGCGGATTTTGCACAAAACTTGACAGAATTTTTCACATTTTATATAAATATCGTACACCAAATTTCAACTGTCTAGAGTTATCTTTGTCACAGACAAAGAGACATTTTCCAAAAATGTGCTTTTTGAACTCAGGGAGATCTAAAACTTGAGGATTCGTCAAAATTTCGAATTCGAATTTTTTGATGATTATTACACTTTCTATTTACTACGCATGCGTGACCCCCGGGGGGGCACCTCGAAATAAGGATGAGATGCTTCCGGTATGGTGGCTGGATCTCGCTACCCTGGTGGGTACATAAATCGGGGGGGGGGATCTGGTTCCTCCCATCGATGACGGGACGTACTTCCTTCGGGAATGGTTGTATCAT
Source organism: Argiope bruennichi (assembly GCF_947563725.1). Lineage (NCBI taxonomy): Eukaryota > Metazoa > Arthropoda > Arachnida > Araneae > Araneidae > Argiope > Argiope bruennichi. The sequence goes on along the minus strand of NC_079151.1, from coordinate 61,984,195 downwards.
GGCCGATGATGGCCCTTAGGACACAACCATCTCGAAATAAGGATGAGATGCTTCCGGTATGGTGGCTGGATCTCGCCGCCCTGGTGGGTACATAAATCGGGGGGGGGATCTGGTTCCTCCCATCGGTGTCGGGACGTACTTCCTTCGGGAAGGGTTGTATCATGGCCGATGATGGCCCTTAGGACACAACCATCTCGAAATAAGGATGAGATGCTTCCGGTATGGTGGCTGAAATCGCCAGCCTGGTGGGTACATAAATAGGGGGGGATCTGGTTCCTCCCATCGATGACGGAACGTACTTCCTTCTAGAAGGGTTGTATCCTGGCCGATGATGGCCCTTAGGACTCAACCACCTCGAAATAAGGATGAGATGCTTCCGGTATGGTGGCTGAAATCGCCACCCTGGTGGGTACATAAATAGGGTGGGGGATCTGGTTCCTCCCATCGATGACGGAACGTACTTCTTTAAGGAAGGGTTGTATCATGGCCGATGATGGCCCTTAGGACTCAACCACAATTCCCGCCAATGTTGCTGTTGCGGCGTTCCGGTCATTCAGTATTCTCCATCCGTGTGCCTTCGGGCGAGTCGGAGAGTCAGCGATATGACTTACTACGTATACGAGAAAGTAAAAATACAATCTATTAAATATAAAATATTAAGATAATATTCACACTTTATCAAGTATAATTGTGCAGAATCTTTTATGTTTCCTTAAAATGATTTAATCATACGAATACTCATAAAATCAAACATTTGCTTCAATAATATTGTATAGAAATTTGAATGCTGGGGAGTCTGGAGTAATTAGATAAATAAAAACAAATACATATTCATAAAATAAACAAAATAAAAGATATTATCCTAAGATAAATTATCAACTTCTTAATGTGTTGAAATGTGAAAATAAATTAACCTATAAATTAAAACAGGAGTTTCTTAATGAGAACTGTCTACTACCTTACAATACCTGAATTCGCCAATGGTGTTAACAAGGAAAATTTTTTTGAATTAATTCCCTTTTTTTTTTCGGATTCTGGGAGTTTTGAAACGTAGATATTTCTCAAAATCTCACGGCTTAATTTTTCGAAGATTACTCTACTTTGTATGTTTCATATATGAGGAAATAAAATGAAGAATCATAGCCGGTTATAAGGATTTATTAATCTCTAATAAACTTCCCAAATATAATTGAGCAGACGTGGCCCCTTATTTCACATACCCTGAGGGCTTCTAAACTTGACCGCTCCACCATTAGTCAAAATAGACGGTAAACAAGCCTTTTATGGAACCCTTCCACCATTCCCTCCCCCAAAAGCATGAATGAATGAAAAAAGAGGGGGGGGGAGGATTTAAATCCCACGTGTATTTTCCATTTAAAGCCCCACTGTCCGGAAGGTAATACCATGGAAGAAAGAGATGGGGATGAATGGCCGGTTTTCTGCTGTTGCTAGGCAACCGCACGTGTTCTAGTTTTTCAGGGGGAATTCGGCTTAGTTCTCCATCCCCGCCTTGTTTTCCACGGAGAAAGGGAAAAAAGTAAACACCCACAGAGACGAATGTTGTGTTATGAGCACTTGGAGAATTTTACTTAGTGAGCTGAAATTCTGTCTGTCAGACTTGGTTTCCTTTTGTCGAGCCACTTAAATTGAAATTGAAATGGAGGTGGACAAATATTTGTTCTGACAGACAAACTTGTGGGATTTTAATACCGAATTCTTTTTATTTGTCGGAGAATCCTATTTGATTTGACAGATGTAAAAGGAAAGTTTCTTTCGGGCATTTATTGCTTTTTTTTTTCTTTGTATGTGTGCGAGTGCGATTTCATGATTTGATGCGCTTTCACTTTGATGCAACTCCTTTGACTTGTGTTTTGTGCAAACATGTATCTCGGAAGAGAAATTATTTTAAATTCTATGTAATTTTGAAAAGATTTCAGAATTTGAAAGATTTCAGAACTATGTAATTTTGAAAGGACTTCCAGAAAAAATTGTTGGTTTTCTCATAACTCCAATCTATTTATATTTTTAAAAGGAAGTGTTTGTGTGCGTGTGTGTCCATCTATGCATCGGCGCTCTGGAGGACAGAGTATTAGATTATCAAATCCAACAGACATATACTTTAGAAAATGAAAATGTGCACCTCGAAGCGTTTTTTTTTTGTTGTTGTTGTTATAACTCAAATTGCAACTAGAATTTTGATAAATTGGGCAAACTTTTGATGTTTTTCTGCCATAATTTCCGAGCACATAATAGTACATATTGGAATTTTGCTCATTTTAAAATTTGTTAGTTTAATAGTAAAACTTAATAAATGTGCAATTTTTTTCTCTTTATTTTGTCAATTAAATTTAAAAAACAAAAAAACAAAGTAAAATGAGTTTTAACAACAGATTTCATTGCTGTAATGAACTTTATATATTTTCATTGTTTCATCAAGTATTTGCATGGTGTTTCCCCAATTTTAAAGGCTGAAAAATCCGAATTTAAAGAAAGATTCTGCTAATTCTTTGCCCAGTTTATACGAGAAATTAGAAAGTGAAATTACAATATCACAAAAGACAATGTGCAATTTGAAATAGATTACCTATAGACTTAAAATTTTGATGAGACATGGTTTAACACTTACTTTATATTTAATAGTAAACTGCTGATCAAGTTTTAATTTGCTAATAATTATTTAGAATAATTATTTTTGGATTAAACATCCAATGTCAAAAGATACATTTAATAAAAACAAGGTTAAGGCATTTGCAAAAAGTGGAGATTTCTTAAAGGCTTCAAATGGGTTACCACTGAAGAACTAAAAAATTACGCTAACTTAGCAAACGTTGAAGACGGGAACTTAACTTAGCAAACGTTGAAGTGCGGTTTTCTTACTAGAATTGGAAATTTCAAAACCAGAGTCATCAAAATCGCATTAAGAAGCCCCAGAATCAATGCCTGGCTCTTTTTGGAAATCCAGGAACAGAAACCGAAAACCTGAGCGGTAGCTCCTGCACCCTTTTGCTTTTTTTTTCGCCAAGTGCAGACAGGACCGGAAGTCTGCCATATGGCCCGCGTGACCCCGGGGATTCAAGGCCAATCTCAAGAAGAACGAGTCCCCCTTCGGGGTGTGGTCTCCTCCCTCCCTCCAACTCTGGTTTTCTTGAGGGTCAAAGGTGAGCAGGTGGTGTGCAGTTAGTAGGGATGTCAGTTTTCGAGGGCGCATATAAAGATTGAGAATTGTTGAAAAAAGGATACTAAGAAGAATATAATCTACCTGGAAAAGCACATTTTTACAAACATTTTTTTAAAGAATTAATTGCTTAACTTTTATTTACTCAAATGTCAAGGGACAACATGTTCATTTTAGGTTAATTCATTAGTCAAGCTAGTTAGTAATGGTTTGAAAGTGTAGTAAGAAAACTGAAAGAAAATCGTGCAATGCTTGATAAATACATATTTCAATTCGAGACAAAGGAAGTTCATTTCGATTTCGAGGAAAAAGTCCCATTTTTTTTACTTAACTGGTTTCAATTAGAATTTAAGTGTATATAAAAAGAAGAGTTGATTAAAAATTTCATTTCTTAAGGATATTTCTTCGCAATTTTTACAATCATAAAATGTAATATTCACTATTGTATAATTATTGTAGATTAATCAATCCGAGAAAAAAAATGTGACAGCAAAGTATGTTGTTTTACAATTTTATCTTTTTGACACCTTAAGCGGGACTTCTGTAAATAGGATTATTATTACCTTTTAAAATGTTCAATAGTTAAAGACGCTCATGAAATGCAAATCGTGAGTCTGATGGATATTTAAAATTTTAATTAAAAAAAGATGCAGGCTGTAAAATTATTAGCACTTATTGCTTTAATAAATTTAAGTTTTGGTTTACAGTTAATTATAAGCATCTACTACTAATTACATCAGTTAGATGAGAAATTATTGTCAGCTGCCATATAAATATGTATTTTTGTCAGCTGTCAAATGTATTTAAGACAACAATATTTTTTTATTTCTAGCCCATTTATGTTTAATATTTGTTAAATGATAAATTCGTCATTTGTCCAATAAGTTTATATATAATATCAAATATAACAGAAACAAGGTATTTTTAAAATAATTTAAATTTATTGCTAACCGACCCTTTTTTTTTATATATAATTAAGGACTGTTTCATATTTCATTGACGATACGAATGAACATTTTACAAGTGTCTTGATTTTTCTTTTTTCTTTTTTCTTTTTTGCATACAAAACTGTTTTTTTAATGACTTTTTAGTGTACACTACGAAGGATGGCGATTGTTTCAATGCTATCGAGTTCATTATTTTAACAGCCGGAGATTTATTCTAAAATAATGCATATTCTACAATAACATTTAAATAATGAAATTTTTAGTAAAATAAACTTTCTGAAATTTTATTTTACTGTTAATTTTTTCTTTATTTAACAGAAAAATTCACAAAGAATTTAATGCAAGTTACAAAGCAAATTTTTTCGCATTTAAAATATATAAACAGAGTTTCGCTGTTCTTTCAGTCTAAACAAAAATGACCGACAATCTTTTTCAGCAATTCATGATTCAAAAAGCAATTCATTCAAAAATAGAAAGTTTTTGACCATCAAAATTATACTACACTGGGAAGAAAATCCTAACTAGAAAATTCTTTAAAACGCAAGAATAATCAAATCAATATTATAACTGCAATTGTATAGGTTTGAAAAATATAAGGGTCACTTTCCGAGATAAATAGTTGCAAATATGATGTTAATTTTTAATCTGTTTTTATTTCCAATAAATATACTGACTCATTTTAGCTGGTATTTTTAAATGAATTTTGAAAAAGCAGACAGCAGTTTGGGACATTTGTGGAAAAGAACGACATACCGGACTTGTTCTTCGTAGGAAATTAAAAAATTCTGAGAGTTTGTGTCTAATATCCATGTATGAATTTTTTAAAAAAATGGGTAAATATATCTGAAGAACAAAGTTTTCTGTATGACAATCCCATTACTCTAATAAAATTACTGTCAATAATAATGTATTTGAAATGCGTTTCTAATGCGTGAGTTCATTTTAGATTGAGCTTCGTGTAGCATCGGTGGTTCAGTGGTAGAATGCTCGCCTGCCACGCGGGCGGCCCGGGTTCGATTCCCGGCCGATGCAATGTTTCTTTTTGTCAAAGTGATATGTAAAATTCAAATCGTAATAGAAAAAATAAATAAAATAATTAATAAATGATGTAATTCCATCAAAGTTTGAAGTTTTTATTAAATTAAGGCAAATTTCTCTACTAAATTTAATATTGCAAATCACGAGTTACAATGGCGTCTATTTCAACACTTAAGTTTGAGTAGTTCTCGAAGGCCCATTAGCTCAGTTGGTTAGAGCGTCGTGCTAATAACGCGAAGGTCGCGGGTTCGATCCCCTCATGGGCCAGGTGTTAGCTTTTTATAATTGCTTATATCGCACCATAATGCGAGATTAGTAATCGGTGGATTCTAGGATGTATGAAACATCCTAGGATTAGGAAACATTTTAATGTTTAATTTTTTTTTCCAAAACAAGATTTTAAATTTGATTTCGTGAGCAAATGATTTCATCTGCATTTTTTAATAGTTTCGTGATCTAGTTAGCTATTAGAAAAGTTTGCGTTAATTTATTATTAATAATAACTTGCAATTTAAGGTATAAAATAATGATATTTATGATAATAATTGCTTAGAAACTGAACTGCTACATAATTTTACAATTATTTTGCGTTGCCCTTATATTTCGATTCTTTATTAACAAAATGTGTACAAAGGATATTTTAATAATTGTATTTAAAAAAAAAAGAGATTATTGTACAACCACATTCAGAGGATGGTTAAGAAAAAAGTTTCTAGTGTGTTTTTAGTGATCAAGGAAAAAGATATTTCTTCAAAATTTTCTGTATTTATTAATTTTAGCATTTTTGGATTCTAGATTATGTAAATTATGTAACTCCTCTTTCAATAAATTGGTCAATTTAATTTCACATTTCATCATATTTTCAACTTAATGCGCACGTTAATTTTAGATTATATTTTAATGATTTATTTTAGTTATGAACATGTTAATGATTTATGTAAAATTTGGATTTTCCCCCCGGCAATTTTGTAAAAATGTACAAGGTGGTTATAATTTAACTTCCCCTATAAACAACATCCTACAACGCAAATGGGTGGACGGGTTACAATGAAATTTGGTTTATAGATTATACACGAGATGCGCTAACGGAATTTCAAAAAAAAAAAAAAAAAAGTTCCAAAATGTCCACCAGAGGGCCGCCTTTTCCGGAAAAACATTAAATTTAATACAATAAGCGACCAAAATGGAATACAGAAACAATATTAACAATACAGAACAAGAATTATGAGTAATAAAATGTCAAACTGGGAAAAGCTGTCAATTCTAGGAAAAAAAATGTCGATATTTGCATGTTTGCGAAGAAGAGGAAGTTTTATACAAAACAGGTTAAGATAAGAAACGCTTGCTGTAACGGCTGTAATGATGACGGTACCTTGTTGCGACGGTGTTGTAACATTGAATGACTTAAAGAACTCCATACCGCTTCATGTGTGAAGCATCACAACTGATCAGTTACGATCTGTTGTTGAACACACTGTCCACCGACTTGAAATTTTGCAGGTGAATGGGGGTGGTCACATGGAGCATCTTTCTCTACATCATCCTGGACATAATTAACAACTGCTACTCTTGCGAATTTCGTCCTAATCTGTTCATGTTTCTGAAAACCTAATATGTTTTTCTCAAACAGCATACTGTTATTTATTCCTTACCTTTACTTAATATGGTTCGATGTCAAGGTGATCAGAAACCAGCCAATAAATGTCAATATTATTTCTGTATTCCATTTTGGTCGTTTATTGTGTTAAAATTAATGTTTTCCGGAAATGGCGCCCTCTGGTGGACATTTTGGAACTAAATTTTTTTTCGAAATTCCGTGAGCGCATATCGTTTATAGTTTATATACAAATTTCGCTGTAATCCGTCCACCCGTTTGCGTTGTATGATGCTGTTTAAAGGGGAAGTTTAATTATAACCACCCTGTACTTTTTATTTACTAGATCTGCCCATCTAGAAGGGGTGTCAATGGCATCTTCGATTTGATTGTCACTGATTAACCAACAAAACTGAATAAAAAAAATCTCTTATACATTAGCAAAGTTCTTAAGAAATAATAATAAAAATATAATTTGTAGCAAATTTTAGATGTAAATATTTTGTAACATTAAAAGTAAACAATAAAGTTCCGGAATTTTATAACCCTCTCCCCTCCCAAAAAAAAAAAACTTTCAGGAACACTCAAATTAAAACTTAGTGAAAAGGGATCGAAGCAGATAGTGATCTCGTATCAAACAAGCATACAAAAAAGGGTCTCCAAATACAGAATTTTAAAAACTGCTGGATAGAAATAACTTCCAACTGTCCCAAGAAGGAAGTACATAACGAATCAGCATAATAAAAATGACAGATCTTAGCGAATTGATCTTTATATAATTCAGAATTTTAAAAAAAAGTTTAAAAAAACCGAGAAGTTTAAGATTTTATATCTAATTTTTATTCATTCTAAGCTTTATTGGCACACATAAAAAAAAGTCCGAATTGCTAGACACCAAAACACAAGTTGGAGCTGCGTATAGTTGGTGTATTATAAGCTAAGCCAGTATTACAGATGGAGCTAGGCATTTATATATATATACTGACGCTAACGCCCTTATGCTGATTTTTGATGTTACTTGTTCTGTTGTACCCAAATATTTAGCTATACAGCTAACGATAATTTAGCTGATAATAATAACTGAAAAAAAAATTGTTTATTTTTAATATAAGAAATATATAATGAGGAGATATTGTAATGGTAAAAAAAAAAATTGAACAAGAAATTAGATTCTTCGGGCTTCCCTACGTTCGAAAAACACATTTTTTGGAATCATGCCTCTCTCTTTGTCAATCTATATGTGAAAACAACTCAAAAACGAAACTTGGTATACAGTTTTATCGCTAAGTTAAATTCTGAATCAAATCTGGTAAATTGGATGGGGCAGAGATGATTAGTTAGTCTATATATTCGCAAGTATGCGGACTTGATAACTCAAAAAGCGACTGAAATCAATAACATTTGGTGTGCAGTTTTGTGACCAAAATGGCAAATCTTTGTCAAATTTGTGATTTTTTTAGGGAAAAAGACATCAAAATTCATACTTGCTTTTCTTTATTATATTCTCAGGGTACTTATGCTTATGAACTGCCATATCTTCCGTAGGTTTGAAATCTAACTCCCTGCAAATCAGATGCAGAGGAGGATAAAAGAGAAGTAGAAAAGAAGTTGATGAGTATATAATATACGATGAGGGGGGGGGGGAGAATATTATAAATGAGTTGGATAAGAGGATTTACATACCTAAATGACTGATTAAATCTAGAAAAGTTGGACATTTAGCAGTAGCAACTACCTAATTACAAGCGATTCGATATTGATATAAACTTTAAAGATGTACAGTCTTTCGAAGTTGTGTATATCTTGTTTCCAGTGATGTGGAAATGACAGAATACTTAAAACAGTATTATTTTTGTTGGTGATTCTAATGAAGCAGTCAGATGTTTTAAGAATCACGGAAATATTCCGATTTGGAATCCCTGACTGATTGTTTATTTTGATAGTGTGGGATTTTTCTCTGCTAACTCCGGCACCCCATGGATTTAATTTTAGGCGATTATACTTTGATTCTAAATATAATGGGGAATACTTCATGGTCTCCCCAACTGTTTCAGATCTTCTTATAGAGATAATTTGAAACATTGGAACCAACAACAGGACAGGCATTTCAAGTCTATCAACCCTGGAAGCAAGTTGTACACAATGTTATATCGAGGGACTATATAAATGTTTCAAGCTAGTACCAACATTTAATGTTGTTGTTGTCGTGTCTATGCATACAGTGCTAGTGCAAAATATTAGAGTCCTCCAAAAGCCTTGGTGACAAGATTTGCAAGTTCTGGAGCCCGATGGCTACGGAGGATTTCGATTGGGGGTGCTCCAAGTTGAAAGAGGGAACCGATAATGGCCTGGCAGTCAAAAACATGATCTGGAGTTAGTTGCGAATGGGGACAGTACTTGCAGATGGGATAGGATTTTATATTGGTTTGTGAGATCTGCATGCCTTTGAAATGTCCAGTACGTAGCCTAGCTATTGTAGAGGAAAGGTTTCTTGGGCAGTTTAGATCAGGGATTGTTGTCTTGCTAAGATGCTGGTTGTAGATCCTTCGCCTGGCGGCAGCATTCGCATCTGCACAGGTGACTGACTACTCGAGGTTGGTCTTTCCCCAACATTTAATTAATCATAATTATACAGTTGCCTCTATTTAATTTCCAACTTTGAAAGTGAATAAAAATTCTAACTGCTATGGAATTCTTGAATTTTCGTAAATTTTTACCAGAATAAACTAACAAAATTCGTCTTCCTTCGGCCGCTTCTTGGCCGAGGTATTAAATTTTGGTTGTAGCTGACTTAACAGGATTAAAAATGAGGCCAGTTAATTTTCGATTAGTCCTTGAGTCCCCAGTCCTGTGAAATAAGACATTTATTGAGGATATACGCGCAGAGGAATATGTTTCTCAAAATATCTGTTATGGACGAAGTAAAAATATATGGTTTATATTAATAATTGCCAGTTCATATTAATATTAACTTTGTGTTCTGGCGAATGTGATGGATAATGCCTATACTCGCATATATCGGTAAGCATAAATAATTACCCCATAATAAATAGATGAATTAATTAATTATTAATAAATTATTTTATAATCGAAGACAAGGTAGGGGATTACATTTGTTAAATTTTATTAGCAATGGAATTTGATCAATACAAAGGAAAAAAAAATCATAATAATAATCGCTAGTTATAAGATGCGTTTATCATTTATAACATACTAGCTTTCACCCGCGCCTTCGTACGCGTGGAAATAGATTGGAATTTATAGCATCAATGGCTTTATCTTTTGTTACACCTGCGCATGCGTGAATCTTCAACGCCAATTGGGGCAACACAAATGTATGAATTTTCTACGCCAGTTGGGGTAACACAATATAGATTATAAATTTTTAATTTCCTTTATTCTGTTTTATTTTAATTCAAAAGTACTTCAGAATGAATCAGAAAGATTGATTCATTAACAATGTTTAATTTCAAATGTATCGAACACCAAGAAAGTAAACAGAATCGTTTGAAATAATAGTCAAAATCATGTTAAGCCTAATCTCATTGGCGTGGGGGAAAAAAAACCCTGCAGCTTCACTCATTTGGCGATTTTTGGCGGGAAAGTTAGTTTGTAATTAATAAACAATTAACCACTCAATTAAACGGAATAAATAGTAGCTTAAGTCCTATTCCAGACTATAATCTATCTATCAGCTAAATTTCATCCAGTTCTTTTCAGGCGTTCTGGCGTGATTGACTAACAAACATCCATCTAAATTTTCACATTTATAACAGTCGTATAGATAAACAATATTAAACATAAATATAATAAGGTGACAAAAAATGAAAAATATTATATTAAAGTACAGTGTTATTATATTTTCAACAATTTATTAATTTTGACTGAAAGATCTTCTTCGGCATTTTAGTGTTATTCAAATTTAAAAAAAGCACTTCAACTTCAGAGCAACTCGTTATCCCACAATGTTTAATATCTAATTTCAGTAACTTTAACCGTCCATCGTTAGACTGGATTATCACGTGAAAATCACGCGTCTAAAATAAATATTTATTCAGCAATATTTCAGTCAAATTCCCCTTTGGAAGTTATGTAAGCTCTGAATACTTCCTTGTGATCTTTTCTCTGATTTCGCTATGGTGAACCTGTAGCTAAAATGCATGTCATGAGGCGTTTTAAAAGCTTCTAAAAATCGAACCTTTTGTTGAATCGTGAAGAAGAACAATAACAGCATGATTTAAAATGACTCTTCCCCTGCTCATTTCCTGAAAAGGCATCATAAGTATTATTAATGGCGATAACGCGTATAATCCTCAAGGCCACAAAGGTGTCGTGATCACTTCCAACGGAAAAGAATCAATTGCGAAAACGTGTAATCACCGTAAATATTACCTGCGATAATTCTATATGCAGTTTTTTTTTTCAATTAAAATCAAAATATATAAGGATATTTACACTTATGATCTAATTTGTATGCAGATTCAACCATGCCAAGAAATTGGAATGGGAGTTACATTTTATAATGAAAGATATGAGAGAAGAATTGCAATTGCCAAAATGGAACAGTTTCAAGGTGAGTGAGATATGCCAGGAAGAAAAATTTTCCTTATTTTCACATCAATCGATTTCTTGCTTCTTCTAAATCATGTAGATTATCTTGATGCTCTACTTTACAAGTCAGTTTCGTCACAATGTTTCTCGTTAATAATTCTCGATATTCAGAGAGATCGAAACTCGGATTATCTTCAAATGAGGTTGGCACGATGATGCGATAAACATTTTCTTGGATGTTGATAATGAAGATGGACAATATTGGATATGACATATTGCAGATGCTTCTGGAAGAAGTAGTCATAAAATTTTAATACATGAGACATCTGTCAATTTTTGAATTTTTTCTTCACAGATTCATTTCTCACCTTACATTAAGAAAAATAGTTCTCCTTAAATTTCATACACAGTTTGATGTTTGGATACTGTCTGCTATGGTTGAAAAAACGCTTCGCTCATCTTTCAGCTGTTGAAGACTGCATCTTTAAAAGCAAGGGTTAGACGAGGATCGACCTCCGGAAAGAGAGGTGACATAGCCTAGTTTTTTTTCCCGTCCTTATTTTGAAAGAATTGTATTATTTTGGAGTGCGTGGGCACAACGTACTGCACAAAGTATGTTTTTGTCTTTCGGTGTAAACATATATTCTACCCTAAAATCTGATGCCTTCATTTTCAAAAAGGGAAAAAAATCTAATGCGAAATAATATCACATTTTTTTTCCAGAATTTCCCTATGAAGTACAATCATTTATAAATCATACAGATTTAGATGCCCCCCCCTCCCAATTAAGTAAGGCCCTGCTGGTACGTTTTTGGCTTCGGAATGGAGAGTTTCAGCTGCGAAACACGATTCAGTCGAAGAATCGTCGCGTAAGGATATTAAATCTGTTGGCCCAAATGTCCTTCTATTTATGGAAGAGTGGAAGTTCCGATGGGAAGAGGTAGGGTACCACCTCAAGTACTGTCCTCGGTATCTGATCACGGTTCAAAATTACCTACCTTCATCAACCTACATATACATATTTAAAAGAAGAGAAATAGCTTTTCACTGCCTTATTGGCCTAATGTAACTAATAAGTACTATGTATTATTAGCTATTAAATTGATCTGCCAATATGCCAAGAAATTATGTTACACCCCCTCCCAAGACTAGCAACAGTGACAATTAAATAGCCCTTACCTTTCTGTTGCTACGTCACTGACCAAACCAAGACTTTTGTGGTAAAAATAAGTTGATATGCTACTAAAATGAAAAGGTTCGATGAACATTTTGGTGAAAATAAATGGTACTCGACAAGAAGAATTAAAATATACGAATATGTTTATATCATGAAAACGTTCTAATTGTAGAAATTCAAATTATAAAATTTGGATTTAGTTATACCAATTACATTGGGTCTCCTAGAAGTGATTATAGATTAGATTTACAAATTTTAATGATACAAAAGGCAAATCTAGATATACTGTGCATCATTACAAGTAAAATTATAGTAATATACCTCCCCCCCCAAATATCGAAATTGTCAACACAAATTATAAAATAGTTAACAAGCAGTTAAAGAAATTATAAGCTAAAAGTAATATCTATAATTCAAATTTTTAAATTAAAGACTTTTTAAACGAAGAAAATTAAACAAAATTCAGTGAATTAAATTCGTAATTTAAAAAAAAATCCAATAGCTAAAAGAAAGCAAACCGATTTGTATGGGACTTCTTACTCAGGAAGACACTAAGAACTAAAATGACAACTTTAAAAAATTTAAATGATAAATTCAAATTAGGAGAGTTAAAAAAAAAGGTTTGTCATTTTAGGTACATTATATGATGCACACATATCTTAAGACAGGGTCTCGCAGTAACAAGAATTTGTAAGTATCCTGGTATGCTCACTGTATAGGAGAGTTACTTTAAAATTAGCTTTACAAAGTGGAAAGTTTCAGAAAATCTTTTTGGAATTTTAAAATTAGGGGCTATTGCCCTGTTTAATGAACAGAAATTATTCATTTGAACCTCTCAACCCAATTCTCAATTGAATATGAAACTCCATCTTTTATACCAATTTTCGTATTTAGCAGAAAGATACTCAACAGACACGTTATGATCCAGTAGAATTAAAACTTTCCCAATCTGCTTCGGATGTCCGCAAAAGAAACCCATAGTCGAAACCAATAAAAGCAAATGGATACTTTAATCGATATTTCCATCGATTAGTCAAACGTGCTGGAGTGCTAGATGTCTGGACCCACTCGCTCTGCTATCGGGGGCCAGATCATCCGCAGCAGGGGTGGATTAATGGTTCGCTTATGAGCAGAGTGGATGGAAGCTCACGCAAAAAGGGTCTCTGAGATTCGCCGCATCTGCCACTACGATAAGCCGTTGGGGCCCAAGAGCAGGGAGGATCCAACCATGAAATCTTCTTCCAGAGGAAATGAACATCGATTGCTGAGGGGAAGGGGCAGTTAAAAATACTCGTCGAAAGTGAAAAGCGGGAGATTTTTTTCACCCCACCCCCCTCCAAAAAACTGTTTATGCACTTCTGGATTATTGCAGTGGAAGATTTGTTGTTGTTAAAGTCTATTCGTTTCTTTTCTTGCAGTTGCACCTGAAAGTCCCCCCCCCCTTTTTTTAGGTAGATTCCTACAGGAAGACTACCGATTGAAATGGTTCTCATGACAAGCAGTTCTTAACCGATCATGGTCCCTAGAACTCGAAACCACCCTTCGATCAAAAGTTCACATATATATAAAATTTCAAAAGTTCTTTCTTCTCGGCCCTGCACCTGCTAAAATATGTTTACATACATACATACATATGTAAAGATATCCGCGCGTGCGTGCGTGCGTGCGTGCGTGCGGATAGCGCTTTGCTCATTGTTATCTTGTAAACAGGATAATTAGAATAATTTTGTTCGGATTTTAACTGTCTAAGAATATGTTGTTAGAAATGTTAAAATCTGAGACGAGCACGTAAATGGCTCCTCTAACTTAAAGGGGGTAGAAATGGAAGTGGGGTGGTGGTGAAATTTTCATTTCGCTATAACTTTCTTAGTATTGAAGATATAAAAATAAATCCAATTAGCGCCTTATCAAGACAATTAACTTTTATATTTAAAGTTTATCGATAACTACAATACCATAGAAGTTAGGGACTGAAAAGTGATTTTTACGCCCTAAATTTGGCTATTTCAAAGCGACAATATATGTTGCCTGATAGTAAATCAGATGTAATGAATCTACCAGCTTGCCGAGAAGATTTTTTAAAAAAAGATTTTAACCACTGCTTTTGAAAGCAATAATTACTATGCTAGATAAATCTGTTGATCATCTCAATCATTCATGCTTGAAATGTCTTCTGAATCAATCAATTTTTGTTCCAGCTGCAATAAATCTTATTCATTGAAGCATTTTAGCTGGTAACGGCATGATGCAAGCCTTTTTTGAATGTAAATATGAGCAATATAATTCCCTTTAAACCTTTTCTGTTCCTACCTTTAAAGATTGAATCTGAAAATCATGTTTTATTGTAATAATTCCTTTCAAAGATGAAATTGTTGTTGAGATACATTTTCTTGGTTTGATATATGATACATCTAATAATAATAAGGAATGTGTTTGAAAATCAAATCTGAGTAAAGCAACCTGGAACTAGATAGTGATCTTCCCGAAATTTTTTCCCATATTTTCAAATACAGGGGTTATTACCCCCCCCCCCAACACTCTCGCATAAATTTTAGAGCTTTAGCAAAACTGTGAAAACACGAGTGTTCAGATTTTTATTTTCAGTACTGCACAAGAGAGTTTAGTGTTTCCTAGTATGATAGAGAAAACTATGTATTATTTATTTGTTAAAAGGTACTTATGTAATATTTACAGCATGTCATTGGCAAATAATAGTTACGAAAGTCTCTAAGCGTGAAATCTTTGGCTGGTTTAATTACTTATTTATATATTTTGTAATTAATCACTGGGATGTGGTTAATACACAAGTACCAGAAAACCGATATATATTTTGGACATAATGTTTTGGACCGATTGAAACCAAAATTTGGCACAGAAACTATAATTGTAATCGCAAGATGATGTACCAATTTTAATTTATTTAAGTCATTTTTGATTTATTGCGTTCAGATGCATACGAAAGAACAGATCGACAGACGTCCAAACTGTTGTCGGAATTATTTCAAAATATGATACTAATCTTTTGATTTGTGAACTAAAACTTATCCATCTGGCTTTTTCCGTTTTGTAGTTATTTTAATTTTTTTTAGTTATCAAGTTAGTCAAATTATCAAACTTTCTATGAATGGATTTCATTAGTTATTTTGTAGAAATGTAGTGCATAGATCAAATTTCATTCTTCTAGCTCAAGGCGTTTATGATTTACATTTTCCAGACAGGCATATAATGTCAAAAATGTATTTTTTTTTGACCCAGGAGAAGTTTGAGGGTAAGGATTCGACAAAATATCGTGTTCTGATTTTTTAATGATTACAACAAGTTCTTTCTATGCATTTCGTATGCAAGAGTAAAAACGGAAACAGTTTTAAAGAGTAAATGACATTTAAAGAGTTTCAACAACACACATGGCTGGATTAAGCCCTATAAAAACAGGCAATACAAGTTTCGCCAAGTTTCTATTTCTTGATTATAACATAAACTCCATTTAAGTGGTTTTTAAGTAATTAATATTATGATAAATTGAAATAATAGTATATCCAATTTTGGATAACCTTCAAGAAAGTTATTCAAAGTATTCCATATCTCGCATATAAAAAAAATTTAATTTAAAATTAATTCTAAATTAGACGACAAAAACATTAAATTTTTTTTTAACAAAATCTAAATACGATTATTCAAAGTTTGACAGAGCTATTAACTTTCGAGTCAATCAACCCACTTCTGAAAAAACCATTCTAAAAATAAATAAATGGAATAATTAATTCTAAAAATAATAAATTTAAGAGATACCTCACATTAATTTGAATAAGTGCCAGCATATTAAACTAAACACAGAAACTTAAATTACCTTATAACATCATACCCCTTCAGAAACCTCGGCGTCCCATATGCCTATATAATAAACTGGACCAGCAGTCTTTGACTAACAAACGGGATTTTAGAAGAATATATCATTTCAGATTTGTAAAGTGAGAATTTCAAATTCAAAAGGGGAAAAAAAGTTTTAAAACCATGATAGTTTTTCTAAAGATGCAATCTATATGTTAATTACTTTTGTAAAATACTATGGAATGCTATTTATTCCCTCTTACTCCATCATTATTGCCACGAAAGCAAATGATTGAATTATGAATTCATATATGTAATTATACTAACGATAAGTAATTTTTATTGCAGTATCTCTTAACATTTGCTGTTCAGTTCAAAACTGTCAGCAGATTTGTCCTTCATATAAATTTTCAGTCATGTGTTTAAAAAGCTTCTAGAAGAATTATTTTTTCCTTATCTTATAAATAAAAGCATATTCTAAGAGCGTGTCACACATACACACAAAAAAGCCGATTTAATATTCGTCTACTGGTTTTTAGAAAAGAAAGTGCGCCGAAGTTTTGTTCTTTTCTTATTGTTATGATAGAAATATCTTGATAATTATATAACGGTACACAGATAATTAATTGCTTCTGAATATTGAGAAGTGTAGTATGCTCAGTTTAATTATAAATCGCTGTCTTAAATCATTTATTAAATCAATAATTTTACTTTATTTCGCTCTGATTCAGATATTAATGATGGAAATATTAATTTCACGCAACATATATAAGGTATATTTCCAAAAAATTATTTTTTAAAACAAATCTTAGATATCTCAAATTTAAAAACTTAAGATTTTTCTAACCATCAAGCTTTAAAATTTTTATATTTATTTATAGTCTGAATTTTTTTTTTTTTTTTTGGCATTCTAATAAGTAAAGCAAAGCAAAAAATAAATAAATAAATAAAATAAAAATCTAAATAAGAGCAAATGCAGATTAATTTCTACGGTATATACTCTACAATAATAGTCATTTGTCATATTCGGTAATAGTTCTGTACCATCGTTTTATTTAGGTAATATTTTTGACATTTCTAGCTTGAAATTCCGACGAGATATTTCTTGAATGTCTTCTTCATCTCTATCTAAGTCATCAATCATATGATTAAATGCCTTGATATACTCAACTATTTTCATTTTTTGTATGAATCACATTCTTAAATATGGACTTTTAGAAACAAGCATCTATTTGCGATTATATTTATACATTGATGTCCAAAATTAAGGTCACAAAAATGTTTTTCAAAGTAATTCTAAATGGCTACCAGTAAAATTTAAACAAATTATATTTTATACATTGTGAAGGACGGGCAACACGATATTAACCTTTCTTGTGGGAAAAAATGTTGTTTAGCATTAGTTTTTGAGGATCTAATGAAATTAGACCGTTTAGGCATCTGGGACTTTTGAACTAAAACAAAAAAAATTTAACCTGTTTCCAGTGAGAATCAGTTCTTATAATCGTTTAGAGGATTCTTTGAGATGGAGAGCCGTTGGCAGGCTTGAAGCTGGGCAGTCTCAAGCGGAGGTAGCTGGATGATTACAAGAGGCATCGAAAGTGATATCCAGGTTGTGGAATCAATTCCAAACAAGTGGTACTGTAACCAGGAAGGCCGGCCAAGGCCGTCGCAGAACAAATATGCCTGCACAGGATCGCTATTTGGAATTAAGCGTACGACGACATAAGCTGACAACGACTCCTCAACTTGCTCTTGACCTTGCTGCTGCGTCTGGAATAAGAATTTCCAGACAAACAGTATACAGACGTCTAGCAGAGAGGGCTCTTTATACCCGGCGACCAGTTGAGTGCGCCTCTTTGACTGCATCCAACAGAAAGACCATTACTTGTGGTGCCTAACACAGCAGTCTTGGACACAGCAAGAATGGGGGCGTGCTCTTTTCAGTGATGAGTCCAGATTTACCACACAGAGTGACACTCGTCGAATCTTCATCTGGAAAGAGCTAGGAGCTCGCTATCATCCCTCCTACGTAAAAGAAATCGACAGATTTGATGGCAGAGGAACCTTATCTTGGGTGGCATAATGTTGGGCAGTCGTACACCACTGCACGTCTTCGATGCGGGTAGTGTCAATGCATATCTCTATAGAGATGAGATCCTTGAAGCCTATGCGAGGTTGTTCCGGGGTGCCTTTGGCTGAGACTTCATATTTATGGACGATAACGCGCGTCCACACTGAGCCCAGATCGTTGATGATTTTCCTGAGGAAGAGGATATTCGACGTATGGACTGGCCCTCGAGGACTCCGGATCACAATCCTATTGAACATGTTTGGGATGGTCTCGGAAGAGCTATTGCACAGCGTAACCCCCCTCCTAATACCCTCCAAGAGTTAAAAGCCCCGCTTTTGGAAGAATGGGCTTTGTTGCCCCAGGCATTTATTGACACCCTCATAAACAGTATGAAAACTCATTGTGAAGCCTGTATAGCAGTGCACGGTGGTCACACTCCATATTAGACAGGCTTTTCCCGAGATAAATGCTTTATCTCTGATTCATAATGTTACATTTTTTGATATACCCTGTTTCTTAATTCCCATTTAAAATCTTTTCCATGTTGTTATGTGTCTATGTTCTTTCTTCCATTGTAGTGTACCTCTGTGCCAAATTTCGTATCAACACAGTGAATAGTTTTTCACTTTTCTCAGATTTTATGTTTGTGACCTTAATTTTGGACATGAGTGTAGAATATCACAGCAATAACAATTTCTCTCATAAAAAAAAAAAAAGAAAACTTAAAATTTTTACAAAGTTTTTTTAAGATCTTGATACTTTTAATGTTTGCAAGATTAAAAGTTTACAATTCTTAAATTCGTAATTTGTCTTTTGCTCTTTGTAATCAAATTTGCCTCAACTTTAATCATGCAACATTGCTGTAGGAATTTCTAAAATGTGCATTTTCTTTAAATAAAATAACTCCTTTATTTCTAAGTGGGAAACTAAATTATTGTTGGTAGAATAGCGCAACCCCATAGAGTATACTGCCGCCAGAAAGAGAACGAAACTGGAAATGAATCTCGAAATCATTATGCTAAAACAAAAGTAATCTAATATATAAAAATGAATTCTTGTTTGTTCGTATTTAATACGCTACCGTACCGTTCATATGAGTGCGATAAAACTTTGCAACTTATTGCTTGCACTTGCGCGAAGGTTATAGGCATGGTACAATTATTATATCTGAAATTAAAAAAAATGGAATAATTATTATTTATATATCATTTAATTTCAATGAATGCATTCATTGTCGACAAGAAAATAAATATCATTCTTTCTAACATTCCTAATTAAACAAGACAGCTATTTTAAATTTTAAAATGATATTCCCACAATTATTTCTTCTGCGGCAACAACGCACCGGGTACCAGCAAGTATAAAATATGTACCAGCATTGGAAGGAAAAATAAAATTTTCAGGAGTCATTACAAACTTCTTTCATAATATTTAACCAACAATTATCGTTTGTTTTCGAAAGTGAAGAAGTGATATGCTAATTACAACACTAAATGATCAAAATTCTTGAAAGAATTCAATAAATAAAATGAGATAATTAACTCATTACAAATTTATTCATTAATTTTATCACATAGAATTTTAAAAATTCAGTTG
The DNA here is from genome assembly GCF_947563725.1 of Argiope bruennichi. Classification (NCBI taxonomy): domain Eukaryota; kingdom Metazoa; phylum Arthropoda; class Arachnida; order Araneae; family Araneidae; genus Argiope; species Argiope bruennichi. The sequence continues at coordinate 61,964,215 of NC_079151.1, read as the reverse complement.
TATAATCAACGGGAAAAGATAAACAACTAACAGAGAACAGAAATTGCAATCTCGAACTTTCTAGCAATGCAAACCATTTATTGAACTTTCTAGAATTAATCTTCACTCACGAGGTTCTAAAAAGCAGGAAGGAAAACAGCCTAGATTTATACGGAAGGGCACGATAACCTCTCGATTAGAAATCTCCCCAAAACGTAAATATCCCAATTCCTTACCGAAAAAGCTTCATTCACTCATTTGTACGAAGAGGTTCAACCATCTCTTTTGCATAACAATCGAATCGAGAGGTCCGTGAACGTTGAGTATTTCTTCGGCGTGCCAATCCGTGCCACTGGTCACTCACCATCCCTCAATTAGGGATTAGCAAGGTCACTCGTCCCCGGGTGTAGATGACACTGAATTAAAGGCAAATAGCCGGACAATGCCTTTTGTTTCTGAGCGAGTGATCGATTTTCTTGGATTCGAGTCAACTGCCCGCGAACAGATTATTCAGAGGACCCTGGTTCGCTGAGCTGGCTCAATAAGCTGTAAGAGTGGATTTCCCGAGATCTATATCAGGCGACGCCTTCTCTTGTCTTGATTCGTGCAAGTAATTGGGATGAATGAATTTTTACGTGATGATTGCCCCGTCGCAAAATTGGTTATTTGCCATTGAAATGCAAGTATTTTCTGATTAGGTTCAATGGGAAAAAGAGTCAAAAGATAGATGTTTACCAGCGATAGATGATGCAATCGCTGCTGAAGATATAGTTTATGGATAGCGGAAATGATATCAAGGGTTTAATCAATTTTTGTAATCCAGATCCTGTTGAATGATTAGATAAAGAAAAAGATATTAAAAGTAATAGACATCATAGAGTAGCTTAAGCAAAATCATTCAGGCAAGTACATTCATTGTTTAAGTAGGAAGTCTGTAATAATTTATGACGACAATTTGATGTAAAGTAAGTTTAAACATTTTTTAGCATTTTTTTTTTCTCGAAATCTTTCTCAAAATAAAGAAACAAAAACAAACCACAACTATTTCTTTTAAATGTGTGTGATATTGGATAGATTATTTTCCTCAATTTTTAATCAAATGTAAAAATTTTTAGTTAATGATATTCGGTTAATTTCGGTTAATAATTTCATTTATTTTGGAATCTTTTGTTTCCTGAAATTAGAAGGTTTGTTGAAGAATTTAATAAAATAATGACAGTTTGCATATTATAAAATTGATACAAAAATAAATTTTAATCAACAAAGTCAGATGGTGCATAATAAAGAACATATTCATATTCGGTTCATATTTTGTAACATTTGTTTCAAATATGGTTCAGCACTGCATGAATTCCAGATTGCTTTTCCAAATATTTATCCTTACTAATCAAGATTATATAAAACTATATATATTATTTAAAATTAAAAATATGTTATGGATAAATTAAGAGACTATGGATTCCATTGATTTTTTTTCCCTTTGCCTGTTACATAGGAACAACATAATGCTTGCATCTTAAAAAAAAAAAAAAAATGTTTAACAGCGCCATCTGGAGAAGAAATCCCTAACAATATTTATTATTATAGTAGGATGTTATAATCTGAGCACATGCTAACGAGTTTTACCCTTTTCAAAACTGATTTTATAAAATTCTAATTCATTTGAATGCAATTAGACTTCCAGACAGTTTTGAGAGGGTTAATGTAAAATGATGAATGAGGAAATTAAAATTCCGAAATTTCCAAATGTACTTTTTCGATTTTATTCACATAATGAAAGCCACATTTATGTGACTTCTTCTTTCGTTGTTTTTATATGCCAATTTTAAAAGATTCAAGAGGAATTATTTCGTTTTGTAACATTATCTGAACTAGTATGTAACATGAGTACCAACCAAAGATTCTGTACGTACCAATTTCAAGAGAAACGCTTTTCATTTGGATTAATCATGTTTTTTTTTTTTTTTTTTTTTTTTTTTCGAAATTTAGGCATTTATAAAGTATATTTACCATCTCGTATCCTTCTTTCTTCATCATCTAATAAATAATGTTAGATTTTCAAACTCCTCTACAAAATAATTCAAAGGTCCTCGCTACATTATCATGCCTGGAAACATTTCTTAAAAAAAATTAAAAAAAAAAAAAAAAAAAAAACTCTATATGTTTATTGATTTTTACTGGCAGAAAATGTGCTTATATTTTTGCATTCAAGAACCCTTTTCACGTAGAATTTTTTCTAAACATTTCCTCCAGTAAATTATGTTACAATCCTAGGAAAAAAAATATTAAGAAAAAGAAAACTTAATTAGTGATAAATAAAACAAAATTCATTTTAATATAAAATATTTCTGTTTAAATTACTGAATTATTTAAAAAAAAATTAATTATTAAAAGCGGCGTTTAAATTGCTTAGGAATGAAGTATCAGAGAACTAATGTATTACCAGATGAATTGATGCATTGGAGAAAGGGGTAGGGGTGGGGAAGCTATAATGCAACAAACAGCAGCGGAATATCACTAAAGGATATCCGCCTTTTCTACAAGATGGATTTCACGATGAATTAGTTTTAAAAGGCCAAGACGTCCCTCGATTTCACTGTAAAACCGAAATTTAGTTTATTATGGGCTAAAGAACACCGACAATGACCCTTTGATAAGTGGGGGAAACATCCGATTTGACAGATCTCTTTCCCATCACATTGATGGCTGGTCTGTGTGTGGCATGTTTATGGGGTGAAGCGGGAAGATCTATTTACAGTTCGGAAATATCACCGTTCAGTTTAAGGGAATAATAAGCTACTACTTACAGATATACTTTTTATGTTATAGGCTAATAATAATCCTCTTTAATTTCAGCAGCCTGTAGAGTGTATACCTAGAATATTTGCTATCATTAAATCCAGAGAACGTTCAACACGATTGAAACAGCGTAATGTTTGTGATACTGCATTAATTCAGTGTATACAAGATACAAATAAATGTGACAAATATTGATGTACTAGTTTTCAAAACTGTATGGCAAATTTCATCAGTTGTGGATAAAGAAAAATACAAAATACCTATATTTATTAACCATTTCACTGTTTCGACCTCTTCGGAAAATGCGTATCTAAACCGTGTCGCAAAAATGTAGCGATGACGAGTATACACGTAAACACAAAGTATGTGTAATATAAAATTACATTTTACTGAAATGACTTTTTTATTTCAAAAATCAAATTTATTTAAACTAACATACATTTTTTGATTAAAAACGAAAATAAACATAAAAAAAAAATTATTTATTATTTTAATTTGGTGTAAGAGAATGGACTGAGCAAAGCATGGTACAACGCATAATAATCTTTTATTTGCTCCTTTGATTTCGACTTGGACTCAAAATATTTTAAACACCTTGAAATTTATAAATATATTTTGAGTTTTTACTAAAATTGTAATTCAAACTGCAAATGGTCGCTACTTATTACTCCTGACGTATGAACTCATCATAACGCAAAAAGTTGTACTTTTTCCATGACGAGTATACTCGTCAAAAACAGTTAACTGGTTAAAATATTCATAAGGACATTATGAGCATATTATTATCAATATTTGAAATGAAAGACGAGTTTATACAGTTTTTTTTGTGTGTAAATTAGATATGCTTTAAAAAAAAACGGCGAATTCCTTAACACATTGTTCGAAAAGAGAGGCTATAATTTAACGAATATAGAATGTTAAAATTTCCCAAAATAAATTTATTCTAAAAGACGAATCTTCTGATTTATGAGCCTCACGTTTCAACCCATCATATTCAAGGTCTTGTCAGGAATGAAAATTATTTTGTTTCAAGGACACGGTCAAATTCTAAGTTTTCTTTTCAACGAACTTTTCCAGTTTACGTTCTTAATTATGCATAACTAAAACGGAGTTTTTGTGCATTTCATCTTCTACTTGCATGTGCTAAGAATTTTTATGCCAGCAGAGTTTTATTTTATTAAAAACCGACATTTTGAATTTTCTTGAGAAATAAATTTGTATTATTGAGCAGATGACTGATATAGTATCAATCACGCGATTTTCCTAATACATATATATTATCAGGGGTGTTTGTGAGACCCCAAAAAATCTCCTGAAACTTTTACGGACTTACTACCGACATTTTGGAGTTTCGAGAAGGGGGGGGGGGAGAAATGAAAAATTACAATTATGAAGTATTGAATGGCCTAATTATAAAAGTTCAATGAATTACTTTTTTTGCAAAATTAATAACCATTAATTTTGCAAAATTAAGACCTTTGAACCCAGGTCACGTGATCGCACATCTGGTCGAACGAAGTCTCTCCCTTTTTTTTCTGCCGCGCCTACTTGCCGAAAAGAATCCAGAAGAGAATGTCCGAGAACCGGGGGAATGAGTCATAACTCGCAATAAGGAAAGAACAAAAAGAAGTTTTTTCCCCCCTTTTCACGCATTATCACTGCCTTTGGAGAGAGAAAGGAAAAGTTTTCACCACACACACTGACCTTGCGTTTTCTGCTTTCAAAGCAAACAAAATTACCTAGATCAAAATAAATAATTCATTATTATTCCTACTTCCTTTTGAACGACGATCCCCGGAATTTCCGGGTATCGAAGTTCAAAATCCCCGGAATTCCGGGGTTTCCCCGGAGCACAAACACCCCTGTATATTTTAGGATAAACAGCGTTTACAAATTGGTGAAAAATGGCAAAATTATTATTGATCCATTTCAAAACCTACTCTTATTTTCAATTAGCGAGTACATCCGTGTTGTTGGGATTAAAACATTAAATATTTCATATATTTTGATACATTTATTATATCAAAATTTTTGTGTAAATATTACAACACGTTTAATTATAATTGTCTGAAAAGTTTTTAATTAAACTGAGAATATCACTTCAATTAAGCTATTTAAAAAAATAATTTTCTCTTTATTAGTAAATCAAATTAATAATTTGATATAAATCGTTAATTATATATTTACAAACTATCTATTCTTCATGAATTCTACTAATGTGTCTGGCAACAATTTTTGGTATGTACTTGTGTTAAAAAAAAAAAAAAAAGCACAATATGACCTTTTAAACCAATAAAAAATATTGCCATAATATTAAAAAAGATTATTTAAAGATTCGTTGTTCCTTGCAAATGGAACATTTACAAATGGAATATTATTATTAAAAATCGTCTGCATTTATTTAATTCCCATATGCATTTAATTTACGCATAAAATCGCTGCAAAATATTTATGGACAAGTTTCTAACAAAATATGAACGCATAAATTGTTATATGAGGAGTAATTCAAAACTAACAAATTTGCAAAATCTTCAAAAATACTTCTAATTTCTGCCGCTATTCTTAAAAGTTGGTTGATATTATTGAAAATGTTGAATATAAATATTGAAACAATGAGTTGTCAGCCAATATAGAACTAACCCTGAGTAATAACTTAACAGCAATCAATCTTTTCTTGAATACGTTTCAATCTGCCAAAGTAGAGTTTTTAAGTTGGCTACCGATTTTTTTCATAATAAAGAAAAAATATTTAAAACTTAATTTATCCACCTGATTTGTGATGGGGAAACAATAGTTTCTTTTTAGGAGGTGAAAGAAATTTTATAAATTGGAACAACCTCATTTATAGGAAACATTTTTTTAAAAAAATACGCCTCGCCCCTGAAAACAATGTTGGAATAATTGTTCAAAAAAACTGTGCCCAAAGCCATGGCGACCGCACCCTGGGTTTAACTTGAATGATTTTCAGCTTCGTAAGAATAGGAAACATGTCAACACCCAATGTCATATGCGGTGGGTTTTCCTGTAGAAATGTTTTAAAATACAAGTTTTCGCTTTCAATTACTATATCCCATACTATGAGAGATCGGATACAAAATAATTTCACGTTTACATGTAAACGCACATTGGGATTATTACGAAGATTCCAATACCATGTAGATTTGCAACATTACATGTCGAAGAACTAAGTTTTGCTACTTTTAGATATAATTCTCATTTCACTAGAGTAATTTTTTTACTTTTTTTTTTCCAAAGACAAATGTTTCGAATAAGCTTTATAGATTATAATACACCACAACTAATACTCGATACTTGTATTTTTAGTTTCCAACAAAAGTAAAAAATGATATTTTTACTTAATTTAATGATTTAATTCTAAATTGGCTCTTAAAGCAAAACTTTTACTAACTCCTTTATTTACCGACGATACTTTAAAGTACTGTTTAAATCCGACTGATACTTTCACAATATGACTACTTTTTTCTGACAGTATTTGAAAGAAAACGAAAAAAGCATTTCCAATTGAAAGCAGTAAATGTCAACTTAAAATAACTTAAATTTTTTTTTATTATTATTAATTTAATTATTTTAAAGTTTTTTTCCTTCTTCATGGGCTTATTCTGCGCCAAAACTTAATTCATGATTTGAAAAATTGATGGTAAAATAATTCGGTAAATAAAGGGCTAACCTGCTTTTGCACATTTTTTTTAAAGTCATAACAACGCCAAATAACTTGTTTTTCATTCTGCAAGTATTAACGTTTGTAATAGATCTAATTATCCGTCATGATACCAGGCAGAGCTTGAAGTTTAGGTAAATAACATAATTTATGGAATCCTTTTTATGCGTTTTCCCAAGAGACAACACTTAGTATTTTAGGTATTTTTCCGTTAGCCGGGCGTGAATTTGGCGTAAGAAATTTGGCGGAATTCTACATTATTTGGCGATTTTTTGCTTGCGGCCGGCTAACGGAAAAGCACCTTATTTTATTGCAATGCATACAGCAACATGCATTTTCTTTAATGATATTTTACAACCATTTTGCTAGGTTTCTAAAGTATATTTTTAAACCTAAATTGCACCCATCCTTGTATTATTTGCTTGGATCTCGTCATTAGCTTATTGCCGATGGAGCTTGGATCTTATCATAGCCAAATATAGCTTTTAAGACATTAAACTTGCAACTAAACCAAACATTCAGTAAATGTTCAACGGAAAACATCAACAAAGGAGTTTGCAATAATCGATTTTTTTAAGAGTTCTAAAATTTGATTTTGCTTGCATGTAATTTCTACAATCACGTAAATGAAAAAAGGTCTTTCAAATTAAAAAAAAAAAAAATGTTGGTGTCTTCTGAGATGCATTAATACAACAGGTCGACTTTCAAATAATTATTTTAATTGAATTATTTCTTTTTATATTTAATATTTTAGATACAATTTACAGAATAAGTGGACAGTTTAACCAAATTTCTTATATCCCAATCAACGAATCAATATTTTCCCTACAAGCAGTTCTTCATTAATAAGCCTTGTTAACATACAAATTTCAATTTCGGATCTAATACCTGGAGAACACAATCAATTTTCTACATCTAAATACTTTGTTTATACAGAGCATTAAGCAACTCTAAGAAATAACGCAATAAAATATTTTTTAAAAAATTATTTTTTGCTTAAATTGTTAGGAAATTCATATGCACGTTTTATATGATGAAATTTTTTGCAGTATTCCAGCTTTTAACTCGCGATAGTTTTCCTATATTTTGAAATAGGGCCACAATTTTTTTTTTTTTTTTATATATGGAAATAGGTTTTTGTCCTATATAATCATTTTATTATTTATCGAAAATGATTCGTAGTGTATCGTCGAACGAAATTAAAGAATACATCATGAAGCAAAAGTTAACCTTTTACACTAGAAAAGCTCCCCCCCCCCCTTTATGTCATCATGCCAGTGTTACTTTATTTTGATCAAAATATCTCAGAATTGTAAGAAATCACAGAATACTTTTTTCGAAAAATCGACTTTTATATTTTGTAAATAATTATAAACCTAATTAGCTTCCCGAATGAGTGGCTTAATATAAAACGCATACTGTTTTCATCATGCGTGTATGGGTTCGGCAAAAGACATTGTCAATAGCCGAAACTTCAATAAGCCTAAATGGTCTGAAAAGAGCATAGAGAAATCTAGATTAAGACAGACCGCTATTTTCAAAGGAAATAAGTATATTAGAAGGCTTCAGGAAGCCCACCATATGCAGCTTATTTCCCACAGAAATGCACTCCTTTTGAAATGAGTGCGGAACCACTCTTTCTCAAATGACTGACGGATACGGAATACGAGCAGAATCCAATTCGGTACGCTTTTTGAAAGCCTTCACTGATTGCCAAGAACAAGTGGGAGAGGACGTTCAATGAACATTCATTAACAATTAGAACTGATTGGTCCAGGAAAGACCAGGATCAGGTGATTTGTGTAAATATCATTAATGGGTCGGACTGAAAATAGAAACACATAAATCAGTGTATGAAAGGAGATATTATGAATAAAAAGTGACAGATATAAATTATCTTTAATAGGCTTTGTTAACCAATTGGTTTAAAATTTTTTGAGCTACAAAAGAATCGCCGTCTTTATACAGTACGTTACATGTTTCCACAAGATACATAACTTAAAACTAGTAAGAATTGATGACCTGTTTAGACTGATCCTTTCATTTGTCCATAATCATACTTAAAAAAAATGTAATACATCTTCACACAAAATTCAATGATTGATAAATCCGATAAACTGCTAGACTCTGGACACTAGCCAGAAAAAGTCTGCATGCAAAAACAATAATAAAAAAAAGCATATTATTTAGCATATTAGATAAATCTAATTTTATATTCTTTAAGCAATTCATTCTATTTTAATAACAATTTCAAAAGTATAATTCAAAATTTTTTTAAAATAAAAAAATAATTAAACTTAAAAAAATTAAAGCATGGCAACCAGAAAAAGTTACTACAGATATAATAAAAAAACTTGCAAAATTAATTACCATGGATTGTACATTAAACATTAGTCGCTAGTTGGATAGCTATTATGTCTAAGAATCCTTGTCAGTCGTTTAGACATAGATTGAAACAGATTGGATGTTTTAACAGAACATCCATTTCTCAAACACACCACCTTATAGAAACATTTTAAAACAAAATCTTGTTAAATTTCAAGTTAACATATTCATGAAACATCACAGAGATGTTAAATTGAAATTTTTCTTACAAATTCCGAAAATACAGAATTAGCAACAAATGTAGAGTTCTTCAATATTTAACTGGAGTTTGTTCTGGTTCGTGAAGGAATTTAATTTCTTACTAAATTGAGCTAGCCACATAATACGTTTTTTAAAAGCTTTCCTGTCTCAGAGATGATCTCGAGAACCTAGTTGGAGACATAAAAGTGAAAATAAGCATTCATTTCAGGAAGTTGAAGAAAAAAAAAAATATATATTAATTTAACCATTGTAATAAAAATTTAAATCAACACTTTCTTAAAACGTTTTGTATACAGATATAGAAGAATCTGAAAGAAAGCAATAGTTTCACAGTTTTTATGACCATAAGGTTTCTTAGTTTCAAAAATTCTGTTGCAATATGATTAAAGATTAAGAAATCCATTTAACTTTAAAGTAATAAACTTTCTATTAAATGCTTACTAAACTTCAAATTACACCATGGCAATATACAATCCATAAAAATAATTTAACTCGCTAACGCATGCATATCCTAACTTCCACTATTTCACCATCAAATTTTTATGCGTCCAAGTCGATAAATTATTTATATCTCGCTTTCTAGAATCAAACAAAAATTTCACTGTGTTTACTTCGCTACGCATGAACGGAAATTCCGCGATCCTATTACCTCGATCGCCTTTCCCCCTCTCCAGTTGGGCAATGGGCAGACTTATAATATTTTTCCAAATGAGAGGATATAAAGAAAAAAAAGATGGGAGCATTCCAGCTCCTCGCTAAGTTCAAGGCCTGCAACATGAGGAACAATGCGACCGCTGAAGCATCGCCCTGCCGTCTTGGAAGGGCACGCGGGGCTAAAGGCCCTTCTTCACGGCAGAACATTTCAAGGTCTGCCAACACGCAGCGACCAGTCATCCTGCCTCGGATTCCACATACGATTAAAGGTGGTTCTTAGCCGCGAGGCCCTCCGCATTAAATGTCGAACGCAGGGGAAATGGTCAATCAAGTGACTGACGGGCGAGAAAGTTCCTTTTCTTCTTTTACAGAAGTAGAAAAATGCCAGTGGTATTTACTAATTGCAGGAGCTTGTGCTGCTTTTGAACGTGGATAAAAATTCCCTCTATTCAATGTTCATGCAACAGTCACATTTCAACGAAATAGATTTCTAATGTCCATTCATTAAAAAAGAAAGAAAGTAAAGGATTAAGTGTTACTGACACGCTCACATGTGTCTGCAACTGTCTGAAAACTTTTCATTCCTCACTCTTTTCGGAACATCAAAATATATAAAAGACAACGAAAAAATGAAATGATAAATCTAATATATAAAAATCTCATGTTACGGTGTTTGTGTTCATACTCCTCCGAAACGGCCAGACCTATTTTTATGTGTATTTGGTAGGTATGAGAATAGGTCATAAAGTATATTTATTTCATAACGCTAGGTAATTAGGGTGTCCCTATCCACGTTCACCGTACGATGAGGAGATCAACGCTTGCTTGAAATCATCGCCACTGTGGCGTAATGTTGAAAAAGTCCAGCTAAAAATAAACATGCGTGTCCAAATGCTACAAGATCCATCTACTGACACATTCTAGAACCGATTGTTAGATATCGGCGATGGAAAAGTTGCTGTCTAATAAAATACTGGATGCATAAAATTGCCTACTAATTTCTGCACTGTCGTTGATTCGCAAAATGCTCTCATTGACCGCATATTTCCCGATGTACGCACACAATACATAAATCATGCGTGGCTGGCAGAAAGAGCTATTTTGGCAGCAAAAAATGTGGACGTCGACGATTTAAACTTCAAGATACAGCAGTCGTTGCCAGGCGACTTGGTATCATACAAATTGATCGATATAGTTTGCGATGCTAACGAAGCTGTAAATTATCCAACAGAGTTTTTGAACTCACTGGATTTGCCAGGCATGTCACCACACCTTCTATGCCTGAAAGTTGGATCTCTGGTTATTTTACTTCAGAATTTGAACCCATCATGGCTGTGCAATGACACGCGATTGGTTATTAAAAAACTGATGAAAGACGTTATCGAAGCCACCATTTTGAATGGTAATTTCCGAGCCAAAAATGTTTTGCTGTCATGAGTTCCAATGATTCTCACAGACTTGCCAATCAAATTCAAACGCATTCAATTTCCTATTAGATTCACATTCACAGTGATAATCAATAAGTCGCAAGGCCAAACGATGTTTGTTGGTGGCTTAGATTTGGGCATGGCATGTTCTCGCGTGGGCAAACCATCGAGCTTATTTGTGTTGGCTAAAAACGGAATGACAAAAAATATCGTTCTCTCAATTGCTCTTCGAAATGAATATTAATTTTCTTTCATTTTTATACTTTAGGACACAAAATATATTACTTTTTTCCCTTTACGTTTAACTTTTAAGAGATCAAACAATGTATATGTTCGTTATGTTACTGAAATACATTGTGTTGAGAAAATGAATGGTCGGTGTTTTTTTAGTTTTTATCGGCGATCATCGTCTACAGCGCTCCATTCCTTTTTCTGTCATAGATCCCATCCCCACACACTAACAATGCATTCGTTATTTTTTAATTAACAACCAAAATATTCAATAGAAATAATTTATAAGGCAGAAAAATGTTTGCCGGGTCAGCAAGTTACATATAAAATGGTTATTCAGAAACAAACAACTTTATAAAGATGATTTGTAGCAGTTGCATTACGCTATTTTCTCTTTTGGATAAAAGATGGCGATGCCTGATTAGGTGCATTGCGATTGCATTATAATGAGATGAAATATTGTTCTGTTGAGGTGGTCACGTTAATGTCTTTTCTTTCGTGTTTGTTTTGTGTGATCATTAAAGAAATATTCCCGAAAACATAGGTCCTCTTGCTTCCACTGCACGGATCATAATGATCTTCTTTCCACAATAATTTATGAATATAAAATTCTTAAATTATTGCAACTGCATTATAAATAATGCATTATAAATTCTAATAAATTTATGAAATGCAACTTTTAGTAAAAGAGCAGGTCTTAAATTATCTTTTAAATGATAAATTTATTTTTCTTTTTTCAATAAGTTCTTTGTTAAAACCATAAGCAGGGAGAGACGCACTTACCACATCCCAACAGGGAATTTGCTTTAAATATAGCTATAAAAACATTTTATTTTAGGTACGTATGTTTCAGGGTGTTATAACAGCTCAACTTGGTACAATTAACCTTTTGCACTCGAATGTCTTCTCGTAATCACCATTCAAGACAGTGCATCATTTTGACATTTTATGATTTTTTTAAAAAAATACCTGCAGAATATTAAAAAGATGTAGATTCATTTTTCAGGGAAGCTCAACTTAAAACAGTTGCATGTATTTATTCTTCGGAGCAATAAACAAGCCCATGTATTAAGTGGATAATTATGCATCGAATTACTTTTCAGATTGCACAGGGTTAAAAGTTACAGAAATTAGACTCTGAGGAAACGGAAGCACAAGCGATTAAGAAGTTAGTGTGTATTTATGTTGGAATTCATTAATAGAATAATTTTAAAAACACGGAAAAATCCAAATTTTTAAATTTATAATGCATATACAGCACGTGAACTCTCAGCATGGTTCAGTTGCTAACTTTCTAACACCCATCTTCCTCAGTTGTAAATATGCTTTAAATGAGTGAAGAGTTACATTTTGTTGTTTGTATTAATAAATGCATTGTTCATACGATATTAATATGTGAAAAATATTGAAATATATTGAAGATGTCTAATAGAGTCAGGGGACTGAATAATCAAAAAATTATTAGTTAAACAAATCTTTTTTTAAATGTTTATTGTTAAAAATACCTACAGAGTGATAAGAAGATGTATATTAATTTTTCGGGGAAATTCAAAACAATTATATACATTTATTTTTCGGAGGAATAAGCGAGTCCTTCCATTAGATAGAAAATTACGCATCGATTACTTTTTTGAAAGCAAAGGATAAATACTGTTTCAAAGCGCGTGTGTATAAATATAGTAGCTAAAACAATGAAAAGTGTTTGAAAACATAAGGAAATAAAATTGGCATCCCAGAAAACCCAATTGTTTGAGTTTTAAAATAACTGATTTTTATGTTCCCAAATTACGGAAATAATAATAATAAAAAATATTAACCCTTTGCATTCCGAAAAGTAACTCGAAGCATATTTATTCACTTAAGGCAAGGACTTGTTCATTACTCCGGAAAATAAATATATAACTGTCTTAATCTATATTTTCCTGAATTATTTAAAAAATCTTCTTACCATTTTGTAGGCATTTTTAACAAAATTAAAAAAAAAAAAAAAAAACCCGTCAAAATGATGTTCCAACTTGAACGGTATTTATCATTTTATTCATCCGAGTGCAAAAGAATATTTTTACTAAAAAATCAAATTAGAATTAAGGTGAAAAAAAAACAACTTTCTTGTTTACTTTTTTGGTAGTAAACACTCACTGTGGGCCAAATTTGGTAGCCATCAACCCTTTGCACTATAGAGTTCTGAACTTCTGGTGAAAAAATATTTTATCGAAATTTATAATATTTTAAACCGAGACACTGTATAATTTGTTAAAAACGGTATTTTATTTCAATATAATTCAAATCCTACAAACAATATATTTTCGTAAAACCAACAATTATAAAAAGAAATAAACAATTTTTCTCAAAAAAACTGAAAAAAATTGAATTCATTTTTGATTTTTATGAAATGCGCTTAAGTACATAAAAGGAAGGGAAAATGCGATGTTGCGACGTTAGCGAAAAAATTTCTCACCAATATCTCAGCTGTTGGCATCGTGTTGAAAACCAATTAAAAAACGAAATGAAAACAAGATGTGTAATTAAAAAAGGGTCTGGTCAAGCCCAGGTGCTTCCGGTCGTCGCTTCCATTTCCTGCTGTCCGTATGCAAATGGGGCAGCGAACTCCTGCTGAGGAACAGATGGTCCAAACAAGCCGGGGCCGCTGCTGCCCGGATGCTCGCTTCAAACTGTGACAAGCACCGCGGGCAGAAGCGGGGCTTGTCCCGCCGGATGGGCATCTGGAAAAGATTCGATTAGGCAGAAAGGATTGCAGATGCAGTTGTTAACGGAATATTACTTACTTTAAAGCAATGTCAATGTTTAATTACTGAGTTTTTCTTATTTATTAAAATTGCCATTTAAATAATACCTTTTTAATCCTACAATGCATGATTTTTTAAATTTTCTTTACAAAAAATTATTAAATTTATTTAATAATTATTTTAAAAAATTAAAGAATTTTCTCCCGTGAAATTAAAAAAAAATCAACCTGTGTCAAATTGTTATATTAAAAATTAACAACATCCCAATGACACATATCACATTATAACAATTCCGAAAAAAAAAAAAATTAATGGCAAATATTTTCATTCTCTGCAACGGATTATCAAATAATGCACTCCAGTTTAAATATGATTGAGTTTCTTCCCCTTCATATATGACAGAGACTTTTTTTCTCCATTAACTTTTGTCCATCGTCGTTCTAGATATCAGACTACCAGCTTATGCAGAAACTTTTTAAAAGAAATTAATCAGCAGCTATAGCATAGTTAAAATATCGCATTTGATGGGGGAAAGGGGAGAGTGATTAAAGTTGGGTTTTAGAAGATGCATTCGCACTAATCAGTGAATTCTTATAGATGACAACATCACGCGAAACATAGTCTATCTAAAGCACAATGAAAAGAATTTACGAATCGTTGAAGAAAACATACACACATTGCTGTCATCCATCTGCCAAACAATTTTATATATGGCCGGGATTGCTTGGTTGTTAGGGCGTTGGATTTGCATCTCTTGGGTAGTGAGTTCGAACCCGCCAGACGAAGATTCTCCATGTATAAGCTGGCTGGTGCACGTATAAATCTGTCGTGGTCACAGTCCTCCAAATCAAGACAAATATCACTGGGAGTACAGGTTCAGAGGTGATTATTCTCTGAGTCAGGTCTTAATTACAATCTGTGGATGAGTGAATGAAATGTATGAATGAAGTTCACCCCGTAAAAAGAGTTGTGACGCATGAATAGCTAAGTCGTACTCTTGGCCCTACTGAAAACAAGAGATGCTAAATTCTCGGCTTAAAATCGCCAAGTTTGTCAGCAGGCCTGTCTATGACAAGTGCCTTAAGGCACAACAAACAACAACAATTTTATATATTGCATATCAAGTAGATGCTTATTGAAAAACATTTTTATTTGGAAGCCAATATAAAGTAAAGATTAGCACCAAGTGGCAGACTATAATAGATTTAAAAAAAAATCAAGAAAAGAATCTTCTCTTTTTTTAGTAAAATTTTGCATGAGTTACATGTCATATCTTTAGACCAACTGAGAAAAAAAAAGTAATACAAAAGTTTGAAAATCAATATTTATAAGCAACCAACATTCGTGGAATTTACTCCATAAGAGTCTAAAGGAAATTATAAAACTAGCCTTTTTATGAACAGACACTCTACCTCTTAAAAAAACCATGTCTTCCGTTTGTAATTGAAGGGAAAAAATCCAAAGGACAGAGAAAAAAAAGCAGTTGTAGTAGTACGTATTAACAACTTCCGCTTACGAAAATTATAGCACTTTTAAACATGTCTCATGCATTCGAATAAAAATTAATAAAAAAATCATCAGAAGAAATCAGACTCTAACGGCACGTACTCTCTCACAACCCAGTAAGGTCTAATTTAAAGTTTTCGCAACGATCCAAGACATCACTTACAAAATTAAGGCTAAGACCTGAATAACGGACAGCAAGCGTTCGCACATTTTCGCAACGCCATTAAGCCACTTTTCCCGAGGAGCCTAACATTACTCAACGGAGAATTGAAGGGAGCTTTTAAGAGACCTATGACATAGCAACTAGGTGTATATAATGCTAGGGAAATAGGATCCAAGCTGCTGACCTACAAACCCGGTTTGAAAGAAAGAAAAACAGCCTCACTGTACTAACAGTTTTCACCGATTGAAAGATTTTTTTTTTCTGCTTTCACCTTGAGCTTCCGTCCGTAGGTGGTCAACTCAAGTGAGTAAGACATTAGTGCTCTTTCATCGACAGAGGAAAATAATTACTCGAATGAATTGGGCATCGCTTGTTAATTTAGCAGGACACAGATTGGCACACCTAACAGCTTCCTTTTTTTAATTAATTAAAAAGTAAAAGTTAATGGAGATTTGAGTAAAGATTTAATTATCATTGGGGGAGAGAGAAGTATTGTCAGTGGAGTTCAGGCAGTATAATACTGAAATCCATTAACTTCATTATGTAGGCTTTGTAAACATAAAATTTTAAGTAATGCTTAAGAAAAAGTTCAGTGTTTTTTTCCCTCCATTGGAATGAATGAACTCCAACGAAGAACTCCATTGGATTTCTCCTTTCAACATGCAAACAAATTGACTAAATATGAGATTTTTTAAAAAAACAATTTCGATTTCCAACTGAAGATATCAAAAAAGTGTTTCAACTTTTTCCATATGACAGATATAATTGTGTAGAAATAACATTAAACTAAGGAGTTAAGCTCTCTGTTCGCTAACCACTCGTCAACCTCCAAGTCACCGCTAAATAGATAGCATTTATCTCCAAATGCATCACTCTCGGGGGGGGGCACCTCGAAATGAGGATGAGAAGCTTCCGGCATGGTGGTTGGATCTCGCCACCCTGGAGGGTACACAAAAAGGTAGGGGTCTGGCTCCTCCCGTCGATGATAGGACGTACTCCCTTAGGGAAAGGTTGTACCGTGGCCGGTGATGGCCCGTATGACTCAACTACAGTTCCCGCCAGTGTTTCTGTTGCAGCGATCCGATCATTCAGTATTAATTATGCGTGAGCCTTCGGGCGGGTCGGAGAGTCAGTGATATGATTTACTTCCAATTGTACGATTACATTTCAATAAATCTTTAAGAGTCGAATCTATATGTCTTAAAGCAACTTCAGGTATCATTAATGCTTCATCCCAGATAATCAGATCAATATTTGATAGAATTTTTTTTAGAGTTTTCATCTAAATGAAATGAAACAATCTCTTCTGAAATTTCTTTTCTTCTGGATAAATAACATCATTGAGTTCAATATTATTGTGGTGACAGAAGTGTTCCATGTTCCGTAAGAAATGAAAGGGCACCAGAATATGTGCATTCTTCACTGAGTGTACCAACTAATAAAAAATGGTACATTCTGATGGAGTCTCTCTTACATACTCATTTCCATCAAGTCATCTCGATTTTTTTTGTCGATAAATACGGCCAGCTTCAGAATATTCAGCTGCATGTCACTGTCGACAGCATTTAAAATAATCGCATCGATTATTAGCCATTTTTAAGCAAAATTAACGCTCACAAATAACGCAACAAATTCTTTAGAATTTGAATTTAGAAGCGATGTTATGTTGAGTCGAGTTGTAACTTTACAGCAGATGTGTGTTCTTGCTTCCGATTGGCTACGCGTATCGTTTCATTAGCTTTTTATATTATATAGAGAAATAGAAGATGCGAAAACCCTTCGCGTTTTTTTTTATCACGTCTTGCTCTTCAATATGCATTAAAACTAATAAAATAAGGCAATATTAAGTTTTAAATTTGTTGGATACGCTGATTAATACTTTGAGCAACGAAATCGGTATTTTCTGCTTTTCCGCTTGACAGTTCCAATGAAGATAATCTGCATTTATACATCTATGGATAAAATATTCTTAAGACTTCAAAGATATGAATTGATACCAGAAAAGTTACATAAAAAAAAATCGATTTTAATCTTAATTATCTAAAAGCCATGGGATGAAAATTATAGGCACTCAGAGGCTTTTACAAAGTGAATTCAGTTTGCTCAAGTGTTCAAACTAAAAAAAAAAAATGAAGACAATAATAGTAATAATAAATAAAGACAAATAATTTAAAGAATAACCTTTTAAGCAGAATAATTGCCTTTGCACCAATATATGCCTGTGCGAGGCGAAATTACTCAGTGGCAGACGGAAGAGGGAAAAAAAAGGGGCAGGTGTTCCATTTCGCAGATTGAAGCACAATAGAATAGGCCAAGGATGTGCACGTGAAACATCCAAATATTGACCTCAAATTCCAGAAATTGAAAATTCTTCGTGTACTCAGACGTCCTGAGGGCCTCTTAATCTATATCGGCCACGGACTAACACGACTTTCAATTTCGAAGATTTCGTTTTCATCTACAGGAAGTAGAGCCATAAATCGCGCCCAGAGATAACGACAAATTCCACTAGCTTTATTTATAGCTTAATACATATTTGGATAAAAAGAAAGTCCCTCTATTTGAAAATTTTCCCTTTTATGGGCATAAACGTGAAAATTGATTACGGTTCAAGTTAATCAATCAGTACATATTGATACTTTAACCCAAGATAATTTTCAAGACTTGGTCTTGACCGAATGCTGAGTTTTAAAGTGTATTTAGTCACATAGGGATGATATGGCCTTCTGATATATTTGAATTGAAAATGCAAAAGCGTTCATACCTGATACAAACCAAGAACAGCCCTTCAATGCAATAATCAACAGCATACAGCATTATCCCCCTTCACCCCCCATCTCTCTCTCGAACGCACACGCGCGCGCACATGCACATACATTTATCTAATTATTATTTTTTATACAACCTGCAAAACAATTTCAATTACAGCAATGTTATGATTTTATGCAATGCAAAGAGGGAGGGCGGATGAAAGTTTAAATATCAAGATCTCCATGGAAATCAAAGTTGACAACAAAACGAAAAATAAATGTCACCTTTTTTTAAACCCTTATTACTTCTCACATATTTCTTAAAATTCTAGGAATCCTATTTCAAAATCAGCATTATAAATCATTAAAGAAAAAATATACAAGAGATACAAAGGCTCTGAATTTCTTCAATGAATCGCCACAATTACTTAATGCATCAGAAAATGTATTTGCTGATCTTTCATTATCTTGATTTAAATTTAAAAATGAAATGCTAAAAGTATTTTTAAATTTCGACATTTTTTTTTTATCAGCGATCATTCAGGAGTTTAAATGATTTAATTTCTCAAGCCATATTAAGTTGAAATAATTTATATATTTTCTACTATAAAAGTACAATACGTTTCATAATCTTTTATACATAGAATAACAAAAAATTAAATATATTTATTTTGTATTTTTTAATGCGTATGAGAGAAAGGCACACTCTTTTAACTTTGAAAAAACAGAAGGGAGAAAATTTCACCACGAATAATTCTTTCAGCCGATACAGTAGACTTCAGTAAAAAAGTTGAGCTAATATTAATAAATAAATATGTATGCCCAGAAAAATCTAAAATGGCATGAATTACAGTAAATTTTACATATTTTATTAATAAGCCTAAGGATATTTTTCTTACGAATGGATTATTTATGAATCTATGCATGTAAACTAAGCTTTAGATAGCAAAGAAAAAAAACACGGAACTATGTAATTTTAAATTTCTGCAAAAGGAACTAAAATAAATATTTTTTGCACTTGCACGAAATTATTTTCAAGATTTTCATTTTTTTTTTTTTATTCGCGCACAACAAATAATAAACAATTTATAAAGTGGAAAGTGTGTTAAAAAAAAGTCAACAAAGCATTGTACAATTCATTTGTTCCGGAAATTGATAGAATTCTCAAAGCAGTTAACAGTGCTTGTTATAGCTCATTTAGGCACGAAAGCATTCCTTCGGTAGAAAGGTGTAATCAGCTTAAGATTAGATTCTAATCAAGAAAAGTTAGATATTAATGGAATTTTTTCTTTATCTTCATAACAAACAAAAATTTGCAAATAATTGAAACACATTATAATATTTTTTTAAAAATGAAAATTTCCCATTTGCATTCAAACAATTAAAAAATGTTTGATTCAAAAGTAATATTGTATTTTGTCTAAAAATGTTACAATTCTTTTTATTACAGTCCATTTTTTAGTTAATTTCCAAACAGATTATGAGCAATGCTTTTCCATTAAAAATCCCAAATGTCTAGGTAGATACTCCGATTATACATTATGCGAATATGATACTGCACTATCGATTTGTAGAAAAATTGATAATTTGAATTAAACATTTGGATAACAATTAAAATATCTTTAGAGTTCACATTTTTAAGCATAATTTAATTGTCATGCCACAACTCAATATATTTCATCCCAAACGAAAAATGAAAGATTCCATAATCTATATGATTCCCCTTCATTGGTTTGAAATTATTAAGGGAAAAATTCTCTTTCGCAAAGCTTATAATTGATGAAACGAGAACAGCCATACAAAATCACAAAAAAGTTTTGTGACGAAATTGAATCGTCCTTTCGCGTTTTATTCCATTTTCTCTGTAAATCTACTTTCAGTGCAAGTTCTCCATTTTGACAGTGAAAAAAACTAAACTTCTCCATTTTGATAGTTTACAAAACTAAAGAAAAAGGGTGGGAGGGGCAGCGAAAAAAAAATCGACTACTTTGCAAGCTTGATAAAGCAGAATAATTTTCGTCAATTGATCTTTGGAAGTCAGCAGACCAAATATCCTCTTTGTAGCTTTAAAATGGGACATTCAATTAATGAATGAATCAAAAATTTTCTTGGAGCAAACTACCTTTCAATTAAAAGTCCTAGCATTTTTATAGTTTATTACACACAATACAAAATAAAATTTCGGAAAAATAAGAAATTTTCTGATAAAAATCAAATACGTTTTTTTTAAAAAAATCATTTGCATACAAATTATTTTATGTGATATCTTGTTTTAAATCATAATCTCTTTGCATTTTTACTAATTTACTAGCACCTATTCATATAATTATTGGAATCCATTTTATAAATTGAATTGTTTTCAAAAAACCCCTGAAGCCGACCACAGTTGAAAATAAAAATAGATTTTAAAATAAAACTCTAATGGATCACCGTGCATAAGAATTTTATATAATTAAAAAAAATCAAATTCATACACACAAAAAAAAAACACCTTTAATTCTTTATAAGGTTTCTGTTTTAAATTCTTAAAACCAAGCCAAGCTGAATCGACGAGATTAACGATATATTAGATTTTAAATGTAAATGAAGATGATATTCGAAAAAAATTAAAATTGATACGAACTCTGTGCAAAAATCCTTTAAAAAATATTTAAAGCTCTATTATTCTATTTAAACTATTTAAAAAAACAGTCGCAGATTTCTTTTAATAATAATAATAGCAATATCATATTAAGGAAAAACCGATAATTAAATTCAATTTAGCATTTTTAAGTATATAACTGTTGACACAAAATAAGCATTGCAATTACGTGATAATGTTCTACAGAATATGTTTATTTCTTTGAAACAAACCCAGGAACAAATTGATTTTTGTCATTTGCAGGTAATTATTTTCGCAATTTATATGTACAGAAAGTAACAAAAAAGGTTAATTAGTTTTTTCTTTCACTTGTACGAGAAAAATTTAAAAGTAATTTCATAAACATCTTGAACGTTAAAAATTTC
Source organism: Argiope bruennichi (assembly GCF_947563725.1). Lineage (NCBI taxonomy): Eukaryota > Metazoa > Arthropoda > Arachnida > Araneae > Araneidae > Argiope > Argiope bruennichi. The sequence continues at coordinate 61,942,688 of NC_079151.1, read as the reverse complement.
TTTTTCCTGAGTCTAAAAACGATATGGATTTTTAATCAACCAAAGCTCTGGAGGCCACGTCAGTAATAAAATCATCAACAACTAAACAGTTGCACATAGTAACACACGCCAAAAAGAGATGACTATTCGACTGGGAAATATTATTTAACCGTGCCTAGTACTAGATGTCATGCGCATAAAACAAATCTAGAAAAACTGCCCGAAACGAATCACTGCCATTGAAGTTCTCAGGTAAAAGAAAATGCTAGAAAGAACAAATAATGACTTAAAAATGAGGCGATAGAAGGGGAAAAAAATACACTTTTTCTTTCTCTATTAGTAAGAACGGAGAAGAAAACCTTGAGTTCGGACATCAGCTCGAAGGTCAGCTGATCACAGATCGGGGGGTGTGGACACCGGCCATGATTTTTGGGCGGGAAAAAATAAGTTCGTTCTTCTATTATAATTTCTTTTTCTTTCCTCCCTACCCTCTACACTCTTCTTGATTTATTTCCTTCTGTGTTATACTCCAAACAAATTGGACTTTTCTAATCTTTATTTTTTATTTTAATCTCAACGTATTTGGCTTTTATTGTTCTCTATGTGTGTGCCGCCGCCGGTCTCAAACGTGTATCTAAAGCAAACAACTGACTACTGTAGAAAAAATAAAATAGCTGGTTGGTTCAGCAAGCTTATTGTTTGTTCACCTGCACACACCAAGAAATTATGTATAATTGAAAATCATTGTTTCGACTTATTTCAGAAGCATTAAGTGAAGGGTGGGTCTGGTAGGTTACACAGTTTCTAAAAGTTGGGCTCTTTCGGATTACCGTAAATAGAATGACTTGACACATTTTTTTTACAGCTTAACGTTCCGTTCGCATTTCTTTTTTTCCCCTCACGAGATATCTCGAATTCATGCAATTGGCAATAGATAAAAATAATTACTGAAATGATTGAATGTCTCAGACAATTCGTATGAGAGCAGTCCTGCGTGTTTAAGATGATAAATGTTGTATGAGTGGAAGCTAAGCAAAAGATATTACTGAACACAAGAGAGGCTTTAGGTATACTGATTTGCACCGCTGTTGAAATAATTGTAGAAAATTAAATACATTTATTGGCTCCAAATGCATTTTATCGAAGCGATTATTATTTTTTTTTTTTAACGAGGACAAGAATAGATTTGTTTTATTAAAAAAAAAAAAAAAAAAAAAAAAGATTAACAGAAGAAGTTGAAGTAGCTCTTTCGAGCTGTGAAAGAAAATCCACCAATCGCCGTCGTTCAGGTTCATGTCATTAGTTCAAAACTATGTCCAATCCAACGGGAGTTGTCTCTTTGAAACTTCCCCGAATACTTTCTAATGGGTGTTATCTCCCTCCCTCCACATAAAATTGTGGATTTTTATGGACAAGGCCGCAAATGCCACAACAGTTGATTTTTTATATACATTTATTCAGAGTCTCATATATGAGAGGTGTATCCTTCGGAGTTTAAATGAAGGAAACCAATACTTGCTTACTATTTGCATGACGCTAGCGGAGAATAATTACGTTCGTTTTTGATGTAATCAAATTTCACCCCCCTAGCTCAACGCATTTCTGAGTTACCATGTTTATTAACAGAAATAATTTTTAAAATGTTTTTTCAGCAGAATTTGAGTTCGAATTTTGATTGACGATTACAAAAAATTCTCTTTGAATAATTCATAAACGAGAAAATAAAAATTGAGTAAAATCACTAAGTTTACTTAAGAGATTTTTACCTGACAGTATAAATGTCCAAAGAGATATATGATTTTGCCATCTTATTGGTCATCCCTCATTCTTAGCAATGACGACAAAATTTCATCAAATTATACAGCATTCATTGGAGATGACAATATCTATGTATCCTGAAATCGGAAATTTAGGACGAAGTGACATTTATTTAACCCAGAGACTTGGTCGCTTAATGCAGCAATTTCATGTGATGCTGTACACTAGTATTAAAAAAATGAAGACTAACATCAAATAAATACTGTTAATGATTAATAAAATGACATGTACTTGATTGATAATGTTCTAAATATAAGTGAAATTTATACAGAAAAACAGAGAGATCACGTCGGAATTTTTTTTTCGCATACTCCCTAATAAAGGTGTTGTTGTCTCTCATGGGCAGGACTTCGAATGCCTTACATGACACTGGCGCATAGTAGTTACGATACATTAATCTTTGGCTTCCATTCAACACTTTAAATGAATCTATCGTCCGATCCTTGGCTAGTTTTTTGGCGGTAAATCTCTGGTATATGTTTAATAGTATCCAAAAAAATGAAATATTTTGTTTTAGATGCGTTTTTCCCAACCGAATCAAACAAAAATAAGTAACAAAATCACATACCCAATGTGATATATTTGAGTTATCGTGTTTACAAGGTTTTAGGAGCATAGATCGTCGGACGATCAATCCCTAGTTGGATCTGGCTCAACATCTGATAAGTGTTTACACTATGGATATTAAATCTGCATACCGAATTTTATCCATCTAGTTATTTCGTTTTACAAGTATTAACTTATAATCGAACATTCCGACAGATTTCTTCCGAATGGATTTTGTGCAAAATTCGACAGAAATATGCAAATTTGGTGCAAAGATCATACACCAAATTTCATCAGTATAGCTCAAACCCTTTTTAAGTTATCTATGTCATATACAGATGACTATACATATGTCAAAATGTGCTCGCCAAAATCTCGAGCTCGAATTTTTTGTTGATTTCTATACTTTCTCGATATTTTGTATAGGTGAAAGTAAAAGGGACTATTTAGACAAAATTTATTAGTAGTAAAATCGCTTTGATAATTTGTTCGCCAAAAGTGAAGAATAAGAGTTTCTTAACTCCCCCCCCCCCTTGAAGTGTATGCCATTTGCTTTTTCTTTTAAATATATATAAACAAGAGCATATAATTCGTGATATAAGCTGTTTAATAAATTTATATACAGGACATTTTTTGAAAACACTTTTCTCAAATTATGCCAAATACGATTTAAAAGATAAACCCAGTTTCTAAATTTATCTATCACCTTCCACTTTCTTGCTTTGAAAGTCATAAAAATATGTAATGAATCTACGAATCTATGAGGCGATTAGATAGATACGGTACAATCCTTACAGGTGATATGATATATTCAGGAAAAATACTGCCGAAGTTTTAAAACAATGCAAATCGAAGGATTAAATCTTTCCAATAGTTACGAAATCACAATTACCCCAATTGCAACTCCATCAAGTCATTCTTTCGTTTATTCGCATGGTGACTACGTAATACTCGCATGGTAAATAATGTTTTCTTAGTATTCTAACGATTGAACGTTATAAATTAAATAAAGCACTACTGTGAGATAAAAATTAATACAAGTTTTTTCCCCCCCCAGGATTCAATAAATTGAATTGATAGTGTTTACGAGTCAACCACTGACAAACGATATGCCGAAAACCAAAATATTAATCACAGTCATGCCATATGACCACATTTTACGATCGTGTTGTTTTTCTTCCCTTGTTTTCAAATATTGATTGAAAATGCTGAATCTAGAGGATGAATACCCCGTGAGCCAATAAGAACGGATTACAAATCAAAATCATGGTCATAATACATGTCTAATTGATTCTGAGTGTCAACGGCATATTTTCTAAAATGGTAGAATAAAGTTTGAGTTAGGACATGAATTTCAGGCTTTTTTTATTCTCAATGTATTGTGAAGTGAATCCCCAGAATGAATGCCTAACCCTTTACGCATCGTTACGGGGGCGTAATTAAAAATATTTTAAATTTAAAAAGTGCAAAAGTTGCAATGAATTCAGGTTTTGGTATAGCAGTGTCTTGGTTACACTAAGATGATTTTTGACATTAAAATGTGTTGAAAGGTGACTCAAAATTCTAATTGGATTTCATTTATTTCTTTACTTAAAAAAAAAATGTTACACTTTTCGGATTAAGCAATCAATCAGTACTCATTTGCTGATACTACTAGGTAATTTAATACTAATCATCGCCAAATCAAGTACATTTCTTAGTTAAAATTTATTGTCATATTACAATCTTATAAAAAATTGTTTTATTTTAAAATCAACACAATTCCTGACTATTATTCATACATTATCATTGTTCTGGATGATTTATCATTTCAAAAACCAAAGAAACACAGAAAAAGAAAACGCAGTAATCAGAGCATCAATACAACGTCATTAAATATATTTTTTTACAACAAATACTTCATTATTGTTTGGTTGATTTGAAAGTTTCGAGACGGTTATTTTGGAATGGCCTTGAAATTTGAATCACGGTCATCTAATGACGATATCCCTGCCGGTGAACTATTTTACAAATTTGCATACCAGCCCAGTGGAGAATATTTCACCTTGGATAGATTTAATATGAATCAGGCTCGTAACACACAATGGATCTACTATGCAATCAGGTCTTGAATTCGCTCTCTTCCAATTTACGAGGAAACGCGCCAATAGTTAATTTGAGAAAAATGTTATTAATTTCTTAATCATTGCGCCCTTGTTTCATAGGGCTTCGAATTATTAATTTTCTAACTTATACGCTGAGATTAAATCATTCTAAGAGGCTAGAATTCGACTAAAAAATCTTACGAAAATCTACAATTAAATATTCTGTAATTTCTAATGGCATCAGTAAAACACATCATTCTAGAGATAGAAAGTGCCATCTCATTAGATAGTCAAAAGAAGCAAAACAGTCGAAGGGTAAATCATTTAAATTTGAAGCTTAGCGACAAACTCTTTTTCGAAACAGAACAATCCTTCATTCTAAATACATTAAAAAAATTGTTACTTATAAACAAATCCGAATGACTAAAAATGACAGAGAAAAGAATATCAATTAGGCAGCCCTGAAATCTCACTTAACTTCCTCTTTAATTCAGATTAAAACATACAAATTACTTTCTTGAAAAAACACATTTTGAATATAAATACTTCGTTGGAAAACCGCTAACAACGTTACCTAACTTTCTCAATAATACATTAATTATGCAAACGATAAAAAAAAATGTGAAGTATCAATAACCCATGCTTTCTGAATACAATATCTCCATCTGACAACGACACATAATACCACGAATGAATCAAAGGCGTATCAAAAAGAAAAGAAAAAAAAAAAAAAAAATTCTCTGACATGGATGCAACAATTTTCCATCCTCATAAACTATGAAAGAACATTAGTCGTCGAGAGTGATTCAGCTTTGGAGAAAGCGGCACGTCTTGCGTAATTGTAATTTACAGGAGCTGACAATTGTCATCGGGCAACTACAAGATACCCGGAGAGATTAACCAGCACAGACGTGACTGGACTGCACAGTGGACTTTTAATCACAGCCGAAAGGACTGTCACTGGGACACCCTCCCCACGCTACCTACCATGCGAAAAGTGCAGCGATTTCGTCTGCGACATCGAATTTTAATGCGCCTAATCGAACTGCCTTGTCCTTGGACAGTGAATTCCAATGCACTCGATACAGAAGAGCGAATAGCATTACTTCATAACATTAAAATAAATTGCCGTCGTCTTTAAATCGAACATACATTTTAGAAAGCAACAAGGTCCTTTTTATCAATGTTTAAATAGTCAGAAAGATAGCAATTTGTTTTAAGAAATTAATTTTTAACTGTACAGGAAATTGAAAGAAAAAATGTTTCATATATTCCCAAAAAATTATTCATATATTCCCAAATTTACTATCCAAATAACAAATACACGACCATGTTGGGCATTTGAAATTTTGCTCTTATTTCATTTTTTCTTCAATATGCAGAAGCGACACACACTCAAACCAGCGTCAATGGTCTACTAAAGACCTTCATTCCCTCCCGCATAAAATTGCGGACTTAGGGCCTGGCACGGCATTAGCAAACGATAGTTAAAGGATAATGATCTTTTGCGCGAATATAGCAATTTTACGGAATCGATCGGGTGTTTTTTGGAGATTAACTTTTGACATGCGGTTAGTACACATGTCCGAAAATCGAATTTGCATTTCCCAATTTCATTTATTTAAGTCTTTGCATTTCGATGTTAATGCGTTTATACACACATGAAAGTACTGACCGACAGACGGTCAACCTTTTAAAAGTTTTGGATTAAAATTTGATCAAAACTTACATTTTAGACGCTAAACCTGTCTATCTGATTTTATCTAATTCTTAACGTTTTGAGCAAATAATTTTCAACGGAAAGGAACGACATCGCATTGAATCACCCTCTCCAAATAGTTTATTAGCTTTAAAACTGAAAGCACAATTCGCTCATCAAATTAAAATGATCAAATACATTTTCTCTCTCACAATTAAATTCCTTTATTCCATATTCTAATGTGAAGGTGCTTGCTTGTTAATATTTTTTTTTCACACATCTTACTGTGAATTCATAATGATTTCTATTTACTATATTAAATAAACTTAAGATTTTATTTGCGCAAATTATAAAGAGCCCCCCCCCACACACACACTTCAGCTCAAAAATCCATTTGCATCATTCCAATTCTTAACTAATATTAGTCTAATTCTTAACTAATATATTCACTAAGCACTCAGATAGCAGGACAAACAGACTTAATCTAAATGGATTTTGATCAAAATTTGACAGAAATCTACAAACTGGCTATGAAATATCTATACCAAATTTCATAAACCTGGCTCAAAGCGTTTATTTTTTGTTATATTGTTCAAAGATAGGCAGACAATTTGTTTTTCGAACTCGGAAAGGTCTGAAACGTGGAGATTCGTCAAATTCATTCACGCGTTACAATTTAGCATAAAGACGATACAGAATATATAAATAAATCGTTTCGTAAACTCTTAATTGAATCAATATGAGAAAAAATTATTCCCAGAACAAAAAGTATCATCCAATTAAATAGTAAAAAAAAAAAAAAAACAAGAGGTAAATAGTATTAACTGTGTCTCACCGACCACTTTGATGAGCTACATCCTATCACAACAACAACAACAAGCGTTTTTCAAAAATATACTTGAACATTAGGTATGTTTGAAAAGTGGGGGCACAGTTGTTGAGGCTCGGTGACACCGATAAAATAAATAGAAGCTGTTGATTTTCATAAAATAAAAATCAGTAAAATTGGACCAATGGTTGGGGATAAGAAAGAAACTTATTCGATTTTGCTAATTATTTTTAGCATATGGACTAACAAAGTTAATATCTTTAATTTCATTGAAATATAAAATTATAGATAAATTTTCTAAGCCTTCGTATGAAATTCCAAAGAATTAATTTTTTTTGTCATCTTCAACACTACATTATTCAAAAAAGTGTAATCAAAATTAACAAAATTCAGACGACTATACTAGCTGGCGAGGTATACGAACTGGTGTTAATTCTCAATGAAGAAAAAAAAGTCAAAATATTAATGAAGGAGTCATCCCTCTTGTGAGAGAAAATTATTTCCATATTGATTAGATAGATTTTTTTTTCTTCCTAAACTTAATTATCTTCTAATAGTTCTTCATCTACGCACAGTGTGTTATCTCATTAACGCTCAGATGCTCGATCTTAGATGCATGATTGTTTCATTCAAACAATGCCTCTCATATATTACAAATTATTTATCAATTCAATTTTGCATCCTATGATCTGAATGACATCTATTTATCCCGTCACAAACAACAGATCTGAATGCTTCGATTGTTAAAAAAAAAATTATTACTGTTATGCACTCCTTTCTCCTCCTACAAGAAATACCACCAAGAAATATTTCAGACGCCGAACTCAAATAAGGCAATATGAGAATGTCGACTTCGAGTTCTGAAACATAGACAGCTGTTATTATTAAACATTTCTGAACAACCAATAAAATATAATTACATATGCCACGCCTTGAAGCCTTTCACTAAAATCAATAAGAGGAATAAAAACAGCTCTTCCATCTAAAAACAAAACGAAACCTCTTTCATACTTTCTATTGTCTTAGCAAACAACATTTAAGAGCTGCTGGTGGCAGGATTTCGTTAAGTGAAGACCTATAAAAATTCTTGATTCTAATAATACGATTTCTCCCCTGAATTATTATACTATGAATATCGGGCGAAGCACCCTTTCATTAGTGTGGACCATTTTGTGATCTAATTAAATGACCCGAGGAAGAGTATCATTAGACAAAAGAACATCCTAATAGTAGGTTGACTCAGACGTAGACCCATCCCCCTATATGTCGACACGCACCATTGCAATTGTAGATGCCCGGATTTTGGTAAGGAGTCATGATTTCCAAGGAAAGAGGTGGTATAATTACACTCATCTAAAATTGTTTCTTCAAATGAAAAGAAAAAGGGGATATTGTTGATAAAGCCGGATAATATCTTGTTTTATAAATCTCGTGTCGAGATGCTCGATAGAGCATGGCAATTGGGAAAAATCTGAGAAATAATGATTACCAAAATGTTTCTCAACTTAATCCAATTTGGAAGATTAGATGGATATTATTTTGATTTTTTTTCTTTTTTTTCTTTCTTTCATTTCTAGTATACATGGTATTACAGAGAAAGAAAGTATAGTAGTCGTCAAGAAATTCGAACTCGAGATTCTGATGAATCTATATGTTTTAGATCTCCTTGAGTTATAGAAAAATTCTCGTCTGTCTGTCTGTCTGATAAAGATGATTCAAAAACGCGGCGGTTGAAATTTGGTATGCGATCTTAACTCTAAATTCACAGAGTTCTATCAAATTTTGAGTAAAATTTGTTCAGAGAATAAACTGATTCATATGATTCAAGTTATCCCTTGCTCGAGGAAACGAAAGATCATGAGCAAATAATTTTCAACGGAAAGGAACGACATCGCATTGAATCACCCTCTCCAAATAGTTTATTAGCTTTAAAACTGAAAGCACAATTCGCTCATTAAATTAAAATGATCAAATACATTTTTCTCTCACAATTAAATTCATTTATTCCATATTCTAATGTGAAGGTGCTTGCTTGTTAAGATTTTTTTTTTCACACATCTTACTGTGAATTCATAATGATTTCTATTTACTATATTAAATAAACTTAAGATTTTATTTGCGCAAATTATAAAGAGCCCCCCCCCACTTCAGCTCAAAAATCCATTCGCATCATTCCAATAAAACGATTGGCGTAATATTGATATGAGAAACAAGAAAATTTGTAATATTTTAGAAAGAAAACAAGAACAATTGAATGCAGACAAATGAACACTATTAATAGCGCAAGTAAAAGGTAACTTTCACAAGCTTTGCGATTTTCCAAATTAAGGAACGGGTTTTTTATAGCCTCCGTGTAATTTCCAAATAATTATTTTCGCGCACTCATTAAGTTCACCGAATTACATCCTGTTACATTCTGAGAAACCCGATGACTGGCTAAATTATTCAATCGCCAATATGCATCCTTGAACACTGTACCATGTAATTGAGGGTGGCACATCTGCCACCTTCACTAATTGACTACCTTAGTGCCAGCGAGGGGGAGAATCCTAGCACTTAGTTTCCCCCTATTCCTCACGGGAAAAGGAGGGGCCAACAAATGACAGTTGCGATCACGTGACGTTAATATGCCCCGGAAACCACAACCATCATTTTAAACGGAAAAGGCAGAAAATAAACGGTATGTACAGGCAGAATTCTTGGTCAAGGTTGATGCCAACTCTCTGATGGGCTTGTACAGTAGGTTGGTTACTCGATCACCCAAGCTTATTTAACACGTTACCGCACACTTTTAATTTGACAATCGTGCTCAGAAACACACCTTTTTTCCCCCCAACTGTTTATGACTGCCATATGAAATCGAGCGCCAGTTTGGAAGTGAAAATTATCACCTTTTGTCAGTTTTTCCATGAAAACTCTCGACGCCTGTAACCGTCATTTGCTCATCATGACATTCGTTTCCATTCCCAAAGTAAATGACAGATATAGCCTATATATCGTCAAAAATCGGACGGCTATAGCCGTCATTTGCGGCAACATGTTAAGAACATAGTTTAGTTACGACATAAATACCACCTTGATTTTTAAATTGAGCAAGAAAATTATAGGATTACTTGTTTCCAAATTCTAAAGGAAGCAATTTATCATACTGAACAAGGACATAAATATTTACAATGAGAGGTATTAAATAGATAAATAAAATATATCTGGCTTTATTTATAACTAAAACGTAGGTGTTCATCTTTCTCGTAGACATCCACATAGAAGAAAAATTAAATTATCTTCGTAACCATGATATTATTTTTTAAATTTATATTTATTTTATTCATGCACGCGAATGTCAACGCATTTGTTTGACAGAGAATTACAATTTTGTTGTTAAAAAAACAGGCAAAAAATTATTTCATTCGTTCGCATGTTTCATTTTTCATTCTCGTAAAAATAGACAATTCTGATAAGGGAGGACAAAAATACGCAAATTAATAAAAATTGCGATATCGATTTAAAAAAAAAAATATTTATTACAAAGAGAAATATTGAAAAAATTGTGCTTGAGAAAGAAATACATATAATAATTATACACCTTTCAAAATTTGTTCCCACTAAGAGGATTCACTATTTGCTTCTAACAATAAAAATATCTGGTTTTATTTATAATTTCAAAACTTATTTTATTTGCATAAAATGATTTTTCTGTTCGAAAAAAAAAAAAAAAAAATCTAACAGAAGAGTCCTAAACTCATCCGAACCTTTTTGAACATGGTCGGTCAATTCAATAAAAATTGCTTGGAAAAGTAAACGCGGCTTAAAAAAAAACAGCTATTACTTAGCATTCAAACTTCTATAACAGACATTCAGTGTTCTTTCTCCTCAAGAACTATACACAAAAGTGAATGCACTAAATTTTAACTCAAACTTACTTTCGCTTGCCATTGATAATTTTCGTTACTCTTCATTAAAAACCAGAAAAAAAATGTTAAAAAAATTTAAATATTCGTATTCTTAACAATCAAAAATATTTAAGAATACAGCAACAGACAGATTAGGACGAAAATGAATCTTCAAACTATTTGGTGAAAAAATTGTTACAATTCCTAAAAAAACTTTGCTCAAAATCTGGATTCACAGAATAAGGAAATTCAAAAAGAGATTTATAATATTCTCGAACTGGTGTTTGACAATGTATTTCAGTTTATGTCTAGCTTTTGGACTAAGTAGCCGGTCCCAGATTTGAAATAAAAGAAATGCACCCAATTTCTTCATAGGTACAGAAAACAATGCAATATTATTCTTTAAAGTTTTTGGAGAACTTTTCATGAGTGGATGAATCAGATATTGACATCTTAATACATAAACTTCATTTTCTTTTTGCCAGTTATCTATCAGAGTAGCATTTCAATAAACATTTTAAGCAAATTTTTACAATGTTTCAGTTTACAATCATCTCTCTTTTACCACATTTATGTTCTTCTGTATTATTTGCTTATTAATGATATTTGGAGTAATAAAAAGAGTCGTTAAGGCTCTTTAACCTCTTCGTCGCCCGTAACGCGTTCAAGTGAAACTTCTGAAGGGCGGTCATAACGCGCTTCAAGTGTTCTTCTACATTTTAAAACACTTTGTAAATGTTTACAAGTTTAAGCTTTTATTTTTGTTTGTTCTAATGCAGCGAAACACAGAAATTTTCGCGGACAGGAGAGAACGACGAAAAGGTTAAATAAACCACCAAAGAATATTTTAAAGTATCCAATAATTTCCATTTAACTATATTCGACTTATCATCTGCATCACTATGGCAACAGCAGTGGTGCGGCTGAGAAGTCAAAAAATGTCTAATATCGCGCAATATTTCCGTCTTACTCATTTACAAAATTGATTTTTTTCTTCTTCTCAATTGTCTCAGAAATTTTCTAAAAACCAATAAGGTTTCATCACGAGGCTGATTCATCCCAGCAACTAATCCTTCCTTGGAGAGTGGCTCTCGCGGTGTGCGAAGCTTTTCCATTAGTGGGCAATCGCTGCAAAAAATTCCAGGCCGCACCGGAGCGTGTGAAGTAACCCTGAATTTCGTGTTCAAGGTTGGCCGTCATTAAAGAGAAAAGCCCAACGCCCCGCTTCAAGGGCGACTTCTCCTCATAACGGAGATCGCTTGGCCGCACAGGAAAATAAGACAACCGCTCGTCCGGTGCGTGTTATACACATTTTGAGCACAAGGGGCTCTTTTAATTCAGATCACAGGGTGCGTAATCTGTGTTACGGACAGGATCTAACAATGTTGGTAGTCACAAGAAAACTCAATTTAAATATTTCTTAAGAATTGACCAAACGATTTCACTGAATTGATTTCTTCTATCAAGATTGTAATTTGTGTTCCTCTCCATGAAGAGACACATTAATGGGCTTTATATATAGATTGGTTCCAAGAAATAAGCTAATATACACATACATAATTTAAAAGCTGCCCTCTTCGAAAGTGGCTAAATAGCTCATTTTAAAGTCATCTGAGACAGGTACTCTATACTTACAGTTAGAAAAATGTTCCAAACGTAACGAATTATATTTTATATTGCTTAAGGTATTCAAATTGTTAATAACTATAGAAAAAAATTATGAGTTTTTATTTAAGACATTGGTAAGAAAATTTTTGTAAATATGACACATAAAAATAGGGGACGTATAAAAATTACGATTTAATAATATTTTCAGAAGCCCATTTACTAATTTAAACAACTTAAAATATTTTTTTATATCATTTAATGCATTTTTTTTCTTCATTTGGCAGAATATACCTACTTCTAATAACTTGGCAATAAGCAAAGGTTAAAGTGAACATTATATAAATTAATTTTGAAATGGGAATTTGGAGTAATAGTCACCCCCCCCTCTCCTCTGGCCTCTAAAGGCCTTGAATCCTCTGCGGACTAGACACCGATTGTTTAGGATCTGTTGTTCTAATTTAACATGTTATTTTTCAATCGCTATGAGTCAAACTGAATCTATAAATGAGTCAAGTCAAATCACATGGAAAGTTCCGTCATCCGAAGGGTGGTTAGCAGAATTTAAAGAAGTAAAAGAGTGAAGAAAGGAAAAGAAGCAATTTAAAGTTTAAAAAAGATGAAATAAATGATTGAAAACAAATGCTCGTAAAAGTTCTCCCTATTTTGAGTTCGTTATGAAAAATAATTTATTAAAAAATTGTTTTTAATAAAATATTTCACTAAAAGAATGTTTATTTTCAGATTTTGAGTTCAAAAATTGTCTCATTCCTTCAAAACAGATTAATTTTAGAACAGGTATCAAAACTGATTCCATGTCTACAGAAAGGTTTGAATTGTGGCGATAGAAGCCGACTTTCAAAAAGTATTGTCTCTTCCCATCTTCCTAAAACATCGACTGTAAGCTAAATACGATGTAGATTCGGAAGTCTTTACGTTATTATGGGTATGAATCTGCGTGCTTCCAAAGATATCTTCCCTATTCTTAAGATATAATCCTTATTCTATTCTATTAATCGAAATAGTTAGATCTATGAAATTTTAGACAAAATCCGTAAAATGAAAACACCTTTATCAGTTTGAAAGATTATTGTCAATCTATCAGTGAGTCGACCATCTGTTATTCTGTGCTGAATGCTAAACTCAAAACATCGAAGTATGACAAATTTTAGCATTAATTTAAACGCCCATCCATCAGTAACAGGAAGAATGCCAGCTTAACAACGTTCTCGTATTATAAAGAGTTTCTCGCACTAAGCGATTACACAATGAATTAAGTTCCACAAGAAATTTTTGAGAAATATCCAAATAAATAAGAATTAAAATGGAATTTTTGAGAAACCCCAAATTATCTAGTAAACAAACAGCTCATAAGAATGATAAGGTATGTTGCGAAATCCTAATATCAGGCGTTGATATATTCATTAATTTAGCTTTTTAGATATTAGCTGACTTTGCATTCTGAGAATGACAATCCCCCCCCCCATCAAGAAGTTACAGAAAGATATCTCGATAACGTTGCAGTCCGGGAAAGCTACTAAAGTATCTTGGTACAAATTAGAATTACCTTCTTAAAGAATGCCCCATTAATTTAAATATAAACTTCCTCTGTGCTCTATGGCAGGTGTCAAGAGATAAAAAGAAACTTAACTTCCCTCCCCCACACCCCATCTAAGATTTTGACATCCAAACTATTCAGATTTGAGAAAAAGACAAATAGCATTTCAGGTGTGTAAACAAGAAATGAAATGTGACAAGAATAAATTTTACAAAGAAGTTTTGCAATAACTTTTTGCAGAATAGGACTTTTCTTTTTATTTTGGAACATTGTGTTGGTAGATTGACATTACAAAAAGGTATAACTGCATATTGTTATTCAGTCAGGATTAAAACTTTCCGCTAGAGCGATCATATTGGATTGATCAATCACAGATAAACTCGGGCGAATATTGTAGGAACTTTGATTCAATAGTACAGAATATGCGTTACTTGTAAGTTGGAGATTCAATTAAATAAGAAAATACTCATCTGCTATTGTACTGCTATGGAGCGAATCGAAAGTAAGCAGAAGACGGGAAATAATTTCCCCCCGTCTCTTTGTCGTATTTTATTCCAAAAAGTGATATAAACACACTAACATTTCGTCGCCACGGCATTCTCTAAGGCGAATATTTGAGGCATCTATATCCTTTCCCCTCAGTTGCTACGGATCTGGTGTTTTAGGGCCTTAACATGTTTAAGTTTACGCTTGAATCAGAAAATTGATCAATATCGAATATCAAATACAACAACAAAGTTTTTTTTTTCTCTCAATGAGATATTAAGTTAACCAGCAAATCCACAGAACAGTTGAAAGGCAATTTTTTCTCTCCTGTGTTGTTGTTTCTTATGGCACTTGCCATGGGCAAGCCCGCTGTTCGAAGACAGCCGATTTAAGCCTGAGAGGGAGCATCTTTTGTCTTTACAGTAGCGCCAACTAGGGTCAAGAGAACGACTTTAGCTACACACACGTCACAACCCTTTTTACGGGGCGGACTTCATTCACGCATTTCATTCACTCATCCACAGATCGTAATTTAGACCTGAATCAGAGAACGATCACCCCTGATCCAGTACCCCCTCCCCAATGGGAATAAAATTATATGAAAATAATAAACTTCAAAGATATAAATATTTAAACTATTATTGAAACTAATCAAATGGTATGTAACCGACAATAATATTATGTAGAGTTAATTAAATCTGCTTTAATTTATTCAATAATAAAAGTAATAATTCAATTAAATGCATACTGTATTCGTAATAATTTAAAACTCTTAAGAAATTAATTTTTCAATATATTTGACAAGAGCCCTAGACGGTTGCATAGCACGCCTACTCGGAAATCCGCCGCTGTCAACAGCTTTGGATGCAGAAAATCTAGCATGGTTCAGAGCTTCGTTAACATGACTAAAATTAATTAACAGGACGGGAGATTAATTCTTAGTAATAAATAATCAAGAAGACGGGGAGGGGGGGGGAGAGGAAAAAAATTCCGCCGAGGAACTCGCTGAATGTAAGTATGACGAATGCTTGCTGGGAGGAAATGAATTAAATAACTGTTTTTCAATTCAGAAGGTTTTTCTCACGCAGAATAAGAAAATCCACGTGGGCGAAGCTCCAATGTCAACCACCTTATCAAATCGGTCGACCTCTCTTATCATAGCCGTTGGGACGCAAGCAAGTGGGCACGATCAAAACGCATAGCTAAAAACCTGGAGATATTTACAAACGCCTTGATTAAAAGATGTTCAAAGGCAATTTCAGGAAAAGGCAAAGGATGTTCAAAGGCAATTTTACAAAAATTGTGCAAACGATAATAAAGATTAATATAATTTCGCTCCGCTGACTATTCATCAATCCGTAAATTTAGCTAATATTGTATTTTTATTTCCTTTAAATATGTAGGTAAATTGATATATATTAAAACATTAAAGACTAATTCGAAAATGAACGAATCAGGATGGGAATTCGATTTATCCGGAGATTTGAATGAAGCAAAACAGGGTTTCAAAATGAATGCAGCAAGAGAAAATACCAACTTATTATAACGTAATAGTAATTATACTTAATAATTTTATAATGCGTATTAACTAATTTCTCTAATAATACCATTTTTATAATTTCAGTAAGTAGGCAGTGTATACAAAACCGTGCCATCATGTATGTTACAACAGAAAAACATAATGGCACGGCTTTTTTAACGACGAAAATAGATAACAACGAAATAAGATAAGAACTTTTACTTTTGAGTTCGAGCTGGTCAAAATAAACTCGGATTATAGAATATCTTAGCATTTTGGCAAATAAAACTTAAGAGATGACTTTTTTTTTTAAATGGAAGTTTTAACTCCAACATTGGTTACCCAGTTTTCAGCAGCATTTCTAACCGATATATAACATATAATATCAACAAATTATTTAAGAATAAATATTTCTATGAATTTTAACTAGTTAAAACAAATATTTTCAAACATTATTCACAATTATTTAGGACGTTTATTATTAACTAAATATGTAAGTAAAATGATGTTTTTTTTTAAAAAAAAATCATAAATACGACTTCATTGATCAAATAAATTAACACTATTTGTTAGATATTTACAATTTTGTTTCATTAAATATCAAGCACTTTTGCTCTTTTTTTTAAAAAAAATTACTATTGCTCAATTTAGCATCATAAACTCTCATGTTCATTTTTATTATGAGGAGTGACTCCAGAATTTTTGTTTTAATGCAGAATGTTTTGTTTTAATGTGAACACGCTTTCGTCTCCCCCCTCAACCATTTCCGAAGATACTGGAGGGTATGGCTATGTTAGTTATTATGAAACAATATACAATAAATTAGTATGTTGTAAATTAAGCCAAATGAGTTTAACTAAAGTTTTTTTTTTTTTTCACAAACTAAAAAAATAAATAAATATTAGCAAAGGGATCTTATTTGACTTAAAAGCTAATATTTGAAGAATGTAAACCCAATTTGAAATTTACTTAAAATTACCTTCAAAATAAAATCGCCGTATAAAAAAAATCGAAACGCCTTTATTACTTCGAATATGTATGATATCTAAGTACAGTTTTCGAAATTCTAAATCCAAAATTGTCTGTCACTGTAACTTTTTAAACTGACCACTTGCATGGCTTATTCCTGTCTCACAATCCACACCTTTCTCGATTTAAAGGATAACAAAGAAAACCAAAAAAACACCAGCTCAGTATTATTTCCCCACTTCGTTATACATGCCATTTAAATTAACTTTAAATGAGATCTCCCCCATGTAAAAACCTAAGTTCGTGACTCCGATGTCCTTCGGAAGCTCTTGATCTTTCTGTGGGACAAATGGTTGGCGAGTGATTTCACTCAGGGCCAAGGCCAAGGTTTCCTGCCTTCGGAAAATTAAAAAGGTAAGTAAACCCTTCTGAAGTGTGCTATGCCTCTATGATTGAACTGCTTACACGTGGCGTTTCGCAATGTGTGAGTTTTCGGGTGTAATGTATTCTAGGAGACTCGCCCACCTTGAGGTGATGAAATGAAGCAAGACAAATACGTAATGGGTCGAACACGACTGATCAAACGATCTTATTTACTATTAACTAACCTCTGTTTCTTTCCTTAACTGTGTATTCAAATAGAATATAGAATTATTATAGAAAAAATAACTCGTATTATGTTAATTATTTTAATTAAATATTTATAAAGTTATCAATCATCAGTAATTTGAATAATGAAAACTGGTTATACTGAAATGGATATGACATTGAGGATGTAATTTTTATAACAGATCTTGTAACAGCTTGTCAACCTTTACAGGCGCAATTAAAACAATACTTTAGCGCACTGGTACAAATATGTCCCAAGAGGTTTGAAAGGGTTAAAATAGGGTCCTTATATTCTTCGAAGATGTTGATGTTTTTATAAAAGTTCTGAAAAAAGTTTCGAACAGTTTTTTAAAAACTATGTTCAGATACATTTTTTGAAAATTTATATATATAAAAAAAATGTATTTTTGCATAAAACAACTGGAAAAACATTTCTGAAACAAAAAAACTTTAAAAATTACAATATAAATCGAATGGAAGAAAACAGGATCAAATTTTAAAGTGAAATCAAACGTTATCCTTCAACTCAACATTCAGCAATGTACTTCTTCAACAATGTACAACTTCTTGTCTCAATCTATATTTTGTTAAATTATATTATAATGGCAAAGAAAAAAAAAGAAGATATTAATGCTGTTTTATACAGAAATGATTTATACTTTCTTTTTCACTTTCTGGTATACTTAATATAAAGGGTAAAAAAAATATATAATACAATCTTCAAAAAATTCCAACTCTAGATATTGAGGAATTTTCACGTTTTTTAACTTTTTGTGTGCCATCCATAATTTATCTTCATTTTCCTTTCCCGATGAAATTCATTATCTATTTTTGTTTGGCGCGCTTTCAAGATACCCTACGGAGCTACCTGATTAGTATGTGTGTGTATTTTCCTTTACATCTATGTACAATATTATAAATTATTCTTTCTTTCAGGCTCACGAGACTATGAAGTTTACTTAACAATGTTGAATTGTCTATTTGTTCTAGTTTGACACAACATGAAGCTTAATTTTTTATGCATCTCGAAATTTTGAGATGTGGCCAGGGAAACGAGAATACTCAAGGCAGTAACTCATCACTATCAGGTTGTGCACCACACAGATGGGAGAAATCTCATCCTTGATTAATAACGTCCTCTAAATCCTTATATACGGCGGATCTTTTTGTAGAATTAGATCTTGAGCTTGAAACACTCAATTTTGAAGATGAGATTTCACTATCAAAAAAAAATTGATTCTCAAAAAATTATTTAGCCAATAGTTATAAATTCTCTCTTTTTTGTATGTACAGAGCAAGTAATTTATAAAATCTTTTACAATTAATTCAAAAAATAATAATAAAATTTAGACATACGAATTTTTTTTTTTTTCAGCTATAGAACCAGAGTCAACTTTATACAAGAAGTCAACAGTAGTTGCGTACAAAAATGAAACAAATGGAAAAAGATCTAATCTATGAGTCATGATATTAGTAGAATTTGGCTATCAATAGTCTTTATAAAACGACGCTAGATCGCAATGAATTTGCATTCTGGAAACGACATTCCGTAAAAATGACGCATGTTTGCGAAGTCTTTATCCACAATCACTAAGCAGATAATGTTCCGAGACGAGCACATAATTCTTACTCTATCTCGCCATAGGTCATAATTCATCTCACGGAAATGGTCCCTAATGGATTACTGTCGTTGTCGCAGCAGTTCTGACTAATGGCTCAATATTCGGTATCTATTTAATGGTGTAGGGCAGGGACGGCAATCAATATGTACCTCAGAGTAGCAAGATCCAGAAAAGCCTTCGCTCAATACAAACAAAAAGCACTTTAAAAAGCAAGCAAAAGTCTAGCTCGAAAGAAAGAGAAAACTATTTTTAGAAAAGGAAGAATTTTCAATAAAGTGGTTTTAATGTTGTGAAACATTTCATTGAATGCTACTTCTAAAATTATAAAATAAAACATGCTTTATTTTGTAATTAAAAGAATTTATACCGTTCGTTTCAATTTCCTGAGACTACCCCTTTTCGATGATTCTGTCTCACTAAAGGGTGAGACCTGGAAGGATGAGAGCATTTCCGGAAATCTTCGTCAAGTTAATTTCGGCCCTATTAGATACTTTTTTCGTTCCATTTTTTTTTTTTTCATGCGTATGTGAGTTTTGTTTTTGACCGTGTTATTTTTATTTTAATTCAAAATTCTATTTTATTTTCGTGATTAATATGAGCTTAATTTATTGTTAAATGTAAACATTTCCTCCTATCATCTTTCCTCTCACCCCTATTTTGACGAATTAAACCCATCCATCCATGCTAACGCATGCGCAAAAGCGCGGAGGGTTTTAGAATCCATTGGCAAACAATACTTACGCATGTGTGTGTGTTTTAAATAAAAATAAACTTACCTTGGTTTTGCAAATGTGGAACACACTGTCTGATCACGGACTGCCTCAAATATAAGAAAACTGAA
Source organism: Argiope bruennichi (assembly GCF_947563725.1). Taxonomy (NCBI): domain Eukaryota; kingdom Metazoa; phylum Arthropoda; class Arachnida; order Araneae; family Araneidae; genus Argiope; species Argiope bruennichi. The sequence continues at coordinate 61,922,634 of NC_079151.1, read as the reverse complement.
AAGAAAAAAAAATATTTATTAGTTAAAAGTTCAACTTTATAAAGACTAAAATAATAAATAGACTAAAGACTTTTAGATTAAAAATAATAGATAAAATTAAATTATTAAGGCAAGGAAATATCACTAGTAAAGCATATTGCAATCTATTCCAGTTTTATAGAATTTATATATTCAAAACTAATGGACTTTGACGACCAGTTGGTTCGCCCAGAATAATGATTATTAAAAATTTCCTTTAAATATTTTGTATAACTTGGTTTTAAAAAAACATTTTACATTAATTGCAAGCACAATAAAATTTCAAAAATTTCATTAAAAGAATGTTTTATGCTGAAATTATTCAATACAGAAAAATAAGCCGAATCTGTATAACTTTAAAAAATAATAAAAGAAAAACTACTCTGGAGTTTTAATAGCAACAATGAAAATGATTTGAGTTTCACTTGAAAAATCATATACATTGTTTTAAAATATACTTAAAAGCATTTTTAAAAATTAATTAAAAATGGAAAGAAACTTTGTAACTAAAGATTGACAATGAAGTGATAATTTTTTCAAATTTTAGGATGATGTAAAAATTTTCGGAAATTATCGCGATGAAACGACATAATTTCGTTTAATTTCTTTAAAATTAAAATTATAAAAAAAGTTTTAAAAAATCGCCCCAAGTTGCATATTTACACCAAAATATATACGAGCCAAGTTCAGGAGATCTAGCTTGTAGAGCACCAACACACACACATACATTTCAATTATTACTAGAGATAATTTGAATTCAGTTACATTAACGTCCCGTTTTAAAGCAATATAAGGGGTACTTTGGACGGACCTCGTAATTTTGAACCGCGGCCAGATGACAAGGACGACACCTGAGCTGGCACCCCCTCTCCACACCACGCCAGCGGGAGGACGTTTAACGTGCACCAGATCCGCTTACACGACGATCTTCAGTGGAATCGGATCTCAAACCTGAAACCCTCCCATTCCGAAGCTGAGACCTTACCATCAGGCCACCGCAGACCAGAGATAATTTGGGAAATTAAGACACTTCTGTAGTCCCAGTCACTGGCCCAATTTCCACAAATTTCATTTCATTCAAAATTTATGACTCATATGTTATTAATGGTTGCCTTCCTTCATTTTCGAAAATACTACTTCACAATAGATTTCTCGGTAAGGTTCGAATAATAAATATATGGAATTCTCCCCCCCCCCATCTTAACAACGCATGTGGCATGTTTTATTTCATCTAAAAGTTCATGAAGTTAAGATATATTAGCAGTAATAGCCTGTCTCTTTCGCATCTACTTTCTAAATACATCGCAAAATGAATCTTTGATATATTCTCCAGGCTCAACAACAGGACCAGTTTAAATCGCTAATTAATTTTGTGCGATAACTACACTGAATACTTTTTTTTTGGGCGAGTATAGTTTAAAAAAGTTTTTTTAATTAGTGTGGCAGTTGAGCATTACTAATAGCATGCTATTAGTAATACGAGTGAACAGCAAGCAGGGTGGTGTATTAAACTAGTTGATTTATAAGACAAGTTCATCTCATTAATTAGAAGTTTGCTAAAACCAGATTATGAAAGTAGAATTTCTAAGTTATATTGCACTAAATTATTAATAAGATGAAATCCTAATATTACCTATTTAAGACTAAGTGCAGCATCCTTTTTTTACACTTCCAATTTACGTAAATAAAAACAATTCTAAAAACTGAATTTCAAAGAGAAAACCACCACGCCTCTCATGTATTAAATTATATTTCATTCGACATTTGCATTAAAAACCCGTACAAGACGATTAAAAGGTTATGAAATAACCAAAACATAACTACTGTTAAAGAATCAATCAATTACTTATTCAAAATACATCAAGATGCATTGAAAACAAAGAATATTGAATATTACAAACTGAAATTATTTACAAGCTCTTATAAAACCTTAGTTTTATAATAAATAATTCAATAAATATTTATAAAGAGTACAATGAAATGAAAGGAAAAATCTTAACATTTGTTCCATGTTCTTTATGATAGAGATTTTAGCAGCATCATTCTAAACATGTCAATGGAAGACTACAATAAGAGGAACGGGAACCACTTTCCATCACAACAATTGAACACAGAAGTAAAATTCGTAATGCTTTATTAACTGAAAACAGACGAGATAATACAATCCATTATAAAAATACCAGCAATGAATTTATATAGAATATTATATTTAAGAAGATACTTTAATGAATACATTGTGATATGAGTATTATACAAACAAACGGCATGATTAATGTGATTACAAATCAGACATATTCAAGAAATGTGGATACATGTTTCAATCATTAACTTTGAAAAGATTCGCTCATTATATTTAGTTTTCAATCTTGCTACCGTTTATTATCACGCGAATAGATATCAACCCTTTGCGAACCATTTTCAATTGACGAGTAGCCAGCGAGCTATTCAACAAGAACGATATTCTACAATTGACCACGCTCGGTTAAATTCAATTTCGCATTCAGACCTGCTTTTACAAAAGGAGCAAAGCACTTCAGCGATTCCCAGAAAAAAAGGGGGGATAATTAAGAAAACAAAGGATAAAGTTATTTAATTCCAAAGAAAAAAAAAAGAGAGGGAGAGAGCGAAATAGTCAGCAATAAGGTGTCGTCTAGACGTTGACAGTGATTGATGGCCAATCTGCCAAGGGCACCCATGCAAATAAAAATAGCGGCATATGAAAAATAAAAGGCAATTAAACGCCCTCTTAGTGCAAGTTTTTATTCCATTCGCAGAACTTAAACTTTGAAAAAAAATATTCCACTGGAGAGAGGGGTAGAGGAGAAATAGTTTGTAGACGTCACGATTCTCTATAACTGAGAAGACGAACTCTTCCAGTAATCTGGATTTGATTGGTTTTTCTGTAACCTTATAACGATAAGGATACTTGAAAAACAAGTCGAGTTGCCTGAGATCTATTAGGTGGATTTTTTGTTCTCCTTCCCCCCGTTCCTAGAAAGATCACAATCGCATTTGGTGAACAGTGCTGGAACGATGGGCAAGTAAGCTTACAATGTAAATTTCCAGTCTCTCAAACGTCACTTTCAAGAACATGCATCAGATATAAAAACAAATGATCGAGGCTCTCAGATAAGGCACAAAGACAAGAGCCTAAGGTCGGGTCAAATGCAACAATTTATGCTAGAACGATTCGGGCTTTGATTTATAACCGAGAAAAGCGATGGAGAGTCATAAAGCAATTTATCTATTCTTATTCAGAGCGTAGAGGGGCGATTTCTTTGGATATAATTTCAGAAAGAGTTCCAAACCCATTCAGAAATTTCTTTTCTGCTTTTAAATTTAAAGTATATACTGAGTAGTTTTTATCTTGTAACAAACTCTATAAAGCAACTTGTTAAAATAATTGGAAAGCATTTAATTTAACGGCAGTTCGAACCGTATTCCATTTGAGATATGTATTATATTTAATGCATACTAATCTAAGTCAATAATCACACAACTAAGAAGTACCAGCCACAGATCTAAAATCGTTGAAATGTTTAGTTTCTTCAGATATAAACTGTAATAATGTCTAGAAAATAAAGCATATCAGATAGTGAATGCGGCGAGTCTTTCAGCAATCATATAAAATAAGAATCTTAAACTATGCAAACAATAATAATGCTTTTATTTTACTTTTTTATAATTGTCGAATAAAAAGCAATTCTCTTCCCTCCCTTTTACTCATGGGATAAATTCCAGTTTGAACAGTTTTACAAACTCACACTCAAACTATCTTATGTTCGAGTCACTTTTTAGCAAATAAAATTGTTTGATTCTTACATATAAGAATAAGAAGTAGTTTCCATTGGAATTTTTCGAGACAGAAAAAAACCCAGAGATTTCAGTGATTTAAATAGGATATTTTAATAACATTAAAAATGTTTTATAATTGTTCCATGAGTAGAATTCGGTAATTCTCTGTGCCATCAAGTACTGCAAAAAGATATAGGTTGTAAAAATATTTGCAAAAATTTGAATAATTACAAAAATTGTCGACATCTAATTCATTAATTAAATAAATACCCTTAATGATTGGATAAGATGTAATTTTAACGCATGTTTTGACTGGTAATTTAGTAATTTAACTTAATAAAAAGGAACTCAACAATATCTTCACAGTAATCTTTGAGTAAAATATTATTTATAACAGAGAATGTACTTTTTGATAGGAAAATTATAAACAGTAGGTGTAATAATTCTTGCTAAAAACGTCAGTAATCAACTGCCGATATAGAAAGTTATTTAATCCTTATTCATTAAATACATTAGAATTTTTCCATTCCTTCCTCCACTTTTTATTATTTTCACTCTAACATGATAGATTATCCCCAAATTCGGGGCTACACATGGATATCGAATCAGCATTTCCTATTCGGAAGGTTGTATAGTTATATATTTTCAATTATTTAATGAATAATGACACAAGAAAGTGAACGAAAAAGTTTGAAAGTAAAATATAACTATCTGGCTTTCCCCTGAAAGATATACAGTAATAAGAATGTTTCACCTCCAAAGCCATTTAAAATTATCTCACCATTTCACAGCCTGCATTGGCGGTGATAACAAAATCCTCACCTGAACATGAATCCTCACGGTGCAATATTTACAAAACAAATACCTTTCCACAGCGCAATCTGGAAAACAAACCTAATCTTTTAACGAACCAAAACACCCATAATTCTATAAGACTTCCTATTTATTTAATTCGAAAAGGCGCCAACAATTCTCTGTGCCATCAAGTACTGCAACAGTATACATGATAAGAGGGCATGATGGAAGCGGACAGCAAAGGAAACCGCATGATAAAACCCCGGCCTCCGTTTTGTGTCTTATCCTCCCTCCACCTCTCTTCTTCTGATAAAAGCAAATGAACAGGTTCAAGGTTTCACCTCTATTATTTGAATCCAAGCAAGTCAGTGATTCAGAGGGTTTTTTTCTCCCACGCAGTTCTGCAAAACCTCCGCAAGAGCAGACATGTGGAAGCTTTTGTCCGATTATGCGCGAATGCGGGAGGAAAAAAAAAAAAAAAAAAAAAACGAAAGCACGTTTCTTTGCGGTGGCAAGGAACTTGAGACATTTTTAGATCGACCAGTTGATTGAAAACGTCATCGTCGTCATTTTAGAAAGTTTTATCGGAAAGTTGACACCGCATCGATTGAGAGTTCTTTCTGTCTTGAGGGGAGGGGTGGGGATACCGACTCACCACTACTTAAGGTTCAAAACCTCAAGGCCTGAAATTTGAATCTCAAAAGAAGCAGCTTGAAGTTAAGTTTGTAGAATAAATTTAGTAAACAGAAGGTTGTTTGTTTAGTAGGTGGTGTCGATAAGGAAGGAATATTGCCTTTTGGACCAGGATGTGTTATTTAATGCACAATACGTACTTATATATTTTAAAAATTATTTCTAAAATATAGTAATATTACAAGAATATCTGGATATGCTTGTAGTTTTACTGGTTTTAAAATGAAAAATTATAGTAAATAAAAGAAAAACAATCTTATTTGAAGAAAACATATGCCATAATGCCTACCTTTTTTTTTTTTTTTTTTTTCGAAATATATTAGCTGTTGCACACAAACTTATTGCATTATGAAATATCAGTAGTCATATGACAGTTAAAATTAATATGAAAGAAATAAAAATAATTACACAAATAAACAAAAGAATATAATAATTTCAAAGAGGGGAAAAATGTTTGACTTGAAAGAGTACGTTTGCATTTCACTTTTTAATAAGAAAACGAAAATCGGTTTTCAAATATTTAATAAACGCAATAGGACATTAGTTCTTTGATATCATTTTTTGCACAACCAAATAAATATCTGTTGACAAGACTAAAAAGATATTAAAATTGCCAAACTACTCAGTGAGTTCTTTTTACCTTATGCATCATTACATTCAGACTGTTTATACATAATGCAAAATTTCGAATCAATTTATAAAGAAAATAACTGTTTAATGCCATGTCTTTTCGTATATTAGTCCTCCCAAGTAGATATGAAAGTTAATCAATATTATTTAAAAATATGTCATTTAGTTGTGTTGCCAAAATAATTAAAAAAACACCCGAAATTAACTGAAATGACTTGCTATATTGCCCAGTCACGTACAGCAAACTAAAATGGCAAAAACCGAAAACACTTTACCAGAAAAATAATTGTTTTTGTCGGACTGCAAAGCAGAATCAGCATAATAACCAAACAGAATGAAAGCCAAATAAACAACAACTGCCTACACTATAATTTATTTACAGTACGCTCATAATCAATTCCTGGGAGAAAGACTGTTAATCGCTTGTCACCGCACCCCTCTCCACCTTCTCCTGTTTTCCATCAGAACCTAAAGAGCATCAGCTCTCGGTCTTCAAATGATGTTTTGATGCTGTCTAAAGGGGAGACTGTGATTGGAGGAGCGTCTCACCTGCTGTTGCTATAGCCGTAGCGCTCTCGATCTCAAGCTTCCTGTTTGCTTTTCCCGCCGGAAGGTGGCGCTCTATGAAACGGCGAAAGCTAGCCTCCCAATGATTAGATTGATGGAGGTTTCACTTCCATGGTATTTTGTATTTATCGTTTTTCGCTAACATCGGATTACTTTGACAGTGTCTTTAATAAGAAATGGTTTATGCCATTGAGAAATCAGACTTAATAAAAATTAAATACGTTTGGGAAAGAAAAGTTGGCCAGGAATTAACACGGCAGAATCTTTTACAATATATTTGGGCATTAATTCTTTTGAGAATGAATCTCCCTTTACTTTCTTTCTAATAATGTTTTGTATTTTGAAAAACATTTAATGCAACAGTTTGAATCAATTCTATGTCCAATGAGAATGTATAGCTTCAAGCAATACGGCTAATATTTAATTCTGTAGAATGAAACATGATGCCAACCATGAAATGAAGGTCTCTTATTAGATGCCTTATAAGAAAAATTAGAAATTAGATGCCTTATAACAAAACAAATTGCACATTTTTTTTTTATTAAAAACATTTCATCAACATAAACAGAAAAACATTGTTCACTCAATGATTAAAACTAAAAATTTTAAAGATGAGAAAAACCTAATATATCCAGTGTGAACTTACTCATGAGGAATTTAAACGATTTGAAAGATTTAACAGAATTAGGCATGCTTTTTCTTTCCTTCTGAAAGATAAAAAGATTTGATTTGTCTGGGACACATGTTGCAGAGACAATTATTTGGTAATGCTGCGTAAAAAAGTTAGTGAAGCTGGGGATAAAAATTGATATCGTTAAACAGTTGGTAAAAGTTTTTAGGTAGCAATGCACAATTTTTACACACTTAACTTGAAAGGGTAAAGCATTGAAAATTGAATTCAATTTCAAAATGAAAATCCAGCGGATCTGAAAAAATTCGAAAAGGCTCACATATGGGAATCGATTTGTGACTAATGCAGATGAAGTAAAGTCGCAAATACTGGATTTAAAAAAAAAGTCAGTCTTCAATAAAGATATGTTTAACACACAGAACGTTTGAAGAGTGAACTAGCAGAATATGGTTCACCTAGTACAATGTGATCAATCAATCCATTTTCTATTGCATCTCGCGTTTTTCCCTGTTTACAGTGTTTAATTTCTGATTAATAATATTATATAATAAAAATCTGCAAAGTGTAATATATAGTACCAGTTCACTTTGTTTGAAAAATATTTGAATTTATGTGCAAACATCGCATCTAAATAGTGATTTTAAAAAATTGCGCAGTCAGAGGGTTAAGATAAAAATAAATGAAACAAAATGTATGCATCTGAGACCTTATCACCCCCCCCCCCCCTCAAAAATCCATACGCTGCTGAAAATGGACTGCGGATACAAGAGGTTAGGTCAGTATAAACTATAATCATCATATTATTTACAATACATATATGTTCAAAAACAACATGCAGCATTTTCTAATAAACAACATTGGTTTCAAATCTATCAAATAAATTCATATGTTCAATGAAAATTTCCCCTTTTCGTACAGATATATTGAAAACACTTTCGCACATTTTTAAGTCTAAAAAGAGCATTTAGCAAAAATTAATTTTTCCTTAAGTTTTTGAATACCAATCGATAACGAATAATCGATAATAAAAAAATCGATTATGCATAGCGAACAACACAAAAATTAATTATAAACAATGAAAATGAAGTCGCGGTTCATTTCCATAATAGATAACGATACATAGATTTTGTTATTTATGATTTGATACAAATAACTATACATTTTTGATGAAAACGCAACTGCATTTTGAAAATTTCAAATTAACTTGGTGTGGTGATTTAATTGCATATTTCGAAATCGCACACAAGAGGTAAGATTAAAATACCATACACATTCTCTTCAGTCAAACCCCTTTCGTTCCAAAAAGCACAACGACAAAAGCAGCCTTCCCATTCCCTCCAAAATGGAACGTTAATGGAAAAAGATTCGGAACGTAATTAAGTGAAATTTCAGAACTCTTCCTTGTTCAACGAGTCCCTATGCAACCAAATACTTTTCCTTTCCCGAGTGGACTCTCTCTAATAGGAAAGACGAAACAAACAATGAGGGGATATGAAAACGATAATACCTTACTCCCACCCCACTAACCATCTTTAGCTGGAAATATGCGACTTTTTTTTTTTTTTTTTTTTTAAATAATGAAAACATATCCGTGTTTCCAAATCGAAGGGTGATTCACCTCCTGAAAAATTTTACTATATATTGCTTTGGGAAAGGGGTAGCTTCCAGTTACAGAGAGGTTAAGTTTCCCCTTCTTATCAACTACAAGGGGGGGGGGGTGTCGCAAGGGTTGCTGGGATACTCTCAATGAACCATCGAAGGGGGAGGGGGCGATCAGCGTGGAATGGATCCGTCATCCGAAAGAAGTATGAGAAGTTTCCATAGTGAATGATTTGGAAAAAAAAAAAAAAAAAAGGGTAGGAGGGGAAAGAAGGGAACAGCTACATTTGACAATTAACTCAATGGAAAATGCCTTCTCTTCTCAAAGGGATAACAAGGAGAAACTTGATACTTACGATTAAATAAACAAATTAAAGTCGCATAAGAACTTCTCAAACTATTTTTATAGTCGACAGACAAAGAGAAGACGATGCATACAAGTAATATGATACTGAAAGGGCTGTAATAAAAATTCACATTAAACAAAACAATCCAGAAATAAATACAACATAAGGAAATGGTTACCTTTAAAGCTAAGAATTGTAGTGAGTAATTAATGCTTTTTTTTCTCCTAATATTTATCATACGTAGCAAATACATAAACAATAAAGAAATCTTAAACAGAATATTGTAGTTATCAAAAAATTCAAAGTCGAAGTTCCGACGAATCTTCAAATTTCCGATCTCCCCGAGTTTGAAAAACATTATTTTTTAGAATTATGTTCAGTCTGTGAAATGACGCTTTGAGCTACGCGAGTGAAATTTCGTGTATGGAACTTAATACCAAAGTTATAGATTTCTATCAAGCGATAACTACGAAATGAAGAGCTAAATGAAAGAAATTTGGTAAACAGATTTAACATCTAACGCGTTGATTTTAATCAAATTTGTCTAAGAATTGACCGTCTATCAGGTAATATTTTCACAAGCATATAAATATGATAACTCACAAACATAATGATATTATATATATATTTCACGACTACAGTTGTTGTTCTTAATGAAATGATCTGAAAGAAGATCCCCAAAATTCATATTCGGTTTTCTGTTGCTCGTTTATTGGCAACACCCCAGCGATTAATCGCTGAAGATAGTTAATAGTTAGTTTCGTGACTACTGTCCGCAGATGGCGTGCGGTTAATAATACACGAGTCCATTTATCAGAAAATATAAGCGAAAGTTTCGTGGAGACTACTTTCACTGGTTTTTGAGATGTTTTGACCTCGAAGTAACTAAAACAAATCCGAATTATAGACGGCATTTTAACATTGTTACTAAGAAACGGAAAGGAGAAAGAGACACATTTGATTTTAAAAAGTTTAAATACGCCAAGTTCTATTGTACAATCACACACGACCTGCCAGATATACTCTCCATTTCTACTTTTTCTTTGAATTGCCAGCTGTCAATACACCTCTGGTCCAGAATGTGATAAGAGTCATCCAGAGAAAAACCTTTTTAGTTTAATCTGTAGAACCGACACAACATGTAAAATATCTACAATCTTTTATATTACACAAATCTACTATTTTAATTTTCTGGAACTTTTTTCTTTTGTTCTTGTATTTTAAAATAAAGTATATTTTACAGAATACAGTTCTCATTTAAGATGTGACCAAACGAATAAAACTAATTTTAACAGTAAAACAAGAGACCACGCTAGGATTAACTCTCACAACATAATTACTGGATTCTTAAAGGCTACAAGAGCTGGAAAATTCCCACAAGTCAATAAAAACAGGTTGTAAAACGGCACTCCTAGTACTCAGAACTGTCATACGGCGCTTTATATTTTAAAAAATCAAATTGAAATTAGTAATTTAAGTCAAAGAAAATCAATTTTAAATATCACATAAATAGGTTTGGACGGTAGAGCGTCAGCCACATACTTTGTAATAAGTAAGTAAACAGAAAACTGATACGGACTAAGAATAAGGTATATACAGGTACTAGTAACAATTTTCGGGCCATTGTAGCCTAATCTACAATCCTTTCTAGACGTGATGTGTGTGTGTAATTTTTTTTTATATGTTTCATTCCCAGCCATTAGTCCTTATTCCATGCAACATATATGTGGTGTACGGAGCGTCATCCTGGCGGAGCTCACGTCATCACTGAACAGCCAATAAGAAGCAACCTGATTCCCGCCATTAAAACTGTATTCAGTACTGTAAATAGATGGTAAGCGGTACAGCCGTTCGTCCAGTTCATTAAATTTGTTTATGTTGAATTAATGTGCGATTCTTGTAATATGAGCCATCTCTAAGCATTCATCTCAACCGGGCTTTTTACCTAGGGCCCGTGAGAGATATTTGTGTTAATATATAATCCGATTAGTAGAGGCCTGTTTTTCGAGCCAGAGTTAGCATGTCTCCACATATATGAAAAATTCTTGCCTTCAGTACCAAATACATCAGCAAAACCCTTCTTTTCTTCCTCTCACCCATTAGACAATCAACACTAAGGCCACCAGTACATGGACAATAACTTTTCCGAAAAAACGAAATCCCAATTTGGCATCATATTCGTATCAATATCAGTTACCAGTCTCGGTACAAGTGCAAAAACAAATATCCACTGAGTACACGATTTCATAATAGGAATTCAATCGCTTGACAGCTATATCAGGTATGAAAATATCAAACGAGTATTAGTATCAACTTGTACCCGATAGAGCAAAAAAGAAGTATAAACCCAACTTTACATATAAACCAGAGATCAAAATTTCAGTGTATGCAACAGCAAAAAGAGAAAACATTTTTTGATAGATTAATATAGAAATATCAAATATAATTTTGGAAATGGAAAAATATTTACGGTTAAGATAAATATACACTACTAGGCCAAAATCATGCTATGACTTTTTAGTAATATAATAGTTAATATGTTTTATACTTTTTATTATATATTATTATATATTAGTACTTTTGTGGTATTATAATTTTATATTTCGATGTTTTTATAGAATATACAATAAATGTTTCAAAGTAGAGTATTAACACGTCTCATTAACTCCATTACATTTCATAGAAAATTAAAGTAAAAAACAACAACAACGAAAAAGTGTTTATCTGTACAACTTAATAAAACTCTTTCATGCCAGAAAGTCCGCTTAAATTTTTTCCAGACCTTAAGATCCCAAATTTCGCTCTAAAGATCCTAGATCGAAAACGAAACCTTGCATTTCACATTTACGAAAATAGAAAACCCATGATATTGTTAGCACAACTTTTGACATACAATTACATTCTTCCTAAAAAGGTGCGTCATTTCCATAAATATATTACCTATACATTATCGAACAGTTACGAGAAATAAACAATTAAGCTGGTTTAAACGGGAATCTGCGCATATATTTTATATGAAAGAACCGACCTCTGATCGATTACAAATGAAATGCTTAAAATAACATTTACCCTCAATTTGTGTCAGGTCAGCTCAGATTTAAGATAACTCGCCGTTATCAGTCAACTATTTTCAAGAACCGACTTTCGACAAGGCTTTTGGGGAGAGTCACGAACGCGCGTTATCTCGACTTCGGAAGGCTCACAAACATAGCCTGACCATCGATGATTAAATAAATATTGGGACTGGTTGTACAAGCGTGACGAAGGTACAGAATTACACATGGAATTTCACAGAAAGAAAAGTCGTGAGACATTTAAAAGAATATCGGTCCAAAAATGTCGATTAACCGACAGTTCGATGTAATAACGAGCAGGAAATCATTTTTCCGAAAAGCATATTAAATCGAGCGTGGAATGCAACCTCGGTGAGTCTTACTATCCCCCAAACACAATTTATACACGCGTTTTCGAGGAGTTTCCAAATATGAGCGCTTACTGATAAAACGGCTGAGCAAATATTGCGCCGGTGAGAGGACACCTGGCAGAGTTGTGCGATGAACTCTGCAGCAACAGGTCCAGCGATTCGGAACGATTGGTTTCAGAGAAAAGCTCCTTTTTTTTTCTGATTTCGTGAGCAAAGAGCTCCGGCGGAGAAGGAAATGAGGACTATTAAGGTTGATATCACGCATTTTAAACAAAAAATTTTCAAATAGATGACGGTAATTATATACGTTTACCCTTTCATATGGTAATCATTTGAGCAATAATTGACTAAGTCAAGCAATTTTGAATCAACAATCCTTTCATGGATTTCAAGCTCACTAAAGCAAACTCTATGAATTGGTTCAATAAATTGATTTAATTTCTATTTGTTGTACAGAGCAAAGTTATTACTGTCTATAGCGTAACCTATCAAGTACAGATATATATATATATATAATGACATTTTAAAATGCAAATTAAATCCTAATTAATTTCCTAATTTTCATCTTAAATTAGCTCATGCTACGTTATTCTAAATAGTTCTCTCACTTCCTGATCCAATTCCCACATTTTATTTAATTATTTATCACACGCGCTCTAAGAAACTGATGACTAATCATTTTCTCACGCTCCCAACGTAGGGATAAAAATCTGTAATGCTTACTACATTCTTTTAAAGATACCTAAGATGTCTAAATAGACAAGTGGCAAGAATTCTCTATCAGAAACTCATAGTAAAATCAATGAAGGGAAAAAATTTATCACTTTGCTCTTATATCTCCGTGTATCTTATCGATTTTTTTCCTGTAAAAATTATGACCCCCGTGGTGAAATAAATCGAAATAAAAATCTGAATTTTTTTTTCTTTAAGGCCATGCAGCTACAAAATTATATTTACACACGTTATAATATATTATATGTATACATAAGTAAATGTACTAAACCAAAAATATATTAAACAAGTTAGTTGAATTTTAATATATGATTGATTTTAACAAAATTGCATTCGATCTAACTGATCGATGGAACACAGTTCAAAATGCATATACACTCCCCTTTCCCTCCCTATATTATGACGCTCAACACAAAACATGCCGCACTATGAAATATATAGAGTAAGTCGAAGGAAAAACTAGTTTTGATACAATTTTATAAATCGGAATACGTAATTTGGGCTTCACTGCATAACCATGATAATAATATAATGCATTTGATAAAAAACAAAAAAAAAAAAAAAATTGCTGATTGTGCTTTACTTATAATATATTTGATAGCCACTACCAATTAAAATGAGTCGGTAAGCACTGATAACATTGTGGCCATATAATGTCACAATTAATAGTGATACAGTTATTGGGCATTCAATTCTCTCTGACCATAAGAAAGAATAATAATAAGGTTATCACATAATCTATTAAAGTTGGTAATAAATAATAAAGTTCAAAACATGTTTATACATCTCCTCTTTTTAAATAAATAAATATATGAGACTGGACTCCTCCATTCATGCAAAATTTAATATTTGCAAGGTCAATAATTGACATCAGGAGAAATTTAATAAACAGGGATGCCGAAGTAATACTTCTTACATGATTATTATTTCAAGGAGCTCGAAAGTTTCCATTTCGAAAATAATTATTTTGGTGTAATATAATGCAATAACAAATAAGTTTCTGCGTGTAAATTCAGTTCATACCCGAACTGAGAAAAATGTGAGTCAGTAACCACAGTACGGATTAGAATTTTCGGTCTTTTCGAAATGTGCATTTTATATTGATTTAACACTCATTCCTCCTTTTTGTAAACTTTTATGAAAAATGCCCTTTCGATGCACTTTGTTCCAAATTACGAAAAAAAAAAAAAATAATAATAATAATAAAGGATTTTTTTTAGTAGTTCTTTTTGAGTTAGAATCTATTTTGAGGAATATTAAATGTAATCGATTCAAAATAGTAACTTTTTTCCGCCACTGTAAAGTAGTTTTTCTAACAATGGTGAACCATTCGGATAGAAAGCAACTTGCTAAATAACAAACACCCTCTCACTTCTTCAATAAGAAATGCCAATGTAGAGAATGCCGATCTGTCGAAATATTATTCTGGATCTTATTTAATTTGTTCAGACGGATTTACAGTAATAGCTACTTTATTCGTGAATATGAAATGTCGTAATTAGAATCTAATAAAACCGTTTCTAATTGAGGTATTAAAAGTAATAAAATTCAATATTTGATTCAACAAACATACAAGGAGAGTGGCCCAGATGACGTCATTTTTGAAGTTTGCAATTAGTTTATTTTTCTATCACGAACGCCTACTAGTCAAATTCTGAATATCAGTACGAAGATTAACTGAAATAAGAATTAGAAATCAGATTATGTATGAATTTCTAATAAATAAAAAAGTGCCATATATTTTTAAAAACATATCATTGATTTCAAACTTGAATTATTTTTGCTTGAAATGTGACCATTCATTTTGTATCATAATATTAAGATCAGTATGATGTAAGGTTTTAATACACGAATACATGTACAGCCCTCGTCTATTGAGAATGTAATTTGATTTTGATATAAATAAAATAGTTCTTGAAAAGAAAAAAAGAATCATCAATATTTACTGTGCATATAGGCTATATTGACATAGAATAATGGCTAACTTTCAGATTACGAAAATCTTCGAAGATATGAATGATTTAATGTTTTTTTTTTTTTTTTTTTTTTAAACCTTTCTTAAAGCGAATGCATAATGGTAAACTAATCGGAAAATAATGTGAATTTTAAACTAATCCAAAGATTTGAATTATAACCGATTATGATCTTTTGAAGATTTATTTTTTACTTTTCTTCGATACATAGATTCTATAACTATTTCTAGTATCTGAAAGAAGCGTAAAGAGTAATATCAAATAATCACGCATTTTAAACTTCAAAGAACTCATTTCAAGATTATATAAACAATAACAATTAAAGAGAAGGATGAAATTAAAGAAATAATGCGTAGGTCTAACACAGCAAGCAGTTCTAATAATCAAAACTTTGTTACTTAAATATGTAAACATTGTGTTTCTATGCATTTTAAAACATAGAATAGTTTTAGCATTTTGCCTGCTTTTGATTAAATTGATATATACTGATATCCATGCATTTATAAAAAATAAAAAAATTCTAATTCAACAGAAAATTGTCCCATACTGAAAATGATTATTTCAGAACTGTTTAAAGCATTGCTGAAAAATTATTAGAAGTTTATGCTATATGTTTCAATTCAAGAAGAATTTTAAACTTGTATTAAAAGGCAATATTTCATGAAAGGATCACAGTATCTTTCGTCGTGGATCACAGTATCTTTACTACAGCAGTTAAACTAAACTGTTACGTAAGCATGTTGCCCCGCCTCTCACTTGTAACGCCCTCTAGCGGTATATGTAAAAAACCGTCAGTCTTTGTAACATCATCGACGTAGCAGCAAGCCGAAAGGCAAGGCTCAAAGTAACTCCCAAAAGCGGAGAAACAATAAAAATACAAAAAAGGTCCGTCATCATTATCGAACCTCTCCATAAACTTCCAAGAAATATGTAACAAGTAGTCGAAATTTCACAAATAACTTTTTCTCAGAGCTAAAAGACATTAATAGAAATAATAGAAAGTTGTAACTATTTAAAGTATTTTAGTGGACTTATCTTTCATGTAGAAATTTTTATGGGCAATACATGGAATCTATTAACATCATCATTCTGATTGACGCAATATGTGTTTTTAAGAATTTAAAATCAGAGGAAGAGCTCCATGATGCAATGACCGTTCTTAGAGAACACTGATTACTTGAGTTTAAATTAGGCTCTGTTCAAATACATCGATTACTTCTAAATACAATAGGATCGTAGAACCCAATTATACATCGTATACCGTTCTTAGAGAACACTGATTACTTGAGTTTAAATTAGGCTCTGCTCAAATACATCGATTAGTTCTAAATACAATAGGATCGTAGAACCCAATTATACATCGTATAGCGCATTTGCATTAATTGTTTTTTATTAAAGATAGATGAGTGCACAGAATCCTAGTTGATTTACTCAATCATAACGAATAAGAGATAAACGGCTTGAAGCATATTATGTAGTGCACACACATCTACAGTTTTCCTTTAACCAGTTAACTGTTTCGACTTCTGCGTATCTAAATTGCGTGGCAAAAATGTAGCTATATGTACTACTTGACGAATAAACTCGTCATAAAGTAAAACGTTATACTTTTTCCATGACGAATATACTCATCAAAAACAAGTAACTGGTTAAGCACTTGGTTACAATGCTTAATAAGAGCATAGCTAATCTATAACAACTTCTACATCAAATTGAAGACGTGATGATTGTTTTGGCGGAGCACCTGGACTCGATGGCCCTTAATCTCCGAAGCCTTATATCTGAATTTTAACCTTGTTTAAAGAAATATTGTCTAAACCTAGATATTTTTCTGCCTACATCAAATATATCAGATATTTTTTTCTACATCAAAATATGTATGTACGCACTTAACAGCCATCAAGGTACAAATGAACTTGTATGACAAAAACCGCGTGTATGGGGCTTAAGATCTCCAAAAATTTATCAAATCAGTAAATAAGAATCTAAAAAACGTGTGACCCAATTACACGTGAAACTTATTTATACATCCTGCCTAACACACATCATGTCACCATAAATGTGCACATGTACGAATTCCGCCCACCGCAAACAGTCCGTTCACATCCACTGGCCAAGCGAGATCTTGGTGTCGGATGGTGCACTGATACGGATGCTGCGGTTATGAGGATGGACAGCGCGTGTCGCCCGGTAATTACAACGCAACGGTCCAGCAACGAAAGCGCGTATGGACCACGCCCCAAAGAAGCAGGTTTCCGGCACGAACCGGACACCTCCCCAACCGGAACAAATGGAAAAAAAAGGAGCCCCAAGGTCTGTTTAACGGATGAGATGCTGAAGTGCCCCTCGTTCCCGGGAGGGCTTCATTTTTCTCACGAATGCCTCGTTACAATGTGTGTTTTTTTTCTTTTGGCAGTTTCAACACTCGAAGAAACATTCAATTTGTTTCATGGTTAACTTGTGATAGAATTTGGGTAAAAAATTTCAGAATTAAATTATTTTTTGATGTGTCGGCTTATACTATGATGTATTCAAATTATATAGGCTAACAACAGAAATTATGAAAAAAATTTCTTTGATTTTCCCCTAACTAAACTTACAGTATTTTCCTGTTGAGTTTAGTTTAGTTCTATTAACGACCCGCTTTAAAGCGACGCTAGGGCTATTTTGGGACGGACCTCGTTTTTCTGAATCGCGGTCAGATGACGAGGATGACACCTGAGCAGGCATCCTCCCTGTCAACACTTCCACACCACACCAGCGGAAGGGCGTTTGACCCCGAGGGGTTTAACGTGCACCAAACCGGCGTACACGACAGTTCTTCGGTGGAATCGAGTCTCAAACTCGAAGGCCCCCCCCCCCCGGTTCCGAAGCCGAGACCACCGTGCCCCCAATATTTCCTTGACTTCTGGCTACTAATTATATTAGTTTTCTGGCTTTCACCCAACTCAGAATCAATATATATGTTCAATATACATTATTATAAACACTTTACAAGTTATTTAATATGAAATAATATATTTTCATAAAATTTAATTTTTAAATAATGGAATGAACATTCTTAAAAAGTTTTTAAAGCCATATACTGCATTTTTTTGATGGAAAAACTACTAGAAATTTTAATAAAACATTTTATTTCCAAAACTGCATAAGAATTTTACGAAGCACTTGTAACAAAAATAAAGAGAAGTCATAGAGAAAATTTATTTTTTTGCCTGATTTTTAGTTATTTTAAAGAATTTTCCAGATTTCTTGGTTCTGTAACCATCTTGCTACAGATGCGGAATATAAATATAAAAAGGATAGTCATTGACTTACGAATGTTTTAATATTATTACCACATCTGCCCTTACTACTGATTTTTTTATCTTAAGTTTAATTGTATTTAACATCCTTCTTAGTAGCTTTTTAAATGCTATAATTACTCTAAAGTATTCTGCAATTTCTGCAAAAGTCCTCCGCAATTTACTCCAAAGTTTCACAAAGAAATTTCAGAGTTAGGTTAAATCAATGTATATTATATTAAACCAAACTGGAGTGGCGTTCAGATTTTTAACTCAGCATATCATAGCAAGATACAATTTCGAATTAAGACACTATAAGGAGTAAGCAATTAATCCATCAACGACTGAAGTTCTCAACAGCAAATATCTCACGCACAGTACTGGGAAAATAGAACCAATAAATTTTTTCATGTTTTTCAACTACTTTACACGTTTTCAAAATCCAAATAGAGCAAATAATAATAAAAAATTACAATAAAAGCATCTTGCATCATCAAAAAATAATAGTAATATACAATTATAGATAATTATTAAAGCACAAACAACAATGTTTGTGAAGTGTCATCAACTATCATCAAACTATTTAAAAACAGAAAATTACGTCACAATCCATGGAAAGAAATCGAAAGCAAAATTTTAAAAAAAGTTTAAAAAAAAAACAACACTTAAGTATTGTAAAAGCAGCAGATTACCCAGTTTTATAGAGGAACGATCATAGCGATTGAAGAGTTATTTATCACCACTATTATATATGAACTAGATTAGTAATACATTTGATCATTGATCGTATTTTGTTGTTCTATGGTACTATACTAAATTAAATAGTAGATTTAAATTAACTATTTTAATATTAAATTTAATTAATTTAAAATAATTACATCGTGAAGGGCTGATATAATGTTTGCTAAAAAGAGGAATTTTTTTAACAGTGAAAAAATAGCAGGACGCAAGTGACTTATAAAGTAGAAAAAATTATTTTGTACCCAGAAATGGACTGAACTCTAGTAATAACATCCAGTACATCATTTCGCAACTCCATTTCCCCTCCATATTTATTTCGCTTTATTTTTTTTATCGAATGTTTTTATTTTTCCACATACAAGAGATTCTCTCCATTTCAACAAAATTTTCAATGCAAAAAAAAAAAAAAAAAAATGTTTCTGAATTTATATTATCATTTTAGAACCAATTCTTCCCTGCCTACAATGCATTTTAGACCCTCATTAAAGAGCCATAAAAGAATTAACCCGAGACTCCGATCCAGAGATGAAGGCTTTTCTCCCACGGCGCACGCCAATCATTATCCCTCTTCTTCGCCGTCCCCACTGTCCGTTTCAACCGCCTTTACTTTTCTGGACCGGTGTCCGTTTCGGAACAGAAAACCGTCACCCAATTCCTCCATTCAAGAAGGCAGGTACGAACAAAAAGGAGGAACAAGAGATTATTCCGCACACGTCCGGGCGGCAGCTGATGCCTGGGATGGAAAGGGGGAAGGGAGCACAGGAGAGACGCGTGCTGAGAACGTGCCCGGCAGCTCCCCCCCCCCTTCCGTGTCTTTTGTACCGTCGATGTGTCATCGGGGAGGGAGGAGCGATAAAAATGCTTGGAATTTGATGAGGGTAGCTATCGTGGATGCGGAACCGTTAGGAGTGCTATCGGACGAATCACAGTGGTCTGCGGGACCCTTTCAGGTTAGGGAGGTGAATGAATTGATAGGGCACACGTTAGATGTGGTGGGATTTTGAATACGTAGTTAGCTTCGTTTTAAAAAGAATGCTTTTCGATACACGACAGAAATTCAGAAAAGAGTAATAGTGATAGTTTTTGATTCATAGGCCGCCTCGCTAACTAAACTTGCGCAAGAAAGACAAATGAGATTTTTCTTTATTAGTCAACTTGAGTTCTTCACAAAATATTAGGGTGTCCCAAAAGTTTCGTTCTCATCGCGCTATGAATGGCCTTTTCTGGCTCTGCTTGTGCAAACATGCAAACTTATTTATTAGTCCTCTATGTCATCGGTTTCAGTCGTACCAGAGCTCTTATACAGCACGGGCCGGGACTACACCTCAAAAACACCTTTGTCCATTTGGTGGGATTAAAAAAGATGTACTTTTCTACGAGCTCTATCCTCAAGGTGAAACAATAAATTCTACGAAATACTATCATCAATTGGATCAAGGCGTTGTTTTTCATCATGGAAACGTGCGACCACATATTGCATTAGTCGAAGAGAGAAGCTCTTACAGTTTGATTGGGATGTTTTACTGCATCCTCTCCAGATCTCTCTCCATCTGATTATTACTTTTTTTCTGTCCTCAAAAAGTTCTCTTCGCGATAAGCGCTTCAAATCCATCAGGTAAATAAAAGCGTACCTCGAGAATTATTTCTTGTTCAAAACACAACAATTTTGGAAAGAAGGCATAATGAGGCTTCCTGAGAAATGGAAGAAGGCAATAGAGCAAAAGGGTTCTTATATAACAAACAAACAAATAAATAAAATAAAATCTTAAACAGTAAATATGGTATATTCATATTAGAAACAAGGAAGTAACTTATAGGACACTCCATGCCACTTTAATTAATTATATGATCGCAGAGCTGAAAGCAATGTCGTATGAGATCTCACTAAACAAATCGAATGTTGAATTTATACAGCTGTTATGTTGTGGTTGTAATCTGAGCAAGGTAGCATAGCGTTCCAAGTATGAAAGTAAATTATTTGTTATTGTTGATTTAAAAAAAAAAAAAACTTCAGAAAGTTATTGAAAGTACCTTCATTTAGCACATGCTACGTATATATGGTCGAAACTATTAAAAATTGCCATTTCTGAAATTGTCAATTTGAGTTGCAATTTAATTTTCATATTTATATATATATATATATATATATATATATATATATATATATATATAATGATATTTTAAACACTAATTTCAATTCCAAATTAATTCCCAAAGTTTCATCGTAATTTAGCCCATATCAATGTCATTCTAAAATGTTCTCTTATTTCCTGATCCCATTCCACTTTTTCTATTTAATTAATTCAAAAGAAGCTTCGTAAAATGCTTTAGTCAACGGTTCCCACGTTCCGAGTGAAAGGATAAAAATTGCTGATCTAAACAAATTCTTTTTTAAAAGATCCCTGTGTTTTCCTTGCTTGTGATTGACATGTGTCAGAAATCCCTATCAGAATCTTAATAGTATATTAGCACCGTGAAAAAATATTTTCCCTATCGATATCTCATGTTATATAAGACCAGAGATAATTTATTTCTGTCTTCTCTTGCCTAATCTGTTGCTTTGTCCGCGCCTCTAGTAAATAAATTGTGCCTTCCCGGGATGGATTAAAGCGAATTTACAAATGAACATTTACATTTTTCACTGTCTTCGAAACTGCCTTCTGCCTCAAAAATTTATATGTTTACATACTATATAATGTTAAAAAGTTCATATTACAAGAGCGATTATTTTTGTTCATTTAGAAGCATAAAAATTTACCTGTACTTTTGTTTACACACATCAATAAATTATATGGTTTTACTAATCCAAACAATATAAATTTGAAATGGAATTCAAATACCAAAAAGAAATAAAAAAGAAAAATACTCCACGATAGAGAAATTGTTCCAAAGAATAAACCATACATAGAAGAACACATCACATTAAAAAAAAATTCTCAAGTTCTGGAATAACAACCTTAAAATGCAGTAAGATATAACACGCCAATAAATCATTTCAATCCAATTGATGAGTGTTCGGCAAATCTCTTATTACAACAAAGGACGTCCAGAAAATACCTTAATAATAAAATATTTTTAAAAAAATGATGAAATATACACATTAAGTATGTATGATGTCCACAGTCGTTAGAAGTTTTGATCATGCATCTGTGAACTTCAGGTATCCTCTGACAGAAGAGAGACAGACTACTGAATCAACTTCTAAAAGATAACTAACTCCCTTATTAGTAAATTATGGTATTATTACAAGGAGAAGGGGAACTTTTCTTTTATGTGGGGGCTGCTATCATACACGATGGCACTTTGAAATCATGTAGAAAATTTGTTAAACAATAATATTTTCTAATGTCCCTATCCTTTATTAATAGTTTTCGGGTTATTGTTTTTTTTTAAACTCTTAAATTTGTATCGACGCCTTTCATGTTCACGTTCGAATTTTATTTATGACTTATTATAAACATAACATTTCAATGATAATTAAAAATGTTGCAGATTTAATTTTTTGAAATATTGTTACTGTAACTATAATTGTGAGAAGCCAAATTTCTTTTTTACATCCTTCTAGAATGTGCTTTAAAATATTTACAAATTTCATTTGATATGCTTGAATGATATGTAGTAACAGTTTTTCGTAACAAGTCACCGACAAAGGTCGGTTTTCGCATTTGTGACCTAACGTTTTACAATTAAAATGCTTGGTTTCTGTATGTCTAATCCATTTTTTTTAAAGTCTGTTGCATGATTTTAGAAACATCCTAAACAAACTCAATATGTAAAACATCGCACTTTCGTAAAAAAAAATTTGAAAAAAATCCTTGCTCCAAGTTTGATAAACTGGTATGTAAAAAGCTAGATCAGTCAAATCTGAAAACCTCACATTTTAAGTACCATTAAATCGTCACAATTCTTCAAAAAAGATTAAAGATAGAATGACAAGTGACATCGAACTTTTCAAAACAATTGGAGAAGTTCGTTCAACTTCCATTTAAACCATGAAGTGCATATATTTTACTCTAATTTAGATGGATGACGATATCAGACGGTGAACACCTTCGGCACAATCAAAACAACCTCCCCTCTCTCATTAAGATTCTTATTTCACAATCAGTTTGTCATGGAGGAACTAAAAACATCCTCATCTCCACGACAGTTTAAAGAACTTTACCGGCTTTTCATTCCTGGAAAATTTAACTTGAAAAAGAGAATAGCGCACTTGTTTTCTTCGAAAACTTAGAAATGCAAAAAATTATTTTACCAATTTTTTTTAAAAGGGAAATTTTAAAAGAAAATGATACTAAATAAATTATCCGAAATCTGTATAGTTTAGATGTCATTTCCAACAATTCAAGCGGTATTTGTTGATGTTGGCGCAGAAAAGTGCGACTGGATTTCTTTAAAAATGATAAATGAATAAATAAAACGGAAACTTATACTTACTTATATATACTTACTTTCGGAAAATGTTTAGGTTTCAAAATTATAAAAGAAACATATGCCTCAAATCCGGAAAAAAATATACAATTTTTCGTGAAACACAAATATATAAGTATATTTATTTTAAATGTAAATTCTTTCTTTCATTTACCATAAAAACATTCCAAGTCATCTTTAAAAGTCATTGACTAGAGTAAAAAGGGGAAAATTTATTTTTGTTTCAGAAAACTGTTTGCACAAAGATTTGGTTGTTATTTGTATATCATTATAGAAACGAAACAGGAAGCTAGTTAAATTTTGAGATTTCCTGTCACACTGTAGAAAATAAATAATACACATTTCTTCTATTGACTTTATTAGTAATTTTTCTTTTAAATCTCCAGTTTATATATTCCTAAACACACGACAAATTTAAAATTACAAGTTAATTAAATCAGTAAGTAAATCTCAACTTAGCCCCCCCCCCCTTTCCAGATTGCAAATAAAAAATATTTGAGTAAATTTTGTTCAATCATTCAGTAGTTGGAGTACTGTTCACATACATTTCTGTTATAAATGATTTTTAAACTATTTTTAGCGTTCTATTTTTTTAAAAAAAATAAATATTTCTTTAAGTTTTTATTGGCTTACTTATGGAGGAGACATATTAAAATACTTAACTCCACTTTTTTTTTTATTATCAATATAAACGTAGAATCATCTATTGTCTATGGAATATTACTCAATAAATATCCATTCAGGCTTAGTACAGGAAGTATATCAAGATACTTTAAAATTTATGAAATTGCACTTGTAATAAATATATGCTGGACAATTCCTTCTAAATTAGAAAGGAAGCGCTATTTATAAAATACTTAAAGAACAAAACTCCATTACTATATAGTTATCCGTTAACAAAATTATAAATTAATATATTTCATTACAAGTCATAACGCAAAAAACCGTCAAAAAATTACTACAATTACTTGTATAAGAATAGAGCGGTTTGAAATATAACCGAATACTCCTAATAAAATATATAGATTTAATATAAGTGCATTCTGGCATTTATATTTAATGCCCATTTTAAGATAAAATTCAAAAAATAATCTATAATGGGAAAATGAAATAAATTTTTCAGATATTTAAGATATAAAAGAAAGAATAATATATAGATTATATAACAATACAAAATTCAAATTATTTATTTGTCAAACTATAAATTAATCTAACAAATAAGGAATAAAACAACTTGGGAAAAAGGGTATAATCAGTTTGAAAATTTTCCAGTTTTACAACTCTAATCAGTAATAATAAAAAAAAAGTGAGAAAGATGGAAATTTCCCGAATTCTTTTAAATAGTATAAAAGCATGAGCAATTCTCGGATTTCCCACAATCGAAAAGTCAATCCAGGAAAACGTTGGAGAACAGTCATGGGAAAATTCCACCAGATTTAGTAGGGAAAACTGCCAAAGGCTCACCGACCCAGATTAACTCAATTCGAAGAACCACGGCGAATTTTGATATGATGTAGTAATAGGATAACAAACTGGAACTAAGTTTGCTAAGAAGACGGTCTTGATTTCACTTCCCATGCAAATAAAATATTGAATCGCTAGAACAAATACTATCGATCTCTGAACCACTGAGCAATATTAGTACTAAAGTAGGAAATGAATATCCTTTTCCCCTCCCACCTTTTTTGTTAATTCTCTAATTCAAAAATAATTTTTGATAACAGCTGTTTCAATAATCGCCTTTTTTTTCTTTACTTATTATTTTACATTATTTCATATTTATATTCTAAAATGTATGAATATGAATTAAAACAGTGCAGCAAACATTCTAAATATTTGTATTAAGTATTTATTCAAGCTGAATATTATTATAACCCCTATATGGCTTATATTTCCTTTAAAATCCTGAAAGATCCGAAAAATATTATACTGTTTGTAACACAATCATTTTTCGTGACTTGAGAATTCAGAAAATACGGGGTATTTAAGTGCGGATTTCGAAATGTCAGCTTCGTCCGCAATGTCTTATATATTCCCTATTTTACATATAAAAAAAATCTACAAAGAATATCTGCTTATCTTAATGGATTAACATCCTATTTAAATCATATGAAGCTTTTTATGAAGAGACAATTTTCAGATAAAACGACTGATATTTGAACCAGTGGGACAGTTGTAGCGACTCTTGATAATTTTCAAAAATTCTGTGTTCATTTTTAAAAATCTAATTAACTATTTTTTCCACTCTGAAAGCTCGATGCTTTGCTCTTATTTCATCATTTTGAGAATCCGATGAACAACGAAAAAATTAAAAAAAAATGTGAAAAGAATATAAAAATTAATTGCTAAGCAAAAGATATGCATATCGGAATTATTTTTCCGACAGCGTAAGGAAGTCCACAGTACACACAATTGATTGACTGATTTGAAGACTAACACTAATCTTTTCTCCTTTTGAATTTAAAGATATCAGAGCTACAATTCCACCAGATCCGCCTTGAATCGAACTGATCTTCAAGGCAACTGATCATTTTCCACTTCCACAGGAAGATCGTTTTCGGTCTTTCAGTGGTAACTTATAGGCCTGGTTTATGAATTTCGTTAACGGTCCCAGTAGCCTTGATAGAAAAGTACTTGATTTACTGAATACTCACATCCTTTTTTATTAGAAATCAGTCTTCAGAGGAGGGGGAAAAAAAAAAAAGCATACAATTTTCTAAAATGTTATTCAGATTAAAATGTTTATAAAAAGATCAACTTTTATTAATAATCATACATAAAAAAACAATAAACGTTTCAGATCTTCATAAAATTGTATTTTCGCTATTTTAACCGAATGAAAAGTTTAAATATAAAAACATAATGGTCGTTCTATGCCAGATTTGAACATTATTCAGAAGTCTTAAAGCAGGTAAACACGGTACAAGCGAAACTTTTACAGTTAAATTTATTCTAAACGCGGTTAGTTATATTTTCTGTAATGCAAAAAATGCATTATTTTGCTTCTCATAATTATTTTATGGTGGAAATGATGCATGGATGGTGTGAATGATTTGCATTATCTTTCCGAAAAAATAAAAAAGCGCAAGAATTCTGAAAAAGCATTTAAGAAATATAATAGATACAACAATGCCTGGTAACAACAACTTCACATCAGATTTTGAAATTTAAAATTTCGGCTATTTAAGGGTTAAGTAGGACTTTTTTTTAAATGCAATGATAAATAATTTTGCAGTTCTGCAAATTTCTGAGATGTCAAGTTGCTATTGATGTGAATTAACATTACCATTCTCTATCAAAATATAAATCCAACATTAAATAACATCAGTTAAACACACATGACAGAAATTAAGTTTTGAAGTCACGTTTCACCGACTTCAGATTTGGCTTCTGTTGACGCAGTCCCGAAAATAATAATAAATATTCATTATACAATTCTGAGACGAAATTCAGGATCTTCGGAAAGTTGATTCTTTCAACAATAAAAAGTCAGAATTTTGTCACAAAATAAATATTGAATATGCATTTTAAAATTTGCATTATAATTGCTACAGAGATGCATTATAATAGTTACCATGTGAATGAAACCGAGCGGGAGTGGTCTTTCCAAAACTTTCTCGCATACTCTAATAAAAGTGCAATGCCTGACAACGTCTTGCATGGCATTGGCGTACAATAATTACGAAATATTAAACTTTGGCGTAAAATTGGCATTTTTATTGAATCTATCAAGTCATCGTAGGCGATTCATCCCTGGCATATGGTTAACAGTATTCGAAAATCGAATTTGTGTTTTAAATGCGGATTGAAACAAAATTTGACACAAAACTACACTTCTAATCACAAAATCTTTTTTTTTTTTTTTTTTCCCCCATGCCAAATTTGATATATGCAAGTCATTGCATCTTTGAGTTATCGCTTTTACATGTTTCTAAAAGTGCAGGCCGACAGTCAGTAAATCCTTTTTTTGAATTTGGCTCAAGTTTGACAATTGTCTAGACTATAAATTTAATTCTATGTATCGAATTTTGTTTACCTGGCTACTTTTTTTCTTGCAGTTATCGTGCAAAATTATATTCGAAAAGCCGGATAAACAGAATTTCTCAGGGCGGATTTCACGCAAAATTTAATAGAAATCTGAAAATTTGGTATAAAAAATATACTAAATTTCATTCGTCTAGATCAAAACCTTTTTGAGTTATCTGTCACAAACAGATACAGACAAGATTTTTCCAAAAATGTTTTTGCCTAAAACGTAGAGATTCATCAAAATCTCGAGTCAAATTTTTTGACAATTACTGTACTTCCACTACGTATACGAGAAGTCACTACGTCTACTATGTATAAGAGAAAGTAAAAAGAGAAACGAGTGCAACCTGCCGAAATGAAAGAGTCTTAAAAGTTAGTATCTAATGAGTAAGATAATTTTGCAAACTCTCATATCTAAAAAAGTTGTATATCAAATAATAATAATTAGACACCCACCATACATATTAAAGTAAGACTGGGATGAAAGTAATGATATTGAAAAGTAATGACGATTATATCTTTTGCAAGTTTCAACACAAACTCATGTAAAAAGACGGACGCAGCTGTTCCATTTTAAACAAATTCAAACAATTCCTATACTTCCTTAAAGGATTAAATTTACAAGATCAACAATCCCCTACTGCGCACACTCCCAGAAAAATATCAAATAATGTGACCTTTACGAGGAATTTTTGAAGGAAATATTCAAATATAAAGACCACCATTCCTTGCTATATTTTTCAGACTGATCTCACCAAAAGGACGTTCTCACACTCGAAATGGAATCATGTTTGTAAACACAACATTTACCTAGGCCAGAAGGTTCCCCAAAAGGCACTCCAACGAGAAAACAACAAATGAGCCTACAAAGCAATAAGCTCCAGGTTCCACTAAAAGGCCCCA
Organism: Argiope bruennichi; assembly: GCF_947563725.1. Lineage (NCBI taxonomy): Eukaryota > Metazoa > Arthropoda > Arachnida > Araneae > Araneidae > Argiope > Argiope bruennichi. The sequence goes on along the minus strand of NC_079151.1, from coordinate 61,894,042 downwards.
GATTTATGGACAATCGGCCTGTTTCATAAGTAAACAGGAACTAAACGCAACCGCCTGCACACAGAATCACCTGCAGACTTCTCAGCTGCCATTCATTCACTCATACATGTATACATCCACGAAATCCCCTTCCATCTTGAGCAGGAGGGGTGGAAAGTAAATGTCTGGACTATATTTAGTCAATATAGCATCCAGCTATGGAGAGAGGAGGGTAGGTTTTGGACTTTTTTTTTAAGGATCAGCCATTATTAGATGGATAGATTGGCCTTAAACAGACAGCTTGATCTCCCGGCTTTGTGGACAATAGGGGTCATTTTCCATAGATTACGGGGGTCGGTGAATTCATAAACCCGAACCCCACGGTCGCCAGAATTAATCAAATCGAGGGTTCTTCAATTGTTTTTTTTTTCTTCCTGTTTCAAAAATAATATAATATATAGGGAAACCAAATATAGTGATTCAGCATATTAAAGCATAAGCATATGTTGTTATTTCAAACAATTAAAAAAATTCGCGATTTTTTTTTTTTTTTTGTTACAGATACAATGAAATTATTTTTTTATATTATAGACGAGTTGAATAACAAAATAATAAAGCAACTGCTGTGTTTAAATCCATAATTCAATTTTCAATAAATCTAAACTATTTTTTAAAATCTTCAAAATGATTTGAAGAAGTATTTACTTAATTTTATGCAGATCATACTTTTTAGTATGATCTGCATACATTTAGTATACTTTATATTTAAAAGTTTTGCCATCAAGCATTTTATTTTCTAAAGTTCTCTCAGGACCGAAATTCACATACGATGCTGCAAATGTTATCAACAGGATTGAGAATATTAAAGAATTTGATACTTAGAATTTATATACTGTGATATTCTAAGTAAGATTTCATCAATATTTCTAAAACTATTATAAACCGAAATATTTATAGCCTCAATAATTGATCGTCAAATTCAACTTGATTATGAAGAGCAGATGGGTTATTTTTCCCACCTAGAAATTAAATGGGATTTCATTATCTATTGACATTTAAAAGCATATAAATATTCGTTCAGTATACACATATAATTTCATCTGTATCATTAATAAAAAAAAATTCCACTTGTTTTCACTAAGATGAAATGAGACTTATTAGAACAGCCTCCATAGTAAACACCTTATAATTTAAATATGACATTTAGAATAAATCAGACGAAGTCATATTTTGAACGATATGCACGACTAAAGCCAAATCTAAGGCTAACAAAATTGCAGTTTCGGTTTCATTCAGTAGATGGCAGCACCACCAAACACTGAAAGTGAAGTCATTCAATATGATGCTTAAGTAGAGTGCACGAACAGCTTCAAATGTGTCAACTGGATATACATGGTTTTTTTTTTCCCCCTTTCAAAATAGGTAAGAAATAACACACGCTTTTCTGAAGATCACACTGAGTGTTACAGTCATTTACGAATTTCTACTTTCAATGCAAATGAATCATGGGTTTATATGTATGGACCCTGAATAAACAGAAGAAAAGCATACGTTTTAAAAATATTTATAGCTTTACAAATTTGTTATATGATTTTTATACTTACTACTAAGAACAACATGGCAAGTTCTGGTGATATAATATATTTCTAACGAATACGTAAGGAACCAAAACTGAAAATCTTATAGACAACTTCAAATACAATTTTCATCAAGAATAAAAATATTTAATAACGTTTAGTGTCGCATCAATAGATTAACTTTACCCAACAAATAAATAATCTCCTGTTTTTACTACGCATATATTCAAATCTAAACTATTACAAAAAAAAAAAAAAAAAACCTAGGTAAATTATTAATGCTTTATTATTATAATTTTGTTACATTCCTCAATACATTTTTAGTTATATTAACGCCCCTTGTCATTTCGAACTTAACATATCACGATTGCCTCAGTAAACATGAATCTAACTGAATATACTTTCAGAAGATACACTGATGTATGTATACATCAATTGCAAATTCAAAGCTGCTTTTATTTTAAATATTAAATTTTCCTTCTTATGCTCGGTAAGAATCTATCATGAAATGATTAGACAAATTGTAATCTAGTCGGAAAGCCTCAAAGATTTAAATAAAATCATCCTAAAATATATTGTAGTTAAAAAAATTAAAAGTTTACAGGTTTATATAAAAAATTGGATTAGAAAATAAGCACTAATTATATTTTTTTCAGCTCCCATTACATCTGTCCAAAGTATGTAGTTTCCTCACCATCAAACAATTTACAAAATAATGAATTATCGATTCAAATTTAACCACTTATAATTTAAACCAGTGGGAGCGTCTTCCTGAAACTTTCTCGCATTCTATCCAATTAAGGTCTTATTTCCCTTTCTCCGGATAAAATTATGGACCTTCGGTACCACTACAAATGCCTTGCATAGAATTAATGAATAATAATTAAGAAATGCATATCTTTGGAGCAAATCTAACATTTTCATTGAGTCTATGTGCGAATAAGTATTTTGAACGCTTCTTTGACTAAAATTTGGCAGTAGAGTTGTAACCACAACACACTACTCATTTCAATTATTCCCCGTTTATGAATTATTGCATATACATGCATGCAAACAGACGGTCGACACTTTCACAGATTCGGTTCAAAATTCGATAAAAATCAATAATTTAGATGCTAAACGTGTGTATCAAATTTTAACTATGTAACTCTTTACATTTTGGAATTATTGAGTTCAAATGTGCTCAAACAGCGAATGGATTTCGTTCAAAATTTGATACAAATCTAGGAGTTAATTATAGTCCATATACCAAATTTCATTTGCCTAGCTCAAAGCATTTTAAAGTTACCGTGTTCTCAGACAGACAAACATAATGGCAAAAATGTGTTCTTTGAACTCAAGGAACAACTAAAACTTGGAAATTCTTCAAACTCTATGAATTTTCTTGATGATTACAATACTTCATATACGAGAAAGTAATATTATATATATTCTAATAAAAAATTTCTAAGAAACAAATAAGTGAAATTAAACTTCAGCTCTAGTTGAAACGGATGTATTCGATGAATAAAATGTGCTTTTCTATCTTTATCAACGTTGATTCCCAGCCACATCCGAAAGTTGGGTAAATATATCCGATCTTAAATACAACTACAGCTCTTCTAAAAATCCAGCATTCATTCTTTACGCACTCTTCTCGGAGCCATAACTCAGGAAAGCGGACACAGAAAACAAGGCATCCACTGATGCTCCCCGACCGCAAAGAAACATGGAAATGTACTCCTCTCCCTCTTTCCTCAGCTGGGATGAACGAGTCTTTCATTTATAGGCTCCACTTTTCTCTATAAATCCGCAAGAATTTACAGCAGCGACTTGAAACCCAAGGAGGCTAACAACAGGTGGACCGAGAGAGGCTATCTCGCTGAAAAACAAGTCTCGGCCCCGCATCAAATTTCGAAGACCCCCTCAACCCAGACGGGGTAAACAGGCAGAATAATGATGTGAAGGGGGGAGGGAGGAAGCCGCCGAGCCCCAGCAGGATGTTTGGAGGTTCCGCCCATTTCGTGAGAAAGGTCGCAGAAAATGTTTTCGGCAGGTACCCGAGAGCAGACGAAATTTAAGTGTTTTGGCCTCTTCTCGCGCAGACATAACAAGCCCGGGGGAGGGTGGAAGACAGGATACGTTCGGGTGGTGTGTCAGTGTCTCTTGCCAAAGTTGATTTTGGTTTTAGTTTCAGGTCGTGCAGAAGAATCGTTTCTGCATCGCCTAGTCGATGGAATATAACAATATTCGAAAATAATTTTTTTATAGTAGAGCTCCAGACGCTATGCGTTCTGACCCCCAACTGAGGTCGTGAGAAATTTGTTAATAGGGTCGTCTGCTCGAGTTCGAAATTTTATCAAACATTTCATAAAATAAATGCATAGGCTTTTTAATTGTCACTAAATGTCTCACACGAGTTTCTTGTTTTCATGTCTTAATTTATTCTAGATATTTTAAAATAATTTGTATATTAGGGGCTGCAGATCAGAATCTTTAAAAGTTTTACATTATTCAGCCTTTTGAAAATAAAGGAAGCCCGAAGGAAATTTTTTAAAACAAAATTTTACAAATACACCAGATTTTTTTCAAACTTTTTAAAAGTAGAATTTGTAACAGAATTTTGCAGTAGATGCTAAAAGTACCGAACCTAAGGGAGGAGAGACAACGCAGAAGACTTATTTTGAGACTATTATATATATATATATATATATATATATATATATACACATATATATATATATATACACACACATATATATATGTATATACACACAGATATATATATATACACACACACACACACACACATATATATATATATATATATATATATATATATATATATATATATATATATATATATATATATATTTGTATATGCTCTCTATCAATACGGATAAGATTTAATTTAACGTGAGCGATGCAAACACAATGTATTAACTATAATTAACAATTACCGAGATACGTGGAATATAATTACAAAAAGAAAAAAAAAAGTTTAGCAGTCTTTATTGCCTAAATATTTTATGTGCTTACCCTTCTTCGACACATTCTTTGAAATTAACGTAATTAATTATCATTCATTGCCTGTTATCCAAAATTACAATTAGCTCATAGAAACATGAATTTATTAAAATTCCTAATGAAGTGCCGCATTTTTCTGTTGGGGGATTTAATGTCACTTCCTCCCAGTTAAGAACTTGAACTTTACACATACCTAAACTATTTCAAATGAACAGCTAACTCGAACCTAAACAGAGATTTAAACATCAGACATTTTGTAGTTATATGCAAGAGTCTGACACGTCACTAAAATAAAAGCAGATACAAAATTTTGAAAGGAAGACACTTCTGTCAAGAACTCATGCACATATTGTTTGATAAAAGAAAATGCATAACATATCACAATACCTATTATCAGATCAAACCCTTAATAAATGCAATACATCACACATTGTGGATTCAGTTTTTCCGTAGTAGGAAGACATTTTAGTTTTGTATAAATTTATATCTATTCTATATATCAACAATTAAACCTAAACATTGATACCTTTATAAATGCGATATATCAGGTTCGTTTTAAGTTCTACGTACACGAATTTGGCAGAATTATTTTTAGAATTTATTGAGCTAGAATGTGTTGTTGGAACTTCAAAATTTTATTGCAGTATAAAATAACTAAAATGTTATTTCATTACAAATTAACACCAAATGATAACGGATTTTAAGTAACTTTGTACGTTCATTGGAAACAAAAAATATTTTTTGTTAAATAAAAATGAATTTAATTACAAGATAATTAGGATTTTAAAATGATTTAAAAATCATTCCAATAATTTTTGCAGGTAGCAATGAATAACATCAAATTGTAACTCAGCACATTCCTATATTTTAATACAATAAATATTGTTAGAATGTCAAAATTATAATGTGTATTTAATATTAAATTAATAATAGTATGGCATTTAATAGTAGTATATCATAGGTATTTGCATAGATTTTCCTTAATTTTTCTTTTTAAGTGTAGAAGTTTTCAGAGTACGAATACTTCTTGGCATTCTACATAAAAGCGCCAGAAATTTTATATATATTTTACTGATATATATATATATATATATTTATGTGTTCGTGCAATACTTTACAATTTTATCCATAACCTGAAAGATTACGATTTAATATAAAGAAATCTTTGTACTCTTATTTGCTGTTTTGAAAAAACGCAAAAAATCGCAATAACTCAATAAAGATTTCTGCTGTAACTGAGTGGTGTGTATGAGGAAATGGAGGGAATAAAAAGAATTCGGAATAAATAAATATAATGAAACATCTCACCACTGACTATTTCCAAACATTCTGACATTTAAAGAAAATATTGTTATTTCCCGAAGCATTTTCGAATAGAATAGAATACAATTCACAAATGTATACAATGTAGCATCCAATGAACGGGTCACATTTACATCCAGAAAATATTTTATTTTTGTACCGCTTTTTTTAAAATATAGTAAATAGGTAAACAGAAATAAAGTATAAATTCTAACATTATAGAAAATTACGATGTTACTCAATTAAAATCCTAACTAGAATCTATTAACGTTTAAGAACAACGATGGGAAAATTCAAGTTCAAAGATCAGAGTTTCAATAAAAACAAATAACAAAATTAAAAAGTGTCACACTCAGCTTATTTTGGTGTAATGATATGAATCAGACATTACTGCCGCATCAACCGATGTTAACTACAGCATGCAAATTCTAAGACCAGTAATATCAAATTGATACAAAAAATGTAAGACAAGGTCAGCGACAAACATGGCATCAATGGAATATAATCATTGACGAAAACATACTTCAAGCTTACTAAAAGTCAGCAATGACGGTCAATTTGTTAAAAGTTTATAAGCGTCCTCGTAACTGAACAGGGACACCGGGAGGTAAAGAATTCTCGAGTTCAAGAGCTCCGTTAAAGCTACATGCTTCAACTTTCATATTAGGATAAGTATTTGTGGCATTATCTGGTGTTCTACGTGAATTAACTTTAACCAACTCAGCAGTGAAAAATGGAAATGATTTTAATTTAGATTATCCAAGATAAGGGTATTTTGTTTTTTCACATACATCAGAGCAGGTTAGAATTCGATTGAAAGATTAACCATACAATTAAAATATTATATACGTTACACGCGAATGTTTATATATTTCGAAAATAGCTTCCACTATACAAAAGAAAAAAGAGAACACGTTGCTTAAAGAAACGTGATACTGCGAAATGTCGTATTTTCTAATTCGACGCTTTCTTTATTCTCAAAAGAATCTGTTTATCCCCCAAAAAAAACAACAACAACTACTACATGGAAAAATTTTCAAATACGGTAGAATTTTTACTTTGCAACAAAAAAACAAAGGGCAAGCATACATTAGAAAAGAGCCTCATCAAGCGAGAAAATACAATTAAAGGCTAAAAGACTTCGATTACTTCCATCGACATCGATAATTACCCAAGTCCAGAAAGTGTTTCTTTTAGCCTAGTGCATATTGGATTTTCTGTCAGGACCACACACTCACTAGCCTCTATAATCTGAACGAGCAAGATAACTCTGATGGGGGGGGGGATGACAGGCGGTCGATCGCTCCCCCCCCTGCAAATGCAGGGCATGACTCACCACCCTTTTACGAACCACCTCTTCTAATATCGATCGGTGGCAAGAGGAGCACTTGACGCAAGGCACAGACCTACTAGTAATAAACGGATTTTCCCCCTCACGTTCGTAATATGTGAACGTGCAAGTAATATCTCCTCGGTTGCACGTTTACGTCAAGTCAGGCGTACTTCCGCTATAACTGATGTTGTACGACATCAGAGTTGGCGGCGTCCGTGTACAGTAGTCAGCTTCCAGTAAAACAGGATCAGCAGAGAAAATAGGGCATTAAATATTTTGTTATCAAACATTATAATATTTCATAATAGGAAATTCTTGAGAAATGGAATTATAATAAACAGAAAAAACTTTTACGCAGAGAAAGAATATTGTGGCAAAAGGCGGGGGAAGGGAGACTGTTATATATATATTAACAAATCAAAAAATTTTCCATTACACGAAAAGGTAAACAATTTTCAAGATAAATGGCTATTTCAAAAAATAAATATTTCAAATAGAGGTTCTGATTTTTAATTCATTCCATTTCATTCACACATAAATCATTTAACCCATCGGAAAATATAATTCGATGTATACTCATGGAGCTAACACAATGACTTGTTTCTTAGCCCAAAAAATAAATATATACGATTGTTTAAAGTTGAATTTCCCCGAAAAAATTAACTCACATCTTAACAATTTGTAGGTATTTTTAACAATCAAAATTTAAAAATAAAATGTCAAAACGATGCACCGTCTTGAATGGTGAGTGAGAGGTACCATCCGAGTACAAAGGGTTAATTTTTTAGATTTAAAGGGCAGAAAAATAACTAAATGAAGCATTACTTATCAGCAGACAAAACAAAAAAATTCAATCTTGTTATTTGTAAAAGTAAATGAAATTTACGAATGAAGAATAGTTGCTAATGTATTTTTACTTACTAATATTGAAGAATCGAACGAAACTTGATTTTGTATAAACCATGGTTTTTAAAGTTCTACTTCAGATCTTAACAATTTCACTACTATGGATATCACAAATGAGGTCTTTAGGTTCCCTCCACTAATCGAGTTTGGGGTTAGACTAGATTACTATTAATTTATAAAAAACCTAAAGCATTTGGGCTATGATGATCGATTTTTTTTTCGAAGACAAGCCTCAAGATATACTTTTTAAAACCTGTTTTCTGAACAGAACCCTAATTCTTAAATCTAGAACATTTTTTCCCCCCTTCTGCTTTTAGCATATCCCCGGTTCATTTATTCGTGTAGTATTAATCAATAACATCAAATTCTACTATCAATTCTCAGATACGGAAACTTTAAGCGTAGGAGACTTATTTTATCCTCTCTGAGGTGAGATGGAGATGTTTACAATTGGTAATACGCTTTCCTGTAATTTGAACTAGCCGTATGAACAATCTATACACGTTTGGAATAAAAGTAAAATAAAATAGTACAGTCCAAAATGACAAAACTCAAAGAAAATGCACATAACGGAAGTCAAGGTCAAGATCTAATAAAGAATTCATAAAATGTATTTATCTTATTATACGCCATCCCTCTGAGGAGTAAAATTACCCAAAAGTATTAATCTCAGGACCCTGAAACGACCGGTATCTATAAAACGTTTAGAGGAGAAAAACTATACATTGGATTATATGAATTTCTCAGATTAGTTTTTACAGTGAAAGATCGATGTTTTCGCAATACATATGTACCAGTTTGACGCAAAAGAATGCAGCTTTCGGTACATTTGCACAATTTAATCACTTGGCCCACGAATTTAAATAATTCTTTAATTAGAATACATTCTATATGGTGCATTTATAATTGTTTCAATATAGTTAAGAACGTAAAGGATTTATTAGGACACTAGAAAAGATCTTTAAACATGATGAGATTAACGAATTAACTATTTCGACCTCTTCAAAAAATGCGTATCGAAATTGTCATAAACATATATATAATATAAATTTAAACAATTACTATATAAATATAATGAATGACACTGAATAAACTGTTACTTCGATTTAACTCCAAATTTAAATGTAAAAAAATTCTGCAATCCGATGACAAATGAGAAAGGTCTCTGCATGGAAAAAAGATTAAGAAAAGTTATATTAGACACAAGATTCGAATCCAAATTATTTCTAAGAGCATTGGCATTGCGAATTATATAACAATTAACATGGTAATTAGGAAAAATTAGTTACATATTCCAACAATGAATTCCTTTCATACAAACACAGTTGCGACCACTCTCACTGAGACATATCTTGAAATTAAACTTTCTCTTTCTCAAGGACGCTGTAAATTGCCAAAACGAAACTACCCTTAAACAGGTGAAGTTGAAAGAGATTCACCCTCCACTTGAAGCAGGACGGTGGCGGCGTGGGAAGGCACTCCAAGGAATCCACAAACAGGGTCAAGTAGAAGCTAGAACCCTTGGGATTTCCCTGCTACTCAGAACGAGGCCTTATCCCGGAAAAACAGTCATCAGAAGATCTGTCGCCGCCGCCGATGCTCTTGAGTATTCCTCTGGCAATGAATCTCTAGAGTAATCATTAACTACGTCCAATCTTCTCTCCAGGCGATGTTGCATGGTTATTGCTTCTCTATCTTTCAGTGACTTGCCAAGGATGGAGAGTCGAGGCGCTGTCTCCTGTTTTATTCGACAATAACGATAAGTCCTAATTATCTTTCCACCCCCCTTTTCTCTGAAATTCACAATAAGTTATTACATAGAGAGAGAAACAGAAGCGTTGAAAGGAAGTCTTTATTGAGAAGGGGATTATTTTATTAAGATATCCTTTATTTCTATCTATTAAATTTGAGATGCATTAATAAACAATATATTTTTAAAGATAAAACTTTTTTTGGAAAAAAAATTATTTACATGCCTATAGAACATTGCAAATATGGAATAATTTTAATAGGTTCTGTATCTCCCCATAGCACAACACACAAACCAAGATCGTCCCTTATCTAAATATACAAGATAATAAATTCATTATTATACATTTTTCAGAAGATGTAAATGTTGGATCTTCCACATTCTATTTAATTTAAAGATTTGTTATGAGTCAGAGTTGCATGGTATTCATGTTGGTAATGAATGTTTTGGGTGGAGCACCTAGACTCTGTGGTCATACATCTCCGAGACCTTATAGTTATTTTATTTAGACCTAGTTAAAATATTACTTTAAGCCTGGATATTATTGGTGCTTTTTTCTTTTTTATCTGTAAGGGAATTATTATTTAGTGACATGGTATAACTCATTCATTCATCTTTTCACTTAACTTTCACACAAACATTCATACGTAAATAATGATATTACCATGGGAAAGAGAAAAGGAGGAGGAGGAAAAAATTGGGAGCGTTTTCATTTCTATCAGTTATTAGTGAGATGCTGCATTCAATAAATAATTCTTCACAAAAATCCATTTTTCTATTTCAACTGGCGGATTTGAATTCTGCCCAAACTATGACCATTTCTGGGGTCAAAAATATCTTGGATGTGCCGCACTAACATTTCCAGTAGAGAAATTTTGATTAAGAAAAATGTGCCAACAAAGTTATTGACAACAGATTTCAAGACAAACGTCCAGAAATATTTTATTTTGGAAGTTAACACAAATTTTATCTGCTTTTTATTTATGTAAACAAACAAAATACTACGCGGAAAAAATAGTCTTTTAAATCTTGCATCTTATTTGAGTTATTTAGAAGTTTGGTTGATGCATTATGAAAAATTCAGCATATAAACAATTCTCACCAGAAAGTGCTATTTAAAGAGATATAACGCAGTTACAATCCGCGCATTATCTTAAAGAGGATCTTTTAGAGAGCTAATGATATTTTCAGAACATATGTCATAGAATCAGCATGTGTGATATAAAAAGAAACCAGCAAAAGCAATTTACAGTATAACATTTTTCTTAGAAGAATAACAACAGAAATGACATTTACGTTTTTTGCATCATAAGAAATCAAAGCCTGACAGAGTAAAAGTAATAATGGAACGATGTGCGATAGGATTTACGGAGGGCTTGAATTCTATGGTTCTTAACCTGAAGAGATTACTATAGTTTTGGAGAAGTGACATTGCAATTTAAATAGTCAGCAAATATGAAAGTGTCTTTAAAATTATTAATGAATACATAAATGAGAAAGTGCATTATTTATAATGTATGAAACTACAATAACTAACATAATCACATAGATATATTGTTTACTTAATAAAAATTATTGGCAATTTGTATCTTAGAATCGAGTTGATATGGTGTATCGATTTCAGTACATATTAAAATTGAAGATGCATTAACACTTTGATTGCCATATAATTTTATATTAATTGGTTGGAAAATGATTATTGGTTTTCAAGCTTATGCTGTGAGGGTATATAAACATAATTAATGTTTTATTATACTGAACATTATTTAGCAAAGTAACTTTTTTCCATGAACGATCATCAAAACCCTTCATGATAACAAAGGTATAATTTCACTATAAATGAGGTTATGTTTCCTTCAAATAACATTCTGAGGCTAAATTTGCAAAAGGGCCAGATCGGTCACTTTATATGGTGAAATTAAATAAATGTGACCGGTAGAGATGAGCAACAACCAATAAATCAGTCTACTTTGCAGCCACAAACGACCACCAAGGCGGCCATGTATTAACCACTACAACGAAATAATAAATGTATCAATAAAATAACCAACTCAATCACTATAGCGTTCATTAACTAACTCTTATCCAATAGCAGAGGAGTAGGCCAGGTTAAAATGAAAGCAAATTCTGAAGAATAAAACATTTCAGAAATTAAAAATCACCACATCTTATTTTACAGCAACACACGCAACAATCAAACCTTACATAATTTGATCCATTCTCGTAGAAAAACTCTGAAGTAGTTATTCTTTAGAGCAGTTTACAAAAATGAGCTACATTTCATCTTTTTTTGCAAAAACAACTCGATAAAGGCTAGTTCCATCTGGTGATGCAGTCTAAAAGGGCACTTTGTTCGCGGGACGCAGTGACCGTGAGGACTCTTACAAGGAGAGCTCTATGCGGGAGGCCAGCCTGCACTCTTCGGATAGAATATGTAACACGCTTTTCACGTGTCTCCGATATCGCGGTCAATGCTCTGCTCAATTCACAATGACAGATCCCACAGGAAGGATTGCGCACTATGAATAGACACACAGAATTCAATTACCAAGGACTGAAAAAAACAACAGCAGCAAGATCCGTATTGGCGCGATCGACATTAAACACGCGTGAAGACAATCTCGATGAAAAGAGATTGAATTCGCGTTAATTGTCTTGGAGATGAAAATTTATACGCATTCAATTCAAGAAGATAGAAACAGAGAAGGCTAGAATGCAAGAGTATGATTGTTCGATGAAAGATTATGGAAAAAGAGAGAGAGATTTGATTTGATTCGTGAAATAAATACTATAACAACTGTTATATTATATATAGTACTAATCTTTAATCCTTAAGGGTTATTAGTTCGCTTCTTTCTTTCATTTATTTGCAGTTCTTTTAAAAGCATTCAAAGATTTAAAAAAAATGAAATACAAAATATGTTATATATTTCCAATTTAGGTGAGAAAATGTTTGGTAATCATACAATATTTTCATACATACATAAAACACTAAATATAATTTTATTCATGTAGAGATATTTCATTTCAATTATCAGAAGCAAATCAGAATATTTCAGAACAGTCGACTGTATAACTTGAATTACCCACAATATAGTCGAAGTCCAATCCTTAGAAATCCTTTTAGAGATTAGTGCTAGCTGCCAAATGGAAAGTACACAAATAGGTTTCGAATTTACAACTGTACCAGTGTTAAAAAGCAAGAAACTTAAGGTTGAATCGAGATTTGGAATAAAATAAGACCATTGAATACAGCGATTACCATATATAGTCGATCTAGTCGAAAATAATTTAAGACAGAACTTCAATGAACTTTGCAATTTCGAAAAATTTACAAATCAACTTCAAGATCAATAAACTAAAAGGTATTTCGATACTTATACTGGTAGATAATTGAGGGGATCAGGACAAGAAAGTACCGCCACATTTTCGACGAAATAAATTCAACACTATAACATGGTGCATATTAACGAAAATTATAATAACGTATATATTTTTTACTTTTTCGTATATGTAATATAAAATAATAGAAACATCTCATTCATTTTGAAAAATAATATTGAGAAGCATAACTTGTTAAATCTCATAACAGAATATCTTTCTAACATTAGATCAAACTAGCGTCAGGAATGCCATTTTAACGGTTTGCTGATGAAGACAGGTAATATACAAAGGGAATGATAACAGTGATACCATGCTGCTATTCAAAACAGCTCAAATATTGCTAAGAAACTGTCAAAAAACTTTGATATATATTTTGATTTTAATATTTGATCTAACTTTCAAACCGCTATAATCTCAGAAGTTTAAAAATGTGGGTTAGCACTCTCCCCCCCCCGACTCTAAAAATGCATAGATTTCTTAACATTATGCCGTCTACTTGTCTCATCGAGATTTTTTAGTTTGGCGCCATAGGAATTTCAGTCACCGGCGGTTTTTCTGCCGAGGTTTTTGGCAAATCATAAATTTTCCTTTTCAGAAAAATACTTATAATTTTCATAAAATAAACAGAAAAAAATCATAAAATAAATAAAAATTTGAGGGTCATCAACGTGGTACAGCTGGCATTACCCGATAATTTTCGTGGGATCCTAACATGGTGCCACCAGATTGTATATTAACTTTGAATAATGCTCAAATGACGAGGATAACTGGACAAGCATTCCACTGTCCGAACTTTAGAAACGAACATAAAAATAAACTGCTATCCTCGGTCGTCGTTTTCATATCCAACTGTCCACATACGATTCCACCATGGAAATGACATTAGAACAAGCGACTTTCCAATTATGAAGACCAGATTATAGACTAGGCCATTATGGTGTGACGACAACAGAAAACCAGTTTTTGTGCTTAAATGCGGATTGCAGCCATGAGAATATCAATGCAAGGTATTTTCAGTGCTCTCCACCACTCTTCTTTACAAAAAGTTGCGACCTAAATGCACAGCTTCCTTGAGCAGGGCTGTCGAAGATAAAAAAAGACATCTAATACATTATCTGCCAGAAGAATCGTTTGCGATTTGTACTATTTTCTAATTAGATCATCTCTTGTCTACTTCAGTTAAGAAACAGCGATGAAAGGATAATCTAATTAGATATATCAGGAGTGAACCATGGTAGCAAATATGTTCGCAGTATCAATGGATATATTAAAGTTGCGAACAAATTTAAAGTATTACTAAGCAACGGATTTATGTTTTTCGCAACCTAAGCAATGGAAATTATGAACCCACTCTTTTAATAAAACGATCACTTTAGTGGGGATGGTCATTTCAGCACACGTTTAAAATGTTAATGATTGATTTTAGATTGATATTATTAATTTATTTTTATTTATCTTTTATGATTCCACACATCCACATTTATATGCAATATTATTGAAAGACATTCGGTTTTTATAAATATTCTAGTAATTACGTAAACGAGATGAAAAGTAAAAACTTGACCAAATATAATTGATACATTGCTGATATTATCCCATTTTATCATTCATATAATTTTTATTTTTTTAATAAACTTATTTATTTGGTAAATCAAAAAAGAATTTTTAATCGACCTGCTAGCAATCCCTTTTCAACTTAGGAATTTAATTAGGAATTAAAAAACCTACCACATGTATTATTAATTCGTAGATATCAATGATGGATGGATTTAATTAATAAACGTAATTTTTGGGACTAACAGTTTTTTTCTAACTATACAATACACGTAGAACATGTTTTTATTTATACTACTATTATAAATGTGAAAGTCAATCATGCCAGAACGGCTGAAGAGAATTGGATGAAATTTAGATGAGAGATAGATTATAGTCTGGAATAGAACATAGGCTACTATTTATTCCGTTTAATTGAGTGGTCAATTGTTTATTAATTAAATAACTTTCCCGCCAAAAAATCGCCAAATGAGCAAAGCTTCAGGGTTTGTTTGTTTTTTCCCCATGCCAATGAGATTAGGCTTAACATGATTTTGACTATTATTTCAAACGATTCTGTTTATTTTCTTAGAGTTCAAAACACATTTAAATTAAACATTGTCAATGAATCGATCTTTCGGATTCATTCTGAAGTACTTTTGAATTAAAATAAAACAGAATTAAGGAAATTAAAAATTTATAATCTATATTGCGTTACCCCCCAACTGGCGTAGAAAATTCATACATTTGTGTTGCCCCAATTGGAGTTGAAAATTCGCGCAGGAATCACAAAAGATAAAGCCCTTGATGCCCTATTATATATAAACTGTTTTAGTGTACTCCACAAGAATAATTTAAGCGATAAATCTATAAACATTTGTCATTATCATATATACTGAATTTGATTTTTTAAAAAAAAAGTCATATGGAATCATTTCATTTCAAATCAGGTCTACTCCGTAGGTGATTAAGAATTTCCGGATCTTTATCTCAGTTCAAAACTCGTTATGAATTTAAGTATAGCTTTAACCGCTAAATGTATACCACGCAGCATGAAAAAATAATAATTAAAAAATCTTTGACATTCGATTCGAACGTAAAATTAATTCAATGATGGTAATAACTAATCTTCGTATATCGCCCTAAAAAAAGCAAGGAATTTAATAATTTCAGAAAACATGAAATTTACACGAAAAAGCAACAAACGTCCAATTTAAAGTTTCCATTAAATGGGAGGAGGTAGAAAACGTGACAGCGAGTTTAACCCCATTTAAAATCGGCACACACAAAGAAACGAATGATGTTCAATTAAGTTTCTCAAAGATTCTGTAACGACTTTTTTTTTTCTGTCTCTTTAATTAAGGAACCTTATCATACTTGCATTAGATGCTAAAAGTTCATGATAGTTTAGATACCAGAAGTACATAAAACTGAAAATATATATATTTCTCCTTGACCTAACAGAACAAAAAAAAAAAAAAAAATCAACGGAAAATCAGTGATCCGTTTACTGAATAACTGCGGCAAAATGCATGGTCAATCCGACGATGTTAGTAATCAGCACATCGCCAACCTGGGCGGTGCACACAAACATAACCATCCGTCATTAAGATAAGCCCAATCGGAGATTCAATAAAGGGTGACACATCTACCGTTGTTGTTAAGGGCTTAAATTATTAGCCGGGTAAATGCAGGTTGCGACGCAAACGAGGTTAAAGAAATACAGTTAAAAAACATAACAAAAAAGAAAACAAAAGTAAGCAACAAGAGTAAAAAAAAAAAAAAAAGGAAATCCTTGGTAAAGTTTCATTCCAGAGAGACATCATTTCTAGCTGGCTGATAAGGCGAAGTGGGATAAATAAATAAAAGAATAAAATATAAAAGCCCCCAAAACAGGGCCCCCTGAACTCTTTCGCGCAGAGCAGAAGGTCTGCGTTCGGTTTGTTTACGTGAGGGGCAGGAGGAGGATGAGGAAGGGAGGTGAAATCATGAGCATCTCTTGAGAACATACTCCAGCTGTACGGCAATTGGAAGGCATAAAAAAATAAGTTGAGAAAGGTCAGCGCGATGGGAGGAGGTTCGCGAGGTTCTGTTCTTGACAGCAATGATGCACGACGGAGACAACACAACACACACCTCGATAAACCAAGCAAAATGGAGGAAAAAGTTATTTTTATTTCAAGTAGTGGGGGGGGGGGAAGTTAGGGTGTTTTCTTTTTCAGTTGCAAAACCTGCAAGAGAAGCAAAGTGCTGAAAGAGAATGACAAATAATGTATCTTTTTTCTTTCTTTCTTTTATTCTTTTAAAACGTTTATAAAAACGAAAATTGGTTAAACTGTAAATGTAGAAAGGACATGGATAATTTTTTTTAAAAAAATGCATGGGAAGCACTTAAAATAAAATGTAGGGTACATAGAAACATAATGTTAAGACCACATACACACACAAAAAGCGGAAGATCTAAAATATCTTTAGGTTAAATATGTGTTTTAGCGCTGTGACCATTTCTTAAGATAGAAATAAGATAAGTCATTTATTTACATTAGTAAAGTTAACAGGTATAATATATTTATAAAAAGTGTATAAAGAAATAAATTGCCTTTATTTTTCCAAATTTTATAAAATAATAAAATCAAGTACAAAGCAGAAATATTCGAGTAGATAGATTTAGATGCCAGGTAATGTTATCATTTTCAAGAATTGAGTTCGGAGCAATCTTTTCAAGCAAAAATATGTATTTATTTATATGTAAAAATGCAAAATAAATTTTTCATCAAAAGAATATAATAGAGTACACAGTGGTATTTGAAAAAAGTATCTAATAATTTGTTGGTACTTTTATGAGATTTAATTAACTTATTTTCGGATCATACAATCAATACTAAACTTTTCCTAGCACTAATAACAATTAATGGGTCAAAATCCATTGAATGCGATTTATAATCAAATTAAGGTTATAAAGAAATGAAACTGTTTTAATCTTCGAATTATTTCATTACTACAATTGAAAAAATTATTTCATTTTTTTAAAATATGTTTATTGAGTTGGAGATATTAACCATACTCTAAAATGAGCTTACAAATTTTATTTTTCCTGGTGTTTAATATACTTTAAATAACCACAATAAATTTGGATGGATTTTGCACAATATTTGATAGAAATCTGCAGATTTGGTGCAAAGATTGCATACCAAATTTTATCCATCTAGCTTAAAACGTTTTTGAGTTATCTTTATCACAGACAGAAGGCATTTTTTTTAAATACATTTTTCGATGGCAGGGAGGTCTGACACATGGAGATTCGTCAAAATTTCGAGTTCGAATTAGGGGAGAAATAATTAAAAATAAAATAATAAAATAAACTGATAGCATTCTGACATCAAATACTATGCACAAAAAAGTATTATAAATATATTCGCATCAATTAAACTATTTATTTTTGGTATTCTGAGTATACAACACGTTAATAGTTACTTTCAACAACTAAAAACCTTTCGGGTTGAATGTGCGAAAATATCAAACAAGCTTAAAGCCCCTTTATATTCAAAGCAGCACCTTCTACAGACGGAAAGTAACATAACATCTACATACAGTTAAATGACTATGCTAAATTGATTGAGACAGATTACAGCGCCCCTAGAGATGACATAAAAAATAAATAATAAATAAACTATGACGTTATAAAAAATAAAGCAGATCGATCGACCTAAATGTCCAATTAGAAAAATGCTCATTATATCAAAATAAAGATACTGGAAAAACTGTCATGGAGAAATCTGTAAAATAGACGGGAGATTAAAATTATGAATTTTCTGTGATATGAAAAAGGGTTCGTCTAAAATTGAAAAATGCAGTATCCGGTATTATTATAGTTTTTCCCGAGTTCAGCAACGGCGGAGAGAAATTTAAGTAAAATAATAATAATAAAATCTGAAGAAAGAACTTAGGGGGAGGGAATCTGAGAATGTATTTTTCAATTGTTTACCGACCATTTTGTGTGAATATGTTACGGTAAATGCGATTAATACGGCGATTATGTATCATTATCGGTAATAATTCATAATCACCGAATTAATTATTAGAGATTATGAATAATTACCGGTAATTCAACAAAATCATCAGTTGATCACATATATAACTTTCAGTTCACCATTTCAATAATCTGAATAACGCCTTTCAGATGCACTAGTTGTTTCAAACCCCTTAGCAACATCCCTGGACGCAATGATGACGGATTATTACTAACCACCAAATCACATGCACAATTTTTTATTATCATAATTAAAAGGCTATTCTTCCAATTCCGTAAGAAATGAACACATCTAAAGTTAAATCTGATGCATTTTTATAAATTAAGAAATGTAATACAGATGTCATATCGTAATTTGAGTCTTGCTAATGATCGAAACTTTGCTTTTTAAAGCAATTAAAACATGATAATATCTACACTGAATCAGGAACCACGTTATAAGAAAAACAAGGCGAATTCTTCACGTTAGAAGCAACGGAAATATTAAAAAGTAAAACAGGAAACCACCACAGGCACTAATTATAATATAAAAAGATCGAGTTAATTTAAACCACGGTGTAAGAAAGAATTATGCGGTTGAATTTTTTTTTTTCTTTTTTGAATATTCTCTGAAACGATGATCTAATTATCGCTGTTAGCTAACTTTATGTAAATGGCACACTTTTTTCCGTTAAATAAATGGTCGGTTTCGAGGAAACCCTTCGACGCAAAAATAATGAAACCCAATTACTAAATTTATTAGCTGGGTGGAAGAAATAAACTATTTACAGTGTTAAAAGATTTTTAGGACGTCTTCAAAGGGCGTGAATGAAACATTCTATCGAATCTTTGCTTAAAATGCCAAAAACAACTCGCTTTATTCTAAAGCGATACTTTTTAATTTTGAGGCGATTTCATAATCATGTTTTAAATTTTAAAAATATCCCTTTAAATAAATAATACGTAGAAACGAAAAAAAAAAAAAAAAAAAAAACTATATTTTTCTAATGCCATAATTCTGAAGGATTAACCCTTAAATGTATATTGTTGCCAAATGTTCTAGTTTCACTTTTTTTATCCAAAAGCGTGAGTGTGTCTATTTCCGAACGGACATTGATAAAAATAGGCAGTAAATCATGTGTGAAAGAAAAAAGCTGACTGAAGAAATCGTTTCTATTGTCGAGTTTCCTATAAAAGAGGGATCTATCTAATTGTTAATAAATTACTTCTCATCCGTTGCCAAGCAAGCTATTAATATTAATCCTTAAATATGTTGTATTTGAAAATTATATTAAATACAAGTTAGATTTCTGAAAAATATTGTATGTTGACAAAAGTCTACATAAAAATTTTTCAAAATAAATACACCATATTAATATCTGAAAATTTATTTTTTACGTAACCTATGATTTTTTCCCTATAATAATCGATTTTAAAAAAAATTAAAACAAATAATCATACATTTAAGGGTTAAGTACAACATTCTTCTTTTTAAACTAAATTCTTGATAAAATCTGCTAACGTTTCAATATTAACTCCAGAATCGTAATTACCACGTGACCAGCCTGCCCCCTGCCGTGAATGTCAAAAATGGGTGGAAATAAACGTTTTCAAATAAAACCATTAAAACGAAATGTTGGAAGGGACGCCATTTTACTTACATTTAAATGTTTGAGTTGAAATTACGTTTTCCAAAATAATGCAATGTAATTTTAGATACATAAACCATAGTTTGATTAAAAAAACAACAATTAGACAACAGCGACAATTATAAGTTATCCCTGAAAAGCAAATAATGGATTATTTATATTTTAATATTCTAGTTATATCTGGACATTTCACACTGAATCATTTTTCTTGCCATATGCATGCAGAAAGATCCACCAAACATGATCTATTTTACGACCACTTTATTTTTAGATTCAGCATTTTAAACTACTTTCTTCAGTTATTTCCAAGCTCTGCAAACCGGAAGGAAGATACCGTGTTCCCCCCCCTTTAAGATTCTCTATTTAATACGCCGCTGTTTACTCGGAAAATGAGGCTTGAATTTCATTTCAGAACGTAAAAGTCGCTTGTTACAGCATATCGCGTTTATTTTTAAATCTGTCCAATCGAATAAGTGACAGATCGGGTAGAGTAGTAAATTTTTTCAAAATTACTTTATAAAAAATAGTTTTGATATCTGGACAATTTTCTATTACATAGATGTAGCAAGTGTTATTTTTTTTTGGAAAATGAGAAATACTTTTAAAACGGTCGCGCGATTATCCCCCCCCCCATTGATAAGGAGTGGAAGATAACCACTTTATATGTATTTTTGTACCACTTTATTTGTAATTTGCCTATTTGTATATCCTGGAAGAATAACATAAATCAAATACCAAGGATGCTAACAATATGACACAATATATACATTAACATATTCGAAACAGTTACACTAAATTTATATTATCTCATTTGTTAAAGATTTCTTGCTTCATACATAGTCGGAACCATGTTTCAATTCAACCATTACATACAGTTCTGTTATTACAGATTAAATAATGTATATATTCAATGAAAAAAAATCAAAGTTAAAAGCTTCAATTTATATGCAGTTGTTAGGTTTATTTTATCCTCTTACGTACTGTAATACACAATAATAACCTACAAAACTATTTTTTGGTCGATAAAGGGCATTAACCAGTTAGCTGTTTTCGACGAGTATACTCGTTATGGAAAAAGTACAACATTTTTTTTATGAAGAGTTTATTCGTCAGGTGTAATAAATAGTGACAATTTGCAGTTTGAATTACACAATTTCAGTAAAAGCTATTCGCAAATATCAAGGTATTTAAAATGTTTTGAGATCATGTCGAAATCAAAGGAGCACACAGATTATTATGCGTTGTTACCATGCTTTGCTCAATATCATTCTCTAACAGCAAATTAAAATAATAAATTAATTTTTTATGTTTCTTTTCGTTCATATACAAAAAATATATCTTAGTTTAAGTAAAAAATTAAATGTGATTATTGAAATAAAAAAAAGCCATTTCATTACATCATAATTTCATATTACACATACTCTGTGTTTGGCGACTAAACTTGTCATCGCTAAATTTTTGATACACATTTTCCGAAGAAGCCGAAACAGCTAACTGGTTAAAAATTACCAACGTAAAAATCTGAGATGTTTTGTTTCGCTACTTTTAATTTAATTTAATTTTTCGTCAGCAGAACCCATAAAAGTTTCGAACTATTTTAGGAGTATACCAGTAATAACATCAAGTTTTTTTTTTTTGAAAAACCCATACATAATACCACGCGTCTGATTTCTTAGTCAACAACACTACGCGGTCTTCCATTTATCGCCATAGCAACCACTTCTCCGATACCAAAACCACAAAAAAGCCTTTCTATTCTATTTACGGAATCCCACTTCGCCCAGAGGAAATAAATATGAAATAAAAAACAAAAGCTCATAAAAACGATTAACAAGATAAAAAAAAAAGCTGCGAATCCGTGGTGGCTCACTTGAGAATTATCGAGAGGAACGTATGGTTTCCTGTGAGGTGCCCCGCAAGGAGCCATCTCGTGGGAAAGGGCACCGGAAATACGCTTCCTCGCACTACAACATCCCTCGGGCTCCCCCTGACATACATCCCCAACAGGTTAAAAAACGAAAGTGACCGAGATAGAAAAATATATCAACAGAGATAGATCACGCACTCTGGAAACACCTTCGTGAATACAAAGAAATAAAAGGAGTTCATTAAAAGTGCTGATAAGGCAAGGAAGGGTGTTCTCAAATTTCTTCCTCTTATAAGTATAGACACAACCCTTTCCTTCCGTCACGGTTGCCGAGAACAATGATGTGTCGCGCAGACGATTTTCGCTAATTTATTCCGATGTTAAATAGATGGGATAATGATGTTAGACAACTTAATAGTCTCTTTTAATTGGCTTCCGAGAAAGCTGGATTTTGATTTTGGATAGGTTGTGGAAGTTCTTCTTATAGGTGTGGTTATGTTATGAAAAATTATATAAATACTTCCAAGAAATTAAAATTACACATTTGCTGTTTATTTCACTGAATTGTTGCCGATTCTAAAAAAGAGCGTAGCAATATACATGCAAGCATATAGCAACAAAGGTGCTATTAAAAAGTAAGTATAATGTAAAATAAAAATTTTAAAATATAATTAAAATAAACAACAATTATTTAAAAATATATGTATTGGATTTTTCTTCTTTCTTTCTTTAAAAAAAAATACACCATGCACAATTTATAAATTACTGAACCTGAAACAATTAAAAACTACAATTCAAAATTAGCTGCCAACGTATCTCGACATGCTCTCTTTCTTAAGCAGAAGCTATTTATATTCCTAAAAAAACCATTCTAAATAAAAAAAAATAGTACTTTTTTCTTCATATTTTGAAAATTAATGCGTTAAGCGCTCTCTAAATTTTTTATTATTTGGCCGTTGTAATTAATCTAAATTTAGTAAACAATAAAATATGTAAGTGTATTTTATGGAAAATTAAAAATCTTCCTAAATAATTTCAACGCTGTAAAGAACGAATCATTTAGCATTTTCCCCAGTTCCCAATAAAGCAATTAATCGCGAGTCATTAAAAACAAACACATGAGTAATGAAGGCTAAAGAGAAACTACCACGCGGAACTAACAAACTACAAAAATGCAGGACATGTGCTGCCATCTATTAGCTTAAAGCAGAAATAAACTAATGCGGAAAAATCGGCATAAACCAGTAATGAAGGTTTATATATTATACGCTTTGTTGAAGAAGTCAGAATAAGAAATTGAATTAAACTGTTCAATGTCGGGAGTTAATTTTAATCTAAGCACATTTATTACAATTTTACATTTAAAAAGAAGAATAATGTACGTAACTGCAATCCGTATAAATTAAAATATGTTTATACGTAAAATAAAACGGAAAAGGTCTTTTTCTTGATAAATACAATAAGTTAATCGCCTTTCATAATCCCTGGAAAATACATTTTCTTTAAAATTACATTATTAAATATACTCTTTGGATAATGACTCAAATATTTAATACCGGTAAGTTATTAGACTTCACTCCAAGAGAAATGAATGGCATAATACAAAATTATAAACGAAGTTCCAAGTCTCCGAAATGATTATATATATTTTGAATAACAAAAAATAATTCCTGGCCTCGGTATATTATTGCATGTGCATAAAGCAGTTCAATCTCAATAATTTCTTCACATTGATTGTCAAGTTTAAAGGGAACAACTTTCTGGAGAATCTATAGATGGCGCCATGAGCTGGACTACAGTGCCTTATTAATCGACGTCCATGGAAAAATTATTTCAATTTACGAGCTGTAAATGTAAAATTAACTATTTTTTTTATTTTATCTAAATGAGTTCAAAAGATTTTCCTTAGAAAAAATAAATATAGCATAAAACAAAGAACTGATAAATGTTCATATGTAAC
The DNA here is from genome assembly GCF_947563725.1 of Argiope bruennichi. Classification (NCBI taxonomy): domain Eukaryota; kingdom Metazoa; phylum Arthropoda; class Arachnida; order Araneae; family Araneidae; genus Argiope; species Argiope bruennichi. The sequence goes on along the minus strand of NC_079151.1, from coordinate 61,869,787 downwards.
TAAATAGCAATATCTACATAGGCATTTTTCCTTAATAAACAGTTCAGGCCTCTACAACTTTAAATAGCCTTAATTTCTAAATGTCTGCATCGCTATATTTCATTATGTTCACTTTGAATAACAATCTATATTTAAACATTAATATTTTTAAAATTCTGCAAATAAACTGTTCTTAAGATTTTAAATAATCGATTTCTAAATGTTTAATTTTTTTTCATTTAAAATGCTAATTTTTCACATCTTAAAGTCAGTAAAAGTTAAAAAAAATTAGATGCTTAGATATTGAAATGAAATCAATAAATTGATTCTTATTTTTAATATTTTTATTATTATTATTTTGAATCTAAAACAAAGAGCCATTCTTCTCTTATTCTAACATTTACTGAAAAAAATCTTATAATTTAAGATTTTGCTTAAGAAAATTATAAGGAGAATAATAATGTATCCAATTTTAATAATGAGAAAAAAAATGTTGCAAAATAAAAATAAACGATTAAATGCAGATAATTACAAATAAAATCATTTTTTTCGTTGATCATAACATGAGAGAAATTAAGGTTACCTTTCAAACTATAGGAATATGCCACTTTTTTGACTTGATTAATTTAAAACATAGTTTCTTAATATGCCCAATCTATTAATACTTGTCGAAAAGTTTAACCTTACTTTAGTTTTTATATGGTAATAATAGAATTCAGTTTGGAGAATTTGTCATAAAATTTGAGAAAAATATATCTAAATACCAGATATGACACAAATTCAGAACAAAAAAGTGCTCCCAATAAAATAATAAAATAGGTCAAACATAATTACTGAGAAGTAAAATAAGTATGGTTAACTGAACAATAGAGAAAAATATACAAAAACCATTTGAGATATTAAAAGTCATTTTATTAAAACATTAGAATTATTTCATTAAACAGAATTAACCAATCTGATTCTAAAAATGCTGAAATGTGCCATATCTGAATTACAGATACTTTTAAAGAATATTATAATGAAAATCCCTAATGCCTTAAATTAAATAAAGAAGTATATTTCATTTATAGCAAAATATAATCAATTATTTCTGACCTAAACAAATTAGCAATTTAATTTTTTGATTTGTTCAACATTCAGGGTAATTTTGAGGAGCTTGCAAAATATCATTTGATAATGAAAATCTTGAATTTCACAATCAGAACTACACTGAAAATAACATTTTTAATGCAGAATGACTTAGAAGAATGAAACAAAAATTTAATCATTATAAATAAGTTCTTAATATTTCTGAAGAAGAAATAAAGGTTCAAGAAATGTTATTTTCAATAAGAAATTTTATGAAATAAACAAATTTTATTGAAGCTGGAAGAAAAAGGTTTAGGGAAAATGGTAAAAGTTAAAAAATGAATCACATTCTTGAAAGTGATCATATTATACACATACTGAAAATTCTTTAAAAACTTAAGTAATTCAGATTTCAAATGATAAAACTCATAACTTCTGAAAATTTCCTAAGGTATGATAAAAGGTAGAAAGTTCTTTAAGAAATTCAATATCAACCTGAGCTGAAACTTCTTTTAAACATTTAAAAATTTTTAAATTAAGATAAGAAATTTATACGATCACGATAAGTACGCCTATCGTGAAATCTGTATCTCGCCCTCTCATTTCTCATAATAGAATAAAATCATCCAAAAGAAATAGAAAAGGTTTCTTACATGAATGGTAGCAATATTTTATACTGTATTTCAATAGGTTTTAATGGTGATATACACAATTATTTGGAAATGGATTGAAATGATTAGAAATATAAGATAATATAATTATCAAATATGGCTAAATAGCAGAAAGGGGCATTAAAAAATACATTAAGAGGTTATAGTTACTATTAGTAAAAGTATCTAGTATCACAACATGAAGATCTTAATTAATTACATATCTGAATTCCATTTGTGAATTATAAAACTAGAATTTCAATTTATGTATTTTCTAGAACCAATTCATCTTATAAATCACAAAGTTATAAGAAACATACCCCTGCCCCCCACATACACACGTTTAGATTGATTAAAGCAATATTCATAATATTAGATATATGTAGTTTCTCTTTTTTGTGTGTTTTTCTAATTTTTTAACAAACATCTGCCTTCTTTATCCAAATTAGAATACATAGCATTATTTTAAAACAGTAAAATTAATAACTCATTTTATACAAGAATATACATAATAAAGCCTTCTTATCAGCATTTCTCAGAAAAAAAAATTTACTTCTTATTTGTTCATCTATTACTAGCAAGCTTTTTGAGTCTTTTAGAAATATCATATAAATAATTTATTACATAAATTATTATTATTTATTATATGTGTTCACTATTTTGAAAAATTAAAAAATTCTGTTGGTGAAGAATTTGGTGTTCTCATTTTATTATTTTACATCTGCTACTCACACAAACAATGATATGTATGTATTAATCAAATGTCAGCCAGCGATCAATTGTAAAAAAACTCCCGAAGGTTTCATATTATTTACTGCAGCCACAGATTAATCGCTAAGAGAAAAAAAAAAAAAAAAAGAGTCATAGTTAAAACTTGAATATGTTAAAACCCAACGAGATGCAGTTAAGCTTAAAATTTGTGTATGGCATACATTTAAGACACAAGTACTCATGTAACTAGGCATTAAATGTGTTTCAAAACAGCCATGGACTAGAACAGGGATGGGGAACCATTGGCATGCATGCCATTGATGGCATGGGACATAATATTCTGGGCACACCGCTGATCAAAACAGTTTGCATTTTAGTTCAAATAACAAAGTTCACTATGAAGTATTACAAACAGACCCGAGTGTTTCCATTCCATTTTTTTGATATTTGTACAGCTGTTAAAAATATGCTTGCTGAGAAATACATTGATTTGAAAAGAATTCTTACAGTAATTGATGGTGTTCCAAATATGGTGGGCAAAAAAAAAAAAAAAATGTTTCATTAGTTTATTTCAAACAGACGTAGAACATTCAATTCTTGAACTCCACTGCATTATTCATCAACAAGCCTTGTGCTCTAAGAGTAGTTTAACATCTCTTGATAATGTAATGGCATTAGTCATAAAAATAGTCAACCCAATATCGCCATAGGCTTTAAATAAGCGAAAGTTTGAGGCTTTGTTGGATGAGTCAACTCGATGGATAATGGCTTACTAATGTATAATAATGTTCACTGGTTGAGCCGCGAGAATATACTTCAAAGATTTGTTGACTGCTTGGAAGAAATCAGACTGTTCCTGCAAACTGTGGTGGTGGTGAGGGGGGGGGGGATTGAACCGTATCCACAGTTTCTGGATATTATGTGGCTCTCAAAATTGATGTTTTTTTACAGACATATGCCAACATTTCAATGAATTAAATGTAAAGCTTCAAGACACAAATAAAAAATTATCGTCATGATGGACAAAGAAAAAGTTATTTATTAAGAATTTACTTCCATAATTAATTTGTCAAACAAGGAATTTTCAGCCAGATTTTCTCAGTTCAAAGAATTATTGAAAACACTTAAGTTTATTATGTACCCTGATGTAATTTCATTTGATAAACTGAACTTGTCCCCATTCGATTAGTTGCAAATTGAAAAATTTGAAATGCAACTGATTGATTTCTAGTCAAGTTCAATATGGATTCATAAATTTACTGAAACAAGGAAAAAGGTGGATTGAAACAAAAAGATTAACAAGCAATATAAGTAAAAACGCCAGGAATGAAATTTTGGAAACTCATGCTATTTTAACCATATTTTCATCTACCTATGCCTGTGAGTCATTATTTTCAAGATGAATAATATTAAAGACTCTCTTAGAAACCATTTGGCAATGACTCCAATTCATCATGCATTCTGCCAAAAGTAACATTTTGCAATTCTAATATAAGTTATTTGTCATCTAATCTGCAACAAAAAAAGTCACACTAATGTTACTTTAATTTGAATTACATGTATAACTAAAACCTTTACAAACTTATACAGTGCAAAAAGTATTTTTTCGTAATAAAGAGTTTTGAATTATCAGTATTTAGTTTTATTATTTTCCCAATAATCAGAAGGCAAAATTATTTGACGGCATGTCTATACCACATTAAACATTTCTTTAGAAGAAATGGCATGTTCATCCATAAAGGTTCGCCACCCTGGTTTAGAAGAATACAAATCTACCAAAATATATAATCTAAAAAGATTAAACATTTTTAATTGTAGAACAAAGATATTTAATGGCATTCTAGTTCATTTAATTTTCTATTTCTAAAAAAATTGTGCCAAGACCACATAGAAGAATGTTTCATTTTTAAAAAAAATTATGTATGGAATAATTAGCACCAAATTTCTTAATGCATATATAAGATACATAGTCCATGCAAACTTAAGTTGATTATTTTTTTAAACACTTTTATCATATGAACCATTAATTCTCAGAATTCTAGAAGGGTAATTAATTTTGTAATCTTTTGATAAAGGAATTTTAAAATTTTAAACTGCATTCTTAATCTATTCCATTTGAAATTTTGGTGATCAATAAAATAATCATAATTGGTGATTCGAAGTGAGCAGTGGACTGAACTTTTGCTTACACTTCTTTATTTACACTATATACACTCCTTTTGCAGCGAGTAGTTCATATAACACATGGTCGATTGCGGTTGCTTTGTTAAGCCTTACAAATTGAAGTTTACAGCTTCTGTGGGGGCTGGGGAGCCGATGCGGGGTCAACGTTCTAATGAACCCCTGAAAGACTCGACTGAAAGGGCAGGTAATGGAGTTGCCGTAATTTTAACATTGCCAAGTTTGGCGTTAAGCTACATTCGCTTGAACAGTAATAAATCATAATTTTTTTAAAATTTAAAAGCAAGATAGGATCTTTCTAATTTTAAAATCTGCCAAAATGTCAGTATTAAAAAGCATTTGCAGTGAACAGCATTATCTCAATATATACGATCCACATACATACGTCCAAAGAGAGAGAAGTAACCTTATACTTTAGTAAAAAGTCGATAATCATTTCATCAACTTATTGTAGGTTGGAATTGAGCCCAACTTTTTATACTTTTTAAATTTCAAATTTATACCTTTAAATAAAATAGATGATTTTTAAATGTTTCATTCGAGCAAGTTTCTTAATGTTACTATAAAGAACATTTTAAGAAACACATTCTCCAAACAAATTTAAAATATAAAGTTATACTCAAATTAACTATTGTCTTATCTGTTTAAATCCAAACCAGTAAACCAAGGAGCACCATGAGTATACAGATGAAAAGTCCCAAATAAGTAAGTAGGTTTTCATTTTTCTAATGGGTACAGTAATGTTGTGATATTGAGTAATAAAATGTACATTCTACAAAAGTCACGACAGCAGTTAGAATACTATTGCAAAAACATTCATTAAAGTTTTCAGGATATTAAGGCAAAAGAAGTGGTAACTTCTTTTTGATTAAGATTATGGAAGAAAATAATGCCATGAAAAGGTAGGGGATTAAATTTTCATTCTATCAACAAGTACAAAACATAGATAAAACTATATTATATATATATATATATATATATATATAGGATTTACTTATTCCTGTGAAAATCAGTATTTTCTGCATATTTATTATTTGTCTAAATTGTTTGCAACACATAAAAAAAACTTTTTTTCTCAATTCCTACTATTAGTTCACACCCTTCCTATATATCTTGTTCAAATTTTCAATCGTTAACAAAATACTTTTTATTCATCCACTCAAGTTCAAATATACTTTTTTAAAACTTGTAGTGGATGATACATGATGTTAATATAGTTTTTTTTTCAAATATTAATTAAATTTGTCCAGTAATTTCTATTTGGTCGCCTATATCTATAATAAAATTTTCAACCAAACAGCTATTTTATCTTATATGCTACTTTTAAGATATAGATGGCGCCATGGAAGATTCAAATTTAAAATCGTATAAGTAAAATTTTTATTAAAAAATAAAGAACAAATTTTAAACAATATAAATTCTAATGTTTTGATTCTAACAATTATTGATTTAGTAATTTATTCAAGTTGATTTTTATATTTAATAGGGAATTAAGAAAAGGAGACAAAGAAAACAAACAATGTATTATTATTATTATAAAAAAACCGTTAATTCAAATTCATATCATTCACTCTTCACATATTTAATAGATATCTTATTAATTTCTTTTCCAGCAGCCACAAAAATAGAAAATTAATAATCGGTAATGTCAATTCATGACTGCTTTAAAGATACAAATAAACACGTGTCTAAGCACGTTAACAAGATTTAATAAATATTTTTTTTCATTATACTCAGCGTTTAATGTCTGCAATAAAAAGTACTCCATTTTTATATAATAATTAAAAACAAATAAGAATTAAAATCCAAAGAAACTAAAAATATGAAAACCATGGTTTTCTAAACAATGGATTTCAAAATTTTTTATAAGTAGGAATTTTTACGCATTTAGCACCAGAATTTCAAAACATTACAATCTATTTCCAATATATGAAGCAAAAACAGGTTGTGAAGTCTTCAAATTCGATAATTCTTGAAAAATCCGATGAAATTCCATATCTTACTTGGCCTTTGTTATTGTTAACTGCTAAAGATTCAAGAATTCTACCACACTATATTATTTACTACTGCAAATTTCTTTAGAATAGCTTTAAATATTTATAAATGCACGATTCATTTGGAAAAAATAAATGCCGGTTTTAAAAGTTCATGAAATATTTTTGTTCAAAAAAAGCTATGCTTCGTTCAAAATGATACAAAATAATAAATTATTCCCATTTAATAATAAACACTTATAAATATTTGCTTTTCGAATTAAAATATCTCTTAGATATCCATAATAAAACCCCTCCCCCCAAAGATTGATTTATTTTGAATTCTGATGTTTTTGCAGAAGGCGTTGGAATGTTTCTCTAAATCGGACGCTTTTAACAGATGTTTATCACAAAGCATAAAAGGATTCAATTAAATTATTACTTGTAATATATTAAACTGTACTTACCTTTATGATCACACATCATATTAATTCCAATTAATTTGAGCACAGATAATCCAAGTGTCACCTGATCCAATAATAGTTACAACTCTTCCGCCATCGGCATGTCAAACATTAAACACAAATTCGGGGTCATCAGAGAACAAAGGAGAAGCCAGAACATAGCTTCTCTTTGCTCCGCCCGCCACGTCTTTGTTCTCCGCCTCCCAGGATAATGACGTAGAAATATAGTTACTACTTTTTACAATAGATGGCAGCAAAAGAGCTGTTTCCGTTTCCGCTGTCAGTGCTGTTTTTTACTGCCGAAATATTTCAAAAAGGCATGTTTATAAAACTTTTTTTAGTAACGAATAAAACTTATAATATTTAATAAAAATCTTGTTGAAATATTTACCTTTACAAACTTTTGTTGGATAAATACAAAATGAAGAGAAAATAGTTTTTTAAAAAAAATATTCATTTGGAAAATCGTAGATGGTTCAAGAACTGTAACTTTAAAGTGACTTCATTTCTTGTTTACGTTTAACGATAATATTCTCTGCTAACATTTCGTGACGTGTCGTATAATTCGCCGGCTACTAAATAGTGTTGAATTTTCTTTAGAGAAACAGTATCTCGAAATTAATATTTCAGGTATGAAACACTATTAAATTTCGCATATAAAATTTAATAAATAAATATCGTTATGATTATGAGTATGTGAGGAGATTCAATTATTGTATTTATGTATAAAATTAATATTTTTATTTACATATTAATATATTTCATCACCTTTTGAAAAAAAAGATTTTATTTTATTTAAATTTTCAATATTTTTATATTCTGTGTTTTCTTGTCTGTTTATGAAGTATTGATATTTTAAGGAATGCATATATTTTGTTGTAAATATTACGCGATGGACAATAAACAATTTTTTGAGACAACAATTTACTAATCAGGCTAATTAGACTTAAAGAAAAGTGTTAATTTTTAATGAAAGTAATTGTATCAATAATTAAAACATTTTCAATATTATATGTTTTCCGTAAGTTTTCTGAATTTTATTTTTTTATTACTATATAAGCAACATTTCACGTATTTCCATTTAAAAGGTATCACAATGATCGAGGAAACTCTTTTAAAATATGCAAGCAGTTTTTATTTCCTCAGAAAATTAAGCAATACTAGAAATATATATTCCTCAATGTTTTGTTCATTATATAATTAAAGGTTGACAAATTTAGTTATTAAAACGAAAATGTGTTTGATTGTTTTAATCTGCTTATTGTATCAATATTACATCTTAGTCTTGTGCTACTTTCAGTATTTATATAAGGTGACTCCTTTAATATGCTTCTGCTGTATTTCTTTTTTGTGGCGTGTGTTGTAGAGTTTTAGTAAAATGTATATAACATGTTTGTATGTACTTTTATATACTTAAAATCTTACTGCTAATCTTGTTTCAGAATGATCACCGACATTCAACTTGCTATCTTTGCAAATGTATTGGGAGTTACTCTTTTCCTACTTGTTGTTTTCTATCATTATGTTTCTGTGAGTAATCCCAAGAGAACTGACTAAATGTTTTCAAGTATGTTTTTTTCCATTTGTCTTAAATATAAGGATTTTTATTTTCTGAACTATGTTTTGACTAAACAAGAATATTGCAATTTTCTAAAATTTGTGCCAACTATATATATTTTGAATCTGATTATTTAATATATTTTGAATTGCTGTCTATATTTTGACAATTCACATCAAGGTCATGCTTGTGTCATAAAATGTCAAGTGCTTCATTTTAAGGTATGAACGATTTTTAAAATTTAGCTATTAAATAAACTGTGATGATAAAGTTCACCAAAATAGTTTTGATTCAACTACTCCAATTTCTGTTGATTTTGAAAATTTTTATCATCTTTCACTTTCAGATAATTATCATTGTGAAATATTTATTAATGTTGGCATGTCTATTGGTTCTGTTACCAGTATATGGATATTAGTAAAAACCAGGGGTGTTTGTGCTCCGGGGAAACCCCGGAATTCCGGGGATTTTGAACTTCGATACCCGGAAATTCCGGGGATCGTCGTTCAAAAGGAAGTAGGAATAATAATGAATTATTTATTTTGATCTGGGTAATTTTGTTTGCTTTGAAAGCAGAAAACGCAAGGTCAGCGTGTGTGGTGAAAACTTTTCCTTTCTTTCTCCAAAGGCAGTGATAATGCGTGAAAAGGGAGAAAAAACTTCTTTCTTGTTCTTTCCTTATTGCGAGTTATGACTCATTCCCCCGTTTCTCGGACATTCTCTTCTGGATTCTTTTCGGCAAGTAGGCGCGGCAGAAAAAAAAGGGAGAGACTTCGTTCGACCAGATGTGCAATCACGTGACTCTGGGTTCAAAGGTCTTATCTCTCCTGGCGTGGCGCCAATAAGTAGAGAAGGGGGATTTTTCACCGTATTAGCTATTTGTCATTGATCGCTTCGCAACTTTTTTTTCTCCGCTGTGTAAAATTTTCGTTTCATTTATTGATGCACGTGTAAATTTTTCGTTTCGCTTATTGAAATATTTTTTTATTTATGTACGCAAGAGAATTTCACTTTGAAATTTCAGCATATGAAACAGAAATTACCCCTTAAAAATTCATATCTAATTAGTTTTACAGCATTAGACCCAGAGCTAAGAGGTAAAACCAGTACAATATTAGCTTTTGAAAAATTATCATCTTTTATGTCCCATATTTTTAGTGATAATGAAAAGTCAAAAGTAGAAGCTGAAATAAGGTTATACTAGAGTGATATTGATATCACCAAAGAAATGCTCTACACATCTGATGAAAGTGGAAATCAAGTGAAGTGTACAATTGATAAATATTGGCCTAAAGTTTTTAATTTAAAAGATAATTTCACAAATGATTATAAGTATCCTACATTGGCTAAATTGGTCAAAGCCTGCCTTAGCTGCTTCCATGGCCCATTAGTGGAAAGTGCATTCAATTTAATGGATACACTTGTCACTGACTATAGAACCTCTCTTAAGATTGATTCCCTAGATGCAGTGCAGACTATTAAATATGATTTAATGGCTTCTAAAGAAACCTCATGTGAAAAATATGGCTCAAAAAATCCAATGACTGATCCAATTCACAAAGATCTCTTACTGAATATGAACAGAAGTTGGAAAACATATCAAGAGGACTTAAAAACATGTATTTCAGATGAGTCACCTATAAAAGTCTCTGAAAAACCTTCTACATTAGCAGAAAAGCAAACGGCTTCTACCTCTGCATGTGCAGTTCTCGAGGAAATTTCTTCAACTGTAAATGAGGAAAATAAAAGTCAATCTTCCTGCAATTATGAAGTTCACCACAAAAGAAAGACAAGCCCACAAACATCCAAAAATAAAAAAAGCAGCAGAAATTAGATAATTTTTTTTAAAGAATTAATTCAGGTAATTTAAAATATTTGCATAAAATGTAGTAGTTTATATGTTTGAAAATGTATGGTTATTAATTTTGCAAAAAAAGTAATTCATTGAACTTTTATAATTAGGTCATTCAATATTTCATAATTGTAATTTTTCATTCCCCCCCCCCTTCTCGAAACTCCAAAATACCGGTAGTAAGTCCGTAAAAGTTTCAGGGGATTTTTTGGGGTCCCACAAACACCCCTGAAAAACTTATTACAGACTCTAATTCTTAATGATAAAGGGCAATGTTCAAGTTTTTTGATAATTGGGTCCTTTCTAATAAAAAAGCCCATTTTTTTTTAAGAACCTGTAATTTATATGATTTGTTATTGAAGTTTGTTAATTATTTGATTGTCATGATTTTGTTTTTCTGTTTCAATAGTTGTTTATTCATATAAGTAATGAAAATCAATTTATGATAGAGTGTATATTTTGGTCCTGTAGTTTTTACTATTTTTGGGTTAGATTTGTAATATCTTGTGCAACAAAAAACAATTGTATTTAAGCTGAACCTTTCTTGATGATTATATTTATACTTGTATCTTACTCATAATGCTGAATACTAACACCCATTAAGCAAAACAATTTTTTCCATGGGCATCCTTGTGTATTAGTACAATGTATCTCATTCTCAAAAAAACATTGAAACAAATTTTTAATTATGTAATTTATTATTTATAATGTATGGGTTTTTTTTCTTTTCATGAAAGTAGTTAGCTACACTTCAAAATTTTGCAAAAATGTAACATAGCATTATTGTCTTATTAAAGTGATGCTTCTCGATGTGTGATGTAATATTTTCAGCAATTAAAAAATTTGTTGCTCTGCTGAGGCTGTTGCAACCTCCTCTCCTGATAAAATTTTATCCAGAATGTTTTGTTATGACACATAATGGAGCTCCATAGGTTTTTGGTAGCTCTGGTTATGTTTTTCAGCCATCTCATCAACATTGTTTCTATCAGTTTATTGCTCCGTAATTACTTTTACTTTAATCAGCTTGCCATTTGCAAATTGTTTCAACCACATGTCATTGTCAAACTTTAGTCTTAACAGCATATCATTGGTGAACATAGACAATAGATTAACATGACTTCTTTAGCGATTGATTGCTGGTTAGAATAAACTTGACATCTTTGACAATTGATCACTGATATGCAGTTAATATGCTAGTGCTCAGTTTTATAATGGACTATTAAATCGTTAAAATTAGGGTTAATAAATTTTGGGAAGCATTCTAACTGTAAAATTTTTCTTGCTTTGGGAGCATAATCTTAATCTCATGAATGATTACCTTTATTATTATCATTGAAGTGAATAGGATTGTTTTGCTCGCATTACTGTGAGCAGCCTTTTTAATTCATAGTTTCCCTGCATGTCAAACTTGTGAGGAATGAAGTGTAATGAATCCTTCTAGACAAAGAAAAAGTCATATGGTACTTACTAGGTATGCCTGTTAATAATTCTTCATTTGATAGTGCTGAAAGCAAGAGTTGGTGCATAGTCCCAACTGTTATGTCACTTTGTTATGAGGATGCCTGTCAAAACATCATTGATGTACAACTAATTTCATGTTTTTGTGATAGGCATGTTTAGTTTCAAACGAAAAAACTGGCATGTGGGTTACTTCTTTTCAGTGAAAAGAAACATGTGCCAATCAAAATATTGTTGAGGAAACATATGGTAACAATGCCAAGTGTATCGATTTAGGTAATTCAAAAGTTGGGATTTCACACCTTCGCATATGATGGAATAAAAAGTGTAATACTTTTAGGCACCTTTTTTTTTTAATGAAATAATATTGCATTTAAACTTTGTATTAAACTTGTGATATTTTACATGTTCTGCTTGTATTTTTTTAAATATCTTCATAAATACTTCAGAATTTTGAATGAAGTTTATTACCTTGATGCTCTCAAATCACTGAAAATATATTGAATAAGAGATATGTTAGATGACTTGATTGAAGAAAATATATATGAATATAAGGCTGGTTTATATTGCAAATTGAATGCAATGGCACAAATATGCCTGTTTATACACATACATGTTATAAAATTTATAGAATGGAGATTTTCCCTGTTATGCAGTAGGGTTAAAATGTTAAAAATAATTTATCTTTGATTTGCTGAATGTTTAAAGATCTTGTGGTGAAAGCTTATAAGCCAGCTAACAGCTACGGGATACAAGTAATTACTTTTGTCTTGTGGTCTTGTTACTCGGCTGCGAACCACAAGGTCTCAGGTTCTATCCTACCCAATGCAACTTCCACATTCCTTTGAACTTAATGCTTAGTAGTATTATAAAATTATAATGATGCAATGTTTCATATGTCATTTTTGATCAAAATAATTCAATAAATAAGATTTATTATATGTACTTCATATATATTTTTTATATTCAGAAATTACCATAGTTTTACTAATTTAATTTTTTGAGACCTAGTTAATCATTCATATATTTAAAAATTAATAAAAATTGTATGTGAACATAAATTTTCTCAATTTTTACTAATGCTTTTTCTCCTCTATTTAGGATCAAATCTACATTCATCGAGAAGCATTGATGAAAAGCATTTTACTATGCAGAAATGCAAGAAAATTATTTTCTGACAATGCCTCATTACTTAAATTTACTCACTGAAGTTTTTTTATGGTTCATGTAAATAAATATATTTTGTAACATTTCATGTTGATTTTTAAAATTTTTGTTATTCTATATTCTAACATTCCAATGCTACAAGCATGCCAAAAATAAATAAATAAAATAATTTTGTAACTCCCTCCAAAATATAGTTAACAATCTTTATAAATTAAACTCAATTTTTAATTTAAATCAACATAATAATTCCAATAAAATGGCTTCTTTGAATTTTATGTGCTTCTTTTTGTTAAAAAATATTATTTCTTAAATTCTGAAGAACAAATTTAGTTGTGAAGATTTATAAGAAATATTATTTTAATGTAAACTTTTTGATTTTGAAATAAAATAATTCACACTTATAGTCAATTACTAATGATTATATCTTAAAAATGTATATTTTACCAGTAAATTCTATTTTCATGTTTTAATAAATGACTTTTAAATTGTTATTTAAAAATTTATTAAATAATTTTCTTACAAAGTTTTTCTATTTGTTAACTAAAAATAAGATGAAAAAGTATATTAATATACATTCATCTATGAATTTCTGTTTCAGTTTTAATCTAGCCTCATCCCCTTCAAAAACACACATACACACTTTTTTGTACTTAGTTTATATTTCAAAACAGTCAATGCTCTCTCTTTTTTTAATTTTATACACTTTTTTTTTTCACTGTTTCAAAACCACTTAATTGTTAACTAATAAACTGCCTTTGTGGTTCATCACAACCATTGCATTAAAAAAAAATCTTAATAAAATCTTTTATGTGTAGTTGGATTTTATTGTAGCCGACAAGGGAGGTATTTTTAAAATCTTTAAACTTATTCTGCCCATTTCATACTGAAAACATAAACTCTTGCCATAAAAATGAAAAGACTAAAGTGAACCCTATTACTTTGATTAATGAATTGAAATATGCTCATAACTGTATAAGGAAATTTACAGAATAGATCTTGTATATAAAAATGTTTTGATTTTTGCTATAAATTAGAGAACTTTAATTTCACTATTTAATAAAATGTTTAATGAATTGCAATAAGGAAACAATTTTAAATTCAAAGATAGATAATATAGTTTTTATATTCATTTATGGTTGTTCATAAACAATGATTTTTAGAAGTTTTTGGGTTATAAATATTTTCAGTATTGCATTAAAAATTTGAAATTAAAACATATCTGTCATTTCTAGAAGAAAATTATTAAAATCATAATTAAAGAAGATTAATTAATGCAGGGAGAAAAAAACCCCTTCATGCCTTGTTTTTCACCAAGTGAAGAAAAATTGGATATAAAATATATGTGGCAACAGTGAAAACAAAATTCATAATTATATGTCCTTTAAGAATGAACCTTTCTTAACTAAATTTACCATGCAGTTTTTAAAAAAAAATTTTTTGGGCAGCAATTTTAATTATTTTATCAAATTAAAATAAATTTTGTGAGTGGTATTTTTGGTACATAATTTTAAAATTAAACAGAAAACATTTTTTTATGCATATGAAAAGAAATAATTGATGAATTTAAAATATCCATGAGACCGCGGAAGCCTAGCAGTAAAGTCTTGGCCTCAAAGGACTCTAGGTTCGAAATCTAATTATGTACTCGGCCTGGTGCGGGTTAAATTTGATATCGTAGGTCAAATGTCCTCTCGCTGATGCGGTGAGGAAGTTTGGAGGAGACTGATGTGCTATTTCTAGTGTGATCTTGGTCATCTAACCAGGATTCAAAACTACGAGATTCACCCAAAAATAGATCTAATATTGCTTTTAAATGTGATGTCATTGTAACTAAACAAATAAAATAAAACATTGAGAATTATTTAGTTATAAAGTCAATCCATATTAGACAAATCTTTATGAAAATGTTTTACTCTTTATCTATCCCCTTTACAGCTTTTTCTTAAAACCAATTAATCATAGACGAAATCGATTAACATGCATAATATTGAGCAGGGGAATGTGCATTTATATTAAAAATAACGTAAAAATTTTCATTAAACACAATTAGCAAAAATTACTTTCGTTAAATTTGAGATTTGACTCTAAGATGGACTCAATATGTGTATGAAATCAAAATTCTGCCGTTTAGTAAAAGAACAATTCAATAATAAAATTTCACTTGTTACAAATTATGTGCTATTTCTCATTAACATCATATTTGACATTAAAAAAACTTTTTAAAAAAATGCCCAACTCTTTTGTTTTTACTACATCTTTCTCTAGCTTCTTAATCTATTTCTCTGTACTGTTCTCAGTGTGTCCCTCTTGTGAATTTGAATGTTTAAAAAATAATTATAGTACGCCCCATTTTGGAGTAAAGAAGTAGAATTAGTTTTACAAAAGTTATAAATATTGTGAGTGGATAAAAAAGGTGATAAAAAAAAGTTCTTAATGCTTTAAAAAAAAACAGCCCAGATTTCCTAAATTAAACTTTAAAATGGCAATATGAAAACTGCTCCAGCATCGTTTCAACAATTTTCTACTATATTTTTTTAGAATGTGTCATTTTATTTTCTTCTATTATTGATCTTTTTAAATCTTCTGTACGAATATATTTCATCATAAACCCATGGTGACAAATCTTACCTATGACATATTTGTATTGCACTTCATGTGTTGTGATCTGTTGATAATCTTGCTCTTATATCTGGTTGATGCTTTTTTTTTTGTTGTTGTTGTTGAATGTTGCATTACACACAATTAATGCTCGTTATGTTATCTTTCCATTTTAGACAAAACAACAAAAATCTCTTCAAAGTTTTTCTCAAAAATTCGTGGGCATTTTCTGAGTGGAATCCGTGTTTTATCAACATGTAAAAACTGACTTTAATTTTAATGCATACATTTTTATTTTTATTTATACTATTATAAGTTATTTGCATTCGTACAGTTTTTTAATTCGTTTAACATCACTATCGCTGAGACCTTTTTTATCATAAACATCCAGCAGTTTTACTCCTTTCTCTTTGGCTGTCATAGTCTTGGTCCAACCATCCTTTGAGAAAGTTCTTTCACCATAAAGCATAATGGAGTTGTAGTCAAATGTGTCCAGAATGCGATTTTCTGATGGCCTCAATTTGTAGAACTGGTCTTTAGCCGCTATGTTGATAGTATAAAAAGTGGATTAATTAAAAAACAAAAACAAGCTAGGTTTGCAATATTTTTACAAAGTATGGCGTGAAGGTAAAAATAATCTCACAATGATTAGCATTTTGACTTTAAATAAAAAAAAATTATGAGCTATTAATTTTCGTCTTTACAGTAGTTTGATAGGTTTTGAAGTTAATTTTTCTTTGAATGGTAATAATACCTGAATTCTATGAAAACCTGTAGTATTTTAATTTTTTAAAATTAATTCTCATGTCTTGGGTAAATGTCTATATTGTCGTGGATTTATTTTCATATTCATAATTTTTCTACTTATTCCCTTTAAAAAGTCTAAAGTTTTTTGGCATATTTGAACAAAACTGCTCAGTTTTGTGTTTATATAGATTTCCTTTGAATTTCTGTTGAATCATTTTTACACAAGAAGACGATGTATTCTTTCATTGAAATTTACCTATCCTATGTCACAAAATAAGGCGAATGGGCCTTATATGCTGCTGAATTATTTTGAGTAATTGTACCCAGTATCGCAGTAAAAACCTTATATGATATAAATAGTGGTTAATAACAAAAAATAGAGCAATTTAGAAATTTTTAAAGGCAGTCAGAGGTAAAATTTAAATATAGATTGGAAACTAAACTTAATTCAAAATTGTAGCTTTTTTTTTAATGTACAAAGAAAAATATTTTACATGTACTTACTAAGTTTTAGAGTACCTTTTTTTTTTTTAAGCTTTAAAAAAATGTATGCTATCTATCAACTGTACCATAAACAGGTCGGGTGTATATAGTTAAAAAACATCTTCCTTTTCATTTGGTTTTGAAAGCCCTCCTGTATTACTGATGTGTATAACAGTTATAAAAAAATCATACAGTCATACTTACAATTCATAATTGCATCCCAATGAATGGTGATGTAATCGTCTCTGTCAGATCTCGTGTGCTCATGATAGAAACCTATTGCATGTCCAAGCTCATGCACAAGTGTCGAATGCTGGAAGCAGCCTTTCCCAAATGACAATGCTTGTATTCCACCAGTCCTACCTACCTTTGAATAACACCTGCAATGAATAACATCAATAAATTTTATTGCTTTCACATAAAAACATCCGAAATGCATGTTCTTGTAGCAGTCAATTAAGAAAACCAAATTTGAGACAAAGCGTTTGAATTTCCTTATTGGAAATGGTGGCACTATAGGAATTTAAAATGGTTATCAGATTTCTTATATAAAAGGATCAAATTAAATTAATAGCTTTACATTGATAATCACATAACACAAGAATGTATACAATTTTGAATTTACTATTATAATTAATTAATTTTGAAGAATTCGATTATGTGTTTCGCATAACATAGTGATATATCAATTATGAAACTATGCAAGCAACATTATGTTTCGTGAAAGAAGTGTTGAAAATTGATGCTGCGATAATTTAAAAAATTTTTCTACCAGAAAAGAATCTTGAGGACAGTATTGGATTTATTCCAAAGGGGTGTGGTGGATGTATTATGGTATTTTTATTCTATTAAAGAATAAACACAATGCACTTTGAAAATGGAAATTTTTATTAATAAATCAGTTTGTTCGAAATTTAAATCTTCTTGAAGAAAAAATTAATTACTTCTGGTGGTGCATAAAATTTGAAGCCAGTTGGATCTAACAGGTAGTGCTTAACAGAGACTTGAAGAACGACAAATTTAGCTAGTATGCATTTCAGAGCTTTGGGAACAAATGACGTAGATGAAAAACGATGATAATTACAAAAAGAAACATCTAGTAATTTTTTTTTATACTGAAAACTTTCTTTTCTTTCTTTCTTTCACGCATCATATTCATCGATTGTATCATTAAAATCAATTTTGATACTTAATCATATCTTATCTATAAGACGGCTAAATTTGAAAGTTTTTTTTAACGGTCATATTTGCGCTTCTGACATTGTTTGTGACCGCGCAGATTGAAGAGCGTGGGAACCCAAAAACATCGACGAAACTCAGAATGGAAGCGAGAGTTTGAGTTATTAGAAAATAAATATTTTTAGAACGCTGATAAATTAAAATTAATATGTTTATATTCATTATCTCACGTAATATGAAAAGTTTGTTTTTTTCTTACCCTCTTCCTGCGAAAATAAGAATGAAATCTTTTTCATCTTCATCTTTTTCGACGAAACGAATGCAAGTTTTTTCTTCATATTCCGCCATAGCCTTTTTGATCATTTCTTTCTCTTTTGAATCTGAAAATAAAAGTAGTATAATGAAAAAGTTACTTTATTTAAAAATCGAAATTGCATTTCTGAATCATTTGATACAGAAAAACTTTATTATGTTTTTGACTGTATTATGATGTCATGGAACTCAACTTCATTAGGAAGGCTCATGTGTCTAACTAACAAAACAGCTGCAAGGTCATTAAAATAATACTTCTGTAATGTCTATTACAAATTGATGATTAAAAATACTTCGTTAAGGTAAACAGGAACTGAAATCGATGCATAAAAGATTTTAATGAAATTAAATACAACATATATTCTTCGAATTTATTGGTGGTCAGCAAAGGTGGCTAATACATACGTAGAAAGTATGTGATTTCTAATATAGTATATAAAATTTTTAAAATATAAAAAATATCATATTCTGTCACAGTAATATTAAAAAAAAGGCAAAACTTACCATAAGTGGTATATGGATCCATCTGATATGGAACCCGTCCGTTAGGCCAACGCTGAGCTTCATCTGGAATAGCATTTCTGTCCTTTGGAGATATTTCAGATTGGGTTAATTTTCATTGAAAATACTGCCAATTAATTAATTAATTGTTATCAGGATACGCATGAATAAGTTTTTCAATACAAAAAAATTACTCATACTCACTCCTTGCGGATCTAGGTCCAAAATATCACCTTCGAACAAGTCAGGATTGTGTAATGCCCAGTCTCTGTCGACTTCTATAAAAGATTAGGAAGTGCCGAAGATCAGATTTTAGCCATTTTATTTTCAGGTAAAGAAATATGCACCGAAAATTATAGTTATCGATTAAAATCCCCATGCAGAGATTTCATATAAATTTCAATGTAATTCCTAAAAGCAGCCTTATATCTAGATGAAATTTAGAATGCTTTTATTACATTAAAATTATTTATCTGTGTATAATTTTGAGCAGTTGCAACTACAGAAAGAGGCAAGAATATCGAAAGTTGCTATCAAAATAAAAATAAATTTTTATAAAATTGTGTTATCGGGGGAAAAAATATACCCAGCAAAGTAATCAAATTAGCATGATTGAAATGATTATTTTCCGAATTTGATCCTTTGCTCTCAGAAAGTTAATTCGATGTTTAATTTTTCACTTAATACATGATCCTCTTTATTACTACAAAAAATAAATACATGCTACTATTTTAAGTTAAGTTTCCCTGAAAAATGAATTTACATCTTTTTAACATTTTTTAGGTATTTTTAGCAAGAAAATTAAATACATAAAGTGTCAAAATGATGCACCGTCTTGAATGGTGACTGAGAGTCAGCATTCAAATGCAAAGGGTTGAAGGTAATAGAGTAAAAATAGCGAAAAAAAATGAATAGTAAGAAATACAGAATGTGAAAGTCAATTCTGGATAATTTTAGAAGGTTTTTATTGATAGTAGCAAATTTTGTTTCCTTCTTATTTACTAGTTTCAGAAACCTGTGAATACCTTATTTGGACAATTATATTCTGCAAAGGGGTGATAAACGGTGACTAAGAAGAGCTATTTTATAATATGCTTTCCTATGTGTTATTTGTTTTCGTTTTCTATTTTCAGTTTCTTATTTAATCACATTTTGTTTAATTCGAAACTCGTGAAACCTTTCAATATATTGCTTAATAAAAAAATAGAAACATCACTTCCATAATCTTTCATCTCATTCCTATTTAAATTTTAGAATTTTTACATTTAAAAACAGACAGCATTAAAAATGATTTAATTTTATTTCCTTCATTCAATGAGTGACAATTCGCAGTATATCTCTGATAGCTGCAGTGTTTAACAAAATGCCATTTTACAAAACTAATTCACTCATGGCAAATTTACAATTTTTTTTTGTGTGTGAATACGAAGTATTGCATAGTTCAATATTGTAATCTTCAAAAGATTCGGACTCGAGACTTTGAGGTCTCTTCGAGTGCTAAAAATGTCTGTCAGCTTCAATTATGTCTGTCTATCTTTCTATGAATACGATAACACAAGAAAGCTTTAATTTCAAAACGGAAATAGTTAGATAGATAGAATTCAGTATTACAGATTTAAAATTTAAAATGTAGAGTTGTATCGAATTTTGACCCAAACCCATAAAGCGATTGGCCGTCTGTCTGTATTTTTGCATGCATGTAAATGTAATAATTCGAAAACACAGTGACTGAAGTAAATAAAACTCGGCAAGTGATATTGTTTCTGAAACTGTAGTTATGTGTGAAGTTTTAGTTTCAATTGACCCGAAAAGGTGTGTCCAAAATGCATGTTCAGCTTTCTTTACTTTATTGCTAAGCGTAAAACAATCAATTGTGGGACCCTGAAAATAAAAATATGAGTCCTGAACTGAAAAATATGCATTCATGGTCTGGACCAGGGTCCTCAATTTTATGAGGAGGAGATAATTTTTTTAGCATTAGAGAATGCGAAAAAAAGGGGAGGGGGAGGAATGGGTGCATTTTGAATGATTTTTTTTAAAGTACGGCTTCAGGCAAATATTTACTTTTGTGAGTTTTGCATTTGAGCAAAATTTAGGTAAGCAAGAAATAATCTCTTAAGCATTTTTTAGTAAATATTATTACGTCTAAGGAATACTTTTATACAATATTTCAGGTAATATTGTGGTGAAAGCTTATAGGCCAGTTAACAACTACGCTACCCAAGCAATTGCTTTTGTATCATGGTCATGTTACTGGGCTGCGAACTACAATGTCCCAGGTTCTATTCTCGTTCTTACCAATATCCACATTGGTTCCTCGGACGATGAACTTTCAACCTTCTTACAGCTGTTGTGGCGCCATCTACCCGCAATCAAAGTCGTCAGACTCACTTGATGCAGCAACAGCATCAACAACCATTCACCCACACACGCTCGCCATAACGCTTGGCGCTACTCAAATGTGTACAGGCGCATTAGAATCAACAGCTAATACATCACCACTCAACAGTCATATCAACCACAATATATATAAAAATAAATTATAATACAAAGCTTGAAATTGAGATAATATCAAATATTTGTATGAAATAATCATACCAAATAACCATATGAAAACTTGTCATATTCATTAAATTCGACAAATAGTGGCAAACGAAGGTCACAGAAATGCAAAGGTGTTTTGCAAGCACAGAGCCCCAAAAGCTATTAAGGGTATCATGAATATCAAGTAATAGCGCATTTATGTCATTTTCTTATCACTAAATATGATAAATAAACGATAAAATATGATATTTGAGCATTACTTAATCTTGTTTCATCACTACTTAAGTGCAATTATTACACACACACACAAAAAAAAGGCATTTGTAAATAATTTCAGAAGTGAAATAATCTTTACGTTTGAATTTGCTTAGATTTCTTATAAGGGTTAGAACTAAAAAGACTTCAGAAAATATATTTAGATATTATATCAAACATTCTCTGAAATGAAAGCTATAATTAATCAAATATGCCTACCTGCATTTTGTGAAGAGGCGGATGCCAGTAGGAAGAAAATTAACAAAGACTCCATTTTCTCTCCTGACTTAATCTTGTGAGAGTCTCATGTCTGTCTTTAGGTAAATGATTGCTGTAACAGATGCAAGTTTTCCCAAGATTTTGGACTTTTATCATAAAACTATAAAGTCACTGATAGTATCAGAAGTATGCTCTTATTCCTTCGAGATACATATCCGTATAGATAATTTTCAACACCACTTTCCTGTTAAGATTTGATTTTAAATTATTGAAGAAAAAGCTCGGAGACTTTACTCGGTAATTTTTTCCATGGCGATAGAAATTTCTTTAATAGCAGCCTGCCATCACTAATATTAGTTGATTTGTTAAAGGTTCTTTTTTCTTACAATAATATTTAAAAATATTTTTGGGATTAAAACTAAGTAATTAAAAAATAATTTAGCGAATTAAATAAAGCAAAACTGATTTATGTTACTAATTAATATTTAATGAAAAAATTAAGGCATTCCACTATGATCTGGAATAAGGAATTGAACTATCTATTTTATTGTTTTAACGAAATATTTTATTAAAATTTATACCTATTTTTTTTTTCAGAATTAGAAGTTGGCATATAATTATCTCAAAATAAAAACAATAAATTATTTCAGTGCTAAAACCACGTCAAAGTTTTTATTAATATTTTTTATAGTTTCTGAATATACCAGCTCTAATCAGAGATGGCAAAATATTTTATCATGATTTCCAAAAATTAATGAATTCGGTAATAAATATTACTCTCAGGTTCATAGGAAGTTTTTAAAAGCTTTGAAATGGATATAATTCATATTTTATTTTATATCAAGGATATATTTAACAATGAATGCAAAATAAAGTTCATTTCATTAAGTTCTGCACAGCAAAACTCTCCTAAATATGATGATTTGACAGAAAGCGAAATGCCCCGAACTAAATGAAGGAAATCAATATATAGTTGTAACATCAAACTCTTATGTTTGTGTCAACTTTTGAATGAAATTTGTTATAAGGAAATCTGTC
This sequence comes from Argiope bruennichi, assembly GCF_947563725.1. Classification (NCBI taxonomy): domain Eukaryota; kingdom Metazoa; phylum Arthropoda; class Arachnida; order Araneae; family Araneidae; genus Argiope; species Argiope bruennichi. Next base: position 61,846,850 of record NC_079151.1, on the reverse strand, counting down.
TGTCTATTTGCATTCATGTGAATGTGAGCATGATTGTTGAATTATGCAGAGAGCCATATGGATAAAATTTGGTACATAATTTCTGGTACATAATTTTTACGCATATTACATTTTGCATAAAATCCTATATGGGGTAATCATGTGTCTGACTTTTTACTCGTATGCATATGAACGCGATAATTCAAGAATGTAACAGACTTAATCGAATGAAATTTAGTATTTGATACTGTTATCTAATTTTTAGATCTATATCAAATTTTAGTTTTGAGCTGAAAGAAAAATATCTAAAAACATATTTTTTCATTAGATTACGAAGCAAGGAATATATCATATTGTCGGTGTTCGCTAAGCTGTGGGTTTGAGAGAGTGGAGATATTCCCTCTTGCGGACTTTCCCATGCCTTTGGAGATTTTGCCTTTTACTACCTTTTCCGCTATATTTGGGAGAATCATATAGATTGACTACTTCGAACCGCTTGAAGGTGGTCCTTTGAATGACCGGACCGCTGAGACAGCAGCTTTGGTAACAACTGTGATTGAATGCTAAGGACCATCACCGGCCACGGTACAACTCTTCCCAAAAGAAGTACGCCCCAGCATCGATGGGGGGTAGCCACTCCCACCCTCAAGGGTGGTGAGAACCAACCGACATACCGGAAACTTCTCATCCTCTATTACGAGGTGTTCTTCCCCCACCCCGAGGGACTATGTTTGAATAAAAAATACTATATCACATTGTCGAAGCATATTAGAAAGTCGAAGAGGAAATTCTCCAAATGGATTTACTTGCAACTCTGTTTCGAGGGCAAATATAATTATGATCCCCTGTTCATAAATTAGAATTTAAAAATAATATAATGAATTTAGCATTACTATATAAAATCAAATTAAATAATTTATAATCGCCATTCAGCAATCTTTACATAAATATTTTATGTCAAAAAATATTTGGCGATTCCTGCATTGAAAATTTGAAGAATTTGGAAAGATAAAGACACTGTGTCATTTTTCACATCAATATCCTGATTATTACTATACTCTATCCTCCTCGGAGTCACAACGGGTATTAGAAATTGTAACGTGAGTCCTTTCAACATGCTTTTTATTCTTGTAAACAAAGTATATAAAGAAAAAGTATAGTAATAATCAAACCAGCAATAGTAGGTCTCTCTGAAACTTTCTCGCACAATATGTAATTACGATGCTATTCCCGCACAAAATTGTGGAACACCGTGAATGCCACGAGTGTTCAGAATTTGATTTTTTTATATGTAATTAATGCATATTATCAGACAATCGAATATTTATTTTGTATGGCTTCTTTCCGACCGATTGAAATAAAAATTTGACATAGAAATTACAGTTGTAATCACATACCAAATCTCACTTATTTATTGTCGTATTTTTGAGCTTTCGCGTTTACATCTTATGAAAGTACGGACTGACAGTCAGTCGACTCCTTGTCGGATTTGGCTCCAAATTTGATACATATCAACACTTCAGACATTAAATCTGTGTTTCAAATTTTGTAAAACTAGATCCTAGATCTTTACTTTTTGTAGTTATGGTATCCTATTTAATTCTATATTCTATTTAGATTGACTGATGGATTTCTCACAAAATTTTATAAAATTCTACAAATTTGATGTAGAGGCCACATATAAAATTTCTACAGTATAGCTCGAAGAATTTTTGTGTCATCGCGTTCACAGTGAAATATAATTTCAAAAATGTGCTTTTCACGTTACAGAGGTTTGAAACGAGGAAATTCGTCAAAATTTCGCGTTCGAATTTTTTGACGCTTTCTTTTTTCCGTATACGAGAAAGTAAAAAAATTGATAGTGAAATTTTGATGAATCTTTTCATTTTAGACCATTTTTACTCCGAAAAACACATCTGTCATTTCTGTCAAATGAAATGTCTCAAGATAAATCAAGAGCATTCTGAGTTAGACGGATAAAACTTTGCATGCAGTCTTTGTATGAAATTTTGAATGAAGTTCATTTACAGGAAGTTTGCCTGAGAGCAGATGAACTCGATAACTACCAAACTCAAAGAACTAGATGAATGAAATTTGGCACAAAATTTTAATATCTAAACTATCGATTTGAATCAATTTTTGAATCAAATCCATAAAGGGTCGATCTTCTGTTACTGTGTTCATTCGCATTCACGTAAATATGGCAACTGAACGTTCAAATGAGCAATGAACGTTCAGCAATGAACGTATGTTAACTTCAAAATACAATGACTTGATTAAATAAAATTTGATATGTAATCTTGCTGTTAAAATTGTAGTTTTGTATGAAATATTGATTTCAGTAGGACGATGAATAGATATTCAAAATGCATACTCAGTTTTCTTGACTTCCGCAAAAGATATGTTTTTGTGCGAGACTCTGAAAATAAAGTTTGAGCATTTACGACGTTAATAACCACGCCCATAGTTCATAATTTTTATGCAGGCAAAGGAGTGTACATGTGTGTGTGTGTGGGGGGGGGGGGTAACATCAATATTCGGAAGTATCCGATAATGTTTCAGTGAGACCACTCGCACTGATTAATACTACGTTGATCCTGTTTTCACCAAGATGACGTCGCAGTTTAAGCTGCGTGTTCGTGCTACCGGATTAATCATGCGATGCAAGAGCCAATTGTATTTTCTTTCTTTTCTTTCTTTTCGAGATTTATATGTATTCCATTAACTAGCAAAAACTTCTTCTTGATGTTTCCTTTAAATAAAACGATTATTTTCTGAACCAGTTATTAAATTGAATTTTATGGACAACATCCACACTTTTTTTTAGGAAATTCTTTAATGTACAATTTAGGAATTACGGACGCAACAATTCTTTATCTATTTCTGAGTTAATTTTTGTCACTAAATTCGTGACAGGCAAATTCATTTTAATTTATAATGGCTGCAAATTTTCCTGTTGAAATATGAAAACTCAAATATCATTTACAATTCCAGTCTTTTGTTGATCCCATATTCGCAGGATGGATGGGCTTTTTTAATTAATTGAATTATTTGTTTCCTAGCTCATTTCCTGTAATAAATTTTGGACCGACCAATGCCAGTTTGTCTCGACTCAATTCACTGATGCAAACAGAATGGAGCAAGCATGACGTGTTTTTTAAAGGTATAAATTTGCAACTTATCAGTTGAGTATAAATTTGAATTTAAGAATTTAACAGTGCTACTTTTTTCTCTACTTTCACGTATATGAAGAAATAAAAATAAAAATAATAAAAGCATAAAAGAGAGAGAAAGAGAAAAGAAATATTACTTATGTTTAATTCAGTTAAATCATTTAGATATAGCTTTACGTCCATGATTCTGCCAAATTTTCAAACATCAAAGAACTAATATCTGACAATTACTTTAATATACTTATATCTGTTCTGTTAATTGTGTAAACGAGTCTTTTTAATGGAGATCAGTCCCATTGCACCATTAAAAACTGAGAAGTATGATTTATCTATCATCTAAATTTCAAGATATTGTAAAATCACTTTTTTATGCCTCTTGTAAACAATATAGATATGAAACGGAATTCTTCATCTTTAACTTCAACAATGGCAGTTAATCACGGTAGAAAATCACGTAATTAAATGTTTGATGAAGCAATGAAAACGGTTTTAATTTTTAGATAACAATATATCTCCTCCTAACGCCTATCTATATGCAAAGTGCATAATGCTTTTACATGCAATCTGTTGTTGGAAATTAGACAATTTTTTTTTTAAAGTTTGTCCAAGTACATTCATTTTTATTATTAGTAGCAGAAACTTAAATAAAAAGAAAAAAAGGAACACAATTGTTATTAATCAGAATCCCCCTCCCACGGTCTGTTCCTTAACACACTATAATTTTTCAGTGAGATCGTGAAGCAAAGGAAGGGACAATTTTTACTAATGATTTAAGAAAAGTGGTTTTAATGATTCTATTGCTTATCGCACTCGTACAAAGTGTTGATACGGAAGACATCACTGTCGCTTAGTTTTCCTTTTTGAATTACGTCGAGGATCTTGATTCCCTTCTTCCTGGCTTTCATGGTCTTGGACCAACCGTCCTTTGAGAAGGTCTTCTCTCCGTACAGCATAATGGAGTTGTAGTCGAATTCGTTGATCAGACGGTTCTCGTGTGGCTTCAGTTTGTCAAACTGGTCCAGTGCATCTGAAGTGGGTGAAAAATTTGGAAAAAAAAAAAAAAATTCATCAGATTATTATGATACAATAATTTCTGTATTATTTGATGCTTGCATAGTTTCCTCACTTAGTTTCTAACACGAACTTTCTCTTCTATTAAAAAACATTTCTACTGGAGTATATTTTAAACATGCAATTTTTTCATTGAAACAGAATTTGAAATCCGATTTTTAAATTCTTTCTTAATTTTTGAATGAAATAAAACTCATTTCCATATTTTTAACTGAATGCAACAAAAGCACTCAAAAAATTGATCCTTTTTTTTTTAATATTACACATTTAATAATGTGCTAATAAAGAGTAGTTAATATTCACTTTTGATATTTTTCTACTTTTAGTTTGTAATTTATAATTCATTATTACAGATATTGTGAAATCTTGTAATTATTTTTTCTCAAATTTCTTATCAGAATGACGCCACTCTTATAAAACAGAAATTTAATTAAATTAATTGATTAACTTATAGCTAAATTCTAAAACATATAATACACTCTCATCGTGAATACTTATTTATACAAAAAATCAAAACTTTTTGAAATCATTTTGAATTTTTTCTTTTAAAAAGTCTTTAGCGGATTGTTATGAGCGAGGATAGAACCTGGGACCTTGTGGTTTGCAGTCCAGTAACATAACCAGGATACAAAAGCATATGCTCGTGCAGCGTAGTTGTTAACTGGCTTATATGCTGTTCATTACAAGTCTTTTTTTTTTTTTAAACTTCATTCTTACAAACGTGAAACAAATCAAGTGAAATAAAAATATGTAATAATAATATCTGAAATTTTGAAAAAAAAAATATTGATCATTTTATACTTTCTTTTGAAATCATATTTTTATTATATTCAAAACCGTTTTATTTCTGAATTATTTCTTACCTGGCCAAATATTCTGCCAGTAAATGATGAGGTAATCGTCTCGGTCTGACCTGTTCTGCTCGTGATCGAATCCAATAGCATGGGTTAGCTCGTGGATGATAGTTCCGATTGGTTCGCATCCGTATCCCAAGGACACAGGTTGGATCTTGCCTGTTCTGCCCCAGTAGGAATAGCATCTACAACGAAATAGCGCATCCACACTTTTAATAAGTTGGTCAATGATAAATAAATATAAAAGTTATTAAATCAATAGTTTTTTAATTTCAAATTTTCTGCAAATGATAAAAAGTAATTTCTAAGTACCTGGCTGAAAATTTAGGTGTTAAGGTAGTTTAATTTTTTTCAGATAACTTTTATATTTGTATGTTTAGGAATACATGCTTGAAATATGCTTTGGTTTTTTTTATATAAACTTTTTACTATTTTAATACATTTTTATTTGAAAAGTGGGTTTACATTTTCACTATCTCCTGTACGAAGTATAGAGGAAGTATTTTAAGCGTCGATAATCGAATTTCTACGTTTCATATCTCCATGAATCTGAATTTGATAGCTACGAAAAACAAAAAGCATGGGTAGATAAAATTTGATTCATATATTTAACATATAAAATATAGATTATTTTCAAAGTTTGAATCAAATTTCTCAAAAGTTAGACAGGATGAAGATAAAATGATTTTAGGGATTGTAAAATACTTAGGGAGTCGGTATAAATAATAAACTCTTTCCCGGAAATTTCTTCTAATGCTTTCTTCTCTCAGAAATTTCTTCTAATGCATATAAAGTAGCAGTTATTTCTGCCGTAAAAATTGAACAAAAGGAATGAAGTGTAAAAGAATGACTGTATCTGGTAAGACAACAGCCAAAGAGACATGGTTAGATAATTTTGACCCATAAGTATAAATTGGATGAAAGTCTTTGAATTGCTGTCTGTGTTCAAGGCAAATTTGCTGATAAATAACTTCTGTTATCTCACATTTAATAAAAGTGTTGAACGTGTTTAAAACTTGCATATTAAGATTTTTCCAAGGTGGAAAGCCATTAACCAGCTGTAGAATTACATGTAGGGTAAGCAGAATTTCTGAAAGGAAGTTTTGGTTTCTTGTAAAAAACACTGGTGAGGACGACCTTTTAGCCTCTTGCAGTCTAACTAAATAAGGGCGAAGTTTAAAATTATAAAATGGATGATTCATGTTTGACTGAATTCTAAAATAATAGTTAAAAGACAGCATTCGTCTTCTTACATCAAGGGAAGGGTCATAACATTCGATATAAACACTTTTCACAGGGGATGTCCTAAAAGCTCCCCTGGATGGATGTCAAGTAATATTTGGTTTATTTCAGTAAATAAATGTGCTTCTGAAACAATTATGAAGTCTAATTTTTTTAAAGCCTTCGATTCTATAAATCATGTTCAGTAAAATTAGTTTGACAATCTCTCATTCCAGACTTTTGTGATCAAGCTCTAAATATCATTATTTTAAGTCAATCAACAATTTCATTATTTTAGATCCATCAGACTTGGGTAAACTCCAGGCGCTGATTGGTGTATTTTCTTCAAGATGGGCGATGTAAAAGTCTAGAATAGCTCATTTTTGTAGAATGATGATATTCAAATTTCCATAACTCAGTTGATTTCATTCGAAAAAGAGTGAAACTTTTTTTTTATTTAGAATATTTTAGTCTCAGGAATATTTTATTAAATACGACGTATAGGACAGAAAAGGATAGGACACTGTATAAAATTCATCAGTGCATTTATTGATCTAAACTACATAAAATATAATTTTTTTATTTTATTAAGATCTTTTTTTATTAGATTCATATGATTATTAACGTTTTAGCAATAATCTGATTCTGATTAGAATAGATATCCTGTATATATTAAACAATATTTTCCTTATATAAAACTGATTTCTTGAATTAATAATGTAGACATTGTAAAAGGTCATAGAAAACTTTTTCTTGCATTTAATTTTTCAGAAAATATCCCATTATGCATATATTTCATTTTATGAAGACATGTGCTGAAAATTACACTTCTCTAGATTTAATTTACAGTAATAATTAACTTATTTTTTATTTAGAGCTCCTATCAATGTAGTGACTATGTTATGGTCAATGTGAATAATCGGTTATTATTAATATTAACCGGTCATTATTAATAATAACCAAACCGGTTAGTATTAATAATAACCGATTATTCACATTGACCGTAAAACACGTTGATGAAAGTTGATTTTTCCTCCTGCATGCGTAACGTGCTCGTGCAGATTAAATTTTATTTTTATTTTGGGCGAAATAAATTGTTGGAAAATACGAAAAAATAGAAAACTCCTTTTATATGTAAACAAGTTTGGCATCAACGTTTAAATCAATAGCCGAGGTCTTCCATTTTATAAATGTATCTCAAAATAAAACCTTAGGACTGTCCCCAATCTCAAAAACTGAACCAATTTTCACAATTAATTTCGTCACTTTGCGTGCATAGCTAACTAATCTGAATGCTGTATATTTGTTTATTGTGCATTTATATTTTAAAATAGTATTTTCATTTGGTGTGATTTTGATAATATTAAATTGATGAATTAATATCATGGGTGAACAACTGGTCATAAAGGCGGCAAGTCAATAGTCAATACTTTTGAAAACTTGTTACGTTTCGTCTACTTTTAAGTTTTTGTTGATTTTTTGAGTTAATGCTTTTTAAAACGTTATTTTTTCATTAAAATGAAGATCTTACCCGTCTCCTGGAAATATCTTAATGTATCCTCTCTCAAGTCCATCCCAGGGTACAAACTTGATGCATGTCCGGTCCGAGATGTGTTTCATTGCTTTAGCAATTTCTTCTTTCAGATCATCTGAAATATGCAGGCATATGAAAAGAATGAAATCATTAAAAGTTTATTTATTATAGATAAATAAAATAATTGTTATAAATAATTATTAAATTTTATGCATGTTCGGTCCAGTGAGATATTCATTTCTATTTATTAACATGTTAAGCAACATCCCAGGCTCCGATGATTGACTCTATACTTTCTATTCTAACCACTTCAGTCAACTGACGATGCACTTTTTATACAATCCATATCAGTAACTGCGACTGACATTGCATTTTTTTCCGAATTACGCCAGTCATTGGTGACTGAATATATAATTTTCATTCACACTGCATCAGTGACTGCTTACTGACAGTATACTTTTTGTCCAGGCAGTGATAGTCATTATTGACTAAGGATGCATAACTTAGAAAAATTCATTTTCCTTTTTAATGGAATAGCTAAAACTCATATACACAAGTGAGCGTGTGCACACGCTTTTGTCTGCATATTAAATTACATTGATTTGTCAAGTGGAAGATTGCATACCAAGGCCACTGTCAATCTTGTAGGGAATGACTCCACCGGGCCATCTTCTAGTATTGTTTGGAATAGCATTACGGTCCTGTTAAAAAAAAAAGTGAAAGTTTATATTCCAAAAATGATTTTCCAAGCTTCTTTCTTAAAAAAATTGACGACATTTCTTCAAAGACCATCGGGAATAGGAAAAAAGATAATTAATGTAACTATTTTTATATTTAGGAAAAAGGATACACGTGTATTTAAATTGAAGCTATCAGCACTGCTCTGATGCAATTTATTATTTACGTTGAATAAAGAATATTTTTAGGGCATTTTTTTAATGTTTGAACGTTTTATCAGATACTTGATTATATTTACTAACAGAATTCTTAGCATGTTTTTGAACAAAAAGAGACAGAAAGCTTTTAATTGAAAACATGTGAACTTCTTAAAATATATGTTTTCCTTTAACCGAATAAGAAAATCTCAGGATTGATTAGCTTCTTTCTTTTGTAGGTTGCATAGATCAAAAAGCAGGTTGTTTACCTGGTTTATAGAAGCTCAGTAAAACTGACATCTGTAAAGGAGATTTATATAACCAATACAATAAACTGAATTTTAATTTTTGCGTGAGAAAATGCTGTTGTTTAATTTTATTTTATCACGATTTTTGATGTGATGATACAATGGATTTCATCCTTTCATAATGCATTGAAAATTTTTTCAGCAGAAACGAAAGTGTTTTTAAAATAACCGTGTTATTCATATTATGGAAAAGTAAGACAAAAAGGAATTATTTTTCTTTAAAAGATAAGCAATCAATTTCTGATTCACAATGTTTATCAATATTCTTCTTAGAAACATGTCTTTTCAATTAATGCCATAAATTCATGTTATTACATTCACGTGGAAGTATTTTTTTATTGGTAAGTACTTGGCGGTCAATGTGCCAAGTTGGCGCGTTTATACTTTTTGTGACTGCTAATGTCTTGGACCCGCTGGAAATAGTAGAGATAAAGAACGTCATGTACCAATGTTAGTGGCAAATGCAATGTTTTCTCTTATAATATAATAAACCAATTTTTATGATTGGCATCATTTTTTTTTAGCTACACTGCAATTTCTGGTTCTTTATTGGCATATTAAAAGCTATCATTGATGAAAAAATCTTTTAAATAAATATGCTTTTTATCGAAAATATTAAAAAAAAAACTAAATTTGCAATGCCATGTTCTTTGAAAGTTTCGAGAGAGAAAATGCTTACTTCAATGCTCTCTATGCCTACGATATCTCCTTGGAAGAGATCGGGATTTTCCATTGGATTCCGAGGAAATCCCCCTAAAAAGAACAAATATTAGAATGTTTATTGGCCAAATTGTTGTATAATTTATGACATATATGTAAAAGTGCCTACGATATAATAATATATTTAATAATAATAATATGAACTTCAATTTTAATAGAAGATAAGCAAGGAAAACAAAAGCAGAATTTTTTAAAAAAGATTATCATTTAATTTTATGAAACAGCATGAATTATAATTTACTGTAGCTCAATGTGAATAGTTTCTTAAAGAATTAAAAAAATTTCTCTTCGCTTTATATTTGAAATTTAATTAAAATAAGGACAAAGTTGCATTTTAAAATTTAACGCTATAAATACTGCAGCCATATGCATTTCCGTGAGCAATGGTTGAATAATATGGCTTGTGAATTAATGATAATTTAAAATTGTTTACAGAAATTGAAATTCATCGTAGGATTTAAGATGCAGTGTTTGATATGAATAGACAAAAATGATCTTCTGTCACTTTTCAATTAAAAATGAAAAGGAAATTTGTTTGTTCTATTTTTCTATTTCATTTAAATTTATCTATAAACATACCAAAATAAGAAATTCTAAGATTTAAATGAAACATGGAATAAATCATCATTTGAACCGACCAGTCATTTGACCTTAGTCATTTTTAGGAACAAAAATATTCTTTTCGTTTTGATTCTAATCTGAGTTTGAAACTTTTTCTACACGTTGAGATAGAACCAACTTCTCTAGTAAAGAAGTCCGTAGAATAGCCTTGATTGGCCATTTAAGGAATGTAGTTGCTAGACCTAGAAAAAGTGATGACATGTTTTAATTTTTGGATGTAATTTCAGATAAAATAACTGCATTTTAGATTATAGCTTTCATTAAATTTTGCAGAGAAAAAGGAAAGCATATTATATATTTTACTGATAATTATAACCGGATTTCGTGCATTATTAGTTTAACGGAATTGAAGTGGAAAAGATACTTCTAATTTGTTACATAATTTAGTGAAACCAGTCTCCAAAACTTTCTCGAATAGTCTCTAATAAACTCATGCCAGAGACCATCTTGCATGACCCTGGCGTGCAATAGTTACGAAATATTAACTTTTGGCATGAATTTGGCATTTTTATTGAATCTATCGTGTCATCCTTGGCAAGATTTTTGGCAATTAATTCCTGACATACCGTTAATAGTATCCGAAAATGTAATTTGTCTTTAGTCATTGCATTTTATTTATTGCATCTAATTTCACATTTTTTAAATTATCGCTTATACATGTGTTTGAAAGTATAGACCAACAGGCAATCAATTAGTTGTTGGAGTTTGTTCAAAATTTGACAGGTGTTTATACTATAAATGCCAAATCTATGTACAGAATTTTATTTATCAAGTTATCTTCGTTTTTTATTTGTTGTATTAACTTACATTCGAAGAGCCATACCGACGAACTTTCTCTGCACAGATTTTATTCAAAATTTGATAGATATCTGCATAATCTTGGTGTAAAGACCGTATACCAAATTTCGACCTTCTAGCTCAAAGCGTTTTTGAGTTTTCTTTGTCACAAGCAGACGGTCATCTTCCAAAAATGTATTGTTCAAATTCAAGGTGGTCACATGGAGATTTGTCAAAATCTCAAGTTCGAATTTTTAGACGATTACTTTCTCTATACTGCATATACGAGAAAGTAAAAAAGGTCTCTTTTAGCTTTTAGCTGAAATATACTGTAAAAAATTCCTTCTTTGTAAGTTTTCTCAGATGAAAGTATAGGAACCCTGAATATCTAAAAGTTAATAATGTCATTGTCATTAATAAAGCAATTAGGCTTTCGTAAATAAAATGATTCTCATTCTATTCTTAAAAAAAAATATGTATAACTCCTTGAATGTGAGCATGTCATATTTTATTTTTTTTAGGATAAAATGATTTGGTGTTTTAAATTTTCAACATAAAGGCAAAATACATCCTCGATGCTCGATTACATCCTCGATTTTTTTTGAAATTTTTATTGGAATTTTAAATAATTAAAAATGAAGTTGAATTAACGCGTTTTTCTACGATAATGTCCGAAAATATTGCACCACCAAAACATTGTTTAAAAATTCGCCGGATCAAAAAACTCCTCAATCATTTCTGATTACTGAAACTTGACAAAATATATTTGACGGATATTTTAAGGTATAACTGATTAAAAAGAGTTAAATATTTTTTTTTATTTATTTAGTATTATTCCTTCATCTGTCATTATTTTTCGTATTATCTCTTCGAAGGCATTTGCTAAAAAGACAAATATTTCTATTCAAACAGTTATAATTGCATCGAGTAAGGAAAGGCGTATCAAGTGATCATATTATAAGAAGCGCAAAACAAGATACGTTTTTCACCTATAAGCGTTTAACACCAACCAAATTGTCTACTTTCCAGATAATTTGAAATCCTTTATTTGCATGGTGTTTCGTTTTTATCATCTTTTTAGATCATTTCTTGATAAATGTTTTACGAGCCAAAACTCATCACACCCTGAAATGTTTTGAACAATTTTTTCCCATTTTCATCAAAAATGGATGATTAATTGATTAATCTAAATAACCTGATGTAATAAAATTAAATAAAATGTGATAAAAAATAAACATAGAACTTTAGGAATACAAACATGGCTTTTAAATTCTTTATAATTATAAAAATCATTAGCTTGTATAAATGTTTATTAAAAGAAGTTATTATTCAAAATTAAGTATGAGATATGTATAAAAAATGGTGACAATATAATGAGTTTGTACTTACATGTTGCTACTAATAAGCTCAATAAAATGAAGATTCGCATGTTGATATCTCAATTGGAGCTAGATACCAAGGGAGAGTCGACTGCTGAGCAGAACTCCACAGTCTAAGTGATAAAATGCAGATTCGAGGACTCCAGGGAATACTCAGGTGTTTATCAGTTAAAAGAGTTGCGAAGATTTTGTACAGTATTGAAGTGGAGGTGATAACACAGATTATATGCTCGTGAAAACTAGCAGACCTTTCCATTTTCTTTATGTTTTGGAATAAGAATAGAAATAGCATATCCAGGAAAATTACAGATTCTTTTAATCGAAAGATAAGACATTTTTACTTTCTCCTGTGTGAAATATACAAAGAGAGAGTATTGCAATCTTTAAAAAGCTTAGATTTGAGATTTTTATTAATCTCCACGGTACCGATCTTCCTGCTTCTAAAAAAACACATTTTTGGAACAGTGGGAATACGATGCTTTATGAATACGATCCATCTAGTTCAAAATGAACTAGACGGATGGAATTTATTATATAGTATCAACACCAAATTTGCAGATTTGTATCATAATTTTAATGAAATCCATCTAGGTAAAGTCTTCCATGATCTGTTTGTAATCCAAATGCAAGTGAACAGAATAATTGCAAAACGCAAAGAGCTATTTGGATAAGATTTCATATATACGTTTATCATCTAAAGTTCAATCCTTTCAAATTTTAAGCTAAATTCCCAAAGATCCGGCCCGAATATCTGTGCATTTTCAAGCACAAAAACGCTAGACTTATAAATACAAAGTCTTCATCAAATGAAAGTTGTCTGAGATCTTACTACTAAAATTGTGTGACAAATTTTGATTTCAATTGCTCGGGTCAATGTCAATCGATGCTAAACTTGTTTATCAAATCAGTAAAAATTGTGCAAGATGCATACAAGGTTTTCTTCACAATACTAAGAAGCTAAAAACGCTTGTATGATGAAAGCTGAAAATAAAATCCACCCACTTATAGAGCCAATGGCTTTGTCGAAGGTCCACTTTTTTCATTAGAGAGGAAGTGGGATAACTGCTTAATTAAGGAATAAAAAGGAAAATTTTGATTTCAATGAATAGGGAAACACAAAATGCGTACACCATTTCCTTCACTATTTAACGAAGTAGAAAACTCTTGTTGAACTGTGAAGCTAAAAATCTGCCCGCTCATGGATTATGGATTTGGTTTGTCTTAATGACACGAGGGCCAGTTTGATCATACTGTGCCGAATGTAAGTTATATTTTAAATTATAACAAAATCTTAAGAAATTATCTGTTAAAATCAGATTATTTTAAAACTAAAATTAGATTATTTGAATTTCACTAAAAAAGAAAAATATGACATTATGATTGGGCCCAATTATGTCAATTAAATAAACAATACGAGTACCAATATAGGCTTATCTTTGAATAAAAAAATGTTTGCATGAGCATGAAATATGCTTAACGTTGGAAATGATTGGTTTGGTTTGGGTTTTTGACACAAGGGCCTTAGATATGGCCATGCTGCGGCAGACTAAGTAAAATTCTTTCAAGTTAAAATTTCGAAATTCCTTGGTATAGGAAACAATGTGGAATAAAAATTAATAGTAGATTACCTTTAAAAAAGAAAGGTCAGTAGACTAAATGTGTGAATAAAAAGTAGATAAAAAAGTATTGATTTAAAAAATGTAAACGTTGTGTATAAAAATTTGGGCATTCAGAAAGTATATGTTGGACGGATATAGTGCAGTTGCACCGTGAAAACATTGGAGCTTGTTCTAACAGCACGATTTTCTACATCAAGTATGACCCATTCGTAATCTAGTATCCGCTTTTCCGTTTTTTGAAAAAGGTCAAAATTCGATAGTAGGTTTAACTCGATGAAGCTTGTTTCTGCTTTCAATATCCCATTCTCTTTGCAATTTGTTTAAAAGAAATATTTTTATGTTAACGTTGGAAATAAAATTGCATATGTTATATATAGGAGCCGGATCAGAACAAATAAGGTGGCGGTGAGTTAAAAACTTGTCTCCTAAATCTTATCAAAATGACGTCACGTTTCCTGGTACTGAGGGCACTCATAGAACCAAAGGCTTTGCCCAAGATCCATATTTTTTTTTTAAGGAAAAAATGCGATATAATTGCTTTATTAAAGAATAGATTGAAGTATGATGCCACATTGATTAAAAACATATGATGAATTTTTCAGAATTCGTTCATATTATCTCTGAAATAAATATACAAGGCTGTTCAGTCATTTTTCAACATCATAATTGAAAATATGTGAGAATACGAAGACAAATGAAGTAGCGAGAATTATTTTTTAAAATATTAGGTTACACTCTCAAGAAAGCAGTGATAGAGTGTCAAAGAAAAATAAACAATAAATTCTATTCACTACTTTAAACTACCCGATTTAATCAACTTCTGAAAGAATCCATATATTGCAAGTGTTGCGTCACGATCAAACGCGATGAGAGGTAAGTTTCTCTGCTCAGAGAAAGAGATGTAAGAGAGAAAAAAGCTGAAACGTTGTTCTTTTTTGAAAATATGACGAAAGAAAAAAAAAAAGCGTTTAACGCTGTATTTAATGCTTTGATTTAAATATATGTTGTTGATGTTAGCTGCAGCGTTATCATCTATGAACAAAACTGCCTACATTCATTTTCACAGTCAATCCTAATAGGAAATGCAACAAGCAAATGTTTGAGAAAAATCCTTGCTATGTTGCCAAAAAGAAAGGATAAATCTGTGTTAAGTGTCAGGCTAGAATCATAAAAGTAAATATTTGTATAAAGCGAGAACAGATTGCGAATAAAAATATAAACTTAAGACATTATTTTTTTACATTCAGTCATTTTTTACATTTATTAATAAATACTAAAAGCAATTATTGAATCAACGATTTAATTATTATGTTCCGATGAATTTTAAAATTATGTTAATTACATACATATCAATTTTTTATATTGATATAATCTTGGAAGAATATTTATTTAAAAAGTTTGTCCTTCGATCATGACTCTAAGTGATAAGGTTCTATCCCATATAGCATCCATTAAGGATAGGGGAAGACGTTAAATTAAATAAATTAAGCTACTAAAAAGACTCGGACCAGCATATAACATTCATTATGAAAAATATTTCTAAATATGTATATCTTGAATATAAATCTTTATTTCTTTAGTCATATTCTTTTGAAATTTATTAATTATCTATTGTTTAATATTAAAAACGAAATACTGCATAGTTACTTAGTTTCAGTTATTAAAAAAATGAATAATTATTTAAAGAAATGATATAACAAAAAAAATCAGAGGCAAGAAAAAATTCCAATAATATTAAATCAATCAATTAATGATGTATTTTATAACTGTATATGAAACAGCGATCTTTCATGTTTGTTAAATCTGCTGTGTAATTTTTTGTCACGAATTTTGTGCTTTTATGCAAAATATTATGGTTACCGTGCTCTCTACAGAAATTTATCTGCAAATTTTGTTTTTCTCTGTTATGATCGCAATATATGGCGAATTTATTTTTGCGCTCCCAATGATAGGATATACTTTGCTAAAGGTGTTGTTTAAGTATGTAAAATCAAAGATTATATGCAAAGATGAGGTCGTTGAGGAAAAGGTAAACGACCATTTTATAATCACCAACGTGCAAGATTAACCAATTTGGCTGTTCTGCCAAGTTCTGGGTATACCAGAAGAGCCAGAAAATAATATTTATGGCGAGATTGGCAATATTATTCAAACATCGGTGCGAACAATTTGCACAGGCATTTATGCAAAAACCTAGGTATGAAAACCAAACTGGAATTTCCAAAGAATTATCATCTGATCAAAAAAGGCGAAATTCTAATCGTCTATTCTAAGGATGTCTGTTTGCTCTGCACATCGTTAGGTATTAAAGCCAAATTCCGCTCCCAAATGTGGTAGAATTTAACATCGTCGGATTGCAGAACCATGTTCAGTAGTTGGCTGAGAGCTGCTGAACACTGGACTAATCGAAGATTAGATTTAGATTTAGATTTCTGGCGCAAGATCCTGTTACAGAATATGCTGCGCCGAAGCAACTTAAAATTTTCACAGCAAGATAAAAAGTAGTTTATCGTTACAAGAAGCACAACTGACAGTGTTTAAACTAGTCAAAAGTTAAGGAAAGAAGGTATTAAAACTGTAAGTTAAATTTCATGGATGATACCAACATCTTTAATGTACGAAAAAACGTTTGGATGATGCGACTCACCCAATAAAAAATCTAAGATAAAATTGTTGGACTTAAAATGCTTCCATCGAAGATTGGTGAAACTTGCGCATTCTATTAAAATGTGTCGGATTGTTAAAATATCTCCACAATTAAAACATACTGGCGGTGGCTCGGCAAAAAGTAAAAACCTGTGTGTCAAGCGAGTGTGACCAATGCGTAGTCGGGATAAAATTACATCATAGCGCCTGCTTAGTTTTGAAGACCAGTTGGCCAATTGTGGTTTAATAAAGTGAAGCTTGTTGTTAGTTTCCATGTCCCATTGATTTTGCCACTGGCGATAGCACCAATGAATAATAGCTGTACGCATATCTTTATAAGAAATACGTTGGGGCAAAGTTACGCTCGCTGACTTGGCTGCTATATCTGCGATTTCATTTCCAGAAATACCCATGTGCGAAGGGATCCAGGAAAGCAAAACTCTAATATTTTTCAAATATAGAAGACGGTATATCTTCTTCACTTCCTGTAGAAGTGGATGACCGATAGAATCGAAGATTAGAATGGACGACGGACAATCATACATATAATTCCAATTTCCTTTATTGTTATTTATTTTAGATGATGATCTAACAAAAGATTAAAAAATAAATATGAGCTGATCAAAAAGGGCGAAATTTCAACCATCTTTTCTAAAGATATATACTTGCTCTGATCAAAGAAGCGACTGAAAAAAGGAATTATGACTTGATAAAAAACAACGAAATTTCAACTGTTTTTTCTAAAGACATATACTTCCTTTGCGCAGTTTTGAGAATCAAAACTAAACTGTATTCCTAAATGTGGAAGAAATTATAATCTTCTGGTACCAGAAATCTGTTCAACAGTTGGTTGAGAGCTGCTGAACATTAAACTGATCGAAGATTAGAATAAAGAGATGGACATCGGTAGATATATTTCAATTTCAGGTATCGTCCTCGTCATCTGAGTGCTGTTCAAAATTATGAGATCTGTCCCAAAATAGCTCTAGTGTTGCTTTAAAACGGGATGTTAATGTAAGTGAACTGAACTAACTTACGAGGGGCTTACTTTATGGGGCTTACTTTCAAGTGAAGGTAATGCTATCGTTTTTTTCAAAAGCATAACATTTTATCGAAACTGCGTATGTGCTGTAATTTGCACGATATGAAATTTTATTCTTCTGAAAAAAAAAGCATATGACAATGTTTCAAAGATATGGAGTCCGTAAGAATGATAATCGACAATTGTTTTGCACAAAGTAGATTGCCTTTTCTTGCGGCCATTAAATTTATCTACTGTTGGTCGAAAGAATTAACATCTGGCAAATTTTCCTTAGAAAAAACTTTATATGATCTATCCTATAGTTGTGTACTAGAAAAAATATTTACGAGAGATATGCATCTGCAAGATGCAGAATCATGAGAATGGGAAAAATGTGATTAAGGCTCTATCTTCGACTCTATCGACTCTTCGGCTCTATCGACAGAAGTCTATTTTCGAAATGCAAAAACCGCGTTGGTCGCAAACTGCCACTTCATTGTATTTTCTGTGGTATATGTCGAGAAAGAAGGAAGAGTTTTTAATAACAATGCCAGACTGAAAATCTCCTGCCTTGTTAAACGCAATAAAAGATAATATTGAAAAAGGAGTGAAGATTTACTCTGACTCATGGACAGCGTATCAAACCGAAGAATTCAAAAAATCTGGTTTTGGCCATTTCAAAGTGAACTAAAGTTTGCAATTTATAGATCCACAAGCAGGAGATCATAAGCAGATAATCAAATGTGTGTGAGATCCGCAAAATGGCGGAACAAAAAACATAAGGGTACAGCGAGGATTATAATTTCGAATCATATTTAAAGAAATCTATGCGGCGAAATAAAACCCTTTCGATTTCAGAGGGTATTGCCAAACATTTTCAGTCAGAAATCAAGAAAAATAATAAGTATTTTGTTGTTTGTTGTCAAATTATCGCCAACGAGTGTTAATCCTCCACCGTTAATTTGTTTCTAACGAAAAAAAACCAATAAACATTTGGTTTGGTTGTTTGTTTTCGCCTACAAAATTATCGCCAATGAATCGCTAATCCTTCACCGCTAATTAATAGGCATCGAAAAGCGTTATCTATTTTTTGCATCCGTTGAATTCGTTGAAAGCCGTAGTAATGCTGGAAGAAAGATTTTCTTGCAGGGCACAATGACTGTGTTAAATCACTGTCTGATTTTAAAGGCCATTGGAATTTTGGCTAGCGTGAAAGATCTATACTACCTTTTTTAAATGATTACTGTCATGCATTTTTGAATTATGTTTTTCTTTACAGAAATGGCAGAAGGAAAAAGACTTTCTGTTAGTTTCTTATATTTGTTAAAGAGGGAGCTTTTGCGCGGTTTTGATTGATACACTATTGCTTCTTCTGGTATTGAAAACAATTATAAAGCAGATTTTATCAGCATTTAGGGCATTTGAATTGTTAAATAAAAGAATAAACGTAAATTTAATAACTTCAGGGAGTTCGATCATTTTTGCAATAGGCTTACTGCCGCTTCATGACAAGCATTCCTTTTTTTTTTTTAGGAAATATAGATGTTTCTTTTAATGTAAGAAAATCCTCATTGGAGATTTTTTGAGTCCAAGTCTGATGGGGTTTTCAGGATCTTTCGTAATAGAATGTAACTTAACCAAAGATAATTTGTTGTGATTGTTTCATCTACACTTTTTAGACCTCTAATTATTTCATCAGATGCATCGGCAATTTTGTCAGATGTATATAACTGAAAAACATCATTAAAGTAAATTCGTAAAAGTTTCTATTAAGAATGGCATAATCTCCTTTTTCTTATCAAAATTTTAGCCATGTTTCTATGTTACTAAAATCCGATATTAAAATATATTTTATCTCAGTAGTTGATTCTTCAGTTAAGAAGACCAGAGAGATGATGGAAGTTTTTGAATGTTGGAACGAGTTCCGTATGCAGGAATCATTGATATATATATAGACATTAAATATGGCTCAGTCATTATATTTATTACCAACTGATTTAATGTTAATTCTAGGTAAATGAAAATAACAAATGATAATTTCATTCATTAGTATAAAATCATTCACAGTATTCATAGATACTTGCATATTCAAACTATCAAGATATTTCTGTAGTTTGCCTTTGATTTCGAAATATTTATTTTTGAAATTTCCAGATTCACTCATATCTTCAGGCACTTCAGCATCTGCTGAATCAAAATCTAAATAAGTCTAAATAATTATTTGAATAATCTTTTATGAAAACAGGATTGAGAAACTGGAAATCCATTTTTTCCTTAGGATTCAGATTGATTCAAGAACATTTTTCCGCGAGTTAATGTTGTTCTTGCACAGGTGAATTTTTTTTCTTCATTGCTTTTATATCTTCTGTCATTTTGCATGAAACAAAAGATGTTCTTTAAAAATGAAATGAAAAGTACTTATCTGTTTAATATCTAGTTCCAGGTAATCTCGCCGATACTTTCAAAATGTTAAGTTGCAGTAGTTTAAAGTATATGGTGAATTCGATCACAAGTTAGCTTTTAAAGAAATATTCTGGAAGCCGTTGTTATTATGGTAAAATCCAATGAATATATTGAAGCTTGATTTAAAGTGCAGATTCTAATATTTTTAGATTTTTGAAAACATTTACAGTTCGTAAGTACCGCTACAAAACGGTAAGAAGAAAATCATTAAACAGCAAATTTAAAAAATTGCGTCTGGCAAGAATACAAATTTTAAACTGAAAACGAGTGCAAATAACTAACTATAGTCTCGTGACCCCTAGTAGAGCGAGATTAATGATTCAAAGAAACTGAAAACAAATTAGTAGCGCCACCTGAAGGAGATGTCACAAGTTAAGTTTATAGAAATGTAGGACAATAGATAAATATGCTGTCAGGATAATTATTTCTTTAATATTAACTGTCAGAAAAGCGGTTATCAAGGGGATGGGAGGGAGGAAGATAAAAATAAATGAAATATTCATAGAGATTTTTTTTTTCACTTTTAATTATCTGATTTAACCAAGCTCATAAACTGTCTATTATGACTAGTAGACAAACTGCAATTAAGAAACTAGATTTAACTTATCAGAAGTCTGTATACAAAAAGAAAGAAACTAATAAAGTTGGGCCGTTACAGGCTTTTGTTTTTCAGTTTTTTTTCCTTACTCACTTGTCATTTTAATCCTGCCCTTTTATTTAAGTCAAAATTTGTGTACTTATTATTCATATGGATAAATCAGTTTTGTGGAATATCACTTCACTGCTTTTAATCTAATTGGACTGACATTTGATGTTCACTATATGCCTAAATAAATATTCACTTTTCCTAATAAAATAAATATATGCATTAATATAAGCATGCGTAGAAGCGAAGAAAGTCTCCCTATCTGAAAATGTGACTTTGGTAGCCCTAGGTAAACAGTCTGGAGTTACTAAATTTTGGAAGATAGAAATGTGCACTTCAGAGCTATTTTTTTAAAAACATTTTGATGAGAATCTTAATTGGATTTAATTAAAAAACAAATAATTGAAATACACACAATTTTCATTTCAACATCAAATATTTTGCATACGTTTATTGGACCTGAAGTTCAAACAGTCAACCAACCATATTTATGAATGAAATTTGTTGGAACAAATACAAAAAAAAAATGATCTGATAGTTGGGTTTTGTTTTGCTTTCAAATGTAAAATTTCTGAAGGTTTCTTAAATTTTGTGATCCACCATTAAATAATTCTGTATAATAAGACAAGAATTTCGTCGAGAAGTCGAATTCGATCAGACTTTCACATTCTGCCATTAGATTAGATTGCGCTTCTATTCAACTACTGCTCTTCAGTTTGGACAGGAATAATGACATTAAAGGCAAATTTAGCTTGGTGTGCCAGAGTTTGAGATTTCGATGGCCTTCTTGTCTGATTTGTACTTTTTCAGTCGACTTTTTTTCAATACCTTGAGAAAAGAATTCATTTTATTTTTAGATATAAAAGTCCTCGAAATTTCTTATGCTCTGTTATCTATTTTTGAATTATTTTATTTAACATAAGAATTTGAATATGAAGCTCTATTTGCGGAGAGACGTTGAGGATTCGAATTTGATAAGTTTATAATCCTGCTTTATGATTGCACAGCGCTTTTATTCAAATTCTACTACTTTGTTTAAATAAAAACGAAGGAACGGAAGGCGAAAATAGGTTGTTCGAATTCCTTTGCAAATCAGCTCATTGTGTTTATGTGTAGTAAGCATTTTATTCTCGTCTCTTACTATCCGGAGAATTAAATCACATTCCTATCCAAAATAAGTTAGGTGGAAATCAATCAGACATTTACATTAGAAAGCGTAACACGATTTGATTTACAAAATTTCAAATGATACATTAAACCCAGCTTCCTGAAACATTAATCTTCCTATAGAAACTTCTCAATTAAGCAGCCACCCCTCAAAAAGTAGAGTTCTTTTAATTGTGAAACCATTTTACGGGATGTCTTAGAACTCATGCATGAAATCATAGATAATAATAGAACCGTAATCATCGTGATAGAAAAGAAATTCTTCGAATACTGTAATATTCTCGATATAACATGTGCTACAGCCATACAACCAAACAACTGAAAAATGAACTCAATACAAAAATGTTAAAAATATTCAATTTTAATCTCATGTGATTGTGAATTAAAACAACTCCTTCCCCGAATGATATTTTGACGTTAAAAAATTATTAAATCATTATTAGAAATAATTTAATAACAAATTGATACAGTTAATCCTCTTATATTCAGTTATTCCTTCCTCGAATGATATTTTGACATTAAAAAAAAATTAAGTCATTAGTAGAATTAATTTAATAACAAATCGATACAGTTAACCC